>NW_027223755.1:106784211-108004857 GCF_028538775.1 Myotis yumanensis | reverse complement strand
TGACAGATTGTCAAGCAGGAAGGCCAGTTGCATAGTAATGTGTAAAAAACCAGTGGCGAAAACCTCTGTATATGTGGTACATGTGTGCGTCCACATTTGCTGATGAGTAATTGTGTGACTGAGAACAAAGTGAAATGAGTTCTGAACTGTTCATATGGTGGGGGAGGAGGCGGCGAAGGGGAGAGGGGTCACAGGAAAGGGTGGATTTGCACACATACAATTTCATGTTGTATTGTTTCAATCACAGTGTTTGTGTGATCTGAAAAACACAACATAATTCTTCAAGTAGGAAAAGCAGTAAGGGGGAGAGGCACTAAGATAGGACTATGTCCAAGGGGGTGGAAGGTGGATGCTGACATTCCCGGGGCAGCTGGGAAGATCGCAGAGAGGAGGCTACGGGCTGCCCTGTGCACTGCAGGGTGCTTAGCAGCATCCGAGGTCCCTCCTCATTAGATGGCAGTAGCAACCCCCAGCTCCAACTGTAAAAACAAAGATGCCTACAGATATTGTTAAATGTCACAGTGAGGGCAGAACATCCCCTCCACCCTTGAGCTCCACCCTGGTGGCTGGTAGGGCATAAGCAGGTGAGTAAACTGGGCCCGTGCTGATTCATAGGAGGAACCTTCTGGTAGAATCAGCACGGGCCCAGGGGGACAGAGCCAAGTAAGAGGCTGCTGCAGGGGCCCAGGTACCGCAGCCCGAACTCGGCAGCTGCTCCACACTGACAGGGTCCTCTCCCCCCACATTCACCTCAGATCTGCCGCCTCCTCTCCATCCTCCTGCTGTTTCCAGAGCCCTCCTGTTATTTCCACCTCGTCTCCCTGCCTCCACTCTCTCCCTGTCTTCAAATCCGTTGTACCTATTGCTACCAGAGGGAACTTTCTTAAAAGCAAACCAAAGCATGTTCCTCCTCAGCTTAGACCTCACACACTTCCCTTGTTATCAGGGCAGGATGGAGAACAGTCCTCATGTAGGGAACAAGGCCCTTCCTGAGCAGGGCCTTGGCTCCTGTCTGTCTGTTCCTAGTCATATCTCGCGATGAGCTATTCGAAATCTGTTGAACTTATGGAACCTTCCTGAATGACCTCTTCTCAGCCTTTGTTTTTCTCCTGCCTCCAACCTGTCCAGACTCCCCTGAAATGCCACCTCTTCTGAGAAGCCTCCTGCTCTGTCTGGGGTGGAGGCGCAGGGAGAAAGATTCGTTCTCTGGGCCCCAGTCCTCTGGCGCTGTGCGCTCTGGATGGCAGTGCCCTAATAGTCTATCTACTCCACTCGTCAGAGTCCTTCAAGTCACAGCCGTGTTCTGGCTCATCTTTCAAACTCAGTGTCTGGGACACAGTCGTCACTGATACATTTTTTTGGAAAAGGGGGAGAAGGAAGAGAAGGGGCTCTAAAATAGACTGACACAGCAGCACCATGGCTCTGTGAACAGTTGTGCAGGCAGCTCTCAGAGAGGCCTGGGAAGGGGGAACCTCAGCAATAAAACCAATCAGCAGACTCCAGAAGAGCTGCCTCAAGAGCAGAGAGCAGCCTGTGCTAGAAGGGAAAGGACTCTTGACTGTAGAAGCTGTATCTCAGAGGCCACGACATCTGATTGAATCTGGCCTCCGGTATGTTTCCTTTGGCCCCAAATCATTGTTGTGTTTTCTTAAAAAGTCAGTCATTATTGTAAACAGTTATTAATTATAAAGTAGACTTCATAATAACAATGTAAAAAGTGAAAATAAATTATATAATAATATTGATTTCTGCCTTCTCTTCACCTAGGTTGCTGAATAAGAAACCAAAGGTTGACCAAGTCAAGTAGACTGGGTTACCATCGAGGCCATGAGACCGCGGCCCAGGGGCTTAGGGTTAGGGTTAGGGTTAGGGTTAGGGTTAGGGGCAGACAAACCAGCAGTGGACATCACCTGCAGGTGACGGTAGGAGTCCTGTTACCTTGGCGGCTAGGTGGATGGGAACATGCAGTGAATTGGGACTGGGGACAGCAAGGGCTGATGCTCAGAGACCCCCAGGAAGCAGGGGTCTGAGAGTTTCGGAACCCGGCACATGTCCTGAACTCTGGCTCACCCAGGCAGCCGCTGGGACCATAGCACCAGTGAGCCCCGGGGGCGCGGAGCACTGGCCGCCGAGTGGACACTGTGTTTAAGATGGCAAACGGGTTTGCTAAGGTGTTCGCAGTGTTTTATGAATTAAAGAGAAGAGCAATAACGGCACTTTACTCTCTATTCCCCGAGAAAAGCTAATCAGCAACCAAACCTGGAATTGATTTTCTTTTTTTCTCTAGTTCAATACTTAATGTTACATGTTAAGCAACAGGATTTTACAATTCACTGGCCCTTCGCTTGCAGGGAATTAAGCAATAAAAATCTATTCTCCTCCCAAATGCCAACGGCCAGGGCTGCGCGCGGAGTGGGTGAGCCATTGAGCGGTTCGGTCAGCACATCGATTTCTTGTTTTCCAAATGTCTATTTCTTCGTTCTTGCGGGGACGGACGCCTTAATAGACTCCACGAGCTCTTTCTCCCCGCCTTCCGTCACTCTTGCCCTTTGCCCTGTGTCCCCGGCCCGAGACGCAGGCGCCTGCCAGTGTCCACGTTACTGAGCTTTGGGCTCTGAGTGCAAGGCCGCGGAGACCTGCACCCGGACGTCACTGCGCAGTTGACAAACATCACGCGTGTAGGTGCCATGGGAGCCTCCCTGGTCTTCACTGACCTTGTGAAGCATGTGCTCTGTTCTCTGGTGACCATGGGGCCCGTGTTTCTATGCTGAGGTCTCCCTGGCAGCGAGTGGCCGAGCTTGAATTTGGCCCAAATTCTCTGGTCCTCAACCTGAACCTGTACACTGCACTTCCTCTTGGCTATTTACGCATTTAAGTGGTTTTCTCTGGAGAGATTTGCTGCCTTTGGTTAATGCCCACATGTTGCTACTTACCTATTAAGAAAATGGGGCATGGTAACTGCAAACGCAGAGTAATTAGGCGACGCGTGAGTTCATTCTGAGCACTTCGCTGCTGCCCACTGTGGCCCCGCATCGGCAGCCAGCTGGGCAGACAGAACGGAGCAGATGTGAAGAGCAGCCATCCACAGCCTGTGAGACCACAGTTTGTCCAGCTGCTGATGGTTTATAGGGTCTGAAGGCTTATGCATCTTCCAGGACCGGACGGGAAAGGCTGCCTTGCGTTGAAGGCTCCACGAAGACAGGTTAAGCATTATCCGCACGTTTTGCCCAAACCCTAGGTCAGTGATGGCGAACCTATGACACTGCCCTAGGTGCTCCTGGTTCATGACCCAGAACAGGGGCTGGAGCAGAAGGACAGGGACCTCCTAAGGAAGTCCCATCACGAAGCTCTTGGTCAAGCAAATAGGATGAGTCGGTTAGTTGAGTCCCTCCCATCCCAAGAGGAGAAGCAAGAGGGAGGGACTGGATTGAGAGACTTCAGGTCCTGTGTCAATCACGAGGCCCTCATTTGTCTGTGTTATTGGTTTTAGCCGGGTCGGTGGAGTCCTAGGCTATCTGACGAGGTACCTTAGGGAGCCAGATGAAGGGGCCACGGAGGAACACAAGCAATGGTGTTTTTATACCTGTTAATGAACTTGTATTACATTTATTACTTTGATAATAACAAACCAAACAAAAATACCCAGCTCTCCCAGGCCCGTTATGGGAAACACTATTTTACTTGTACCGTATTTCACTATATTGACTATCTGTCTATACGTCACCAAAGAATCGGCCAAGTTCACACAGCCAGTAGGTGGCAGAGGCAGGATCTGAACCCACGTGTTTGGCTCCCAAACCTGGAAGTCAGCCCCCAGGCACCACTGCCACACCCACAGCTCATCCTGCTGCCCCCTGCTGCGTCTTGCCTCTCATCCAGCTCCTCCCTCCCTGCACTGAGAACAGACTCCAGATGGAGTTTGTTTCCTCTAGTACCCGGGCTGTTGGTCTGTGAGCGCAGCCTTGCTGTTCGCTGCCTGGCAGCTGCTGACCTGCGGGCCTGGCACAGGTTCTCTCCCCCACAGCAGAGAGCTGAGGCTGGAGAGTTTTCTGAATGAAAAACTACCTTTGGCTGCCTGGAGTATCTTTTTACTCTGTGCTCCTCACGTGGACATTGATTGGTTGACTTCTAGTTGCTATTAAAGAGTCCTCCTCCTCTAGAAAGGAGTGTAATTCCTACACACATAGGCACACACACAGGCACACACACACATCTGGCACACGCACATTAACGCACACACACATCTGGCACAGGTGTGACTCATTAAGTAGCTGCTGGGTGAGTGAACAAATGAATGAGTGAACGCAGTGAACATACAGATAATTCTCATTCTTCTATTAACTTCCAATGCTTAGGCATTTAACAAGGGTAATTTATAACAAATAAAGTTTGAACTAGCTTGTAAGAAAATTCATGAGTCTGGGAAGAAAAATGTTGACAGAGTAACCTTTATACAGGCTTTCTCTAGAAAACACAAGAAAAACAAAAACAGGCAAGCATGTGGAGTGGTTGAATGACTGGCTTACCCTGGGGGCTGGCAGGAGGGCATGCAGCAGCTCCCATCTTCAGTTTCATGAGACTAAAGGGCAGACTTTCAAGCATTGCTCTCAGAATTTCTGACTTTGGGTTAGACTCAGGATTTTTTAAAACTTAGCAACATTACATATCCCACGTACTTTGTCAAGTGCTAACACAAATGAACTCCTCAATCCTTCATCATGCCCAGACATGGACTGTGAGTCAGGGAGCCGAGGCTGTGCACAGGCCATTGCACTGTGGCTCTGCTGTGTCACTGATGGTGTCTGGGCAGTTGTACTAGAACACTTCCAGAGGTCCTTCAACTTGGGTTCAAATCGGTCTACAAGCAGAGGAACAAGGTGGTGTTGGGCAAAGTTGAATTCTCTCTTCCCATAAAAAGACCCTTGGCAGCCTCCACTACACTGTGAACACTGATAATTCTTGCGTGGTGTGACTGTTGGCCAGGGCACAATGCCCCCTTACTGTGGGCATCCTGGGAGCAGCAACAGCTTTTGATTTATGTTTAAATACACTCACCCTGTCAACTTCCCACACTTAGGACTATGCCTAGCACATAGTAGGTCCTCAATAACTGTTGAGTAAATGAATGAATGAATGCATTTATTTTTCATCATAATCCTGTTAATGAGCTTGCCTACTAGATGTCAGTGATGTGTACTGTATTAGTTTCCTATTGCTGCTGTAACAAATTTCCTCAAACTTGGGGGCTTAAAACCACACACAGTATTATCTTACACTTCTAGAGGTCAGAAATGCAAATGGGTCTCACTGGGCTAGTGTCCAGGTGCTGGCAGAGCTGAGTCTCCTGGAGGCCTTGGAGAGAATCTGTTTCCTTCCCTGGCAGCTTAGAGAGGCTGCTAGATCCCTTGGCTGACAGACCCCTCCCATCTTCCATCTGCAGGTCCAGCAACCACATCACTCTAACCTCTGCTTTCATCCTCACATAACTTTCTTTGATTCAACTCTGCTGCCTCCCTCTGTCACTTATAAGGACTCTGTGATTACCTTGGGTGCACCCAGATAATCCAGGTTAATCTCCCTACCTTGGAATCCTTGACTTTTAATCACATCTGCAAAGTCCCTTTTGCCATGACTGGTGACATCGTTACAGGTCCCAGGGACTAGGGTGAGTTATTATTCTATCTAACACAGGAACACGGGACTTAATAGATGGCCCCTTTTGTTCCATTTAATGAATTAATAATTCTCTCACTCAGTATGAGTCTTTGTAATGAGCTAGAAATGTGTGCCTGTGGGCCTGAATCTAGTGTAGCCCTCACCTTAAAGAAATCCCATAAAAATATTGGAGGAGAAGATAGAAAATCTTCCATGAATTTCACAGGAGGGCAGAACTGGTTGTTCTGAGAGAACACAGGAAGGCTTCATGGAAGAGGTGCCACTGGAACTGGAATGTAGAGATGGTGTCAAGTTTGGGAATGGGAGGAAGTTGGGGTAGGAGGAGCAAGGTTATGGAGGAAGGAAAGCTTGGATAATAAGAAGAGCTAGTGCACACTGAACGTTATCAGATGCCAGACAATGCTAATTACTGTATAAGAATTACTACCCTTTCTCTTCACAACCACAGCCCTAAGATATATACACTATTATTTCCCCACATTACAGATGAAGAAACTGAGACAAAGAGGCTGAGAAACTTATCCAAGGGATGCGATAGAATGAATTGAAACCGGCTTCCTACCCACAAGTAAGTAGTTGTGTTTGAGTGGAGAATGGAGCGGGTGTGTAAAGGGGAAGGATAGTAAGATTGAAGAAGTAGTGGACATTAGATTATTTAAGAATTTGGTAGCCAGGCCTTAAGTTAACACTTTATTTAAGAGGTTATGGGGACTTCCACTTTGGGACCTGCATGAGGTCCCAGTTTTTGTTATTGTTTCTTATCATGCAAATATCCCGATCTGGAGCTGAAGAACCCAGCAACCTGGAAGCATCAAGGGATGCAAAAAAGAAAATCCCCCAACAAAGCCCTCTCTCTAGTCCAAGACCATGAAAGGGGCAACCAAGCAAGACAGACAACTTGTAGACAATAGCTGCTCTACTTTAGCCAAACTCCACAGGAAACCATGGTCCAGTGCCCATCTAAGCTAGCACAGCCTGAGTGGGGAGCCCATGCTCTGCCCTGGCCAGGCTGGCATGAAGGCCCCTCCACTGTTGTGCTGCCAGAGGAGCCCACATTGGGAGTCTGGGATCCTACACCCGCCCGGTATAATGAAGTGCTGTTCATCCTCCCCATAGGGTGGGGTCAGGACTGTCCCCGGTTTCCAGCAGTTGAGGCACATCCTATGCTGTCAGTGGAGGCCACTTGGGAGGCAACCACAAGGCACACCTGCCTCTCCCATCCAGGAGGCAGCAGCAGAGTCTAGTCCACCCTCCTTGGGTACCCACAGAGACTCACAGGAGCCTGGACTTCTGTCCCACCAGCTGTGACGAGGAGGTGAGCCCCTTCCCTGCCAGCCAGCTGATGCAGAAAGTCAAAATAGGATTCAGGGTCTCATAACATAATCCCTGAAATATCCAGGATTCAATTAATATCACTCATGGTTCAAAGGACAGAGGAAATTTCAACTCGAATGAAAATCCACAGTCAATGCCAGTATGAAAATGACAGAGAGCTAGAATCATGAGACAGAGATTTTAAGTAGCCGCCATAAAAAAAAATACTTCAATGAGCAATAATAAACATGCTGAAAACATGCGAGACAAAAAGAGAAGGTCAGCAAAGAAACAGAATCTGTAAAGCAGAACTAAACGGAACTGAATAACACTGTAATTGAAATAAAGCCCCAATGAATGGGATCAGCAGCAGAATGGAGGGCAGAAGAAAGACTCGGTGAACTGGAAGACAGAACAAGATTAATTTCAGGCAAGGTGGTCAGGGAAGTTCTATTTGATAAGGTGACAGGCATTTGAACAATGACATAACTACTCCTAGGGCCAGTCTCTGCTGAAAATGTGGAACATGAATTTAACTTTTAGGTTGTAATGAGGATCAACTGAGGTGCTAAATTGGAATGAACCTGACCAGGTATCTGGAACAAAGAAAACATTTAGAAAATAAAGGCTAGTGTTGCTGTTGTTGCTATGGTTACAGGTGGTCACCAGTTGTTATGATGACCTGTGAAAACTGAGGCAGGATCAGGGTTCCTCCCAGTAGAGTCTCAAGGATGTTTCTACATGAAGAGAAGGAAGAGCTCTGGGGAGAAAAGAAATTGGAGGGGTTTTGTTTTTGTTTTTTTTTACAGTCACAGTAGCATTGGCTGGGGGTTGACATCTTAATTAACTCAGGCAGGGGAATGCCCCAATTTCTAGGCTTTTCAACTGGTGATGTCTGTGGAACCAGCAGGACTGCTGGCTGAGTGCACTATTGTGGCTGAGCGAAGGAGCCAGCACCTCCTCCCAGGGTGGGCACTGGGCTGCGGGTGGGGTAGGCCCCCTGTGCTGGTCTGGGCATGTGCTGCCTGTTTGGTTCTCCCCAAGGGATGCTATGTGGAGGCTGCCTGCACCTTGCTTAGCCTCTGCACTCATTCTCCACAGCCTGGATCCAGCCCAACTTATTTCGTAATTGGCTCAGCAGCCCAGAGAAACCACATGATCAGAAGCCAGTGTGAAAGGAATGCAGACATATGTCACTAAGACTAATGATAAAAATTAACCCGGCTGTGGGGAGAGGCTCAAGCACAATAGCATCCCGAGTGCTCACCTCTCTGAGCACCTTTGTTTTGCAGCTGGGACACAGTGCTATCTATCGCTTTGGCCAAGACCACACAGTGAATTCATGACACATTAGCAGTCAGAAGTCAGATCCATATTTTTCAAACAGAGGACCACAGAAAACTCAGGGATGGTGATTGTGTCAGTCTGCATCTTAGAAGGAAGATGGAAATGACTTCCAAGTATTTAAAATGGTAGGAAGCCCAGCCAGTATGGCTCGGTGGTTGAGTGTTGACCTATGAACCAGGAGGTAGAGTTCGATTCCTAGTCAGGGCACATGCCCAGGTTGCAAGCTCGATCTCCAGTGTGGGGTGTGATTCTCTCTCATCATTGATGTTTCTCTCTCTCTCTCCCTCTCCTTCTCTGAAGTCAATAAAAATATACCTATAATAATAAAAGCATAATATGCTAATTAGACCAGACATCCTTTCGGACAACCTTCCAGATGAAGTTGGGGCTGCAAGGGAAGCCTGGGTCCTGGGTGCCAGCAGCTGGGGGGGAAGGAAGGCCTATTCTTGCATGAATTTTTTTTTCTTGCTTCTTGCATGAATTTTGTGCATTGGGCCTCTAGTTAAAAAAATAAGCCAGAAGGAATGTAGTAGAAGGAGTTATCTCCCTGGGGGAGAGCCCACCTGAGACCAAGCCTCAGGCACCATGGTGCCAGAGCTTAGATAGGCAGGAAGCTGCTGCCAACTCCTTCCAGAGAGGAAGAGGAAGAGGAGTGTCACCAGAGCTCAGGGTACCGGCCTCGCTTGGCCCAAGATGTATCTGCCTGGGAAGAGCCCCAGAAGCCATGTGCGTGGAGAAGAAGGGGAAATGTCTGTGTCGCCTTCTCCCTGCTCTCCAGTGGTACCCTGCTCTGTCTGCCTCTGGCCAAACCTAAGAAGAAGCCAGCTTCCTTAGAAGCCGAGGAAATCAGGCTGCACAGGGGAAGCCCCCTGGCCATATAGCAGAACAGAGAAAGGGCATGAAACCCACCTGAGTGTAAACAAGTCAGAACCAGCAACACGATGACAATCGCTACATTTTATGGCTCACTAGAGGCCCACTGCACGAAATTCATGCACAGGTAGGGTCCCTAGGCCTAGATGGCGACCTGTCATAGAGAGTGATTGAACTCCTGGTCTCCCAGTCGAACTCCTGTGGGAACAATTTTCATATTAGGCTTTTATATATATAGATAGGCTGCCTGTGAACATTGCAGAAAAAACAGTTGGTACCAAGACCAATAATAGAACTCATCAGGCTACTTTCCTGGTTAAATAAACACTAGGCTCCCACTTTGCAGCTAGAATACTGAGGCTGAGCAAGGCCAGGTGACTCTCACAGGCAGTGCTCTTAGGTGGCCGGACAGCATCAACCTAAGGTTATTTGATGCCCAAGCTGATGGCTTTAGTCCCATGTGGGAAGATAATTGAAAGCTACACCTATTTTTCCAATGGGGTTCATTATGTAACTGGCAAGATGACAAGACCTTGGTTCTTGTCTTTTTGAAGGAAAGAGTTCAATCAAGCGACAATGTGTAGGCAGCAAAGTAACAAAAACACACTTAGGACAGTGACACAAGGAAGGGTATAGAAGCAATGGGACAGCCCAGGCTGGGTTGCTTTGGCTCACTGGGAAGTCAGAGAAAAGGGGGCCTTGGAGACAGGTTCAGGGCTTAGCCTGGGACAAGCTGCTACTGCCCATTGCTCCCCTGGTTGCAAGACTTGTGGGGTCCCTGAGAGGGAAGAAGGGGGAAGGGAATGGTGCGGGCATGCTTCCCTGGGAGAGAGCAGGCACTGGGACCTTCATCCTGACCATGTTTATCTCCCTCTCCCAGGTGGAAATCATAGGGGTGGGTCGCAATAGAATATTCATCAGCTTCCCAGCTGTGCTCTTTCGGGGTAATGGTCTCCACTGATTGGTCAGTGCCAGGACAGGGGGTCATTAGTCAATGCAACTTGGTGCCCAGACAGCCTGGCCTCACTTGTCTGGTTTTTCTGCTTTCCTGGGCCTAGAGCTGAAATAAACTGAGGCCTGGGTGTTCTCAGGGAGTAAAAGGTCAGGGGCTCTAACCCACATGACCAGTGATAAGTTTGGGAAGGACATGATACCCTGGGAGCGAGGTTCTTGTTTTCCCAGTTTTGCCCCTTGCTAGGCACTGGGGCTTTCCACCCTGGTGACCTTCGGTACCTGGCCCATCGTCCTTGCTCTGCTCATATCTGTCTAACCACCTATAACAATTATATCTGTTGGTAAATACATTAAAAGAGTAGTTTTCTAGTAAAGTAAATATTAATGTACTTATTAGAGGAGAACTGTCAGTCCCTAAGGCTTATTCTTTCATTTTTTTATGAAGGTGTAATTTATTAAATTCAACATCTTAGTGGATAGTTCTGCGAGTTCTGACAAACACCTACCACTGGGTAATTAGCATCACTGCAGGGGTTCCTCCACACCCTTTGTGACCACCTCTCCCTCTCCCTAAGCTCCCTGGCAAATGACTGCTAGCCTATATTCTGTCTTCATAATGTTGCTACCTTCCAAATATCATATAAATGGAGCCATTTATTTTTATGTTTTCATTTAGCATAATTCATAGATTCACTATATCCTATATAATAAAAGGGCAATATGCAAAGCAACTGAACGGCAGAACTACCAGTCTCTATGATTCACACTGACCACCAGGGGGCAGACGCTAAATGCAAGAGCTGCCCTTGGTGGTCAGTGAGCTCCCACAGGAGGAGCACCACTCAGCCAGAAGCCCTGAACTGGGGTCATGGCTGGTGAGCACAGCGGCGGTGGTGGGAAGCTCTCGTGCAGGCTGGGCGATAAGGAGTGAGGGGTCTCAGACTGCGAAAGCCCTGGACTGTAAGAGAATGTCCAAATGCCAGCTTAGGCCTGATGTGCAGGGAATTAGGCCTAAGTCAGCAGGCGGACATCCCCCAAGGGGTCCCAAACTGTGAGGGGGCACAGGCCGTGCTGAGAGACCCTCCCCAAGTGCACGAATCTTGTGCACCGGGCCTCTAATATATATATCTCCAGGAGAATTTTGGGAAATTCAGTGCCTACTGGGCAGGTGTGTGAGCTCACCCCTCCCTGGGCAGGTGTGTGAGCTCACCCCTCCTTGGGCAGGTGTGTGAGCTCACCTCTCCTTGGGCAGGTGTGTGAGCTCAGTCTCCCCTGGGCAGCTGTGTGAGCTCAGTCTCCCCTGGGCAACTGTGTGAACTCTCCCCTGGGCAGGTGTGTGAACTCACTCTCTCCTGGGCAGGTGTGTGAACTCACTCTCCCCTGGGTAGGTGTGTGAGCTCACCCCTCCCTGGGCAGGTGTGTGAGCTCACCCCTCCCTGGGTAGGTGTGTGAGCTCACTCTTTCCTGGGCAGGTGTGTGAGCTCACTCTCCCCTGGGCAGGTGTGTGAGCTCACCTCTCCCTGGGCAGCTGTGTGAGCTCACTCTCCCCTGGGCAGGTGTGTGAGCTCACCTCTCCCCTGGGCAGGTGTGTGAACTCTCTTTCCCCTGGGCAGCTGTGTGAACTCACTCTCCCCTGGGCAGGTGTGTGAGCTCACCTCTCTTTGGGAAGGTGTGTGAGCTCACCTCTCCTTGGGCAGCTGTGTGAACTCTCTCTCCCCTGGGCAGCTGTGTGAACTCACTCTCCCCTGGGCAGGTGTGTGAGCTCACCTCTCCTTGGGCAGGTGTGTGAGCTCACCTCTCCCTGGGAAGGTGTGTGAGCTCAGTCTTCCCTGGGCAGGTGTGTGAGCTCACCCCTCCTTGGGCAGGTGTGTGAGCTCAGTCTTCCCTGGGCAGCTGTGTGAACTCACTCTCCCCTGGGCAGGTGTGTGAGCTCACTCTCCCCTGGGCAGGTGTGTGAGCTCAGTCTTCCCTGGCCTTAGCAGCATTTTGAGGACAAGTCTTAAAAATTGTCTGTGACTCAGGTTCCTCATCTGAGGATAATGGGGATAATAATAGAGGGAACAGTAATTATCAAACTACCTCATAGGCTTGGTTTGAAAATTAAATAAGTTTATATAAGTTGTTAGAAAGAAACAACAGACCCAAAATGGAGTCACTGTGCTAAGCCCCACCAAGACTTCATACTGGATCCAATTCCAGTTTTAGCCTTTCCCAGGAGTGGAATTGAAAGCCAGTCAGTCTGGAATTGTCAATACTCCTGAGGTCACCTGCTAAGGGGAGGGGACCTCACTGACACATGCCACGTTTAGACTCTTGTCCTGCCTGCTCGCTCCTCAGAGCACCTGGCTGTTCACTGGCTGGGATGCTGCCTGTTTCATGAGTAGGTCAGGAAAGCCAATTAGGTCTTTAAATGGACTCAGATGAAGTTAGAACAGTGCAGGCATAAAGTCATTACATTGATGTTGCCACAATGACTATGATTGCTGTTATTTCTATTGCTGCTGTTGCTCCCGGTGTGCTTGTTGAATAAACAATCAGGACATCAGCAAGGTCGGTAGGAAATGGCACTGAGGGTATGATATTGTGATTAATGATAAATATGTAGTTGATCTTTGTTTCATTTCTGATAGAGCTCTTTGGAATTTCCCAAGTTATAAGAGATATTAAGGTATCTTGATATTCATAACCACCCCTGAGTTTATGTTAATGAGATAACTTGGGAAATCATTTAAGGATGGGGTCTGGTTTCCAGGGAAACCAATCACATGATTAGAGTGTTGGAAGATTCAGCGTCACCCTCAACCCCTGTGGAGGGGATAGGGGCTGGAGATGGAGTTCAATCACTAATGGCCAATTATTTCATCAATCCCACACATGTAATGAAACCTCTATAGAACCCCAAAAGGTGGTGTGTGGGGGGTGGGATGGGGTTCTCAGGAAGCTTCCAAGTTGGTAGACATTTGGAGGTGCAGGGAGAGGGCCACCTGGCAGAGGGTATAGAAGCTCCATGCTCTTTCCCCGACCTTGCCCTATGCATCTCTTTCACCTGGCTGTTCCTGAGTTATATCCTTTTATAATAGTTCAAGTAAACTGTTGTCTTGAGTTCTGTGAGACACTCTAGCAAATTAATAAAACCCAAGGAGGGAGTGGTGGGAAGATGACATCTACAGCTGCTTGGTCAGAAAGACAGGTGACAACCGGACTTGCGCTTGGTATCTGAAGTGGGCAGTCTTGTGGGACCCAGCCCTTCAACTGTAGGATCTGCCACTGTCTTCAGTTTGGTAGTGTCAGAAGTGAGTTAAATTGTAGGACACCCAGGTGATGTCCACTGTGAACTGAAGAATTGCCCGATGTGGAAAAAGTTACTACCTATTCGGAGAACAGAAGTGTTCAGAGTATTGTGTGCAGTGTAAGGGGGGCAGTGAGTGTTCCTTTCACAGAGGGCTTATGTGCAAGCCAAGCTTGGAGCTCTGGACCTTGCACTCAAGCCTTGGGCCACCTTAGCAAAACCACTTCATGATATGAACATTCCTTTCTTGTTTACTGCTGTGGATATCTGTTTTCTCTCTGCCCAGTGCCTTGCCTTCTTATTCTGGCACCTGATTTTGAACCATTCCCCATGTGTTTCTGAAGGACTGTCCTGTCCCTGCTGCAGTGTCAGTCATGTGATTCAGCCATGGCCAATCAAAGGTTGACATCCCTTTGACCACAGAGATTGGTTCAGAAAGGGACATGTGATTCAGGTCAGGCCAGGCCAGACCAGTGAGGATCCTTCCAGGAAATTTTTTGGCACTACCAGAAATATGGAGCTTTGCCATAACCGGTTTGGCTCAGTGGATAGAGCGTCAACCTGAGGACTGAAAGGTCCCAGGTTTGATTCCAGTCAAGGGCATGTACCTTGGTTGCGGGCACATCTCCAGTAGGAGGTGTACAGGAGGCAGCTGATAGATGTTTCTCTCTCATCGATGTTTCAAACTATCTCTTTCCCTTCCTCTCTTTAAAAAAATCAATAAAATATATTTTAAAAAAAGAAATATGGAGCTTTATTCTACAGGTTTCCCTAACCTGTAAGATTATAAACCAGGAGTTTGTGGTGACTTTTTAACACTGTAGAGAAGGCCCACCTGTGAATAACAACAATTCAGAGGAAGGCAGACGTGTAATGAAGGGGTGGGGATTTTTTTACAGCATTAGGACATAGCTGAAGCCAGCTGGCCTGTGTGTGCTCCACGTACCACATTCTTCTGTTGTTGTTTCTCTTAAGCCAGTTTGAGTTAGGTTGCTGTCACTGGCAACCACAAGTGTCCTGACTGTTGATAATAGTCCCTAATTGTGAAGATGAAATGGAATGACATCTGTGTACATTGATTTGCAAAGCCTAAAACATTCTACAAATCTTAATAAATGGCAATTATTTAAAATAATGGAGAATATTCTTGAGGATATTTATAACAGGGATTGAAAGTCACTTAACAGGTAAGGCACTAGAGCATCACACCTCAGCCTGCCCCACCCTCCAGTGACCAGATAAGGTGCTCTTAGGCTCTTAGGTATGAAGGGCCTTCTATGTTTCCTCACATGGCATCAAAACTCCCTGCACCTGGGCAGTTGGGTGTAGCCAAAGGTGTGATGACTTAGGAGATAATGGTACAACAGTCAGAGCTGCAACACACCACATGGTTTAGGGGTCTCTACATCTCAGCCTCCTGGGATAAAGCAGAACATGGCACTAACTCCCACCCTAGTGCAGGATCGCTCTTTGATTAAAGGAGAAAAGAGCTGTGAGAGGACTTTGAAAAGAGTGAAACATCATCATATGTGGCATTCATTGTTTGTGTTGATAAATACATTAAAACACAGGTTTTCTAGTAAAATAAATATTACCATATATTTTCCATGTATAAGATGCTTTTTTTTTTCTCTAAAATTGTTAGACTGAAAATCGAGGGCCTTCTTATACAAAGAAGTCAGCCGAGGAGGGAGCTGGGTGGGGGTGTAGCTGCCCATACCTTGTCAAACAGGCTTCTTCCAATCAGGAGCCTTATTGTTACTGATGGCAGCTGATGCCATAATTGGAGGTGGAGGTAGAAAGTGCACAGATACAACAGGGACCGGAGCGTTCTGAGCCTACAAAGATGTCAAAAAATAAAAAGATAAATACCAGTAAGTGATAGTCTTACTCTGCAAAATTCAAACGGAATGTAATCAGCTGTGCAAAAGAGCATGGAAATAGAGCGGCAGAGAGACAATTTGGACCTCCTCCCACTGAGTTTATGATCAGACAGTGGAGAAAACAGGAAGAACAACTCCTTAAGATGCCAAAAAAGGAGAAGGCCTTAAGAGGAAAACCAGCAAAATGGGCAAACTTAGAGCAGAGGCTTAAGACTTGGATTATGGAGGAGCGCCAGAGTGGCTTATGTGTGTCAGCCAAGCTTATTCAGTGTCAGGAAAGAATGTTTGCAAGCAAAATGAACAGTGTTGGTTTTACAGGAAAGGCAAAATGGTGCTTCAATTTCATGAGGAGAGAAGGGTTGGCTATAAGAAAACAAACAAAGTTAGCTCAGAAAATGCCACCAGTTTATTAAGATGATCTTACATATATAGACAGTGACTCCGAAGACAGCAGTGATACAAGTTGAAGAAATTGATATGTCTGGAACTAATAGTGATGAAGAAGAGAGCAGTAATACAACAGAGGCTGAATAAAGTGATATTCTGCATAATATCATAGTACTGATGTGTAAACATGACCTGCGTTAATATATATATATATATATATATATATATATATATATATATATATGCCTAAGTGACCATTAGACCATTTGACTGTTCAACCGGTAGCTATGATGCGCACTGACAATTTGGGGGCAGATGCTCAATGCACAGGTATGGAAACATGGAACAGACTGATGAATTTCAGAGGGAGGCGGGAAGGAGGGAGGTCGGGAAGAGATTAACCAAAGATCTTATATGCATACTAGAGGCCCAGTGCACGGATTCTTGCACCAGTGGGGTCTCTCGGCCTGGCCTTCAAGGATTGGGCTGAAACCACAGTCCAACATCCCCCAAGGGTTCCCGGATTGCAAGAGGGCACAGGCCAGGCTGAGGGACCCCACAGGTGCACGAATCCATGCACCAGGCCTCTAGATACTAAATAAAAATGTGTTCTGTTTTATGTTTAAAATATTGATTTCCTAATTTGGGGTTGGAAAAGTGGGGGGCATCTTATACATGGCGGCATCTTATACATGGAAAAATACAGTAACATGTTTACAAGGGACAATGATCAGTCTCTAAGGTTTATTTTTTTCATTTTTTTATTAAGGTATAATTTACATACTTTAAATTCAGCCTCTCTTTGTGAGTGATTTTCATATATTTATGCTTTAAAAAGGAAACTAATCTTTGGAATATAAATGTCCCAAGTGTTAGAATTATGTCCATTAAAAATTAAATGTTTCTCTGTAACATCCTGCAGTAGATTTTTAAAGGCCACCAATGCATCCTCCCCTGTTTCCACAGCCCTTCTGTGGAAGATTTGCTGCTCCTTCCATCCAGAGGTGGAGTTTGTATCCCTTCCCTTGAATCTGGGCTGGTCCTGTGACTTGCTTTGGCCAATAGACTGTGGCAGAAGAAATGTTACTCTAGTTCTAAGCCTAGGCCATAAGAGGCTTTGCAACTTTCTTCCCATCTCGGGACCCTACCGGTCACCAGGGAAAGCCTAGGT
The DNA here is from genome assembly GCF_028538775.1 of Myotis yumanensis. Taxonomy (NCBI): domain Eukaryota; kingdom Metazoa; phylum Chordata; class Mammalia; order Chiroptera; family Vespertilionidae; genus Myotis; species Myotis yumanensis. The sequence goes on along the minus strand of NW_027223755.1, from coordinate 107,987,963 downwards.
AGCCGGCAAGAGGATGAGAGACACTAGAGCAGTGGTTCTCAACCTTCCTAATGCCACGACCCTTTAATACATTTCCTCATGTTGTGGTGACCCCCAATTTCATTGTTACAAATTGAACATAATTAAAGCATAGTGATTAATCACAAAAACAATATGTAATTACATATGTGTTTTCCAATGGTATTAGGAGACCCCTGTGAAAGGATCATTCAACCCCCAAAGGGGTCGCGACCCACAGGTTGAGAACCGCTGCACTAGAGAAAAACCATCTCAGCTGAGCCATCCTAGACCCGCAGCTCTCAGCTGACCCAGGAGCCCACCAAGGGAGCCCAGGGGAAACCTGAAGAGCCACCCCATGAGTGCAGCCTAATTTCCAGTCCATGGCGACTAAAAGGCTGCTGTTCGAAGCCACTAAGCTTGAGAGGGTTTGTGCACAGCAAAAGCTAACGAATACGTACCAAGTAGAGTCAGAGTATTGCCCAGTCTACCATCATGTCACTTTACAAGGACAATGGCTTGAGTGCCAGCTCTGCCTTTTCCCGGGACTGACTGGCAGACCCTGAATGACGGATGAATGATTATTCTGACACATGTTTCTGTGAAAGAGAAGCTAAGGGACTACTTGGCTATAACCACCAAGTAGTCCTGTTCGTCTGCTTCCTTAGGCTTTTATTGTAGCAACAACTTGAACTAAAATTAACCTCTAGATACAATCAGCAGGGTAAGCATCCTTGAGAAAACACCTGCATCTGTAGTGTCTTTCAAACAAGGATGTTTTAAAGTCTAAACATAAAGATTCTAGTAAAACACCCGGGAGCTCAGACTTGCTTGGAAAAGTCAAGGCAGGGTCTGCCGCCTTCAGCAAGGTCCCCCAGAGGCCTCTGAGCTTTCAGAGACTCCTCCTTATAGACTTTCCAACCAAGTCCCGTGCTTCCCCACAGCCTTTGATTCTGGAGTGACCTTGGGTAAGCCTTCTTGCTGCCTCCCTCCATCTTTAAAGAAGGACCAATGGCCAACTTCCCTGGTGAGACTGTAAGAACTGAATAAGATGAAGTCAGTGCTGGAGGTGGTAGGCTTGGTCATGTCAGAGTTGGTGACCTTCAAGCTTCCTTGCAAACTTGAGGGTTTACATGGATTGTAGAAATGTATGTTATTAGTACTATCATTATGTATAGAGTAGACACATAATCAATATTGATGGCACTATTGGAATAAAATGGCCCAGACCTGAAAAAGACAGGAGGTCATCTTCCCAAGGCCATTGGCGGTGAGCTGACCTGCATTCTGAAGACATTTAGGAGAGCTGTGGTAAGGTGACGACACGGACCCTTCCACACAGGACACAAAAACTCGCATAGTCCTTGAGTTCTGCTGTGTTCAGAGAAAACCAAGGAGGCAGTTTCTTAGTCTCTGCTTCCACACTTCTCAGAGGGTAAGCAGCAAGGACTGTGAACTTCTGGGGAGCTCTGAGTTGGGGATGTGGGAAATTCATCAGCACTTTGTAAATAGTCAGGCCCCAGTGGACCACCTGCAGTCACTAATAATGCCACACCAGAGCATGAATTATAATCCTCCCATCACCAGGCTTTGATTTGGCCCCAACGAGTCAGCTTCCTGTGGCGGGTGACTAGAAAAGTAGGAAGACTCTTTGGGACCACTTGGTGCCTGAGCCTACCCTGACCAGTCCTTTTCAATAAAAGTGTCCAGCCCAAGGAAATGTGGCCTGGAATTCAGGAAAGACCATCTGGGTCTGAGGATACAGCCTCTTCCCTGGCTAATCATTCATTCGTTGCTAATATCCAGATGATTGTGGATACAAAAGAGGCCAGTGGACACTGGCTTGAATTCTACAACCAAACTGCTTGCAGCAGAATCCCAGCCCTTCCCCTCAGCAGCAGCACGATTTGGGGCACGGTGACTTCTCCAAGCCCACTACCTCAGCTATGCAATGTGTAAAACGACAACAAACTACTCCTCAGACTCTGGTGAGGATTCAATTATTCAATATGTGAAAACCACTTAGAACAGTGGTTCTCAACCTTCTGGCCCTTTAAATACAGTTCCTCATGTTGTGACCCAACCATAAAATTATTTTTGTTGCTACTTCATAACTGTAATGTTGCTACTGTTATGAATCGTAATGTAAATATCTGATATGCAGGATGGTCTTAGGCGACCCCTGTGAAAGGGTCGTTTGACAGCCAAAGGGGTGCCGACCCACAGGTTGAGAACCGCTGACTTAGAACCATGCAAGTGTGCGAGGACTGGATTCACGTTCCTATCCTTATTTTACTACATATTAAGATTTCACTGTATGCTACATTCCTTGGTAGGAGGTGGACAGACTATGAGAAACTAATGTCAAATTGCCTTGTCCTCATCAAGTTCGCATTTTATAGGAAAAAGGTATTTAATGGCCAAGTGACTAATGCAATGAAGCACTTAGAGGTTCCCAGGAGTGCAGGGAGGGAGGTAAATGGGGAGGTGTGGCACAGCAGGGATGGGAGGGCAGGTGCCCTGGGCTGGGCTCTGGCTGAGACCTGAGTAATGGGCAGGAGCCGCCCAAGAGATGTGGAGACAGAGAATTCGAGACAGAGGGAAGCGCAAAGGCAAAGACCCTGGAGCAGGAGGAGCTGGACGTTTCCAAAGGAAAAAGTGAATGGAGATGAGCGGAGTAGTAGGGGCGCCAGGAAGCAGGCAGGGGACTCGGGCCCACATGGATGTGTCTGCAGGACGTCATGCGAAATGAAATAAGCCAGACACAGGGAGACAAATGCTGCGTGATCTCACTTATACGTGGAACCTAAAAGAGCAGAGAGGAGAAAGGCGGTTGCCAGGGGTTGGGGGAGGGGGCTGGTGAGGGGATGGTCAAAGGCACACAGTTTCAGTTGTGCAAGGTAACTTCTGGAGTACTGGACTGTGTTCTTAAAATTTGCTAAGCAGGTAGATCTTCTGCTAAGTGCTCTTACCACCAAAGAAAGTAATAATAATAATAAAACAATATAATGATAATAAAGAAGGCTGGAAGAAGCTTTTGGAGGAGATGGATATGTTTATAGCTTTGATGGTAGTGATGGTTTCATGGGTGTACTAGTATATTGATCCCTTTACTCCCAAACTCACCAAGTTGTATACATTAAATATGCACTGCTTTTTCCCTGCCAATCAGACCTTGATAAAATGGTTCAAAACAAAGAAAAATGTAGGCATGGGACTATTAGTGTAGGCTACACAAAAAAACAAAAGAATAAAAGTAAGTAAAATGGGAATAGATGTTTTACTCCATAGGTTGGACATATCCCCTCTGACTTACATGTGCTTATATTTCACTGATTGACATTTTATTGGGTTGGAGAGAATTTAAACAACATTTTCAATGTCACACAGTCTCCACTCTTTACCCTGCACTCTGCAGGTTGCCTGGCCCCTGCTGAGCCTGAATCTCATCTCCTACCATTCCCGTAGGTCTACCTGGCTCTGTGGCACATTTCGGATCTACACTCCCCATCCTCTCTCATTTCCTCTATGAAGTTTCAGATGTGAGGACTGGAAACCACACACCACTGGGAAGAACTGATCTTAGAAACGCCCACTCCCCAGCTCCGCTCTCCTGCAGTGGGTTCCAAGCTACGTCCACTTGCTGGTGCTTCTGGGTCAAAGAAAGACATTCAGCAGGTGAGCGAATGCCTATCAGGTGTGAGGAGGGCCTCCTCGGATTCAGAGTGTGTATCATGAGGGCATAGATGACCCAGGGACAACAGTGACACCACTCGTTCTAGCAAAGGATTGATAAAAATGACAGTGTCACAGGCGATGAGAAACCCCAGCAAATGTTGTCAATGCTGCGCCTCAGCTGCTCACCTGTGAAAGGTCTGCACAGGCATGCAGGTTCCCGGGGAGCTAGCAGCTTGGCTTTGTGCAGAGGCATATTTGAAATTTCCAAAATCGCGCACCATATCTTTTAGGTAACCTTCTGTGTAGCAGTTTTCTTAATTGGTGGTCTGCTATAGAGTTGAGTTCAAGAGTATATTCTGTGGCAATTTAAAAAATAGATTAGCCTCTTTTGTTACCAGTTGAAATCACATGAGTTAACAGATGAATGTCTGGGGTGGGTGGCCGTTAGAGTCCCTTGCGAATGCAGGGGTGACAGGCATCTAACCAGGGCACATTGCTGACTATAAGGGCACCCGCTTCTTCCTGTAATCCAAGGGATCACCTAGGGGACAGGCCGCTATTCACTTCAGAGATGAGAAATGAGTGAGCAAGCCCCAAACTGCACTCTGCACACAGAGGATGAAATCCTGGTGAACTTTAGCATCATTAAGGCAGATGTAATCTAGACAGCAGCCTCGGTCCAAGGAATTCAAAGCCTTTAACGATAAACTGCTCCTAGACGTCTCAATCAAAGTAATTAAATCAGGCCACTAGTTTGTTATTCATTACTGATAACACTGCAGAGACGTGGTTGGTACAGAGATAAGTTGAAATCCTGAAAAGAATGACATGAACAAAGATTTTAAGCTGCAGAGATGAGGAGGCACAGGGAGCGATGTGAAGGTCTCCTTTGTCTTAGCTTTGAAGTGAGGGGTGAGGTTCTCCACAGAGCTGCCTGCAGAACAGAGAGGGACCAAGGCTATGCTAGGGCCTGGGTGCTGGGAAGGTGATTTGAAAAGTAAAAGGCATTTCCTAAGGAGATTAAATAAAGGAAGTTGAATCACAGTGGTCACCCTCTTCAAAATGTTGTGATGTGCATAATCAGAAAAATTGAATGTTCCAAGGGATCTAAGTTTAAGGGCTGGTTGGGATGGAAAGGGTTATCGAATGAACGACTGCCCTCCAGGGCCGTAAAGGACAGCCAGGGAGTGTCTGGCCACGTGATTGAACCAGGAAGGACAGCCCAAGAGGAGAAAGGAGATAAAAAGCATAAGGTAATGGAGCGATATCTAGGGGCTGAATATCCAGTGACCATGAATGGAGCGGTGGGAAAGAAGGCTTCAAATAACAAAGTCGTGGTTAGAGTTTGGGAACTCAAAATACACGAGCCAACCTGAGAAATTCAAATGAGTTGATACTGATGAAAATTCACTTTTAAACAAAAAGTATTGCGCATCACAAAATATTCGCCATTGTGATGGATGACATTCAGAATGAAGATGATGATGGTAGTGATACTGATGATGGTGACACTGGTGGTGCTGGTGCTGGTGGTGACGATGGTGGTGACGATGGTGGGGCTGGGGGTGGTGGCTGTGCCGTCTCTGGTGTGATTATGCTCTTCTTGGTGACTAGGGAGAAGATAAATTTCCTCAACTGTGTCTGTCTTGCCTCCATATTTCTTCCACATTTTCTCACTTGCTGGCTTCCTCTTGCTCATCCCGCCTTATTATGCCTGGAGAATGCCTTTCTGCCCATCGCTTCTCCCCATCTTTACTGCCATTTCCAAGTCTAATGCACCTAATTTCTCACCTAAACTGCCCAACAGCTTCCCAACTGATCTCTCTGCTCCAAATCTTGAATTTCCTTCTACCCTCAATCACCTCACCCAGATCCATTCTTCCCATCGGGAACCGGAATAATCATGCAAAAGTATGAATCATGTGTTGTTACTTTCTGGCCTGTAACCATTCATCTAGGGAAGGAAAGGTAAAGCTGACTGCTTGGCATTTCTGACAAAGCCCTTCACGGCGTGCCCAGCTCTGCAACCTCATTTTCTGCCACCTGCCCTTTGACCACTGAGCTCTGGCCACACGGTTATCCCTTCAGATCTCTGAAAATCCACATTCTTATCAGCTCAGAGAGCGTTCAAAACAGCAACTTCGACTGTGCTTTCACTGCTGAGGCCGGAACCTGTCCAGCACTCGGCACTTGGTAACATGTCCGCGCTGAGTGAATGAACTCAGTGCAGAGCGGGCGCTCTCTCTGCGCCACTGGCAGCTCAGAGGCAGCTCCATTACCGACTTCTGACAGTGGATTATAATCTCATGTTTTATATCTGTTTCTCCACCAGAATATGAGCTTCTTTAGGGAAACATGTCTGATTTATTTCTACTTCCTCAGAACTGAGGGCAGTGTCGGGCGAATAGTATGAACTCTATAAATACATGAAAAAATGAATAAAAGTCACCAGAGTTGTGGGATCAACGGCCTGTGAAATGAGGGTGTCACTCGGAGGATCGGGGGTGCCATTGGTTAAGGATGATAACAAGCAACAGGCAGTGTGGAGTGGAGGTGGTGTAACGTGGAAATGAACTTTTATCACTGAGCTGAGGAATGCATTTCTTTTATCCCCAGATAGCCTTCCTCTAGTCTCTGTTTCCCTTGAAAATATCTGTGTACTCCCTTCAGTCTGTTTGAAACTCTTCTTTCCATAGTTTCTCTCTGCGACCGAGGGACAGGCAGAGAAATGGCATTCTCTTGGCCAAGATCGGTTGGAAGTCCTCAGCAGGAGCGCGCATTAACCACCTCTTGGAGGCTCTCCCTTTCTGCTGCTCAGAAAGACGATTGTCAAAGGCAAAGGGCCAGGAAACTCACTGATTCCCTCCCCACAGTGTATGAACAGACCTCCTCCTCTCGCTAAAGAGGCATATTGTCAAACCCCTGTATCAACCCCTTGTACTTTGAACTGCATGTGGCTCCTTTGACCCAGGACAACAACAGAAGCTCACGGAGATAAAGCCAAGGTCAGGCATTCATTCCCCCAGAGGGCCAATTAGCTTCCCTCCATGTAATGAGCCAAAGGAGTCCCCATGACTCAGTATCTACCACGGGGACAGGCTTGTGATAATCACAGGGAGTGAGGAGAGGAAGGGCACCGTCTTTGTTCTTTGAAAATGTAACAAAATATTGGGGGTGGCAGAGAAATGAACAAACCACCATAGTAAATAAAAGCCAATAAGGGCTCTGGTAGAAGGAAGATGCACAAAGACATTCGGATGAAGGAAGAGAGAGATTAGTGGTGCTGGAGAAGTTTTCTCAAGGAGGATGAGTGAGGGTTTTCCAAGACTATGTTGTTCCATGTTGTAAGTGGGAAAGGAGTTGACCATCTAGAAGGTATATTTCCCTGGGATGGGATTGGTTATATTGATGTTGTCCACGGGCCCCTGGCTGAAAAGGAAGGCAAAGAACTCTGAAGGTAAGCCTTGTCCATCTACCAACCTGCCCTTCAGGGATGGGTAATGGTGCCAACACCAGAAGAGAAAACAGGAATAAAATTTTATTTCTCAGAACTTGGCTCAATTACCTATTCCCAGCACAGCTGGCTACTAACGAGAACAGAAGTGGGAAGAATGGCCAAGTGTCAAGTGAATGACTTTGTTGAGGGTCAGCCTGGAGCAGCTTACGATCTGCTCCCTGCACCCTGCCCTCTGCCCCTTGTACAGGAGTGCACCAGACAGTGCCAGGGGGACAATCTGCAGGATTGGGGCATTCCCTGGGAGAAGGGGCAGCTTGGCATTGGACTGAGCGTGTGATGTCAGCCTGCTATGCACATGGTTAGAGGCCGCCATAGAATAACTTCTAATGTACCGTCTGTAGCTACCCAGTCTGACTGCCACCACTCCAAATTAAGCTATGCTGTGTGTGCACAATGAATTTTGAAAATTTAGTAAAAAATATAAATTATCTCAATAATTGCTAGGATATTTATTTCATGTTGAAATAGTAAAATTTTGGTTATATCAGGTTAAACAAAATATACTACCAAAATTTGCTTTACTTGTTTCTTTTTACTTCCATAAACGTGGCTACTAGAAACATCTGAAAGGCCCATGTGGCTTGCATTATAGTTCCACTGGACAACACTATCTATGGGATTAGAGAAGCATGGGCTTCAGCCACTAAGTCTGTGGTGATCTGTCAGCAGCAATAGAAAACTCGCATACAATCCCATATGGTCTTCTTACAACGTGACCCTCACAAGTCAAAATATGGGGTTTGGGGCCCTTCGCTTGAACATGGGCAGGCTTTCGTAACTGCCATGACCAACAGACTGACACTGTGTGACTTGCTGCATCCCTTCAAGAGACGTGGGACCCCACCGCGCTGTGAGGAAGCCCCCAGCTGATAGTGTCAGCCTGCAGACCTGCAGGTAAACGAGCCAATGGAAGATCCCAGGCCCCCGCCGTAGGCTTCCAGGTGAGGCACCAGGTACCATGTGCGAAGACAAGCCAAGCCCACATCCCCTGTCTGAATTCCTCCATCCGGTCATCATTCTCATTAGTGCATGAATGATGGTTGCTTCATCTCTTGGGACCATTGGTAAACAATCATTATAGCATTTAAAAATGAATCTGGATTAGATTGTTGACGATTTAAATGTCCCACAAACTGAAGTATTAACTCCTTGTCTGAGTCATGGATCCTATGTGATTCTAACACTGTATGTTCTTTGGGAAGTAATCATGCCTGCCATTGCGTGTTCTCCGGGTTCTACTGATTGCTTGGTGGGTTTGGTGTATGTGCTCCCTCCTACGTTCCACTCGTCACCTTTGAATAATGCTCCTCTGCTTCTACATTCAGACCAGCATTGCCTTGGTCAGCCTCTCAGCACAGCCCACTTAGACTGTCCTGTGCCCCTAGCATCCCACCCGGGTGCCCCAGGCCCTGGGAGGTAGGGCCGACCCTTCCATGCAGGCCATTTATTATAGGAAGTGGTTGGGGAGAGTGAGCGGGGGAGGGACAGAGACCCATGGAGGAGGCCACCAGTGCCGGCCAATGGGGCCGCGTCCAGCTGGGAGCTTCTGAGGAGATGTTTAGAGCGCAGCAAGGACTGCCCATCCAGGGGATGGACGAGGAAGCATTTCTCCTTTGGCTCCAACCTCCCCTGGGGTGCTTGCCCCCATGCACTCGCGGGGTGGGCCTGCTTGAGTGCCAGGCTGGAGACTGCGCCTTCCCAGCTTCGCTACATAAAGATATAGGACAGAAAGTGAGCGCTGAGGTGGAACTGAGTTGGGGGGCTGCCCGTCACACCTGCGCAGAGGGGGCTGTGCAGCAAAGCCTCGGGGTCAGGATGGGCTGGGAGATGTACAGTGGGGCCTCCAAAGCGCAGGCCTCTGAATGGGTGTCCTTGTTTCTACCCCAGCATTGTCGCACCGTACTTCATCCATACATGGTCCACATTGATCTTAAAGCCATAATTATATTCGTCTTCTGATTACAAACTTTTGCCAACTCTATTGTCAGGTGGCACACTATCATAGGCTGCTGTTTGGCCTGACCATCCATCATTTCCCTCCTTTTCCAGCATTTTATAGCTTTATTGAAGTACAAATGACATACAATAAACTACACATGTGTAAAGTATATAAGTTGGTAAGTTTTGACATACAAATATACCCCAGAAACATTCAAGATTGTGAGTATATCCATTGCCTGGAACACTTCTCTTGCCTTTTGATAATTTCTCTTTTCTACTTCTCCTCCCGCCCCCAGAAACCACTGAGCTTGCCTTCACTAGAGATTAGTTTGCATTTAGTGGAATATTATCTAAATGGCATCAAACAGCATGCTACAATTATTTATTTTTTTTGGTGTGGTTGCTTTTCTACTTGATCCAGTATTCCTTTTAGAATTTCTACTTCTCCCAAATTCAGTCCATGCATTTGGGTAGGACTGCTTACACGTCCAGGGTTCAGGGAGATGGACATGGTCCAGGAAGGCCAATGAGAATATCATATTCCCTGGGCTACACCGATTGGTTAGAGAATAAACACGAAACCTAGCCTGGGCTACAGATCAAAGCTAACAAGCGTCAGACCCCAGTGTTTTGTTCAGACCATGAGCATCTGTTTCCAGTGGGACTCCTCAACTTAGGAGCATGTAAGCTGGGGCTGCCAATGCCCACCTTTCACCTCTAGGAGAGAGCTTGTATGAAAATAGAAACAAATGGGAAGGATTGAACTAAGATATACATGATGACAAATTCCTAATGATATCACTTGAACACCCAGTCCAATCATGCCTGAATCCAGCTGTCCTGTATGCATGCACCAATATAATTTTAGTTACATGCACCAATATAATTTCCTTTATGCTTAAACCAATTGAATCGTATTTTACAACTTGCAACTGAAAGGGTCTGACATATACACATTATAATCCAGCCCCTTCCTCCTTTCATACTTGCCTCTCACTGTTCCAACCGTGGAGTCCATTGTTTTATTAGTATCAAAATCTTGGCCTGTTTTGAAACACAAGAGGCAATTTTGTGCCTCTGTCCCTTTGCACATACAGTTTTATTTCTTTACACAATTATATTAGAAATCCAACTCTGATAGGGAAAATAATGTCTTTCTAGTATAATTCGTTTCATAATGCAGCTGAACACTTCCTCTGGGGCAGGCTCTGTGAAATGAACTTAAAATCCACTGCTTAACTGAACTTAAGTAAAATATTTTAGAAATGAACTCTCTTTATTTAAAAACAGTTTTACCAGAGAGATTGATTTCTGACTCATGTAGACATGTGGCTTGAACCCTGGTCCCCACCCATGTCATGACTCAAGGTCCCTTGCCGGGCTAAGCCACACTTGTCTCTGTGAGATGTGGTGGGAAATTACAAGTCGTGGTAGGATCCTGTGACATCAATCACTATGGCTTTAAGAATACTGAGGTTTTTTTATGCATTTTATTTATTTGTATAGCAATCACTGTGGTCAATATCTGAGAACTGGATCAACCATGAAAGATTAATCAAATCCCTCTAATGACAAAAATATAACTATTTCTTGTTACAGCTAAAATCCCGATGGAATCAGCTATTGATTATCTGGCATCTAACTTGGAACATTTGGTCCAATCATAGACATTTTCTAAAAGGCTCAGTAATTCTCTCAGGCCAGCTGCCTCCCAAACTCTGCGGTCTTTAAACCCACACGCAGAGGACCGACTAGAAGCCTTCGGCGGAAAGACGAACATGATACTTAAAAAGTAAAAGACTTTGGTCTCCTTTGTCCAACAAAGTTCAAATTTCCCCTCCAGCAATAAACACCTTATCGGAGACGTATGCGGTATGGGCTAAAGTCTTCAACCATGAAATTGTCTGACCCTGCCTTGACCTCTGGTTCCTCCAGTGAATCTCGCTCTTGGAATACAAACAGCAGCTCGGAGCTGTGCTCTGATCCAGCCTCGAGTGGTGGAAGCCTTGAGGAGGGCAGACTTCTGCACAAAGGCACCTGGGGCCACCTCCTCTGCCCTCACTTACCCTGCAGCCCCGGGCTCTTGCTGCGTGGTGTACGCATCTGACCAGCTTTCTGTCCACGCCCCCAGCAGGCCAGGAGGAGATGGGCTTCCTGTGCGCCTGGGAGCCCAGGACTCACTGAAGGGAGGGGGCAGCTGGTGACATGCTGAGCGGAGGCAGAGCTTTCATTGCCCCTGGCCCTTCTCACCCAACGGTATATTGGCTTGGTGCTTGAAGTGTGGTCCCTCAAAACAGTATCAGAATTACCCGGAGTTTATCAGAGAGACAGAATTCCACATCCCATCACAGAACTAATGAATCAGATCCTTCATTCTAACCAATCCCCCCGTGATGCTTGTGCACACTAATGTTTGAGAGTTACCGGTGCCATGGATCTGCTATTCCTGTCCCAAACCCTCCTGCCCTCATTCTGATAGTAAGCCCCTGAATTCACTCGCTGTGGGGAGCCAACCCTCTCTTCTCCCAGGCCTCTGGCTGAGGGGAGCAGTGAGTCCATTCTCTGACCTCAGTGATTGATTAGTTTAGGGATGAGGGTGTGATTATTGGATCCAGAGGCATCAGGCCCAGCACAGTTAGCTGAACTGTTGGGGAGTGAGATATCGCCTTTACTTTTGTACTTGCACTTAGAAGGATGCAAGCTGCCAAGGGCCACCTTGTAGAGGCTGCGGACAAATTTACAATCAGAAATCAGAGCCAAGAAATTGGTAAAAATAAATTTTCATGCTATCCTTTGAGCCCCTGAATCAAGTATTACCTGAAGCCCACCTCCATAATATTAGTAGCACAAAACAATAAGTTCCTCTATGGTTTTTGTTACTGCTTTTTATATATATACTAGAGGCCCGGTGCACAAAAATTTGTGCACTGGCAGGGGGTGGGGGTATCCCTCAGCCTCACTTGTGCCCTCTCACAGTCTGGGACCCCTCGGGAGATAACGACCTGCTGGCTTAGGCCGCTCCCAGGTGGCAGAGGGCAGGCCCAATCCCTAGGTGCCTGCCCCGCAGCCCCTTGTCGGGCTCAGAGCAGGGCTGACTGGGGAGTTGGGGTGCCGCCCCCTGTCATGCACAGAGCAGGGCGGATCAGGAGGTTGGGGCACTCCCCCCTGTCACACTCAGGGCAGGGCTAATGGGGAGGTTGCAGCTCCACTCCGTCACACACAGAGCAGGGCCCATGGGGGGGTTGGGGCACCGCACCCTGTCACGAACAGAGCAGGGTGGATAGGGAGGTTGTGGCCCCGCCCCCTGTCACACACAGAGCCGAAGGGCGATCAGTGGGTTTGGGCACTGCCCTCTGTCAGGCTGCTCCAGGGGCCAGGAGGCCTCGCGGCTCAGCTGATACCAGTGCTGGGAGGCCTCGCGGCTCCGCTTGACACAGGGGCAGTGAGGCCTCTCTGATCCCGGTGCCAGGAGGCCTCGCTGCTCCGCTGATCCCGGGTTTGGGAGGCCTTGCGGCTCCGCTGATCCCAGTGCTGGGAGGCCTCGCTGCTCCGCTGATCCCAGTGCTGGGAGGCATATTACCCTTTTACTATATAGGATAGAGGCCTGGTGCACCGGTGGGGGCCGGCTGGTTTGCCCTGAAGGGTGTCCCGGATCCGGGTGGGGGTCCTGCTTGGGTGCCTGGCCAGCCTGGATGAGGGGATGATGGCTGTTTGCAGCTGGTCACACCCCCTTCAGGGTGGGGGTCCCCACTGGGGTGCCTGGCCAGTCTGGGTGAGGGGCTGAGGGCCGTTTTCAGGCTGGCGGGTGACTGAAGCTCCCAACCTCTCCTTTTTTACTTTTTTTTTTATTCTGGGATTTATTTACCTTCTATGCCTGTCACTGAAGCTGAGAGCCGGCTTTAACTCTGAGGCTCGGCTCCAGCTCTGAGACCTCGGCTGGCTGAAAGCAGGTTTCTGGGGATTGTTTACCTTCTATATTTGCAACAATGTTTCTTAGAGAGCAGCTCAGAGCCCAGCAGTGGCAGGAGGGGAACATTGGCTTCCTCCGTCACTGGAGTAAGCAAGTCTCCTGTTCTCTTCAGGGGCCTGGCTGCCGGCCACCATCTTGGTTGGCAGTTAATTTGCATATCTCACTGATTAGCCAATGGGAAGGGTAGCGAAGTTATGCTTAATTACCATGTTTCTCTATTATTAGATAGGATACACACACAGGGAGAGAAATTATAGATATAGGTATATAGATAGATATAAATGTTCTTTTTATCTACCTATTAAGAAAGAGAGAGAAACTTACTTTGAGGAGTTGCTCATGTGACTGTGGGGCTGGCAAGCATGAGACTAGTCTCCCAGGTCAAGTTGATGTTGAGTCTTGAGTCCTGGAGTGGGAACCAAGGCAGCACTTCTATGTTGTAGTCTAGAGGCAGAATTTTTGCTTTTGTCAAAAAATCTAAGTCTTGCTCATAAGGCCTTCAATTGATTGGCGGAGACCCACCCCTATTATAGAGACCCATCTATTTTACTTAAAGTCACTGATTGTAAATGTCAATCACATCTGAAAGTCACCTTCACAGCAACACCCTGACTGGTGTTGGACCCAACACCTGGTTACATAGAACATTCACTGACCCTTGGGTATTCTGAACCTGGAACTAAACAAGATAGCAAAGAGTGGGGCCCAAATTCTTAGCGAGGACCCTTCCACTCAACCAAACATGCATAACTGGTCCGGGCTTGCTGCTTTCCTGGAAAGGATTGACTTTGCTCTGAAAATCAGCAAAGGAATTTAAACCCAATTTCATCCCACGGAGTCTGCAGAGCTCCAGACTGGGGAAGACTTTATGGTCTAACCAGGGCTTTCGGAAGGCACTTATGTTCTTAGCGCTGTAGTGACTTTTCCCCATAGTCACAGCCCACAGCATACAGCATCCATGCCTGTATGCATGTTTTTTCTTTAAATCAAAATGATTCCTTAATAAAGTACTTTATTATAAAAGTACTATTTAAATTACTGCCATAAATATAAATTCCACATCATTTACCTTAAATATAGACATCCACATACAAATAAATACAATGAGAGCAAAATAGTTTTTAAAAGTCTTACAAGGAAGAATCTTTACCTAAGGATTTATCTCCTTTTGTAAAAGGGGATACGAAGCAAATGTTAGCTACTAAGGACACATGAGATGTTCTCCTTGACAAAACTGGAATAATAGAAAGGAATTGCTTTTAAAAATATGATTTTATTTACTTTTAGAGAGAAAGGAAGAGGGAGAGAAACATTGATCACCTGCCTTCTGCATGCTTCCTACTAGGGACTGAGCCTTGACCAGGAATTGAACCTGCAACTTCTTGGTGCATGGGATGATGCCCAAATAACTGAGCAACACCAGCCAGGGCACTTCTTGTTTAAATTTATTAATTTAGAGAGAGAAGGAGCAGGGGAAAGAGAGAGAGAGAGAAAGAGAAAGAGAGATAGAGAGAGAGAGAGAGAAGCATTAATATGTTTTTCCACCCTATTCATGCATTCATTGGTTGACTTTTGCATGTGTCCTGACCAGGCATTGAACACACAACCTTGTTGTATGGGGATGAAAACCAAAAGGGTGAGAAAGAATAACCATGTTACTGCTTGATTCAGTGTTATTTAATGGCATGTCTACCACTCCCAACTGTGGCATGTGCCCAGCTGTGTGATGTCCAGCTACTGTAGCCTCAGGCAGGACCCACACTTCACTCAGACATTTCCTGCCCCGAGAAACTCACTACCTATCTGGACAGAGTCTGTCACCAGATATGGGGGTAGAAAACTCTGCCTTTTGCTGAGCTGAACAAGCCCCTATAGTTTCCGCCAATCAAGATGACAGCATCACCTTTTGGGGACACACAGACTCTGACCCCAAACTCTACATGCCAGCCTCTGAGAGCTGAGGATGGCTTCAGGAACGAGGGCATTCTGGGCTGCTCCTCGGGCCCCTTTCCTTATACCTTCTATGCACAAGCATCATATCGGTCAAACCCCAAACCTGACTTCAAGACCCCAAACATGACAGGGACAGCAATACTTTGAGGACAGTGGAACGGCATTTGAATTCAGGATGGATGCGCCCCCACCCCCTGCCCACCAATTTCTCTTAGCTCATACCACTCTCCCTGTCTCATGAGGCTACTGTAATGCTGGCTTCTTCTCTATTGTTTTCAAACATGCCAACTTGTCCCAGGTGGGGAATATTTCCACTTTGTGCTTCTATGAACTAGAAAGATGCTCCCCAATTCTTTTTTTCAAATATTTTTTATTGATTTCAGAGAAGAAGGGAGAGAGAGAGAGAGAGAGAGAGAGAGAGAGAGAAACATCAATGATGAGAGAGATCTGCTGTCTCCCGCACATCCCGCACCAGGGATGGAGCCCACAATCCATTCATGTGCCCTGACCAGGAATCAAACTGTGACCTATTGGTTCATAGTGCGATGCTCAACCCTGAGCCATGCTGTCTGGGCTGCTTCCCAATTCTTTTACATAACTTTCTTCTCATGAGTTAAATCTCATTTAATAATTCATTTTGTGGACAGATTTTCTTTGAATAAGCAATATAAAGACTTCCAGTCCCACCAACCCTTTTGTCTCCAGCTTATTCATTTGCTTTATAACTCCACCTCTCCAAGATTACCTTGTTGGCTGTTGGCTCATGTGGTTTTATATAAAAGTAGAGGCCTGGTGCATGAAATTTGTGCACTTGGCTGATGGAGGTGAGTTTCTCAGCCCAGATCGTGAGAGGGCACAGGCCAGGCCGAGGGACCCCACTAGTGCACGATCAGGGCCCGAGAGGGAGGTGGGAGATTGGCCAGCCAGGGAGGAACTGCAAGAGGGTTCCAGGGCATGTCCAGCCCATCACACTCAGTCCTGATTGGCCAGACCCCAGCAGCAAGCTAACCTACTAGTCAGAGAGTCTGCCTCCTGGTGGTCAGTGCACATCATAGCAAGCGGTTGAGCTTAGCATATGATTAGCATATTATGCTTTGATTGGTTGAACGGATGACCAGACTACCAAACACTTAGTGTATTAGGCTTTTATTATATAGGATACAAGCTACAAGATGGAGGGGAGCTGACTGCTCTGTCTCTAACACTGGTTTGTCACTCTCCCCAGATTTGACTCCATTTTTTTCCATTTCAGTTTTCAAGTGCTTTGGGCAGACATGGGCCTTCTATGTGTGGTCTGACCCAGTTGAGTAAATATATAGCCTTCCTTATTCTTGGTGCTCTGCTTCTGTTAATACAGTCCACAACCACATAAGCTTTTTTGGCAGCCTCATCACTCCCTCGATAATTATGAACTTCATGAATGCAAAAACAAAAACAAAAAAGGCTGAGTTCACTTTTTTATATTTTTATTGATTTCAAAGAGAAAGGGAGCAGGAGAGATGGAAACATCAATGATAAGAAAGAATCATTGATTGGCTGCCTCCTGCATGGCCCGTACTGGGAATTGAGCCTGCAACCCAGGTGTGTGCCCTTGACCTGAATCAAACCTGGGACCCTTAAGTCCACAGGCTGAAGCTCTAGCCACTGAGCCAAACCAGCTAGGGCAAGGCTGAGTTTTTAAGTGTGTGTTTCTGCTAAGCCACATGCCTGTGGCAGCTGGCTTTTTAATACTAATTCAAGGCTACATTCATCCTTGTTAAGCTTCATCATGTTATCCGACAGGTATTTGTGTCATCTTGCGTCTCCCAATCTCTGACTCTCTTTGGGCTCTGGCAGGCTGTGAATAAGTGATGTGCATAATTGCTTCACCGCACGCAAAGTTCGAGTGACACCTGAACATACTGAGGACCCTTTCTTCACTGAATCCAAGGCGGGCCAGAGCCAACGCAAGGAAAATCAAACACCACAGAAATATATATGTTTTAAAATCACAGTAAAAACTAACATTCCTTGTTTTGGTTATCTGTTTCTGTGCAACAAACCACACCACAACATAGTTGCATAAAACAAGTTATTATTTCTCACAATTCTGTGACCCAAATATATATATATATACATATATATATACATATATACATATATATGTATATATATATGTATATATATATATATATATATATACACACACACACACACACACACACACACATATATATATTAGAGGCCCAGTGCACAAATTCATGAATGGGTGGGGTCCCTCTGGGTGGCCTATGGCCTGCAGGGATCAGGCCAAAACCTGCAGTCCAACACCACCTGCAGCTCCTACTTGCCACTCCCACTCATCCCGGCCCCACTGTATCTGCTTCGGGCTCATGCCGAATCAGTCCTGATCAGAAGAGGCTCACAATACTGCAGCAACACTTACCAGCTGTGAGCCCTGCATCTGGCGCCCTCCCAAAGGGAATGGCCTGTGGGACGGAGATGGAACCAGCTCTCCGACATCCCCCGAGGGGTCTTGAATTGTGAGAGGGTGCTGGTGAGGCCAAAGGACCCCACTGGTACATGATCAGGCTGGGGAGGGACCACGGGAGGGCTCCAGTGCACGTCCGGCTCATCTCAATCAGTCCGATCGGCCAGATCCCAGCAGCTAGCTAAGCTATTGGTCAGAGGGTTTGCCCCCTGGTGGTCAGTGCATGTCATAGTGAGCAGTTGAGCAGCCTTAGCATATCTTTACCATATTATGCTTTGATTGGTTGAACAGTCCTGTCACTGACGACCAGACACTTAGCATATTAGGCTTTTATTATATAGGATATATATATATGGCATACCTTGTTATATTTTTCTGGAGCCTTAACAAAGAGTGTTACAGCTACTACGCTGCCCTTCAGGCTATGCTGTCTACCAACCCAAAGCTACTACCACATTATTGAGGATTTTTTTACACAGGACATAACTTCTGGTACTCATTTCTGTTTGAATTATCTCTTGCTGTGTAAATTGTATGCCTCAAAACAATTATTATTTACTATTGATCCAGTGCATGGATTTGCACACATTGAAAGGAAACTAATTAGAAGATGGCCGTGGGGTGGGACTGGGCGAGACGGGCTGGACACGCCCTGGAGCCAACCTCCTGCGATCCCTCCCCGGCTGGCACACCTGGGGTGGCGCTGTGGCTTGAAGGGAGTCTGCAGAGTGAGCGGGATCCCTCCAGCAGGTGGGGTCCCTGGGCCTGGCCTGCGGGGATCCGGCTGAAACCGGCTCTCTGACATCCCCTGAGGGGTCCCGGAGTGCGAGAGGGTGCTCTGCAAAATTGCTGCCATATAGGGTGTGAAACGTAAAGGCAAGTGTGCAGTAAACCAGATTCGGGGCCGACAGTGCCCCAGCAACAACATACCCACAGCCGAAGGTGGAATCACGTGGCACTGAGAGGAATCAGGCTCCCTCCTCTCTGGTTTTGGGGTGCATCACCCAAGAACTGTGGCTGCCAAGTCACTGCAACTGGGCAGTTCCTGTGTTGAGGTCTGCCCCCTGGTGGTCAGTGTGCATCATAGCTACTGGTTGGACGGACACTTAACTTAGCATATTAACCTTTTATATATGTAGATTGTTATCATGATATTGTGGTGTTCAGGTGGGATTCCTGGTTCATGTGGTATCAGCTGAGGTTCTGGGAAAGTGGGGGGTCTAAGTCAATCTCCCTCACGTGGCTGACAATGTCGCTGGATGTCTTCTGGAAGCTCATTTGGGAGTGTCGGCTGGGGCCCGCTCTTTCTCCTTCCAGGCCTCCTTGTGGCTAATTTAGCTTCCTCACAGGTGAAGGTTTCAAAAATCTGTGTTCCAAGAGCTGAAGGTGGAAGTTGGTCTTTGAAGCCTGGTCTTAAATACACAGCTCTCCTCTACCACATCCCATTGGTCAAAGCAAGTTGCAGGGAAAACCCAGATTCTAGGAAAGGGAACGTGGATTCCACCTGTCCAGGAAGGAGTGGTGAGATCCATGGCCAAAGGGCACATGGATGAGACCTTGTGTGGCCATCTGGGAAACACAGCCTGCCCCACGCATACGGCACATGCCATGTCCCCGCTCTATTCTAAGCACTTTCTATGTAAGAATAAGCCATTTCCTCGCCTACGCCCTGTGAGATGGACTAGCGTTATCTTCACCATATAGATGTGCACATGGAGGCACAGAGAGGATAATTAATATGCTGAAACGTACAAAGTTCATAAATTGAGGAGATGGGGTTGAACTCTGTCAAATCTTGCTTCTGAGGCTGTGCAGGTAACCTCTACAGCCTTTGATTGATCCTCTTGGGCTATCCTAACAAAGCAACACACACTAGGAGGCTTAAGGAACCGAAATGTGTTTTCTTATAGTTCTGAAGTCTGGGGAGTCCACTATCAAGGTGCCGCCAGTTTGGTTTCTGATGAGATCCCCCTTCCTCCCTTGGGGACAGCTGCCTTCTCAGTGTTCTCACATGGTGCAGGCAGGGTGAGCTCTCTGGTCTCTCTTTTTATAAGGACACCAGGCCTATGGAAGCAGAGTGCCATCCCACGACCTCACTCACCCTTAATGGCCTCTCCACAGACCCTGTCTCCAAATATAGTCACACTGGGGATTAGAGCTGCAACATACGCATGCTGGGGACACATGGTTGAGTCCATATTACTTTCTTCCTATTCCCATAGGATCACATTTCATCCTCAAATGGTTAGCCTTCCCTGGGGGGTGTAAGAAACGTCTAAGGCAGTGGTCGGCAAACCGCGGCTCGCGAGCCACATGTGGCTCTTTGGCCCCTTGAGTGTGGTTCTTCCACAAAATACCACATGTGGGCGTGCACGTAAAGTGTGATTGAAACTTCGTGGCCCATGCGCAGAAGTTGGTTTTCGCCCTGGGCGAGTCTATTTTGAAGAAGTGGCGTTAGAAGAAGTGGGGGGTGTCCGTCGGGCGACGGGAGATGCGGCGCAGGCGGCCGCGGGATACGCAGCGCGGGGGAGGCACGTGTGATTCATGCACGAGTTGAGTGAGCCAGTCAGTCTGCAGTCTCATTGTGCAGTGGTTAGTGCTAGTCGCGTCCGCAAATCGCGCGCGGGTAACAAAAGTACCTACTCGAAGCATAAAGTTACCTGTATTTTTCCAACCAGCTGCAAATCCTACAGGTATTTTTGTCATCAATTTAAGAATTGTAATTATTTTGTGTTGGTGGCTTTATTATTACAAAATGAAACATTTTTTTAGGTGCCCTGTTTGACATGGCTACAAAGAAGCAGCAAAGAAAAACGGAAGACGAAAACCGTGAATTTAAAGTTGAATGGACCGAGACTTTTGCGTTTATTCAAAACTTAAATGGCCTTCTGACCTGTCTTATTTGTCAGGAAAAATTTTTAAAAAGTTTAAAAAATTTGGCTCTCAAAGGAAATTTCAATCGTTGTACTGTTGATATTTGGCTCTGTTGACTAATGAGTTTGCCGACCACTGGTCTAAGGAAAACATACCACTGATAACACTGTATTAATTTATTCATTTGCTTGTTCATCAAGCATTGATTGACAAGTCTGCTGAGTGCCAGGCACTTTTTTTAGTCATTGATAAATAAATCGGAAATCATTCTTGCTTTCAAGAAACGTATACTGCATATATTAAAAATAGCTACTATGAATTTGAAATGATGGTTATTACCGTGTTATTGTGTGCTTTGAAGAAGCAATAACATGCACAACTATGTGAGCTTTAAATAATAGAGTGATTTGGGATTTTGTCCAGGGTCCAAGAAACTTAAACATTTAACATTTAAAATAATGATTTAAAAGCTTGTACAAATGCCATGCCCTTTTCCCTCAGCAAATGCCTTCCTCAGAAACATCCAAGTCTTCGACTTCCCCAGACAGGAGCCATCAGGGGCCCGTCAGGATGAGTCTCGCTGACAGCTGGCGGAGGCCGCTGGGCTCTCCCTCCTGCCAAGGACAGGCTGTCCACCGGCTCCAGGCAGCCGCGGGAGGCACCTGCCTTTTCCGACTTCCTCTCATGACCTAAGTCTCCGTTTCTTCCCGACTGTCGCAAGTTGTGGGTGTGTGACAGGCGGATTGAATTAAGTTTGAGGATCTACAGCACTCTTCCTCGGGGAATTGACATTTAAGAAAGAGAGGAGAAAATTTGTGGATTTGTAGAGCATCCAGGTGACCGTGCCATGTCCCTGGTCTCTGTTGGGGCCCATTTTGGTAAATGCGAGGGACGTAGGGGAGATGACGGCGTTCGCTCTGTTGTTAGAGGCTTGGCTTGAATCCTCGCCCCAGACGCAGTGGCAGGATGATGTTAAACAAATTACTCAATTTCCCAGGCTTGGTTTCATCTTCTGCAAAACAGGAAAGGAGTGACACCACTGAGAATTATTGGGAAAATCAAGTGGGATGGCACTGAAGCCGTGCTCAGCACAGAGGCAGCGCGCAGGGCTGGGAGCTTATTGTTGGCTTATTCGTAATCTCGCTGGAGTGGAGACGTGGGAGACAGACACAAAGCTTTATTTACATTCCAAAGGTCTTCAGGCCTGGCCCGTGGCCAGCTGCTGGGAGGGCCTGTGAGTATTTGCCATATTCTGCCTGCTAAGAGTGCCTCTGTGTATCTGCGACTCTGAGCCACGCCCGTTGATTTATGCGAACAATGTGATTAAAGGCAAATAGTTACTGTTGCATCCGAGGCTTGGGGCATGCTCTAGCACAGTGGTTCTCAACCTGTGGGTCGCGACCCCTTTGGGGGTCGAAAGACCCTTTCACAGGGGTCGCCTAAGACCATCAGAAAACACATATTGAATATATAATTACATATTGTTTTTGTGACTAATCACAATGCTTTAATTATGTTCAATTTGTAACAATGAAAATACATCCTGCATATCAGATGTTTACATTATGATTCATAACAGTAGCAAAATGACAGTTATGAAGTAGCCACGAAAATAATTTTATGGTTGAGGGTCACCACAACATGAGGAGCTGTGTTAAAGGGTCTCGGCAGTAGGAAGGTTGGGAACCGCTGCTCTAGCACTTTGGCAGTCAGGTGGTTGAGGCGCTCCATGCCTTGTGACTGACCCCTCAACATTCCCGGATGCCAAGGCGTGGGTTGCCCTCCGGGTTGGAGATGGTTCACACACGGTCGCGTGGCATTGCCAGGGGAATTGAGTGCTCTCTGAGCGATGCCGCTGGGATGGGACAGCGGGCAGGGCTCTGCCTGTGCGTCTATTTCTTTGGCTGATTTTAAGATGTATCTTTTTACTATAAGTAAACATAACAGCTTTTTTGAGTTTTTCTTGAGAATCCTGAAACCTGAGGGCAGTCTTGGGGAGCTCCAACACAGGTACTGGGCTAGGTACACAGCGTCTCTCTTAATTAAATCTTCCACACCAGGAAGTAATGAGGCTACCATCCCAGGTGAAGCAGCAGCACAAGCCCACACATGTAGGTGTTCAGCCAGAGTTTGAACCAGGACTGCCTGGTTTCAGAGAAATGAGTGCTAGCTGGGCAGGTGATTTCTAATGGACAAATGCATGTGTGGGAGAAGCGCACTGTTCCCAGGCATCACTATGCCACTTCCGGCCTGACTTTCTCTGTTAGAAGAAGACCTGGGTGTAGGAGGGGGGCAGAGAGGAGTGGACGGAGCAGCAGAACCACCCAGTGAACTGTCTATAAATTTCTTCAGGGAACCGGAGAAGGGGCCGATCCGGGAGACCCATGGTGCTAGAAACAAGAAGCCAAAGCACACTGAGTCTCCAGGAATTCCTTGCTGAGTTTTTTCATATTTTTAATTAAAATATGTATTTTGAGGAACAAGGCCTATCTATAGGCACTGATATTAAAGGTCTCTGAGATATACCATTAGAAGAAAACAGGGAGGTGGAGAAAGATGTACAGTATTGTTATTTGTGTGAAACATAGAAACTATACATACATACCTATGCACATACGCTTAGTATCTATGATGGCTTACAGTAGATGTCAGATGACATGTATGTCATCTCTATTACCTCTGTATCTCCATACCCACTTCTCTGCATCTATGTATCTATGCATTTATCACATACATGCTTATATCTATCTCTATATCTATTGTCAACCAATGGTCATTGGCCTCAATTCAATACCAACAGAAATTCCCAGTTTGGGGTACAGTTAAGAAGAAGCTTTATTAAGTGCAAGCAGGTCAACGGTAATATGGCATGGCTGTGAAGACGTCATCGGCTCCCACCTGGCAAGCGCAGTCTTCGGTTTTCTGTGGAAAATGCACTATCCCAGCCAGAGCGGAGCTGGCTTATATAAGCAGAAGTTCCTGCCCCTGGTCCCTGATTGGTCAGAATAGAGCTGCTCTGATTGGACAGAGCTGTGCAGCTCTGACTGGATGGGGAGAGCCTCCATCCTATTGGTTGAAATAGGATTCCAGGAAACCTTTATAATGCAGGCAGGCAGGTCAGTGCAGAGGCAGGCAGGGCAGACTAGAGGCTTCTCCAAGGAGTGCAGTTTGCTGAGAGGCCCTGAGCAGAAATGCCTGCGAAGTTTCTTTTTGAAAAATTAAAATCTGCTTTTAAAAAATATTTTTAGCTCAGTTAGCCAACAGGAGCCCTACTTGGTAGGTGTCTTTTTTTTTTCAGGGTTCACTCCATCATCTACCTACCTATCACCTATGTATCACCTATGTATGTGTATCTGCCTACCTATCATCTATCTATCTATCTATCTATCATCTATCTATCTATCTATCCGGACTGTTTCTGAAGGAGGGAAAAGAACAGGGAGGAGTAATTGCCTCCGGAAGCGGAATGAGAAGTCAAGAGTTGAAGTAGTTTCCTAATACAAATCCCCACTCTCTCAGTGGTTTAAAATGGCGCCCCCTATCGGACAGTGCTGGGTCCACAGGTCCCTGTTCCTTCTGGAGGCTCCAGGAGATTCTCACTTCCTTGCCTTTTCCAGCCTGAGCCCATTCACAGCCCCGCTCACAGCCCGGCTCTCAGCCCCGCTCTCAGCCCCGCTCACAGCCCGGCTCTCAGCCCCGCTCACAGCTCACAGCCCCGCTCTCAGCCCCGCTCTCAGCCCCGCTCACAGCCCCGCTCTCAGCCCCGCTCTCAGCCCAGCTCACAGCCCCGCTCTCAGCCCCGCTCACAGCCCCGCTCTCAGCCCCGCTCTCAGCCCCGCTCACAGCCCCGCTCTCAGCCCCGCTCACAGCCCCGCTCTCAGCCCCGCTCACAGCCCCGCTCTCAGCCCCGCTCACAGCCCCGCTCTCAGCCCCGCTCACAGCCCCGCTCTCAGCCCCGCTCTCAGCCCCGCTCTCAGCCCCGCTCACAGCCCCGCTCTCAGCTCACAGCCCCGCTCTCAGCCCCGCTCTCAGCTCTCAGCCCCGCTCTCAGCCCCGCTCACAGCCCCGCTCTCAGCCCCGCTCACAGCCCCGCTCTCAGCCCCGCTCTCAGCCCCGCTCACAGCCCCGCTCTCAGCCCCGCTCACAGCCCCGCTCACAGCCCCCGCTCACAGCCCCCGCTCTCAGCCCCGCTCACAGCCCCGCTCTCAGCTCACAGCCCCGCTCTCAGCCCCGCTCTCAGCTCTCAGCCCCGCTCTCAGCCCCGCTCTCAGCTCACAGCCCCGCTCTCAGCTCACAGCCCCGCTCTCAGCCCCGCTCTCAGCCCCGCTCTCAGCTCACAGCCCCGCTCTCAGCCCCGCTCTCAGCTCTCAGCCCCGCTCTCAGCCCCGCTCTCAGCTCACAGCCCCGCTCACAGCCCCGCACTCAGCCCCGCTCTCAGCCCCGCTCTCAGCTCTCAGCCCCGCTCTCAGCTCTCAGCCCCGCTCTCAGCCCCGCTCTCAGCTCACAGCCCCGCTCACAGCCCCGCTCACAGCCCCGCTCACAGCCCCGCTCACAGCCCCGCTCTCAGCCCCGCTCACAGCCCCGCTCTCAGCCCCGCTCACAGCCCGTTCACAGCCCCGCTCTCAGCCCCGCTCACAGCCCCGCTCTCAGCCCCGCTCACAGCCCCGCTCTCAGCCCCGCTCACAGCCCCGCTCTCAGCCCCGCTCTCAGCCCCGCTCACAGCCCGTTCACAGCCCCGCTCTCAGCCCCGCTCACAGCCCCGCTCTCAGCCCCGCTCACAGCCCCGCTCTCAGCCCCGCTCACAGCCCCGCTCTCAGCCCCGCTCTCAGCCCCGCTCACAGCCCGTTCACAGCCCCGCTCTCAGCCCCGCTCACAGCCCCGCTCTCAGCCCCGCTCACAGCCCCGCTCTCAGCCCCGCTCACAGCCCCGCTCTCAGCCCCGCTCACAGCCCCGCTCTCAGCCCCGCTCACAGCCCCGCTCTCAGCCCCGCTCACAGCCCCGCTCACAGCCCCGCTCTCAGCCCCGCTCACAGCCCCGCTCACAGCCCCGCTCTCAGCCCCGCTCACAGCCCCGCTCACAGCCCCGCTCACAGCCCCGCTCTCAGCCCCGCTCTCAGCTCACAGCCCCGCTCACAGCCCCGCTCTCAGCCCCGCTCTCAGCCCCGCTCTCAGCCCCGCTCACAGCCCGTTCACAGCCCCGCTCACAGCCCCGCTCTCAGCCCCGCTCACAGCCCGTTCACAGCCCCGCTCACAGCCCCGCTCTCAGCTCTCAGCCCCGCTCACAGCCCCGCTCACAGCCCCGCTCACAGCCCCGCTCTCAGCCCCGCTCTCAGCTCACAGCCCCGCTCACAGCCCCGCTCTCAGCCCCGCTCTCAGCCCCGCTCTCAGCCCCGCTCACAGCCCGTTCACAGCCCCGCTCACAGCCCCGCTCTCAGCCCCGCTCACAGCCCGTTCACAGCCCCGCTCACAGCCCCGCTCTCAGCTCTCAGCCCCGCTCACAGCCCCGCTCACAGCCCCGCTCTCAGCCCCGCTCACAGCCCCGCTCTCAGCCCCGCTCACAGCCCCGCTCTCAGCCCCGCTCTCAGCCCCGCTCACAGCCCCGCTCTCAGCCCCGCTCTCAGCCCCGCTCACAGCCCCGCTCACAGCCCCGCTCTCAGCCCCGCTCACAGCCCCGCTCTCAGCCCCGCTCTCAGCTCACAGCCCCGCTCTCAGCCCCGCTCACAGCCCCGCTCTCAGCCCCGCTCTCAGCCCCGCTCTCAGCCCCGCTCACAGCCCCGCTCTCAGCCCCGCTCACAGCCCCGCTCACAGCCCCGCTCTCAGCCCCCGCTCTCAGCCCCGCTCTCAGCCCCGCTCACAGCCCCGCTCTCAGCCCCGCTCACAGCCCCGCTCACAGCCCCGCTCTCAGCCCCGCTCTCAGCTCACAGCCCCGCTCTCAGCCCCGCTCACAGCCCCGCTCACAGCCCCGCTCTCAGCCCCGCTCTCAGCTCACAGCCCCGCTCACAGCCCCGCTCACAGCCCCGCTCACAGCCCCGCTCTCAGCCCCGCTCTCAGCCCCGCTCTCAGCTCACAGCCCCGCTCTCAGCCCCGCTCTCAGCTCTCAGCCCCGCTCTCAGCCCCGCTCTCAGCTCACAGCCCCGCTCACAGCCCCGCTCACAGTCCCGCTCACAGCCCCGCTCTCAGCCCCGCTCACAGCCCCGCTCTCAGCCCCGCTCACAGCCCCGCTCACAGCCCCGCTCTCAGCCCCGCTCTCAGCTCACAGCCCCGCTCACAGCCCCGCTCACAGCCCCGCTCTCAGCCCCGCTCTCAGCCCCGCTCTCAGCCCCGCTCACAGCCCGTTCACAGCCCCGCTCACAGCCCCGCTCTCAGCCCCGCTCACAGCCCGTTCACAGCCCCGCTCACAGCCCCGCTCTCAGCTCTCAGCCCCGCTCACAGCCCCGCTCACAGCCCCGCTCTCAGCCCCGCTCACAGCCCCGCTCTCAGCCCCGCTCACAGCCCCGCTCTCAGCCCCGCTCTCAGCCCCGCTCTCAGCCCCGCTCACAGCCCCGCTCTCAGCCCCGCTCTCAGCCCCGCTCACAGCCCCGCTCACAGCCCCGCTCTCAGCCCCGCTCACAGCCCCGCTCTCAGCCCCGCTCTCAGCTCACAGCCCCGCTCTCAGCCCCGCTCACAGCCCCGCTCTCAGCCCCGCTCTCAGCCCCGCTCTCAGCCCCGCTCACAGCCCCGCTCTCAGCCCCGCTCTCAGCCCCGCTCACAGCCCCGCTCACAGCCCCGCTCTCAGCCCCGCTCTCAGCCCCGCTCACAGCCCCGCTCTCAGCCCCGCTCACAGCCCCGCTCACAGCCCCGCTCTCAGCCCCGCTCTCAGCTCACAGCCCCGCTCTCAGCCCCGCTCACAGCCCCGCTCACAGCCCCGCTCTCAGCCCCGCTCTCAGCTCACAGCCCCGCTCACAGCCCCGCTCACAGCCCCGCTCTCAGCCCCGCTCTCAGCCCCGCTCTCAGCTCACAGCCCCGCTCTCAGCCCCGCTCTCAGCTCTCAGCCCCGCTCTCAGCCCCGCTCTCAGCTCACAGCCCCGCTCACAGCCCCGCTCACAGTCCCGCTCACAGCCCCGCTCTCAGCCCCGCTCACAGCCCCGCTCTCAGCCCCGCTCACAGCCCCGCTCACAGCCCCGCTCTCAGCCCCGCTCTCAGCTCACAGCCCCGCTCACAGCCCCGCTCACAGCCCCGCTCACAGCCCCGCTCTCAGCCCCGCTCACAGCCCCGCTCACAGCCCCGCTCTCAGCCCCGCTCACAGCCCCGCTCACAGCCCCGCTCTCAGCCCCGCTCTCAGCCCCGCTCACAGCCCCGCTCTCAGCCCCGCTCTCAGCCCCGCTCTCAGCTCACAGCCCCGCTCACAGCCCCGCTCTCAGCCCCGCTCACAGCCCCGCTCTCAGCCCCGCTCACAGCCCCGCTCTCAGCCCCGCTCACAGCCCCGCTCACAGCCCCGCTCTCAGCCCCGCTCTCAGCCCCGCTCACAGCCCCGCTCTCAGCCCCGCTCACAGCCCGTTCACAGCCCCGCTCTCAGCCCCGCTCTCAGCCCCGCTCTCAGCCCCGCTCACAGCCCGTTCACAGCCCCGCTCTCAGCCCCGCTCTCAGCCCCGCTCTCAGCCCCGCTCACAGCCCCGCTCTCAGCCCCGCTCACAGCCCCGCTCTCAGCCCGTTCACAGCCCCGCTCTCAGCCCCGCTCTCAGCCCCGCTCACAGCCCGTTCACAGCCCCGCTCTCAGCCCCGCTCTCAGCCCCGCTCTCAGCCCCGCTCACAGCCCGTTCACAGCCCCGCTCTCAGCCCCGCTCTCAGCCCCGCTCACAGCCCCGCTCTCAGCCCCGCTCACAGCCCCGCTCACAGCCCCGCTCTCAGCCCTGCTCTCAGCCCCGCTCTCAGCTCACAGCCCCGCTCACAGCCCCGCTCACAGCCCCGCTCACAGCCCCGCTCTCAGCTCACAGCCCCGCTCTCAGCCCCGCTCTCAGCCCCGCTCTCAGCCCCGCTCTCAGCTCACAGCCCCGCTCACAGCCCCGCTCTCAGCCCCGCTCTCAGCCCCGCTCTCAGCCCCGCTCACAGCCCCGCTCACAGCCCCGCTCTCAGCTCACAGCCCCGCTCTCAGCCCCGCTCTCAGCCCCGCTCTCAGCCCCGCTCACAGCCCCGCTCTCAGCCCCGCTCTCAGCCCCGCTCTCAGCCCCGCTCACAGCCCGTTCACAGCCCCGCTCTCAGCCCCGCTCACAGCCCCGCTCTCAGCCCCGCTCTCAGCCCCGCTCACAGCCCCGCTCACAGCCCCGCTCTCAGCCCCGTTCACAGCCCCGCTCTCAGCCCCGCTCACAGCCCCGCTCACAGCCCCGCTCACAGCCCCGCTCTCAGCCCCGCTCTCAGCTCACAGCCCCGCTCACAGCCCCGCTCACAGCCCCGCTCTCAGCCCCGCTCTCAGCCCCGCTCTCAGCTCACAGCCCCGCTCACAGCCCGTTCACAGCCCCGCTCTCAGCCCCGCTCACAGCCCCGCTCTCAGCCCCGCTCTCAGCCCCGCTCACAGCCCCGCTCTCAGCCCCGCTCTCAGCCCCGCTCACAGCCCCGCTCACAGCCCCGCTCTCAGCTCACAGCCCCGCTCACAGCCCCGCTCACAGCCCCGCTCTCAGCCCCGCTCTCAGCCCCGCTCTCAGCCCCGCTCTCAGCTCACAGCCCCGCTCACAGCCCCGCTCACAGCCCCGCTCACAGCCCGTTCACAGCCCCGCTCTCAGCCCCGCTCACAGCCCCGCTCACAGCCCCGCTCTCAGCCCCGCTCTCAGCTCACAGCCCCGCTCACAGCCCCGCTCTCAGCCCCGCTCTCAGCTCACAGCCCCGCTCACAGCCCCGCTCTCAGCCCCGCTCTCAGCCCCGCTCACAGCCCCGCTCACAGCCCCGCTCTCAGCTCACAGCCCCGCTCACAGCCCCGCTCTCAGCCCCGCTCTCAGCCCCGCTCACAGCCCCGCTCACAGCCCCGCTCTCAGCCCCGCTCTCAGCTCACAGCCCCGCTCACAGCCCCGCTCTCAGCCCCGCTCTCAGCCCCGCTCACAGCCCCGCTCACAGCCCCGCTCTCAGCTCACAGCCCCGCTCACAGCCCCGCTCACAGCCCCGCTCTCAGCCCCGCTCTCAGCCCCGCTCTCAGCTCACAGCCCCGCTCACAGCCCCGCTCACAGCCCCGCTCTCAGCCCCGCTCTCAGCCCCGCTCTCAGCTCACAGCCCCGCTCTCAGCCCCGCTCTCAGCCCCGCTCACAGCCCCGCTCTCAGCCCCGCTCTCAGCCCCGCTCACAGCCCCGCTCTCAGCCCTGCTCACAGCCCCGCTCTCAGCCCACAGCCCCGCATCACTCAAACCAGTTTCTTTCTCTGACCTCCCTCCTAGCAGGACCCTGTGATTACACTGGACCCATCCGGATAAGCCAGGATAATCTTCCATTTCAGAATCCTGAGCTCAATCACATCAACGAAGTTCCTTTCGCCACACAGATGGCAGGGGCTGGACACGGGCACCTCTGGGGACCACTATTTGCTGACCAGGAGGGTAAACGAGAAACTTCATTGTCGCTGGATATAGTTGTCCATTTAAAATGATTCACCATTGCTGTGTTATATTAACTATCAAAACTTAAAGTTATATCTACATTTGATAGGATAATTTCTATGTATGATTTTTTAAAAATCCAAGATTATTTTAATACAGGTTAAATTGCCTCCTTTCCTCCCTGATGTGTCCCAGCTGTGCCTTGAAAGCAGCCCTATCACTATTTCTTAGGTATAAATCTGCTTTACCTCAAGAAGAAAGCTGGGGGCGACGGGGTTGGGGGGGGCGGTATGCAGCCCGGGTCAGAAGGCTGGGTGGGCTGCGCCAGAGCCTTCTGCCTGGTTTGAGACCTCCTTGTGCTTCTCAAACTCAGCAAATAGATACTTTTTCTGACTGTGTCAAGCATCAGGTTAGGTCCCGGCGTACAAGCCAGGCTGCGCTCTCACGTGGGACCTGGGGGGAAGCAGGCAGTCACAGTGCAGGGCTGGCGGCCAGGCCTGCTGTCCCCTCTGCGTCCCAGCCAGGCAGCCTCCCTCCCCTCCCTGTGCAGCGGGGGAGGGTGGGGAAGGAGGGGGGCTTTGGCAGCGCAGGAACACACTGCCTCTCCCAGGAGGCACCGCCTTTCTGCAGTGTGCTTACACTGGGGCTAGTGCTCAAGTCGATCCTGTGATCAACCAAAGCCCCATTGTCCCGGGAGCCCCAGGGGCCAGGCCAGCGGCCTGCCTGACATCCGGTTCCCTGGGCTGTTCTCTAGGCGGCCCACAGGCGAGGGCATGAGGCAGGAAAGCAGGTGATGCCCAGCTCTCTGGCTCCCTCCTCCCTGGGGGACCAGGGTGGCTGATTCCTTTCAGTGCCCCCATCAGGCCCAGCCAGGGCCTCTGAGGAGGGCCCCAGGCGGTGAGCGCTGGCTGTCAAGGGCGGCTCCCGTGGGCGGTCCTGGCACTGGGGTTTCTGGGCTGACTTTCCCCTTTGTCTGCCGGTGCATTTTGAATCCTTAAAAGCCCAAATACTCTCAGACACCCACACATGCCTCAACGGTCAGTACATTTGAGACCAAAAGAAAATTTGCAGGCAAGAGAGAAGGAAAGGCAGAGACAGCCCGAGAGCATAACCTGAGAACAGGCCAGCGAGGGAGGGCGCCAGAGCATCCAGGGCGAAAAGCTGGTCACAGGGGAGCGGAGAGGACCTCAGTGTCAGCGGCAGGGGAGGAGGGACTCCATCCGCAGGGGTACAGCCACCGCTGTCCGCAGGTCTCTGACAGGGACACAGCCTTTCTCAGGACAGGCCCCAGACCCTCGGGGTCCACTCCCACCACCAATTTCCAGTTTGCAGACTCGCCTCTTCCTCGTAACAGGAAAGACCTTTCCAGGATTTGAGATTCTGCCCCACAAATGAGAGGTTTCCGCTTGCAGGCCCGGCGGGAGGCACTTTCGGGACCTCAGGGTGTCCAGGCGGGGTCTGTGCCCACGGGCAAGGCTATGCCTTCAAAGAGCCAACTCTCAGGGGAGGTTGTCCTTTTTCCAGTCACGTGGCAAAGGCAAGGGGCTCTAGAATCATAACCACAGAGGCTTAAACTGGTGATGCAAAGTCCTCACATTGGCAAGTCCCTTTGCTTTGCAGCTGATCTAGACCAGAACAGCGAGGCGGCTCACCAGCTTCGCCACGGCACCTGGGCCGGCTGCAGGGGCTCAGACAGCGGGGCCCGGCCTCTCCTGTGGAACAGTGTCTTGCTCTGTTGTCGGGGGAGGGAAGCTGGTTCCCAACTTTACCAAGAACAGGGGACTCTCTATGGCCCTGCCAGGGCGACCACAGTTATTTCCCTCTCTGCTGGAGCACAGGGGGGCTCCCCATCTGACACCCCCACACCATCCGGGCACAAAAGGCTACGCTGAGCACAGCTCTGGCTCCGCGCTGGTGTTGAAAAGCCCTCATCTGGGAGCAGGATTATTAAATATTGTAATCAGCTCAATGTCGCCTGTTGAAGCGTTTCCCTTAATAGGCTTGTTAAATTTAGATTATGTTGAAAAGAAAGAGAGAGGAAGGCATTTCGCTGTCTGAACTCTCGCGCCGCCGCAGCGTGATTGGGTCTGTGCGAAGGAGAAGCTCCAGCCGCGATAATTACACCGAGCGTGGGAGGAAGACGCGACATTTCCAGAGGATTCAAGAGGACATTCTGTTTGGTAAACACTCTCCTGATGGAAGCCCGCCCTTGCTGTGGAGGGAGAAATGTAAATGCTTCTTCTTTCCTCTTTCCTTCTTCCCTTCCTTCATTTCTTGGATGATAGTTTCAATTAATTTGAATTCTTTCAGTAACACATGATATTAATAGCTACCATTAAGCATTTTATCTGCATTGATCTTCTTAATGTCTGTGAGACGGATATTGTCATCCCATGTCACAGATGACGAGCATGAGGCACAGAGATGTTAAGCAACTTGCCCAAGGCCACACAGCTAGTCAGTGGCAAAGTCAGAATTCAAATTCAGGTCTGACACTAAAGATTATGCTCCCACTTAACTGCTATGCTCCATTGCACATGTAAACCTTCTCCCACAAAATTAAAGTTTCTTCACACAAAACTAATACCTCCTTTGATCACCCACCCAATCCCTGTCTCTTCTCCCCGAACCCAGTCAGTGGTTGCCATCAGCTTGGGAAATACCACGTGTGTAAAAACTAAATAGAATCCCCCATGTGTCTTAAATCAAGTTTATCATTCTGTGTCATTCTTGAAACATCTTTTTCGTTCAGACATATTCTATATCATAGGTCAGCACTATCTGTTCTATTTAATTGAGCCTTTCTTCTGAGTTGTTTCGTTGTTCCTAACTTTTCATTAAAGCAAGTCCCTCTGCAGTACATATGCAAGTGTGTATTCGGGGCAGCGAGCAGTCACAGGACCACTGGGGTTTAACATATCTTGACAGCTTACACCTAACGGCAGGGCCCGACCGTTTCCTCATGGTGCCACCATTCATAACTAACCTTTCTACGGTGACAACCTGAGGGCGAAGGCGTGGGTGCTTCTCTCTCCTTTGCTGCGCAGTCAGCCACCTCGATCACGCTGTCTTTGCGCCTGTCTTCTGTTCCCTGCTGAGTAGGCTCAGGCCTACTTAAAAAGAATAAAAAGTTTTTCCTTGGTTCCTGGGAAAGTTTAGCAAGATCAGATGTGATTTACCCCCTCCATGTGGGGGCCTGAGAATCAGGAGACAATGTGTAGCTGTTGAGATTTCTGGGATATGGGACCCCTCCAACATGAAAACTATGTGCTCATTTAAAATGAAAACCTTCCCACCTTCCCGCCAGACCCAGTGGCTCAGTTGGTTGAGCATCGTCCTGTGCACTGAAAGGTTGCTGGTTCAATTCCTGGTCAGGGCACATATTGAAGGCAACCGAGCAGTCTCTCTCTCTCTCTCTCTCTCTCTCTCTCTCTCTCTCTCTCTCTCTCCATGTCCTCAGGTGAGGATTGAAACAAACAGAAATCAAAACCTTCCCTTCTTTGGTTTATTCATCCATTCCAATATCCAATCCTCAATTCAGTGATTAATCAGTGAGAGGTTTGCACAAGCAGTACTGGGTACTGGCACAGGACCAGCCCAATGAATGTTGGCCCCACCCGCACAGAGTTTCAGGTGTCTGTGATGGCCCCGTTCATAGACTCAGAATCCACTCTGGTCTTCTCTACTTATATGTAGTAACTGTTTCCTACCTACACCCCGAGAACTTCACCTTGAACCCTAGGTGAAATGTTTGGGGTCCAGTTTCCATATCCGAGGGTTGGATACTGCCTCCAACCTCCATACCTCCTGTGGGGATTCCATAGGACAAAGAGAGATACTTGAAAAATACTTATTGACTGCTATTATGCCAGATCTGTCTACATCAGTGGTTCTCAACCTGTGGGTCGCAACCCTTTGGGGGTTGAACGACCCTTTCACAGGGGTCGCCTAAGACCATCGGAAAACACATATATAATTACATATTGTTTTTGTGATTAATCACTATGCTTTAATTATGTTCAATTTGGAACAATGAAAATACATCCTGCATATCAGATATTTACATTATGATTCAAAACAGTAGCAAAATGACAGTTATGAAGTAGCAACGAAAATAATTTTATGGCTGGGGGTCACCACAACATGAAGAACTGTATTAAAGGGTCGAGGCATTCGAAAGGTTGAGAACCACTGGTCTACATAGTTCAGGATAGATGGGCCCTAAACCTTGAGGCAAAATGCCTACCCACTCTGTAAGAGACCATTCTGGTTGTAAAAACCACTTTATTGAGGAAATCTTGCCATTGGAACAACATGGGCGAAGGGGAGGACGGCTAAGTGAAGGCAGCCGGACACAGGACAAGGGCCACCTGACACGCTATGTGAGGAATCTGAACTCCTAGACCAGCGCCTGGGCCGGAAGTACGAGTGAAAGGAGACAAGTCCTCATGGTTGCATCTCTGCGGGTCTTGAGAGCAAAAGGACTGATTGAGGTTGCTCTGAGCATCTTTCAAGGATGTTTGCATGGAGACCAGCCTCCGAAGACAGAAGGTGTCTTCCTCTGGTTATAGCGTAGGTGCTCTGGGCAGGCACGCTAACTGCTTAGTCTAAAGATTCCGACAC
This sequence comes from Myotis yumanensis, assembly GCF_028538775.1. Lineage (NCBI taxonomy): Eukaryota > Metazoa > Chordata > Mammalia > Chiroptera > Vespertilionidae > Myotis > Myotis yumanensis. The sequence continues at coordinate 107,953,385 of NW_027223755.1, read as the reverse complement.
CCTGACTTCAGGGTTCCCTTCCCGTCACCCACCTCATGGTGCTGTGGACACGAGGCCCGGGAATCGTGACATGTGCAGGCACTCTGGCTGCTGCTCTCTCCCCATCGTGCTATGGACACGGGGCCCAGGAGTGCTGTCTCCTACCAGCATCTGTGGAGCCCCGGCAGGCTAACATGTCAGCTTGCAAGTAGGGGAATGCCTCAGACGTTTCAGTCATTGAACATTTGTTTATCCATTCAAATAAGTACTTATTAACCTACTCTGGGCCGGATACCAGGAACAGAGCTGAGCCTGACCACCAGGTGTCTGCTCTCGGGGGCATCACTCAAGCAAAGGAGGCCTGGGGGACAGAAAAGTCACAGCCCTGGGAACCTGTGGGGGGATACACAGTGGGCACCAACTGGTGTGTGAGGTGAGCACAGAGGTGGGGACTGCGAGCTGAGATGGTGCCAGTTGCCCAATAGGAAGCCCAGAGCAAAGGCACTGAGGTGGCGCAGAGCCCAGCACCTCCCTCGAACTGACCGGCGACCTAAGTGGAAGGAGCAAGGCATGCGAGAGAGTGGCCTGGCGTGAGGGCAGAGAAGCAGCAGGAAGTGCAGGTCCTGGAGGCCGCAGTGTGGACCCTGTGTCATTCCAAGTGAAACTGAAATCATGCACATGTTGACTAGCAGGGAGTGGTGGGCAGGATCTGGCTTACATCTTATACAGGTGATTCCCAAAGTGGGCGCTACCGCCCCCTGGTGGGCGCTGCAGCGATCCAGGGGGGCGTGATGGCCACAGGTGCATTTGTTTTAACTTTTTTTGTATTACCTTTCTATTCTGAGTTCAATAAATAGTTTCATAATTTCAAACTTCAATGTTTCTAATTTACACCTTTCTTTACTATATTTTACGAAAAAGGTAGAAACATTAATACATATATCTTTCTGTTTAATTGCTATTAAAATTTTAAAAAAAATTAATTTCCAGGGGGCACTGAGTAATATTTTTTTCTGGAAAGGGGGCAGTAGGCCAAATAAGTTAGGGAACCACTGTCTTATACCAATGCCCTCTGGCAGCCCAGGCACAGGCCTGCCCCCCATTCCCCTCGGGTGGTCCTATCCCCGTCCCACCTCCTGTTCTGTAGCGGGTTTCCGACTGGTCTTCACTCCCTCTCGCATTCTCACATTCTCCATCCTCACTGCCCCTGTTGCCCAGCAACCCCGGGTGCCGCCGCCTGGGTGCACAGGGGACAATGGGCGCAGCTCAGCTCCGGAGGGTGAAGCGTGAATTCCAGCACCAGCAGCGTGAGCTGGGCAGCCGCTCAGAATGTGCCCTTGTTCGTGTGGAAACCGAGGGGATCTGCAGCAGATGGCGGGAGGAGAGGCACCTTAGTTAGCCAGGGCTCACCACCATCCAGGAAAGCACCAGCCACGCACTGAAAGACACACTGCTGACAGGTTTGACGGGATGAGGCAGTGAGACAGACCGAAAACAGGGTGACAAAGTGAGCGTCTGTCAGGAAAAGGGTGGCGGCAGAGTGGTGGCATGCGCGCTTTACTGCGGGATATCCTGCAGCTGAAGGAGAACAAGTCGCCACGTCCTGTGTTTATAGGATCCATTAGAGCAAGTATGTCAAACTCGCGGCAGGCCAGCCTTGAGTTTGACATGGTTGCTGATGTTTTTAAAAGAATGGGTTTGTGTGTATATTCGCAAGGAGACCACTGTGAAAAATAACCTCCTTTTTTCAAATTGATTTGAGAGAGAGAGAGAGAGAGAGAGAGAGAAACATCAATTGGTGGCCCATACGAGCTCCAACCAGTATTGAACCCACGATCTAGGTATGTGCCCTGACCAGGAATCAAACCCTCGACCTTCCCGTGCACAGGACGACGCTCCAACCAACTGAGCCACATGGGCCAGGGCAAAGATTACCTGCTTCAACATTGTTGGGAAGGTGGTTCTCAACCCTGGCTGATATTAGGATTAACTGGGGAGGTGTTCCCCACTACTACGTACACTTATTCCAAATAAACTTTTCATAAACATTTTGTTTTGGAATAAAATTAGATTTTACAGAAAGATTTCTGCAAAGATAGCACAGATGACCCTGTATACCCATCACTGCCTTTGTCGTTGTTAATGTCCTGCTCAACTGTGGCACCTGAGCAGAAACTAGGGCGCCCATGGCAACACCTTGCTATTAACTACTCGACTGTGCTCTTATTTCACACTTTCTTCACGAGTGTCCTTCTTCTGTTCCAGGATCCAGCTCGGAACACCAGCTGCTCTTGTCCTCACGTCTCCTCATCGCCTCTGCTGTGTTCCTCAGTCTTTATTTTTCTATGGTAACAGTAAATATTTTATTTATTATGATCATTTAGCATATATCATGGTAAAGTAATTTTTAATTATAAACACACACCAAACTTTGAGAAACACTGATAGAGCCTCCCTACCTAAAGTGTGGTCCCCAAAGGGCAGCATCAGGGTCACCTGGGAGCCTCTTAGAGACGCAGCACTGGCCCCACCCAGGCCTACAGAATCAGGGTCTGCCTTTCAACAGTATCCTCCAGTGAGCTGTGTGCACCTGGAAATGTGCACATCTCTGACATAGCTCCTTCTTCCTCCGCAACTTAGGCCAGTCGGGAGAGAGCCTATCAAATATTGATGTCCAAGTGCAGCTCCAGAACACACTGGTGAGCAGGATTAGGGTCCAGCACTACTTCAGAACACACTGGTGAGCTGGATTAGGGTCCAGCACTACTTCAGAACACACTGGTGAGCTGGATTAGGGTCCAGCACTACTTCAGAACACACTGGTGAGCTGGATTAGGGTCCAGCACTACTTCAGAACACACTGGTGAGCTGGATTAGGGTCCAGCACTACTTCAGAACACTCTGGTGAGCTGGATTAGGGTCCAGCACTGCGCCAGGACACTCTGGTGAGCAGGATTGAGGCCCAGCACTGCTCCAGGACACTCTGGTGAGCTGGATTGGGATCCAGGACTGCTCCAGGACACTCTGGTGACCTGGGTTGAGGCCCAGTGCTGCTCCAGGACACTCTGATGAGCTGAGCAGGATCTTGAGTAGGATCCCTTTATCAGTGCTTTTAGAAATGTTTCCCAGGGGGTTCCAGGTCAGCCAGGGTTGAGAACCACTGTTACAGGAGAAAGAGCTGTCAGACGGTTGCATTCTGGAGCAGCACTTATTAGCTCTATGACGTTAGATGTGATGTCGCTCCACAGCTTTAACTTCCGAATCTGTAAAATGGACATATATCTTTTTTTATTGATTTTTTTTTTTTTACAGAGAGGAAGGGAGAGGGATAGAGAGTTAGAAACATCGATGAGAGAGAAACATCGATCAGCTGCCTCCTGCACACCCCCCACTGGGGATATGCCTGCAACCAAGTTACATGCCCTTGACCGGAATCGAACCTGGGACCCTTCAGTCCACAGGCCGACGCTCTATCCAATGAGCCAAACAGGCTAGGGCTGGACATATATCTAAAGTACTGTTTCTAGGCAGATGGTGCTAATGGAGCTCCTGGCATCTTCCTTACCTCGTGCCTCAGCTTCTGGGACGGATTGTTCTGCATGTTGGAGTGAAAAGCCCATGTAGCCAAACAGAGCAGCGGAATGGGAGCCGGAGACTGTTTTAGTGTGAAGTGAACTAAGGCAAAGAGGACCGTGCTGTCTACCCAGGTCTGCTTGTTCCTCAGTCTAACAAGCCCAGGTGTCCAGGGAGGCCTCGTTAGGCTACTTCCTCCCCTGGACCCTGCCGCCGCTTGAACACCACTTCTCTGTAGGTAAATCAGCGTTGCTTCCTGCAGCAGGAGCCTGGTCGCCGGCTTAGAGGGAGGCTGTCCTCCGTGGAGGCTTTGAGTCTTTCTCCTCATTAGGTGCACGGGGCCGGGACGAGGCCAACTCGGGCAGTCTAATAGGAGAAGGACGTGCTTGGCTTTCGGGCGCGTCGTCAATAGGCATGTCTGCATTTCTGACCTAATCAGCTGCCGGGGGTCTCTCTCCACAGAGTTCCCTCGGGGCAGAAGCTGTTACAGCTGAACAGCTTAAATCAGCTCCAAGCTCCAGGAGCAGAGACTGAAAAAAAAATAATGGTAATGTTGGCGGAAGCTTGTGTACACAAAGAACCTTTTTGATGATGGCAAGTGAGTTTGCATAGCATCTGCTCTTTGCCTGAAATCAGACCAGAGTCTCCATGGGCCGTGCCAAGGCCATGTTCCCGAGAGCAGGTGCACTCACATTCAAGTGAAACTGTCTGGTCACGTAGCGGTCAGTTCTTGCACGGGAGGACTGTGGCCAGAGCTCAGCAGGAAACAGCACACTCCCTATGGTGTGCCGGGGTCAGTCTTCAGCCGCGGTTAATATCACCTCCCATCTGGTAGGCTCTGGCGCCAGCTATGTTCTAGTTGGACACAGACAGAGGCAACTTGCCGCAACCTGCGAGGCTGGGTTCAGCATCTGAAGGTGGGGCGGACGCACAAATGAAAATGCTATACAAGAAATATGAATCTAGAAGGCATTGGGGGCCGGGGGTGTCTCTTTCATGAAGAGCACACCGACTTCAGGCCTTTTATTTACTTGAATACACATTTGCCCTTTTAGCAATGCATACAAGCATATCAAAGGTAAAGTTTGGTAAACAGTAAAAGGATTATCAGGTTAGGGAATTGCCTTAAGCCACCACTATCTCAACACTCGGTGCTTAGCATCAGCCCTGCTAATGCCCAAGGACCATCGGCCTTTCGCGTTCCTTGGTGCACTGACAGTATTGGCTAGTTGTGGCTTCCCACAGCAACTGAAATATTTTCATATTAGTACCAATGCTTTCAGGTACCATTTATCGAAAACCTGAACAAACTGGATTAAATATGGCTGCAGTTTATGGGTTCATAAAACACACACACACACACACACAGACACACAGACACACACCAGATTCACTAGGTTTCAGACATTGATGAATCAGAATTCTTCAAACTCTGTCATCCTCCAGGCTTGTTCCTGACTCAGTCCTCGGGGCAGCCAAATATCCAAAGCACGTCCAGACATCCTTTCCCATGCCAGCCTCTGGGAGCTTCTCGCTCCCCAGCCTTGAAGAGTCCTGAGTTCCACGCTGATGGGTACAACTCTGTTTGCCTGCCTAACACTCGGGCAGGCATGTCCAAGGGAAATGACACTGTGGAGAGTGGACTCAATTCCACCCAAACCTCAAAGCCACCTCTCAATAAGGTAAATTAATATCGGGACAAAGGCGCCTATAGAGACACTCTCACAAGGCCTTAATAAATGTTTTTAATTAGAGAGAACTTGAGCAGATATAAGCTAGATTCAGAAAGTAGTTTAATATCGACATAGGATCTCTTCTCAACGTGAGGGGCATGGAAATCCAGATGAGCTCCCTAGCACCATCTCATGCTGGCGCAAAGCTATTTTGAAGGGTTTGATCTTACAGCCTTTGGGTGCCTTCTGACACTGTGTGTGTGTGTGTGTGTGTGTGTGTGTGTGTGTGTGTGTGTAAGTGGAGGTAGAGGCCTTGAAATTTCTTTATTGACTAAGTATATTAGCTCCAGGCTCACAGTCTTTCTTCCTACCCCGACTCTTCACATCATTTCTGGTGGCCAAAGTATTGCTGTGGCTATAATTTGGTCTTTGACCTACTCTCCTCTCACCGCCTGTATCCTGCCCCACTTCCATTACAAGCACCAGTGTTCATACCCTGAACTTTGCACCAGGAATTTTATCCCTTTTCCACAAAAAATACATTTCAAATAGTTCAGTCTTCGACTGTCATTTTACATTTCTGCTCACTTCTTCCAGAACTCTCCAAGCCACAATTCTTTCATCCCTGCAATCCTTGTTCCCTTGGCCACACCCCCTTCCCAGGATTCATCAGTTTTCTGCTATTTTTGCTTGTCTCCTTATCTAGCTTAGATTTCCTGGCCCCTTTTTTATCATTATTACATTGAAAACACTGTAACTCCTCTCTCTCTTCTTTCATCTTATTCAGATGGTTAAATGCCCTAACCAGCTAGACATTACTAAAGAACATCAAAGAGTCAGGACAGCCAGTTTCACTTAAAAGTCGTGACCTCAGACCGTACGTGGATGCGCCATGGACCCCACCATCCTTGTGCTTCTCTGGTACGACTCCTTCCTGTTCTCTTGACGACTGTGCACAAGTTCTCTCCTTTCTTCAGACCTTCCATTCCTACTCTGCATGTCTCTTATTCTCACATGATGATGTGACTTCATATGTTTTTGGAAAATAGAAATCAATGGAGGAGCTTTTGCATCCCCTCACCACAAATCTACTCATGCCTGTTTTCTCTTCTTAGACTTTTCTCCTGTGAAGATGGAGGAAATAGGGGAGGAAGGGGGCTGGGGAGTTCATGTTTAATGGTACAGTTTCAGTTTGAGATGATGAAGAATCTCTGGTGATGATGGTGGTGGTGGTTGCACAACAATATGAGTGTACTTAAAACACCAAACTGTATACTTCTAAAATAGTTAAAATGGTAAGTTTTAAGCTATTAAATTTTACCACAATAAAAATATGTGTTACTGATAAACGGACAAGAGGTCAAGAATCAGAGCAGAAAATAACAGTTAAACAGACTTCCTGCAGTCTTTTGGGGCTAGGAAAAAAAAAGATGTTTCAAGTTTTTAAAGCAGCCAGAAATTGGAGGGCTAAGATGTCAATGAGAAGTAAATCTAAAATGCTATGCCACTTTTCCTCCCAAAGCATTTGCCAATTCATATTCATCACAGGAGACAATTAAGGACCTGGGAATAAATTTCTTTTAAAAGGCTTATAATTTACACAGAGTTTTTATTTTCTGGACCCTGAAGGCACAGAGGGTCCTACTTTGGACTCCTGAAGGGCTATGCCCTGGTATTAAAGGTAAACTAGATACAGTGCCTTTCAAAGTCTGAAACCATCCTAAATTACCTCCATGTCTTATTGTATGAAGGTGATCCTATCTCAATCCTTCCAGTTGCTAAAATAAATACTCAAGGAAAATATCATCACTTACAGACTGACAATTTGTCATGTACAATGTCCAGCATTTACTGAAAAATTACTAGGCATATGAAGAAATGGAACCAAGATTAACTACAATAGAAACATATCTGCAGATGATTCAGATATTGGATTTATGGGGCATAAACTTTAAAATAACTCTGATTAATATGTTCAACTGAATAGATGGAAAGGTGAAAAAGTCTACCAGAAAACTGGAATATGTACTTTAAAAGCATCAAATTAAAAATTAATAAAAAATAGATCAAGCTTAAGAAGTCAATGGATGGATTCAATAACAGATTAAAATCAACCAAAGAGAAAATCATTAGAATGGAAAATAAGACTCTATAAAAAAAATAATATAGACTTTACCAGAAAGAGAGAAAAAGACTCAAAATAGAGAAAATAGCTTAAGAGACATATTGGGCAAAATAAAATAATTTAACATTTGTGTAATTGGAGTCTCATAAGAAGAGGAGGAGGAGGAGGAGGAGAGAGGAGTAAAAAATAGATTTTTCCAAAATAGTTAGAATGCATAGATTTAAGAATTATTACAAACTCCAAGCACAATAAAAAGAATTCCAAACACATATGAGAACATTAAAACTGTAAAAACCAAATACAAAGATAAAATTGTGAAAGCAGCTGGAATGAGGTGCAGGTGGTAGGTTACATTAAAAGAAGGAACAGTAAGCCCTGGCCGGTGTTGCTAAGTGGTTAGAGCATTGGCCCTTGCACCAAAGGGTTTCAAGTCCTGGTCAAGGATGCATACCTGGGTTGCAGGTCCCATCCTCAGCCTTGCTTGGGCACATTTGGGAGGTAATCAATCAATGTGTCTCTTTCACATCCATGTCTCTCTCTCTCTCTCTCTCTCTCTCTCTCTCTCTCTCTCCCTCCCTCCCTTCCACTCTTTCTAAAAATCAATGGAAAAAATATCCTCAGGTGAGCATTAACACACACACACACACACACACACACACACACACACACACACCATGAAGGAAGAATAAAATTGATGGTTCAATTCCCAACTAAAATTATGGAATTCAGAAGTAATTGCTACACTTTAATCTAAGTAGTGAAAGAAAAGAATGACAATCCTTGTGAAAATATCCTTCAAAAGTGAAGGTGAAATAAAGGTATTGTCAAGCAACTGAAAACTGGAAGTTCATCTCCAGCGCAGATCAGACTGTGGGGTGTGCAAGGGAGGCCTCCTGTTCTGCTCTGGCTGCCATGACAAAACACGACAGGCTCAAGTCAAGGTTTAAACCACAGAAGTCCATTTCTCACAGCTCTGGGCATGGACAGCTTGCGTCAGGTGCCCGCGTGCTTGCATTCTGGGAGGGCCCTCCTCCTAGCTTGCAGCTGGGCTTCTCCCTGTTGTTTTCTCACAGGGCAGAGAGACAAGCAAGCCCTCGCCTCCCTTTTTTTATAAGGGCACTAATCTCATCATGAGAACGCCAACCTCCTGACCCAATTACCTTATGACCAAAGGCCCCCTTTCCAAGCACCATCTACATTGTGGGTTAGGGTGTCGGCATATCAGTATTGGAGAGACACACACGTGTAGTCTATACCCAAAGGTTTCTGAGATGCTGGTAACATTTTGTTTTATAATCTGAGTAGCGGTTACACAGGTATGTTCACATTGTGAAAAATGTTTGATCTGCACACCTGTGATTCATGCTCTCTTCTCTGCGTGTTATAGTTTCACAAAAATATTTAGTTATAAATCCATGTCCCCCTTCCTGTGACTTGGAAAACATTGTTTATTCTTGATGTATTATCTGCTCTATATCTCATTTTCTTTTTGTTTTACTTTAATCTAGTTTATTCGTCACAACTTCACTGACATAATTTAAAATCATCAGTGCCACCCGTCCATCCATCATGATGCCAAATCCAGGGGCACACGGGTCCCCATCTTCCTTTGCATTTTAGGAGAATTGGCGTAGCTTACCTCCGTGGGACTTTTCCTCTCGCAGCTGCTGCGATGCCACATTCTTCTGGGGGTCCCCCCACCTCCCTGGCGCCTCCCACTGCCCTCTCCCTGCCACTCGCAGGCTCCTCGGCTCCACCTCTAATGCGAGAGCACTCAGAACCCTGCCCCAGCCCTCATGCCTCATGCCACTTCCCAATCCACACTCTCTTCTACACTCACGTCTCCAGCTCACACTCAAAAACTGCCTTCCAGAGGCGGATATCTCATTGTCTGCATCAGGAGTCGGCACACTTCTCCTGTGAAGGGCCAGGTAGAAAATATTTTTGATCTTGCAGGTCATATGGTTTCTGTCACATTTACTCAACTCTGTCTTTGTAGCATGGAAAGCTGCCATAGACAATGAACTGACAATACACACATGGATGGACGTTCCAAAAGGTTATTTACCAAAACAGGTGTCACGACAAGATTTGGCCCAAGGATTATAGTTCCCTGCTTTCTGGCCTATGTGATGCTCACTCTTGAACGTCTAACAGGCATGTTGATATTAAGAAAGTTAAATATTTTACCCTGAGTTGGTAAATTTTAAGTCAAGATACTTAGATATTTGGTCAAACATTGTTTTAAATGTTTTCAAGGAGGTATTGTTTAGATAAAATTAACATTTTAAAAAGTGGACTTGGAGTAAACAAATAAAGCCTCTGTAATGTGGGTGGGCCTCGTTCAATCAGTTGAGGACTTAATGGAAAAAAGACTGCCCTTCCTGGCGGAGAAGGAAACTCTACAAACTTATCACCTTTGTGTTTAAAGTGTAACTCTCCCCTGGGTCTTTAGCCTACTGGTCTACCCTGTAGATTTTGGATTTGCCAGTCTCTACAATTATATTATGTGAGTGAGATAACTCCTTAAAATATCTTTCTCTCTCTCTCTCTCTCCCCTCTCTCTCATATAATTTTCTCCATCTCCACCATCATTGTGATTCAAGCCATTATTTTCCAACTATATAATGTTGATATCTAGCTAAGGAGTTTCCCTTCAATCCCCCATCCTTAGAGAAGTCAGAGTAATGTTTGTAAAGGCAAGATCATATTGCTCCCCTGCTTAAGATAAATACTCTAAACAAAAGTCAACTGTCCTGCCAAGCCCTGCCGGAGTGTGGAGAGGAAGGAGTGGGAAGCGGAGTGTGCTCAGCCTGCCGAACGGAGGAGCTGTCCTTCGGCTCCAGGTCACACAGCGCGGCCCAGGGTGGCCGCGGCTTCCCTTCTGTAAAGAAGAGCAGCTGTCCATCCAGTTTTCCTTGGTCTTTGTAATGGAGCGGACTCGTTGTCGGGGTTGTTAAAGCTCTTTGAGGTTCTTTCTTTCCAAATGCCTGTCTCCCTCGCCCCCATCCTCCTTCCCCCTGGCGCCCAGGTAATCTAACGCTGATTTTCAGCACGCACCCGCTGCTCCCACCTTCGTGTCTCTTTATCTGCTGCTCCTTCTGCTCAGGCTTCCCTCCACCTCCCGCCCTTTTTCCCCCGGCTGAGATGGCAGCATGCCCCTTGCTCCTGCTCCGTGAGGCTTTCTTCAGGCCACCCCTGAAGCTGAGTTACTTGCTCCTCCCTGGGCTGCGTGCCCCCCGTGACAGCTGGTGCCTGCCAGCTGCATCTCAGTCATGTTCCAGGAGGCTGTGGGCTGACTGCTCATGTGCATGGACATCATCTTTGATTCCTTCATGCTCAGCACAGGAATGGCCATGAGCGTGATTGAACCCTGCTCCTAGGTGTTTTTTATTTGTTTTTTAAATTTTGTTTTATTGCTTAAAGTATTACAAAGAGTATTACATATGTCTCCTACCCCCCCCTCCCCCCCCCCCCCCCCCCCCGCCACCACCACCACCTTGACATTCCCCTGGCCTCCCCTACCTCCCAGTGCCTGCTCCTAGGTTTTGCCTCCTTCACTCACAGGTTTCTCCAGGGGCTCTCGCTGTCCGAGGTGCTGGCCACCTCATCCTGACTGCCTCCAGCCTGCCCTCCTCAGCGCTGGTCCTCTGCTCCCATGCCCCGTGCCCAGACCTACTCATGCCCTGTTACTAGGGCCTGGGGCCATCTCAGACAGTTGGGATTGAACTGATGCTTTACACTAGGCTGGGTGTTTGCTTCCTGCAGCTCTGGGTCAGTGTCTGCCGCCAGGTTGAGCTTCTCAGCACCTGCCCTGACCTGGAGGGTAAGTCTTCAGCCGCTCCCAGCCAGTGCGCTGTCTCCTACTTCCTGCGCATGCCTGTGTCCACCTCAGACTTTCCCCCACTGGTCTTGACATATGATCTTTGTCCTCACCCCTAAGCCTGTATGAGAAGTAGCCCCTCACTCAATCATTTTCCTGTTAGGGAAGCTGAACAGAGGAAGTTCTGCTTAAAGGCACACACTTTGTGTTACCTCAGACCTACATTTAAATCTTAGGTTCACCAGTGACTAGATATGCCAAGCTGGGCAAGCTACGGACACCTCTGACTCTGTTTTCTCATCTATAAAGTAGGAATAATAATACCTGTCCTATAGAGTTCTTTAAAAATTGAAGCTAATGTGTTTAAAAGCACTTAGTACCTAAGTTATTTATCATTATTATTATTATTATTTAAACATCGTTAAATACCAGGGTGGCTATGGCCTCACTCACTGTGCCCGTCGAGTTCCGCCTCTTCCTGTGCAGCGTCCCGCAGCCTCTCCCACTCTCCCCCGACAGATGCTGTTGCTGCTAATGGCCCTGCCTGGGCTGTCGCCGTTGCCTGCAGCAGCTGGCTCGGCACAGACAGCAGCACATGAGTCAGACAGGATGCGAGGAGGAGGAGGCTGAAGACAGAGGCTCCAACTACCTTGGTGACAAGGCACAGAGAGAAAGAACAGATTATAATAAGATTTGGGGGTTGTTTTTCTGCCCATGGGGTGGGTTTAAGCTTCTCCCACATTCACTGCCCACTCGGGGTTTGGCACATTACTTCTAGGCGTGGCAACCCGCCGGGAATTTGGCAACCAAAAGGGACAAGTTTGCAAATGCCACCTGCCACCTGATGGCCCGGCTGGAGGAGGAAGGACTGGAGAGGGAGGGGGGGAAGGAAGGCCCGTTAGCCTTTCTGACATGCTTGTCTCGGACATATTGCTAGCGCCGTGCAAAGAGGCTTCCCAAGACCTGGAATTAGTTCCATAAAATTTGATGCTGTTAAGAATAAGTTTTCAATTTCATTGAAGGTCATTGGAAACATAGTCCTTTCTGATCTCTCTCATCTCCTGCCACCGCTCCCACACGTAAGGAGAGAGATAAAAAACAGGACAGTTTATTTTCTAAATACCAGCTTCTACGCCTCGCTCTCATTTAGTTTCTTAACAGCCTTTCTGGGTAGGTCTTATTATTACTCTTATTTTCTAGACAATAAAACTGAGGCTCGGCATTATTAAATTATTTCCTCGGGTCACAGATTTAGAACAGAGGTGAGCCGGGCAGCCTGATAACAGAACCACGACGAGGAGGATTCAATGGCTTTTTGAAAAGAATGAGCTGTTTGCCTGCGTGCAGGTGTTGCCCAGCGTGCGTCAGGCGCTCCCGTACACACCCTGGGCTCCATGGGGAACAGCACACCCCACAGGCTAAGCCATGTCTTACAGCTCCCCGTGGCCAACCGGGCAGCAGGCGGCAGAATGAGGGCCCTCTCACATTGATTTCCCTGTTACACTCAGCTGCTTCCCAATCCACGCGTCTTTGTATTCAAAGCGGCCATTACCCTGCCACGTCACCACCTGGGCCTGCAGGGCACGGCGGACGGAGTGCGCATCTTTGTAAGTAAGGGCACCTGGGTCGGAACTCAGGGTCCCTGTCGCTCTGAGAGGACAGTGCGGGGCCCCTCCTGCGGGAGCGGGAGCTGAGGGTGGGACGGCAGAGGGGCCACCAGCTCCCTGTGCCCCTGGGGAGATGACACCGTCCCCAGGTCCTCAGCTGTGAATTGAGGAGAGTGGCTGGTGCCCAGCTCCTTAGCCTTCTGGGGAGGAATTCATGGTCCTTTCCCCCAAATAGACTTCACAATTCTTGGAGATGGAGAGCTCAGTGAAAAGGCATTAGGGAGAGAAGATGTCACCAGCTGAAGCACAATGAAAGCACTCCCCTGACTGCAATCTGTGAGGTGTTGGAGCTCACCCTCGCTCCCATTGGCTGCCAGGGTCCCCCAAAGGCTTGAAAGTCCAGAAACCCAGCTTTATCCGGAGAGGACGCTCACGGGCAGCGCTGCTGGCACATTCCTGGCTCCATAAGAGAGACACACACCCCAGAACAGTCCTTCTCAGCTGTCTCTTCTCCGTCATCCTGGTACCGGGGAGGAGCTGGAAGCTTGCACTCAGAAACCAGACAGCAAATGTTTGGGTTTAACCGCCATCCCGTAGCTCCTCGTAGCCTGTTTCTTCCTCTGCAAAGGGTGGTGATCAGGACTTTCCTCCTGGGGTTTGATCCATGGAGTTCCCATAAAGCTTCCCCCACCCTGGAAGGGCAGCGAGATGGCCGACTGGCCAGGGGTAGAGCTCACAAATGTTGTCCTATTGGCTTGGGCCATGGAAGCACAGGGGCCCTGTTACTCATTGCTGCTGCCATTTGCCCATTTGCCACTCTGCACAGGACACTTTGCAACTGGAGAGAGAGAGAGAGAGAGAGAGAAAGAGAGAGAGAGAGAGAGAGAGAGAGAGAGCTTTTAGAAAGTATGTTTGGTTGGAGAACCAGCCAGGCTGGCTTGCACTGAGTAAGCCACCGGTTTTCACAGGAATTATTGGTAATGTCCTCCTCCTTCTCTTCTTTCTGTCCCCCGCGCCCCCCCCCCCCTTGGAGAGGGCTGGGTTGCCCATATAGAGAAATGTCGGCCTGTGTTAGGGCTGTTAGAAGGCACGCTCGCTCTTGACGGGGCGGCACAGAGAGCTGGAGGCTCAGGAATCCGGGGCCCAGTGCTCTCCCGCCACACCAGCTCCAGCTCCCTGTTCACAAGCTCCGAGCTGCAGCAGCGTCTGCACCTGGAGGGGATGCATAGGAACCTGACAACCTGCCCGTGTCACTTAGTTATGCCCCTGAGCCTGGAAGAGGACGGAGCAAGCCTATTTCCTGCAGGCTGTGTTCTCCATAGGAAGCCCCACCGGTGATTTAATTAAGCTACATAAATGCTAAATGGAATCCAAGCAGAATGGGATTTGCTGATCTGTGTGTGTTGAAAGAAATTCCTTGTTCCGTTATAATTGAATAGATTGAACACAGACTGAATTTGTTCTTATCCTGCAGCCACTTTGGTGGGAGCGATAAATTGGAAATGTTATCTGGCTTGATATGCCAGTGTTTCTGAGAAGATCACTCTGTCAGGTGTGAGGGGAGGGAGGAGCTGAAAACAGCGTTGTTTTCAAAATCATATGTCACACACCAAGGAGACTTCAACAGAAAAGCGTGGCCAGTGCCGGCAGGATATGGTGAAGCTGGTGCCTCGTGTTGGCCAGTAATGCTGAGAGTTAACACAACCCATTGGAAAGCAGGTGCACACAGTACAGAGAACCCAAAGGTTACCCAATGCTTCATGCTCCCCCCAAGGATCCCAGGGAGTCAAACCCAAGGAAATAATGAGGGCCTGGGGAGGACCCCCACAATGGCACTGTTCATCATGTGCCGCTACAGCAGCATGCCAAGCAGAATCACCAAGACATCTTCCAGAAAACTCTAAATAAGAAGTAACTAAGTCCGTCATGACACTTTCTTAATAGACTATTTGGCAGCACTCAATGTGATGACCCCTTGAAATTCAATAGTGAGTTAAAAATAAAGTTATATGCTACACCCTATACATATACTTAGCTTTAAAAATATGCCACTCAGCATGAAATGGCCAGAATAAAGTTCATGAAGACAGAATCATGGGAATAATGGTTGTCAGAGGCTAGAGGGAGGGGAGAATGGCGAGTGACTGCTAATGGGTTTGTGGGTTTCCTTTTGGGGTGATGATTTGTTCTGGAACAAGATAGTGGTGATGCTTACACCCCATTGTGAATATAAAATGCCACTGAATCATACACCTTGAGATGGTTACAATGGTAAATTTGATGGTTTGTGTATTTTCTGCAATATTTTTAAAAAGATACGATGAAGAATGAAAAATAAAAGAATCAAAAAATCTGAACAGCAGTTATTTTAGGAGCATGTATTATGGCTGAAGTCTTATATGTGTTTTGAGACTTTCTGTAATGTTAGTATTACTGAGGGGCAGAAGCAGGCAGTATCAGAATCCAGCCAAGAACATAGGGGTCAGGGTCAGGGTCAGGGTTCCCCTCCTCCTGACCCTGTCCCAGCCAGGGGAGAGGATAAAATGGATTCCAGGAAAGAATGCGTAGCCTATAGTAGAAAGAAAAAATCAACAGTCAGCAGTGTAAGCATTCATCTTGGAGAACTAGAAGAGCAATAAACACTAAAGCAAGTAGAAAGAATGAAATAACAATAATTTGAGCAGAAATTAATAAAACTTGAAAACAGGATATCAAGAGAGAAAAGCAACGAAACCAAAAGCTGCTTTTATTTTCATTATTTTATTTGGTGGTACAGAAGTTTTATTTATAAAATGCATCTTTTTAAATTTTATTGTTGACACTATTACAGATGCCATGCACTCCCTGCTTTTGCCCCCTCCGCCCCGACCCCTGCCTCTGGCCCTAACCACACTGTGGTCTGTGTCCATGGACTATGCGTATATGTTCTTCGGCTGTTCTCTTCACCTTCTTTCATCCTGTCTGCTCCCCACCCCACACGCCTCCCCTCTGACATCGGTCAATCTTTTTGAAAAGGTCAATGAAATTGATAAGCCTCTAGTCAGAATAATAACAACAACAACAAAAATAGAGAAGACACAAATTTTTAACATCAGAAATGAGAGCGGAGATGTCATGTGAGCATTAAAAGGATAGTAATTGAATATTATGAATATTTCTATGCCCCTAAATTTGATTAGATAAATTAATTTATTGAAGAAGAACATAAACTACCAAAGCTTATGCAAGTAAAAATAGATAATCTATATAGGCCTATATCTATTATAATTTAAATTTATTGTTAATAACCTCCATAAATATAAAAAAAAAAATCAGGCCCAAATGCTTTCACTGGTGAGTTCTATGAAGCATTTAAAGGAAGAAGTGATACCGATTCTCTACAAGGTATTTCAGAAGATAGAAGCAGAGAGGACACCCCTAACACAGTCCATGAGGCCAGCTTTATCTAAATACCAAAGCCAGACGGAGACCCTCTCAGAAAGGAAAACCACACACCAATATTACTCAGGAGCACAGATGCAAAAACCCTCAGCAACACACTAGCAAATAGAACCAAGCAATGTAGGAAATGAATTCTATGCCACGATGAAGCAGATTTACTCCAGGCTTACAATGGTGGTTCAACACCCAAAACCACATAATATAATTCATCATGCTAACCAGGAAAAAAAGCAAAGGCATATGGCATATCAATAAACGGAAAAAATGAATTTTAACAAAATCCAACACCCATTCATAATAAAAAATCCTAGAAAGCTTCAACTTGCTGAAAATCATCTAAAAGACCTACAGCTAACAGCAGAGTTACTTGGGAGAAGACTAAAGTCATTGCCCTCAGCCCAGTGATACCCATTCTCACCACTTTTACCCAACATTGTCCTGGGAGTTTTTGCTAATACAATGACACCAGAAAGGGAAATCTATACTAATAATAGAGGGATATGAAAATTATCCGGTATGCCATCACAGTAACAGTAATGAACAAACAGCAGGCTGCGTGGGGCGACAAGGCCAGCAGGGGGGTTAGTGAGGGGCCACCAAATGACTGAACAGCAGGCTGCGTGGGGCAACCAGGGCAGCAGGGGGGGAAGTTGGGGGTGACCAGGCAGGCAGGCAGGTGAGCAGTTAGGAACCAGTGGTCCCAGATTGTGAGAGGGATGTCCGACTGCCGGTTTAGGTCCAATCCCCGGGATTGGGCCTAAACCAGCAGTCAGACATCCCCAGAGGGGTCCTGGATTGGAGAGGGTGCAGGCTGGGCTGAGGGGACCCCCCCATGCATGAATTTTATGCACTTGGCCTCTAGTGAAATATATAAGGAATGAGGAGGAAGGAAATAATACATCTCTGCTAGCAGATGACATATGAATGTCTACAAAGAACAACCCAAGGAATCACTAAAATATTCTGGAACTAATAAGCAGTTATAGGAAGGCCACAGAATATAAAGGTAATATACGAAAGTCAATTTTACCCATAGACCAGCAGTTTTACCTATATACCAGCAATGGGCAGCTGGAGTTTGAAATTTAAAATAAGCAACAATGTTACATTAGCCCGCAAAATAATAGGCATAACTCTAGCCAAATATGTGTAGGATCTATAAGTGAAAACCATAAAACTATGATGAAAGAAATTGAGCTCTAAATAGAGATATTCCTTATTCATAGATAAGAAGCCTCAATATTGTTAAGATATAAATTTCTCCCAACCTAATCTATAGATTCGATGGAAAACCTGAAGCAGAAACAAATCTCACCTGTTTATTTTGTAGATATTGACAAAATGATTTTAAAGTTTTATGTGGAGAAGCAGAAGACACACACACTAAGCAGCACCCAGTGAAGAAGAACAAAGTCAGAGACCGACCAACGCTGCCTGCCTTGAAGACTTACTGCAAAGCTAAATAACCAAGACAACGTGGTATGGGGAAGCATAGGCAAATTGATGAGTAGAATAGAATAGAATGGAATAAAATAGAACCTATAGAATAGAATAGAATAGAATAGAATAGAATAGAATAGAATAGAATAGAAAGCCCAAAAATTGACCCACACAAATATAGTCAACTGATCTTCGACAAAGGAGCAAAGACAATTCATTGTAGACAGAATAGTCTTTTCAACAAATGGTGTTGAAACATTTGGACATCTGGATGTAAAAAAAAAAGAGAGATTACTTTGAAATAGGGCTTAAACGTAAATTGCAAAATTATAAAACTTCTAGAAAACATAGGGGGAAACCTGGTGATCCTGAGTTTGTTGATGAATATTTGATCAACACCAAAAGCACACTCTGTTAAAGAAAACAGTTTGATAAGTTAGACTTTACTAAAGTAAAAACCGCTCTCTGGGAGCTATACTCTGGAGAGCATGGAGAGACAGGCCACAGGCGCGAAGAACATATTTGAAAAACACACATCTGGTAAAGGACCTTTATCCAAAATATACAAAGAGCTCTTAGAACCCAACATTAAGAAAACTAACAATCCAATAAGAAATGGAGAAATGACCTTACACACACCTCCCCATTGAAAGATATACATACAGATGTAAATAAGCATGTGAAAAGGTGTTCAATGTCCTCAGGGAATTGCAGCTGTTACACATCTCCTAATAACTAAAACCCAAACAAAGCTGACAGTGCCCAATGCTGGCAAGGGTGCCCACCAACAGGAATGCCGACTCATTGCTATTCATTGCTGGTGGAGATGCTACTTGGTGCACCCACTTTGTAAGACAGAGTGTGGTTTCTTTCTTTCTTTTCTAAAAATTGATTTTAGAGAGAAGAAAGGAGGGAGGAAGAGAGAGAAGGAGAAACATCGATGTGAAACATGGATTGGTTGTCTCCTACACACTTTCTGACCAGAGATTGAACCTGAAACCTAGGTATATGAGAGAATCAAACCCTCCACCTTTTGGTGTTCATGAGAATGCTCCAGCCAATTGAGCCACACAGGCCAGGGCCAGAGGGGCAGTTTTTACAAAGCTAAATATAACCATACTAGAGGCCTGGTACACGAAATCTGTGCACAAGTAGGGTCACTAGGCCTGACCAGCGATCAGGGCCGATTGGGGCCTTCCTTCCCCCCAGCTGCCGGCCAGGGCCTTCCTTCATTCTATGCCACCCCCTGGTGGTCAGTGCATGTCATAGTGAGTGGTCGAACTCCCCATCAATTGAACTCCTGAGGAGACACTTTGCACATTAGGCTTTTATATATATAGATGAGTCAGCACTTAGGCTCCTAGGTGTTTACCCAAAATAATTGAAAGCTATGTACACACAAAATCCTGCACACAGATGTTAATAGCAGCTTTATTTATAATAGCCCAAATCTCAAAGTAACTAGGTCATTCTTCATTAAGTGAATGAATAATCTGTGATAGATCTGTACCATAGGATACTATTTAGCAATAAAAAAACTAAACTATAAAGCCATAAAGGACATGGAGAAACCTTAAGGGCCAGTCTGAGAAACCTACACACTAGTAGATGACATTTTGGAAAAGACAAAACCGTAGAGACAGTGGAAAGCTCAGCAGTTGCTAGGGGCTTGGGGCGGGAGGGACGTGTGGGGAAGACAGGGCATTTTCTGGGCAATGAAAATACTCTATGATGCCATAATGGTGGTAAATTTGTCAAACTCATAGAGCTGTGAGACACACAGAAAGAACCTTAGTGTAAACTAAGGACCTAATAACAATGTGTCGCAGCAGAAACCAATGTGGATGTGATAATAGGAATGAAGATGCTGTAATGGGAACAGTGTGCTGAGATGGGGAGTGGGGTGAGGTATGTGCATGGAACTTTCTCTACTAACTGCTCAATTTTTCTGTAAAACTGTACTAACAGTGAAATCTACCATTTTTTAAATTACAGTTGGCATCCAATATTATATTATTTTCAGGTGTACAACATAGTGGCTAGACTTTTTGTTGTTGTTGTTTGTTAACCAGGTCTGGATTCTCTTTTGTTTTTTAAATTTTTAAAATTGTTTTTACACTTATTCTTTTTTAAATTTAAATTCTTTATTGTTTAAAGTATTACATATGTCTCCTTTTTCCCCCATTGACCTCTCCCCGGCCGCTCTCACTCCCCAGTACATACACTCACCCCCTTACTGTCTGTGTCCATGAGTTATGCTTATATGCATGCATACTAGTCCTTTGGTTGATCTCTTACCCCTCACCCCTTTCCCCTGCCTTCCCTCTGAGGTTGGGCGGTCTGTTCAATGCTTCTATGTCTCTGGATCTATTTTTGTTCATTAGTTTATGTTATTCATTGTATTCCACAAATGAGTGAGATCATATGATATTTATCTTTCTCTGACTGGCTTATTTCGCTTAGCATAATGCTCTCCAGGTCCATCCATGCTGTTGCAAATGGTAAGAGTTCCTTCTTTTTTGCAGCAGAGTAATATTCCATTGTGTAGATGTACCACAGTTTTTTAATCCATTCATCTGCTAATGGGCACTTAGGGTGTTTCCAAATCTTAGCTATAGTAAATTGTGCTGCTATGAACATAGGGGTGCATATATCCTTCCTGATTCATGTTTCTTATTTGTTAGGATATATTCCTAGAAGTGGGATGACTGGGTCAAATGGAAGTTCCATTTTTAATTCTTCAAGGAAACACCATACTGTTTTCCACAGTGGCTGCACCAGTCTGCATTCCTACCAGCAGTGCACGAGGGTTCCTTTTTTTCCACATCCTCACCAACACTTGTCATTTGTTGATTTGTTGATGATAGCCATTCTGACAGGTGTGAGATGGTACCTCATTATCATTTTGATTTGCATCTCCTGGATGATTAGTGACTTTGAGCATGCTTTCATATGTCTCTTGGCTTTCTGTATGTCCTCTATCAAAAAGTGTCTATTTAAGTCCTTTGCCCATTTTTCAATTGGATTGTTTATCTTCCTTTTGTTAAGTTGTAAGAGTTCTCTGTTGGAAATTAAACCCTTATCAGATTTAACATTGGCAAATATGTTCTCCCATGCAGTGGGCTCTCTTGTTTTGTTGGTGGTTTCTTTTGTTGTGCAGAAGTTTTTTTATTTTGATTTAGTCCCATTTGTTTATTTTCTCCTTAGTTTCCATTGTATTAGGAGCTGTATAAGTAAAGATATTGCTACGACATATGTCTGATATTTTTCTGCCTATGGATTCTTCTAAGATTTCTATGGTTTCCCATCTTATATTTAAGTCCTTTATCCATTTTAAGTTTGTTTTTGTGTATGGCGTAAGTTGGTGGTCTAGTTTCAATTTTTTGCATGTATCTGTCCAGTTTTCCCAACACCATTTATTGAAAAAACTGTCTTGACTCCATTGTATGCTCTTGCCTCCTTTGTCAAATATTAATTGAGCATAATGGCTTGGGTCAATTTCTGGGTTCTCTGTTCTGTTCCATTGATCTATATGTCTGTTCTTGTGCCAGTACCAGGCCGTTTTAAGAACAGTGGCTTTGTAATATAGCTTGATATCTGGTATTGTGATCCCTCCAACTTTGTTCTTCTTTCTTAGGATTTCTGTGGTTATTCAGGGTCTTTTTTTTTTATTCCATATGAATTTTTGGAGAGTTTGATCTAGGTCTGTGAAATATGCCATTGGTATTTTAGTGGGGATTGCATTAAATCTATAGATTGCTTTGGGTAGTATGGGCATTTTAATGATGTTTATTCTACCAATCCATGAACATGGTATATTCTTCCATTTGTTTATGTCTTCTTCTATCTCTTTTCTTAATGTCCTGTAGTTTTCCTAGTGTAGGACTTTTACCTCCTTAGTTAAGTTTATTCCTAGTATCTTAATTTTTTTTTGTTGCAATGGTAAATTGCAAAATGGGATACCAAAGAGACAAAGAAAAAATAAAAAGCATCCTGGAAACAAACGCCAATGAAAACACAACAATCCAAAATCTATGGGATGCAGTGAAAGGAGTCCTGAGAGGGAAGTTCATAACTCTACGGGCCTACCTCAAAAAAACAAGAAAAAATGGTAATAAATTATCTAACCCTACAACTTAAAGAATTTGAAAGAGAGCAACAAGAAAAGCCCAGAGTAAGCAGAAGGAAGGAAATAATAAAGATCAGAGCAGAAAAAAATGACATAGGGACCAAAAATCCCCCAAAACAACAACAACAACAACAACAACAAACAAAGAAAAACAATACAAAGGATCAATAAAACCAAGAGCTGGTTCTTTGAAAGGATAAACAAGATTGATGAACCTATAGCCAGGCTCATGAAGAAACAAGGAGAGAGGATTCAAATAAACAAAATCTGAAATGAAAGAGGTGAAGTAACAACCAAACCCACAAACATACAAAGGATTGTAAAAAAGTACTACGAATAACTCTACTCCAACAAAATGGACAATCTAGATGAAATGGACATATTCCTAGAAAAATACTATCTTACAAAACTCAATCAGGAAGAATCAAGAAACTTGAGTCAGCCAATAAGTACAGATGAAATTGAAGCAGTAATAAAAAAAAACTTCCAGCAAACAAAAGCCCTGGTCTGGATGGCTCCACAGAGGAGTTTTACCAAACATTCAAAGAAGAACTAAAACCTTTCCTCCTCAGACTATTTTAAAAAGTGCAAGAGAAAGGCACACTTCCAAGCTCTTTCTATTAAGCCAGCATTACCCTAATTCCAAAATCAGATAAATGCACTACAAAGAAAGAGAATTACGGGCCAATATCTCTGATGAACATAGATGCTGAAATCCTCAACAAAATTCTAACAAATCAGATCCAGCATTACATTAGAAAGATCATACACCATGACCAAGTGGGATTTATTCCAGGGATGCAAGGATGGTACAATATCCGCAAATCAATAAACATGGTACATCACATAAACAATTTGAGAGACAAAAATCACATAATCCTGTCAATTGATGCAGAAAAGTTATTTGACAAAATCCAACACCCTTTCTTGACAAAAACTCTCAGCAAAGTGGGAATAGAGGGATCATGCCTCAATATAATAAAAGCCTTACTGTTACATGACAAACCTACAGCCAACATCATACTTAATGGGCAAAAACTAAAATCATTTCCCCTAAGAACAGGAGCAAGACAGGGATGCCCACTTTCACCATTTCTGTTTGACATAGTACTGGAAGTGCTAGCCATAGCGATCAGACAAGAAGAAGAAATAAAAGCATCCAAATTGGAAAAGAAGAAGTACAACTGTCATTATTCACAGATGAAATGGTATTTTACATAGAAAACCCTAAAGACTCCATCAAAAAACTACTAGACTTGATAAATGAATTTGGCAATGTAGCAGGACACAAAATTATGAAATCTATGAAATCCAGAAATCTATGACTTTTTTATACACCAATAATGAACTCACAGAAAGAGAAACTAAAAAAAATCCCATTTACCATGGTTAGATATTAATATGCCTTAGGAAGTGATCCCCTAGGTAAGTCTAATACTCACCTTGCACCATACATCGTTATCACAATATTATTGACTATATTTCCTATGCTGTACTTTATATTCCTGGGACTGTTCCTATAACTGGCAGTTTGTACTTCTTCATCAAAATCTACTATTTTTTTTTTAGTTTGTCATGGCTGCTGGGGTCATCCGTACCTCTCAGGGGATGATGTCGGTAGGTAGGGGCAAAGCTACCTTGGACATGCAACCTTCCTTAAAATGTGTTAGTATTCTTCTCAGAGGTTTTGTTTAGTGTTGGAAATCATCTTCTCATGACCTTGTCACCTGCTGACAAAAGAGTTGTAGGTGTCAATCAACCTGGCAGTCTGTGGACCTCTGGATGGGCCCCTGTGGGAGCGATGGCCAGGCCTGCCTTCCAGGGTCAATCCGCCCGTGCTCACTCTAGGCTCTGCCACCTGCTCAGCACCTGAGTCTAACCAATATGGGGAAATGTTGGTATTTCCCTCCAGGATTGTTGTGAGGATTAAATAAACTAATCCCTGGTCACCAGCAAGTACTCAGTGAATGTGAGCTGCTATTTTTATTATGTATATGTCTTACCCAACACTCACACCAAATAGGGAAAGATGAAAGATTCCAGCCCCAGTTATTCTAGGTGTCAAAGTGCATGAACAAGCAGCTAAGGTAGGCTAGGAAGCTGTGGAAACACTGCCCAGAGGGAAAAAAGAAAGAGAGACACAATCAACATAGTTTGAAATATCCTCTGCCCTTTATCTGGGTGCCCAATATAGCTCACCCCAAGTCCCTTTAATAATCCTCTGCTGTGAACTTGACCCTAACTCCGTGCTTTCCTAAGCAGAGAGTGTGCTGAGGCCTGAGGCCTTGCTTCAGGCTTCTCAGCACCTGCCCTCCCCCGCCCCCCCCCCCCCCCCACACACACACCTGCCCTCTCCCTGAGCCCCCAGCTCTCAGACTGGGATCAGAAGGGATCAGATCGAACACAATCAAAAACACTTGTGTTTTCTTTGCTCTTCCTGCTTTGCTCCCGGTGCCTGGGCCCCTGGCCGGGAAGAGAGCTCTTTTAGAAAACCACGTCGCTACCTTATGTGTTGCTTGGTAGACAGTGAGGAGAACCTTGTATCTTCTCTTGGGGAGCTTACAGCACAGACATTGCTGAAGCCCAGTCTATCCCACAGGACTCGAAAGGGACCCGGAGGACCACACCCTCACCTGGTAGCAGGGGCCCCACAGAGGTGTTGCCAGGCAGCTTCCTGTCCTTCAGGCTTGGACTTGCTTCTGCTGTCGAGGTCCCGGGAGTGTCGTTAGCCACATGGTCCGCCGTTAACTCCGGCTGATTCCCACACGCACGGTGGCTGCTGCGTCCTCCGCCCTGTCCTTGCTCAGCTTCCTTTGAAACAGGGCCCTGGCCCTTTCGTTGCTTCTTCCCTGAATGAAGGAGGGCAGGTCTGCCAGTTCCTGTTATTCCTTTACATTTATAGCTCAATAGACTGTAAAAATCCTTTTGTCACCCCTTCTCCTCGCCCTTCTTCCACTGTGAATTTAAAACACATGTGTTAGGCATGCACTTTCTGATGTTTGCGCCGCCTCCCGAAATTGGGGTGCAAAAGTAGAAAAAAGGCATCTGCTCCAATCGACATTGCATCCCAGCTCACTCATTCCAGAGTGACAGGCTACCATTTGCCAACAGGTCCCATCCAAAGGCATAGGTGAGCGCTGACATCGTGTGATTTACCTACCATTGCCACCTCCGGCTCGTGCGTGCTACCCAGCAGGCCACACTTAGTGAAAAACAAGACAAAAAGGAAAAAATAAAAGCTCTTGACTTTTCTAAGCTTCTTAATGTACCAAACAAATGGTGTACTTAGGTCTTCTCTGCGGAGCAGGTGGGTGGGTCAGCCACGCATTGTAAAGCCTCATGGGGTGAGGGAAGCTGGCTTTCCACGTCTATCCACTCGATTTGGTGTAAACGTACTTCATCTCTGATGCTCTGAGTAAACAGACTTGGTCTCCAGGGAAACCAGTGCAGCCTGTAGCTCCCAGGACAGAGAGCAGCCAGCTGCCCAAGGCCAGAGAGGAAATGTGGCTGAACCGTGGGACCCGCTGCTTCCCATCTCACTCTCTGTCTGTTTCGGAGCGTCCCCTCCCAGGCCTGTGTTTCCCTGCCGACTCATCCACAACCAAGAAGGGACCGTGATTGATTTGCTCTCTCCTTCCCTTCACTTGTGGTTTGTGCTCTGTAATTCTCCCTGGCAGCCTCCTTCCGCCTGGCCTCCCTTTCTTCCCGCCAGGCTCTGCTCAGAGGTTCTTTGTGCCATGTCCCTTCGGTAGTAAATTAGTTCTTGCGTAGTTTTTAAAGTGGTTTATGGTACTATTCGCTGTGAGCTCCTCTCGGCAGAGCTGTCATCTGCAGGAGCTTAGATTTGGGAGGGACGCCACCGCCTGGTTCCGAGGTGGCCTTGGCCGAAGAGTCCCCAGTTCCTGGCAGCTTCTGCATTAATCTCATGGCCTGGAGTTTCCACGCCGTGTGAGGAGTTAGAAGTCAGGGTTATTGTCTGCACCCCACACACAGCCAGGGTGTTCATGCTTTGTGAACAACTACCTTCTATCACAGCCTGGGCAGACGCTCCCTCTGGGCTCTGACTTGGGGCTGGAAGGCCGTTTCTCCTCCTTCCAGCACATCCTCCCTGGTGCCCTCGTCTACGTGGGAGTCCCAGTGTGCGCCCTGCAGCCCACAGAGGCCACGGCCCCACTGAGTTTCTCTGAGAGCGCTACAGCCTCAGGGGCTCGGAGCCTGCTCTCCACTGAGCTGGCCGGTGCCTCATTGCCTCTGCATGGCCTGGCCCTTAGCCTTCCTCGCGCTGACATCAGAGCGCGTGCTACTTATTTGAAATGAGTTTGTCCAGTAGCATTACGGCTTAGAGCATGGGAAGGAGTTTTGCACAAGATGTTTGCTTCGCACTGTTTCCCAAGAGCCCGCACTGACTCAGCAGCTTTCAGTTGTCACTGTGAAGCTTGTGTCATCATCCAGGTTTGCGTCTCCAGCCATTTATGGGCGCGCGTACCGGTCAGGACACCAGCCAACCATGGGCTTCAAACCCACACCGGGTGGACAGCATGAAACGAGAGGCCCAAAGATACTCGGCGTGACACGTGCTTGGGGAACCAAGATCTGCACGTGGCTGAGAAGCACATGTTGAGGTCTGAGCTCCACCAGGCCCCAGGCCTAGTTCTGGTCGTGTGGGCAGCACTCGGCAGTGAGAGAGCGGCGTGCGGGGCTGCACGTGCCGCGGGATGCCCCTCGCCCGGGGTGACCGTGGTCCCTCTGGGGTGACTGTGGCCAGCACGCCGTGCATTCCTGTTCTGGTTTGCTGTTTCCTGCTAGACCAGCACCTGTTTTTCTTGAAAGATAAGACATTTGGTTTTGTCACTGTTTCTGGCACCAGAATCAGTGGGAGGAAACAACGTCAGACATCAGAGTCGGGAGCACTACCTCAGCAGCCAGAGGAGGGCGTGCCCGTTTGAGCGGAAAAGCCTTCAGTGGGCAGCGGGCAGCGGGCAGTGGGAAATGGCCAGGAGGTGACCCCTTTCCCCTGCCTAACGGGCGGATGCGCTTGGGTGTTAATGGGTGAAGACCACTCAGGTTCGGGTGACATTTTACGATGAGCACGCACACCCGATGGACAAGCGGAGGCTTCTGCAGAGAGGGGGGAGCGGACAGCAGAACCAGCTCACTCCTCTGCATGGCCTCCTGTTGGGAGAAGACCGTCGAGCAACATCGTCTCCAGTCCTTCCCCACAGCATCCACGACGCTTGGAGGGGAAAGGACTTCATATGGCAGTTACTCCGCTGAGTGGTAGCTTCCCCACCTTGCCCCACGCGCCTCCCCTCACGAGGGCGGCTGTGTGTGCAGAGCGCCTAGGCCCTGCCAGGCGGGGGTTTGATCCGTTCTTGACACACCTGACAGAATGATCATTTAAAAGTAAAATTAGATCGTCCTATTCTCCTTCAAAGACGATTCCATGAGCATTTCCTTTGTTTTCAGAAAAACCCAGCTTCTTGCCCTGGCCTACTTGATCTGACCAGCATTTTCTCACCTGTTTTGTAACTCACCACAGTTCCCCTTGCTCACTACGGTACTGCCTCTGTTTTCCCCGCTTACAATTTTATTTTTAGTATATTTTACTGGGATAAGAAGACTTATCAGGAGCTCTACCTGTCAGGGAGTTTTTGAGTCTACAGCACAGTGTTCCCGCTGCAGGCGCGCTTGCTGTCCAGCACCCCTGATGCAGGCGCACACTGTCCAGCAGGTCTCCAGAATTCACTCACGTGGCCTGAGACTCTGCCCATGGAGCAGCAGCTCCCCATCCCCCGCCACCACCTCAGCCGCCGGCAACCACCTTTCTGCTTCTGGGAATTGAGTGTCTTGGAGTTCGCATAGAGTGGAGGCTTATTTCACTCAGCACAATGTCCTCCAGGTTCCCTCCTTTCTTAAGGCTGGCTATTCCAATGCGTGTATATACACGTTTTCTTTATCCATTCATCCGCCGATGGACACTTAGGTGGTGTCCACACCGTGGCTCTGGTGAATAGTGCTGCGGTGGACATGGGTGCTAACATCTCTTCGAATTCCTGATTCCACTGCCTTTGGATATACACCTAGAAGTGGGACTGCTGGATCAGATGGTGTTCTATTTTTAATCTTTTGAGGAGACTACATACTGTTTTTCATAGTGACTGAACCAATTTCCATTTCCACCAACAGTGTACAAGGCTTCCAATTTCTCCACATCCTCACCGATAGGAACTGAATAGACATTTTTCCAAAGGAGACGTACAAGCAGCCAACAAGGTTCGTGAGAAGATGCTCAGTGTCACTATCACCAAGGAAATGCAAATGAGCACCACAGCGAGATGCCACCGCCCATCTGCCAGGACGGCCCTATTCTTCCTGGGTCTTGCTGTTGCCCAGCTTGCTCCTACCTCAGGGCCTGGGTGCCCGTGTCTTCCCTTTGTCTGGGACACTTTTCCCCCAGGTCATCGTCTGGTTGGCTCCTTCTGGTCACTGCAATCTTACCTCAGCTCAAATTTATTTCCTTGTAGAATCTGCCCCTGACTGCCATCTGAGAAGCAGCTCTTTTGTTTTCATGTTGGTTCTCACCACTGTCTGCAGCTCCTCTCCCCACTGTGATGCAAGCACCTAAGAACAGCAGGACTGTCTTATTCACCACGGTTCCTCCAGGGCCCAGAGCCGCGCTGACCCTCAGTGAGCCTGGGGACTAAGAGCACGCCCTCCGCGGCCTGCTGTCCCGGTGCAGATCCTAGGTCTGCAGTCCACTCGCTGGGTGGCCTTCCTCCTGTGACTGACCTCTCCGTGCCTCCCTTTCTCACCTGTGGTACGGTGATAATAATAGTAATTCTTACTTCCTAGAGTTGTTCTAAGGATCAAAGGAGTTAACATGTATGAAGTGCTGTAAGCAGCCCTGGGGTACAGTGAGTACCTACCTGACAAAGGCGAGCTATCAGCATTGATCACGGGGCGTATTGACTGAATGACTAGGGTGTTTCCATAAAGATTTCATTTACTTCTCATACCTGGGTGTTCATAGCAGCAAGAATGACATGGAGCACGATTTCATCCCAGGTTCCCCAATGTTGACTGTCACACGAAGCTTCGAGAGCTGGTGTCAGCCAGGCCTGATCTTAAACCTGACCTGCTTCCGTGTGTGTGTGTGTGTGTGTGTGTGTGTGTGTGAGACAGAGAATCCCCCTCTCAGGTCTGTTCATCCGGCAACCCGGTGACCTTTGCCAGACTAACCAGAGGGAATTGAGGAGGGAACACCTCCTGGGAGATCCCAGCCCTACCGCTTGGGTGTAAACTGAGAAAGGGACTGTGGGCCCTGGTCTCCCCTTCCTGACTGCCTCCATCTGTGGGTGGCAGAGTGGCCTTCCTGTTTGGTAGCACTATCCTATAACTCCACTTACTGTTGACATCCACGTGCAAGATAAAGTGGGGAAAATAAAAGTAAACACGTCTCCAGGAAGAAAAAGACCTAAGACTTCCTATCAGCTTGGAGACTGTGGTGACGTTTTAGCCTAACCTGGGCTCCGCGTTCCAGCCCCAGTTCCACATGTTGTGGAAGAATACTTTCAGTTCACACCACCTAGATGTTCTTGCGATAAACCTTGCCAATGCTCCACCACCTCCCCTGGACAGCCCCGATGTGCTCCAGTGGCTGGTGAACAGGCCCAGTTCAGCACTTGGGCCTGGCAGGGCGTAGAGCCTGAAGCAATGAGCCCTGGCGTGGACCAAGGCTGACCATCTCAGCTAAGGGCCGGCCGTTTGCAGGGTTAGAGGAAGTGTCTGTGACACTGAACTCTCCGAATGCTCCGGCAGGCGATGGATTATGGATCAGAGCATTCATCAT
Source organism: Myotis yumanensis (assembly GCF_028538775.1). NCBI lineage: Eukaryota > Metazoa > Chordata > Mammalia > Chiroptera > Vespertilionidae > Myotis > Myotis yumanensis. The sequence goes on along the minus strand of NW_027223755.1, from coordinate 107,923,746 downwards.
TTGTTCTGCTCATTATTCACTCAACAAACAGGAAGTGAGAGCCTCTGCACGCCAGCCCCTGTGCTGGACAATAAGATACAGCAGTGAAAGGACACACTCCCACAGGGAAATCAGGGTACAGTAAGGGAACCAGCTGGCCAACAGGCAGTTAACACAGACGCCATATCCTGGGGGTGAGCCGTGTACATGCAGTGGTGGCAAGGAGAGGGGCTCCCAGAGCTTCTGAACCACTGGTCTGAGGTCATGACCCATCCTTGGTCCTCAGCAATCTCTGGGGAAGAGGACAACAAACTCCAGGGCTTCCGCAGCTTCCCTTTTTGGCTGACACGTTTTTCAGAATCTTCTTAGTGGTGCCTGCCTCTGGCCTGTGTCCTCCTGTCTGTTTCAGCTCCCAGCTTCTCCGGGTCCTCAGACAGTGTCTTTCACCAGTGCAGCTGGGACGTCCAGGCTGCTGGACGCTGGTGCTGTCCGTTCAGTTACCGAAGCTTGTTTACCTGCTTTCTCTGGCCAGGGAGGTGGGGAAGCAGTGCCCCATGCCGGCTCCTGGAGGAGTCCCTGATGAGTGGTCAAGACGTGGCTTCCCTGAGGGCTCCTGCTTCCAGTGAGAGGAAAGCGAGCCACCTTCAGTTTCTATAGATGCTGAGGTGTAAGCTCTGGAAAGGGTGGGCGGAGGGAACAGCACCTCAGTGGGGAGGAGCAGAGGGACGTGAGGCTGGGAGAGCTGGCGCAGGGTCCCTCTGGGACCCCAGGTGGGAGGTGAGTGAAAGGAGCCCCTGGAGCGAAGGTGCTCGGAGACCCCAGTGAAAGGCACAGGCCCGGAGCTCACAGGGACGTTGGATAAGGACCCCGACGCGCTCTGAGGTGGCAGACAGACAGCTGGAGGCAGATCTTGAAATAGAAGTAGCAAGAACAAGAAGTGGAAATAAGTCATGCTCCAAAAAGAAGAAGAAGGCAGCAGCTGTGGGAAGAGATCCTGGACCATGTTCGTGACTCTCATCTTCCCATCAGGCACCGCAGCCCTGGAGACAGCAGCTGTGAGCGAGTCGGCCTGAACACTGTGTCGCTCACAGAGCCAGCAGGGCCACCTCACCTCATGTCAGAGTCCCACTCAGGACTGCCAGTTCCACCAACCAGCCGGGGGCCTCACCCTGGGCCTGCTGCCTCCTTGCACCCTTGTCACCTCACCTCGTCATCTCTGTCTTGCCTGCAATGAGGCGGCAGGTCCTGCTTCCCATCCCCTCTCCACTCCCTGCCCCTCCTTCCTGTAAGGCGATCAGCCAGCCAGCTACTATCCTCCCATCAGGGCTCTTCCAGCTGCCTCAGCTCAGAGCCCTCTGCATCTCGGTGGAAGTGTGAATGCGGCCCCTCTTCAGGGAAGGGTCTGCCATTTTTGTGAGATTATGCAAGAGTTGCAAGGCCCCCGTCCCTGTAAAGCACCGCTCACTGCCCGGTCCTCATCCCTAACTCCTCTCCTTCAAGGACATACGCCCCTGACCTTCATCAGGGACTTCCCCTCCTCATATCCATCTGCCCCACCGCTAAAGTCGACGCCTCTGAGGGCCTGACCACAGCCTTGGTCCTACAGCGTTCTCACCTCTTCATGCTGATTCTGCTCCACCAGCTGGTGGGAAGTGACTAAGCCTTTCCTCCCCCTCCTGGCCTTTCCTAAGGTGGACGGCCTGCCATGCGCCGTCTGACTCCCGGTCAGTTACTTACCCGCCTCCCACTGGCATCTGGGGTTCCCTAGGGTCCTGGTCTCTTCTATGGACCTAAAAACACATTAGAGAATGCAATTCCTAGGGTGAAATCTCCCCAGGACACTCAGTAATCCTACTGTTGACCTTGGCAATATCGCCTCATTTATCTTGGAAAATCCCCCAAGATTTAGACACCTGTCCTCCAATCCCCTTACATGATCCCCCAGCCAGCCCTCTCTCACGGAACAGCCTTGCCTCCTATGAGAAAAGGGAGACTGTCGTATTGACGCTCTCGCCCTCCTGCTTGTTATGCCGACTGTGCCTTCCTTTGACAGGTGAGAAACTGAGGATCAGAGAAGGAATGTGTCCCCCGACACCTCTATCTAGCTCATGGCTGTGCCGGAGAACCTCCTACTTTTTCATGCTGTCCCGAAATGCTTCATTTTATCTGTTTAGTATAATTATTGCTATTAGTAGGAGCCATGGAGGCAGTCTTTATTATTCATTAAAACAACAAGTATTTCTCGAGTAACTCCCATGACCCATGCCTTACAGCGTGGACACATCCCTGATAAGAAAGTGGGTCCACAGGTCCTGGGGCAGCTGTGCAGGTGTGCATAGCCGCAAGCAATAAGTGCTCACACCCCTACATGTGCTGGGGCATGCTCACACACATGCACGCACAGGTGTGTGTGTCTGCAGAGGCACATGCCAGCTGCAGATGTGGGTTCCTGCACAGATGTGCACACATGCAGACACCATGGCTTCCATCCGGTTCTGCCTGCCACCCGTCTGCCCAGTGCCTCCCACTCTGCCCAGTGTGCACACGTGAATGGAGATGCACAATGAAGTGTGCGTCACAGGCTCATTGATTCCTCAGGCCTCGCTTAGGACCGGTGCCTGCGTCATAGCAATGGCTCTGGCGGCTCTGGGGACTGCAGGGGCCGTGCTTATTTACTGAGAACTGTCATCAGCCTCTGCGGGGAGGGTGCCGAGGCCGCGTTAGTGACCTTTGGTCACGCTCTGCCCCATGCAGTCACAGCATCAGTGCTGGCCTTATTGATGGGCCAGTTACCCTTCCCCAGGTCCCACTTGGCCCTTGGGATAATGAGATGGGTCTTTAGGGACCATCCGTCTCGCCACCGCTGAAGGTGGCTCTGAGGAACCTGGCCTCTTAAGTGGCTGGTGATGGAGTGGAGACGGGGCCGACTGTAGCACAGCCGTTCATTTCCCCAGGAGCCCAGTGCTCAGCAGCCACCCCTTCTCCCCGGGGGGCCCTCCTGGCTGACATAGCCACAGGCGAGTGGGACCCCCTTCTCCCCGGGGGGCCCTCCTGGCTGACATAGCCACAGGCGAGTGGGACCCCCTTCTCCCCGGGGGGCCCTCCTGGCCGGCATATCCACAGGTGAGTGGGACCCCCTTCTCCCCGGGGGGCCCTCCTGGCTGACATAGCCACAGGCGAGTGGGACCCCCTTCTCCCCGGGGGGCCCTCCTGGCTGACATAGCCACAGGCGAGTGGGACCCCCTTCTCCCCGGGGGGCCCTCCTGGCTGACATATCCACAGGCGAGTGGGGCCCCTTTCTCCCCGGGGGGCCCTCCTGGCTGACATAGCCACAGGCAAGTGGGGCCCCCTTCTCCCCGGAGGGCCCTCCTGGCTGACATATCCACAGGCGAGTGGGGCCCCTTTCTCCCCGGGGGGCCCTCCTGGCCGGCATATCCACAGGCGAGTGAGGCCCCCTTCTCCCCGGGGGGGCCCTCCTGGCTGACATAGCCACAGGCAAGTGGGGCCCCCTTCTCCCCGGGGGGCCCTCCTGGCTGGCATAACCACAGACGAGTGTGGCTCTGTCTGAGCCGATGAAGGTGTGTGTCCCAGCTCTGCTGGGCCCCCTGAGGCAGGCGGCCTAACCTTCCTGAGTCCCCGTTTTCTCTCTGGTAAAGTGAAGACATACATTTGATGCAACTTCACTTCAGCGGAGGGCCTACTCTGTGCTCAGCACTGTGCTGGCTTCCCACTGCAGGGTCAGAACCGGGTGAAGTCCCCATTCCCAGGAACATGAAAGAGACTCAGTGAGTCCATCTACTGAGCACAGAATGTGAACTTGGAAGGCAGGAGGCAGGACTGTGTGACGAGGGGCCCTGTCCTCGCTGGGACCTCTGAGAGGGACAGTGAGTGGAGATGCGCAGATGAGTCACTGAGGGGGTGGGGGTGGGCACAGAGGGGAGTGCACCAGGGGAGGGAGCAGCTTGGGAAAGGGAGGGGCGCGGTGTGCATGGACCTGGAGGACAGCCAGCAGCCCTGGCATGAGAAAAGGGCTGGAAAGGGAGGTGGAGGTGGGCCCTCCAGGAATTTGTACCAGGGAGCCTTGTTCAGGATTTGGCCTTTTTCTTGGGAAACATTGCCTTTTGGAGAGATCCTTCGGCTTCAGCATGGGTTCTAGGTGGCTGGGGCCAGAGAAGATGCTGGGAGGCTGGCTGCATGCAGACATGGGGACAGGCCCTTGGCAGGGCAGAGGCCAGGGTGACAGGTGGTGCTGTGTGGTGGGTGAGCAGAAGGGAGCAGTGAGGAGATGGAGCTGTGATAACTGGGCCTCTACTTCCTGCTCAGACCTCCCTCGGCCACTCACCATTATCTGAACACACACAGGACAGCCTGGACACCTAGGTGCTCCATAAAGGCCAGTTCTTGCCTCCTGCTCCCATTCAATTCCCACTGACTCACCCAGCTGGGACTCTGGTCCTTTGCTTTCCTCTAGAATGTTCTAACCTGTCTTCTTCTTGGAGCTGCCTGGGCCCGGGAACACGCTGTGGGAGCCTGCGGCAGTACTCCTTGGTGGCTGCCTCCGCCTCCTCCTCCTAGTCACTTGGGTTCTTCTATCAAATATGGGTTTGTCTGGAATCACAGCGGTGCCACCCCCAGGACACCTCCCCCTCCTCCGCCTGGCCTGGAAGTGGGGCTTTTCCATTGCGTCCCGCAGGTTCTGTCTGCAGTCGTGTGCTTCTTCCTGGAGCCCCAGCCAAGCTTCTCCGGCAGGTCGGCCTGAAGACCGTCAGGAGAGAATGAGAAACACAGACCAACACTCGCTCACATGCACTTGTCTCGTCAACAGTCTGCGTTCCTGTCCCACAGGCCCCCTTCGATTAATGAGTTTTCTAAGGGCCTTTATTCCAAGATCCTAATGGGAATGATTCTTAAAGAGGCACCATGCTCTCATGGTCTATCAGACTGAAAACCCGCAAGGCTGCTTGTAGGGCCCTGAGTGGGCTAGCGTGGGACTCCCCGAGCTGATCCAGTGTCATGTCTTAGGAGAGTCGTGATGCTGCCATGGGCCGGGCTGCCGTGGCATCTGTTCCGTTCTCATTACCGTAAAGGAACCAGGAGGTACTAGAATTTCACCGCCTGCGATGCCTGGTGAATTCAGGGAGGTCCAATAGGATTTTCTGCACTATATTCTGTTTAGACTGGCAGTTTCTCTGGGCGTTTCTCAGTAGAATATTAAGGCACCTGGCAGGAGACTAGCTAAGAAAGGAGGTGGGGGTGTCCTGGGAACTAGGGAAGGAGGTGAGGTGTCCTGGAAACTAAGGAAGGAGGTGGGGGGGTCCTGGGAGTGAAGGAAGGAGGCGGAGTGTTTGCAGCTGGTGGGGTGGATGCTGACGGAAGAGCCCGGAGGGAATGACCCGTGCACAGCTCACAGACGCCCAGGACTTGGGAGCAGGTTGTAGGGTCTGGCCCTCCCTGTGCAGTCACTGCCCCTGGGGACCCAGAGCAGCAGCACCAGCCCTGTGAGACGAATGGGTCTCCTCTTGGACGACATCTTGGGGAGGAATAAGTCACCCATGTCTCTCTCGAGGATCAGCCTCCCGCTGGAGAAAGCCTTCAGGTGCGGGATGGACTCGCACGGGCAGGCTGCTCAGAGCCCTCCCCACTCCCTACCCCCAGCCTGTCAGAGGAGCCATCTCGCCATCCCACCGCCACCCGCGTCGTTTTACATAAGGTTTCCTGGAAACAAACGCTGACATGGAGAACACATCCGAAGCCGCTCCTCTCTGGAAAGAAACCCGTAAGGAAGCTGGGGAGGCAGGAGAAAGAAGCTGACCCTCCATGTGGCTGCGCTAAGGACTCAGAAGCTCCCACAGGAACGCAGGAGGGGGGCCTTCAGAGTTTTCCCAAACTGGCCGCGGGGGCTGCTCTCTGTGTCCACACGCCAGCCGCTCACTGGCTGGGGCCACCCCCAAGAAGGCACAACCTTGGGTGAGGCAGAGCCTTCAGCAGCCAGTATTCCCAGCAGCTGGTGACAGGTGTGTTAACCTGGGGGAGAAGGGGGGGCATGTGTGTCTGAAGGGCAGGGGGCACCTCCTGTCTTGAGACACGGGATGTAAGCAGAGTTGGAAGTGGTGGCTTATTAGTCAAGGAGACTTAGGTCTCCGCCCAGGTTTCCCGCCCGGCCCGGCCCTCCCTCATGAGAGTGTTCCTCGTGCTGGCAGCAGGGCCCTTGGTGGTCCACAGAGTCACTCTCACATTTGTGTACTGAATTTCCTTCATCAAATAAAACAAAATTAGTAGCACGTATTCGTGGAAAAAAAAACTTCCATCCAGGCCTCTTTTATTTTTCTCATGTTTCAGAAAAAGACTTACTGTCATTGGAAATATTTCTGATATCGGAATCCATGAAAGAAGGATATGGGGTACACATAATACAAGCTCAACTCTGAAAACCGGAGAGAAACAAACGGGTGTGAACAATTTTGACCTTTGGACTTGGGGTGAGGGGCGACTCTTGCTTTCTCACTTGTACAACCTCTTTCCGAAGCTGTGCGGTGGGCAGACGCTGCGCAGAGGGCTGCCCGAGGCCCGCCCTCACCTGCTGAGCTGAGTCAGCTCCTGGGCCTCTTTGTCTTGCCTGTGAGTCCGGCCCTCTCACAGCCTGCTTTTCCACGCTGCGGGCACATCCCGCTGGGCTCCCGTGCACATCCCCAGCTCCGCAGAACACCCACTCCCGAGGAAAGCCTGCCTGACAACGGGGGGCACAAGATTCCACGAATCCTGGTCTCAGAAGGTGGAAGGGAAGTCAGAGACTGGAGGTGACCGGTCTCCTGAGGAAGGGCCCTGCACCGTCCCTGCACAGCTCAGGGGAGGGGCGGGCAGACGGCAGCCCTCACCGGGAGCTCAGCCCGGGGCGGCCTTCAGAGACGCGTCCCGGGGTTTACTGGCTGCCTGTGGACACGTCCACCTGCTCCAGACGCTGGACTCTCCTTTGGTAATCCTGAACACTCCGCATGTAGCTGCTGGAGTCAGCTCGGCTGCCGTAACAAAACACCACAGACTGGGGAGCTTAACCATCAGAAATTCATTTTCTCACTGTTCTGGAGGCTGGAAATCCCACATCAAGATGCCAATCCTTTTAGTTCCTGCTGAGAGCTCTCTTCCTGGATTATAGATGCTGCCTTCTTGCTGTGTTCCTACCTGGGAGAGGGAGAGGGAGAGGGAGAGGGAGAGGGAGAGGGAGAGGGAGATCACTCTATGGCAATAACCCTATCAGATCAGTGACCCCACACTTACGAACGCATTTAACCTAATTCCCACATAAAAGCTTTTTTTAAAAAATATGTTTTTATTGATTTTTATGGAGAGAGGAAGGGAGAGGGATAGAGAGATAGAAACATAAATGAGAGAACATCATCAATTGGCTGCCTCCTGCTTGCCCCCCTTACTGGGGATTGAGCCTGAAACCTGGGCATGTGCCCTGTTCGGGAATCGAACCAGTGACCTCCTGGTTCATAAGTGGACGCTCAACCGCTGAGCCACACGGACCAGGCTACCACCATAAAGGCTTAATCTCTGAATACGTCCAGTCACATTGGGCATTAAGGCTTCAACATATGGATTTTCAGTGGCGCACAGTTTAATTCCCCGCAGTAGCACTAAAATGTACAGGTCTTATTTTTCTTCAGAGAGGACGCTCTCAAGAGATGTTCTCATCCAGCCCAGCATCCGAGCTCCTGTGCTTTCAACATTGTAGCTGAAGTGCGTGTTCACAACATTCTGTCACCCCATGTCATTGCCCGGAGGTCCCTAAGGGCTTCCAGTGCTCGTTGGCCAGCACATCCATGCAGAGCCCTCTAGGCATCAGCCACAAATCCAAAATTCCACCAACAGGGACCAGCCCCTGCAGGGCACTGCTGCTGTCTTTAGGTCAGAAAATACAGAATTCCTTTCTTCGTGTTTCAAATGCAGGGAGTTGCCACGTGGCCAGGTCATGAGCCAGTGCAAGGATTTATCATCATAACCCTTAACCTTCATCACCAGTGGGCTTCTTGGAGTCCCCTCTTATTTCATGGCCAGACAGGAGACTTCCCAAGACCCTTATTACAGCTTTAAGAAGTCGGAAGGCTGATTCTGTGTGAGATGAAGTTGCCTGGCTCACCAGCATTGCCGTTTCCTTGTCGCAGACCAAGGTCCCACCGGTGCCAGTGTGCCCAGTGCATCAGCAGGCGTCAGAGAAGAGTTTCCTAGGATGTCACTGAGGCTCAGCTCAAACCTCAACTGTCCGGCCTTCTACCCATAGCGGTGGGATGAGCTCATCATCTAAGGCAGTGGTTCTCAACCTTCTGGCCCTTTAAATACAGTTCCTCATGTTGTGACCCAACCATAAAATTATTTTTTGTTGCTACTTCATAACTGTAATGTTGCTACTGCTATGAATCGTAATGTAAATATCTGATATGCAGGATGGTCTTAGGCAACCCTGTGAAAGGGTCATTCGACCGCCAAAGGGGTCTCGACCCACAGGTTGAGAACCGCTGATCTATAGGCTCAGATGCTGCAGCTTTCAGAGCAGCTGACCTCTCTCCCTTCTCTGTTGGCTTGGGAGCCCCAAGGTAGGCAGCGGGTGGAAATCAAGTGGGGGGGGGGGGGCGTCGCTGGTGGAGCTTATGTTGGGTCCCAGCCAGAAGTGAGCCACAACGTCTACGGAGGCTGAGGCTAATGAGCACCAGTCCCAGGATAAAGGACCGCTGACACATGGTTGCTCAGCTCTATGGCATCATTTTAAAGAAAGGGGCCTCCCCTCACTGGCCATCATATCCTCAAACTACTGTAATACCCTGCTCTCTTCCTCTTTAATAAACCAGCAACTGGCCTATAGTTCCTCACAGACAAACTCCCAGGCCAATTGGCCAGGCCCACATCTGGCCCCTGTCTGGCCCCAGGAACAAGGCTTGTGATCAGGAAGGATTATTATTAGCTCACAAAACAGGAAGTCTGGAGCTCCTCAGAGAATTTATCACACCACACGTTCCTTCTACCTTCTACTCTGTCATTACTGACCAATCAGATTTATCTACCACTTGGTATCAAAATGACTACAGTGGCTTGCTATTAGTTACAGTAATGTAGTTTCCATAACAAAAAATTCTGGTGCAATATTTTGTATTCTTAAAAAGGAAGTATTTCGCCAGAACTGGTTTGGCTCAGTGGATAGAGCGTCGGCCTGCGGACTGAGGGGTCCCAGGTTCGATTCCGGTCAGGGGCATGTACCTGGGTTGCGGGCACATCCCCAGTGGGAGGTGTGCAGGAGGCAGCTGATCGATGTTTCTCTCTCATCGATGTTTCTAACTCTCTGTCTCTCTCCCTTCCTCTCTGTAAAAAAATCAATAAAATATATAAAAAAAAAAAAAGGAAGTATTTCTCCGTTGTCCACCATAGTCCAATGAGCATTCGTGAGAGAAAGTTTTTTCCCTCTGTCACTCAAGAGCCCAGGCTCCTTCCATCTGTGGCTCTTCCCCCCTCCAAGTCCTCAGAGCTCTCTTCACCTCTGGTACACACATCATGTAGAGAAACTCTGGGGTTGTGTTTGTTGAGGACTGAGCTCAGGATCCCGTGTTAGAGTCTGCTCTTGTATCTGAAGTGAGAGTGAGGGCAGGAACTGCAGTGGTGAGGAGCGAGGTTCTGGACCACGGTCCGCCCTCCAGTTCTGCCCTCACCATCATCGGGACATCTCTCCTCATCTCTCCACATCTTTCCCCATCTCTCCAAATCTCTGATGCTCAGTCTTCTTATGTGAAATACAATGATAATCACAGAACTTACCTCCTGAGGTGTTTGTCACGCATAAACCAGGCAACACCTGAGAAGTGCTCACGCAGCACCTGCTAAGAACAATGAATATTAGTGACTCTCGTCAGTATTCTGAGCGTTGGAAGAGCAATGTCACGGTTCCACCATGAGGTGATGCTTGCAGCAGAGATGGATCCAGGCACTCACCTCAACACCGGGTCAGCCGGCTGGCATTCAAATCGCCTGGAGGTGGGCAAAGGGGAAAAATGGGGGCATCTGCAATAATGTCAACATGAAAATTTTAAAATTAATAAAGAAATAAATCTGCCTGCCACCTACGGCTGTGTGGCTTTGAGCCAGTTCTTAGCCTCTCTGAGCCTCAGCCTGCTCATCTATAAAAGGGATATAATAGCAGCACTTGCCTCAGGGGGGCTGTGAGCATTAAATAAAGTAACACAAGGGAAGCACTAGGGCAGACACATGGTAAGAACAAAATTATCATTACGTGGCATTCTTCTCAGTCAAGTTTGGGGGACAAACATTACCTACTTACCTATATTTTTTTCTTTTTAAACCACCACCCCAAACATACCGATTACCTGATGCTCCCTCCCTTTTAGGTGACTACACCTCCAGATGTTTGCAGCTGGTGGCATCATGCCCTGCACACGCAAGGAGCTGCATTGCTCCAAGGGCAACAGCGGGCCCAGAGGCCTTCGGGTCTGAGCGGGGCAGGAGGGAGGAGAGAACTGGAGTGTGGGTGCCTAGTGCTTCTCCCCAGGAGTTATGAATTAGCGCCCTTCGCTTGTGCCCACTGCTCCTCGGGAACTAAATTCACAGCCTCTGCTTAGACCCTATATATTGCTTGGCTAAGCTGGGCCTTCTTCACTTGGTAAAGAGGGCATTTTAATGGCATTCACAGCACAACAGGCTGGGAGCAGATCCACAGGCTCTGCAGGTGTCGGGTTCCAGGCGGCTGAGATGGGAGCTGGTAACACCCTGGGCTCCGGGGGGTGACAAAGGCTCCAAGGCTCCCATAGGAAGGAGCCCTGTGCTCCTCTAGAATCTGAGAGCGCGGGTGGGGGGGTGGGGGGGTTGTGTGAGGTGGAAGGCTCAGGGGGAGGGATGGGGGCCAGGAGGCGCAGGGCAGGGACAGTGGCTTCTCTAAGTGCTCTCGGGCTCCCAGCCCCCAGGGGATGGCCGCCCTGCTCTGCTGTCCATCCTGCCAGGTCTGTGTCCCCGCTGCCGGAGAGAACAGGGCGATGAAACATTCCCAATCCGTCCAGGCCCGCACACCCTGGCGAGGGGCTGCCTGCTTTCCGTGTTTGCCCTCCGATGTCTGCAGAGGTCTTTGCCACTTGCCATTAACATGCGTGGGCTGGCTCCTGCTCTGAGTCGGGTTGGATGGGTGGTGGATACCAAGGTGAATAAGACACAGCCACTCCCTTGGGGAACTCTCGAGTCAGCGGGAAGAAGGTGCGCTCCGGCAAGAAGAGTTCAGTAACCGTGGTTGTGGCGCCGTGTGCCCACCTGGAGCCGCCCCGTGGGGAGCCTCACGTTCATTTAGCGGTCATTGCTCAAGTACGACTACGTGCCAAGGACTCTGCGAATCCAGGGTCTGGGATAAAACAGTGAATCACACCATGGTCCCTGCTCCCTGGAGCTTGTACACCCTGTGGTGGTTATGGAGGGAGATGACCTGGAAGTCAGTCCACGGGCTGTGGAATAGCTGGGGGTAGTACCATGCCCTGCGGAGAGGACAGGCCGCCATTGCAGGGCAAGCGCCCAAAGGCACCTCTGAGTGAGGGAGGGAAGGGAGAGCGAGGCACGGAGGCCCCGAGAGGACACAGAAGTGAGAGGCCCCGAGGCGCGTTTGTCCAAGGACCAGCCAGAGGCCAGCGGGGCAGCAGAGCGAGAGGGGTGGTGGGGAATGGGATCTGGGGCCAGGGGTGAGTTGGGTTTAATTCTGAGCACAGTGGGAAATCTGGGAGGATTTCAAAGCGGAGGAGTAGCATGCTTTCAAGGAATGGCTGTGGCCGCAGTGTGAGGGCTGGTCTTTGGGAACAAGAGGACACGGGGCCACTGGGAGGCGCCAGGTGGCACGGTTACCACTGCCATGTGATTGGAGGAGCTGAGGCTTGACGCGGAGACTCACCCATGATCTCTGCCCAGTAAGTGGAATGACGAGAGGACAAACCACAATGTTGGGATCTCTGCCTTCAGCCCTGTGATCCCCGCCTCCCTGGTACCCAGAAGAAAGGCAGAATGTCATTTTCATGGTCACAGCGCCAACGTCGCACCTGGTGGCTTGGAGGAGGGACTGACCTCTGCGATGGGCAAATCAGCTAATACTGGAAGTGACTGCGTGTTGGACCTTCAAGGCCGGGGTACGGTTGGTAGAGAGAGAAGAGGGTGGACCTCGCTATAAACGCAGCAAAGGCTTGGAGATGGGAGAGAGTACACTGCGCTGGGGAAGGCCAGGACGCGGGACCCTCGCAAAGAGGTGTGGGCGGGAGGCTGAACCGGTAACTAGACCATAACCGGTGTAAATGCTGCTTGGAGTGTCGTTGATAAAGAGCCATTGAATGTGTTAGGCCTGCTGGACTGGCTGACTATAGGGGAGAGCACTGGGAGTCCTGCGGGGCCACTGAGAGCTGGGCTTCCACACCCTCGCCCCATCAAACCCCGCCAGGACAGCACTGGGTGCCAGGACAGGGCTGGGCACCAGAACAGGGCTCGGCACCAGGACAGGGCTGGGCAACGCTCGGTGTGGGCTCCATGTGAACCAGGAGACCAGGACAAAGGTAATGTAACTCGCAGAAGCAGGGAAGACAGAACACAGAGATCGTTACTTATAAAGACATGATCCACTTGGATTTGGACCTTCTGAAATAAAATGCGGAGGAACTTACTTCACTGGCGTTCTCACAGCATTTACAATCGACCAGGCCTAATTCCACGTGCTTAACAAATATCGACACGTTAAATACTCATAATCCTGGGAGGGAGGTCAGCTGCTACCACCCTTGTTGTGCAGGCAGGAGAACTGAGAAACACAGAGGCCAAGCAACCTGCCAGCATCCCGTGGCGAGGGAGCAGCGGAGCCTGGGCTCGAACCCAGAATTCTGGCCCCTGAACTCCCTTTAAACAACCAGGCGATGGCATCATCCTTGTGCATGTCCACGTCAAGCCAACCATCTGCAAATGACTGAGTTTGGAAAAAAAAAAAAAAAAAAGTAGACTCCTGCTGTCCCCAGGCCTCTGAGTTCAGGGCTGCATCAAGGCCTCTAGGTTTCCTTGGCTCTGGGTACTGCTGAGAGCCAGCAAAGCCGCGGTACCTACTAGGTCCTCCGGTGGCCTGCCCACCACTGTGACCAGAGCCCATGGCCACATCCGTTCACACTGCACTGCTCGCACCTGTAGAAGCACCTGGACCCTCGCTCTGCTCCGTCAGCTCTGTGGTCACGTGCGGTCTGTCCTCACGCCCGGACCCTGTCCTCTCACCCTGCAGCCGGGTGGTCCAAGCAGAGTCTGGAGTCAGACTGTTGGGGTTCGATGTCGGCTCCGCCACGCGCTAGCTATGGGACCACCAGCAAGTGCTTCCCCTCTCCGGGCTTCCGTCTCCCGTACACAAAATGGATGATGGTGGTAATGACCGCAGAGCAATGCTGTGTGGATCAAACGACGAGACGTAGGTGAAGCGCTACGAACTGGGCTGGCACATGGCAGAGACCAGTGTTAGCTGTCACACCAGGAGACTTGCTGACCACCGCCACCCCCACGGCTGAGATGTGCAGATGGGCTGCCTTTCCCCAGCCAGCCCCCGTCTCTCCCTGGGCCTTCTTGGTGGGCCCTACCCGAGGCCACCCAGTCCTCTCCTTGCAGCACCAGCGTGACTAAGTGCTCTCTTGATGGAACCCATGGCACCCTGCTCTCTTGGTCATTCTCTCTCCAATCGTGAGCACCAGACGTCTGGCCTTCCCACCGGCGTGGGGGAGCGTCAGCAGGGAGAGGGTCTAAGAAGAAAGGCCCCCGTAGCAGCCCTGAGCGCTGGCCCGGCATGCTGTCCGCGGCTACCTGTGCTCCCAGGGCTGCCGGCAGAGTCGTCCCTGCACTGTTGCCCTGAAGTGGACCTGCAGTGGTGCAGCCGCAGCCACTGCCCCCTGCCCCCTGCCCCAGAGAGGGGGACTCAGCCAGGGGAACCTACAGAATTCTGGCTTACAGGCGTGGGGGTCTTAAATGCTGCTGGTCGCTGGATGCTGTGGGGGTTAATTGCAAGTGTCAACTTGGCTAGCCTATAGCACCCAGTTGTGCAATCAAATACAGGCCCCGGGTACTGAGAGGTGCCTTTACAAACACGCTGGGCGCCTCCAGCCAGCTGGCTGAGCAAGGAGGTTGCCCGGGTAACAGTGGGCTCCGCTCATCAGGTGAGCGCCTAGAGAGCAGAAACCAGGAGGCTTCCAGGGAAGGAGAATTCTGCCTCAGGACTCAAACTCAACCCCTGCCTGACTGGGCTGCCAGCCCCATCACAGGAGCAATCAGTTCCTTAACATAAGTCTCTTAATTCATTCTCTCTCTCTCTCTCTGTCTCTCTTTCTCTCTCTCTCTCTCCTTCTCCTCAGCACATAGTGATAGTCTCTAACCTCCCACTGACACTGAGGTGGCTCAAGCATCTAGGCACCAGGAGAAAATTGAGGCAGGTTGTTCGCTATCAAATAACAGGAAGAGAAAATGAGGAAGGAGGGATGAGAGCAAGGGTGGGAGGGAGGGAAGGAGCTAGAGATAAAACTTTTTTAAAAAAGGAAGGGAAAGGAGAGAGGACATGAAGAAGGAGGGAGGGAGGGCGGACATAAATTAGTTTTTATTTCATGTATTTTTTATCCTAACACCCTGCGGATGGGCTTTCAGAGGCCAGCGCTGCCCTCTGTGAGTTCGATATATTGGACTAGTTGGCAGCCTATTGGATTCGTCCTGCCTCTGGGTCGGGCAGTGGGCAGCTGTAGCCTAGAGAACGGGATCCCCATTGCAGTGAAGGACTCAGAGCTACCCATCCAACTTCGCTTCTCACAAATGAGGAAACTGAGGTCCAAACTGACGCCCAGAGACAGAGTGGCTTGGCTGACATCACCCGGGAAGGGAGGGGCCAGGCTCAGGCAAGACCCAGATGTCCTCTCCTCTTTTCCACACGATGGAGAGGACTTCCCCTCGGGCTCCCTCCAGCCACCTCTGACCTTCCTGTTTGCTCACACCCACAGTCTGAGAGCAAGTAGCCCTCAGCCTCAGCGAGACCTCAGCCGTGGAACCCGGGCGAGGGAAGCCTGGGCTGAAGCGAGCACAGTGGAGGCTGGGTGGATACGGCTGCCCGCCGCTCAGAAATTGACATCAGCTTAGCCGCTTGCATGCTGCACTACACCCGACGTGCAGGGACTGAAAATCACCCAGCTGCTTTGCAGGAGCCGCCGCTTAATAAGATTAGGGGGAGTTGAGAACACTTGTTACATCCAGGCAATGATACGAGAAGCTCACCATGGGGCTGAGGATTTGCCATAGATTTGCAATCGGCAAGTGGGGGGATGGGTTCTGAGGACACAGAGGCCAGCCCCCGGCGTTAGCCAGGTCAAGGCCAGATCTACTACTCTCAGGAGAAAAGCCAGCTGCCCTTTGTACACAAGACCCCGCTGGCACTAGTCACAGACCACAGTATTTACACTAGGAAATTCTTCCTCCAGGTAGATCTGGTCTATCGAGCCCTTGAGCCCAAAAAGTATTTAGTGTTTGAATCAACAGGGTGATAATCTGAATAAATCATATCAGATGGAAGTTCATTAACTTGGGTCAGAAAGAGGAGAGAACAGTAAGAATTTGTGCACAATCACAGCTGAGGATGATACCAGCTGTTACGTGGGCCACCAGGCATCCCGGGGACTGTGAGCCACGCTGGCTTAATTGGGCATTAGCATTCATAGATGTCCAACAGACCGTGCTGCCTGTGGGGAGCAGAACTCTAAGTGACAATGAAAACACTCAGGCGAGTAGTCTTGGTGTGCTAAGAAACGAAAAGAACGCTCAGACAGCCAAAGCACAGAGGGATTATGGGAAAAGGAGAATCAGATAAGGAGGGAGGGGACAGGGTCCGCAGAACCTTTCGTTAAATATGGGGTTTTGGAGTATATTAAACGAGCAGGGGAAGTCATTAGAGGGCTTTAGGCAGGGAGTGGCATGAATTGGTTTATATTTTTAAGAGATCACTCTGGCTGTGAGGTGGAGAATAGACTGAAGGAGGAGTGGGCAGGAATTAAAGCAGGGCCCCCGCTGGAAGGACATCGCAGCAGTTCAGGATGGAGATGATGTTGGCTTTGACTAGGAGGATCAAAGTGGAGATGGAAAGAGGTAGATGGATGGATGAATATTTGGATGGATGGGTGATGAATGGGTGGGTGGGTGAGTGATAATTGCATAGATGGATGGATGGATGAGCAGATGATGGATGGAAGGATGGATGATTCAATGACAGGGCAGGAACAGTTTGACCCCTGTCCTTGATTTCTTGCTGCTTGAACCCAGAGAGAGATTGATTTTCTGTAAGAAGCTCATTGGCTGTTTGAGACTTTCTGAGTCAATAGAGAGTGAGTGGAGAATGATAAGCAACAGGCCGCTGGCGTTTATGAAGAATGCATCCTGTGCCACCCTCAGCTTCAATGAAGAGCCTCAAGTCTGTGGAGGAAAGCGAAGGCCTGTGAACATGCAGCAGGGGAGCCTGGGGTGGGACTCGAGGCCCCGCTTGCTGACCCCGCCCTGGTCAGTGTCCTTGCTCCACTGCATGTGCCTGTGGCTATGCAGCCATATGCCCTTTCCCCCTAAGGAGAGAAGCCGGGGCCATTTGCTACTGCCATCAATCATGGTGACACCGAGCAAAGAAGCTGATGAAGTGACCACTGTGCATCGCCCACCCCGGGAGCAGCTGCATGAGGAAAAAATGCCACGTGGGGTAGAAGGCAGGGCTGAGAGCAGGTTCATGTGCATGTATGTATGTCTCCACCTACAGGCAGGGAGGAGCCAGCGCATTTAGAAAGGGGCCCCCAGTTTGGTCATTTCAGAGCTCTGAGTCCCCATCAATGAGGAGAAGCAGGGACAGACAGGGGATGAATGAATGAGGGAGCCAGAGCTGCTCCGTGTGGGCAGCGGGGGGTATGGGTCAGGTGATGTGTGTGGGTGTGTCTCTCTCTGTGTGTGTGAGTGTGCACCAGTGGGGGTGCGTATTTGTGCTTATTTGTTTGTGAGAGAGAGACGTTTTGAGAGATAGCTCTGAGGATTCCCAGTCTGCGGTGCCTGCGCACTTCAGGGAGGGAGGGGGAAACGTTGTCTCGGACATTTTGGAGTTGAGGTCCATGTGGGTTTGTGGTGGGAGGAATCAGGAGACGGGAGAGAGACAGAGAAAGAGAAACCAAGTCAGAGAGACAGAGAAGAGAGTGAGCGAGTCGGTGGCACTGCCCAGCCCAGAGGCCCCCAGCACCCTGCTGGCACAGGGCCCTCTGATCCCACGCATGCATGAGGGTCCTGCCTGGGTGTGAGCATCAGTCCTCTATGTGACTAGAAACTGCTTAGAGAGGAACTCGTCTTTTTCGTACCGTAAAATCAGCTCCTCTCCGTTCTGCCTTCTCTCCCACGCAGCCTGCAAGAGGTGGTGGGTCCCGCAGCCCATCTCTGCTCCGTGGGGGGTGGGAAGCCTCTAGGTGCTCCAGGAAGGAGCGGGCAGGGAGTGGAGCTTCCGTTAGATCAGCCCCAGGTTGTCCAAGAGAAAAATGGAGAAAATAACAACAGTAGCTCCCTGGCCCTCGCAGGTGACTCTGGAAGGGGCGCTGAATCTCAGCTCTCCAGAAGGGCCCGGAGGCAGGCTTTATGGACGGTGGTGGGCAGCGTGTTCAGATGGAGGCCCGGGTTAAAAGCCCTGCTGAGCAGGGAGGGAGGCTGGCCGGCCGGCCGCGCTGTGGGCTTGGTCAGAATCAAGGTGTGGACTTGAATTTCCATCAGACCAGCATGGCTGGACATCGGGGCATCCGGGCCTTAGGCTTCTCACTCTCACTTACCTCAGTTTGGGGTCTGTGTGAGAAATGCAGTGATTTAGTGACAACACGAGCAGCAAGAACAGGCCCGGGGCCTCACAAGACCCATCGCCAGAGATGCCGGGTGCTCATAGCAGACACTGAGGAAGGTATTCCACACGCGGGACTGGCAGGTGCTGGGCACAGGGGAGTGCTGGCAGGGCGCTTCCCCGTGAGTGGGAGCAGCTCAGAGCGAGCCAATGGGGTAGGTGATGAGGACAGTGATGGGAGGGGGGGCGTTATCTAATCAGTGAATGAGGAAAGGCCCGCCCACCGGGGAGGCATTATTTGGACTCAGATCTTAAGGGAGGAGGGAGACGTGGAGGCCTGAAGGTCACTGGAAGAGCACATATTTCTTTCTGAGCGGGTCCCGGGCCAGCGAAGCATTTCAGAGGGAAGTGACAGTACCCGGGTGCTGTGAGACGATGCGCTGGGGGTCTGGCAGGAGCAGAAAGCAAAGGGTGCAGTGGGGAGCCCAGTGCAGCTTCCAGGGAACAGCGACGATGTCTTGGGGAGGGTGGCAGGACCAGACCTATGGCACACTGTCGTCCCTGCCACCAGAATGGCCAAGGTTGAAAAGACTAATGATTCCGAATCATTAGTGGAGGCCTGGAAGTGGAGGCCTGAAACGCCTGCATCGCTGCTGGGAGCAGGGGCTGGTGTAAATAGTTTAAAGCTGCTTGTCAGTATCTTCTGAGACTCAACATACAGCGACCCTATGACCCAGGAAGTCGACTCCAATCGATATGCATGCCCGTGTTCACCAGAGAAACTCGAAGCTTTGTGACAGCCTGTTCCTGGGAGCCCCAACTGGAAAGCCCAGTGTCCCCCTGCAGGAAAAAGATCAGTCAGTAGCTGCTGAGCTTCCAACAGCACGTGCAACTCACATAGGTCATGCTGAGCGGGACTCAGGGCGAAGAATATACACTGTGAGTCCCTTCATGGGCGAGTCAAGAGCAGAGGCCAGCGTAGTGGTTCCCATTAGGAGGACAGTCACCAGAGGGTTAAGTCTCTGGCTTCAGGAGTCAAAGTGCTGCATATCCAGGTGGGCATGTCCTGTCACTAAGGGTCTTGGCCATCACTTGTCATTCACTGAGGTCTGGGGTGAAGGAAGCACCCAGGGCTCCTAACAGGTGGGCAGGCCCAGTAAATGGAAGCCAGCCCCTTGGGGGGCAGCACCTTGGCCAATAGTCTGACCCTCAGAGGACAGATCTCCAGTCCCAGCACAGCACAGCCAAATGGCCTTACGAAGGGCTGGGAGACACTGGCCACTGGGGCCGGGAGCTGGGCTCTGTCTTGTGCAGCAAGGCCTGGGATGAGACACAGAGGAAGCTGTGACCGAGTGGGGTGCCCGCAGGCCCCCTGTCATTGACCTAGGGACAGAGACCTGGCTCCCCCGTCTCCCTTGCTGTTACACTGAAGGCATTGCTGGTTCTGCCAGTGGACCGTGGCTGAGTGAGATGTGCACCACCAGCCTAGCCCTTAATCTCTCCGGCGATCCTTCATGCTCCTTGTTCAGAGCATAGGGACCCCCTGGGACTGCAGAACCCCATGGGGAAGACGGGGCCTCGAAATGGAGGAAAATGGATTGCTAAGTCATGGCATGTAAGACTGCTGGCTCCATAGCTGATTAAGTTGTGACAACAGTAAGAAATACACCGTGGTGCTGAACCTGTGAGATTGAGGGGTTGTTGCAGCAAATGGAGTGGATCATCCTGACCATCACACCTGAGTCCAGGAGGAGATCACCTGGGACCCTAAGGTCTGAGTAGCTCTGAGGAGCCCAGGGTGCAGCCAGCCGATGGGCAGATACAGATGGAGCCCAGCCCTCGTGATGGAAAGACCAAGAGATGACTGGGATGTAAAGCCTCTGCCTCTGGGAGAGGAGTCTGGGACCTAGGCTGCACTTGTCTGTGGACAATAGGAACAAGCTGCGGGGGTGCTGCAACTAGGAGATGTAGGAAACTCAGTGATTCATCCATCCGTCCATCCATTCATCTATTCATCCATCTGTCCATCCATCTGTCCATCCATCTATTCATCCATCTGTCTATCCATCCATCTTTCCATCCATCTATTCATCCATCTATTCATCCATCTATTCATCCATCCATCCATCCATCCATCCATCCATCCATCCATCCATCTGTCCATCCATCTGTCCATCCATCTGTCCATCCATCTATTCATCCATCTGTCTATCCATCCATCTTTCCATCCATCTATTCATCCATCTATTCATCCATCCATCCATTCATCCATCCATCCATCCATCCATCCATCCATCCATCCATCCATCTGTGCATCTGTCCATCCATCCACCTATTTATTCATCTGTCCATCTGTGCATCTGTTCATCCAACACTTCCAATATCTGCTATATGCTGAGCATTGTACATGCAGAAGAAAAATGGTCAGAGGTGGTTCCTGACTTCTTAGAGCTCAAAGTTAGTGAAAGGAGGGGGTAGCTACCACCTTACTCTCAGGTCGACTCTCCAGAGAGAGGAATAGATACTTTGCTGCCTCCCTTACCCTAAAGCCCCACCTTGGCCACTCTTTAGTGCAGCCCAAGTTGCCCTGAGCAACTAGGGAAAGAAGCATGCGTAAGGTCAGCGGGCAGGAGGAGATGCTGGAAAGGCTCAGCCAGAGGGCAAGGTCAGGCCCTAACCACACCCCTGGGGCAGGTAACATTGCACAGCGTGTGAGCTTGCTCTGCTCCAGGGAGAGCCGCCTCCTGAGCCCCGGTCGAGGAAGGGGCAGCCAGTCGTTCTCAGTGGAATCAATTGTCAGCTCAGGTGGAAGCTGCTTTGGGGACAGTGGGCAGATGGAATGCCGACAACCCTCTGAGCCGGGCCAGTTTTCTCTTAAGCATTTCCTCCCCAGCTGCCGGACAGTCTCACCAGTGCTGGGAGCGCTGTGGGTGAGAGCCAGGGGTGGCCCCACCCAAGTTTATCAGCGTTAGCATCACTCCATTATAAATAGTAATAGTAATGAGAAATGGTATTAATGATAATAACAAAAAGCCATTTATTGAGGTCCTTCTACCACCAGCCACTGTATGTTATTTCCTTTAACTTTGTGCTCAGCAATGGCCCATTCCCAGCTGCTGGCACCATAAAACACCAGGAACAAGGCCACCCGAGCAGCAGAACTTGCTCAACTTGCCAGCACAGCGATTACTTAGGTGCCATCAGTATCTTCATTGTGCAACGAAGCTGAGGTCCAGAAAGGCCGACTCACCTGCCAAAGGTCACACAGCCAAGGACATGGCGGAGCAGGCGTTGAGCCCAGCGCTGGCTTTAGGGTCCGCGCCGCTGTGTGCTGACAGGAGCACTCTAGCCTAGAACTCTCTCCAGCAGGGTTGACTGGCCAACCCCCTGGTGCCAAAGGCAGCGCCGTGGCAAGGCCAGGAATCCCACAGAGACGGGAAGTCCATGCTGTGTAAGTGGGAGGGTCTCCTGGGATTCTGAACGTCTGGGCTCTGCTCTCTGCTTCTGGAAGACTCGCCCACATGAGCACACAATGAGCTTGGTCGGCAGCTGGAACAGTGTGATCCCTGGCTAGCTGGTCAGAGCCAGGAGGGCTGCACTGGCCGTGGGAGCCTGGGGGCACCCCCTGAGGCAGCAGGAGCTGGCAGCCTTCCTTTCGGAAAAGCCCTGCAGCAAGCAAAGCAAAAATACTAAGTCCTGGAAGGCAAGAAAAGCAGACCTATCATCCCCTGGTCTGGTGGGAGTGTTGTTTCCATGCTATGGATGAAGACCAGTGGGCTTTTGAAAGCCGGGTCCTTTGTGAGCTCAAGGTCACAGGCTACATAGAGGTGCACCCAACAGTCTCTGTGGTCCAAAATCTGAACTATTAACTGGCAGACACTGGCTCCCAGCAGCAAACGCCTTTCCATTGTGGGCCCATCCCCAGCGCCATCCCACTGCATCCTCAGGGCTGTCACCACACAGGCACATAGTAGGTACTCAGTAAGTGTTCACTGAATGAATGGGTGGGTGGCTGTGCAGACGTGACACCAGTGTGGCAGGGCCACTTCTGCTCTCTAACTAGGGCCCAGGCAAAACCCTGGATTTTGTGCGGGTGGCCGGAAGGGTGAGGACACGTGGACTTCCCTGCAGGAGCTCTAGAATCCTCTCTCCTTCGTTAACATAGTCTTTCTACTGAGAATCAGCTGTGCTTACCCAACACACATGGCCTAACTGAATTCCCTTTACAGCCACGGAGGCGCATCTTAGCCTCATTTTGCAAATGAGAAACCACGGCCCAGCGGGGTGAAGTACCTTGCCCCAGTTCATGCGGGGACTTAGCGGCAGAGCTGGGGTTCTGACTGTAACCTGCGGGCTGCTGGTTTCCGGCGAGGGTGGTGCTCTCAGGCTGTCCAGATGAGTGTGGGAGCCTGCAGCTTCAGGGAGCCTGACCAGACACCGCTCCCCTCCCTCTCCTGCGTGAACCCTGCGACTTCCAGCGAATTCCACCTTCCCCGCCCCCAGTGAAGGGAGAAGCCAGCAGAGAGATCTCGCTTTGCTCATCGCGAAGCTTCAGATAGAAAGCTAGTTAACAATTCATCTAAAAGAAGCAGCGTATTCCAAGCATATCCAAATTAATATTTATAGAGGGAATGCTTGCTCAGACCCAATTATTCTCAGGGCCTGGAAGCCGGCACAAGTGATGCGTGGAGGAAGGGAGGGAGCGGGCCGCCAGGAGCCGGGGAGCAGGGGCCAGGGTACAGCCTGGTGTCTGTGGGGTGAGGACATTCGACAGTGCACAGGGAACTCCTCCCAGCCCCTGGCACTTGCAGGTGGGCACTGAGCAGTTTCCACGTCTCTTCAGCACAGAACCGGGCAGAGTGCGTCTTGGCGGAGGTCACCATCCCAAAGGCCTGCGGGATGGGCGATAGGGAAAGCTTGTAGATGGCCAGCCAGGACCGGGGCACACTGGATCAGGCACCACCCTTATCCGCCTGCAATTCATTACCGCCAGTGCGGACGGTGCCCATGCCTGGGCAGCCAGAGTTTTTGTATAGAAAACTCAGATTTTAACATGAAATCTCCATGGCAACTAATTCACATGTTTAAGTAGTGAGAGGGTCGACAGAGCGGGTCTGTATTCTTTTTGGCCCTCGTGTTACCTTGTTATAACCCCTGGCCTGGAGGCTGGAATCTGAGAATATTTCCAGTGGCTTTGATTAAATCCTGCCGGTTTTGCCTTATGGATTTCTCCCAGCGCTGGCTTAAAACCAATCCATCTGTGATGGTGTTTCTCCGGGTTCTAGCAGACACAGCCCATTGCAACCCTGGGACCTGAAGCCCCATTAGAAGTCCCAATCCGCCACTGAAAGGAGCAAGAACTAGTCTCAGTCACTATTCCCGCGGCCTCACTGTCTCCACCAGAACCGTCTCCCCAGCCCCTGCCCATGGATCCCCACTGCTGGCCTCTGGTCTCTAAGTCTCTCCCCTCCTCTTTGTCATCTGCATCGCACCAGTGGGAGATGTGGGAAATGCAAATCTGATGTTATCCTTCTTCTTCCCCTCAAAAGCTCCCCGTTGCCTTCCCCAAAGGTCAGCCTCCTTAGAATCGCATTCAAGGCCCCATGTGATCGGACTGTGCCCGTCTCGCCCGCCTCATCTCCCACCAGGGGCAGCTTCAAATCCTTTAACGGCGCTGGGTCTCTCCGGGGAGCAGCAGAAAGCAGCTCTGAGTGACTAACGCAGAGTGGGAACCGCAAATGCTGCCCCGGCTCTGTCACTCGCGGGCACTTGCCTGGGTCGCGGCTGGTCCACAGGCCCAGCAGAGCGAGGTTTCATCCCGAGTCAGTCCGTGTCCCTCCACTGCTGGGGGTCCTCCAGGACTGCCCCCCGCATTGAGAAAAATGATGAAATTGTCATCATGGTTTCAGCAATAACTAACATTTATCAAGTAGTAGGTACCAGGGACTTCTTTGCTTTTTAATCCTCACCTGAGAGTATGTTTTTAGGAAGGGAGAGAGGGGAGGGAGAGGGAGAAACATGCATCAGTTGCTTCCCGAACACACCCTGACTGTGGATCGAACCTGCAACCCAGGTAGTGGCCTGACCAGGAATCGAACTCACAACCTTTAGGTGTACGGGACGGCCCTCCACCCAACTGAGCCACCCAGCCATGCATGTGCCAGGCACCTTTCTAACCCTTGACATACGTTAACATGTCACAACAACCTTGTGGGGTGGGTTTTATTATTGGCCCTATTTACCCGATGGGGATACTGAGGACTAGAGGTCAGGTAACTTGACCGAGGGCACACACTGGAGGGGACAGGCTGACATCAGAGCCTCTGTTCTCAGCCACGGCTGCACCCATGTTGGCTGTGGTCTCCTCCTGGTCTGCTGCGCTCCGTCTCACTGCTCTTACCGCTGCTCTTCCCACCTGCCACATGCGCTCCCTCCTCGGCCTCCGCTCCTGCTCCCCCCCTGCCTGGAGCACCTTCGTCAGATCTGCATGGCTCCTTATGTCACCCACCACGAGGCTGCCCTGGCCATCCTGTCAAAACCAGCACCTCCCCTCCTGGCCACGTGAGTCCCTAGACTGCAATGGTTTTCTCCAAAGCTCTGCATCGATGGAGGCAGGAGGAACCTTTGAAAAGGGCCGGGACCAGGGAGCTTGGGGAGGTCCTCGCGGCAGGCGCCGATGGGGTCGCTTCAGTCCCCGGATGATCACCTCCCGCCATTTTCCATCCTTGTTAGAAACGCCACGGAGAGAGGTCCCTGTTGGTTATGTGCCCAATTCTTGGCTAAAGGAGAGCTGGGCACTTAATCACAACCAGGGTGGCTGCCGGCCCACATGGCACCTTGGCTCAAGTTGGGGGGATGCCCCTTCCTTAGGACACAGGCCACCACCATTGTGGTTGGTGAACAGAACCAGGGCTTGATTTTAACCAGCCTTGACCAGGTACCCTCCACGGCCACACGTGGCTGCCTAGTGAGGCTTGCTCACTGGGAGATGGGGCGGAGGGGGTGCCCGGGGAGCAACTCCTCAAATATCACTGAGGACCGTCACTGAAGAAGCGAGCGCACAGGCTCACTGGCTAGGAACAAACCCACTGGTGCCCCAGGGCTCTCAGGAGCAGCTCTCCTCTCTGACGGCTCCTCACAGCCACCGAGGGGCTTTGCACACGTTCTAATTTGGGTCGATTCCGGAGTCCCGCCCAAACCAATTCCATCGGCACCGCGTGGCCCTGAGCACCGCGTTTTCACAAGCCTTCTCCGTGATTCTCGGTTTCGGTTTGCAAACCACTCTTCCTCCCTGACTCCTTAACGTGCACTGTTTCCAAGCCCTTGTTCTAACTGCCGCCTTTTCCTGAAATGCGTGTAAACACCACACACACACACACACCATCCTGCGCTGTAATAGTTCCTGCTCACATCACATCTTCAAAAATATATCCCTCTCCAGCCGGGTGGCTCAGTTGGTTGGAGTGTTGTCCACACAACAAAAAGGTTTCAGGTTTGATTTCTGGTCAAGGCACATACTGAGGTTGAGGGCTCGATTCCCAGTTGGGGTGCATATGGGAGGCAGGTGATAGATGTTTCTCTCTCATCTCTCTCTCTCTCTCTCTCTCTCTCTCTCTCTCTCTCCATCTCTCCCCCTTCATCTCTCTCTAAAACAAAAATAAATGAAAATACCTGGTCTCCACTGGCCCACCCTACGCTTTCTGATCACTGCACATCTCACAAGTCATTTCTCACCAAGCCTGCAGTCCACCCCATTAGACTCTGAGCTACCTGAAGAGAGGGGCTGGGCCAGTTTCATAATCAACCTAAAACCTAGAGACCCCGCCCTAAAGCCAGGGCTGATGGCTGCCTTACATCCATGTCCCACCAACACTACCTCTCAGCTCAGGTGGACTCAAGATTTCAGTTCTGTCGCCATCTCAGTTTCTACAGCCCAGAACCAACACTTCTGCTTTATTCTGAAAATCTCTGTTACCCAGACATCTTGACAGTTCAGATCTCCCAGTTTTTGGAGAGCTGTCCAGAGAAACCAAACCCAAAGGAGACAAGGAGATTAGGAGGTTGGCTGTAGGAATCATGATGATGGAGGCTGAGGAGGCCCATATGCCACCTGCTAGTGAAAGACCCCGGAAGCTGGTGGGGTGACTCAGCCCATGTCTGCGGCCTAAGAGACGCTGGCTGAGAGCAGGGGAGGATGGGGTCCCAGCTCAGGATGAGAAACAATCTGTCCTTCCTTCATCTTTTTGCTCTCTGGGCCCTCAGTGGAGCGGGCGGCGCCCACCCACCCTGGTGAGGGGCCTTCCTTTCTCAGTCTCCCGATTCCAATGCCCATTTCCTCCAGAGATGCCCTTGCAGACACCCCCAGACACTCCCAGAAACACTGATTCCCCAGCCACCGGGCACCCTTCGCCCAGCCGTGAGGACACATGCGATCCCGGCACGCAGTGAACTGTCCTGTTTGTTGGTGTTTGCTGCCTTGTGTCCCTGGGACTTTGGAAAGCAAATCCCTGTCTGTGCCTCTTCCTGGGACAATCAGGCTGCCACCCACTTGGGTTCCATTAAAGTTCCTGAGCCACAGTGTCTCCGCTCTCCCTGCAGCTTAAGCTCTACCCTCAGAGGGAGCTCTGACACTCTCCCTGCTTTCACGCCCCAGGCCCCAGGGCTGAGGGCACGCCCAGCCCCTCCCTGCCTCCCAGGAGGAAAGCAGGCGGACTTGGGTGGGAAGGACTGTGCACACAGGATCTGAGCCGGCAGCACGCAGTTCCTCCTGGATGTGCTGCAGACAGAGCAGGGAGGGCTTTGCAGCGAGCTCCCGTCTCTGCTCGGTGGCAGCAGCTGTTCCTAAGCCAGCGGAGCAATGGTGTGTGTCTGGGCTGAAGAGAACAGAGGTTGCTTAAATTGTTTTCCATCCCCTCTGAAACCAATAAGTGCTCCTCCACTGCTTGGCACAATTGAGTTTTGGAATGGTGCCCCACTGGGGTGTCAAATCAAATCTTAATCCCGTCAACTGCTGGCCCTGTGAGCTCCCCAGGAGCAGGCACGGGGCCAAGTGAGGAGAGGGGGATCCTGTTGCATCAGCCCATGCAGGGGCCATGCTGCTTGCCACCCTCTGTCTCCGGAAAAAGGCCACCAGGCCAGCACATGCCTGGGCTGAGAGAGGCCCTGCAGGTTTAGCACGGCCATGAGCAGTGCTTAGGGGTCTCACTTTACGATGAGGCTTAACAGGGCAGACAGTGGTCAGAGGGCAGAAGGCTGCTGAAATTATGGCTGGAGGGTCGGGTGGATTTAGTTAATCAAGTAGCTGGCACTATGCTAGACCCTGGGGCAAAACCAGGGAATAAGATGGTGAAGATCCTGGCCCTCCGGGGGCTGATGTTCCAGACACAGTCTCCCTCCAACTCGCTCTGGAAAAGCACGGGTCTCGGGAGATGAAGAGGAGCTCTCAAGAGACCATAGGACAGAAAAGAAATCCCAGCTGCTCAGAGGGCCTGGAGAATTCGGCCTGTCCTTCATCACATGCTCTTACCTAACAGGCATGCCTCGGTGCAGACCAGCTCTATGGATAAGAGGCCACCGCGCAAGCACCCAGTGAAGTTTTCATGCCCCGTCCCTCTCTGTCTGTGCTCCTCGGGGTCTCGCCATCCCTCACAATGGCCTCTGTCGCCTGGACGAGTCCCAGTTCACCTCTGACTCAAGCTAATGTACTTGATGGGATGAACAGGTAGCAAAGGTCTGACTCCAGATTCAGGCTTTGGAACTCAGCCACTTACTTGAAGGTGACCTTGAGCATGTCCCATGCCCTCTGAGTCTCAATTTCCTCAACTAGAAAATGAAGTGAGTACCTATCTTTCAGAGCTAAGGTAAGGATTCACTGAGATAACCCAGGTAAGAATTAACTATTACAGTGTAATTACTTTGTTATTCCTCCTCACATGTTTACTGTGTTTTGTTGAGGTCTGATTTGCATGCAATACATGCACAGATCTCACATGTTAGCATGATGTCACCCATATAACCACCCCCCAAACACACAGAAGACATTCCCACAGCCCAGAAAGTTCCCTCACACCCCTTCAGTTAGATTATTTTTAATTTCAAATACTGAGTTCTTTATATATTCTAGATGTAAATTTTTGCTTACATATATGTTTTCAAAATATATCCTCCAGGTTTGTGATTTGCCTTTTGATTTTTTGAAAGTCTTTTGAAGAAGAAAACTTTTTAATTTTAATAAAAGTCTAATTTATTGATATTGTTTCTTTTATAATATCTACTAGAGGCCCGATGCACAAAATTCGGGCAAGAGTAGGCCTTCCTTTCCCCGGCTGCTGGCACCGGCTTCTCTCTGGCACCTGGGACCCAGGCTTCCCTTCGGCCACCGGTAGGCACTCGGGACCCGGGCTTCCCTGGCAGCCCAGGCCTCGTCCGGAAGGTCATCCAGAAGAACATCTGGTCCAATTAGCATATTATACTTTTATTATTATAGATTTGTGTGTGTTTTATTTAAGAAACATTAGACAGCCTTAAGGTCATTGAGATTTTCTCTGGTGTTTTCTTCTGTAAGTTTATAATTTAGCTCTTACATTTAGATCCATAATCCACTCAAGTTAAATTTTGTGTGTGAGGCAAGTGCTGGGATTCTTTCTTACTTTTAGCAAATGGAGAATCAATTACTATTGAAAAGATTAATCTTTCTCCGGTGCATTGCCTCCGCGCCTTTGTGAAATTCAGTTGACCAAACACGTGTGGGTCTATTTATTTCTGGGCTCATTATTCTGCACCACTGTTTTACACCAATGTCACACTGTCTTGATCCCTTTAGCTCTGTATTAAGTCTAGAGAGTATACGTTCTCCAACTCAGACCTCAACATCAATACAGTAAACATGTGAGGAGGAGTAACAAAGTAATTACACTATATTATTTAATAGTATATGTTTCCTCGGATTGTTTTGACTAATCCAGAGCCTTTGCATTTCTAATGAAATTTGAGATTCACCTCATCAATTACTACAAGAAAACAGCTTCCTGGGATTTTGAGTGGGTTTTAAGGAAAATGGGCATCTTAAAAATATTGAGTCTTCTAATCCACAAACACAGTATATTGCTCCATTTTTTAGGTCTTTTTAAATTTATCTTGTCAATTAAAAATCTTAGTGTACAGGTATTGTATGTCCTTTAGCAAAATTATTTATATGTATTTTATTTTTTTAATTTTCTAATTGTTAAGTACTAGTATAAAGGCTCAAAGTCACTAATCATCAGAGAGATGCAAATTAAAATGACAATGAGGTATCACCTCACACCTGTCAGAATGGCTACCATCAACAAATCAACAAATGGCAAGTGCTGGCGAGGATGTGGAGAAAAAGGAACCCTCGTGCACTGCTGGTGGGAATGCAGACTGCTGCAGCCATTATGGAAAACGGTATGGAGTTTCCTCAAAACATTAAAAATGGAACTTCATTTGACCCAGTGATCCCACTTCTAGGAATATATCCTAAAATACTCAAAACACCAATCAGAAAAAATATATGCACCCCTATGTTTGTAGCAGCACAGTTTACAATAGCCAAGATCAGGAAACAGCCCGAGGGCCCACAAGTAGATAAGTGGGTAAAAAAAGCTACGATAAGTGTGGCACATGTATACCATGGAATACTATGCAGCTGTAAAAAAGAAGGATCTCTTACCCTTTGAGACAGCATGGAAGGACCTGGAGAGCATTATGCTAAGCAAAATAAGCCAGTTGGAATCTAATTAACACAATAAACTGATGAACAAAATAGACCCAGAGACATAGAAACATGGAACAGATGGACGAAGCTCTGAGAGAAGGCAGGGGTGGGCGGGGTGGGTGGGGAGAGATTAACAGGGGAAATTATGCATATATGCATAACCCATGGACACCGACAATAGAGTGGTGAAGGCCTGGGGGGTGTGGGTGGAGGGGGTCAATGGGGAAAGGAAAGGGAACATCTATAATACTTTCATAATAAAGAAATTTAAAAAAAATCCAGTTGAAGTTTTATTTG
Organism: Myotis yumanensis; assembly: GCF_028538775.1. Taxonomy (NCBI): domain Eukaryota; kingdom Metazoa; phylum Chordata; class Mammalia; order Chiroptera; family Vespertilionidae; genus Myotis; species Myotis yumanensis. The sequence goes on along the minus strand of NW_027223755.1, from coordinate 107,893,870 downwards.
GTCCTATTTGTCTGGGTCCTCCTGTGGTCTCCAGTTCTTGTTCTGCGCAATTATTCTGTGGAGCATTTGAGTTTTTCTTATTACTTGCATTAGACTCAGCCCCCTTATGTCTTCATCGTGAAAGCCCAGCTTATCCTGAGCTCACCATGTAGAACATCCTCTGAGCACTCCCTTGTGTACTCCTGTGTGCTAACTCCCACCCAAGAGAATCCCATGCATTTCAAGATGGACAAGTTCAGCTGCCACAGATAAGTCAGTTTAGCTCAACCACTGCTCACACCCTGATTATTCATCCATTACCTTATAGTACACCAATTTGTCAACCTGGTTTCTAGAATACCTCAGCTGGAATACTTAGTTTGTGGGGGGAAAAACACAAAAACTTGGAAGCATGCATCCTCCACATTCCCTATGGCACTGATTGTGGGCCGGGCTTCTTAATGTGGTGTGAATTATAGAAGCAGCAAATCAAAGATCACTCAACATTAAAAATATACAGTTAGAAATGAAAGTGGGAGGAGGGGAGACCCATTCACAATAGTCGTAAAAACTATAAAATATCTATGAATAAATTTAGCAAGCACGGTACTTATCTGAATAAAACTATAAAATTTTATTGAAGAGCATAAAACATGATCTGAATTAATGGAGAGACAAAGCACGCTCCTGAATGGATGACTATGGATCATAAAAATCCACCCTTTCCAAGTTACTGTATTTACCAAAATTCCTCAGAATTCCTATGTGTGTGTGTGTGTTTTTTTAATTTTTGGCTTTAATTATTCCTTAAAGAATGAATTTGAGGTTTTTGAAAATGAAGAATGGCAGAGAGGGAATTTTTCTATCATTTATGTAAAAACATACTCCAAAGATGCTTTAATCAAAACAGTATTGCCATAATAGACACTACAATAGAAAGCAATAGAAAATACAGACTAGATCCTGGTATATAAATGAATTTAGCATCTTACATAGATGATAGTTTAACTCAAGTGAGAAAATAAAGGTTTATTTAGTAAAAGGTTCTGGCATAACAAGCCAGCTATCCAGGAATATGCAACGCTTAATCCCTACTATGCAGGACATTATAGACACCAGCTCCGACTTGATGAAAAAATTGTAAAATGAAAATAATTCATAATAAAATGTGAATACACATTTAAGGAAAATATTTGTAAATCTCAGGTCAAAGAAAAACTTAAATAACACAGAACATTAAACACCACTATTTAAAAAATAACTAAAGGGAGAAGATATTATTATAAAATCGAAGGACAAGGAATAGATTGAGGAAAATATAAATTTGAGACATTGCAAATAGAAGATTAACACATGTACAGGTGATGCAGAACTGTTAAGAAAAAGCAAGCATCTCAAAAATGCAAAAACAAAACAAAAAAACAAACCCGTAGACAAATGATATCAACAGAATACTAGCATAGGTAGTGGCAGGTGCCCTGTGACCCCTGAATCTCCGTGGTTTAACATAATATGAATGTCTGCATCTGTTCTGTGAAGACTAAAATAGGTCTTCCTGTACAGGAGGTGCATTCATGTGCTCATTTACAGGCCCTGACCCCTGTCATCTCATTACTCCCCCTTTCTAGGGCCTCAGAGTTCTCTGTATTAGAATGACACTTGGGAGGATTTGTTGAAACCTGGACTGGGAGAGAAGAATTCCATTACTTCCACTCGTATTTCATTGGTCTGAATTCAGTCACATGATCATGCTAAGTGCAAGGGAATCTGAGAAATGTAGTCCAGTCCTGTGCTCAAAAAGAGAAAATAGGGTTTGATGATCTGGAAGACTCTTCCACAATTTGGCAATTCACAAAAGCAGAAATCATGGCCAATAAACATTTGACCAGTTCTTATTAGCAGTGAATAAAATCAAATTAAAACATCACCTCTCATTCAATGGATGACAAAGAAATAAAAGCATTAATATGCAAGTACGGCAAAGATGTCAAGGGGAGGAATGCTTTCATGTGTTTCTGGCATAAATAAGAAATGCTGCAGCCTCTTTGGGAAGCCGCCTGGCAATATCTATTATACTGTTTAAAAAATCTCATACACTATAGTCTCCAACCTAGAAGTTCCACTTCAGGAAGTCTATTCCTTAAGTACAAATGTATAAGTAAATAAAATATGTACACAGAGATATTACTTCAGCATGTTTAAAATGACAAGAAACAAAAGCCAGGAGATCCTGAATGTTGACTAACAAAGGAAGAGTTGAACAAATCTCAGTATATTTATTCCATGAAATATAATGCAGTTGTAAAAAAAAAGAGACTGAATTAGATTTATACATATTACTCTAGGTATGTTTATAATGTATTGTTCATTGGAAAAAACAAGATGCAAAAACTTATTTGAATATTGCCTAATTTTGTAAAATGATTTTTATAAAACATTATTTTGTGTATAGCTTTACATATTATTATGCAAGAACTATGAACAGTGTATTCCAGTGGTTGAGGGAGTAAAGAGGCATTTTAAGCAAACACAAAGTGATTGTGGAATAAAATAAATAGGAACTTTATAAGCACAAGTTAAGTCATTCACTCATATATTCATTCAATTTATCCATTTTGCCAAACACCTTGCCAGGTGATAAAGTGATCTAGCAGCTACAACAGGTAAGACCGGCACTTACAAGAGGCTTGCAGTCTAATGTATTGTCTGTTAGATGTGAGTAAAGGTGAACATACAACACTATGATAAATGCCTTAATGGGAAGGTTTTAGAAGAGGGGCACTTACTGCCCATAATGAAAGTAGGGGATAATATCTATGTTTATATTTGGATGCAATAAGTACCTAGGCATGTGACCCTGAGCAAGGTGCTTAGAAACTTCTAGCCTCAGTTTTCCCATCTTTAATTAGTATTAAAAGTCCTCTAACTTTACAGGGTTATTGTAAAAGTTGAATGAAATAGTAAATAGAAAATGGAATATCACAGTACCTGTAAAGTAAAGCATCCTGGTAAAGAAGGCACCTTTCACTTTCTTACCTTGAATCACCACCACGTGCCCTTCCTTCCAGGTGGGCAGGCTGCAAGGGCTGCAGAGGAAGCATTGCCCAAACCTGCACCCACTTTACCTTTCAGGGTTTCACCCTCGGAGAGTAAATGAGCTGCTGAACAGTATCAGCCAATAGCTGCCTCCTCGTAGCCCCAGAGTCCTCTTCCCCTGCAGAGAGCTTCCTGCCTGGCCCCTGAAAGTGCTGCGTGTTCTGAGGTGCCTGCAGAGCGTTTCTCACAGTGGGGTCCCAGCAACAGACGAACAGTGACTTCCAAAGACCCCCAAGGTCAGACCTGGGATGGCTCTCGAATAGTGCCCTGCTTTCACTTATTCAGTGTTTTAATGGCAGAGGTAGTTTACTCATAACTGACGTAGAAATCTGTTATTATAACATCCACTTCCTCCTCTTCTGGTGACAGTGTCCTGCTTTTATTTTTCGAAGGCACTCACCCGTCCTGTGGTTTTGGTGGGAATGACCGCAACCCCAGCTGCGAGGATGGTGGACATATGACCAAGGCCGGGTGAGTCAGGGCATTTCACCCACAAGAAAGCACTGGTTGGTTGAGAGACAACAGACAGCAGCTTCTGGACTTTTGCTGGTGCTGTTTGTTATAAAAGAGAAGGATTCGCTTCCTAGGGCCTCCCGTAGCTTCCAGGTCTCCCAGGTGAATGGGGGCTTTTCTGGGATTTTGTGTGAAATCTCCCAATATTTTAACCTTTTTAACTAATTCAATTTAAAAAATAAATACCATGTAGTCTAAACAAAATATATCCATAGGAGGGTTGCAACCAGTATCTTTGTAAGTTCCGGCAAAAACATTTCAGCAAGTCATGCCCTGGCCCAGCCTTGTGAACAGGTCTGAACAAGAATAAGGTCTGCTGAACATTGTCACCTAGATATCCTCAAAGGATGAGCAAATAATTATGCTTTCTTTCCACTCTTTTATCTAAGAAGGGCAGAGTTTACAACATCAGGTTTGTAGTTAAACATGGCAGATTTGAGTCCCATCTCAGCTGCTTACTACCTCTGTGATGGTGCTGACAATAGTACTTAGCTCCTAAGGTTGTTCAGCATGAGAGTTAGGTGAAATAATCAGCTGCCTCAGGACAGCCTGGATAGCCTCCTTCAAGATAGAAGGTCACGGCAGGCCCCCATCAGGAAGCCTCAGGCCGGTGTTGCACATCCATTGGAATCTTCTTCCTGCGAACACTTGCAAATCTCTGCCCCTTTTTAACTAGCATGGCATCCCTTCCTTTTTCTGTGTTCTCTGCACAGATGAGACTTGGAGCAATCTCTTCGCATAGAATCTTTCCTGGGGAAAAAGAGCTCAACTTGTCCTATTTTTAGGGTCACTGGGGTTTGGATTTGTGTTGATTTTCCTCTTATTCTCTTAGGTATTTTTATACCTTTTTTTTTTACTTCCCCATTATATATGTTGATTTTTTATTAACTTCAGAGAGAGAAAGGAGAGGGAGAGAGAGATAGAAACATCAATCAGCTGCCTCCTGCACACCCCCTCCTTGGGATTGAGCCCACAACCCAGGCAAGTTCCCTCTACAGGAATGGAACCAGTGACCTCTTGGTCCATGGGACGACGATACTCAACCACTGAGCCACAGCGGCTGGGCATATATGTTGATCTTTTGCTTCCCTTTTCTCTTCCATTTCTCTCTCCTCCACCAACTTGCTTTACGCATTTCTTCTCTCCACCCTTACCCTGTGTCTCTTCCTACTCCTACATCTGTAATATAAGGATCAGTAACTGTGTCATCGTGACTATTTTAAGGTTTAAAAAATACATTTAAGTTTCCCAACATTGCTGTATATAGTAGGCTCTTAATTAATGAAAGATGTTCCTTCGCTTCCTGTTCCTCAGAATCTGTCCCCTCCTCGCTCTTGTTTCTGCCCTCGGCCTTCCACCCCCATCTTGCTGCTGTCATGTGTCAGCACCTTCATCACCCCCGCAGCTCAGGGAGGCAGCTGCCTTTATTCAAACCATTAACAGCCCTTCCTCGGCTTTTTATTGTTCCTTCTTCATTTGAGATGCACAATGGTAACTTGTTATATTGCTAAGATGATTGACTATATATCACAAGAGAACAGTCACATTTCATGAACTTCAGAAATTTCCTCAATATAGGCGTATTTGCTGTGTGTGCATTTTAATTATCTTTGTCAAAGGATTATTCTAACTGCTAGAGGCAAGATTGCTTGGAAGTCATCAGGTGAAGTTGGCTCATGCCTAAAGAGCTCTCCAAGGTGCTGAACTTAAGCCCAGGCGGTGTCCTCACTTCCTTCCCTTTGAGAGGGTGGGCAGCAGGCACTCATTCACAGACATGCTGCACGGATGCTGCTACAGCAGCCCCTCACTTGCACGTTTTTGAATTATGTTATGTGGAATTCATACCTCACTCCTATAATATTTCTTGGCTCAGAAATCCTTCATGATTCTTTCCACTGCAACCAGCTCCTCCAGCTGTGTCTCTGTGACAGCAGCAAGTTCTGGCAAAGAACTCAGCTCCCACTAACCAGCTCCCAGAGATCCCCCTCCATTACTAACCAGCTCCCAGAGATCCCCCTCCATCACTAACCAGCTCCCAGAGATCCCCCTCCATCACTAACCAGCTCCCAGAGCTCCCTCCATCACTAACCAATATCTAGAGCTCCCCCTCCATCACTAACCAATATCTAGAGCTCCCCCTCCATCACTAACCAGTATCTAGAGCTCCCCTTCCATCACTAACCAGTATCTAGAGCTCCCCCTCCATCACTAACCAGCTCCCAGAGCTCCCCCTCCATCACTAACTAGTAACTAGAGCTCCCCTCCATCACTAACCAGTATCTAGAGCTCCCTCCATCACTAACCAGTATCTAGAGCTCCCCCTCCATCACTAACCAGCTCCCAGAGATCCCCCTCCATCACTAACCAGCTCCCAGAGCTCCCTCCATCACTAACCAGTATCTAGAGCTCCCCCTCCATCACTAACCAGTATCTAGAGCTCCCCTCCATCATTAACCAGCTCCCAGAGCTCCCCTCCATCACTAACAAGCTGTGTGACCTTGGGAATGTTGCCTAACCTCCTGCACCTCTATAACATGAGAATGAATGGGAATAATGGCATATCTACTCCATAGTGTTTGTAAGACTTAATGTGTGTAAAAAATGGTTAACAAAATACCTGTCACATATTAAGGGCCATATAAGAGTTAGTCAATAAAATCTTCTAAGACAAAATGGAAACAGCTTATCTCTCCAGGTTAGGTGGAATCGCATGGTGGAATTCACTCGGAACTCAAACATAATAGCCTCCATGTATATCACTCACTACGTACCAGATGCTGTGTTGGACGCTGTACAGTGTGCCTACCACAACCTGTCAGGGTAGATGCAATTGTTAGCTCTATGTTGCAGGTGAGGACATAAGACTCTGAGAGCTTGCCCTGTTACTTTAGGTCATTCAGCTCTAAACATTTTATTAAGAAGCTGTTTTCAGGTGCAAGTGGAAACATAATGGAAAGTGCCTTCTGCAAAGACGTGGAGTGTTTAGTGTTCTGGCACGCAGGAAATCTAAAGGGGGGATTCCCAGCCTCGGGTACAATGGAGCCAGGTGATTACATGACACATCTGCGATCTGTCTTTATTGTCTCCTGGGCCCCATTTATTCTCTGTTGGTCTTACGCCGAAGTAAGTTCTCTCCACGTGGTGGCAAAATAAGAAAAAGCGTATTTGTAATCTTTTTAGCTTTTTTACCTTGTAATATTTACCTCTTAATTCACGTGCTTATCCCAAACTGCTTTTCTGTACCATTCTTTTGCTTGTAGCTGAGCCCATTTTATTCTTGTGATTAAATTTACAACAGTGCTAGGGTTCTCAATTTGTTTCTTGAAATCTGCGATGCCTCCTTTCCTCCCATTTTGTTATGTTAGTATCTCAGCTTGGGCTTTCCTGTGATTGTATCTTCTAGCTTTTCTGTTGCTGAAAGTGCCCTTCATGCAACTCTGTGAGCGTTTCTTTCCCACAGGTTTCTTCACCCCACTTCCGGTCAGCTTATTGCCTGTCTCTCTAGTTCTTGTCTTTTCATTCATTGGTAGATTTTCAGGGTGGCAATGCCGTCAGAAGCCTCTTGCTCAGACTAAGCATGGCTGCTCTTTCCACACCTTTTGTATATAAAAGTGTGAATTTGCTTTGCCCTTTTTGGTCCTTATGGGAAAGCTGTTATCTTTATGAGCAAGGGCTGAAGTCTAGATGTTGCTTACATGTACTTTTACATACACACACATACATAAGAGGAATGTGAGGTGTGAGGTGGGGCAGGGAGAAACCTTAGTTGTAGAAATAGACCACCAAGGCACATTCTCTCTCTCTCTCTCTCTCTCTCTCTCTCTCTCTCTCTCTCCTCTTCTCTCCTCTCCCTCTCTCCCTGTCTCTCTCTGTCTCTCTCTTGTTAAATGTCCAAGATCTAGGTTTCCACCCTTTAGTTGAAGGTGCATTTCAATGACTTGAGAAAATTAATTCACACATTGGATATTATGCTTAATTAGGTCTAGGTGGCTAAAAAAAAGGCAGAACTTAATGGTTCCACCTGTCTCAGCAAAATGAGTTTCTGGTCAGTAGCCAAGATTGAAAGCTGCCCTATAACTTTTAATGGGCAGCTCCTCAGGCTGTATCTCCTTGCACTAGGAAGCATTGACGAGCACTTTATTGACTCAGCCCTTCCCCCACGCCCAGTACTATTCTGGTGAATGCAGGCTGGGGCAGAAGCTCTCCGGCTTTTCGACAGATATTCTGTTACTTTCCTCATTCTCATTTTTTCAGGTTTTTAACATTAGGTTGGACTCTTCATTGCATGGTTCCTGCTAGCAATTTCCGTGTGGCTTTTATTATCTGTATTAATTTCATGAGCATCGCACGTGAGTGGTTTAACTTGAGCATGCTGATGTTGCCCAAACTCTTCATTCTCTCATAAGAAAGTTGGGAAACTGATGATCTGAGAGATCGGATTTCTCTAAAATATGCAGTAGTTAGGGAACAAAGACTACTTGGAATCTGTTCTTCTAATTCGGTTCTATTGAATTTTCCTCTTACCTACACTCTTTCCATAAATAACTGCCACTTTGGAGATTGAAACAGAGACAATGTGCTTCAGCCACAGCATGCTGGAGGGAAGCTTACCTAACTGACAGGCTCACCTAACTGATTTTAATGAAATCATAGATTTATTCATCCACAGACATGTGATTAAACCGAGTGTCTCCTGCAAACCAAACACTCTATTGAGCATTAGGACATAAGGAGAGGGGGGAACAAGAGAGACCAGAAGACCAGGCCCTTTCTCCATGGAGCTGCTGGTCTAATGGGGGACACAGATGACAAACAAGAAAACAGCAAGAGGGTACATTTCCATAAGCTCCAAGAAGACTCCAAGCAAGTGAAGTGATAGAGGGTTACTGAGCATGAGAGAAGCAAGGATGCTACTGTACATGCTGTAAACACAGAAGGTCTTAGGGGACTGGTGATATTTTGAGATCTGAAGGAGGAGAGGGGGAGATTCTTGTGGAAAATGACGGAGAAATGACCAAAAACTCCAAGACAGAGAAGGTTTGGGGGCATGGAGAACTGGGATGAAGACCAAGGTGGCCGAAGTATAGAGATAAAAGGGGCGGATGGCAAGAGATGATGTCAGAGCAGTGGGCAGAGACCAGATGGAGCAAGAGGAAAGTACGAAAGGGTTTGACCAACTGTCAAGTGGTCAAGTGGCCTCCTGAAGAAGGCCTCTTGCCTGAGAAAATTGTAGAAGACATTTTAGATGCTGGAGACTGTGGCACTGGCACCGAGTGGCCGTTGCATGCTCTCGGTGGTGGCAGCTTGGTGGCACTAAGTGAAGGATGCTCAGGCATTTATGTTGTAAAGAGCTCAGAGATGGTAGGTGCTGGAGAAATCCAGGCCTGTAGCTACTCGAACATTCTGAGGTGCCCACCCAAGACTGTAATAGATTCCTCTGGCATTTTCCACATTATGCCTGCACATTGGGTAAGAATCTTCTTTTCATTTCCCCAGTTATATCTCACCTGCCTGTGTCTTTCCAGTTTGTAGGATAGATGTAAAGGTTAATTCCACATCTGTAACTTCAGGAAGGGCTTTCTTCCAGGCTGCCAACCTCTTTGATGATTTGTCTTGGCTGTTGTGCAATAGAATGTCACTTCTCTCCACTCACCCTTTGAAAACGGCCTATTTAAAAAAAGATGATTTGGGGTTACAGTCAATAAAATCAGGTGGTGAGCAATTCTTCAGCATGTTTGGTCCTCAACAGATAGGCTGAGTGGCCAGAGAGCCATTTTTGGTGACAAATGTCTCCTTGCAGTGTAGGTCTGGGCAATGGTCTGTGCGTGTGCATGCAAAGGGCGTGAGGTGACTTAAAGATGCTCCCAAGTGCAAACCCGAATGATAGAGGCTCTTGTGGGGACGTGCCAGGAGGCGCTCCCGGAGAGGATGTAGGTATAGTCCAGTGCAAGCTCCGTCTCTATAGGCAAGTAAATCAACATTTTGAGCCTCAATTTCCTTATTCACAAGTTGGGATAAGCATCCCTACCACCCAGTTTTATTTGGAGGCTTAAATAAGATATGTGAAATGACCAGCACATTGCCTGTACACCATTGTAGTCCTCCTACCCCCATCATCACCTCTATCTTCCCCTTTTTCTGTCTTCTTCATCGGCCATTTGTATGACTCCACCAGTGTTTGGAGCCCCTGTTAGAGTGCGCACTTGAGCCAGACCACTTGTTGTGAGGCCTGGTTCTGCCACCTCATCTGCTCTGCAATTTTGGGAAAGTCATTTACACTCTCTGTTTCCATTTTTTGTTACCTGTCAGGTAGTGGCAATGGAAGGCATCTCACAGAGTAGTTGTGAAGATTAATCAGTCAATGCAGAAAGTGTCTAGGATAATGCCTGGAATGCTGTTTGAACAAGTGGTAGCTGTTAGTATTATTGTTGTTGTTATGTTATCATCATTATACTTTCCATGTGTCTTTCTGGAAGTCAGAGTTACCGCTAGAGGTATTTGTCAATTAGTTTTTCTCATAGTATTTAAATCAGAGTCACTGGCATAAGTGGCCTCACATGAACCTTGATTCCTACATTTGTACTCTACAGGGTGGGGCAAAAGAAGGTTTACTGATTTGAGTATGCAAAACACAGTTCACTCTTGTATTATCATTTATTAGTTATTGTATTATTTTCCATATGAGCAACTGTAAATCTACTTTTGCCCCACCCTGTATTTTGAGGCTGGGCAATAAATTAATATTGGCTAGATTATGTCCACAGAGATGGACATGTCAGAAATGTTTTTTTTACAGCCTCATCCTCTAGAATAAAAGGTTAATATGCAAATCGACCGAATAGCAGAACAACTGGTCGCTAAGACATGCACTGACCACCAGGGGGCAGATACTCAACGCAGGAGCTGCCACCTGGTGGTCAGTGCACTCCCACAGGGGGAGCACCGCTCAGCCAGAAGCTGGGCTCACGGCTGGCGAGTGCAGCAGTGATGGTGGGAGCCTCTCCTGCCTCCACAGATGCACTGAAGATGTCTGACTGCTGGCTTAGGCCCACTCCTGTAGCCATCAGCTGTGCATCCCCTGGGGGCTCCCAGACTGCAAGAGGGCGCAGGCTGGGCTGAGCCCCCCCCCCCCCCGAGTGCACGAATTTCGTGCACCAGGCCTCCAGTTGTTAATAATAAAACATTATCTTTCATAAAAATAAGAGGAGAAATCATGGTATTAAAGAGCAGTAATACTACATGTTAGAATCAACAATCAACATGTGGGCAAAGCTTCTTTGCTCTGTTATTGCAAAAGTTTCAGAACCCAGGCCCCATAAATAGGTGGATATAAATTTGAAAAAAAGTTTTTTCACATAGTTCCAGTAACATTGACTATCCAAGAAATTTTGCCATTTTTAAATTATTGCTTTCCACCTCCATCATACTGGCTCATGCTCCTGATTGTGCAAATAGTAGTATTTGAGGAGCAAACTCTGACTTTACTAAAAATGTCAGAGTGTAGTTTGTCCCAGGTGCCACCGCTCCACCTTCTGGCATCCCGGAGCCCCATTGCCTCCATCAACACTTCCTTCACCAGTACAAGAAGTGTTTTCTCCTCCTAGGTCTTCCTGCCAAAATAGATGTATGAGTCATTGCTGAGGGAAGGTGCGGGGGGAGGGGAGTGGAAAAGGGAGGGCCTGCACTAGTTGCTTTTGAAGGTAATTTCTAAACAAATGGTGTAGGAATGGCTACCTGGATGTTTATTAGTTAAGCTTCCAAGGTCCAGTTCTTTGAACAGTGGGGTTCCAACCTTCTTTGGGAAACACCGGCCTGTTAGGTGCAGCCCAACCCTTCTCCCTCATCCCTGTGATATAACTGTGATTAAGAGCACAGATGTTGGAGTCAGACAGACTTGGTATGAATGTTGGCTCAGATACAGTCTGCATGAAGCAAGGATAATAACACCGGATTTAGTGGGCGCTTGTGGGGATGTTTAAAACCTCAAAATCAAATAAAGATGAAAGTGTTTCTGAAAGAAATGATTCCATTTGCTTAGAAATCCATTTTTAAAAACCATGTGCTTGATATGCATGAAGGAACTCTTTAAAAAATAGAAGGCACAACACATACATGAACAAATGGAAAGGCATATTCTCTTCTTGAATTAGAAGACTAATACAAATTATTTTCTCTAAATTAATCTGTACATTCAATATGATTTTGTTAAACTCTACCACCAGGCTTGTTTTTGAATCAAAGAAATTGATATTAAAGTTCACATAAAAATAAAAATATCCAAGAAAAATAAGAAAAAAATAAAGGTTTTCATGAAGATTAATGTTACCAGCTAGAAATATTGTAAAGCTACAGTAATCAAAGTTTTGTGGTTTTAGTGAATAAAAACAGATCAATAGAAGAAAATAGAGAATGTAAAAACTGAAACAAATACAGAAATAAATTTAAGAAATAATAAAGGAAATGCATATTAGTGGGAGAAAAGGTGAGGAAATTAGAAAATTAGACACCTTATGGAAATAAATGTATCCATATTTCACTCATAATAAATACTAGAGGCCTATTGCACTAAAAGATTCATGCAATAGGCCTGGGTCCCGGGTGCCAGAGCTGCCTTCACAGCCCTCGCTGCTCCGCCGCTTCGTGCCTATGTATGCAAATTAACCGCCATCTTTGTTGGCAGTTAATTTGCATATCTTGCTGATTAACCTATGGGAGGTGTAGCAAAGATACGGTCAATTTCAATTTTTGTCTATTATTAGATAGGATATTCCAGGCAAAGCAAATATCTTAACTTAAAAATAAATCATACAGTGGAATATTATTCAATGGAAAAGAAAATGAACTACCTTATACTCGATGGTGAAAGGCTATAAGCTTATCACTTAAGATTAGGAAAAAGACCAGGACTTCTGCTTTCGCCAGTTATTCCACAAGTTCTAGCCAGAGGAATTGGGCAAGAAGAATAAATAAGAAAAATCTAAGTTAGAAAGGAAGAAGTAAAACTCTATGAATAGATAAAATGATCCTATATGTAGAAAGGTCCAAAGAGCGTGCACGCGCGCGCACACACATGCACACACACACACACACAAATACTAGAACTACTAAATTAATTCACTATATAAAATCATCAAAAATATGTGTAAGAATCATTTATATAGAGAGATCTAGATATATAATTGATATATGTGTAATTGATAGCATTTGTTGTTTTTGAAATACAAATATGAAAATTTCTTATGAATCAACCCACATTATTTCTAAATAGCTTTCATGCAGTGTTATCTTCAGTATAAAAATGATAAAATGAGTTGTAGAAAAGTCACACAACTTTCTTAAGGAGATGGTACTAGAAAGTAGTGGGATTGCAATTGGAGCTCAAGTCTTCCTGATGTGAACCTTAAGCTCATAATTGGTACATCATGTAGTTTTCCATATTCACCTTATGGACAAGGAGTGTCACTGGCTATTCTGAATCAGAAGCATGAAATGATATAAAATGCATTTTTAAAGTCATCATATTAAGTAAAAAATGATAACACATATAGGACACAACAACAACAATATGGCACAGAACACATACAAAAAAGTCTCTAAATTATCAAGAGCCTCTATAAATCAATAAGAAAAAAATGACTTACATTTCTATGAGGGGAAAATAAGCAATATATGAATAGCACATTCACAGTAGAGACAATTCAAATGGTTCTAAAAATTATGAAAGATGCAAAATCTCATTCATAAGGAAAATGTAAGTTATTTTTTTAAATCAACTTTAATGGGGAATAATTTATATAAAATAAAATGCATCAAAAACTGCTACTCATATTCCAAAATTTGCTGGAACATCTCCTCCCTATGCCCTTCTTTGACCTCCAGAGTCTCTGTAACTGTTGAACAAACTCTTGAATTGGGGATCGCATGGTACTAAAATGATTGGTATACACGTCCACTGAACAAGTCTTTCCATGAATTCCCAGAACCTTCACCTGTGTGTACAGTCCCCATGATCTGATCCCAAATTCCCTCTCTGGTCTCTGTTCCCACAATGTTTACTCACATATAAGAACCTCCTTGCTGGCTTCATCAACTTGTTGGGCTCTTTTGCTCAGCCTAGTCAGGGGTGGGCAAACTTTTTGACTCGAGGGCCACAATGGGTTCTTAAACTGGACCGGAGGGCCGGAACAAAAGCATGGATGGAGTGTTTGTGTGAACTAATATAAATTCAAAGTAAACATCATTACATAAAAGGGTACGGTTTTTTTTTGTTTTTTTTTGTTTTTTGTTTTTTGTTTTTTTTAGTTTTATTCATTTCAAACGGGCCGCATCCGACCCGCGGGCCGTAGTTTGCCCACAGCTGGCCTAGCTACTAAGCTCAGTACTGCCAGGATCATCTATTTGCCTTTATGTCCTATGTCTGTTTCTTTCATATCTTATTGCTTATTCCAAGAAGGGTTTTGCCAACCCGGCCTACAAGTTGAACTCCTACTCATACTCCAAATCCCAACTCCAATGTTAAAGTTTGGGGAAGAACTTCATCATCACCACCTCTAGCGAAGTTACTAGCTGCCTCAGTTTATATTCAACTTATCCTTGAGCTTAACGGTACTCAAACTTTCCCACAAACACACATTCTGTTGTGTAGTTGTGAAATTGTTATCAGTGTGTGTGTATCTGCCTCGGATCCCATAGTGCCACAGTGTGAGCCCCCAAATGAAAAAATCATGCCTGACCCTGGTATGTTTGTCCTGCACACCCTGACAGCGACCTGACAAAGAGCAGTTTCTGTTGGATAAATGAGTGAAGCAAGGAAGGGAGGCAACATTCAAGGAAGAGAAACGTGGAAAAACATGGAATGAAAGTTCTGGTTCCTCAGGTGGTGCCCACACGAGGGTAGAAGAGAGCCTTGTGTCCTAATGTATGATTTATTTTGGCATCTGACTCTGATTAGCTAAAGCACATGTACGTCAAGCCTGAACCCACAGGGAAGACGAGAATCCCTCCGCAGAAAAGACGGAATGTTCTGAAGAAAACAGGGCCTGCCAGGGAATATTGGGGGGATCTCAAAACGGGTCTGAGCTATTCCTCCTTCTTATCCGCAGTGTGTCAATTCCCAGGCTTGAAGGTGGGAGGGGAGGCTAAGCTCTTTTCAGCACCAGGGACAGCGGCGTCTCGCCGGCCTCCTGCGCTGTGAACTAGGTCAGCAGAAGCCCACCTCTGACAGAAGATGGGAAGCTTGCCACAAGCACGAAGTCACCATGTGAGCGTGGGAGGTGCTTTTGACAAAGAAAATGATATTTGCATCTAAATTCGGGGCAGTGCCTGCAAGATTAAGGCACGGGAGCTACCAAAATAACCTGTGATAGGTTCTGGGGGAAAGAGGCAGCAGGTGGGGAAAACGGCTCCTCTGAAGCAGACATCTGCAATAAAAAAAGAAATCGGCTGCTACCTGTCACGCCACAGCTCTGTGACAAACCCAGAGAAAATCTCAGTTCCAGAGGGAAATCGGATCATGTTCACTAGCATTTTTTTTTGACAAATATATCAGATCTTGTTGCTGAAAAACCATAACTTTAGTAGGTTTGTGGGTCCGAGCATATCAGATGTCCCTGGGTTGGGCTGGGCATTGGCTTGCACCCCAACCTGATGAGTGTTTTCTAGATGTTTCTCAAGAGCTGGTGCATGTTTCCTCAACGATTTGCCAGTGTTTTCATGTCCAAAGAGCCAACACGTCAAAGAGTGTTTAATTCTTTTTTTTGTTCACCATGTATAACTACTATGTACCAGACACGATACTAGTGTTTGAGGCACTGGCAATCATTTTACATTTTCAGCCACACTGTGATGTGGATATCATGGTCTCATGTTACAAATAAATAAATCAGGGCTCAGGTGCATTAATGAGATTTGTTCCAAGTTACCTTCTCTTAAATGCATTTCTATCTTCAGTCAGTACCCGGCCTCTAATGGCAAAACATTTCCCAGCCTTTGTTCTTCAACTGCAAGTTAGCAAATGGCACAGAAGACTAAAATCTACCCTACATATATAGGCTCCTACACACAGGCCAGGCTTTGTGCTTAACACAAATGCATCCCCACACATATACATACACCTACAAATACAAGGCATGAGGTCACCCCAACCCATTTCTTAAAGATGAAAACACAGGGCTCCACAGGGAACTCTGAGCTCACCCAAACTCATCCAGCCAGTAAGGAGTGAGCTGGATTACATTCCAGAACCAAGGCTCTTTCCCAGGTGTAGCTCCCAGAGACGGTGGCTGAGTAGGGTCAGACTCTGCCAGTGGTGTCTCCAATGCCAGTCACAGACTAACAAATCTCCTTTCTGTTGGCACTGCCTCTTCATTTGGTCTCCTGCCTCTCACTTGGATCATTGCAAGTGTTTCTATCCAATATCCCAGGCTCCAGGCTCTCCCCTTGCAATCTAGCCAGTTTCCAAGTTTATTCAGGTATGTCACAACCAGTGAAAATGTTCTCATGATGATTGGAAACAGTCCAAGCTTTTTCGCAGTCCTTCACAACTGAGCTCCAAGCCTCCCTTGCAGTCTCATTCTACTATTCCTTTAAATAACATGCCCTGTCTAGGCCAGACTGCTCCGTCCCTGTCCTCCACATGCATCTGGAATGTGGTAATGTCTTGTCATTAACTCATGCCAACCATGCCCAGCCCCTGACTTCCATTTGTGCAATCTTATAGCCCTTTAACGTCTGGACTCAAGACACCTTAAACTTTTCTCTCCTGTTTCTTAACCCCAGCACAGATATGTCAGATCAGTGGCTCTTAGACATAGACCGGATTCAGTCTTGTATTTTAATCTATTGATTAATGAGTCAATTGATTGATTAAATATGTAATATTTAGATTTCACCTGTGAAAGCCATGCTTAGATGTTGAGGATGTAGCAGCAAACAAGAGACACAAATTCATTGCATTTAACCTACAGAGAACCCTCCCCGTCCTGTGCGTCTCTGTCTCCCCCGACTCTCACACATAAATTAGCTAGCCTAAAACATTTAGGGATGGAAACTCTTTGACTAGACTATACATTTTTAAGGGCAAATATATATTACTATAATTATTAATCATTATTATCATCAATAATATTTACTAATTTATGACCACACACCATGCCTTGTGGTTCACTTCTTATAATAACTCTGAATACCAGAATTATTATTTTCTCTATTTTACAGGCAGAGAAAATTAGGTACAGAGAGTTCAAATGACTTGCAAGAAGTAAGCAGTGATCAGTAGACACAACTTCAGTCTGAGGCATGTGGACTCCACTATCCAGACTCTGAACAACCTCAGTGTCTCTGCTCCCATTCATGATGCAGACCTAGCACTGAACACTCTGTCAGGCATACGTTGGGTAGTTAAGAGCCTTAACTCTTGCCTGGGATCAATCACTAACTTTCTCACTCACCAACTCTGTGGCCGCACTGGGCCTCAGTGGACTCAGCTGTAAAATGGGAAGAAGAAGAATAATAGTATCTATCATATAGAGTTGTTAGGAAGATCAAATACTTAACCATAAATATGGCATTTAGAACAATACTTGGCAAAAATTTAGCATTACTTTGTGTGATAAAAACAGTTACCACTCTGGAGGTTTAGGAAGTCCCTGTGAATGGATGAACACTCACCCAGCCCTGGGTCCCAGGCACAATTTGAACTTAGCAGCAACGAACAAATCCACAGGCCAATGCTCAGAACACAGCAGGGTGCCCAGTAATTGTTTATTGATTGAACAGCTGACTGTCACAATCTGCGGAGGGGCGGTGCCACATGGAGACCAGCAGGAGTGTGCATCCTGAGCTGAGCATTGATCTGACTCCACAGGGTGAGGAGCCCCTGGTCAGGACGAATCCAATTTCAATATTGTAAATGGCATGCACATCCTTTAATCCACCACACCGTGCCCTACAGCTCCAGACCTCCAAGTACAGTCATCTCTGCAGCACTACCAGCTCTGCAACAACCCCATCCATTCTATCTGATGGCTCTGAAAGTGCAAGTCTACCTTCCAAACAAGGGAGGTTAGGCGATTCATTAGAGGCTGCCAGTCCCAGGCTGACACGCAGGTGGCACAGCCCCGAGTGCGCCTGGAGCCATGAGGTGAGGAGTCATCCCAGCCACCCTCTGCCTCATGCATGCTGTGCGGCATTTTCCCCGGACAGGGGAGTATTGCAGCTCTTCTGACCTTCAGATCTGAGTTCTTGGGGGAAGGGAGGGCAGAAGAAGGAGGGAAACACCATCACATTGTCATTTTTCAACCCATCTCTCTGGTTCCAGAGGCCTCAGACTGCTTACAAACATGAAAACGTGAAGTCCTCAAGAGAAAGGGCTGGGTTGGTGGCCAGCTTTGCACCCCACACAACCCCGGTGGGGATGAGGAGATGGTGTGTGGCTTGGCCTGGGACGTCTGAAGGCTCCAACCTCTACCCAGCTGCCTACGCTGCCATCAGGCCAAACGCTGAACACGAGGAAGGGATGCCCCAGGGAAATCAGTCATCTTTTGTTCTGAACCAAAGGGCTCTCAGCCTTGATGAGCAATGCTGTCACCCAGACCCTTTGAATCAGAATTCCTGGGGTTAGGACAGATACTACTCCTGTTTTCTGTCCAGTTGGGTTATTTTTATCAGGATTTTTCTCCAAAGGCCACCATGGAGTTTTAGTGAGCTGGACAAGTGGGTCTAAACATCTTACAGCCCAGCTAGGGAAATACCTACACCTACAGCTCTAAACATGGGTAGGCAACCTTGCAGGAGCCTAACCTGAGGCCCCACCTCTCTCAGTACCACTCCAAGCTGAGGATAAGGAAGCTGTTTCTACAGAAAGAAGCATCAGGACCCTCTTGTCCTGACCAAATGGAGACTGGAATTTCAGAATCAAGAGAGGAAGAACGATCCTAAGAACACCCCCAGCTTTGGGCGCAGAGATTCACCTCGTGCCGAGGTCACACTTCTTGTCCAGTGGTGGACCCCAGCACAGCACTGACTCTCAGAAAGTACTTGCTGAAAAGATGAACGAGAGAAAGATCAGCAAGCAGGTCTCCTGTCCCATTCCACCCAGCCCCTGCTCAGGCTCAGGGTTAACCTGCAAAGGCAGGTTACACTCACATACTAGGCAAAAAGCACCCCACCCTCTAGCTTATGCACAGTTTGGTCTCATGAGAGAGGGAAGCAGATGCAGCAGAAAGAACACAATGGGTTTGGGGATGGAGCACTTCAATTTGTCCCACCACGTCCCATGTGTGTGAGTTCGGATGAGTCACCTCTACTTGCTAGGCTGGTTTCAGCATCTGCAGGTCAGGAGTCGCAGCATGGATGCCACAGGCTCCTGCAGGTGTCTGCTGAGCTTGCCGCAGCGACTGGGCCCTGGTAGATGCTCTGCACGTGGCAGCTGCTCAGAGAGGATGACTCTGGACCCCTGGCCATCTGGCCTTTGAGTTCAGAGGAGGGTCCTGGCCAGTGGAGCTGGGCACAGGCTTTGGTGTTCAGAGCAGGACTCCTGGAGAGCGGATGGACATGGTTGGGAGAAACTGAGAGCTAGGAAGTCAGGGTAAGTTGAAATGCAATGCTGCCCCCATCAGCTGTGTGACTGAGTCACTGTCTTGCTTGGTCTCTATTTCAGGCTTCAAATTAGATAACTCCTCATGGCCCATCCAAGAGTTTACAGTCCTACCTCAGTGTTAGTAGCTTATCTGGCCGGCCCATCCAACACCTATGTCATGGTGACCTCTCTCCTGCCATATATTCCAGGGGTGCTGGGTTGGATGAGCTGTGATTCAGGCACTAAACTTGAGCCATGTGGTTTCAGGAGGACTGGAAGTCAGCTCTGAGTTTCTTTGTTGTTCCCTGATGTTTCTCTGGCTCCTCAGACAGTGTCTCTCACTCTTAGCTGTAGAGTACATGCTCACTAAATACTCCCCGAGTGCAGGAGCCCCCACTCAGAGACAGGAGGGACCTGCTGCGTGTGCACACAGGCCGGAATGCTCATTCGGCTCACTCGGCACCTTCACTGTTTGCCGGAGAAGCCAGACTCCAAGGTTAACTTTGTTAGTCATACAGTTAAGGGTGCCACATTCCACTCAAGACTTCTGTTTTCTCATCACTAAAATGAGAAAGTGGCTCCTCTTCTTAGCAGGAATTAAGCCAGGTGTTAGGTGTGAAAGAAGGAATTGCAAACTCCTATTAAATGCATGACATTATTATTACGAGGACAAGCAATTAGTGGCCATAAACTCGAACTCTGGGTCTTAAGCAAATGTTTGACGAGGATCATCCACACTTTCTCCTTCAGGCCCTGAAGCCCTCAGATCTCTCATGCCCTCCCACTTACTCCTTTTTTTTTGGTCCTTAACCGAACATTGTAGAGACTTCTTAGGTCTGAAAAAAACATCTTGCCTGGAGCTCTGATTATATACTGAAGTTTGCTGCAAATGAAAGAACTGGAATTTGAGGTTTTTAGAAGCTCAGAATAAACAGAGTAATTGGAGAAATGAAATATCCATTAGTCTAAATGAATATTTCTATAAAGCTGCATGTTAGACATTGATAAAAAGGAATGATTAAATGCAGAATTAACCAAGATTAATTATTTTAATCAAGAGATTAATCACGATTATATCTTTACATTCGCTGGCTTGGCTGATGTTTGCTCAGCAATCTGAGGGAAAATCTGTTCATTTATCACCTTCATATTTGAAAATCAGCCCATATTTTATAGTCTCCCATCCACCATCATCAACCTTCATGTAAACAGAAGCTCCTAAACAGATAAATAGCATTTGAGAAGAGTGTGCCTGGAGCCAAGGAGCTTCATGCTGGGACCCAGATTCAAAGCTGAAAGGTTTTTGTTTTGGTGTGTATGTGTGTGTGTGTGTGTGTGTGTGTGCGCGCGTGCGTGCGCTTAAATTATTGGGAGCCCACAGCTGTTCTTCATTTTACACCAGTTGCCTAATTTAGTGCCTTTTTCCAGCTGAATTCATCAATTCACCTGAGGATGGGCTTAGAGAGCTGATGGTAGGGGCCAGCTAAGGTGATAGATGGTGCTTTGGGGCAGGTACCCCCTGGGAAGACACTGCCGCTGGGGGCATGGAGCAGGCTGGGACTCTGGCTCTTGAAAACTAAAGTAGCCCAGTGCCAAATGAGATGTCAATAAATGAAAAACCAATTTAGGTTTGTCCTCTTTGGTCCTTTCAAACATAGTCCTTTGTTAACAACTGAATTTTCAGATGAGGACCCAAAACTAGTTCTCCCTGGGCCCCCATTGTCTCAGTAAGAGGTCCACGATTCACCCAGGATTCACACCAGGTAACTAGAATAAGTCTTAACATGTCTCTTTATTACCTACCCAATTAATCAGAATATATATATGAATATAGATGTATTATATAATGAATATGTATTAGTAACTATGTAGATGTAGGATTCATCAAACATATATAGTACATATTATATGCACATAGTATATATCAAACACACATACATATGAATGTCTATATAAAGTTGCTCAGCCTTGGATAGCCATCCATCTTCTTCAATCATAGCTTGCATTTCTCACTTGGGCCATCATGGTTGGATTGGAAACTGTGCTACCAGTCACTTCTAAATTAAAATTGAGAAAAGAATGCCACCTTGGACAGCTCCTGAATTCCTTCTCCTAACAGATATGTAGTGAATGTCAGTTGTACATCAGGCCCTCTGCTTTAGCTGGGCTGTGCTCCTGATGGATGGTTCTTTTCTGTGATTAAGTTAACTCTCTCCAGGTCTCATCATATAAAATCCTGTCATTACCCATATTTTGCCTATTTTTTAAGTCACAGAGAGTTTAAATAATTGGATCACTGTCTGTAGGTCAATCTTGGGAGAATTGAAATCTTAATAATATTGAATCTTCTGTTCCATAAAAATGGTTTATTTTACTATTTCTTTAAGTTACTTTTAATTTCTTTCAGCCATGTTTTGTAGTTTTCAGTGTATAAGGCTTGAATTTATTTTATTAAATTTACTTATAAGCATATTATTCCTTTTGATGCTATCAGGCAATTGTTTCCTTTGTTCCATTTTGGGGGTTTTCTTTGCAGATATAGAGAAATTGCAATAGATTTTTTTATATTGGTCTTGCATCCTGTGACCTTGCTAAACTTGTTCATTAGTTCTAGAAGTGTGTGTATGTGTGTGTGTGTGTGTGTGTGTGTTAGGGTTCCCTGCATATAGAATTTTGTCATCTATAAATAAAACCAGTATTATTTTTTTCCTTCCAATATGGATATCTTTATTTCTTTTTCTTGCCTAATTGCATGGGCTAGGACCTCTGGTATAATCCTATATAATAAAAGCCTAATATGCAAATTGACCAAACAGCAGAATGACCAGTAGAATGACCAGTCACTATGACATGCACTGACCTCCAGGGGGCAGATGCTCAATGCAGGAGCTTTCCCCAGCCTGCAGGCCCCAGGCCAGGTAAGGTGGGTGTCAGTGGGGCCCCCTGATCGCCCCTTCGTCACCCCACAGATCGGCCCTGATCGCTGACCAGGCCTAGGAACCCTACCCGTGCACAAATTCCGTGCACCAGGCCTCTAGTATTGACTAAAAGTGGTAAAAAAATGACTATCCTTACCTTTTAAATAACACATTTGTCAAAAAAGAAGTAAAAGGAAAATTACATGGTAATTTTAAATGAAATTTCAAGGCCTGACTGAGTGGCCCAGTTAAAGTATTGTCCCATAAACCAAAAAGGTTGTGGTTTTGATTTCCAGTCAGGGCATATCCTAGGTTGCAGGTTCAATCCCTGGTGGGGAGACATATGGGAGGCAACAAATTAATGCTTCTCTCATATTGATGTTTCTCTCACATTGATGTTTCTTTCTCTCCACTCCTCGCTCTCTAAAAGTCAATAAAAGTGTATCCTTGGGTGAGTATTAATAAAAAAGAAAATTTAACATGTAAAATTTTGTGATATGTCACATTCAAGAAAGCATTCAGCCTTTTCCACTAAGTGTGATATTAGCTGTAGATTTTCCACAGATGATCTTTACCAAGTTGGGACAATTCTATTCTATTCCTAGTTAATTGAGAAGTTTTATCAGGAATAGATGGTAGTTTGTCAAATATTTTGTCTGCATTTATAAAATAGTCAGATGTGTGTTGTTGTTTTTTAGTTTGTTGATACGGTGAGTTACAATTGATTGCTATTTGAGAGTGAAACCAAACTTGCATTCTCAGGATAAGCACCCAGGCATATGTAATTACCATTATATCATTGCAGATCCTTATCAGGCATTGTTGTGTGCAGCTTACCATTTAAAATGTATTTGTCCATGTTCTTGAGGGAAATGGATCTGTAGTTATCTTTTTTGTAATCTTTTTGGTTTTGGTATCAGAGTAATACTTTCCTCCTATAATCAGATGGGAAGTTATTTCCTCATTTTCAATTTTCTGGAAATGTTTGTATAGAATTAATAATATTTCTTCTTTAAATATTTGGTAAAATTCATCTGAAAAAAATTATCAGGGCTTAGAATTTTCTTTATGGGATGATTTTTAATTAAAATGTCAATGCCTTTAAAAGTCAAAGGGCTAAATAATGTTAACTATTTTTTCTTCAATGTGACTTGGTAGTTTGTGTATTTCAAGTAATTTGTGCATTTCATTTAAGTTGTCAAATTTATTGCCATTTAGTTGTTTGTAATATTCTACTAATATTATTTTAATATTTGTAGAATCTCTGATTGTGGCATATCTCTGATTCTTGATATTAATTATTTGTATTCTCAATTTTTTCCCTAGCTACAGGTAAATCAATTTTATTGATCTCAAAAAAACCCCAGCTTTTTGTTCTATTAATTTATTCTATTGTTTCTGTTCTTTGTTGCATTGCTTCTTCTTTGAATTTAGTTGACTAAATTCCTTTTCTCATTCTTCCAAGTGGTCATTAATTTGAGACCTTTCTTATTCTAATATGACCATTTAGTGCTATAAGTTTTTCCTTCTGCTTTAGTGGCACTTCACACATTCTCATATCTTGAATTTTCATTTTCTTTCATTTCACAATACTTTGCAATTTTCCTTTTAACTTCATCTTTGACATGTTCTATGTAAAAGCATTCTATTTATGGATTCTGTTTAGAGGTTTTCTAGAGATTCTTTAGTTATAGATTTCTAATTTAACTAGATTGTGGTTGGAAAACACACATTGTATGGTTTGCGTCCTTTTAAATGTATTTTTTAATGGCCCAGCATATGATTTATTGTGGTGAATATTCCCTGTGTACTTGGGAAGAATGTATAGTCTGCTGCTGGTATGGCGTGTTCCATAAATGTCGAGCGGATCGTTTGTTGATGGTGTTGTTCAAATCGTCAATATTCTTCTTGAATTTCTCTCCAGTTGTTCTATCCATTGTTGAGAGAAGGTATTAACATCTCCGTCCATGATTTCTGCTTTGTCCACTTTTAGTTCAGTGCTGATGACTCCTGTTTCGTGTATTTCGATGCTGTTATCGGGTTCAGAAAGGTTTGAGATTGTCACATCCTTTTGTGAACTGACTTCTTTATCGTTAGGAGGTAGCCTTCTTTAGTCCTGTCATACTCTTTCCTCAGAAATCTACTTTGTTTGATATTAATATAACTGCTCCAGCTTTCTTTGGAATAGTGTTCACATGGCATATCTTCTTCTATCTTTTACTTTAAACTATTGTGTCACTATATTTGAAATGCATTTTTTATAGGCAGAACATACTTGAGTCTTGTTTCTTAAAGTCTAATCTGAGAAATTTTTTGCTTTTTAACTTGGGTCTTCACACCATTAACATTTAATGGAATTATTTATATGGTTGCATAACCATGTGTCACTTGACGATGGGGACAGTCTGAGAAATGTGTAATTGGGTAATTTCATCACTGTGTGAACATCACAGCGTGCACTTCCACAAACCTAGATTGTGCAGCCTACTGCACACCTAAACTACGTGGTAGAGCTATTGCTCTTAGGCTGCACACCTGTACAGCATGCTACTGTACTGAACACTATAGGTAATTACAACACAACGAGGGGCCCAGTGCACAAATTTGTGCACTTTGAAAGGAACTGTGGGCCATGAGGCTGCGGTGGGCACATGGATGGCTCTCGGCCCATCCTTCACGCCCCCACCTGGCCCCTCCCACTGTGGCTCCTGATCCACTGTCTGCTGGCAGCCCCACTCCTGCCGCTGCTGCTCCCACGTGCCGATGGTGCCAGCCCCGCTCACACCCGCTGATGGTGTGTGATTGGGGCCAGTGCCAGCAACGGGTGCAAGCGGGGTTGGCACCATCAGGGGGTGTGAGTGGCAGCTGCTGCCCTGATCACCCCTGAGGAGCAGGGGAAGGTGAAGAAGCCCTCAGGGGCGATCAGGGCTGGCAGCAGCCACTAGCACCCGCTGACAGTGCCGAGCGATCAGAGCCAGGCACTGGCAGCAGGTGCAAGCGGTGCTGGTGCCGGCAGCATGTGCAAGTGCCCTGCAGGACCACAGTGTGGGAGCAAAGAATTTTCAGTAACCAGCAGAGGCTCGCTCTGATGACAGTGACCAGCGCCCCCCCCTTGTTCTGGCGCTCCACTCACCTGCTCCACCATCCCACCATGGCCGATGCCCATCATGTCTCACGTGCACCCTCTGGTAGTCAGCACATGTCCTACCAACCGGTAGTTTGGTTGTTTGGTTGTTCAGTTGTTCCGCTGTTCGGTCTATTTGCATATTAGAGTTTTATATATATAGATGATATACATATTTGTGTATCTAAGCTCATCTAAACAGAAAAGGGGCAATAAAATAGGGTATAAAAGATAGAGTGCAGCCCTAACTGGTTTTGCTCAGTGGATAGAGCATCAGCCTGTGGACTGAAGGGTCCCAGGTTCGATTCCAGTCAAGGGCATGTACCTTGGTTGCGGGCACATTCCCAGTAGGGGGCGAACAGGAGGCAGCTGATCGATGTTTCTCTCTCATCGATGTTTCTGACTCTCTATCCTTCTCCTTTCTTCTCTGGAAAAAATCAATAAAATATATTAAAAAAATAAGTTAAAGATAGAGTGCATGTGGCAGGGTGCAGACATGCACGTGCATGCCAGTGGGAGGTCTGTAAAGGGACATGCAGGCTGGTGGGGGCAGGGAGTAGACCTCTAAGGCAGGGAAGGGAGGAAGGGAGAGAGAAGGGGAGAGCAGAGATCAAGAATGACAGGGAGAAAAGACAGAGAGTGAGGAGAGAGAGGAATGGGACTGGGAGAAAGAGAAGAGGGTAGGGAAGTGAGTTTGTGCACACGGTGTATGTGGGTGTGGGGTGGAGCAGGCATAGGCGGGTGGGGGTGGGTTCCTGGGCTTCCCTCCTCCCCCACCTGCTCCTCTTGCTCCCTCACCAATCCCAGGCCCCAGCCCCAGTGGGCCTCCTTGTCCATTTAAACCACACAAAGCTAGCAGTAAATTCAACATCAGAGTTGGGTCCAGTCTTTCCTTTCAACATCGCAAATAAACCTTTGCTTGTAATCCATTACGACTAGTTTTTCTAGTTACTCCATCTGTTCTTTGTTTTCTTTTACATCTTTTTGCTTTTCTATCAATTTTTATGAATCCGTTTTATCTCCCTTTTGGCCTGTTGTCTCTAACTTTTATTTTATTGATTGTTAGCGTTATTACAGTCTGCCTTTCTCTGTCTCTAAAGCTTATTTTAGTCCCCACTTTTAGGGCCCTTTATTGGGTTAAACAGTTGGTTTCTGCACGATTCTGCAGGAGAGTGAGAAGGAGAGAGACCTCATGTCCCAGAGCCGGGTCTCAGACACATTCGAGGCCTCAGCTCTGGAGAACTTACTCTGGTCTAGACGGAAATAAATTACACTTTTTAGAGGTCAGCTCTTTAAATTTTTGTCACCATTTTTCCAAAAAATGCCTGTTTGACCAGTTATTTATTCACTCTTAAATAATTATATGACGAGATAGTATTCTCTGGAGAATATTAAATAACACAAAAGCTAATGAGAAAACAAAAAGGAAAATTCTGATGACGATTGTCACCACATTCACGGGCCCCAGGCTTCCCCTGCAAAAACAGACATTTGTTTATTTGCAAACAGAATAGCCAGCACTCGCTATATGTTAGGCCATTAGTTTAGCACTGAACATGGATGGCTTCACCCTCACAAATCTGGGAAGCAGGTGCTATTACAACTACATTTTATAGATGAAGAAAGCGACGCACAAGAGATCAATCAATGTTCTCTCAATTGACATCGATGACTTTGATGTTTGAACTTCCAACACTTTAGCCAGAGCCGTCACACCCAACCACCATACTAAATGTCCTTATCATATGCACATATTTTTATAGAAATAAAATAATCCTTTTCTTATCTCATGTGTGTGTGTGTGTATAATTTTTCCATGTGATATTCACACTTTTACCCCCAGGAATTTTGGCTTAAGATTCTAATAAGTAGTAACATAGGCCAGCTCACTTGGAAGTTCCTTAATTCTCTCCTTCACTTTTCCTGTCCCTTTCCACCAGTCTCCTGGGCAGCTATTAACAGGCTCCTTCTATGACTAGGTCTTGTAAAATATAGAAATTTGGATTTTTCTACCCCACAATCAGAATAGCCATTTCTGAGGAGTCATGGGAAGACTGGACCTGCTCCCCCGTGATCTGTTACATTCAGGTGAACCGTATGGGGGTTGCCACATTCAAATAATGCTTTATTGACTTATGCAAAATTATAATTAATTTCTTTTCCAAAACCAACAACTTGGCACACTGTGTGTTTTCATGGTGTTGTACATTGTGGCTGACACTGACACCTACTGTTAAGGAGGGAAAGTGCAGCTCAGCTCTGTTAGCCATTGCATATAACAAACAGGGCCAGAGTCCTCTACTTCTGCCTTTAATGCAGTCTCTGGAGTGCTCAGAGCAACAGAAGCTAGATAAATTGTGAGTCTCCAGCTCTCATGTACTCACTGTTGCTGTCTTAAGCAGCTCCTGATTTATGATGGAGTCCATTCATATTTGTGCCCTTCAAAATCTGAAATCCCTCATCTCTCTCTGAGATCATCAAGACTTTCAAAATGTTCTCATCCTCTAAGCTTCTTTCCTCACATTTGGGTTTTAACTTCCAGTCTGCATCTGACAGCTTAGAGCTTGGATTAAAGTTTTCCATAGTGAGGTTCAGGCTGAATAATTAAAAGAAGTGACAGGCAATAAGTTGGCAAAAAGGGAAGAACAAAAAATTGCATTCCAGTGAGGTGACTATACCCAAGTCACTATGCTAGATGTTTTCATGTGGTTTTTCATTCAGCACTCGCCACCATCCTTAATAAGCAGCAATTTATATTCCTATTTAATAGACAAAACTTTTTCACATCCAGTTCAAGTCTGAGGTTCACAAAGCTTAATTTGTCTATAGGCAGAAAATTAGTAAATTGAGGAGATTCAATATGAAATCCGGTCTTCATTTCAAAGCTTTCTGTTACCTCTGTAAAAAATTATATTTTGTAATATAGTCCTGTGGACATAACTTTATTTGATAAACACATAACTTATCAAATAGGCAGTTTAGCTCTATTTTATAGATGAGGACATCAGGGTTTGCACCAAGTTGTACAGGTAGAGAGATCTCAAAACAGGGTGTGAATTAAAACATTCTAATTTTATCATGAGACACCTTCATTCAGTGGCTCTGGAGTCACCTGCCTCAGTGCCACACTGGGCCCTGCCAGTTTCTAAGTGGGTGACTTTAGGTAAGTTGCTTAACATAGTATGACTCTCTTTTTTCCTCATCGATAAAGTGGGAATAATTATAGCACTTCCCTTATTCAACTGTCAAGAGGATCATCTGAGATTATATATAATGCACATATGGCAGGTAACACATAAGATGTTATTATTATGATCAAGGATGGATATAACCTGCCTTAGTTACTGGGTTTCTAGGGAAGGAAATAAAGTCACTTCATGGAACATTTCAGCATAAAGCCATCAGTTTTTGGAGCCAGTCCCCTCTTTCTGCCCTGTCTCACAGGCCCAGGTCACGAGCCAGAGGAAACTGTGCTCAGTCTGCTTCTGCCACTACCATAGAGTCAGTTGTGTCCACCACCAAAGCCTTCCTGCTCTCCTGGCAGCCGAAGTAGGATTCCAGGCTAAAGGCATCATTTGTACTGAAGCGTTTCTATTTCAGTTACTGGGAAGTGTGCCAGAGGGAAGGAGTGAGACAGGAAAGAATGCCCGTCTACTAGGAAGGCTGGGTTCTGGGTGCTTTCCCGGCTGGTGACCAGACAGGAGGAAGCTCAGACAGACTGGACAAGCCGCTCCTGAAGCATTCATAGAGCGGGGAAAACACGTTAGCAATCCTTTATGACCCTCTGTTTCCTTATCATTAATGTAGAGCTAATAAGGCTTACCAGGAGTGGATGAAATAATGTATGCAAAACGCTGAGACTGAGTGCCCCCTGCAGGACAGAACTGTAACACAAGGAACTCTGGGTGGAGAATCAGGACACCTCCATTTCCACGTAGCTGAGGGTTTTCTGTGTGTATTGGTGTGAGCTGTTTGCCTTCACTGGCTGATCATTTCTTCATCTGTATAATCAATGGTTTGGATTTTATAAATTCTTAATGTTTCTTCCAACTCAGTCTGCATAAGCCATCATTCACATTCACTCATCCATCATACTTTTATTAAGTACTTGCCTACCACCCAGGCACTGATGATACCAGGATGAATAAGAAAGATTAACCTCAAAGAGCTCAACGCTATAATGAATATGATCCATGCACTGTGGGGAGCAAGGTGAACAGAAACAAGTAATCGCTTTTAGGGGAGTTGGCGATGGCTCAGAGAACACATAATTTTTGAAATGGGCCTTGGAGAACCAGTGCAGGCTTTCCAGATGAGAAGGAATGTCCCATAAAATAATAATGATGCTTTTATGGGACAACTGGAAAAGGTGAGTCCCCATTCTCTGCGGGACATTTCTAAGTCATGTCTCCGAATAAGATTGGGTTTTGCCTCTTAAGTTTCACTTCAAAGTGATGGCAGTCGACGCCATGTGGGCTCGGTATCCTGATTCTGAGTTCGCTCTCTAATACAGAGCCAGGCTCAGGCTCATGTCTTAAGGAAAGATGTATAGATCCGGGCACACGGAACAACCGGCAAGTAAGTGTGCTCTCGAGCTCGGAGCCACTGTCCAGGGATTCAGAGAAAGGTTTGGGCTCCTGGAGAAAACCGAAGAGGGAGGCAGGGAAGCCAATGCTCTTTGGTAGGAATGAGAGAGATTGCGGCTCCCAGGCGACAGAGGCCTTGGCACTCCGCCAGGCTGGAGATGAGCTAGACTGAGAAGCCATCGTGTTGGTGGCAGTGGGGTCTACAAGGGCAGTGATGGTGCTGAGCACGGCAGGGTCACTAGGTAAAATGTGGTCACATTTCCCGTTTGACTGCCCCCTGTTTTCCTCCATCTTTAGGCACCATCATAGTTCTTTGTTATTTACTCTTTTTTTCCTACTCAGTCCTTGTAGCTCCAATGGAGCTGATTCCATCTGTGGTCTGGGGTTAGTCATGTGACCCTCTCCTGGCCAATCAGAAAACCTGTCCCCTTTGCCACAGTGACCAGTTCTGGAATGTGCTTGCTCACCCATCAGAGAAAATCCCAGAACTCTCGCAGGGGTGACTGGGAGAGAGAGAGAGGCGCCCTTGTTAATAAGAACCACAGGAAGATGGGGTGCGGCTGAGGTGCTGGCTGCCATCTGGCACCAGGAAGGAAGAACTTGCTTGAGAATGAAACCACCACTGAGGAACAAAACTTAGAGAAATCGACAGCACTGGTGGTACTGCTCAGCGTCAGGCAGTTCTGTCTGGATGGTGCGATTCTGTGGCCAACAACTTCCTTTCTGTTTCAACAGTTCAAAGTTAGTTTTCTGTCCCTTGGGAACTCTTCTGGGTTAAATGATGATTCTTTCCTTCTTGGAGCTTAGGGCTTTGGAAATGGGAGGTACCTCTGATACCAGCTTTTCTATGATTTCAGAAAAGTTCTTTCTTCCCTGGATAATGGTCCAGGTTGTCAACCCAGACAGACCTTTTTCTCCATACGATGCCCAAGCCATCGCCCAACCTGCAGCTCCAGAGCTCCCTTATCTACAGCTTCTTCTTCCCACACCTTTTTTTTTTTCCTGCCTCTTTTTAAAAATAACTCGCATCTGCTTGTCTGCCTCCTGCTCATCCTTCTGTTGCCACATGTGAGCATCCCTGGTCCTGTCCCTGGCACCGAGGAAGCTTGGGAGAGGCTCCTGGACCCGTTTCTCCTGCTATGCGTTCACTCTGCCCAGTGTCTAGCTCCCCCAGTTATAAGCTTCTCTCTCCTTGGCTCAGCACAGGACCTATCAGAAAATGTAGTTGCATTTTTGGATTCACTAACCTGAGACTGATTTCGATGTCATAGATTCCTGGATGTAACTTTCTGACATCCTGTAGACGGGTGGCAGAGAGAACTCAGGCTGCACAGATTCTGGGGAGAGGTGCCCCTTTTACTGGTTTAGGCGAGGAGGAAGGTTGAACTAAGTCACTGTAAGTAATAGGAATTGGTTAATTCCTAGCTATGACAGGGCCAATACTTACAGAGAACGTGTTATGAATGATACACTGTGCTATGGACTTGTGGTTTGCATTTGTTTCTCAGACAGCTCGTTAGGTACTCTAATTACCTCCATTCTGAAGCTGAGAAATCCGAGGTACCGAGAAGTTAGCAAAGTTGCTGCGGTCACACAGCTAATGATGGCTATGGTATTCATCTGGGTTTCCACTGTCTAGATACAAGGGAGTATTGGACTTCCCCGTCCTGTGTAGGTTGTGAGCCTGGTAACTTGCTTGGCCGATAAACTGTGACTGGATGTGATGTGTCTCTCTGGGGTGAAAGCTCTAAGGACCCTTTTCCCTGGGAAGGTGGCAGCCTTGTCAGCCTGGTGAAGGTGACACACATGACAAAGAACAGGGCCTCTCACTGATGCCCCGTGAATTCATGAAAGAAGCAGGAGAAAAACTTGTGTGAGCCTTAAAAAGCATGGATTTTTAAAATTATTGAAACATGACCTAGATAATTGAATGATTAGTAGAGTCATGATTAAAAATCCAGCTAATCTGGCTTTAAAGCCAGAACTTGAGCAGTTCTTTATTTCTCTGTAAGAACACTTGAGAAAGTAAGGACCCCTATAGTGACTGGGCAGCAACCAGGAGTTTGGGGATACAGCGTCGCTGTGATTTCCAGGGCATCTGGTCAACCTCTCAGCAGCACAGTCTTGGCTGTGAGCATAGACCTGAGCGGCAGCCTCCCCTGGTCTCTGCCCCAGGGTCGCACGATTGGGTCACAGAGCAATAGCGTCTCCAGCTCTGTTCTGGTTTTGCCTTCCCAGTGTCTGCTTACCTGAGGCATCCCCCGATTCACATCATCCAGGGCTTTTCCTGTCTACCCCTATTTGCTTCTGCTTCAGGTGGTGGCTTCTACAAACTGCCCGCTCATTGAACCTTGAATTTTAAACTCTCCACGATTGTCTGTTGGTTCACAGAATCCAGGGCCACTTTATTATTATTATTATTATTTGTTTGTTTTTTGTTTTTTTTTCATATTTTTTCCGGCTTTATTGAGATACAGACATATAATATTGTGTAAGTCAAGGTGTGACTTGATATACTTCATTATTGCACTATGATTCCCATGAAGTGCTAGCTAACACCCCCATTGTGTCATATGCTTTTTAAAAATTAATTTATTTATTGTTTAAGGTATTACAAATAGTAGTACATATGTCTCCTTTTTCCCCCCCATTGACCTCCCCCCGGCTTCCCCTACCATCCCCTGGCATAAGCCCTCACCCACCCCCGACCAGTCTCTTGCGTCTATTGGTTGTGCTTATATGCATGCATACAAATCCTTCAGTTGATCTCTTACCCACCCCCACCCCTCCCCTAACTTCCCCCTGTAGTTTGACAGTCTGTTCAATGCTTCTTTGCCTCTATCTACTTCTGTTCAACAGTTTATAATGTTCTTTATATTCCAGAAATGAGTGAGTTTATGTGGTATTTATTTTTCCAGTATGGTGTTTCCTCAAAAAATTAAAAATGGAACTACCATTTGACCCAGTAATACCACTTCTAGGAATATATCCCAAGAAAACAGAAACACCAATCCTGGGCCACTTTGAAGGCTGCTGACCATAGATTCCTAGGCCAGGTGGTCCGGTGGTTCCCCCGGTCCAGTAAGCTGCCAAGAAGACTGGTTACCCGCTGACAGACCTAGGGGACCTCTAACAAGCCCCTCGACACATTGTAGGAGGTCAAGTCACCACGCTGCACACCTTAAACTCACACAGGGCTGTTTGTCAATGACATCTCAGTCGAACTGGAGACAAATAGTAGTGAAAAACATAGGACCTTGAAAGCCAGTTTGCGTGCAGCGTTAGAAATAATGAGACTTTACATCATGTGGCAGAATAACCAGCAGGTGCTGGCTAGGCTCCTCCAGAAGCCTTCTGTCTCTGCTCCCCTTTCATACTCTACCTCCCTCGCTGGCCAACAGGTGGCTGGCCCTCTGTGGCCCCCCCCCACCCCGCCCCCGCCCTGCCTCTTCTTACAGTCAGGGACTCCGGGGCTCAGCCCTGTCAACGGCTCCATTGTTCTTCCCAAATCGCTCTTAAAACAAACCTGGTCTAGATGTTTTCTAAAATTAAAATTTAGTGGACAAATTCTGCGTAAATATCTTCTCCTGTAACAAAGAAAAAGAGTTGGGAAAATTCTAAAGTTCCTTTTGACCAAGAGTCTGAAGCACACGCTCAGCCTGTCACCCTCTTGTCCCTGGCGATGACCAGTAAGCAGCCTGTGACATTCATATGCATGCTTACCACATGTGTGTGCTCGACATGACCAGTATCACACTGCACGCATCATGTTGTAATTTGCTTCCTTTTACCCAGCAGTAAGTCTTTGCAGCATCCACATAATGATATTTCATAGATCTATTTGGTTTATTTCTTTAAACCATAGCTTCTTTTCCATGGCGTAACTACATCACAGTTTACTTAGCCAACTTCCCATCAATGCACATATAGACTGGTTCTTTTATTAAAGTTAAAAACTGTGTCGTGATGAACGTTCTTATATATGCTTTCGTGTGTAAATGTGAGTGATTCTCAAGATCTGACACTAAGCAATGGAATTCCTGGGTAGTTTAGATCCGCACCTTAATGTCAGTAGCTGTTAGCAAATCTGAGCTCCCTTTCACTCTGACTTCAGTATCTGACTCTCGGCCTGGTTACCTGGACCTGAAGTAGCACCAGTCCAAGCACCAGTTCAAGCAGCAGCACACCGACCCTGACTCCGGGTGCTGCACTAAGGTGTTTCCTCCTCTTGGAGACCCCACGCCATCGCCCGAGGGAAGACATTATGGTCACATCACAGATGAAAAATTCTAGGTTCAAAGAGGTTGAGGTAGTCCCCCAAATACCCCCAACTACTAGTGGCAGGCTCCGGGTTTGAACCTGGGCTGTCTGATGACAAGGCCACATGCTTAGTGATGCATTTGCCTCTTGGAACCCCCTGTGGCTTTGGGTCTCCCCTGGGAGATCTCTTTCAAGTGTCCAGTCTGTAGGCGTGAGGCAAGGGTCTCACCTGTGAGCAGTGTTTGCCCCCCCCCCCCACCGTGGTCAGTGACAGGTGCATCGTGAGAGTAGAGAGAAGAGCGTGGGGCTCGCTCCTTCAAAGGCAGTGCGTGTAGCCAGCAGCCACCTCATCTCTGCCGCAGCTGC
The DNA here is from genome assembly GCF_028538775.1 of Myotis yumanensis. NCBI lineage: Eukaryota > Metazoa > Chordata > Mammalia > Chiroptera > Vespertilionidae > Myotis > Myotis yumanensis. The sequence goes on along the minus strand of NW_027223755.1, from coordinate 107,859,451 downwards.
ACCATCGAGACATGAAATGCTTAACTTTATGTCTCAATGTGACTGGGAGGAGGGTTACCCATACGCAGGGTTGAATGTGATTTCTGGGCGCATCTGTGAGGTTATTTCCAGGAGAGATTAGCCAGCTCCCTCCCCAGTGTGGGTGGCATCACCCATCCACCGAGGGCCTGGGGAGAACAAAAAGGCCAACAGAGGGCACATTCTCTGTCTGCCTAGCGCCTCAGCCTGCCCTGCTCTCAGTTCCCTCAGGCTGGCCCTGCACGCCTGGTTCTCAGTCTACAACAAACCACTGGCTTCGCTGTATCCCCATCTTGTAGATGGCAGGTCGTGGGACTTCTGAGCCTCCATAATCACACGAGCCCATTCCTCCTTAGATAGAGATGGAGCAGGGGTGGGGAACATATAAAGCCCTCAAACTCACTGGTCTGCCCTCAAGGCATTAGGGGCGAGTTAATTAAATGTGTGACCACATATAGCAGGCGCCTTTCTAAGTTGATAATTCTGTATGGCCCTCGAATGATGTTATAAATATCCAAATGGCCCTTGGCAGAAAAAAGGGTCCTCACTCCTGAGATAGAAAGAAATAGAGATAGAGATAGAGATAGAGATAGAGAGATAGAGACAGAGTTAGAGATAGAGATAGAGTTAGAGATAGAGATAGAGATAGAGATAGAGATAGAGATAGAGATAAAGATAGAGATAGGGAGAGATATAGGGATATAGAGATAGAGGGAGAGGGAGATGGAGAGAGAGAGAGAAGGAGATAAAGATAGAGAGAGATACAGAGATAGAGGGGGGAGGAGAGAGAGAGACTGAGAGAGAGAATTGAGATTGTGAGTGTCCAGCCCAGAAATAAGTTCAAAGTGAGACCCCTAGAGAGTCTCTGGGACACATGTCTGAGGACCTTGCCTCATATGATTAAGGCACATCCGAACGCACGCCACACCCATGCCCGAGCTCTAACCGCTGCATCACCTGGGCCTCTGAGTGGCCACTGATGCTTCCCAGGGTAAGCCCTGAGCAGGGAAACCAGGTATGTGTCCCCTGACCATGCCTCCCACTGCTCCTGCAGCCCCGCCCCGTGCCCTGCTCTGCCTGCCAGACCTTTGTTCACGCTGCCCCCTGTGGGCAGTGCCTGTCACTGCGCATCTTCACAGATGGACCAGCTCAAGTGTCAAATGTCCCACAGTGTCCCCAGGCTCCACCAGCCCAGACTTGTCTCTGTCCTCCGAGCTCTCGCAGTGTCGTCATCCCGCCCAGATCTCTCTGTGCCTCTCAGTTACACTTGCTCCAGTTTTAGGGCTCAAGTTGGCACAGGAGTTAAACTTGGGAACTTTCCCTCTGCCGGGTAGTGTGGTCTAACCTCGTGGCTGTTCATCACATTATTCCCAAGGAATTTAAAATATTTTTTACTTAAAAAAACTTGTATCAGCGCCCCCCCCCCCCCAGTTATTTAATCTCCCTAACCTTCAATTGTAAAATATGGTGATGAAAGCAACCGCAGAGGTTCTGTGGGGACTGAGTGTAAATGAAGCATTTGGCACCGTGCCTGAGGTGGTAAGTGGTGGTATCTTTATCTCCAGCATTATTTATTAATATGAATTGCCATTTATTATTTTCTCTTCTGTTTTCATGATACAAATCTCTTTGGGATGCCAAATGCTCTTTTTTTTTTCTTTTTTTTCTTTTTTTTTTTTTTTTTGCTACAAGGCCTTGGGCAAGTTACTTAACTGTTCTGTGACTCGGTTTTCTCACTGACTGTCACTTACCCATGAGTTCATCACATAGCCACTGCATGCCCACTCTGTGCCCAGGCCAGGGTCTAACGCTGGAGAAAGAAAGATGAACAAAATGATAAGTTATTATGTTCTCATGCAACTTGCATTTAAATTGAGGAAATGGGTATAAGTAAAAATGCCACACAGTAAATTGTGAAGTTAGTCCTGTGATGAGTACTTGAAATAGAGGTATATGGTGTGCAATAGGGGGATTTGGCCTAAACAAGGAAGTCTTCCGGGATTAGTAAGTTCTGCAGTATTAGTAAGAGTTAAGTAGAGGAAAGAAGGAAATAAACTCATTGAGAGCACTGTGGAAAGCATGTGCAAAGGTCCTGGGGTGGCAAGAGGCATGTTGACTACGGAGACTGCTGAGGCTGCAGAACAAGATTGAGAGAGGAAGCAGATGAAGCTCTGAGATGAACAGGAGAGATCGTTTCACATTTTGACGTTCCTCCAGGAAGTGTTCCTGAACTGGTAAAATGAAAACAAGAGGTCTTTGTGCCCTAGCCAGCTTGGCTCAGTGTACACAGCATTGGCTTGAGGATTGAAGGATTCTGGGTTTGATTCTGGTCAAGGACACATACCTTGGTTGCAAGCCTATCCCCAGCCCTGGTCCAGGCACGTGCAGGAGGCAACCAATTGATGTGTCTTTCTCACATCGATGTTTCTCTCTCTATCTCTCCCCATTGTCTCTAAAATCAATGGGAAAATATCCTTGGGTGAGGATTAACTAAAAAAAAATTAAAAGTGTTCATTTAAAAAAAGGAGGTCTTGCCCTAGCTGGTTTGGCTCAGTGGATAGAGTGTCGGCCTGCAGACTGAAAGGTCCAAGTTCGATTCAGGTCAAGGGCACATGCCCAGGTTTCGGGCTCTATCCGCAGTAGGGGGCCTGCAGGAGGCGGCCGATCAATGATGCTTTCTTACCATTGATGTTTCTCTCTCTTCCTCTCCCTTCCTCTCTGAAATCAATTATATATAAAAATAGGTCTTTGAATCTTCCTTAGGGCCAAGGGAAGTGTCCAACCACTTTCCATCTATGGGCTTGAGAAAAATACTTCTGTGAGTTCCTATATGATGAAAACTATGTTGCTCCTGGCTTAATCTTGTAGTAGACGCTACCAAGTATCTGCCTCTCCCTCCATCACATAGTTTCATTTCCATATTAGTGTGAACATTTATTTGTATTTGTTCACAATTAAAGGTCATGAATTTGGATTCTACCTGCTCAATGATCTGTGATACTAAAAGAGAAGTTGAGTTCATGTTCAGAAGCATATACGAAGTTCTTAAGCCACGTTAGAAGTAGTCAATTAGATTCAAACAATTACTGGGATAATTATAAATCATTCCTACCTATTCATTAAAGCAGGTCCAAGATGCTATTTAGAAGCAATAGAGCTGCATTTCTTTGCAAACAGTCTGTAACTCAGGGTGCTGCTAATTCAAATGAGCCTCCCCCTCAATCAAGCAGATTACTGAAGTGTGTTGGCTGGCTCTTTTTAAAATTGAATGGAACATCTCTTTTTCTGATTATATAAGCACACCCACAATGTAATAAATTTAAAAAATTCAGAACAGGATAAGGAAAAATCATCCATTATATCTCTATAATCACTGAAAGCACATCCATTCATTTCTTCCAATCTTTCCTTAAAAACCACTTGATAAATGAGTGGGTGAGTGAAGGTGTGGATGGATGAACAGGTGGTGGTCGAATTGATGATTAATAGATATGCAGGCTGATTTTCCAAAAACAGGGATCATAATGTGTCAGAGATTGTTAATTCTCACCCAATAGCCATATGTTCCTCTGTTTTTCTCCACCTGTGTTAAAGGTCATTGGGACATGAAGCTGGGGTCAAAAGCTTGGGGTGAAAGTGATGGTCACCATTTCCATTCCTGGCATCAAAACTCCTTGCACAATTAGCCACACCCGGTCTTCACCTTGTTTGTCTCATGGTGGAAGCATCCTGAGTTCCTGGGACTCAAAGAAGAGACACAGAGGAGAGACGATGGCCTGCATCTGATTGTGGTAAGAGCAAGCAGTAAATCCTCCCTGCGATTGAGACCCGAGGATCTATCTATCAGAACAGCATGCCTCAGCCTATCCTGACTAACACCCTATACTGACTCATGGTCTACTTTCAGTCATTTCACATGGCACCATATGCCATTTCCTATGTCAACACATAGTCCTCAAAGTTGTAATGTTAGTGCTTGTGCATCATTCATCATGTGGCTGCACTGCAATTTTTTTACCTTTCCCCTGTCTGTGGGTTTTTTTCTTTAATTAAGATAAATTCCTAAAAGATAATTTCAAAAATTGCAACATTTTTGAAAGTTCTCAATTTATTTCTACAGTGCCTTCCAGAACGTTACACCAGTTTTTCATGCCCAATAGTCTATAGCAGGGGTCCTCAAACTTTTTAAACAGGGGGCCAGTTCACTGTCCCTCAGACCGTTGGAGGGCCGGACTATAGTTTAAAAAAAACTATGAACAAATTCCTATGCACACTGCACATATCTTATTTTGAAGTAAAAAAACAAAACGGGAACAAATACAATATTTGTATTTGCATGTGGCCCGTGGGCCGTAGTTTGAGGACCCCTGGTCTACAGCCATGGCATTTCTAACCATAATGGACATTAATATTTAAATAATCGTTGCCAACTTAATAGGTGACTATGGTATTTCCTTTTAATTAAATCTTTATTACTAATGAGGCTAAAGCATCAAATGTTGGCCATGGACTTTGGTTTCCTTTGTGAATTGCTATTTCTTCTGCCTGAAATCACCTGTCTCCATCCCATCTTTATCTAGCTAACGCTCACGGGCCATTGAAGGTTCAGTTTAGAATAATGTCTTCCCAGAGATGGTCTCAGGCTCATTGAGGAAAACCTGTCCTTTGTGTCTTGTCACAGCGCCTATAGCTCCTGTATTACAGCATTAATCATGCTTTCTGTAAATATTTGTTAGAATATCTGTCTTCACAGGGCCACAAAGGCACTTTCTAAGTTGTTCTCGGTCCCATAAAGATCTAGGCTGGTGCCTGGTCAAGTCAGATAGGAAATAAAGGCTTGCTTAAAGAATGAATTAACTGATAAAGGTAATAGTGATAATGATGGTGTTGGTGATAATTCCCTATGCAAAGGATGCAATAACAATTATTGACTAAAGGTGATTGTTACAGAGATGGGGGGTGGACACAGCCACAGAAGGGATTGTTGTATGGATGAAGCATTTATATTAGTCATAAAAGTGTGGGGCTGGTTTTAATTTAATGATGGTCACGCTCGTGTTGATGCTACAGCTGATGGGTGACAGTGGTGGAGCTGAGGAATTGGACTGATGTGTTCATGTGATTCTGTTTGCCAAACGCAGAGAAATTTTATTGGGAAAATCTAAATTAGACAGGAACAATTTAGCTCAATGAAGATTGTTGGCAACATGAGGATAACCTTGGCCATGCGGATATGAGCATGTATAAGCCTGGACTTGCCTCAGGTAGTGAGGTTTGATAAGCTCCGAATTCGGGGAAACCAGGCTGGGGCACTCAGGGATTTTCTTCGGGAGGTTTGCCTCTGGCATTCAAAGCAATTGTTCATTTCTTCAACATATCCTTGTCTCTCTTTAGGTATCAGGCCTGAATGAGACCTCAGCTTGAAAATAAAGCCCTTGAAGAACGGGGACAGACTACCTGATCATGGAGGACAAGAGGACAAGACTAGAAGTGGCAGGTCCATGTTAATGAACAGTTTAAAGTTTCTGATGTTAAAACTAGTGAAGTTCATCGATAATGGGAGAAGATGGGCCATTGTCAAATGTTACCTTAAGGGTTTAGAATTTTAAGTCAAGGTTGATGAGAAAGTGAATGCTGATGTTTCAATGGAACAGAAGACAGAATTTGTGAAAGAATGGAGTATATTATGCTAAATCACTACTGTGTAGCTACTATTACAGGTAAACTCTCAAGTCTCAGTAGTTCACCATAATAACAGTTTATATCTTACTCTCAAAGGAGCCAGTTTAATCAGTGGGGACTCTGCTCCATCCAGTAACTCAGGGACCCAGCCTTTCTCCCTTGTGCCATGCTACCACTCTAACATGTGGCTTCCTAGATCACGATGGCTTGAGAAGAAGCTGGGTGGCACATCAGCTCCTTAATGTTTCCACTCATAAGTGACACCTCATTCTTCTGCTTACCCTTCCTTCCTGGGACCTAGTCATGGGGTCCTGCCTGATTGCCAGGAGCAGAAATCATTCTGAGTTTCCAAGGAAGAAGAGCAGAACCAGACATAGGTGAGCACTAGAAGTCTTACCCATGAGAACTGTCCACGTGAAGTCTGGAACAGAGAAAGCCAAGAATTAAAGTCTCATGTGACTCCCAGACCATAGGAGTGGTTGGGCCAAAACTAAGTGCATCTTTCCTTATCCAAAAGCACTGACTGTCCTGTAATGTATTCAAACAAGATGACCTATGAAGACCTTCCTTCCGGTGAGGGGCTACAGTTCAAGAAAAAGGTTGTTATCAGGTCAGTAATATGAGTCTTCACTTTAACCACTGTCACCTGTGGAAGAACACACCAATCCTCCCAAACCCAAACCCTTCCCAATGCAATCAGTCATGACCAATCAATTAGAATTATCAGCTGAAATTGTTTGTTTTCTTTATTTTGGTTGTCAAAAATGATGGAGAGAATTTCTGCTTCTTGCTATGACAGAGTAACTGGTAGAAAACTTACCCATTCAACCAACTGTGAAACTACACAATGTAAATGAGGCAACATTTTCAGCTACAATCCCTGAAAAGAAAAATTCACAAGGTGAGTGCCACAACCTCCTGATTGCCCAGCTCTCAGTCATGGGTAATTCCCTGACTGAACAGATGCACTGTAGTCCAAGCAGAGCCCTTCAGTGGTGCTGCAACAAGAAGCAGAGAAAGCCTCCGAGTCAGCTGGGGCAGCTGGAATCTGTGACACATAAATCAGGGAGCTAGGAGAGGGGAGTGCCCAGGAGCCTATGAGAAGGCCCCCAGGAGTTCTCAGCTAAATGCTGGGCTGCACATATGCAGGGTGACACAATGTGAGGCTTTCAAGGAAGCGCCTACTAAAAGGATGGGAGTGAAACAGGGAAACAAGAGGTCAAAACGTGCCCTAGCTGTTTTGGCTCAGTGGATAGAGTGTTGGCCTGTGAACTGAAGGTCCCAGGTTCGATTCCCATCAAGGGCACATGCCCGGTTTGTGGGCTCGATCCCCAGTGGGGGACTTGCAGGAGGCAGCTGATCCATGATTGTCTCTCATCATGATGGATGTTTCTATCTCTCTCTCCCTCTTCCTTCCTCTCTGAGATCAATAAAAATATATTTTAAAAAAGAGGTCAAAACGTTAAGGGATGTTAGATTCCAGCCTGGTCAGAATAAAGACTTTATTTAGCAACTTGTTACTTACCCCTGTCCCAGCCCTTTAGAAAGAGACATCAGAAAGGCCAACGCTTAGAGTATTAGTATCACCCTAGAGTGAGGTCTTCTCTCCGCCTGCCATAACAAGCCCTCTAATGATGCGTTAACGGGACTGCAGGGGACACAGAGTCTGGTGGCTTTGATCTTACATGTTCCAGGGGCCTGGGCAACCTTGGGAATTCCACAAATCTGCTCTAACAAAGCAAAACTAAGCCTACACGTTTCAAGGCAGTAGGTCAGTAATTGGATTACCTAGCAATAAAAAAGCACCTGTCTTTAGAGGAATAAAATAGAACCCCAGTATCTATAGTCATTTACAATTTTCAGTCCAAAACTGCTAGACATTGAAAGAAGAAAAAAGAAAAAACATTGAGGAAAATGAACAAAGTCCTAGGGACTGTGAAACAATACATTAAGCACACATAATTAGAGCCCCAGAAGTCGAAGAGAGTGAGAATAATACAAAAAAATGCAGATGAAGAAATAATGTCAGAAATTTTCCCAAATTTATTAAAAACATCGACTTATAGATCCAAGAACTCTGGCAAAACTAAGCAGAATGAATGCAAAGAAAATCACACCTAAGCATGTCATAATTAAACTGCTGAAATCCAAGAATAACAAGAAAAAAAAAGCATAGCCAGAAAAAAGTCATAGTTATAGACTTAAATGTAAGAGTTAAAAATAACATTTCAGAAGAAAACATAGGAGAATATCTTCAAGTCCTTGAGCTAGACAAAGATTTCTTACATGTGGCAACAAAATTATGGTCTATAACAGAAAAATAAAATTGACTTCACCAGAATTAAAAACATGGATTTCAAAAGCAAACCATAAATCAATATTCCTCATGGACACGAAAATCCTGAACTAATATTAGCAAAATGGACTCATAGCTACTATATGAAAAGGGAAATATATAATGCCTGTATTGGTCAAGGTTCTCTGGAGAAACACACACACGCACACACACACACACACACACACACACACACGGGGGTGGGGGGGTGGAGAGAGAGAGAAGAGAGAGACTTATTTTATGAGGTATTGGCTCAAACAATTATGGAGGATGAGGATCCCATGATCTGCTCTCTGCAACTGAAGCCCCAGAGAAACCTGAAGGCCTGAGACCCATGGGGCCAGTGGTGTAAAGCCCTAATTCAAGTCCAGAGGCCTGAGAACCAGCAGCACCAATGTCCATCGGCAGGAGCAGGTGGACGTGCAGCGTAAGCGTGAGAGCAGATTCCTCCTTCCTACTGCTTTGGTTCGATTGAGACCCTCAGTGGATTGGGTGGTGCCCTCTAACAATGGGGAAGGTGGCCCTTCCTTACTCAATCTACTGATTCAAATGCTAATCTCCTCTGGAAACACCCTCACAGACACACCCAGGTATGATGTTTTATCACTGATATGGGCACCCCTTAGCCTAGTCACATTGATTTGACACATAAAATTAACCATTCAATGAATAAGTACAGTTTATCCAAAGAATACAATGTTGGTTCAACATCCCAAACCAATCAATGTATTAGCAGATTAAAAAACAAACAAACAAAAATCATATGATTATCACAATAGTTGAAAAAAACCAAAAAGTATTTGAAAAAATTTGACAATCATCGTGATAAAAACCTTCAGCAAGTTAGAAATGAAGGGTACTTTCTTAGCCTTATAAAGGGCATGTACAAAAACAAAACACATAAGCAAATGGCATTATATTTAATGGTGAATAAACAAATGTTTTCCATTTTAATATCAGAAACAGAGTTTGTTTATTGTACCACTTGTATCCAAATTATAAAGAAGTCCTATCTAGTGTAATAAGCAAGGAAAATAAATTAAATCATGCAGTTGCAAATATTTTTCTGTATCCAAAATTTTATGATTGTCTACATAGAAAATCTTAAAGAAGCTACATAAAAGTTAATAGAACTATTAAATGAGTTTAGCAAGATTATAGGACCACTAGGTCAAGAGAAAATCCTACTGTATTTATATATACCAGAAATGAACAATTGGAAAATAAAATTTAATAATGGTTCCATTTATAATAACAAGAAAAAAATGAAATAATTGGAATTCTGATGAAATATGTGCAATACCTATGTCCTGAAAGAAATCAAAGTAGATTTAAATAAATGGAGAGAAATTCCATGTCCATAGACTGGAAGGCATAATATGGTTAAGAGGTCAATTCTACCAAAGCTGTGATTCAATGCAATTCAAATCTAATCCCCAGAAGTATTTTTTGTAAAAAAAAAAAAATCAGCAAGTTGAATCTAAGATTTATGTCATTTTTGGTAAAAAATCAAAATAAACAACAAAAAAAACCAACAAAGAATAATCTGAACATTTTCAAGAACACTGAACGAAGTTAAAGAACCTACATTTCTGAATTTAAAAATAATTAATTAAAACATACAATAATAAAGACAAGGTGGAAGTAATGAAACCACTGGATCAGAGAAAACCAATGGGATAGAGCAGAGCACAGAAGTAGATCCACACATATTTGATCAATTGATTTTTAAAAATGCTTCAAAAGCAATTCAGTGAAACATGATAGTTTTTTCCAAAGAATGGTCCTGAAACACCATATGCAAAAAAGCTGACCCTTGACCCCATATTTCAGGCCACATGAAAATGAACTCAAATGGATTTTAGACTTATATATACATTTTAAAACTATAATCTTTTAAAGGGTGAAACTTTTTGCATTCTTGCTTATAAATGCCACCAAAAACTCAAATCATAAAACTCAAGTCAAATTGGTAAATTTGAATTCAACATAATTTAACTTTTGTCCCTCAAAATATATTATTATAAATGTGAAAAGGCAATTCACAGACTGGTAGAAAATATTTATAAACCATAGAGCCACCAAGGTGCTTCTGTCTAAAAAATATGAAGAATTCTGACAACTCAATAGTAAGAAAGCAGATACCCCAATTTAAAAAGCAGACAGGGTGACAGGTTTGAGCAGACATTTCACACTAAGAGATATATAGATGGAATATAGGCACATGAAAAGATACGCATTAGCCATTAGGAAAATTCAAATTAAAACCATCATGAAACAATATCACACACCTACTGAAATGCCTAAAATAAAAAAGACCGGTCATGCCAAACTGGGAAAGAGAGGGAGCACCTAGACCTCTTCATATATTGCTGGCAGGATTGTCAAATTTTGTAACCCCTTTGAAAAACAATATGGCAGCTTCTTAAAAAATTAATGGTACCTCTACCATGTGGCTCAGCTATTCCACTCCTAGCTATTTACTCAAGAAAATTGAAAGCATATGTCCATGCAACTACCTGTGAAGGAAAGTTTATAGCAGCGTTATCTGTGACAGCCGAAGACTGGAAATAGCTCAAATGCCCACCAACAGGTTAATTAATAACCAAGTTGTGGTGCACGCACACAATGACATACTACTCAGCAAAAACAAGTAACACAACAGCAAGACAGGTAGAAACACAGATGACTGTCAAAAGCACTGCCCTGAGTGAAAAAGCCAGATGAAAGAGTACAGGCCCTATGATTTCACGTAGACAGAGTTCTCCAGAGTGCGAACCGGTCTCTACGGACAGAGAGCAGCCCGGTGGTTGCCCGAGGGCATGCTGGGAGGAGACCGATGAAGGGTGTGGTGCTATTATAAGCCTCAAAACACACCACTTTGGAAAGAAGGTTTGGAGGCTTCTTATAAAGTTAAACATTCACTTCCTATATGACCAAGGAATTCAAAGAGAAATCAAATTATATGTTCACAAAAATCCTTGTATGTCAGTATTGTATAGCGGCATTTGTCACAATAACCAAAAACTGGAAGCAAGCAAGTGCCCATCAGCAACAGAATGCATTGAAAACTGCGAGGTATTTGTACATCGAATACTCCCCGGCAAGGTAAACGAGCAAGTCACGGATACACACAGTGATATGGATGCAGCTCAAAAACATACGGAGCAAAGTCAGATACAAGGCATCTGACTTCATTTCCTTGAAGATTAGGCAAAGCTAATCTATAACAAGAGAGATCAGATCAGTGATTTACGACAAAGGCTCATCAGCCTGCTATCTGTGGTGGCGGAAATATTCCATATCTCTTCTGGGATGCTGGTTACATATGTATGTCTACATACTTGCCAAACTCACAGAACTCCACATTAAAATGTGTGCCTCTCACCGGGAGTTTATTACGTCTCAGTGAAGTTGATTGGGAAACGGAGAAAGCGTGGGGAGTTGGGGAAGAAAAGTGAAAGGGAACAGGTCCCCGAGGCCTGTGAATCTCTGTCTCCCCAGCCACTTCATTAGAAACAGCAGGTGGCTCTTGCCAAATTGAGTTTATTTTTAGGCAAAGGGCTCATTGGTATACCCTCGGGGGCTATTTTCTAGCACGGAGCATTTCCTTTTGCGTTTTCTTCACAGCAAAGAAAACAACATGGTTGGAAAGGAGCTTGGTTGCATAAGAATGTAGAGTGCTTTGTCCTTCCTGCAATGCATTTGGAAACAAAAATTTAACCTTTTCCCTCATTGCGATGAATAACACACGGTTGCAGGTGGCCTCTGTGGTTATGGGGACCAGAGGAGGGGTGTGGGTTGGGTATGGGGCACCTGCTTGGTGTCTCCACACGGCCCCCGGGGACCCTTGTGACCCAGGCAGGCCACCTGATCGCTCTGAGTCTTAATCTCTTTTTCTACAAAAAAAGGATGAATGGGCTTCTATTGGACTGGACAGTTTATTGCAAGACTCAAATAAAACAATGTCTGTGGATGCATTTTTTAATTAAAGCACAGAAAAATAATATCTAACTATGAATATTATTAAATACTTAATTTTAGAGACGCAAAGGATTATGTTGGCCAAAATTACATAGGCTGGGAGGAGGAGGGGACCCAGACCTCAAGGTGGCTATCCTACGTCACTTGAAGTTGTAATGAAAAATGGGCAAAGTAAGGGCTTTCAAAACAGATCTTAGTTTGTACTCCCCCAAAGTGAAAATATATGAACTGTTTACTCTTGGGCAAATGACTTACGCCCTCTGAGCCTATGTGTTTCTACCTGTATGGTTTTAATGACTATAGAGAGGCTTTATAAGAATACATTGAAATAACTTGAGTGAAAACATACAATTCAGTGCCTGATAGCTAGTTAATTTGCTAAATCAAATTTGGGCTAGAAATAATAAGAAGAACGTGGAGAATTTCCTCTCAGATGTAATTATTGGCACTTCAAGAGCAGTCCATGAAATCATGGGGATAGAGTGACACAACAGATGGGGTCCTAAGAATAATAGTGGTGATGACGATGGTCGTAGCAATCATTGCAAACATGCGTTGAGCATGTACTCTGGTGCCAGACGCTGCCATATTTGCTTTCCTGTGTATCTCGCTCAGTCTTCTCGGTAACCCACAGGCAGGCATGGGAATTTATCCTTATCCTGCAGGTGAAAGCTGCTGCTCAGAGGCCAAATCTCACCTAAACTCACCCCGGTAAGAGGTGCTGAGCATTCAGTTTGTGCCAGACGCCAGTCTTGATGCACTTTGCCACATGCCGCTGAAAAGATGACGGTTGCTGCACTCGCACCACAGGCACTCCATGACAATAACTTCCTGCTGGTGAAGCCTGGAACACGAGGTCGTGCTAGCTGTCTCCGGGAGAAGTTGTTCTCCAGGTCTTGGGGCTTTTGTCACAGCCAAACATGTGCGCCTCTCCAATCACACCTGCACCAGCTGCTCACTTGGCGACACGCAGTTTGTAGGTTCCAGAGCAGGTGGCTGTTTATCCACACACATCCCCACTGTCTAGGTGCGCCTTCTGTTTCTGAGGACTTCTGCAATGGGCCCTTAAAAAAAAAAAAAAAAAAAAAAAAAAGAATGCCGTACCAAGCAGAAAGCTCTCCCGCCCGCACAGAGAGGCCTCGCCAGCTCACCTTGTCCTGGATGGGCCTCCATGTGTGAGGAGGACAGTGGGGCCAGGGCTGGCAAGGTGGGAAGAGGCTGCCGTCCACCCACGTAGGACACTGGATATAAAGACCCGGGTGAACATGATGATGACCATGTACTCTATGCCTTGCACCTGTTAGAGGTTTTCACTTTATTTCCATATGGTGCATGAATCCATCGCCTCATGCTGCACACTGGTCAGAATCTAGTTTATGCTGTAGCCGTCCCCTCAGCCTGCGCTGGCAGCAGCCTCACTCAACGACAGCCCGTGTGCCATCAAGCTGTGTCCAGTTATGTCCGTGTGGAGTCTGCCCGAGTGCTCACTGTCAGGGAAGCAGGAGCTGAGAAGGAGCACGCAGGCCTTGGGATGTCTCGGGGTGGGGGGGGGGGGGGCGGGGGGAGTGGCTCCCCTCCTCCCACAGCCCTGCGGCCAGAATCAGTCACATGGCCCTGCCTGACTGGGAATGGCGGGGTGTGGGGGGGGGGGGGGGTGGGAGCACTGATACTTGGCAGTAAATGTTTCTGACACAGTGGGTGTTAGGTCCCCATCTGACAGAGGAAGAACCTACGGGTCGGGTCACAGCAGTTATTTGACTTATCCACAGCCACACAGGTCTTAGCAGCAAAATCGGGTGTCAACATATGTCTTCCAAATTCTAGACAGTGGGAGCTGTGGGGCTGCAGCTATGACACCCACGTGCCTGAGAGCATTCAGCACGCGGAGGGAGGGAGGGAGGACAGCGAACTCTGCCTCCTCCCTGGTCCCTCCCAGCAGCCCTCCTGGAGGCCTCTCCTACCCTTTCCCTCTACTTGTCTTCTCTTCAATTGCAGGGCTGTGTGTGTGAGGAATAACATCCCTCGTTCGTCCACAGCGCCTTTACTCACTACATGTCCAGCACTGTTCCCGTCAAGGAGGGTACAGCGGTGAGGAAGGTGGACAAGACCTGCTACTCAATAGCGTAAGAGAATTTAAACAAGATCTGATGAGGATCAGCTGCCAAAGAAACAAATAGAGCGATGTGATTCTGTAACGGGAGTCATTCACCTCGCGGTAAGTCATGCTCTCATTTGATCCAAGTGCTTTATAAAGGGCCCCTTACATGCGGGGAGATGTTTCCTGAATTCCGAATACTCCCATGACTACCAGCTCCGCGATGTTCACCAGGGAGGCACCGGGCCCTGCTAAGTTGAGCTCACTGTGGTCTGATGAGTCTGTTATTCAGAGGGGAGCAGCTCCAAGTGCAGTGTCGTTGGTAACGTCTTGCAGGGCTGCGATGCCGAAGGTTTAATATTTCTCAATTTGTACAAGCTTTTAATTTCAGCATTTAATCTCCTCCGTGGTATTATGCCATCCTGCTGAAGGGACCCCGAAGAAGGAAGACCTCCAGCAAGCCTCTCGCTAGCCAGTGGTTGGCAAACTGTGGCTCACGAGCCACATCTGGCTCTTTGGCCCCTTGAGTGTGGCTCTTCCTAAGCCTTAGGAGTACCCTAATTAAGTTAATAACAATGTACCTACCTATATAGTTTAAGTTTAAAAAATTTGGCTCCCAAAAGAAATTTCAATCGTTGTAGTGTTGATATTTGGCTCTGTTGACTAATGAGTTTGCCGACCACTGCGCTAGATCACAGGTGACCTCACACTCTGAAGGGCAGTGTGGAGTCAGCGCGAATCCAGTTTTCATACGTGAAGCAGAAATGTGTCCTTACTTCAGCCACATACCTTCTGCTCGGGTTAAGCTGGGCAACAGTTTGCAACAGAGACGGTTTTGTCCCCAAGGAAACATTTGGCAATGCCCGATAGGGGGACTTATAACCTGATAGATACAGCACCTGAACTAAGCTGGAAAATAATCATCTTATTTTAAATCTTAGAACACATGTACTTATGTGAATAGGGGTTAAGTTTCTCTTATGTGAATAGGGGTTAGGTTTCTCATACATGAATAGGGGGTTAGGTTTTTCTTAAGTTTCCTTTCCAAGGCCTGTGGGGAGCGATGGAGGAGGTGACTCAGCTGTGACTCCAGCAAGCACAACCGAGAAGCAGGCTCAGACCCACCCACCAGGAGTCAAAACATCATCATCTCCTCCACATCATCTCCTCCCCTGGTGACTAAAGGACAATAGCTGACGTCTGCGGACCCCCAGGGTGGCGTGTAGCTGCACTCCGTCCCCAGCCTCACCCCAGCCCCTTCCCCTCTATAACCCTGTCCCCTGCACCTGCTGTAAGGCAGGATTTGAATGCTTATAAGCGCCCTATCTTCTTGGCTGGCTGGCCTTCTCAATAAATGCCTTATGTGATTCAACACCACCTTTGTTATTGGACACAGTGACAGGCAGCCCGAGCCCACTGGGGTCTCCCGGTAACATGTCTGGAGCCATTTTTATTTTTTTTCACAACTAAGGGCAGGGGTACTGCCGGCAGCTAGTGAGCAGAGGCCACACGGGGATGCTACTCAACACCCCAGAATATGCAGGAGAGTCCCCCGCAGCAAAGAATGATCTGGTCCATGCATCCATGGTGCTGAGGCTGAGGAACCCTGGGCCAGGGCACATTCCTGTGGTTTCTCATGAGACCAGGAGTCCAGGAGGCCACCTTGCACTTGAAAATCCAAAGTTTTCCCTAGAACCAAACGACTCATCTGCACATGTCATTAGAAGAGGGAGCCGTGGAACCTCAGAGGCACCGGCTGGTCCGCAGGCAGATTGGGGAAGACCCAGCAGAGCTCAGCAGCTGCCTGAGATCTGGGGAGCAGGAGCCGCTGCGGCCGAGAGAAGCCAGGGCTCGCCTGCTGAGGATGAGGCACTGCAGAGTCCCGCCAGCGTAAAACACGGGCTGATCTGCAGGACCTTCATGGTGCCTTAAGCAAGTGGTTTCTAATCCTTCTTGGCCTTCTCTCTGCTCTAGATCCCAGCGCTTGGGAGGCTGGGAGATGACCGAGGTGAAGGGCAGGAGGTGGTTTAAGAGGGTGAACAGAATCTTCTCCTGTTTTGACCCTTGCTCTTGGGCTTGAATAGGAAGAGGGTGAGAAGAAGGGAAGGTTGGGGGCACCATCGTGGCAGAGCATCCTGAGCCCATGACCCTTCTCTTCCTCCAAACTGGCTTTGCCCAGGGAGATGCACTGAATGAAAAATGTCAGAGAAGAGGGAACCTAGAGACACTCTGACTCACCGTTGCCCACAGTGCGTCACAGAGGTGCGTGTGGAGGGTTTGCAGATGAAGGTAAATGCCTGTGAGAAAACTATTTGCTGGCAGTCGTCAAGGACATGCCCTTCCCCTTCCCGCTGCCTGCGGTGTTCCTCCTGGATCTTTAAGGGCTCTGCCTTCTCTCCTCTTTCAGGTTTCAGCTTAACGGCCTCAGGGACCAGGCGCACACCACACAGCCTTCTGGGTTCTGGTGCCCTGGCTCCTTTCCGCCGCTCTGCTCGCTGCCTGAATCTTATGACTCAGTGAGTTGTGTCATTGGCCATCTTCTCCTTCCCCGCCTGTGAGAACCAAGCACCATGAGGGTAGGTACCACCTTTATTTCACTTAAAGGCTTTTATGTGGATGAGGGTCCTACTAGCCTGGGCTCACCAGCTCTCCGGAGACTCTGCCTGACCCTGGGGCATGGGTGGGCGGAGTGTTTGCTGAGTGAGACTCTGTGTCTAATTGCCTCGCCCCTGATCAGAGACCGTAATTCCCAGGAAGGGAGCTGTGAGGAAGGCGTCAGAGCCCGGGGCCGATTTTCCAGCAGAGACTGCAGTCACATGAACACCAGACTCCCCTGGGAAGCAGCTGCCTCCAGGATGCAGGGCCATGGTCTGATCCAGGAGACAGGACTGCAGCCAGAGGGGCCCGTGTGGTGCTGTGGGAACTGCCCCATGCCCTTGCGGAGTGAGTCTGGGGCTGAACACAGTTGTAATAAAGATCTACTAGGTGCCAGGCTGCTCACTGGCTCACACACAGATGTGACACATGTACACGAATAGAAGTACACTAGCACATATGGACAAATACATGTTTTTCATTATTGATAGTATTTGTATTTCATCTCATTCCCCAAAATGCAAAAGATACATTTAACATAAGTGATAAAATGAAAATAAAATAAGCTGTAAGCAGGAGGAAAGTCTCTAGGCCAACCATGTGTCCATCCTCCTGGGACCTGTCCATCCTCCTGCCCATCCTCCCAGACTTGTCCATCCTCCCAGACCTGTCCATCCTCCCGGGAACTGTCCATCCTCCCAGACCTGTCCATCCTCCTGGGAACTGTCCATTCTCCCAGACATGTTGGTTCTCCCAGGAAGTGTCCATCCTCCCAGATGAGTGAGGGCGTCTCAGGTGGAATCCCGAGCGCTGGTTTCCCATCTTTGTATGTCTCTTCACCTCTGTCTACCTCCCTCTCCTTACTGTTGCTGGGCTGCCATGGGTTCCGTGCATTGCACCGGGGAAGAGCAGCGTGGCAGCACAGCCCTTTGGGAATGTGACCATCTCAATCCACTGAGGGGGTCTTTCCTTCCACATGTGCCTGTCACAATCTCGGCCTCTGCAGATACCCTGGTCCCTCCATGAGGATGGCCAGAGGCCTCCATGTCTCCATCTCACCCTCCTTTATGCTCTGATGACTGTCACATCTGCTTATTCCAGGTTCCCAGCTGAGGTGGGACCCATTCCTTGCTGCCTGTTGGGATGCACCCCACAGTAAACATAGGTTCAAAGCAGCCCGTCTCCCCAGAGGCACCTTCTCCTCATTCCCAGGCACTCGTGCAGGAAAAGAGGGAACTGTGCTGACCTCTGCCTTCCCCTCTTCCTGTGCAGCCAACCAAAGCTCCAAGTCCCATAGATTTTGTGCTTTAAAAGATCAGTATCCATCTGTCTTAATTCTCAGTTTCCCCAAATTTCGATGTAACAGCTTAAGAACTGACATAAAAACTATTTCTAGTTGACTTAGGGATTTTTGATTTCTTAGCATAAAAACCTGACCGATGGCTAGCATGGATGTTAAGAGGGTGAATGTAGGAGGAAAAATTGCCCTTTGAAAAAAAAATCCCAGGTTATACTTAAGTGCTGTGAGCTGATTTTTGCTGCCTCGGTTTCCTCGTCTACAATGGGGACAGTCGTACCTAACTCCTCCATAGCTTCCTCTGTACAAGATGACCCAGGTGCTACAGATGGGCTCAGCATTCAGTCCTCCGAGGCAGGCACTGTTATTGTTCCCATTTCACAGATGAGTAAACTGAGACTGGTCACTGCCTGAGTGCATTCAGCCAGCAGATGGGAGAGCTGGGCTCCAGGCCAGAGCTGCATAGTCCTTGCCCTCAACCGCGTAGTAAGACCCTCCTTCAGGAGGATTAAGGCTGTGCATATAAAATGTGTAGCATGATGCCTGGCCCACAGGAAACGCTGGATAATACAGCGGAGATGGGTTCATGGTCCCACAGGGAACATGGGGTTGTGATGCTATAGGGATTCGTAGCAGCCGCCTACTGAGTTTATTCCCCGGAAACTAGCTGATGAAGTGGGCCAGCCTGAGGTTTGATCCCTGCACCTGCTCTGCTCTCCCTTACGATGCCCGAGCCCTCTCTGTCCTGGGAAATGAACTGCATCATGTGGATTCAGCTGCCCTGGACTCCCTGATATGAGGAGGGAGCTTGGGTAGCCTGCATCCGGGCACCGGAGCTCCCTGAGGATGGCCGGTGTAAGGCTGTGTGAGGGGAGAATGTGTGGGCAGGTCATTGCTTCGTTTTATATCTATTCACTTATTCATTCATTTAGCAAACATTAATGAAGTGTCACCCCCATGCTAGGGACTGTCCCTTGTCCTTCCCACAATCCCCAGTGGTCCCCTTGACCTCTGTTTTTAGCTCTGCTCTTAAATGGCATTGAAACTTCGTGTCACTTCTGCGATGTCTGGAAGACACATGACACTCTCACCCGTGGAATGTATCCCAGCGGCATGTCGCTCTTGGTGTTTAAAGACCCTGCAGTTCCACGTTTGATTTATCTCTCTGAGCCCTACACCCTCCTCCCCAGGTCTCTTTCAGGCTCCGTGCAGCGAGGGGTCCCCAGGGCCAGGGCTCCTCCTTTGTAAGTCAGCCTGGAGGCCTGCCATGCACTTTCCTGAAGGACACGGGATGATAAGGAAATCGCTGATAACGCGGAAGATAGCTCTTAATGAAGCCTGGCGCCAGGTGTTATTGGAAGCCTTCTCTCCGGCGAGAGACCTTTTCAAGCTCCGAGAGTTTCACACTTGGAGACTTTTACAGCATTGGGAGTGTTGTTTAGTGTTGGCTTAAGAAAACATTTCCTTTGACAAGAGCGAGATCTAATTTGTTAAGCTGGCTGCTTGTTTTCCTGGTTTTATAATTGTTAAAAATCTGTGTCCTTTCCTGGGTGCAAAAATAGCCGAGTGCATTTCATTTGCTCTTTTTTTTTCTTTTTCCCGTGGCTGTTGACAGCCTGTGCTGGTGCAGAAATGAAGCCTGTGTTCTTGTTTAAATGCACTGAAGCTGGGGGTTCTGGGGGGGTGGGCCTGCCGGTCCAGCCCTCCGATCTTTACGGAGCCCACCGGATAGTCACCCTCTGCTCAGGTCTCCGCCTGCCCGCTGGGTGCCCGCTGCCCTAACATTAGCGACTGGTGAAGGGACAAATGCTGTCACGCCCCCTTTTGTAGATGAAGACACTGAGGCAGGGGGCGCATTCTTTTATTCTTTATTCAACAAATATTTGTGGAAGACCTACTATGTGCAGGGCATGGCGCTAAGCTCTAGCAATACAGCGATAAATGAGAGAAACAAAAATTCCTACACACGAGGAGCTTACGTTTCAGAGGAGAGAGGCAGAGGAAATGAGAAATACACGTTGCCTCCGGGAGTGATGAGTGCGATGGGGAAATAAAGCAGAAAGCACGGAGGGAGACTGGGGTTGCAATTTTACGGAGACTGAGCAAGGAAATGATAGCATTTGGGTAAAGGTTTGAGGGAAGAGGGAGTCGGTAATGTCTGGGGGGGGGGTGGAGGTGTTTTAGGCAGAGGAAACCTTATTGCAAAGGCCCTGGGGGCAGAGACCAGAGTGGCTGGAGGGAGGTGAGCGAGGCAGAAAGGCTATGTGACCAGACTGACCCATGCCACACGGGGCTGTGGCGGCCCTGCTGGGACTTGGCTTTATAGAGAGAGTTAGGGAGGCGTCGTGGGTTTTAACAGAAGAGCGAGATGACTTGACCCACACGGGTGGCAGCTGGGACGCGGCTCTTCCCCTGTGCGGTCTGGCCTGCCTCCTCCTGCTCACATCCCAGTGCGCACGCTGTGTCAGGGGATAAAGTCTGCACCTGGGGAAGCAGGAGGCATGGCTTTCTCAGACAGAGGTTTTCAAAATAAATTCTCTTCTAGAACAAGGAGAAGAA
Source organism: Myotis yumanensis (assembly GCF_028538775.1). Classification (NCBI taxonomy): domain Eukaryota; kingdom Metazoa; phylum Chordata; class Mammalia; order Chiroptera; family Vespertilionidae; genus Myotis; species Myotis yumanensis. Next base: position 107,838,886 of record NW_027223755.1, on the reverse strand, counting down.
AACAAGAAATACATAACCATAAAATATAAGCACAACTTATTTCCTCTCTACACAGCTCCTTTAAGTATTTTTCACCCGCTGATGAAATTCAGCTGAGTAATAGCCCACTGTAATCATTTTGTATTTGTCTTTTTAAATTTAATATTGGACATAAACACTCCCCTACGTTCCTGCAGAGCTTTGTGCAGAGTCAGGTAGCTGGCCAGCAAGGATGTGCTATAAGGATGTGCCGATACTTCCTTCCCGGCTCAGCCTGGGCGCTTGGAAGCCTTGTAGGCGGCGCGCCCTGCCACACAGCGCAGCCGGGAACCGTGTGCCCGCAGCCCGTGGTTTTGTCCTATTTTCTCGGGCTACTGAGTGGCCTGTCCTGTGTGTGTGTGTGTTTAAGCAGTTCTCTGTGTGTGCTTGCCTGTTTTGTGTTTTTCTCAGTGAGTCTCCAGGTGAGGCTGCAGTAGGCGCTGTGGATGGGTGGATCTGGGTGGGCTGTCGTGTTCTCACGAGAACTAACACCCTTTGAGTATGGACAATACATATTCCAGCGCACATGGGTCACGTGGCAATCACATTGTTTCCCTCTCATTTCCAGATGCCACGTGGGTGGTGGTGAGCTGCTGCGTAGGAAAGACAAGACTGGAGTTTTGTACCTGGATCTTCTGCAAATGGCTTGTAGCTGAGTAGCGGTTGTGTGTAGCGTGTGTTTGGGGAGGAGATGGTTTGTGTATCTGTGTGTGCATGTGAGGAAGAGTGTGTGCAGACCAACCACCAGGTGCACCTGTGCCATGGTAGCCCGAGCTTGGCCGAGGTGTGTCAATAGACAGCATTATGGGGTCATGTGTCACACAGTAGAGTCACACAATGACCACTGCTAGAGGCCAGTGGCCATGGGAGGCCATGCTCCATGGCCAAGTACACATCTGACAAAGGCACACAGTCACACACGTACATCACCCACCACGGTCTCAGCCAGATGGGCGCAGAGCAGTGTGTGCATCACACCCACACATGCACAGGCCAGGCGTGCCCCCAGAGGACGTGAACCCCACACAGGTCCCACCTCACCACCCTCAGAGCGCAGCTCCGGGCCCACTGAACTTCCATGAAGCCCCATTGGCAAACAGGAAACCCACTGATGGTCTGTGAGGAGCTGAGATGCTGAGACTCGAAAGCCAAGTCCTCCTGCTCCGCTGTGGATTCCTAGGGAAGCGGTACCAGGCAGGCCCATCAGGGTCACTCTCCCCACGCTCCTGCTCCGGAATCTCCAATGACTCCATTTGTATTCCAGTGCTGCCCCTCATCTGCTCTGCGTTTTAGGACATGTCTATCCGGGCCTCGGGCTTTAACTCTCAACCCAAACTGTGGTCACTCCCCTTTCAGGACCTCGGACTCGGTCAGTGCCCAGTTTGACCCGCACTTCCACACCCCCACATTCTCAGGAGGAAAACAGAAAAAGAAGCCGCTGTCCTCAGTGGCCATTGCCTACCTGACCACAGCTCCTTCTGAGGTGGACTTGGGAATTGAGCTAAAAGGTCATGATGGGGTTGCCATGAGCAAGGGTGTGGTCAGCAATGACCTCTGCCTCAGTGGCCCCTAAGGACCACGTGTGCCAGGCTTGAAAGGGATGCTCACTGTGCAAGTGAATAAGCAGAGGAAACAGTCAGGATAGAGAACCTGCCACCATGGGTGATGCAGTCCTGGCAGCGCCTTTCGCTGCAAGGCCCGATCGGCTTCAGCTCCTACTGGGACTGCCGTGAGCCCCTTGAGCAGCCTTTGCAATGAAAGACAAGTCCCTGTGCATTAGCCATATCGCAGGTGTCTCTGCTTTTTAGAACCAAAGGAACTGCCAGCTGCAAGGGTTTTGGTCAGACATCGCTCTCTGTTGGTGCCCGGGCACCGTGGCTGGTGGGCAGGGGCCCTGGAGACTGGAGATGGCCTGTGTACTGGTGCAGAGCAGGATCTGCAAGGCCACCTCTGGGTTTCTTCCAGGCTGGTGACACGGTGTGTCCGCATGTCAGAGTCCCCATCATTATTCTGAAACAGTGACAAGGCGCAGCAGTGACAGAGTGACCTGTAGCATCAGGGAAACAGCCGATTACTGAGCCCAGACAATCCTCCGGCAGCCTGTGTCCAGTCATGAAGATTCTCGCAAAGGGGTCAGCTAGGGTGGAGGCGGAGTTCACCAGGGTCGGGGAGCTGGGAGGGGAGGCGGGAGCAAGCAGGGAAGTGAAGGCTCCAGGCTGAGGTGCAGCGTGTGGTCAGGAGGCAGCTGAGTTGCCTTGGGCAGCCCAAGAGCATGGGCCCCGTTGGCCATAGGGGAGATTACGGGGCAGCACAGAAGGTGACTGCGCAGTCGCCCGATGCTTGAGTCCCGTGGGGTAAACTTGACTTTCAGACCCAGCCTTTCAGAGGCCTCTGGCTATCGCTTTAGAAAGCAGGGCCAGGGCATGCTTGGGGAGGAGGAGGGCAAGACTGACACACAGGCTCAATAGGCAGGTTTTGGAAATTCGTCAGCCAGAGAAAATAAAGCTCTATGTGTCTCAGGGTGCCCTGGCCTTTCTGGAAGATTCTAACAACTCTACAAGAGCCTCCTGACATCAGAGCAAGAGTGCAGTCCACACGCCCATCTTCCACCAGGCCCCGCCCTCTCCACCTGGAAAAACAGCATTTCTGAGCCCAGAATGCAATCGGATGGATTAGTTTAACTTGCTAAACCTTGGCTCATGAGCCTGTGCATTTACATGTTATAATATGGGAAATTAATGTCTTAAGTTATTAGAATAGAAAATTCAATAGGATTTATTCTCCTGGTTCGAAAATAATCAGAGGTCGCCATGCAATGCACAGCAATGAGCGATCCCCAATGAGCGGACAGTTCCCGCCTCTGGCTGCTTACCCAGCCTCTCCCCTCTCTGCTCCGACGGCCCCCCAACCCCCACCCCCACCACACACACACAGTTTCTGCTGCTAATGAGCCAGGTCAGGGTGCTCGTGTCCAAGAGCCACCAGACTGAGCGTGAAGTCCGGCTGGAAGCAGCTCCCTCTGCCCAGGTCTGCATCCCTGGAGAACTGAAGGGTGAGGTTTGGAGGAAACGGCAGCTCTTTCTCCAAAGTCACGAGGAGGCCGGGGAAGTGGGGCCAGCGATGGCGGAACCCGGGTCGTTCACCTGCCACCGAACGCAGCTCCTGGGAAATGGAGGGAATAGGCTCAGGCTCCCTGCGAAGAGGGATTTACGGTTGGACGGTCTGGCTGACTAACAGGGACCAAGGGACGCCGACCCCGCTCACTTTGGTTTTGTCTGGATTGAGTTGAGTTAAGCCGGGAGAGGATTTCTTTGGATCCCAAATTCTATTCTAATGACAGGCAGATGGCTGGGTTCTTGGAAGCCTGGCCTCCAGAGTTAGCCAGTCTGTGCTGGCTCCGCACTCTCTGACCTTGGAAAATATTTTCTCTGTGAGACAGGTGTGTGTGTGTGGGTGGGTGTGTGTGTGTTCAGTTCGTAGGTTGCTGTGCAGATTCCATTAGATAATGAAGGTAAAACACTTAGCATCCTGTCAGGCACCCGGTAAACTCCTGCATCCCTTCCCCCTCTTCCGGGAAGGCCACTGAAAGAAACACAGATTCTCCAGCTCCTGATCCAAACAAAGGGATGATCCAGAAAAGCAAGTGGAGGGAGGAAGGTCAGCTCATGCTTCTTGCTCCACATGTGACTTACTTTTAAATTGAAGGATGCACACACCCAACTACAGTGTCAGGAACGGGAATGGGAGCGGAGATCCTCCACTCCCTTGTCCAACCTCCTATTGTTGCCGTGAGAATGAAATGACATGATGCAGCCTGGGCTTCCGCATCAGCGCCCAACCCCTGGTGGGTAAAGGGGAGGATGAGGTAGAAGCAAAAGAGGAGAAACAGGAATGAGAGAGAGAGAGAAAGAGAGAGAGAGAGAGAGAGAGAGAGAGAGAGAAAGAAGAAGGAGGAGGAGGAGGAGGAGGAGGAAGAGAAGAAAGAGGAGGGGGTGGAGGACGAGGGAGAAGAGAAGGAGGAGGAAGACAAAGAGAAAGAGGAAGAGGAAGACAGTCCAGCCTCTGGGCTATATAATGACCCGGGACAGAACCAGACCCCTGGGTGGAAGTTACAGAGGCCGCTGCATTCAGGGCAGGAGTTGGCTCGGTTCCGACCAGCTGTCGAGGCTGCAGAGCTGTGGGCGTCCTGGCCCTGAGGCAGGTTCCAGGTCAGTGGGATGAGGCGGCAGCAGTGTTTGCACCGGGTGGAAAACTGGTTCAGAAAACTTCTCTGTTCAGGTGCACTGACATCCTTCCCGAGAGCTCGGAGCACCAGTTGAGAGCCGCCCTCCGCTGGGCTTCCGTGGACTCCGACAAGGCCCGTCCTCAGAAGGGCTCCCGTGTTCTGGTTTTGGGGGAGTGAAAAGTCCCTCCTCTCAGGGCATTTCCTGGGGAAAAGAAGACACAGTCGCCATGAATGTGCTGTGGTCGGAGGCTGCAGAGGTGGCAGCAAACAGGGTGGCAGCTCTTCAGGGCACTGGGACTCAGAGCCCTGGCGGCCAGGGATGGAGAGAGGGTCATTTGCGGTGACACCAGGCACGTGTCACCCTTGTGGCTGGGGAGACTCCCTCCCATGTACAGCCTCTGCTTGTTCACCCGCACGATGAGCGTCCCTTTCAAGCCTGGCACACGTGGTCCTTAGGGGCCACTGAGGCAGAGGTCATTGTTGACCACACCCTTGCTCATGGCGACCCCATCATGACCTCTAGCTCAATTCCCAAACCCTCCTCAGAAGGAGCTATCATCAGGTAGGCAATGGCCACTGAGGACAGCAGCTTCTTTTTCTGTTTTCTTCCTGAGAATGAGGGGGTGTGGAAGTGGGGGTCAAACTGGGCACTGACCGAGTCCGGAGTCCTGAAAGGGGAGTTTGGGATGAAGTTGAAGCCCGAGGCCCGGATAGACGACATGTCCTAAAACGCAGAGCAGATGAGGGGCAGCACTGGAATACAGATGGAGTCATTGGAGATTCCGGAGCAGGAGCGTGGCGAGAGTGACCCTGATGGGCCTGCCTGGTACCGCTTCCCGAGGAGATGACAGCGGAGCCGGAGGGCTCGGCGTTTGAGGTTCCGTGGCTTATGTTTGCAACCAGCTGCCAAGCTGCTGTCAGCATCGCTTAGGAAAGGGGCCCAGAGCCCATCACGGTCCTCCTCCTCGCCCAGGAAGCAGGCGGGGGGCACGTCCCTGAATCACCCGGCTGGTGAGCAGGATTTGGAGGGGAAATAACGAAGGCTGGGTTGCAGCTGTGTTTTATTCCCCTGAAAAAAACGAATGTTTTTATTAAAGGGTCACAAACCCAAATACGGAGACCAAGCAATCCACAAGGGCATCCTCGTGCACCGATGAGGAGTGATGGGAGTCAGACCACCTGCGCCCACCTCCTGCTGCACCGTTCACTCACTGCGTAACCTTTGGCAAGTTTATTGATTACCTCAGTTTCTTTATCCGTAAAAATTGGTAAAATAATAGTAACCCTCCCATAAGGTTGGTAAGGTATGTATGTGAGTTAATACTCACAAAGCTCACAGTTCTTGGTACGTCGTGTAAGTGCTCATTTACTAAGAGCAAAGAATAAGTGTATGGACGGTAAGCAGGATGCGAAGCGGGCACCTGTGACCAGTCTTGGAGGAGGGAGAAGCAGCACAGCCAGCGCCAGCCAGTGGCTGCCTGTGAGATGCAGGTGCGGGGCCACTGTGGTCCTCAAGGTCTCAGAAGAAGCTGAAAACCCAGATTTTTTACTGTTTCTTCATCCGACAGGTGAGTTTATTGGCTGTTGTATCTCAGACCCGAGTGAGGTGTATGGCTGGTTTGCACCGTGAAGGGGCCCAGAGGAGCCAGGGCTCCCAGGACACGCCCCTGGCTCTACTCCTGAGACAAGGGGAGACCTCCTGGGGCCACGGGGCCTTGATTCAAAGACCCTGGGAGGTGTTTTCCTGCCGCAGGGATTGTGCGACAGGAGAATCGTTCGTTACTCGCTGCTCTAAGAACAGCCCTCGAGAGCCGAATGACAACACGAAAAGTTTGTCTTGTTCACTTGCATCTCAGCCCAACACAGGGCAGCGGCGGTGGGGGGTCTCCTTCAGAGGCTGAAGGGGTGACAGAGGCACTGCCATCCCCACCACAGGGCTCCCCAGGCTCCACTGCTGGTGCCTAAGGGAGGACATGGAGGGACCCCTGAGGGGCCAGACCGGGAAACTGTGACTCATTCTCACCCAAGTACCACTGGCCAGGGCCCAGTGATGTGGCTGCCAGGGACAGGAAACTGTCCAGCCACGTGCCCAGGAGAGAGAGGAGAAACCGGGGGTGGATGAACACTAGCATTTTCTTCATTAGCTTTGCACCGACCCTCCTCTCTGCCTGGGCCACTCTTCCCTGATCATGTGCCGCCTGCTCGCCATCAGCTCTCACCCTCCTCAAACACCTTCCCTGACATTCCTGTTTAGGGTGCTCCCACCCCTGGGCCCCCATCCTTTACCACCTCAGTCATGCAGCACGTTCTGAGTCTCCTGTGCGTTTGTTTCTTTTTTTATTAAATGCACTGGGTGACATTGGTTAATAGGATCCTATAGGTCTCAAGTATAAGTATTTGTTTCTTTTTTAAAATATATTTTATTGATTTTTTTCAGAGAGGAAGGGAGAGGGACAGAGAGCTAGAAACATCGATGAGAGAGAAACATTAATCAGCCGCCTCCTGCACAACCCCCACTGGGGATGTGCCTGCAACCAAGGTACAGGAATCGAACCCGGGACCCTTCAGCGTGCAGGCTGACGCTCTATCCACTGAGCCAAACCAGTCAGGGTGAAGTATTTGTTTCTTGTGTATCGCAGGGCTCTGCCTCTGCCTTCAGTTACCACGGCAGGGACGCGGTGTGTCTGGCTTACCAAAGAGGCTGAGTTAATGGATTCAAAGTTCATTCCAATCACAGACTGCCTCCTGGGAAGCCAGAGCCGCGCTGCCTCCACAGATCAAAGATTAAACAGGCCTCTGATAGCCCCTCCGGCGACCCGCGTCCTGCAGCAGCCCGGTCTGCAGGCAGGAGGGCTGCTGGGCGGCCCGCGGGTCCGGGGGCCAGGCTGGCGGGGCTGCTAGGCGGCCTGCGGGTCCGGGGGCCAGGCTGGCGGGTGCCCGTTTGATCTGCTTTGCACACCTGCAGGGCTCTCTGTCACTTTGGAATCTGTGCAGAGGCTTTGACACGGTTCTTCCTTCCCAGGTCTGCGTGTTTCTATGAGGGATTTGGACCTGTGTGTGTCCACTCACCAGTGCATGTTGGAACAGGAGGTTAGGGGTGGATGCAGTGATGAAGGCAAAACAAGTCAGTTATTTATGGCTGTGAGAGCAAAGAAGCCCAGATCAGCACGGCTTCCCCTGCAGGATCTGCTCTTGCCTGTGCTTGGTGTTGGTGGTGGGCCAGCTGTGGCCCTGCTCAGTGTCCTCACGCTGCGGGCCCTGCGCCGAGGGAGCACCTGGCACATGCCTTTCTCGCAGCAGAAGGAGAGCTCCGGGACCCCTCCAGGCCCGTGCTTGGAGCTGGCCTTGAGCCACTCTCACCTTCATTGGCCGCAGCAAGTTGTGTGACCAAGCCTGCTGTCCAGGGCATGGGAGGCAGGTGCCTTCAAGGACAATGCAAAGGACATACCTCAGGTCCAACGGTGGAGAAGTGCTCGCCTCTTAGGGGAGGGAAAGGGAATAGCGGGGACCAACCACGCCAACATGCCCATCCACAGTGGCTTTCGGACGGCGGTGTCAGCCAGGGTTACTTCAGTTGGAACAAACAGAGAACCAGCTCAAATGGGCTCAGTTTTAAAAGAAGGACTAGGCCTGGCCTCCACCATCATTGGCTGTATGGTTGCCCATGTGGCCCGGGTTCATTCTCTCTGCCCCCTGGGTCCGGGTTGCTCTGTGCGGTGCCCTTGGCTGACAGGCCCTCTCCATGGTCCACAGGCCCGTGGAGAGAGCACAGCCCTTCCTTCCCCAAACTCCAGCCCAAGTTCCAGAATCAGCTGTCAGTGCATCAACATGAGTGGCATGACCAGAGCTAAACAATGGCCACTGACGAGGAATAAAGTGTAGGGACGAGGCATGTGTGGGCTACGTAAGGTCCTGGGAGGGGCAGGGGGGTTCCTCCCAAATCTGAACCCCGAGGACTAAGAATGGACCGAGCGCTCCCCTGTGTAAACTAACACTTATTGTGGAATACTATGGGTTGTGGGCAGTTGAAAACAACTGAACCAAGGTAAATATAAATTGGAATAAAAAGCCAAAACCATGGCTAAACGCAGAACACAAATGAGCATCCCTGAGGGCTAATTAACTCGCCCTGTTGGTGTTGAAGTTTGAACTTCCTGTCGGTCATAGCAGCTTGAATAGGATCCTGTTATCATCCACCCACTTCCATTACCAAAGCCATAGCACCAAGCAGGCCAGATACATCAGGGATTTTAAAACGCTTAGGCTGTGACTGCACACACCCACCCCTCCACCCGCCCATAGTCATGATATTTATATTGTCACATATGCACAGATACAATCTCTGTTTTTCAAAAAACGGTATTTAACCTTCTACGTGGAATGCACCCTGACCTTTTGTACCCCGCCCTGGCCTAGTCTAGCCCACTCTCCCCTATTCTATCCTAGCCTTTAGCAGACTACCCCATTTTATTGTATTTTTCTTAACGCAACTTGCAGCCTAATAAAATGATTTCATCAGCTGCTATTGGGTTGCAATCCACACTTTGAAGATCATTGATCCAGACGTGGAAGGGAAAGTGTCTATAGTACTTTGTAAGTATCTACTGAGTAACCGACGATGAATGAATGGCATCGACTCAGTCCAGTCTGTAGTTATTGCCTCTCCTGGTATCAGGTATCATTATGTGCACAGGTATCAGAGTGGCAGTTGTGAATCAAGCTCAGCCCCTGGCCATGAGCCCACCTCTCAAAGGGGAGGGGGAGACCCAGCAGGCAGTGCGAGCCAGGCGCCAGAGGCACTCAGATAAAAAGCCACTGGTCCTCCCAGGGTGAAAGGTGGGGAAGAGAAAAACACGCTGGGGACGCACCGGGGTAGGGATGTGAAGCTCTAAGAGGGCTTCTCTGAGAAACCTCAGACTGCAGCAGGCAGGGGTGGGAGACGGCGCAGGAGGTCAGGGCTGTGGAAGGTACATTTGAGGCTGGGGAGGTGGCATGAGTCAAGATCGGCTCAGATTCTGTGCTTTGGTTGTTGGTTTGGTTTGGTTTGGGGTTGGGTTGGGGTTTTTTAATTACCTGAGGTTCATGTTGAGATTAGACAGGCAGCGCAGAGGACTCTGACCAACCGCCTCTCAGAGCGATCGAGCGAGGTGGCCGTGTGTCAGCTCCGAAGGATCCTTCTAACAGCTTCCACCAGCCCTAAACATAGACGGGTTTCTCTCTTCCTTTTCTTAACCTTTTTTCTGGTCGTTTTAGGCCATCCCTTTTCATATTTGTACTTCCAGCTGTCTAGACGGTATTTCAACCTTTTCCATATTTTTCTAAGTCTTGTATTTAATGTGGAATTTCTAGGGCACAATGCCCTAGACATTGTCGCCTAATGTGATGAAAATCAGATCTTCCTTCTGCTGTCGGAAGGTAGGGACACAGAGACCAGCGGTTCTGAGCATGTGGCTGTTTGGTAAATGAAGGGGGACCACTGTGTGTGACTGCATCGGTAGCAAACACTCAGAATTTTGCACCAGGGCTATGGGGACATCCTAACTCCTGGGCAGCAGATTGTATGGACATAATTCTAGTCTGTCATACTTTTTCTTCAGAATCAATTACTTTGAATGCTTAAATATCCGCTCTCCTGATATTTTTATTGTTCCATTTTCTTGTGAAGTGACCCCGCCTCCCCCCCCCCCCCCCCAAGTTGAAGTTGCCATAGTAATGAGGTCGGAGTCTGGCAGCCTGATGTGAGCAACCAGGGAGCTTGGGTCCAAGGCAAGAATGGATTACGGTCCTGAAAGTCGGGGATATTCCATGACAAATGCCGCTAGAGATTAGAGACTCAAATCTTCTCCCCAGAGCTCAGACAGAATTGGAAAAAGAGAAAATTAAAGACAGGTTTAATTAACCTGCCAAAAAGAAAAAAAAATCACAGGATGTCTGTGTGTGAGGTTAAGAGCAAATCTAATGATCAAAGAGACTGGAAAAGGGGTGCTCTGAGCAGGCACATTTCATATGCAGCCAGCTAATACTTCCGAATCTCCGAGAATCAAATCCCGCAATTATTCCAGCTGCAGGCTTTCTGCCGCAGAGGAGCTTCTGTGGGTGGGACTTGACCGAGATGAAGAGCAAGGTCACCAGGCAAACGCCCAGCTGTGCTAGCTCTGGTCCAGAGCTCCCCCACAAAATTTCCTCCAGCGCGGGGGACCCCAGGTGGAGGTTGGTAAGACAGTGGAGGTGCCCGGGTGTAAGACAGTGTAAGTGCATGTGTGTGGCGTAGTGGCCTGCATGTGGGGGTGTTGTGAGTGTAGGTGGACACATGGCTGTGTCACCGAAATGCAACACGCCCTCTCCTTGGCACACAGAAACTGCACTGCCAGCCCTCCTGGATGCAGGGCGTGCCCCTGCCGGTCCAGCTGCCTGAGCGCCCGGGCACATGCCCTCATTCCTCTGCTCCCTTGTCTCCTGGCTGACACCGGGCAGGACATGGCCCTGGACAAGGAGAGCTGCGTGGAAGGAGCCTGGTGCCTCCCAGGTGGCTGTGTGGGGGCACCTGCCTGAGAACCACACTGCACCTGACACAGTGAGAAATTACTGCCAGGTGTCTGCACCCAGCTGTGCTTCAGGAGCTATTGGGGACCCTCTAGGTTAATCAGCACAGCAGCCGGAGCAACGAGCTTCGTCTCCTAGAGCTCGAGCTTGCTTCGTTTGTAAATGGGGTTAATAAAAGCCTTGCCTTTAGGACTGTTGTGAAGATTAAATGAGGTACTGACAATGAAGGGCTGGCACTGTCATTGGCACTTAGAAATCACTTAATAAATATCAGCTAATAGGAGCGTGGCAGCAGGCTGCTTCTCTTAACTAGCTGGCTTAGTTTATTGCTCCTACACAACTCTTGTTGTCATCATCACATCAGTAGTAGTTGGAATAGTTGTTCTAATCTACTTTTACTCATTATGTAACAAACTAGAGGCCCGGTGCATGAATTCATGCACCAGTGAGGTCCCTCAGCCTGGCCTGCGGGATCAGGCCGAAACCAGTTCCCCGACATCCCTCGAGGGGTCCCGGATTGTGAGAAGGTGCAGGCCAGGCCAAGGGAGCCCACTGGTGCATGATCGGGGTCAGGGGGGGAGGTTGGCCAGCCAGGAAGGGACCGCAGGAGGGCTCCAGGGCATGTCGGGCCAGTCTTGCTCAGTCCCAATTGTCTGGACCCCAACAGCAAGCTAACCTACCGGTTGAAGCGTCTTCCCCCTGGTGGTTAGTGCACATTATAGCAACTGGTTGACGGGTCGACTGTCTGCCCCTGGTGGTCAGTGCACTTCATAGTAAGCAGTTGAGCGGCCTTAGCATATCATTAGCATATTATGCTTTGATTGGTTGAACAGATGACTGGACACTTAGCATATTAGGCTTTTATTATATAGGATAGTCATTGAACATCTACTGTGTGCCAGGCATGGTCAGAGGTACTGGAGAGATGATGGTGAATAGAGCACATTCTCAAGTGCGTGTCTAGCAAACGTGGACTTTTATTTTCAGCGTGTTATTTAAGGTTTGCAGTTTGTCCTCTGACTCAGATCCAGATTTTCACTCTGCCTCAGAGAACGGACCCCTGACCTCCTTGTGGAGGCCAGCACCCTCCCCTCAGCATCCTTGGCATCGGCAACCAAAAAGCATTATCCTAGGGAAAGGAGTCCACATGGTTTTTGTTTAACAAGATCCACTCCCCTTGTTCTGCCACTGGCACTCCTGCCATCTTGTGAAGGACAGACTGTTCCAACCTCCCCTCATGACTGTCTCTTTCTGGTGGGATTGGCTACACACAGGTCCTAGATCTTGGGGTGACCACATGATGCACACTGGCCAATCAGAGCCCTCCACAATCCCTGGGAACAGTAATTACAAATTAGACATGTGACTCAAGCTGGGACAATAAAGTGTTACAATATTGACCAAGATGGGCTGTCTTCATGCTGGGAGTATCGGGCTCATCAGATACAAGTCCGAAGCTCTGGAGAGCGTGTGGCCATCTTTGGGACCACATGGCAAGAATCTTCCCAAGCCAGTGCTGGGAAATTGAGTCCAGAGAAAAAAGGCTCCAGTTCCTGAGGATTTTCTGAGTATCCAGATCCAGCCATTCCTAACAGCCTGCCCTTGGACCTGTCAGTTAATTCAGCCAAATTACTGCCCGAGGAAGCCTGATTGGTGCTGGACTCCTTGGAACCACACATCCCTGGCTCCTCTGGAATTAGCTCTGGAGGCTGAATGGTCTGCAGCACCGTCAGGCACCTGAGACGAAGCACCTGCCCTTCAGTGTGAGAGCTGCCCTCCCTCCGTGTGGGCTCCCCTTTCAGAAAAAGTTCCAACCCCTGAGCTCACACAAGCGATGACAGACCCTCCTGGAGCTCTCCAAGCCCCAACTCGCCTGGCTTCCTCCTCCTACTTACCAGTCCACTGTACTCATGCCCCACCATGTCTCTTAGGTGACATTTCCCCATTTATGACAAGTTCACCATTTCTGTGTACAAGACAATCATTTAAATTTCTTCTCTGTAAGCCAATGGGGGAATTTAGAAAGCCAGCATCTCCTTTCTGGTCTCCTGGTTCCCAAACCTACAGAGATATACTATTTCTTTCCCAAGACAGGAATCACTTTAGTGTAGTCTTTTTCATTAAAATTCAAATTAATGTAATAAAATGCAGAATTGTAAATTAACGAACCACTTGCAGAATCTACACAATACAAACATCTCATTTAAGTTTGGAATGTCTTCTATCAACATTTACTGGGGTTCCCAGGAGGGCTTGGTTGGTGGGAATTAACCTAATCAGTTCAGCTCAGTTAATAGCAAGCAGGTCTCTTCACTCAAATGCAGATTTGTAAGAATTTCCTGAGCACCTACCATGTACCGAATCCTATCCACAGCACCTCCGCATGCCTTATCTTCTGAAATCCACATCACTCCAGATGTTGGTGGTGCACAGTGACCTGCACAGCTACAACCCTTTGACCAGCTCACCTTACCTGGGAGAGAACACAGACCATGGTTCCTCCTTCTCCCCACATCTGGAGTGTATTACACTAGCTGGGGAGCAAGGAAAGTGGAGATTTAAAAGAAGTGATAATTCCTGTAGCTATCCTACACCTTTCACACTCCAGGGTTGAAATCCTGTATGAGTAGTTTGGAGGCAGGTGGTAAAGGGGAAAGTAGTCGAGTGCACCTGGAAGCTAACACGTAGTAACTGCAATTTGTTGAGTGCTCTCTGCATGCCAGGCCTGGCTGTTAGTTCACTGGATCTACACAGCAAGCATATCTGTTGGAAGTTAGTATCAGCAGCCTTCATTCACAGATTAAAGAGCAGGAGTTTACGAAGCTGCTTGAATTCATCCAGTTAGTAAAGAGAGAAACAGGGATTTAACCCAAACAGAAACTTTGCTCCAGAGCCTAATGCTTGACCACCATCTTCTCATGCTGATAGAGAGATAGAAAGATAGATAGATAGATAGATAGATAGATAGATAGAAGCCTAATATGCGAATTGTCCCCTCAAGAGTTCGACCAGGAGTTTGATCGCTCGCTATGATGTGTGCAGACCACCAGGGGGCGGCGCAGAAGGAAGGCCCCGGTCAGTAGCCAGAAGGCCCTGATCAGCCCTGATCACCAGCAAGGCCTAGGGACCCTACCATGCACAAATTTTGTGCACCGGGCTTCTAGTATTTATAAAAAATAGGTGTTAGTATATCAAGCTGGTCATGAAGAACTACATGTTCAGATGACTTCTTGTGATGGGAGATATGATAAATATCTTTATGAAACATTTTCTTTCTTTGGTGCCAACTTTGTGTCAGCAACTGGGCTGGGAACTATAGATACAATGGTGAACGGGAAAAGCAAAACGCCGGGATGTGCAAAGGCTCTGGGTTATGTTGGAAGGACTCAAAGAAAGACAATAAAACTGGAGCAACATAGTGGAGCCCATTCACAGTGAGCCAAGGCTGAGGATGGCCAACCCAGAAGTGAGGAGCAGTTTTGTTTTTCGAAGAGCAATGGGAAGTCAAAAGAGTTTTAATCAGGGAGTAGCAAGGGAGGGTCATCTTTGGTTGCCTACACACTCCTAAGCAGACTTAACGGTGTCTCAGGAAACCAGGAAATGGGGCGACAGCTCTAATCCCCAACCTCCTGGAGCACCTGCCCAAGTGGAGTCTGGTGAGTTGCTGGTCATCATCCAATGTGATGTATTCTATTCGCCAGAGTTGCTATCCAGGTCCCTCAAGGGTAAATGGCCTCCACCCTTCTATCTCACCACTAATTGCCTTATAACCAAGACCCAAAACAACTAGCTAGAACCATCATAGGAGGGCTGGTTTAATTCTCACACTTGGAACTAACTTTTTCCTTTTTACTTTTCCTATTTACAGAAAAAGTTTTTAATTACACTTTACACTCAATATTATTTTGGATTAGTGTCAGGTGTACAGCATCATGGTTATATAATAATATACATTACAAAGTGTTTTTCCTGCTATTTCCAGTACCCACCTGGCACCATAGTTATTACAACATTATTGACAATGTTTCCTAAGATGTACTTTACTTTACATGACTATGCTGCAACTACCAATCTGTACTTCTCAATCCTTTTATTTTTTCACCCAGCTCCCAACCCCTCGGGCACCCATCAGTCTGTTCTCTGTATCCCTGAGTTTGTTTGTTTTGTTTCTTCAAACTCTTTATACTTTAAAGAGCCACCCGGGGTCTCCCTCTCTGGAAGGAGGCTGTGGGCATGGAAGGGACAAGGAGTTTCTCATTATCTTCTCTCCGTAAACCAGACTTCAAGGGAGAAGTGATGCTTGAGCAAACATTTCAGAGTGTTTTGCTAATGGAGAAGATGTCCAAGGTCATGGAATCCTTAGGTAGCAGAGTTGGGTGCACATGCCGTCACCTTCTCAAGCCTGACTTTCCTACCCGTGCACCAGAGTGAACCCTGATGCTGACCTTGAGACTGGCCATCCATCCCCATGTGGAGCCTCAACCCATCCCACATCAGCAGACTGAGCGGGAAGGCAACCGCCACAATGAAGGGAAGACTCTGCTCCGCTCTCAGGGTTCAGAACATGCCTGTGCATCAGTGCCTGTGGGATAAAGGAAAGACATCCTGTCCATGGGATGCCTGGCGGCTCCTTTGTGGAGAGCATCCGGACTTCTCACTTCAACGCCCCCAACTGCGGCATATTCATCTCTATGTCCTCATCACCCACCCAATGTTTGCCACATGCTAGGTGCTCAATAAATGTTTGCCGAATAAATTAATGCATGAATGGATATCCTCTGAGAGCATGCTCTGATTTTTCTCCTGTGGTATTGTAACAGAATACTCTGGCTGAAGACAAAATATTCCACACAGTCTGATTATTTAGGGGTGAAACCATCACCTCCCCCAATCTACGTACTATGATTCTATTGACATGATGTAAGACACAAGTCCATTTGTAAATGACTCTGTGGCTGTTCATTTCATGTCAGTGGGTCAGAGGAGACCATGTTGCTGCTGGAACTCATTCGGGCCTGGAGAGTCGTGGGCTGCTCAGACAAGGCAGGAGGAACAATGCAAGATATAGGGTGAGGCAGTGGCTGTGTCCAGAAAGTCTTAACGAAACCAGCTGTGCAGGAATTAGGGATGTGCACAGCGTCTGTGTGAGAGACAGACACTTATACAGGAATGGTTGTGCAAGGGTGCCCCACGGAATCAGTGACTCAGGGGTCAGGAGGGTGATCACCATTTATGCTGACAGACCTGAAGAATGAGGTTAGTCAGAAACCAAACCCTGAGCTATGGGTCCCTCCAGGAGAAAGCTGGGAGCAACTCAATATGGAAGGCACATGTAGGCCTCCGGAGCTCAGTCCTGCAGCACTGGGTCTTGGGTCTGATTGGATGCAAGGGAGACTTTGGGTAAATGAATCCCAAGACGCTGTGTCAAAAGGGGTGATTTTCTTCCAATATGTTAATTAGCTGCTACAAGGCAGGGGGCCAAAGTATAGCTGACCCAGTGAACTAGAAGTTTACGTAGCTGGCATGCCACGATGCGGGGTAAGGTGGTGGTCTCCAGTGCAGATAGAGGCTTCTGTCCCATGAAGTCGTCAAAGGAACCAGGTCCTTCTACCTTGTCATTCCACTCTGATCTGCATGGTCCAAGCTTGCTCAGCACGGTCATGTCCGCATTGCAACCCCAAAAAGGGAGAAAGAGAGGAGGGCAGGCTTTTAAGAAGTCAGAGAGAAGTTTCACACAGACTTCCACTCACATTCCATAGGCAAGAACTTCACCATGCGGCCACGCCCAGCTGCAGAGGAGGAATGGGAAGGTCACTTAGTGTCTTTGCAAGCTGAGCCCCCTAGGAGCCGATGCTGAGACTGCATTTGGGGTGCAAGGTGGTCATTAGAAACCAACACCTATGGAAAGGAGTATGAAGCAGGTCAAAGGGAGTCCTCAACTGACCTGGTGTGTGGGAAACCGCCTATTGTCTTCACTAGCAGAGAGGTGTGGACAAGGAGCCCGGAATGCTGGTGACCCTTGAGCCCTGGCAAAGGTCAGGGCTATGCACCCACTGTGTAGTCGAGACAATGGTAGCTGAAGCAACTTCCCCACCAGATAGTCATGTAAATCCTTACTGATAAGACAGTCTGTCTGTTACTGGAACTTGCCTGCCTAAGGGCTATAGGTGTATCCCAAATTGAATAAAAGGATGGCAAGGCTTGAGCCCAAGGGGAGTCCATCTTCTTGCATTGGGCTCTCGCCTGGCCCCCCAATTTCCAAATTATTATTTCTTGTCTCGTCTCTGTCATTTGCATGGGTCCCCTCTTCCAGAGCTCGAACCCTGAACCACGTGGGACGTGGGGTCTTCACATCTGGTGCCCAAAGTGGGGCTCAACCCCACGATCCTGAAATTAAGAGTCTCATGCTCTACCGACTGAACTAGCCAGGCTAAGCGGGATGTGGGGTCTTCACACTGATGGGAGATTTTAGACTAAGAATTGCCCATCAGAGATGCCCCATGATGGACTGAAATAGCCGGACCTTTCTATGCCTGCCTCATGCAGTCACCAGATTCAGGCTACCCCAGGAAGGGCACGAACGCAGGTGAGGCGGGAAGACCTGGAAAGAGCTGATGAAAACCTGCCTGCTGACACCCTCCCCCAGCTGGGTAACAAGCTCTCCCTTGGAAACGGACCCACACAGCCCATGCCAGTGCCTCCCCGGGTGGCATGGACCTGGAAGCACGGACGGTGGACAATGAGCTTCGGTGGGTATGCAGGACGGAAGTTCTTTGTAGGATATCTGCTCCTTCAGCAGCAAACAAGGGTACAGGGCACCTGGTCCTATGGATCACACAGTGTTGGAGAAAGACAGAAATAAGCAAGTAAAAAATACATCAACAAGACGATTGCAGATGAGGAAAAGCCCTGTGAAGATATCCCAGTGGAACAGCGAGTGGCTCTGGGAGTTATTTTGAATGCGGTGTTCTGAGGCGGCTTCTCTGAGGAGATGATATTCTCACTGAGAACAGAAGGAGGCAGAATGGGGACAAAGAACAGCATTCCAGGAAGAGGGAACAGCATGTGCAAAGGATAGGAACAAACTCAACTCTTTCAAGGAACAGGAAGACACTGTCAGGACCTGCGGTTGGGGGGCAGAAAGAAGGGGTAAGCCATGTGGTCTGTAGTCAGATCACGTTCTATTTAGTAAAGAGTTCAGGATTCATTCTAAGTGTGATTGAAGCCCTGTAAGTATTAAAACAAAGGAATGACAACTATTTCAATCACAATTCTGATAAACTTGCTATATTTTCATGGAGAAATTATTTCTGGAACTATCTTTTCAACCTATTTAACTCTTGGATCAATTTCCTGTACAGTTATAGTTAAACTGCTTCCAATTGTTTTTCTATTTTCATTTTACTGAAATTATTTTCATATGTATCCATTTCACAGCAAATATTTTCCTCTTATTATAATTCCAAGCTCAGAGACAAGAATGACACGAGAACTGAGGCATGGCCAGACCAGTCCTTTATCTACAAGCAGGAGATTTATCTTCATGCCAAAACACCCAGCACCCCATAAAAACAGTCTTCATTCCCTACGGTGCCCGGATCCATTTTTCCTTGAATTTCTTTATGCTCCTTCTTGATCTGTCTGGTGTCTTCTCAGATTTCATATAACTCAAGATTCTTTCTTTCTTAAAGAAAATAAAGCCAACTCTAAATCGCTCCATAAAGTTTCAGTGCATTAGTTTATAACTAGCTTCAGCTCTGGCTGGATCCAAGAACTCAGATAATGTTATGCACATTCAGTATTGGCCTCTATTGCTCTGAGAAATGCTTTATTGATTATAATCTTGACCAGGTACTTTATGGCCAAAATCTCTCCAGGTGGTGGCCCACAGCAGCTCCGTGGATATATATCCTTCCACTTAGCAAATGCAGAAAGCAAAAAAATGAACAAACAAACAAACAAAAAATCTTATTTCCATAATTTCTGGCAAACATCCCAGGACTTATTCTAGATTTGGGCTATATGCTTACACCTGAACCAATTATTTAGCTGAAGGGATGTAGGCTCTGATGGGCTCGCCCACTCTTTGTGCTGGGGGTGGAGCCAGCCCCTCCTGCGCCATATCAATTTAGAACAGAGAAGTTAGCTTCCTATTAGAAGGAGGAAGCTATCCGTAACAGAATAAAAGGGAACCACTGCTAGGCAGTGACGCGACAGTTCCTGAGCCATGACACCCCTTCCGTCTGCAGCTCCGTGTTCTCCCCTCAGAACTGTGCTCCTCCAGCTGCGGCTCAGGTGTGGCCTTGGCTCATCTGTGCTCCTGGCGCTCCAAGGTTACTCCTCTGCCCAGCGTGGCCTTTGTGCTCCATCCCCATCAGAGGACTTCATCACTAGACTCAGCCGATACCCAGAAATAGGATTCAGGCGGAGCAAACCTACAGCGACAGCTGATTGTCAAAACAGCCACCTCTGAGGCCCCGTTCAGGGACACATTCTCTCTGCATCCCCTGCAGCGTCAAGTTGCTGAGCCAATGCCTAATTCAAAGGCTAGAATCCATTAAACGCCAAAGCAAGAGGCAGAAAAAGAAATCCCCTCATTAAATCTATGTTCAGTGGGGTGTGTACATAATTCATCCCATCAGCATCAAATATAAACGCCCAGCGTTGGGGGGAGTGGAGCCGGCACCACAACAGTCTGAGCTCACTTAGAAGGAGGTGTCGGGAGAACAATCCTGGCGAAGACCTCCGAGTGCTAATGAGAGCTGGCACGGGAGAGTTCCAGCAAGGATCCTAGATGAGGACATGCTCAGCAATGCTGCCTCCCGCCAGCCTCTCTGTGGGCACTGCATGTTTATAAACTCAGCTCCCATCCCCTCCGAGCGACTGCTGGGCTCCCGGCACTTCAGGAGTGCATGGAATGGAGGTTCCGGGGCTGTGGATTAGACTGTAAATTGAGTGCCAGAGGGTCGGCTTCTGCTCTCCCAGCTCTGCTCAACTGCAGACAGCACCACCTCCCACCTGCAGCTGCGACTCCCCCTGGCTTTATGCAGGGCTGACCAGAACGGGAAGGGCTATGAGGAGCCCCTGCAACCCCAGTCCTGTGGTGCGGAGATAAGGGTCTGATGAGCTCAAGGGAAGCTTTCCTACAAGTGGAAGCCTTACCACCTACCTCACCGCAACTGTATTTGCATCTGCTTTGATCAACAGCATGCGTAGCCTGGTTCTTGCTGGTCTCTTTCCAGAGATGGCCTCCTGTCACCATGGCTGACCCTAGTGTCAGTTTATAAACTCCTCCTCAGTGCTTCATCATCTTCGTCATCCTTATAATCATTGCCATCATCATAGCTGCTGTTCATAACATTTATTATGACCTGAGTGCTGTATTAAGTTCTATACATGCATAATTTCACTCAAGCCTGACATATACTAATTCTTCCCTCGTCAGGGCGTTTGCACCGGTTCCTAGAATGGGCTCTGCTCGGCTCTTTCAAAAGCTTCCTAGCCTCAAGCTAAATAGCATCTCTTCAGAGAAGGTTTCCCTGATGACCCCAATTCCAGTGGGACATCATCCAGCCTAGTCACACGCCTATTGTATTATTTTATCTCCTTTAAAAGTCCACTACTTGCCTAGCTGTTTCATAGAGTGCCAACAGCTGGGGGAGAGGCAGGAAGTCATTCCATCCTGCTCTTTGTCACGCCTGTCTGCCCTGCCCAGAAAGACACACTGGACAAAGTCAGTGCTCAGAAAGCATTTGGGGAATGGACAGCTGTATGGGGCAAGCGATATTATGATCCCCAGTTTCTTTATAAGAAAGCTGAAGACCAGACAGTGTATATAACTAATTAATTCCCCCAAGGTTCCAGGGTCCCGAGTTAGAAAACGGGACTGCTGTTTACTGCAGATCGGCTTCTGTTGGATCCCCAACGACAGTGCTGCCAAAACAATTCCTCCCACTCCTTCCTAACATTGACTCCACTTGGGATCAAGGTCAAGTTCACCAAAAGTTATTGGACTGTGTGACTTGGACAGTAGTTTCTTAGAGGTCAGCTATCGCAGATCAAATGTACCTTTCCCTGCTTTGTCACTCCCTCCCAGACCATGTCACCAAGTCATTCATGATCATGCATTTATTGAAAGCACTCAAGAGGATCTATGGGCATGAGACACTGGCAGGTACCCCCTCCTGCATGGCTGTGTCCACGGCACCACACTTCCTGATTGGGAGAGAGGGATGAGACAGCCACTCTTCAGGTGGCCAAGAATGAAAGATTTAATTGTGTCAGGAACTAGGGGCACTGTGTTTGAGTCCCTCCCTGTCATCTCCTTTAGTTCTGAACATTGGTTTGTCAAAAATATCGGGGAAATCAAATTGAGTTAAGCTTTACCCATACTCATTCCAGAGAACCCCCCTCTTCACGGGGGTGAGGAGTTTGGACGACGAGAGATAAGGTGCTCACACTGCTCTTAGGAATCAGAAGATCGGGGTCATAAACAGTTAATATCCTGAGTAGCAGCTAAGGTGCTTGGTACTAAGTCAGTCCCATCAGAGGTTAAAGGGAGTGTGGGTGAGTTTAACGCCAATTTACAATGTTGTTCTGTAAGAAGCCCCTTCTGATTTCAGAGAGCTGACCTGGAAGGGAGCCCCAGGGGCTGTAACGATCCAGCAGGCCTGACTGCTAGCATTTAGAGAAGAGGCATCAGAGCTCACGTAGCCTGTTGCCAATGGACTTTATGGATATACAGGATCATACAGTGCAAGAGGGATCCATCCATCACCCGAGGACTCACACAGCTCCCCAGCCTCCCAGTTCTCGGGTGCATAGCAGGCTTCCCCGAAAGCCAGGACAGTTGCCAACCCTTCCTAAGGAGGGTGGGCGAGGGCGTTTGTGCTCCCTGCATGTGCACTTCTCAGAGGAGGAAGTGAGTGGTTGAGCAGGTGCCACTGGCGGGCTGAGTCCACTCCGGCACGTCTGAGGCTGCCTGGCCCTGCCACAGGTGCATGACATTAGGTAAACCAAGCATTCCCAAGGCAGCTGTCAGGGTCAAGGAGGCAGCATCTATGAGTGTACCTGATTGTGTGCATAAAAGCCACACCTTCATTTTGCTAACAATGTCCACTCATTACCTCCCAGCACTCCCCTCCTGCACCCTACAATCCATCTGTTGGAGACAAATGTTGGACCTCAGGTTCCAGCAACTTCAGTTCTTGAATTCAGCTAAGAAATAATTCGGAGCCAAGAACTAAAACACAAAAGGAAGCTTATGTAGGAAAAAAGTCACCGAGGTGGAAGAAGTGAGCCAGCTGGGCTGTGTGGACTCAGGAAACAAGTTACCGAGGCAAGAGAAGGGCCCTTGGAGCTTAGGAGAAAGAAAGAAAGATAAGAAGCCCAAGGGAAGAAGATGGGGGGAAGGTGGGGCCATGCTTCAGAGAGAGAGAGTGCACACTGGGTCCCTTGTCTTAAA
Organism: Myotis yumanensis; assembly: GCF_028538775.1. Taxonomy (NCBI): domain Eukaryota; kingdom Metazoa; phylum Chordata; class Mammalia; order Chiroptera; family Vespertilionidae; genus Myotis; species Myotis yumanensis. Next base: position 107,816,636 of record NW_027223755.1, on the reverse strand, counting down.
GGTGGGATTTTAGGTGAGGTTTCAAGGGAGCATCTCAATAGAATATTCATCAGCTTCCAGATGAGTCTCCTCAGGGTTTTGGTCTCCACTGATTGGTCAGCACAAGCGCAGGGGGTCATGAGTCAATGCATCTGGTCCTGAGGGCAGCCATGGCATCACTTGTCTTGCTTTGCTCCTTTTCTGGGCCTGGAGCTGAAGCACAACTAAAGCCTAGATGTCATCTCTAGTTTGGCCAAAATCCTGTCTCTCTGTTCCACAGACCCGAGGCTTTGTTCCTAAGATTACTTGGTGTGGCTCAGAACCTCACTGTCCTGAGGGCCCTAAAGCTTATGGGCTTGTATGGGAGTCATATGAGGCTCTTCTCTGGCCTCCTGTTCCTTCTCTACGGGGGTCGAAACCACATGACTAGCCATATGAAAGGTCAGGGGTCTAAACCGCATGAGTAGTGCCATGCCAGGGGAGGAAAGGCCTCCCGGGTGAGGTCCTAGCCTATAATACTGGTTTTCTCTAGTTTTGCTGGTTGCTAGGCACCCTGGACTTCCTGTCCTGGTGACATTCAGCACCTGGCCCATGGCTCCTGCTCCACCCAGGCCTGTCTACCTGCCTGCTCTGTCACACCCACATCAAAATTACCCTCATGCCTTAAGTACACCACGCGGCTCCCACTTTCACAAAACTGCACAGGGTGTTCTGCAGCCTCGCTCACTGGCCACTCCCGCATGGGACGCCCCACACCCTCACCTTTCACTGGGATTTGCATCGCTCGGGTGTCTCTGAAAATGTCACTCCCTTCTGGCTTCCTGACCACATGGCCCTGCTGTGACCCCAACCCCGATGCCAGCGCGGTGCCCGTCCAGCTGCCCAGCCTTCCCTCTCACCAGCTCCCTCCCAGGAGAAGGGTTTACCAGGTCAAAATCCAGAACACCCAGTGAAGTTGGAGTTTCACATAAACAATAAATATTTTTAGTAGACAACTGACAATGACTAAAAACAGCATTTGTTGCTTGCCTGAATTTCACATTTACCGGGGTACTCTCTCTTTTACCTGGCAGCCGACCCGAACGTGGACTCACCATCAGAGGAGCTGGCTGTCTCATTGCTGGAGACGGCACGTCACTTACACGCCTGCACACTCCAGGCCGGAAGTCCAATGACAACCATGGAAATGAGACTCCTCCTGAATCTGCCACCAGGCCACTGTTGACAACAAAACCAGTGGCCTGGCATTGCCACCTACCGTAGTGTCTCCAAGCCGGCATATAGAACGTGGCTCGTCTCCAAAGCACGGTCACTCAGACTTTCCGTGTGGCCTTCTAAGGCCGCGCTGGTTCAGGTTTAGGCAGGAAAACCCTCTCTTAGTGCTAATCTCTGCTAAGTGTGCTTCCCAGCGAAACTGCCCTGAAGGCTCTTCCTAGATATCAGGCTGCCGCTAGCAGGCCAGGCGGGGCCAGACTGCTGGGGATGTGCCTTCAGACTGGACAACGGTTTTGCAATTTTAATGCCCAGGCAGTTTCATCCCAGCGCACCAGTGCCTCTCCCTGCTGCCTGGCCTCGATGCAGAGCATCCGGAAGGTTTAATTAGACCTGACTTTCAGGAGGAGGGCCTCTGTGCTGCAGAACACTCCTGAGGAAGAGACAGATTGCTCTTCAAATCTCTCACTTTCTCCCCAACAAGCGTAAGCTTTGCATAACAATAGTTCTTTTAAAATTCTGTGTGGATGGATCCTGCTTCAGATATTTGTCAAATGAATAAACGGGGTGGGGAAAATGCAGATATTGAACATCTGCTATGAGCAGTGGGCTAAGTGCTTTGTATTTTTACCTCATTTGAATTTCACAGAAGCACTATTGAGTCAGAGATAATATTCACATTTTTACAGGAGGAAACTGAGGCTCAAAGAGGTCAAGTAAGCACATAGGTGGTGTAAGAGTTTGGAATTTGTTTAGTATTGTAGCAGGAGCATATTTCCTCTATATCATTGACTTCAGACTCAGCTGTGTGACTTGCTCTGCCCCCAAGAGGGGTTCGGGTCTGACACCTACTAGTAAAGAGGCCTTAAGAATGTATGTTCACATGTTCCGGCCTGACTCACGTGCTCTAGCATGGCTCTGTAGCATGGTGTTCTGTTGGCATGTCATGCAAACATGGCAAAAGTCACGCAGGGTCCCCTGAACTTTCCAACTAGGCCTCAACTTTTGCACTTCTGCATTTGTCTCTATACTGTCTACCTTTAACAGAAATCCTGTTGTCAGTTTAAGCAGAATCACCCCTTACTCTGATATTTACTCTTAGTGATTGTCCATCCGCTGACCCTCACCTCGCTCCTTGGCTAGAAATCCCTACTTTTCCTGGTTGTGTGCAGAATTGAGTCCAATCCCCTGCTCCCTGGGAAACCCCACTGCAGTGGTCCCCACACCTGTCACAGTGGCCCCTTGGAGAAAGTCTGCCTTACCATCTTCAACAAGTGTAACAAATGCATTTTTCTTTACCGTGAACCCTGATGGCTGCTGGTACGGGGAGGACCAGACACATGGAACAGACTGACCTCGGCCCCTACTCGCTGGCTTACAGCTCGAGGCAGGGCTTCCCAGCTGAGCACGGCCGAGGTCAGCTGGACTGTAACTGACCGCAAGCCCTGTAGCCACAGAGATGCCGGGATTGTTTTCTAAGCAGCAGAAGCGGATCATTGCAGCGAGGAGAGGACGTTTCCCAGATTTCAGCCTGTACTATTTGAATCCATGAGTTTGTGCCATGCAAGCTCACGCCTAGAGCGTGGCAGGCCCCACTCATCAGGCAGAGAGCACCAAGTCTCCAGGCTGTAGATAATAGAGGCCAGAAACCCGCAGAGGGGCTGAGGGCCTGTGGGAAGTTCTAAAGCAGAGCTTTGGAGCAGGAATAAGATTGTCAACATTTATTTCCCTGGAAAAATCAAAGTTCTCACCTCTTCCTCCTCCTTCTTTTCTTCATCCTCCCTTCTTCTTCTTTTCCTTCTTTAGTCTTTTCCTGATTTTTTTCCCATTTGTTCCATTTTTATTAACCTACTAGAGGCCCAGTGCATGGAATCATGCACCTGTGGGGTCCCTAGGCATGGCCTGTGGGGATTGGGCTAAAACCAGCAGAGCAACGCCACCTGCCCCTCCTGTCTGCCACCCCTGCTCATCCTGGCCCCTCTGCACCTGCTGCCGCTCAGAAGGCTCGCTGAAATTCCCCAGATGGGTACATATCTTCTCTGTCACCTGATCCTTTACTACATTCATTATAGTTTAAAGACCCTGCCTGATGGATAGTTACAATGCCTCCCATCCTTGAGTCTGGTTTTGTTGACTGTTTTATCTTTTGATAGTGTGTGATTTTTTTTTCCTGGCTTTTTTCTGTTTCATAGTTTCCTACTGTATGTAAAAGAACAAGTGAGCCTGAAGGGAGATATAGTTGGATCTGGACTTGCGCAAGCCGCTTCTGACCGGCCTTCAGAATTGGGTGTTGGGTCACTTTAGTCTGCAATTCCCTTGGGTTTAACTTTGTTGTTGTTGCCATTGCTTCAGTGTAACACAGTCTTTAAATTCCTCCAGGAGCCGCTACCTCATGCTTAGTGCGAGGCCTACATTTCCAAAGGGTTTTCCTCATGTTTCTATGGCACCCTCACAGGCCCTCTGTGCCTCTTCCGAAGGCGTCTTTCTCTCTGGTCTTGCCCTGTGCTCGGCAGTCAGTCTCCGTTGCTCAGACAAGGCTGGTGCTGGGGCAGGGAGCCCCTCCGCTCTCTTTCTCCAGTCTTTGCCAGAGGTAGATCAGTGCACGTGAACTTCAGGATGGGGCTTTCTCAGCAATTCTATTCCTCCCCCAAAGACAAACCTTTGTCGGGCAGCATCCTGTCCTCCAGCCCTCCACCCTGTGCAGCTAAACGGTGCCTGGTGTAAAGCAGGTTCCCGCTTCCATGCCAGCAGCAGCTGGCTGTTGTCTAGTGTTGGTGCCGTATGTGGGGAGGTCTCCATCTCTCTCCTGGAGGCATTTTCCCAGTGTCTGGGCAGAGCCAGGTGAGCAGAAGGTTTTACTGTCATCCCCAGAGGCACACAACTTTGGCCGTGTGTTTGGAAAGTTGTGACTGGGACATGGGATGGTTCTTGCCGTCTCACAGTGAAATATCGCTTTTGCTTTATGTCAGTAGAAGGTGTGCAGAACAGGTGGGTTCCTGCCTGTCTCAAATGGCAGGTGAACACTATCCTGTGCCCTCTGCGGCCTGAGGCACAGATGGCTTCCACAGGCTTCTGATTCTGCTCTCAGACCTGAAGGCCCTGTAGGCCTGAGACACTGAGGGGTCTCTGGCACCAGGAGGCAGGGGGCAGAGGGGCCACTGGATAGACTCCCAGTTGTAGGTGGTGGGACAAAGGAAGTGTACAGCAGGTGAATTTGGTATTCAAGGTGTCAGATAGGAGGAGCTATGACAGAGAATGGCCATAACCTTGAGTGAGATGTCACTAGGATTGCACTCCAGTTGGCAGGCCCAGGTCCAAGCAGAAACCAGAAACCAGTTTGGGAAACCAGTGCGGCTCTACTCTGGGCCACAGGCCGCGGTCAGGTACTAGAGAGACATTACCAGGCATCTAGCAGCAGAACTGAGCTGGGAGAAGACAGGTCTAGACAAGGGGTCTGGATGGTGGAAGAGTGGGGGGCAAAGCATCCACTCTGGGGACAGTGATGACCTACGTGGGCTGCTAACTGCACCCCTTGTTAGCTGTGTGAGCTTCAGTGAGTTACCTCCCCTCTAGGCTTTGGTTCACCATCTCTACAATGGGGATGAATATAACCACACTACCTAGCATTCAGGGTTGTGTAAAAGCTCAAGGAGTGAATAAGCATTTATAAGTGTCTGGATCCGGCCGAGGTGGCTCGGTGGTTGAGTGTCGAACTATGAACCAGGAGGTCATGGTTCCATTCAGGTCAGGATACATGCCCGGGTTGCAGGCTCGATCCCCAGTGGGGGACATGCGGGAGGCAGCCAATCAGTGATTCTCTCTCATTATTGATGTTTCTATCTCTCTCTCCCTCTCCCTTCCTCTCTGAAATCAATAAAAATATATTTAAAATAAACACATAAATAAATAAATGTGTCTGGCACACAGTCATAGATCAATAAGTATTGGCACGATTGGATTGATTCTGGCTCCAGGATTTTTAGGACAGGGTTGAAGGAAATGCCTGACCTTTCCATTTGTTCATCCCCGCTCAGCAGGGTGGAAAGGAGAGGGATGGAGAGCAGGAGCCCTAGCCGAGTCCAGAACACACGGAGATGGAGGGTGCCTGGAGTGGACTGCGGACTAAGAAAGGCAGTTGGCAGGTGGGTGAGGAGCCAGGCTGAGCTGGGAGGGGAATCGTGCCTGAATCCTGGGGAGGAACCCTGGAGAGCTCAAATGTGTGCACACACACGATCCCGGTCCTATCCCAGAACTGTCCGTTCATCTTACTCCTTCTAGAAGAAACATCTGTGCGGGTTTCAATGTGTCAGACACTCTGCTAGATTCTGTTGGCCAAGACAGACACCATCTCTACTCCATGGGGCCCATAGTCCAATGTGAGAGGAGGCAGGACCTGGCACAGATGGAGGAGGCATGGGGCGGGGAGAAGCATGAAAGGCCTGGAGAAAAGAGTATGAAACAAGGAAAGGAAAGAGCATGTGCAAAGGGCCGGGGGTGTGAGGGAGCACGGCGCCCTTAACATGTGAGGGTACTAGGACTTGACCAAGAACTGGATGCTGGGCTCCAAAAGAGTACGTACCCGCTATTCTCAGTGATGGGGAAGCTGAGGCTCAGAAGTGACGTGACTGTCAAGGTCAATCAGCCAGTCAACAAGGCTGGCGCTGAACCCAGGGGTAACACACTGAAATCCTCGCCCCTGCTCACCACGCCTGGGCCCGCGCAGGTGTCCCCAGGGCTACTAGTCACAGCCAGACTCCCTGAAGGGCACAGGGCAGGGGTGTTCCCCAGCGGCCCGGGAGTCCTCCTGCCCCAGGTCTATCTGGGTGGGAGGCTGGCCCATGTGGGAGTATCTGCTTGAAGGGCCCTTGCCCAAGCCTTTTACCTCCCACTTGGAAAGTGCAATATTGAAAATCAATGGGGAGAAAGTGTCTGAGAGGAAAACTAAATCAAATATCCCGATACAGAGAAGTTAATCATCCAAAATTAACCTCATAAGGTCTAGTATCAAACTGATCTATAAAGAAAATCGATGCGAGCAAATGCAGCCCCGCAGCCTTCCGCCCCCGCGCTCGCTGCGCCTGGAGCCGGGACGCAGGCCTCCCTGGAAACCAGCCCACAGCCCCACAGCCTTGTATATTTAGCCACGGGCTCTCAAAGGATAGTTTTCATATATGCTGCTTGTCCTGCATGTGCTTCCATGCCATTCTTAGAGACTTGACTAAGATGCACTGAGCTGAAAATTGTCCTTTACCGAGGAGCCACACGGTTCCCACTGAGACAGACCAGCCAGCACTGTGTGCTGTGGTTCGGAGCACGAGGGGAGCAAGATGCTCACGGAAGATGCAGCCCTGGCTCCTGCCCACAGCAGCACAGTGCTCTCCGGGCGGGAGGCTGCCTGACAGACCGAGTGGGCAGAACAGGGGGCATCTCCGGGCAAATCCAGGAGGCCATCTGGTCGTCAGAATGAGGGAAGACGCCAGGAGTGGCTGGGATAGGGACGGACCCCTGAACCCCGATCTCTCCAAGCTATTTTTCGATCTGTGAAATGGGAGTGATTTTTCTAGATGAAAGTATTTTTGTGGGGCGTTCGCTGTCTGTCCTTCTCACTAAGTGTGTAAGCCCCAGGGAGGCCTGAGCAGCACCAGCACCCACACCCAGCAGGCTCCTCTCCGCCGTGAATGATGGGCAGAGCAGCTCCGCAGAGCCCAACACCTGCTCTCCGGGAACACCTCCTCTGTAACAACTGGCGGTGAGATGATGTTGATGACAATATTCATCATAACACTTAGTAGGGGTTTACCGTGTACTCTAAGCTCGCTGCCTGGCATGTGTTTCTTACTGGATCTTCATAACGACATCTTGTGCTCAAATTCTGATCATCCCTCTTTATAGACCAGGAGGTGAGGCTCCGAGGGGCTCGGTGGTGGGCACAAGTTTGAGGAGCTGGTGGTGGAGCAAGATGCCAATCTATAGAAGACTAAGTTCTTAACCCCTGTGCTCTACACACGGCGATGGCCATGGTGTTGATGCTGGTGATGGGGATGATAAGGACGGGGATGGAGGGGACAACAGTAATGGTGGGCATAGTGCTGAAGGAGAAAGAGAAGAAGGAGGCATGACCTCACTCCGAAGGCTGGTCCTGTGAAAATAGCTGGGCAACGTGATGCATGGTATCCAACTCGAGCATGATTTCTGCCGTCTCACAGGAGCAGGTGCACACAGTCAGGCTGTTCCTGTTAGTCCCCTGGCTGCTGCGGGCTCCAGACAGCGGTGCGGTTCAGGGCCCAGGAACCAGCTCCTAAGGAAAGGCACGGTGAGGTCCGGCAGAGTGGAGGAGCCCCAGCCAACTTAGCCGCAGGCTCTGACCTGGCCGCAGGCTCCGTAGACAGCTGGGAGCCAACTAGAGAAATCAAGGCAGCTATTCAAACATAGGACTCCAATGGGTAGAAGATTCTAGAAAATCCCCTACTAAATGGAACTGTAGATGTCCATGGCTCCCCCATCCTCAATCCAACTATAATTTATTCAGCCAACAGACACTTACAACGTACCATGTGCTAATGCTGGGGATACAGCAAGAATGAAACAACCCAGCTCATGCTCTCATGGACCACCTCCCAGCGGATGCAAAAGACACGGCAAATAGACAGACAGCAAGCAAGGCAATGCCGGACTGTGGCAGGTTATGGAGTAATGAGACGAGGTCCCGTGGGAGAATTGAGCAGGGGCGCTGTAGGTAGGGCCGCAGGCAGAGATGTCTTTGAAAACATTAACTTACCTAATAGAGATCAAACAGGAAAGCAGAGGAAGCAGGCAGAGGCTGGGGTCAATGCGAGGCTGGAAGGAAGGACCAGAGCCTCCAGCACCTGAGAATCACCCTGAAGTCTAACCCAGAGGCTGATGCGCCCGAGCTCAGCCAGTGTCTCTGAGAGTCCTGCTGATGGCACCAGCTCCTGGCTGGGAGCTGGACGGTCCCACAGAGAAGGAACCGCTCAGGGGGTGGGGAGGGGAACCCCCTGCATAGACAGGCTTCTCAGAGGGCTGGCGTGCGGGGTCCACACGCCTGAGTGTGCCTCACATGGAATCTCATGCTCCCCTGCTTTCCACAGTCTCTTCCTCCAGGGGACACTGGCATCCCTGACCTCCCCAGGACGGTCCTGGCTGGGCCATGGGGCATCTAAGAGCTTCAGTTACCAGCCACAAACACCTGGAATTCGCCTCAATTCTCTGGGCCCAGCATCTGAGGAGCTAGGCTGCAGCTCCAGTCTCAGCTCTTTTTTTAAAAAACACATTTTATTAATTTTTTTACAGAGAGGAAGGGAGAGGGATAGAGAGTTAGAAGCATCAATGAGGGAGAAACATCGATCAGCTGCCTCCTGCACACCTCCTACTGGGGATGTTCCCGCAACCAAGGTACATGCCCTTGACCGAATCTAACCTGGGACCCTTCAGTCCGCAGGTCAATGCTCTAGCCACCGAGCCAAACCGGTTAGGGCCAGTCTCAGCTCTTCAAGGCAGGTTCGCCTGTGGCCCACCTGCAGTGCCCCTGCTTGTTCTTCCAGTGACCTCATCTCATCACTCCGTGACCTACCACAGCCCGGCATTGCCTTGCTCTTCCCATTGTGTGTGTGTTGGAGGGGAAGGGCGTAGGTTTCTGTCTCACTGAGGCTGGGCTTGGCCGTGTGACCTACTGCAGCCAATGGGATGTTAGTGGGCACAAAGCAAGCAGAGGCTTCGATGTGCTTGCATGGTTGGCTCGCATTCCTGTGCTCCTATCAAACACTAGGGAAGGGAATGGCCTGGATAGTTGCTGGCCCTTCAGACTGGCTCCAAAATGCATACGGGGGACACACCTGAATCCAGCCTCAGCCTGGAGCCAATGACAGGTGACCTGACACAGGGTGACCAGTTGAGCCGGCCCTAACCAGCCTGCAGGCAGGACAACAGGTACGCGTGGTTGCGAGTCAGTGGTTTACTTCCCAGCTTTTGTGGCAACAGATAACACATGTTTATTTTTCACTTGCTTCCCCCTCTTTGAAGCTGTGAGCAACTGAAGGGCAGGTGCTGTTCCTTGTGTATATAAAGCCACATCCCCCTAGTCTGACATCTGATTTGCACATAGAAGATGCCTAATGTGTGTTTGAAGAAAGGAAATGGAAGGAAGGGGGAAAGCAAAGGAAAGGCTTTTTTGTTGGCACCTGAATTTAATGACGAAGGCCTGTGTCAAGGAAACTGTCAGGAAAGATTCAGAAAGGAGGAAATGGAATGGAAAGTCACCAACATGACCGCCTAGCCACCTAAATTCATTTTAGAAAGAATGGAAATGAGACCCTTGGCCGTCGTTGAGGCTGTCCAACTTGTACAAAGATGGAATTGCTCACGGCGGCTCCACTGGACTGAGACCATGACACCTCCTGAAGGGGGTGACAGACGAAGGGGGTGACAGAGAAGACTGGACAGAGCCAAGGGCTGGGGGCTCTTCTGAGGCTGCGGGGCAACCACCGGACAGGCCTCCCGCTCCCTCCTACCCCCGTCAGGAGTTCACCCACGGATGACTGGGCATGAACTATCTTCCCTGAGCCTCCCCATGTGCAGAAATAGCTTGTGCTTTTTATTTTCATCTTTGCTGACACCTCAGAGAGCACCAAGAGGAGTTCATTTTTCAGATCCAAGTGCTTTTCCATTTCCAGGGCCGTGCCTTCTCCAGGCCAGGAGGATGACAAAGGACTGTAGCCTCCCTCAGAGGCCCTCTAACTCACACCGAGACCACCCTGATGATCACCCCTCCTGGCGCTGGGTCAGGCACTTACATAAATTATCTCCTTTAGTCCCCAAGTCTATGGCAGGGAGTGAGAGGGGAATAAACACCACTATTTCACAGATGAAGAAACTGGGGCTCAGAGCGGTAAGTAACTTGCTTTTGGCCATGTAGTTGGAAACATACAGACTTAACAGTCAAATGCAGGACAATTGGAAGTCAAGTTCACTCCATCATATGCCATCTCACATCCCTGCTTCCAGGCCCTCCTCCAGGAGACGGTCCTGCCTGTCTGATGATGCTCGCTGACAGCAAAGGCTGCAGCGAACAGAGTAGAGAAGCTGAGAGTGTTCACTCTCTTACAGAAATCAGCATGTCACAATCTCTCCTTGCCTCTGAGACCTCCGTCTCCGGGGAAACAGTTCTGATGCAGTGACAGGCTGCAGACAGGAGCTGCACGCAGGTGGATGGCTGAGTGCTCACGCTGGTGCAGGAGCACGCCGCGAGATGAGAAAGCAAGGATTCAACCCCAGCTCTTCTGTGTGGCCATGAGCAAGAGGGGTGGTCTCTTTCCCTAACTCTGCTTCCTCCTCTGAAAATTGGAAATGAGAATGCCTTCTCTATAGCAGTAAAATAATTTGGAACAGCATAAATGCCCAATAGGAGGAGGCTGGCTAAATTATGACATCCCATGAGATGGCATACCGTGGCCATTAAGAAATGATTTGGTGGCCCAAATGGTGTGGCTCAGTGGTTGAGCATCAAGCTATAAACCAGGAGGTCACGGTTCAATTCCTGTTCAGAGCACATGCCAGGTTGCAGGCTCCATCCCCAGTGGTGGGCATGCAGGAGGCAGCCAATCAATGATTCTCTCTCATCATTGATGTTTCTATCTCACCCTCTCCCTTCCTCTCTGAAATCAATAGAAATAGTTTTTAAAAGAAAAAACTGATTTGGTAAAATGCAAATCTATTTCATTGTTAACTATATTTCAGACACTTTGCTTTACATGTATCAGCTCATTTATTTAAAAAAAAATCTATGAGGTTTTTATTAAGCCCATTTTATAGATGAGGAAAAACAACTTGCCCAAAGTCACAGATAATATGCTGAGAAGTCAAATTAAAACGCAGGCCATCTTATTTAGAATTGCCTTTTACCCACAACATAATTTCATAGAAATACGGTCTAATGATAAACTGATAATTGCAAGTTACAAATGGTATGATTATTAGTTCTCTATTGCTATATAATAAACCACCCCAAAATGTAGTGACTTAAAGGAACAACCATTTTATCGCAATATATAGCATTTTGCAAGTCTGCAAGCCGGGCTGGGCTCAGCTGGGTGGTTCTTCTGGGGGTCTGGCTGGTGATCTTGCCTTGGGTGCATTCGCAGGGCCCGGCAAGTGGGAGGCTAGATGGACTGGGCCTTTCTCTCCATGGAGTCTCAGGCCCACTTCCCCAGGTGGCTCTTCTAGCAGCATCGACATTCTTCTCACATGCTGCTCTGAGCTCCCAAAAAAGCTAACTTGGAAGCTGCCGAAATTCCTTAAGGCCTGGATCATATGGCCACATTCCACTGGTCACAGCCAGATGCCAGCGGAGCAGACTGCACAGGGTGCAAATACAAAGACCATGGTACACTGGGGCCACAAGCATGATGTCCACCGCACTACATGGCGAGGGAATCCGTCACGGGAAAGCACATTTATAGGAGAAGTTTCCCAAATGGTTAAACTTTAAAATACTAACAGTGTTTATCTGGGTACAGAGAGAGAGTGAAAGTTGGACTTTTTTCTTCTCATATTGGTCTAGTTGTATTTTTCAAATCATCTAGAGTGAATACATACTAGGTTTATGTAAGTAAAAACAATCACCTTAGCCGGTGTGGCTCAGTGGTTGAGTGTGGTCCCATGCATGGAGAGGTCGCTGGTTCAATTCCCAGTCAGGGCACCTGCCAGGGTTGCACACTCGATTCCCAGCAGGGGGTGTGCAGGAGGCAGTCCATGGCTGTTTCTCTCAGAGATGTTTCTCTCTCCCCCTTTCCCTTCCTCTCTCTCTCTAAAATCAATAAAAACATAGTTTTAAAAACAAATAAATAAAAAATAGCCAAGGCTACCTTTTGTTTGAATAAGAAAATAATCCTGGTCTCTATGATCCAACCAAAAATAGGCAACACTTATCCAGCACTTACAATGAACTCTTTTAATTCTTCCAGGACACTACAAGGTAAGTGCTAGTATTATCCCCATTTACAGATGCAAAAACTGAGGCACAATGAGGTCACATAACCCAAGACCACAGAGCTGGTAGCAGCCAGAGCTGAGAATCAAGTCCAGGCAGTCGGTCTTCATGGCGAGACGCCATGCTTGGGCTTCCTTGGGGCTGCTGGAAGCAGATTCCAACATCTGGAGCTTCCTGTCCTGTGATGTTGTGTGAACAGTGTGGCTCACTGGTCCATCCCAGGACACTAACAGCCAGGAACCTCCCCCACCACCTAGAAAGCACCCATAATTCCAGCTGCTCTGGCTGAGTCCAGGGCAGGGTGTGCAGAGTGGACCTCAACGTAGAAGTCTCTGCACCCTGCCTGCTGGCTCCCCCATTTGATATGTACAAATTGGCCAACACACAAACTGAGAATACTCCCCCCTCTATGGCAACACGTCCACAAAAGTGTGTCCATGCAGGTGTGGACACACACACGTGCATAGATATGCACACACCCATACTCATGCATACAGACAAGCTGTACATTAATGCACATGCAGACCCACACAAGCAGGCGTGCACATGTATGTACATATTCAAGGGGAAACGCATAAGCATGTTCACACATGCACAACTATTTGCAGGAAGACAAGAGGATACATGTACACATGCATTCACACACACCCATGCAGTCGCGGGCTACAGCACTCACTTGTATGTAATACATGCATTTTCATATCTACTGTAGACTCTTACATGCAGCCATGCAAAGTCCCATCCTTGTTGCCTTTCCTACCAGTTCACTCCCAGAAAATCTCAGAAAGACCGGCTCTGAAATACCCCTGACCTCCACAGAAAAAGCAGAAATTCTCATCTATGCCTGCAGAGATGCTTTCCACGATTCATTCATTCACTCATTCGACAGATATTTCTTGAGTGTGTGCTTTATGCCAGGCATAGTTCTGGGTGTTGGGTATTCAATAGTGAGTAAAACATACAAAAACCTTCCCCTCATGGAATTTACACTTTAAGATCCCGGATAGATGCGCATGGAGCCAGAGACCACCTCCACTCCCAGGACACAGTCCCCTGGATGTGGCCGATGGGACTTTTACTCTCCGAGGCCTGAGGCCATTAATGCCCAATAATAGCAACAGAGACCTCGAGAAGCTTGGGACCCTCTCCGTGGCCCAGTGTCCATGGTGGAATAGCCCAACCTGACAATGGCGGAGAATGACAAGGAGAGCTAGAGGTCCGGGCTGGGGGTGGAAATGGAGGGAAGGGAGGTGGGGGTGATGCCCAGACTGCAGGGCTGGGAGGCAGGGAAAAGACACACTCTGTTCCTCTCCCTCCTGCTGTGTAGCTTGAGCAGAACCCACGGAGAAGCGGGTAGAAACCCAAAGGGATGATGCTAGGGCAGTGGGGCTGCTTTAACAACCCTCCTGTGACATCTGTGCCTTTTAGAGGACGCGGCCATGCCGACTTCGCCTTCCTGGAAGTGCCTTCGGAATCTGTCCCTCCCAGAGCCCAGCAGATGCCAGACATCAGCAAAGATCAGAGAGAATGAATGAGTGAATTAAACAATTTAACAGCATTAGCTTTGTGGACCAGGCACAGTCAAAGGGCTTTACATGAGCACTGTATTCATTTATTTAATCCTTGAAACTGCACTTTGAAGGTGAAGAAACAAAGACATAGAAAGGTTAATTAATGTTCCTAAGTTTCTATGAAATAGATGGATGGATGGATGAAGACACAGTACATGAGAAGTGACAGGGAAGAAAACTATCAGGAGTTTTATCTGGTTGTGATTGTATATTGCTGTCTGCTCCAGAAATACTGCACTCCCCACTTCGGAAACACCATTTGTTTTCAGAGAGCCATGGATTTATTAACAGCTTTTCAGGGGAAAACATACAGCAGATCCACACACACACACAAATCAAATTGCATCAAATACATACATCAATCATTAGATAGGTCCTGGTGTTAAATCTTAACATGGGTCTGAATCAAGGAGCTGAGGTATTGACCCTCAAAAGCCTGATAATCAAGGACATGGACAGGAATGCTGACCACACACCTCCCTCCCCTCCTGCCGGGACCTCTCCACTGCCAGGGGCCTGACTTGCTCTCTGATTGCTTCAAGGCTTACCTCCTGTTTTCTTTGTTCCCAGGAAAGTGCCTTAGAACACCCTGCTGATGGCTGGAGGCTCTAACACTGGGCTGGTCACAGCCCCCAGCAGACCTGGGCCAGGACAGGAAATAGGGGAGAAAGATTACTCCCTTCCTCTGGGGAATGCAGCCACCCATACTAGGGTTTCTGAGGAGCCTTGGGTGTTAGGGGCTCCGGGGTCCCAGCCCATTCATTTGTGGTGCAAATCAAGGAATGTCAGAAAGACAGGCGCTTCTGCACACCTGACCCTAAAAACTGATCAAAAGCTTCTCCAGGCCTTTTGTGCAGAAGCGGGAGCAGGGGAGAGATGTTCCAATCCTGAGATTTATGGACCCTGGGAGCCGCTCTTGCATGCAAAATGCCCTCCTTTTCTCTTGGTGAAGGAGCCTTGAGGTAAAAGGAAAATGTTATCTCCATTTCTGAGAGCCGAGCCAGCCCCGGTGTTCTCCAAAGGGCCCCGAAAGACAACGCTGCTTGACACAGTGCTGGGGCCTGAGACACCTGCCAAGCCCCTCCTTGATCAAACTCCAGCTCCTCTGATCGCTCAACGTGGCCCCGACTTTTGGGCTTCTGTGCCGTCTCTGCATTGTCCGCCTTCAGCACGACTCCTGCTACGTTCCTTTAGCCAGAACCCCCCACCCTTGTGTGATCAGGTTCCTCATCCTCCACCATCCCACGTGATGTCCGATCCGCCTGGGCTGCCTCCGCCAGAGTCCTGTTGGGTCAGTTTGGCCCGAAGCTCCCTGCCCTGACTTTTCCTCCTAGTGGTTTCCACCCACTGACCCTACCCTGTTCCTTGGCTAGAAACCCAACTTCTCCTTGCAATTGGGGTTGAGCAGCCCCCCTGCCCCCACCCCCTTTCCCCGCCAGTGGCTTCTGTGCCTGTGTGATGGCTCTGATTAAGTCTGCTGGGCCCTTTCTCATCTCAGGAATAACTTTGTCTTTAACACTTGATTCTTCCCTTGCAGCTTCCGTGACAGGGATCTCAGTAGCAGCCCCAGAAGACCCCGTTTTCTTACATATAGATTAGGGTGCACAAAATGAACCACTTTTCTTCCTGATGGGTAGCTACAGATATATGAATTCTGTTAAAAAGACTTAGACGTTAAATCTCCTTTATATCCCTGCTCCTTTTACCCCAAGTATCAGTGCATGATGGGCTGATTCCCAGCCAGCATCAAGCAAGGCCTTGCACAGCAGCCTCTGGGATTGCCACAGTGTCACTGGGACACACAGGGCGATGCAATCGGACAGTTGCATGGGTGCTTTTATGAGCAAGGCTCTGGTCCATATCATACCTCTGGTGGGTCTTAACAGGTGAGTCAGGCGGGACAGGGGGTGACAGGCACGAGACAGAGATGAGGAAATGACCACATGGAGAGCTGACCACTGGGAGAGCTCAGTATAAAAAATGAAGGCCGGAGCCGGGCTCACAAAAAGCCAGGTGGCCTCACACTCCTCGCCAACGTCCCCACAAAGGTTCTCCCTGTATCTGCCCATCTCCGTTGCCTTTGCTTGGCTGGCATCTAGGCGAGCTGGGAGCTGCTCCCACTTTTTAAGGGACACACTTCAGACACGGAATCTAGCAGCACGGGTGGGACTGACCCCCTTCCTCCGAGCTCCAGCGAAGCCAGAGGCTGCCCACTCAGGCAGTCCCAGCCCCTGCCCCGCCCGAGTCCACCTGGGGAGCTCAGGCTGCTGAGGGAACAGAGAGCCAGTCCAGGGAATGGCCACTCCGGATCGCTTCATGTAGCCTGAAGCATGGCGCTGACTAAGATCAAGTACAGAAGACGGAGACACAGAGAGAGCAGGCCCACGCTGGACCCAGGAGGCCTGAAGCCCAGAGCCCCACGCTGCCCACACTCAGCCGCGTCTGTGTGTGTTGCCTGCATCTCCTGCACCAGCCCAGGAGCTCCTACCCGCTCTGGTTATTGTGGCAGCTCGGGGTCTATCACATAAGGGTCTGAATGAATGAAGCAGTGAGTGGGTGGATGAAGGAACTACTGAAGTCCGTCCGGGAAAACCTGGGTGGAAACGGCAGATCAATGTACCATGCACGCCTTGGACAGCACGTGTAACACTCACCGAGGTCAGCTGGGCGCCGCCAGGTGTGGCAGGAGGCACAGCAGGCGGGTTCTGCTTCGAAGCCGAGCCTTTGCTCGGAGCCAATGTCGCTGCATAATCGTTTCCTCCTCCAGGAAGCAGTGGGAGGTCAGTGTCCCTTCTTGCACAGCCAAGTCCGCGGCCCTATAACCTGTCAGGCCCGGCGCCCATCCTGACTGCCCAGGATCAGCGCCAGACTCGGGACACCCGCTCTGCCGCAGACCCCAAAGTATGAGCCATCCACAGGGAGCCAGGAAACCTAGCTAGCCCACCCTCGCCACACCTAAGCTGCCCTAAGCTCCCTGTCCCGGGTCCCCAATGCACCCCGTGTGGCCCTGCCCGGCAGCCCTGTCACATTTGGAGCTGTGAGTATTGAGAGTTCCGCCTTTTGTCTCTCCAAGGACAGTGTGTGCAGTCCCACAGCAAAGAATCCTTGAAATGTATGGACGACGCCATACTCGGCCCCGGGAGCCTTCCAGGCCTCCATGCCGGGCACAAGACGCTCCCAGTAAGGTCTGAGAGAAGAAACAGAGGAAGAGAGGTGGGGGAAGGGAGAGGGTGGGGAGAGAGAAGGCGGATGGGAGCGGGGAGACAGAGCAGCATGTCTGTGGCCTGGCCGCCTCTCCACAGGCTGTGACACACACAGTGCACGCTCCCTCTGCTCTTGGTCGCCAAGCGCTCGAGTCTCGGTGTCCGAGTTGGACTTGGCACCTCATGTCTGGGTTCCTGGTAGGAGGGATGTCATGCTCTACATCCAGCTCCACCGCCACTGGCTCTGCCACAGGACGCGTCCCCTCACTGCCCGCGCCTGGCTGTTCTTATGTGCAGCGGGGCATCGTGGTCCCTCCCCAGGGGCCTTGGGGACACTTCAGACTAGGCAGGATGGGAAGTCTGGCACGTCCCCGGAGGAGGTGTGTGGGCCTCCCAGGAGAGAAGCACACACAGGGAGGGAAGGCTTCCCTTACATTCCGCTCACGCGGGAGGAAGGAGCAGCAGCGCCAGGATCTGCATGCCCACACGCGCCAGGGTGGTGACATTTCACAAGGATTCAAGGGTCCTTCACGGGCAACCAGGGATGTTAAAGGGTCCCTTGCAGAACCACAAAGCTGTTAAGTGGGGCGCCAGGATTCGCAGCTGAGGGAGGTGCCTAGTCTCCTTCTGCCGCCCACACTGGGGTCTGCTGTCCCAGGGCCCATGGTGTGACGTCCTCGCTGCTCTGGGGAGGTGGGGTGAGAGACAGACAGGAATGCCCTGGCCACACTCCTGCGGCCTTCATGAACACTCAGTCCTCACAGGAGCCTTAGTGCCTCGGTAAACACTTTCCCAGCTGTGCTGGCTGCCACCCAGCCCCTCACTTTCTCCTCTCACCCTGAATGCAATGCTGCCGTCCATCCGGTGCAGCGAAGGATGAAAGGCTCCCCCCAACCCTCCCCTCCCTTAATACCTGAGGACAACCCTGACCCAGGAGCAGGAAGTGGGGGGAAGAGTAATAGAGGGGACTTGTAATGTCAGCCTCCATGCCTCTTGGGACTAAGTGAAGCATCAGGGCAGCCTCCCTCCTGCCTTCCCCTCTCCGCCCCTCCCACTGGCTGTCTGCTGACCCACCTGCAGAACTGAATGAACCCCTCTCGGCGATGGTGAGGAGGCTGAGTGGCATCTACACTAATAAAAGAGAAACATGGTAATTATTGTACGACTGCTACCCTTCCCATTGGCTAATCAGCATATCCTTATGCAAATTAACTGTCAGCCAAGATGGCGGCTGGCAGCCATGCACTGAAGCGAGCAGGGAGGCTTGCTTGCTCCAGTGACTGCGGACTCCAACATTCCCCGGCTGACTTGCCAGCCTCTCAGCTGCAACTCTATGCAACTATGTACTATGTTGCAAATATAGAAACTAAACAAAACCCCAGAAACCGGCTTTCAGCCAGCCGGACCGCAACATTGTATCGATGTTTTCAGCAGCTAGGCCTCAGAGCTAAAGCTGGCCCAGAATAAAAAAAAAAGAAAAAAAGGAGAGGTTGGGAGCTTCAGTCACCCACTTCCGGAAAACAGCCCCCAGCCCCTCACCCAGCCTGGCCAGGCACCCCAGTGGGGACCCCCACCCTGATCCAGGACACCCTTCAGGGCAAACCAGCCAGCCCCTACCCATGCACCAGGCCTCTATCCTATATAGTAAAAGGGTAATATGCCTCCCGGCACCGGGATCAGCGGAGCAGCGAGGCTCCCGGCACTGGGATCAGCGTGACAGGGGGCAGTGCCCAAACCCCCTGATCAGCCCTGCTCTGTGCCTGATAGGGGGGAGCTCCCCAATCCCCTGATTGCCCTGTGGCTCTGTGTTTGACAGGGTGCGGAGCACCAACCCCCTGATCGGCCCTGCTCTGTGTGTGACAGGGTGCAGTGCCCCAATGCCCCCCCACCACGGGCCCTGCTCTGTGTGTGACAGGGTAGGGCCATAACATCTCCATCGGCCCTGCCCTGAATGTGACAGTGGCAGCGCCCCAACCCCCTGATCCGCCCTCCTCTGTGTGTGACAGGGGGCAGCGCCCCAACTCCCTGATCAGCCCTGCTCTGTGAATGACAGGGTACGGAGCCCCAACCCCCTGATCAGCCCTGCTCTGTGAGTGACAGGGGGCAGCGCCCCAACCCCCTGATCAGCCCTGCTCTGTGCATGACAGGGTACGGAGCCCCAACCCCCTGATCAGCCCTGTTCTGTGAGTGACAGGGGGCAGCGCCCCAACCCCCTGATTGGCCCTGCTCTGTGCGTGACAGGGGGCGGTGCCCCAACCCCCCAATCGGCCCTACCCTGAGCGTGACTGAGGGTGGCATCGCAACCTCCCGGTCCGCCCTGCTCTGTGCATGACAGGGTGGCGCCCCAACTCCCCAATCGGCCCTGCTCTGAGCCCCACCAGGGGCTGCACCTAGGGATTAGGCCTGCCCTCTGCCACCCAGGAGCAGGCCTAAGCCAGCAGGTTGTTATCTCCGGAGGGGTCCCAGACTGCGAGAGGGCACAGGCCGGGCTGGGGGACCCCCCTCCTCCCCCAGTGCACAAATTTTTGTGCACCGGGCCTCTAGTTGTAATAATAAGACACATTAGAGTGAGAGGGAAATAGCCACAGCCATGATTCTACTACATTAACCTTCTGAACTCTACTTCCCTCATCTGTGAAATGGGCACATGAGAGAACCCGCTCAGAGGTCTCCTGTGAGGATTCAGTGAGAGCGTGTGCATCTTTGGGGACTGTGTTGACCTGAATCAGTGGCCTAATCAAAACAGGTGGGTTTTTCTTCTGGAAACAAGAAACGCAGAGGTGGGCAGTGCCCGACAGTGTGCCCCTCGGGGCCCAGGGTCTCTGGCTCTCCTGCTCTGCTGGCTGTAGCAGGAGCTTCTTTTCCTCTTGCTCATAATATGGCTGCTTCATCCAGACCATTAGGTCCACATTCCAGGCCAAGGGAGAGAAATAGCAGAGGCGAAAGGTCAGTTTTCCTGGACTGTGTCATATGCCCAACGTTAGCCCCAGGGAGTCCTGAAAACATCTTTTTTTTCTGTGCACATTGCCATCTGTACAAAATCACAGGCCTGTTAATAAGGCATAGGGGGAAATGATTACAGGTATGCAATTAGCAGTACCTGTCAAAGCAGGAAATTCACTTCACACCGTTCCTGACACACGAAAAATGCCTAAGAGGGGTTCCCTATTATGAAGATGAAAACAATTTACAATGTTCATACAATCCTGCTCTTCTCGGGACTGGAGCCTGATCCTGAACCACATCCGCCCCATTTACAACCAGGACCCGCCGTCCTGGGCTCCTGCCAGCATCGGCCACACACGGGCCTCTGTCTCTTTGTCTCATCGCTGCTCAGTGTCTCCAAGAGCCACTACAGCCCTGCACCCCACGCCCGCTGCCAGGTGCTGCCTCCTTGAGCTCTCCAGGGAAGCCACTCACCAAGCCTGGACGGGACACAGGACAAGGCCCAGTGTCACTTGCCTTTCGAATCTCAGGAGTCACTTAAAGCTGGCGTGGTCTGCAGTCTCTGCTCCAGCACCGCCCCGGCACCGGGACACCGCACGGTGAGCAGTGTGGAGGGCGGGTGGAGAGCTCCCAGGAGCCGATTTCTCAGCTGGAGCCACCCCCCTGCAGACACTGCTGACGCACATCCCCGTCCAAGTTCTCCTGCAAGAGGCCCGTTAAAGTGTGAGCCCGGGAGTGAGATCGCGTGGCCCCTGAGAGGCCCAGCTGTAACTTTACTGTGTGCGTCCAGACTACTTCCCAAAGCCGCCGTCCGAGTTTGCAGTCGCACCAGCTCCGGATAAGACATCAGATTCTCCGCACCCTCGCCCACGCTGGGTGTTGTTGGACTTGTTCATGCTTTGCCATCGAACGTCTGCAGTGGAGTCTCTGAGGTTGTGCTTCACCCTTTCATGGCTGCTGAGGGGCTGGTATTTTTCCAATGTTCCCTAACCGTGCATCACCTTTAGGATCTCAAAGATACTATTCATGTATGTTATCCAATGTACAACCATGGACCTTGATCTGTGGCGGAGAGAACTCCCTTCATCTGAGACCAGGCCTCCCCAGTACAGGAAACACATAACTGGCTTGCTCAGAAGGGCCTGTGGATCTGCGTCGGGCCCTCTGAGCTGGAACCAGGAATCGAGGTCCAGGGAAGGGGAGCCGGGAGACTCAGGAGGAGAGGCAATGAAGAACACGGAGTTCCCCACCAGGAGCTGCCAGCAAAGCAGGCCTCAGATTCTTCAGGATTTGAGGGACCGAAACTGGAGCTGAAATCCATGATGGTTCACAAATCAAGTTCCCGATGAATGAGAAATGCGGGTCACTGGGTTCCAGGCGGCCAGGAGCCAGCATCTCTTGCCCACGTCTGTCCCAGCAGGGCAGCATCCCGGAGCCCGGAGGAACAGTGCCGAGGGAAAGCTTTCGGAGCAGGGGAATGGCACTTCCTACAGGCACATGGCCTGCCTGGGGCAGGTCCTATGGGCTAGTCCCATGGGGGGGGGGGGGGGGGGACATGCAAGGACTGAGATGCAAGGACACGTTCCTTACAGAAAGGGTGGTGCCATGCAGAAGACCTACTCAACCTCAATTCTCTCCTCTTCCTCTTAAAGTGAACCCCTATTTTATTTGGGGTAACTCATGCCCAGTGACAATATTACTCCCTTTGCAACTGGGCTTGGCCAATGGGTTGTTAGCAGAAGTCACTGAGGGGGCCTTCTGGGAAGTCTCCCTGAAGGAGGAGTGCTCAGGGGGATGGATGTGAGCCCCTTACTCTTGCTGGGAGCGTGTCCTGAAGGCCGGAGCTCCAGCCGCCACCACATGACTCTGAGGAGAGTAGAACGGGAAACAGAAAACCCCTGATGACTCTGGGACCACCACACCCACCCTGAGCTATTTACGCCGGGGTTTCTTTCGTGTGAAAGAACATGTTTCTGCTTTGTTTGAGGCACTGTCCCTGGGTGCCTGTTACACAGAGGCCGAGCGAGGGATTTAGAGGTGGCTGGGTTCTCAGTCACTCCAGTGTGTATCTGAGGACATGTTAACAGAGTCATAGCAGGACCAATACCAGGTTTTAGTGAACATCTGAGAGATGCGTGAGCAAAGGCAGCAGACCCCTCCCGGGCTCAGCACCTTTAAGAGACAGCACCCTGTCTGGTCAGTAGCAGCAGTAGCAGTCCAGGATTTCTAAAAAGACATAATCGTTTGGTTTTAGAAACATTCCAACCTCCTCATTGTGCAGATGGGAAACTGAGCTGCAGACAGAGGCCTTTATTTGCCTAAGGTTACAGGGCAACATAGCAAAGCCAGTTGCCTCGATCCTCCCAATACCCAGGCTCACCCCCTGCTCCTGTGCCTCAGCCGCTCTGCCTCTAAAATAAGCAGATTGGAGCGAAGTGCTGTCAGATACTATTACTTCATTACCCTGGGACACCAGCCTCTGAGCGTCACGCGGGCTGGGCGTGCTTGTGGGCACTGTTTCCGTAGACAGAGCCCTGCCATTGACACAGGTGTCCTGACACCCCTTCAAGTTCATTAAAAGGGGGCTTTGCTGCATTTACCTTGTGCCCGAGCAATAACCACCTTCATTCTGGGACATCTGTTCCCAAGGAATTTGCACCTCCTCGTGCTGGTTGGCTGTGACGAGCCACCCCAAATGTGGTGCAACAAGGTTGCTCACACGTAACATAAAAAGGGATGAAAGCATTTGCCCTGAACATCGTGGCCTGTTCCCATGCCCCAACCCTGGTTGCCGGCTATGCCCCACCCTGCCCCTGACTCACCTGATCCGACCCTGAGATTATTCACCTCACCCCGAGTCTGTCCTTCCGTGGCCGGCTTGGGAACGAAGCTCACTGGGACTGGGGGGTGGGGGGGGCAGGGCTGCGTTGGTTGAGTGGGCGCTGTGCTGGGTGGTGGGCTTGCGTGGAGACCTGTGCAGTCTAAGTGGAGGCCAAGGAGCAGCAGTCTTCGCGTTGACTTTGGAGGCGCTCCTCAGCAGGCCCTCTGGTCCTCAGGGGCCGCCTATGTGGGCCTCCGGAGGAAGTCAGACAGACATTCACCCTGGAAGCCAGGGACAGTCCTGGGCGATGTGCTCTTAAACAGAGCCGTTTAGAGAACCAGAGACAAGGTCAAGAGGGAAGGGTGAGGTGGCCGGGGGGTACTTGTCTCTGTTCGGCCTTTGGTCACCATCAGCTGGGAGACAGCTGGATAAGGAAGGGTGGGAGGAGAAGGGGACAACGCTGGACAGAGCATGCGATGGGCCAGGACTCGGGCTCAACAGAGGGAGACCCATGTGGCTGTCCAGCCTGGGGCCTGTTGGGACCTCCAATGGGTGGGGAGTCCTGTCCTGTCGCAGGTCTCAGCCCAGATGCATGCAGCACACAGGTGGGAGACAGAAATGATGGGGGGGGGGGCACAGCTATATGATGATGGAGACTATGACAGAGAATGTGCCCCATCCAAATATACACCAATGACCTGTTTCCCTAAACATTCCTTCGGCTGGATAAACAGCTCCCGCTGCCCAGCAAACTGGCCTCTGGGGAGGTGGGTTTGGCAGAGGCGGGGAGCTTGCCATGGGAGACCACCATGGTCCGCAGGATTTAGTATTTGGGGCCCTTGATCCAGCTTCCAGGGGGCATCATGAGGTCCAAAGGGCAAGAGTCCTTCATTTATTCAACACATTGACCAGCTACTCTGTCAGGCCCTGGGCTGGGCAGGGGCAAGCAGGGGCCTGGCCGTGGGCTCAGGGAGGGCCGCTCTGTCCCTGGCACCTTTGGGCTGGAACCGAGCTGAGGAGGCCTGGCTCAGGGTGGATGGGCGATGAGCACATCTGTGAGTCACCCCTGAGGACCCGAGAAAGACGGAGGCGGGAACCGCTCTGGGAGCCACACCAGTGCGGGCTGTGCCATCAGCCAAGCGAGGGAGGCGGGCGGTCACAGCGGCCACGGCAGGAATTTAATAAGCTGGTCGGCGTTGACAGAGACGCCTGGTTCCTGAGCTCTGAGATGTTTGATGTTGGACATCTGACTCGGTTCCAAGCCCCAGCCAGCTCGGCTCAGGCCGCACCCCGGGGAGCAGGCTTTGAAGGAGCCGGCCGCGTGGCGTTGTACTAATTAGGCAGGCGGAGTGGCCACAAATGCCGGTCCTCATTTGCAAAATCAGTCTCTCCTTAATTTGAAAAAAAAAAAAAAAAACCCTCTCTGTGGAATCATATCCAGTCAGTGAGCAACCCCTGAACCCCCATTTCCCAGCACTGAGGCGCCGGGCGGTGCTGAGCACCTGGCGCAGGTGCTGTGGGCGGTCGCTGTGGTGCGGGCCCCGTTTCTAGACAGAAGCGCTGGGCCTGTGGTGGTGGAAGCAGAGCTGCGATGGTGTTGAACACGGAGGGAGGGCCCGTGAGCCAGGAGGAAGGTGGCCTAGAAGCCGGAAAGGCCAGGGAACAGGTTCCCCCAGTCTCCGGAGGAAGTCAGCCTCGCTGTGGCTGCGTGTAGCCCGGCAGAACCATTTTGGATCTCCCACCCCAGAGCTGTAAGGTGTGCATTCGCGTTGTTTTAAGGCAGTGGATGTGTGCTGACCCCTACCGCAGTGATGGACACAGTGCAGGGGGAGGTAGGAGAGCTCTGGGGGAAAAGCACGACTCGGAGGGGCCCTGGAGAGGACAGAATCAGCATCCTGGGCGCCAGCCATTGCTCACATGGCCAAGGCCAAGGGGCCGCCCCAGGCAGAGCCTGCCCCCACTCCAGGGCCCATCGGTGTGGGCCTCCTGGGAGCGCTGGTCAGGGCAGCGGCCACTGACCTCCTGCCCATCAGGCAGGGCTGGCGCCCACCTGCTCCACTATTCAGTCCTCACCCAGCTTGGCTCTGCCCATCACCTTTCCCCACCCGAGGGCTCCCAGGCTTCATCTCTGAGGAGCTGAGGGGGGACGCTGGGGAGAACCCTGCACCTCCCTGTGTGTGAGAGCCAACAGGCAGCTCCATGTCTGCCCTCTGCTGGAACAGAGGTGAGCCGCCACCTCATTGCAACGCAGAGGCTTAGGGACCCCCAGGAGGCAAGGAAAGGTGGGCCCCAGAGCGCTCCGCTGGTGCACCCATCCTCAGTGTCCAAAAGAGAAAACCCTATTGAACATTCTCAACAACCAAACAATAGAAACAACCCCCAAAACTGTGAAGCTGCGTGGCCCTTACAGGGTTCCAAAGGGGCCCCCACCCTTCATCTCAGGGGCTCGCGGTTGAGTCTCGCAGGGCCTTGACTTCTCCGCGTGGGGCGGACGGCTGCCCGGAGACTGGCCCCCTGATCTCCGGTGGCGAGCGCTGCCACACACCACGCTGGCCGGAGTCATATTTTAAACTCGCACGCTTCTCTTTTGTTGTTGCTACCAGACTACAAGCACTGTAATGTGATCCTAAATCTCAGAGGCACAGGCCAGCATTACTGGGAGCTTTGTTTTGTCATCTAACTGAATTTTACGGCCCCAGTATTTTAATATGCATTTCACCTTTATTGATTTCATGGACAATTGGTTCTTTCACAAAGCAAAAGAAAATAAAAATGAGTTTTTCCCCCTTCTTCCCAGCATGCACGTTTCCCAGTGACAGCAAGTCCACGGGAGTGTGGGAGGCCGGCCGGGAGCGGCTCGGGCCTGACATTGCCAGGCCGGTCACATACGCCCGGCTCTGCCAGACGCTCTCAGAGATGCGTCCCGACAGCGAGCCTGGAAACGCTGGGCACCGTGGAGACCAGCAGGTCACCGCGCCCCTCCACAGAGCAGAGAGCAGCCACGGGGCTGAGCAGATTCTCCTCGGATGTGGGAGAGCTGGGGCCAACAGGAAATAAGTTCACGGGGGCAGGCGGGGATGGGATGTGAGAAGCAAAGCAAATCGGCACCAGCATTCTCTCCCGGGGCCGAGGTTCACCGTGTACACCTGCGGCCATGCTGAGCCCAGCAGAGGGGGCGCCTTTCAGGGGAGCAGGAAGGCTCCCCATTGTGTGCTGCCTGGAGTCACAGACCTCCCTGCCCCAGCATGGGCGCTGCCCGAGGCTGCGTGCCTTTATCACCAGCGCCCAAGGCTTCCAGCTTCCGGCAGGATTTGGCCACAGGCACCGTGACAGCAGACCGAGGGGGAGGGGAGAGCACAGGCCAGGGATTTACTGCCTGGCTCCCTGACTGCACTGCCCATGGGGTGCCGGGTAACCTGGCCACAGGCACAGGCGCCTGCCTCACTGCTCCTCGGCCTCGCTCTCGCTGGGTCTGAAGCAGCCCTTCCCTGCACCACTGCAGGCCCAGGTGCAGCAATGGCGCCCCTGTCACCGTTCCCTGGGGTGCTCGCCTGTGGCTTGCGCTCTCCTCTCCGTCACAGCTGCCTCACACTTTTATAAATAGTTCCTTTATTAAGCTCTGCTCATGTTGCCCAAATTGAACGTTCCATCTGTCTCCTGCTGAGACCATGCCTGATACAGATGGCTTTCTGTCACTTACAACCAATAATCCCAACTATTATGGGAAATAAAATATTTCAAATACCTTCTTTATGGCAACCATGGTGTTAAGTCCTTCACTGACATCATCCCACTCATTTCACAAGAGCCTCCTTAGCTTGTCATACAGGCCTTCGTAACATGACTCAGTTTACCTCTCTGGCCCGTGGTTTTTACATCTGCTAACACTGCCCTACTCGTTGGCCTCTGTGCATGGATGCTTCCTTCTGCCTGCACGTTTCCACGTCTACCCACATCACCTTTCTTGATGCATCCCTGGTCCTTCCTTAAGATGCTATTACAGAGCCACCTCCGCCCGGAAGCTCTCCGTTACACCACTTTCCTGAGCAGAGTATGTCTGCCCCTCACTGTTGCATCACTTTGGCCCTCCTTCACCCAGAGAGCTCAGTGGCTTGTGAGATGACTTCCTGTTACAGAGTCTTTCCCTGCACAAGAATGGGAGCCGCGGAGGGGAGGGGACGCACGGGCCCTTCCCTCTGTGCCAGTGCTGAGGAGTGAGCCTGGCAGCAGCAGCAGCTGCTCTCGGGTAAGCATTTGAGGCAGGCAGGCTACCAGCAAGGGAAAGATTCTAGTCACCAAGAGCCCAGACTTCATACTAGACCATGGCCTACTCTCCAAGGAGGGGGGCAGGGTTTCTGGAAACAAAAACTGACCTGTGGGGAGAATGGCCCATGGCCACGACCGCCGCTGAACTTGATTTCCTGAGGGCCAATCCCATCATTCCATCAAGAAGTCATTCCAATAGACCCTGAGCAGTGTAGCTGAGAGACAGTTTCTCTCATGCCGTCCCACAGAGCCGGGCCATCTGTGGGGCGCGGAGGCTCCCAACACCACCTCTCAGACATCCCCAATCCTGGCCCAGCAATCTGGATCTCACCCTACACCCTTGAGCCAAGCAGAGAGGCAGTTAGAAGGGAGAACCACCCCCCCAGACCCCTCCCGCCATCCACCCGGGGAGGCCACCGACTTCTCTCCCCACCGCCAAATGCCAAGCCATTGATTGAATGCAACACTCAATTTCAACCCAGCAGAGGGCCTGGCAGGCCTTTGATCAATACTCCCCACAACAGACCACTTCCCTATGATAAATGCACTAGTTGAGACAAGGAACAGATTAACCTTCCAGCACAGGTGGCAGGCAGCAACTAGGAAAAAGATGGCTCAATTCTTTCGGGAAAAGAGGCTGGGGCCCATTTCTTCAGCTCCCCGCAGCCATATTTCAGCTGCGAAGAACCATGAAGGAGAAGGAGGCGCATCCCCAAAGCGTCTCGGAGATTTCAGCCGCCAAAGCAAACCAGGCTGTGCATCTTGGCCGCCACCCCTACCTGTGTTTTGCTCAAAGGAAGCAAACGAGCAGCAGAGGTAACAGAGAGCGCGGGAAAGGTTATATATATGTCCTCGGGGCAGCTGATGGATGGGGCAGGGAGGAGGGGTGCAGGCCGTGTACACAAAGGGAAGATGAAAGTCTCCGAAAAGAGTTGTATCCCCCATAAATCCTTCTCCCTGACAGGCAGTGTAGCAACCAGGCAATTCGCCCAGTGATGGGACGATTGCATCAGAGAGCTCACCGCCCGCAGCCAGCGGGAGGGGCACCGGAGCCCAGAAACCGTGCTCCTGATGCTGGGGTCCCGCCAGCCCAGGGAGACAGGAGGGCGCAGGGCAAGCACCCCACTGGCAGGCAGAGGCCCCACGGAGACCCAGGCGCAAACATGGACATCGCAGGGGGCTTGCGCATTCATTCATTCATTTAAAAATATTTTGTCTGGTACTAAATGTGTGCTGAGCCCTGAGGGGAGGGAGAAACACGCCAGGATGTAGACTCTGCTTTCAAGTGATTACTTGGCGGACTTGCTGTACCGACTGCCAACGGTTACGCACTGCCCATCAGCTGGGCACGCAGCTGGCTGTGCCTCAAATCCTTTCGCTCTCATTGTCTCCTCCGTCTATACCAGTGGTTCTCAACCTTCTGGCCCTTTAAATACAGTTCCTCATGTTGTGAACCAACCATAAAATTATTTTTGTTGCTACTTCATAACTGTCATGTTGCTACTGTTATGAATCGTCATGTAAATATCTGATATGCAGGATGGTCTTAGGCGACCCCTGTAAAAGGGTGGTTCGACCCCCAAAGGGGTCTCGACCCACAGGTTGAGAACCGCTGGTCTATACAGATGAGGAAACCCCGACACCAATGCCCAGAGACGTTGGAACACACAGCCCATAGTGACGGGGCTGAAGCCAGCCCAGGCTGCGTGGCTGTAGCCATGGCATCAGGTGCAGGAAGGACTGGGGGCAGAGGGAACCTTACAGGGGAGAAGGCACATGTGGCTCAGAGGAGTCAGGAAAGCTTCCTGGAGGTGGTGGTACCTGTTTGATCTTGAAGGACAGGTGGGGTTTGAGCAGGTGGTGATGGAAGTGACCATCCTGCCCAGGATGTGGTTTCACAAGACATGTCACCATCCCTGCGCCCACCCTCCAAGTGCCTGGTGTGATGGTCAATTTTATGTGTCAGCTTTGCAGGCCCAGGGCTGCCCAGGCTGCACGTTATTTCTCGGTGCGTCTCTGAGGGTGCTTCTGGGTTGGATTAACCTTTAAATGGGGACTCCGTAAGGCAGGCGCCCACCCCATGTGGATGGGCACCATCTAACCCGTGCCGTCTGTATAGAACAAAAGGAGGAAGGAGATGCCACCCCTCTTTCTCCCGCCTCACTGTTGGGCTGGGCCATCCCACCTCATCTCCTCCTGCCTGTGGACAGACGGACACTGCCGGCTCCGTCTCAGGCGTTCAGGCTTGAACTGGGTTACACCACCAGCTCTCCTGTGCCTCCAGCTCGCCGATGGCCGATCACGAGCATCTCAGCCTCCATTGCCATGGGAGCCAACTTCTCATAATAAACCTCTCTATACCCATGTCCATTGGGTGTGTACATCTGTGCCCATATCTGTAGCCCCCATGGGCTCTGCTTCTCTGGGGAGCATGGCTAACACCCTGGGTGTGGTTGGGTGAGGGCAGCTCCCGAGGGGGCTCTGTGGCCCCTGCCGTGCAGTGTCTACCCCCTCCGCCCCGCCGAGTGCAGCTGGAACCAGCAACTGCCTCAAATGCACAGAATGCTGCAAGGATGATGGCATGTCACTCCCAAGGCCAGGGGTCCCAAACATCCTTCTTGTTTGTGCTCCTCTCGCTGGTCCTCTCGGCTTCCTTTAATGAGCGCGCCTGCCCTGCTGTGAGCTGCCCTATGGAGACACCTGGCAAGGAACCGAGGGCTCCTGCGGCTGGAGGCAGGGGAAGCCCCGTGAGCCGGGGAGAGGGGCCTTCACTAACTGAGCCTTAAGATGGCCACAGCCCTGCCTACACCTCCATGACAGTCTTGTAAGAATCCCAAAGCCAGGAGGCCTAGCTAAGCCTGTCCTTCCCCTGCTCCCCCCCTACCCGGCGCTGGGAGGTAACACAGGGAGACCGCGAGGGCACTGCGGGCTCGGGTCCAGGTGACCCCCAGGGAGCGAATAGCACAATGAGTCACACAATTGTTGGATTCCCGGTGAATATGAAAGTTATGTTGACGCTGTACTGTAGTTTTTAAGTGGTATAATAATAGCATTATGCCTAAAAAAAACCCAAGTACATGCCTTAATTAAAAAAATACTTTAGTGTTAAAAAATACCCACCATTCCCTCAGCCTTGAGCAAATTGTAATCTTTGCGCCAAACTCGAGCCCACAGCGTCTCCGTTAGGTCCAATATCTTTGCTCTCGGGGCACGTGTGCCCTTTACAGGCACGTAAACCCCCTCCGGCCTTGGCCGCCAGGCAGCCTGGTCCCTCAGCGGCTGCAGCAGGAGGAAACGGACACCAGGAGCGCACGTCTTCGAGAAGGTGGAACCAGTGAAATGAAGACATAGGGGCAGATGCCAACATACCGTCCCAGCACCACACCACTCCCCAGAGAGACAGGGGATGTGAACACAGGTGGGACGGGAAACCCAAGCCCTGCCCCAGTGCAACTTGGACAGGAACCCAAGACGTCGGAGAGGAGCGTGTGGGCAAACCAGCCGCAGCCGGGCGTCAAGGCCTGTCTTCAGGACCCTCCTCTCCCCTCAGCCCAGCGATGCCATTGGAGGCCGTCCGTATGGGACCGCAGCCCCGGGTGCGAGTGCACACGTGCAGAGAAACAGAGCTGGGCAGACCTCCCTGTGCAGGACCACCGCTGGGCCTTACGTCGAACAAGCATCCGATGGGCTGCTTCCATCTCAGTGGCCACCCGCTAACATGCTTGCTCAACCACCGTCCTAGACAAGGCCCGATCAGGTGGGAAATTTCTCCTCCAGCAGATGGGCCGGGCTGTGTGAAGAGGGAGCTCCAGAACACGGACAAATAGAGGACAAATAGAGGACTGCGTACAGGAGGTGGCCGTAGCGGTTTCCTGTCACTCTCACAAATTATCAGAACTTAGTGGCTTGAAAGCCCACACCCTTATGAATGGCAGTTCTGAAGGTCAGAGCCTGACTGGCTTCACTGGATAAACCCGTGTCGTCAGGGCTGTGTTCCTCTGAGGCTCCAGGGGAGAACCTGCCCCTCGCCTTTTCCGGCTTCTAGAGACGCCCGCATTCCTGGGCTGTGGCCCCTGCCTCCGCCTCCAGAGTCAGGACCCTCAGGGGGAGTCCTCCTTGTGCTGCTGTCTCCCTGGTTCTGTCTCCCTTGCTTCCCTCTCCCACTTATCAGAACCCCTGTCATTACGGGGGGCTCACCTGGAAAATGCAGGGGTACCTCCCAGCTCAGGGTCAGCCGAGCGGCAATCTTAATTCCATTTTCAGTGTATCCCCCTTTGCCACGTAAGCTGGCATACTCACCGTTTCCAGAAATGAGGACGCAGACATCCCTGGGAGGCCAGTAGCCTTCTGCTATCCCTTCGCCCAACCCAAAGAATGGCCATGTGAGCACGCCTGCCTTCCGCCTTCCTCGGGTGATGGAGGGAGAAATGGAGGAGGCCTTGCAGGTATCCAGGTAACAGCGCTGACCTGCCCGAGGAGAGGGAGCTGATGCACTGGGGATGGGGGCCGGGGCATCTCAGCAGACGTTTCCACGTGCCTAAGCCAGTTTCATTGCCCACATGCAAAGTGGGGGCAGCACCCCTCGCCCCCACAGTGAGGTGTAATTGAGACATGAAAAATCTACATGAATAAGGCCCAGGGCAAGCCCCCCTCCCACCCCTGAGAGTCCTCACCACCCCTCTCCTGTGTTAAGCTCACCGCCCCCTCACCTGTGTTAAGCTCACCACCCCCCCACCTGTGTTAAGCTCACCGCCCCCTCACCTGTGTTAAGCTCACCGCCCCCCTCCCCTGTGTTAAGCTCACCGCCCCCTCCCCTGTGTTAAGCTCACCACCCCCCACCTGTGTTAAGCTCACCGCCCCCTCACCTGTGTTAAGCTCACCGCCCCCCTCACCTGTGTTAAGCTCACCACCCCCCACCTGTGTTAAGCTCACCACCCCCTCACCTGTGTTAAGCTCACCACCCCCCACCTGTGTTAAGCTCACCGCCCCCTCACCTGTGTTAAGCTCACCGCCCCCCTCACCTGTGTTAAGCTCACCACCCCCCACCTGTGTTAAGCTCACCGCCCCCTCACCTGTGTTAAGCTCACCGCCCCCTCACCTGTGTTAAGCTCACCACCCCCCACCTCTGTTAAGCTCACCACCCCCCACCTCTGTTAAGCTCACCACCCCCCACCTGTGTTAAGCTCACCGCCCCCTCCCCTGTGTTAAGCTCACCACCCCCCACCTCTGTTAAGCTCACCACCCCCCACCTGTGTTAAGCTCACCGCCCCCTCACCTGTGTTAAGCTCACCGCCCCCCACCTGTGTTAAGCTCACCGCCCCTCACCTGTGTTAAGCTCTCTGCACAACGTTTTCTAGCCACTCTTTTTCATAAGATGCTGGAAGCAAAACAATGACTTCTGTCTTTAGTTCCAGAACATTCATTGCTTTGTGTACTCCATGAAGTTTTCCAAATCACAAGCTAATTAAATACTCCACCAATGGACTAAAAGTAGATTAAACATTGATGTGGGCGCCTATCGATCGCTGCATTTCCTCGACTCTTGGTGCAAAGTATCAATAACATTAAATAATCTCTTAATAAAATTTCCTCCTCATGATATCACCCCCTCCTTGTTCACTCTTTCTGAAAATGCGATTACAGAGGAAATAAACATTCTTTCTAAATGGCTATCAATAAATGCCTAATAGGATGAGAAGGACCGCGTGAGGGAGGGGGGCACCTGGGCAGCTCACTGTTTTGTGGCTGTTTGATTGTATTACAGTCCAAATAAATGCAGACAAACTAACTTAGACAGCACTAATTCAGGATGCATGGATTTCCTGGGTTATATTTTTTTGCTTTATTTTGCACAGGTCCTGCCTGTTCAGTTCAGCCGGAAATCAAAAGCACTCACTCAATGCCCAACTGCAGTCGCTAATATTTATTAAGTAGTTACCGCATGGCAGGCGCTGTGCTGAGCCACGTGGGCACTGCTGTCTCCTGTTGTCCTCCCAGCAATGCTGGGGGACAGGTCCTCCCATGATGCAGCATTAGAATGAGCAAGCCGGGGCCGGAGAAGTGAGGGGACACGAGCGCAGTCGGACAGACAGGGGTTGGCAGCACCAGGTCCGTCTGGCTCTGGAGCTGCATTTGCAACCACCACGCATGCTCCCTGCTCCCCCGGACCCTACCTGGGAGTCTCAGGTGCAATCGAGCACGGAAGGTGGTCCTTGCCCAAAAGAAGCTGAAACCATAGTGCGTTTTTGTATTTTTTGAAATACAAAAATGGCCCAAAATTAAAAAATAATACAAAAGGGTATAAAGTGAAGAATGAGCATCCCTCTCATTCTTTTTCCAGAATTCCTGATTTTTGACTGTCCATTACTAAGTTGTAGTGAACGACTCTCTTCGTCGTTTCTAAAACAATAAACACGTTCAAAGCAAGTGAAGCAAGTGGACAAGACGGAAGGTGTTCCTGCCCCACCTCCACCATGCTCTGTGGAAGCTGCTCAGGGAAGGCCAAGTGCAAAGCCAGCCGCCGAGCACGGTCAGGACGAGAGCACAGGGAAAGAATCGAGTCCAACTCAGAAGAAACAGAACCGAGTCCATTGTCCAGCGTAATAACCGCCTTAACAAGCAAACCCAAACCCTCAGCAGCTAAACACGGTATGTGTGTCTCCTGTATAAAAGGTGCCCACCAGCCTCTCAGGGACTCAGCCTCCTCCGCCCTGTGGCGCTTCCTGCAGCAGGGCCCCTGGAGGCCTCCTCCTGCAGCAGGTGGTTCCCCAACGGGTGAGTGCAGCAAGCAGGACACTGCAGCAGGTGTGCTCGTGGGACATTTCCTGGGACAGATGTTTAGTGCGTGGCCCTCGCTGATCATAAAGAAGGCTGGAACGTGGCATCTAGCTGTGCACCCAGGAGGAGAGGAAGCCAGTGGACAGGGAAGTTCCGCCGCTACTCATGGATCCTGTTCAGGCCAAACCCTGGGAGCACAGCTAGGGGCCGAGGAGGCTGAATGGAGGCCCCTGGTGAAGCTGCCCAGGGTGACACAGGCCGCCAGGGGCCCAGGAGTCATGGGTGGGCCTGGTGTAGAAATGGGATTTAGACAAGTGCAACCTGAGGCCTTTCTCCCCCAGGATAACTCTCATTTCACTACTTCTTTGAGCCCACAGTGCCATCAATAATGGGTATTACTTAAATGGACAGACCTTCCTAATGCTTGGATTTAGGGTACACAAGACATCAAATTGTTCCTAAAAGACCAGGGAAGATTTTGTGTACTTAAAATAGAGCTGATAGATAATGAGATATATATATATATATATATATATATATATATATATATATATATATATATTTAACATTAAAATATTCTGACTGGATTACTAGTATTTAAACATCCAGATGGCCTTAGATGACAATTCTGCATCATGTACGTGACTGGGACTCTCAAGCCAGGCAAGGATGGGGCCACCTCCTGGTTTCCCTGCTTGCTAGCTGTGCTACCTTGGGCAAGTTTCTTGATGTCTCTGTGTTAATCACTTAATAGCCTCTGATGAGTCCGTTCTTGGCCTTGTGCAGTCCATTCTCCACATAGTCGCTGCAGTGATGTGCTTCATGTGCATCTGACCATGTTTGTCTCCCAGGTTAGCACCTTGCTCAATACTCTCTTACGTTTCTAACTTGCTGGTGTCTATTGGTAAAAGCATTTTTAGGGGAAAAAAACACAGTTTGGCCATTTCTAATAAATTAAACATACATATATCATATGGCCCAGCAATTCCACTCCTAATGCTTACCCCAAAGAAATGAAAACATATGTTCATTTAAAGGCCTATACATGAAGTTCATAGGAGGAATATTCATAGTGATTAAAGCTAGAAACCACGACATATCTATTAACACATGAATAGAAAACAAATGATGGCATATCCATATGATGTGATACTCCTTAGAAATAAAAAAGAGCAAAGCACTGATATGCACAAGGTGGGTGAAACTCGAAAGCATGCCAAGTGACAGACCATGTGCTGCCTAATCCCATTTACCTGCAGGTCTGAGGCTGCTGTGGCGACAGAAGCAGGTTGCTGGGAGTCAGGGAGGATTGACTGCCATGGGGCACGAGGAACTTTGTGGGTGATGGACATAGTCTATACCTTGACCTGGGAGGTGGTTCTAGAGTGTACACTTGGCAAGCTCATTGGACTGCATACTTACAATGAGAGCAGTGTATGCAAATTATACTTCAACAAAGTTAATTTACAACGTTTTTAAACCCCTCCTACAGTTTTCCATCTCATTCATTCAGACTAAATCCCAAAGTCTGTCCACAGCTCCCGGCTCAGAGCCCCATTCTCCTCGCACTGCACGGTGCTGCTGTGCCCAACACCCACCTCCCTCCGGGTCCTCACACACTCTGCCCTCTGCCACCTCAAGGCCTTGGCATTTCCACTTCCCTGCACGTGGGCTGTCTTCATGGGCCCTGTCCTCGCGTCCCCCAGGCCTCCGCTCAAATGTCACCTCTTCAGAAAGTCCCTCCCTGATCTTTCTCCTGTCACTCAGATGCCTTAGCTCTATTTCCCCTCCCCTCCTGCAGCTTATCACTACCTGGAACTATGTCCTAGTTAACTTGGTGTCTGTTTCTTGGAACTAGGCTGGAAGTTGTGAGAGGGCAGGAACTTTGTTTATCTCTATAACCTCAACACCTAGTACGTTTGGTTTTCTAATATTTTGTTGAATTTTTGCATCTATGTTCATCAGGGACATTGGCCTGTAATTTCCTTTACCTGATTTTGGTGTCAGGGTAATGCTGGTCTCATAAAATGAGTTTGGAAGTGTTCCTTTATCTTTAGTTTTTTGGAATAGTTTGAGAAGGATAGGTGTTCATTCTTGGGCTTTTGTTTGCTGAGATTTTTATTGTTGGGATTTTTCTGATGATTGGTTCAATTTTGTTAAATCAGTCTATTCAAGTTTTCTGTTTTTTCCTGATTCAGTCTTAGAAGATGGTATGTTTCTAGGAATTTATCCATGTCTTATAGCCAAGACTTATCTATAATGATAAAAGCATAATATGCTAATTAGACCAGAAGTCCTACCGGACGAAGCCGGGGCTGCAAGGGAAGCCCAGGTTCCAGGTGCCTGCCAGTTGCAGGAGGGAAGCCCAGGTCCCGGGTGCTAGAAGCTGGTGCCAGCAGCCAGGGGAAGGAAGGCCTACTCTTGCACGAATTTCATGCATCAGGCCTCTACTCTCTATATATAAAAGCCTAAGTGACTGTTATGACTGAACGACTGGAATGACCGGAACGACCAGTTGATATGACGCACAGTGACCATAAGGGGGCAGAAGCTCAACACAGGAGCTGCCCCCTAGTGGTCAATGCTCCCACAGCTAACCTCCCACAGCTTGCTGGAGGCGTCAGCAGCGGTTTCCGTTCCTTCCACACCCAGCCCAGCAACTGTCACCTCCTCTCCCACCCACCCCCTGGGGCCTTTGGCCCCAGGCTGTGACAGGGAATTGGGGGTGGGTGGCAGCAGACACGGCCTCTTTCCCAGGGAGGCTGAAGGCCGGCTTCTTCCTTGGGGCCAGCGGCCAACGTCCCAAGCCCCATCCCTCCCCCCAGCTGGCAGGCCCCAAACGGCCCAGCCCAGATTGGCCCTGATCTCCGTCCAGGCCTAGGGACCCCAGCGGTGCATGAATTCATGCACTGGGCCTCTAGTATTGGCTATAAGTCTTCATAATATTCTCTTATGATCTTTTGTATTTCTGTGATATCAGTTTTACTTCTCTTTTATTTCTGATTTTATTTATTTGGTTCCTCTCTCTTTTTTTTTTACCTGATGAATCTGGTTAAAGGTTTATTGATCTTGTCTATCTTTTCAAAGAACCAGATCTTAGTTTTATTGATCTCTTATTTTGTTTTTCAGTCCCTATTTCATCTATTTCTACTCTTAACTTTATTATTTCCTTCCATCTGCTAACTTTGGGCTTTGTTTGTTCTTCCTTTTCCAGTTCCTTTAAGTGTAAGGTAGATTGTTTATTTGAGGGCTTTCTTGTTTCTTGAGATGGGCCTGTATCACTATAAAACTCTTTTTATGATAGATAAACAAACAAACAAACAACCTTTCTTTTTAGAACTGCTTTTGCTGCCTCCCATAAATTTTGGGTTGTTGTGTTTTCATCTTCATTTGTTTCAATGTAATTTTTTATTTTTTTGTCAAGTCATTGATTGTCTAGTAGCATGTTGTTTAGCCTCCATGTGTTTGTGTATTATTTTTCTTCTTGTAATTGATTTGTAGGTTCATACTGTTGTAGTCAAGGAAGATACTTTATTTGATTTTAGTCTTCTTCAACTTTTTGAGACTTGCTTTGTGGCCTAATGTGATCTATCTTAGAGAATGTTCCATGTGCACTTGAAAAGAAGCTGTAGTCTGCTGTTTTGGGATGGAATGTTCTGTGTATATTAATTAGATCCATCTGTCTAATGTGTCACGTAAGGCCACTGTTTCCTTGTTGATTTTCTGCCTGGATGATCTATCCATTGATGTAAGTTGGGTGTTAACGTCCCCTCCTATTTGTGTATTATTGTCACTCTCTTCTTTTATGTCTGCCAACATTTCCTTTATATACTTAGGTGCTCCTATGTTGGGTACATAGTTTACAGTTGTTTTATCCTTTTGTTGGATCCATCCTATTATCACTATGTAATGCCCTTCTTTGTTTCTTGGAAAGCCTATTTTATCTGATATAAGTATTGCTACCAGCTTTTTTAGTTTTGGGGTTTTTTTTTAGTTTCCATTTGCATGAAATATCTTTTTCTGTCCTTTCACTTTAGATCTGAAGTGTCTTGTAGGAAGCATATGTACTTTAAAAAAAAATTTATTCATTCACCTTATGTCTTTTGGTGGGAACATTTACTCTGTTTGCATTTAAAGTAATTATTGATATGTATGTAGTTAATGTCTTTTTAGTCATTGTTTTCCAGTTGTTTCTATGGTTCTTTTTTGTTCCTTTCTTCTTCTCTTGCTCTCTTCCCTTGTGATTTGAAGAATTTCGTTAGTGGTATATTTGGATTCTTTTCCTTTTATTTTATTTGTATCTATTATAGGTTTTTGGTATATGGCTACCATGAGATTCCTATATATAAATTGTTGATCCTTTAAGTTTGTATGCATACTAAAAGCAATACATTTTTACCCTCCGCCCAATGTTTTATGTTTTGAAATCATATTTTACATCTCTGTGTGTGCATTCCTTAACTAATTATTGTAGATATAGGTGATTTTGTTACTTTTGTCCTTTAACCTTCAAAGTAGCTTTATAAATGGTTGATCCACTACTTTTACTATATGTTTACCTTTATCAGTGAGTTTTGTTTTTTTTTCCTTTCATATATTTTCTATCTCTAGTTAGAGCCTTATTTCTGCTTAAAGAAGTCCCTTTAACATTTCTTGTTTGCTTGCCTAGGACAATCTTTATCTCTCCTTCAATTTTGAATGACTTGTTGGGTAGACTATTCTCGGTTGTAGGTTTTGCCCTTTAATCACTTTGAATATATCATGCCACTCCCTTCTGGCTTTTAAAGTTTCTGCTGACAAATCAGCTGATAGTTTTATAGAGGTTCTCCTGTACTTAACTAGTTGTTTTTCTCTTGCTGCTTTAAAGATTCTCTCTTCATCTTTAACTTTTGACATTTTAATTATGATGTGTCTTGGTGTGGGCTTCCTTGAGTTTATCTTGATTAGAAGTGTCTGTGCTTCCTGGGCTTGGAAGTCTGTTTCCTTCTCCAGTTTAGGGATGTTTTAAGCCATTATTTCTTCAAATATGTTTTATATTCCTTTTTCTCTCGTCTCTTTCTGGGACTCCTGTCAGCAGACTTGATGTTGCCCTGTTAACAGGCTTGACAATATCCTAAGCTATTCCCCTTTAAATTTTTTTGTTTTTTTTCTGCTGTTCTCATTGGGTGATTTCACTACCCTATCATCCAGATCACCGATCCAGTCTTCTACATCATCTAATCAGCTGGTGATTCCTCCTAGCGTATTTTCATCTTAGTTATTGTATGTTTTATTTCTGATGGATGCTGATTTATATTTTCTATCTATTTGTTGAAGTTTTTACTGTGTTGATCCATTCTTCTCACAAGTTCAGTGAGCACCTTTTATGACCTTTATTTTAATATCTTTATCATGTAAACTGCTTACCTCCATTTCATTTAGTTATTTTTCGAAGGGTTTGTCTTTTTCTTTTGTTTGGAGTATATTCCTTTGTTTCCTAATTTTGCTTAACTCTCTGTGTTTGTTTTGGGTATGAGGTGGATCAGCTATGTTTCCTGGTTTTGAAGCAGTGGCCTTATGTGGGGTGTCTTGTGGGCCTCAGTGGTACAGTCTCCGTGGTCCCTAGAGCCAAGTGCTCCAGGGGTATCTGCCATATGCACTGGCAGGTAGGCTGGTTCTTGACCCACTTGTCTGCAAGGCCTGGCCATGGCCAAATAATACACCTTTTTTTATAGGTATCTGTCCAAATTAATGCTCCTATAAACTCATATAGCTACAGTCTAAGACAAGAAAATAAAATAACATAATCTTCCCAATCATGCACATTCACATTTAGAATTAGGTCAATTTTATTGAGTAAGGTTCAAGGGAAGAAAAACAAGATGTAAGAGCCATTTGGAATAACCTCTCCTAAACTATGGGAGGTGAAGCCTTACTTCCCCTTCAGCCATGGGCTTCTTTCTTATACCTCCCCATCAGTCCTGTCTTTCCGTCTCCTGTCTTTTCCATCCTAATCCTTGTGGCTTAAAGGACACAGCTTCACCTATGAAATATTGGTGGGCGAAAATATTTACCTTGAGTCTAATTGAGGATTTCATTCTAACTCCCAGTTTATGGATATTCAAGGGATACAGAAACAAATTAAAGATCACCACAAGGAAATACACAAGTTGAGTCAAAATGTGGGACATTCTACAAGATAATATGGGAGATGTTATTCCAGACTAAAGGGAAATAAAAACTAAATGAGACCTGTCACAGCCAAAAGGAACCTAAGGAGACATGACGATTCAATGCAATGTGGTGTCCTGGTTATCTTTCGGGATAGAAAAGGGCAAAAGGCAAAACTAAAAAAAAAAAACCTGAAAAAACTATAGACTTTAGTTAATAATGTGTCAATATTGATTCATTAATTGTGACAATGGGACCATACCAATGCAAGGTATTAACACTAGGGGAAACTAGATGTGAGGTATATGAGGCAGCTCTCTACTACCTTCCAATTTTTCTATAAATGTAAAGTTATTATAAAATGTTGAAAATTATTTAAAAACAAATGGGGATGATTGGGAAATTTCTAATAGTAACTGGATGTTAAACAATACGGAGTAAGTATTAATTTTATTAGGTAGGTGATGGTGTTGAGTTATGAGGAATAGCACTTTTCCATGGGCAATTCATGCTGTAATTAAAGAAACTGCGGCTTGGTGCCAGAACTAAATTTAAAATGATTCAGCCCAACTCTTCCAGAATAATTGCCAATGGCCGTTAAACCTACTGGGTGAAGAGCTGTTGGGCTATATAATGGGCAGATTATAAACTTAACAGCAGAATGTACTTAACGTCATCAAGAGGGACAAGCAGAGATGGTGTCCCTCCCTATGAACACACCAGCACTGCTTACGAAGTGCTCTTGCCAGAGACCAAGCCGCAGCCTGACCACGCCTGCACAGCTAACGCCAGTTCACGGGACAAAGAAGTGACAGAAGGATATGTTAAAGGACACCACGGAGGGGGCTCAACAAAATCCAGAATGTGGGCAATTGTGCAAGAGAAACGGCCCAGACTTTTCAACAAATGAATGACGTTGGGGAAAATAAACAACAAAACCAAAACCACAGGAAAGGAAACCCAGCGACATAAAACAATTATCATCCAAATACACGGTGGGAAAGTTGTTTGAATCACAGTTCAAAGACAGCAAGTGCGCAAACACAGAGTGGGCGGGGCGGGGAGGTCAGGGGCGGGGGATTGAACACTAACCAGGCATTTGGTGACAGTCAGGAGGGGGTTGCTATTTCCGGTGGAAGTGGCATTGCGATTACAGTTTTGAGGAGTCTTTATCTTTCAGAGATCAGATGGAACTGTTTACAGATGAAAGTGTGTGAAGTCTGTGGTTTGTTTCAGAACATCCAGAACTGGCTGGAAGGGGCTGAGTGACCGAGGGCGCGGACGAAGCCGGGGCTACACACTGTCGCGCGGAGGCTGGCGAGATCCATCAGGCCAGGGTCTCAGTCGGTACCGTACAAAGTAAAATCCTTCTGTAGTGGCTCACAAATAGAAAGATAAGGCAAAAAAAAAAAAAAATTAAAGAGGCCAAATGTTAAAAAGGCTGATGAATCCAGCTTAGGCATAAAATATTCAGTGGTACTATCACTTCTAATTTTCTGCCTATTTGATCATTTTCATAATAAGAGGTTACAAATGGATGACCTGATATGGGTGACTGACTAGAATAATAACAGAATTCCGGAGGGCAGCAGGCTGCGGGGGAGGGGCCGTGGCATCCGGGGAGGGTCCTTCACGGGCATGCACACAGATGTTCCTGCCACGGATGTCCCACATCCCGGGATGGTGCGCCATTCACATTCACTTTTTTGTGTGACACACACACAAACTAAAAGTACAAAAATACATTGTTCCTTACTTCTTTTTCTTTTAAAGATTAGAGAGCTTAAGAGAGAGTTTGAGATCCCCGGCAAGTCTTTGCCTTGGCACTGAATCCCCAATACACACACCCCTCCCCCCTCCCCCCCCCCCCCCGCCCCCCACCTGTGTCCTGCTCACCTCTGCTTTCCTTCCTGGGAGAAAGCGACAGCGTTACTTGGAATTTCATCAGAACCGACCAAGGGAAGGAATAAACCCCACAGGATTGTGGTCCTCCCTCTGTCCCTCCTTTTGTCCCTCTCTCCCTTTCTTTTTCTTTCTTATTCAATGAAGTTAAATTTCAGAAACACTCCAACTACTTTCTCATCTTCCTAAAAGGAAAGTTCAACCCTTATGAATTTTGAGAGCACTAATTACAAGGCTTTTTATGAGAAATACCAGCCCCAGGAGAGCAGGCATCCACCCTTGGGGTGACTCGGTGGAGATGTGACCCAGAGAATGTGCCGACGGGAGCTACCCCAGGTCAGTCACAGAGGAGACGGGGACAGAGAGCCAGGACCTGGGTGGGCCTCCCGGCTCAAGCCACACGATCGAGGTCCCACTAGAATGAAGTTACTTATTTTTGCCGTGTGGCTTCTGGCCAGTCACTCCCCCTCTCTGAGTGGCACTGTTCTCTCCCCTCAGTTGGGATAAATAAGGTCCTGCCACCCACAGGGGACAGGCAGGGAAGGCTAGGCATGGAGAGGGCTGGGCTCGGTTTATTGGGCAGTCGGCTCGCTGCAGGCAGGAGCAGAGCAGGTGGCAGGGTCCTCGCTGTTATCCAGAGAAGATATAAGCCTGAGGTTTAAAAGTGAAATCACCACATTTCCAAATGCTGTCAATTTCTCAAACAAAAGGGAAATCAACATTAAAAACATTTTAAAAATATATAAACCACCGTGCAGCTCCAAACGAAAATCATCTGAGTTGAAGACTGGATCCTGTCTGTGACCACCCATTTCCTGATCTCTGAAGTGGCCGAGATCTAAAGAACCTTCCAGGTTTAACAATCTATGCTAAAACAGGTTGACTCCGGGGTTAAGTCATACTTTGGAGTCAGAAAGACCTTGGTTCAAATCCTAGCTCTTCCTCTTCCTGGCTGTGACCTTGGACAGGTCCCTTAGCCCCTCTGAGCCTCTGTGTCCTCCTGTGCAAGGATGAAATGAGAAAACGTGCGCAAAATGTTCCCCGGGTGCCCAGCGGGGCTGTGCTCAGTAGAGGGCACTGGTTATAAACGAACCTTTGCCTTCACCAGGATGCACTGGCCACGTGCTTTCCAACCCAGGTGACTCCTCAGAGACCACGGGTGAGTTCTGGCTGCCTCGTTCCCCAGGGCAGCCGGGCAGGAAATTCTGGGGGCCGGGAGGGGACGTCAGCCACGACACAGATCATGCCAAGGGGGCACGACCTGCTGCAGATGCCGGCTGCTCCAAGCCATTCTCCTGGGCCACAGGCCTGACATCGAGAGGACAGGAGGCCCTGTGGCCAAAGCATTGATCTGGTGCCTGCAGCTGAACGAAGACCAATTCAATATTGCCCTTTTCTGCCTTGGTTTCCTCCTTGGTATGGAGGAATGCTCAGGGGGATCATCGCTGCCATGTCCTTTACGTCTAACTTGGTTCGTTTCTGTCATCTTGAAGCGGGTGAAATCACTAACCCTCAGAGCAACCTGGTGAGCCGTTCTCAGAATGGCTTTGTGTTTGTGGTCAGCCGACCTGAGTCGTGCTTGCTCCACGTGGGGAAGCCGGTGGGCCAGCAGTCATCCTTGCCTCTACCACTCAGGGAGATGCAGGGTGTACTCCCCAAGCCCCTGGCCCCTCAGAAAGTAAGATGCGCCAGAAGGATAGACAATAGTCCCTGCCGTCTTCCCAGCCGGGTGCGCTCACAGCCCCCTAAGCCTCGCAGTGCTCTGAACTGTGGATGCCACTGAGCAGGACTGTCTTGGCAGCAAGGGTCAGAAACCCAGCCTGAGTTGACCCTAGCGAAAACGGGAAGCTATCCTTCCATCTGACTAAAACATTTGGTTGCAATTGCTTCAGGCGTCACTGGGTCCAGGAGCTCCAAAGACACTGTCAGGGTTCATCCTTCTCCTCTTTCATTTTGATTCCTCGGCACTAGCTTTGGCCTCAGAAGGCCTTCTCTCGGCTGGCATGGAGCCTTCAGCTGCTCCAGCCTCACATCCTGTGGGCTCCGCACTGGGAAAATGCGTGCCTCCGTGCTAACCACTCCAGTGAAAGCCTCCCTGCCAACTCTTATTGGCCGAGATGTGGCCACGAACTGTATCCATTACTCACTGCCCCCAAACACGGAGCCACAATTACAGATAGAAATACTTCATGCATCTGGGGTCAGCTGGGGTCAGCTGGTGGCTCTGCTGATCTTGGGTGGTCTCACTCACATATCTAGATGTTGGTGAGGCAACTGGGGTGACTTGGCTGTGCCCCACATGTC
Source organism: Myotis yumanensis (assembly GCF_028538775.1). NCBI lineage: Eukaryota > Metazoa > Chordata > Mammalia > Chiroptera > Vespertilionidae > Myotis > Myotis yumanensis. Next base: position 107,772,500 of record NW_027223755.1, on the reverse strand, counting down.
TCCCCTCCTCCAGCAGGCTAGCCCAGGTGTGTCCTCCTGGTGAAGGCAGCGGCACAAGAGTAGTAGGTGGAAGCACACCAGGCCTTCCCAGCAGCCACTCACCACTACACCACCATGTGCTATTGGCCAAAACACTTTGCGAGCCAGCCCGATGCCCGGGTGGAGAAACAGACCCCCCCCCCCCCCCTTTGGTGTGGGACATGCACAGGCAAGCATGCGGAAGGGTGAAGAACTGGTGCCAGGTGCAACCCTCCTCACCCTGCTGCCCTCCCTGACTAGGCTGGGCCAGACCTGGGCCCCAGAGAATAGGTGGGAACGGGTCTTCCCCAGAGGAATATGGAGGTTCCAACAGCAGACATGCACTCAAATACCCCTCACCCACTCCACGGGACTCAGCCAGGACCTGTGATGGGGGCGTCAGGGGTCAGGGGCCAAGCTGTGCTGGGAGCCCAGATCTGTCTTCTCCTGAAGCCCCTTCTCACCCCCTCCTGAGGGCCTTTCACTCCCACGCGTGCGTGCTTTGACATGTTTTACTGCATCTAAGCATCTTAATGATGTGAACTGTCTCATTCGCCTTCAATGTATTATTTGATTTTTTTGAATATTTTTATTTAAATTTGTTGCACATATTATAAAATTTTGCCACTTTAAAAAAAGACACTATCTTCATTTATTTGTTATTTATATGTTATCACTTTATAAAACTCTCTTGATGTTAAGTGGGGGCCAGGGAGTCTTGGCGTGAGGGCGTTTTGAAGGCAAGGACTGTCAGTCTGTAAACAAAGGTGACAGCGTCTCTTTCCCTGGGCACACGTTGGTGTCTGGACTATTTGAGACACTTGGCAAAGATGTGCTGTGTGGCTGAATGCCCACCCCTCACAGCCTGCAGATCAACCCCCCAGCCAGGCAGGCAGCCCCGCTGAAGAGACAGCTGGAATGTCACTCCGATTCCGGGGGCTGCGTCTGCACAGAAGCCGGCATGGAAGAGCTGGCAGCATCCAATCTCCACAGCACCTTCCCTCAGAGCTGCCATCTCTCTGCGGCAGCTGGGCTTCCTGGACTGCCGGGCCTGGGCCCTGGCAGCAGCGATGGTGGGAACCCTCTCCCGGGGCCGGGGAGTCAGAGCAGGACCGAAATGTCATCAGGAGAGTTTCCAAGACAAGCACTGTTCTCTGCAAAAGCTTCAAGCCAAAAAGCAGGGCCCCATGGGGCCAAGCAGAGCAGCAGGGAGCCCTGGCCGGGCACGCATGGGGGCCTGCTCTCTGCCAGGGATGGCGGGCTGTGCTTCCTCCTCCTGAGCCGTGGGCGCTGAGCACCTCGTGAGAGCCGGGCGCGGGACCCCATGGGCAGGAGCACCCAGCGTGGAGCTGGGTCTTATCATTCCCACACGGAGAAGCCACGGGGTGGCCGGAAGGTCAGACAGGAGAGGAAAGGAGATCGCGGGAGCTGTAGGTCGCTGGTGAGGCCTGAGGCCAGACAAGGCATCGTGAGCAGCGGGCAAGCTGAGTTAGGCGTTGACGGAGGATGGAGGGAGCCCAGCAACCACTGGTTCCAGCTGCATGTTCAGCAAACACCCGCTGCGCCTCTCTCTGCGCCAAGCCTTAGGCGCTGGGACTACGTAAGGAGCCGAGATGCCCGTGGTCCCCGTCCCCGTGGAACAGTTTGCTGACTGCAGCTGATGAGGAAATAAGGCAGGTTCCCTGCGGCAACCGCGACCCCCCACAGGCTCTGGGGGCAGAGGAGGGTCGGGTCCTCATGGCAGGGCGTTAGTGGGGTGGGAGCTCAGGAGGGTAAAGGCCAGGAGTGAGGGAGCAGAGGGCTCCCGGGCGAGGGCCACCCTAAGCGAAACCCCGTAGAGCACGCAGGTGCATCGAAGGGCCCAGCTCAGTCCCATTAGGGGACACACGAGCCAAGGTGCAGCTGAGGCCTTTGACTCTGTGAGGAGTCTGGGTTTCATCTCAGCTCAGTGAGAAGTGACAGGAAAGGGGGTTAAGCCGGTGGGGAGGGGTCAGATTTCCAGGAAGGTCCCTGGATCCTCAGAGTGCACGGTGATAAGGGGGAGGGACTGGAGCCAGGATCCAGGGGAGAGGCTGTCTCAGCGAGGCCGGGCCATCGTGCCCGGAGCGCAGGCTGCAGCTAGGCGATGCCCCAGCCCAGGGGTCAGGGATTGGAGTGGGTGCAATGCAGAGCTCCAGGGCGGTGCCCCACAGGGTCCCCCGGGGGACAGACAGGGCCGGGACTAGGGACATATGGTGAGGGCGGTATATGGAGATAAGCCAGGCACCCCTGTGCAGGGTGTACTGTACCTGTCTGTGGGAAAAGTGGTTGGGGAAATTGATTCACCTACTACTGAAAAATGCTTGTTGACATGAATAAAATGTTGGGCTGGAAGATGCTTTAAGACCCCCAAGGCTCATGTTCTATGAAACAGAATCACGGACGGAGGGCCTGGCTGGGCTCCGGGTTGGGGGAGGGAGACAGGCGCAGGACCCCGCAGGGATGCCCAAAAGTCAAGGAGCTGCCGGGCCCTGGCCCTGCTCCCCACCGCCTCTGAGGGATGATGCAGCTCCTCGGGAAGGCAAGGGGCCGCCCAGCACTGGTGCTCCCTCAGCCACATACCCACTAACAGCCCCGCGCCTGGCAGCGAGGAGGAGAGGCCCACATGAGAGCGCGGGCAGTTGGTTCCTAAGGAGCAGTTACATCCGCGTGAGGACTTCCTAGGAGCTGTTCTGAGTAAGGACGAGTGAGAAGAGGAGGCACAGGAGGAAAGGACTGGCCACCGCGGCCAGATGCAGCTGCACTCGCGGGGCCCTGCTGGCAGGTTCGTGGAGATGCGGGTGCTTCTCTCTCCGAACCATCCCAGAAACACTGCCAGGGAGGTGGCTCCACCAAGGGAGATGCCAGCCCCAGACCCCTGGATGGAGACCCAACCCCCACCCACACACAGGCAGTATCCGAAAGCATTTAAAGCCCACAGTCACAGCTTCTGTGAATTAATCTCTGTGCTCAGCTTCTTCAGGCCCAGAGTGGGTTTCTCACAGGGCCTCTGGGGCCGGGCTGATGCAGGAGGGATGAGTCTATACAGTACACACGCCCAGAACTAGTGCCGATAACCACTGGTTCCTATTGAGTGGCTGCTCCAGCCAATACTAGCTGGGAACGCACTGGCCTCTGCAGATGGGTTTGCAGTGGCGGCGTCTCAGTATTGGAGAAGGAAGGGCGGTCGGGCCGAGGTCTGGTACGACCCAGGGCCTCCCACAGCCTCCGTGGCCATGTGGCGAAGCCAGGCTGATGCCGCAACACAACACGCCCGCTGCTGTGCTACTTCACGCACCTGACCAGCAGGCACGTGCTCCCCCTCTGCACCGGGGGACGCTCATCGTCCGGAGGAAAAAGCAGATGTGCCCGGTGTGCTGACAGCTGTTGACAGTACCCAAACCCCAGCCACCCCCATGAGGGCTCCTCATCCTGCTCTGAACACTCAGAGGAAGGCCGGGCGACACTGAATACGTGATCCGCCTCTGGGGTGGGGTGCGTGTGTGTACACCCCTGCACGCCAGCACGGGTGTGCTGCCTGCTGTTGTAGCTCAGCCTAACCAAGACTCAGACTTGTCTCTGTGTAGGTAACAGGCCGAGGGGGCCAGGAGGCCACCCCCTCGGATCTACACGTGGAGATCGATGTGCAAGTGGCAAGAGGAGCTGAGAAGATAGGATGGAAGGACAGCCTGGTGTCTGTCCCTGGCCCAGAGGTGGTTGGGGGGAGAGGACAGCAGCTGGACAACACATGCCCTCCCTGAGCCTCCGTGGGTCCACAGGAAGGCAGCCCTCTCTCTTCACAAGGTCCCGACAGGAGCTGGCGATGCTGGTGACCAACTGAGAGTCGGCCTGAGATGAACCGCAGGGGAAAGCAGAGGAAGATGGAGAGGGGCGGTCCTGGCGCCACCACAGGCCGGCGGGGCAGCTGCCGTGTCTAACTGTCTGCAAGGCGCAGCAGTGCCATGGCCAACTGGCTCCTCCCCGGCTGTCACCCGAGTTTAGATGGATTACCTGTTACTCACTGATACCCCCATTACCGTCCCAGGTTACCCCAGCACCTGAGCCATTACCGAGTAGATTGGCATCTGTGGGTGTAAAGGAAGCCGCATTCCCAGAAAAAGAAAATGATAGACTATAGGACCCGCTGGTCGTAGCCCCGCCCCAGCCCGGGCTCCTCGGCTGCCAGTCAGATGCAGGAGCCGGATGGCAGGTGGCGCCCTGCCTCACCAGGCTGCCCTGAGCTTCCCACCTCAGGGTTGGTCCAGGCTATGAGAGGGGGCTCCTGCCTCGGTTCCCCTTGCTGTGACCCAACCACGCTCCGACCTGTGATGATAAGAAATATTTGGTCTTTGTCCCTCGTTCCTGGACAGATCCCCTAGGATCCTTGGAATGTCCTGAGTGATGGAGAGCAGGGAGCATTTTCCTTATTGATAATGAGCCACTTTCAACCATACCTGAGTTTATGCTAATGAGGGGACCCTTCCAGGATGGGGGCCAGTTGCCAGAGGAACCAACCATGTGGTTAGAGGTTCTCGCCCTCATTTGAGTCACCCCCTGGGTCCCTGCACCTCACAGTCCCTCCCGTTCTTACTCATGCCCCTCGTGTCCTTAGGGCTCAAAGCAGATGGGCCTACACCCGTGGTCGGCAAACTGCGGCTGGTGAGCCACATGCGGCTCTTTGGCCCCTTGAGTGTGGCTCTTCCTAAGCCTTAGGAGTACCCTAATTAAGTTAATAACAATGTACCTACCTATATAGTTTAAGTTTAAAAAATTTGGCTCTCAAAAGAAATTTCAATCGTTGTACTGTTGATATTTGGCTCTGTTGACTAATGAGTTTGCCGACCACTGGCCTACACCATGCCTTTTCGTCTCCACATCTTTCTCTCTCAGAGACCTCCCTCCCCACTTCCTCCTCTCCACTCCCTGTCCTCCAGGCACATTCCCATCCCACCTCTCCATCTGGTGAGATCCAGCTGATGCTCGTCAAGGTTCTGAGATCCAGCTGATGCTCGTCTGAGATCTTCCTTGTCCACACAAACCCGCTTCTGTATTGCCCTGATCTTAGTGAGGCACAGAAAGGACAGAGAATGTGGACACAAACCCACAAGATTCAGAGGCCTTTGACCCTGGGCTTTAAAAGCATCTGCTGTTCAAAATGGCAAGTGCCTTTTGTTAAACACCTACTATATGCCAAGCATGTTTCATACCCAATGTTATTAAACTTCCAAGCAACGTTGCAAAGCAAGTTTTGTCAGACAGACCCATGGCCCTCACTGAGCTCTTTGCAGCTTTTCATTCTGCCACCCAGGTTCACTGGAGCAGAATGAGGCAATGGAGCATAGATTCCATTTCAGGAAAATGTAAGATTCCGGAAGAAAGTGCAAAGTGGCTCCTCACCAAATTGTGAAGCTCGAGGATAAGCCTCCTTTTCCCTTTTGCCTAAAATGCCTTTTTCTCTGATTTCCCCATTTGCATAGCTTTTTCCTACTTTGAGCCACTTTCAACCACACCTGAGTTTATGCTAATGAGGGGACCCTTCCAGGATGGGGCCCAGTTGCCAGAGGAACCAACCATGTGATTAGAGGTTCTCTCTGAGGCTCCCCTTAAAGGTAGCTTCCTCAAGAAGCCCTGCCCTTGCTCTCCAAACTAGGCCAATGCATATTTGTAGATGAGTTGGCTGCAAATAACAGAAATCCAAATCATCCTGGGCGAATTTTAACCGTTGTAAATTACATTACAAAAGAATCCCAGAGGTATAGTGAGCTTCCGGTGCAGCTCCACCCAGCACGAAAGCAATAGAACCAGGACACGGGCCTGCCCCTGCTTCTCAGCGTCACTCCTTCTTGTCTGTCCCACTCAGCAGCCTTCCTCTTGGGTTGTACAATCACTACCAGCAGCTCCCAGAACTCAATACTCCCAGGTTCAAATCCAGAAAAATGGGCAATTTCCCTTTTCTCAGTATTTCCAACCAACACCCCCGAGTGAATCTGGTTGGCCTTTACTGACCCGACGAGCACACGGCTTCCGTCTCTATTCAGACACTGTCCTTAGAGCCAGTGAGAGCTCACCTATGGAGAGGAGGGGGGTCAGCACCCCTAGAACATGGCACTGGGAAATTCTGGGTGCTGTTGGAAAGGGGGGACACAGAATAAAATTAACCTGGGAGGTGACAGGGATCCATGAGAGTCTCCCTCCTTGGTTATAATGTCCACATTCTCCGTCCTCTCTGTGCCTCACTGTGAGTCCATGGTCGACGTGGGAGTCCTGCACCAGAATGTGAGGCCCATGAAGATGAGAACTGTGCCTCCTGCATCGCTCTATTTCTGTGCCCCACACAGTGCCTGGCACCTGCTCCATAAGCAGGTAAACACGGCGATGAATGAATGAATGAATGAATGAATCTCCTGCCTGCTTCCTGTGGGCTCAAGTGCCTTGGGGCTCAGTTCAGGGGTGAGAAAGAGGCCAAGCTGCTAGATCCACAGGTCCCCAAACCTGTGCTCAAACCAGATCTACATATTTCCTATCTATTTTGCATTTGGGTGAAAACATAAGATTTCATTTGATAACAAGGTCCTATTGTTTTAAAAATATGTTTGGAAACCACCACTGTTAATAGTAAACAATCGAGGCTTTGAAATCTTGAAGATCTGGGGTAAAATACCACATTTTAATAAGTTTTAATTCAAATAAAATCCATACTCACTATGGTCTGCAAGGACCCGTGGCCTGGACCTTGGTGTCTTCCAGCCTCACCCCTCACCTCTCTCCTGACCACATTCTACAGCCGCCTGCCTCTCCCAGACCTCGGCTCCCTCCCAGCCCGTGGGTGCTGACCACCTGCCAGGACTGTCCCCCACTCCACCCCCTTCTTCACGACTGGCTGCTTCTCAGCCTTTACTGGTTGCGCTGTCACTTCTCAGAGGGGCCTCGGGACATTCTGTGCAAAGGAAACCTCCACCTCGCATCCTCCCCTCAGCCCCTGGCTGTTTGCTTCTCAGCTTGAGTTACTGTAATGCCCAGTCTCCTTGCAGGTGTCGTCTCCCCAAGCAGATCACGTGGCCCCACAAGGCAGAGCCGGTGTCTGTCTTGGCGGCCACTGTGCCGAAAGGGCCACAACACTTCCCAGCATCAAGTCGTTTCTGATCGATATTTGTTAGATGAATAGGATCACTGTATGTTATTATCTCTGCATTGGGGACAGCACGACCACCCTCAGAGAGTGGCAGGGATTAAGAAAATGACATCCCATAAAAATCAATAAATAGGGGGAAATAACGATAAAGTGAAATAACATCCCATGCGCACCACCCCAGGTGCTGGGGGCCGCAATAGCTCCAGCCACCTTCCTCCTGCCCCCCGCCCTTCCTCAGCGGCCCTAGCCAGGTGCGCCTGCCTGGAATAAAATTATGTTCTAAACTCAGAGCCACCGTTCAGCTCTGAGGCTGACAGGAGCCTGCACATCTGAACACAAACTGAAAAATTAATGCCCCTGACAGGCATGTCTTCTTCCCACAGACACACTGGCCTCCTTGCCCGTCTGCGCAGCAGCAGAACCAGGCTCTGCCTCTCAGTCTCCATCTAGTGAGGTGACAGGGATGCAGGCTGGCAGGAGAGAGGCCAGCGTCCCGGTGCTCGGAGGGCATCTCATAACTTGGGGCAGGAGCAAGAGGGAGGGTGAGCCCAGAGGTCCAGGTGGCCCCGTGCCCAGCCTTAGAGCCCTGCGACCCACCCCCTGGGCCTCGGAGAGCTGGCTCCAGAGGCACCCAGGAAAGGGAGGTAAGGGTCCTGGCTGTGCAGGAAGGTGGAGGGGATGCAGGGTGAGGAGGAAGAGAGCCCAGTTACACCAGGACTGCAGCCTGGAAGGTTCCTGGGAGCCTCGGCCTGTCGTGGCCTTGCCTGAAACAAGCAGGCGATTGGCCGCAGCTCTGTGAGTACCAGGGAGGGGGGAGCTCACATGTCAGGGCAGACTCTGACCGCAGCCTGGACCACCCCCAGGGGCCTGCACTCATCACCCTGATCCTCTGAGACCTGTTCAGTTGTCAACTGGCTGCGTCAGGCGGGGTGTGCAGACCAGCCGCAGCGGCAGCGCCTGGAGCTCCTTAGGAGTGGGACCCTCCGGTGCTGCCCAGGCCACTGATGGGCCCTGGCTGCCCGGGACCACGCACCGTCCTCGAGATGCCCCGGGCAGCTGCGGTGATGGCTCACATGTCCCCCTGACCGGGCCAGGAGATGCGGATGTTCCCTCTGGGCATGCGTGAGGGTTTCTAGAAGGGTCGCATTTGAATGGGTGAACAGAGGAAAGCAGAGGGGCTCCCCTGAGTGGGTGGACGTCACCAGTCCATCCAGGTCTGAATGGAACAAAAAGGTGGAAGAAGGTTGAGTCTGCACTCTGCCCACAGCATAAGCTGGGATGTCATATTCTCCTCGAGGGGCCTGGTCTGAAGTGGTCCTTGGGCCTTCAGACCCAGCTGCAGTTGGCACTGTGGCTCTCAGCCTCCAGCCTCTGAAATGCACCACCGGCTTTCTGGGGTCCTCAGCATCAAACAGTGATCGGGGGGCCTGTCCACCTCCGCAGTCATAGGAGCCAATAGATTGCAGCACGTCTCCTTCCAGAGAGAAAGATCTGGGTCTGGATCTGGATCTAGATCTAGATCAGGTGTCCTCAAACTACGGCCCACAGGCCACATGCAAATACAAATATTGTATTTGTTCCCGTTTTGTTTTTTTGCTTCAAAATAAGATATGTGCAGTGTGCATAGGAATTTGTTCATAGTTTTTTTAAAAACTATAGTCCGGCCCTGAGAGACAGTGAACTGGCCCCCTGTTTAAAAAGTTTGAGGACCCCTGATCTAGATCATCTATGCCAAGTCTACACCTGTGTCTGTGTCTGTGTATCTACATCTGTATCCATATCCATAACCATGTCTATATCTATACACCGGTGCCTATCCTATGTCTACCCTATTGGTCTGCAGGGGTGGAGAACCCTGACTGTATGACTGTGGTTCCGCCACTCCCTGGTGTTGTCCATCCGGAATGCAGGGGGAGGTATGTGCAGTGCGGTGGGTGCTAGTTTGGGATTTGGAGTCAGAAATGAGCGTTGGGATCCCAGCTCTGCCCTGGTCCACCTGAGGCTCAGCTCCCTGGACCTTAGCTTCCTCCTCCACAAAGTCAAGGGCAGGGGCCCCACTTTCCGGGCCGCTGGGATGAAATGAGCCCACACAGTGAGGAAAGCCCTCCTGACAGCACCTGCCATGTCTGGGTGCCCAGGACGCGTCAGCGGTGTTACTGCTAGTAACTTCCTTCCAGTAACCAAGCATCCAGTGTGTGAGTTGTTGACCCGTCTTTTTCAAAAGTAAGTAAGTGTAGCAGATTGCTGATAACCTTAGAACAGACACACCCACACCCACACTGTAGACATTCCTGTGGGGGGGGGGGGGGGCGGTGGCCACAGAGCGAGCGGGTGCCGGGACCTGCACCTGCACTAGAGCGTTGCTCCCAGGACCAACCTCTGGTCGAAGCCAGTGTTCCATCAGAAGCCAGTGACTCAGTATTATTACAGCTTTGTTTCTTCTTAACTACAAAATAGGAGGTGGGTCTCATTAGAATCTGAGCCCTACATGGCAGCTGAGAGTTTACAAGATAGTCTTTTATAGGTCAGGCTGAGGATCATCGATTTAGTTCAAACCAGGCCAGCCCTGAGAGTGAAGAGGGAGGGAGCCATGGTCAAGGAGGGGAGAAGGTGGCAGAGAAGGAGGAAAGAGGGGCAGGGCCTGTGGGAGAGCAGGAGGCACTGCGAGTATGTGGGCAGCATTAGTGCTTGGTTGGTTGGGCTGGGGCTGGGGCTGGGCTGGGTGGAGCCGGGGCTTTATGATGCGATTTCAGGGACCCACAACTCAGAGATTATGACTCCAGTGATGGCATCCAGCACTGGGGACTCAGGAAGAAGGTCAGAGACAGAGGACACACACTGAGCAATCGGTCCTCTGGCCCTTGGTGTGCTGGGCTGCATATCTGGCGCTTTGGCCACATGGGGCGCGCTGTGCTGTCTGTTCCTAAAACACATATATAGGAAGATACTGACATCAGGCCAGGCCTTGAGATATGGTCTCATGGCCCCTTCCCAGCATGTTGTACTCTCTGTTCTTAGAACACATAGATAGGAAGGTACTGATACTATACTGTGTCAGGAACTAAGGTTTTGTAACTTTGTGGTTTTTGCAAATAAAACGCTGTAACTCCTGCAGTCAGGGCTGCAGTTCAGCCTTTGCTTCGGCAGGGTGCTGTGACTGTAGTCGCTGGCCAGCTTAATAAAGGCTCTTAAATCTTAATCTGAGTCCCTGATGGTCGTCTCCGCGGGTCACCCCATTACATTGGCTCGGACCCACCGATGAGATCAGATGCAACCTCGACATCAGAGGGTCTGGACCATCCCCGGAGCAAACAGCGACAAGCGCCACCTGGGATACAAATCCCTCGGCTTCTGTTACTGGGAAGGGCAGGGATGAGCTGATGCATCCCGAGCCCCCAGTCAGGGCTGGTTTGGAGACGGACGTGCTGGGACACGTGCCTGCTGGGTGCTGGGCTGGGATGTGGATCATCTCTGTGGTTGTGCCTTGTTTTCCCACGGCAGCAGCTGTGAGGATGGGCAGGCGTCCTGAGGTGTGCTCCCTCCTGTCTGGTAAGGAAACAGCCGTTGGAAACACATCTCACCCTTAAATGAGATGTTCAGTTTCCAAATAAAATAAAATTCCTAAATATTCTGTAAGCAGACGAAAGTCACATATATACATGCACATGCACACACATATGTGTGTATATATAGTCACTGTCACACGGTTTCATTTGGGTGGGAACCCTCACCAGCGAATGTCTATAAGAACGTCCTGTTAGTCTTTCCTTGACTATGTTGGTCACCTCTCCCTCTGCAGGGACACACAGCTCCGGCCAATGAAACAGAAAATCTAACATTTAAAAAAAAAAAGCAGCATTGGGCTCCAGGTGCCATGGCAGACACTACACTGTAAGCAGTGCCATTTTAATGGGGTTTCTGGCGGGGGGTGGGGGGGGGGGAGGCAGCAGGAACAAGTAAGCCCGTTTCCAATGAGCACGTTAAGGTGCAGAGGTGAACCGCCTCCTGACGGGTCCGCCGATCTGCAAGCCTGCACAGCCCTGCTCCTCACTCAGAGCAAAGTTCATCTCAATTCAGGAGCCAGGCCAGTCCTCAGGGCTCCTCAGAGGAAAAGCACAGCGTCTCAGACAGCGCGCTCCTTCCCGGTCTCCTGTGTCACCTTCGCCCGATGGTACAGGCTGCAAGGACGCTGGCGGGAGATCATGGTTATAGAAGCTGAAACAGGAGGTCGCCTGCCCCTGTCTCTGACAGGACCACCACGGGGCACGCTAGTCCCCGCCCCATTTCTGCCCCTGCCCAGCCCGGCCGAGTCTGTCTGCAAAGCCCCTGTTGCAAAGCACCGAGCAGGCACATATCCCAGCGCGTCTCCTTTCACTGATAATAATGATTCATAGGACTCCTGCCGTGCGCCAGGGGCCACAGGAAGTCCATCATTAATTTATTAGTTCATTTGCCCAACAAATATTTACTGAGAACCTGCCAGTTGTCGGGCACTGCTTTGGGGGCTTTTTGTTAATTATTTCATGGCATTCCCATTTTGAAAGTATGGCTCCATTTCACGGGTACGGAGACAGGTACTCTGACTCCCGGAGAAGAGCACCAGGAGGAAGCAGGATTCGCACTCAGGTCCGCTGTGTCTAAGCCCCCAGACATAACCAGTGCCCTCTCGGTCCCGCTGTCCCTCGTCCTTCACCCCAGGCCACGCCTGCCTCCTCCATCCTGGGACCACCTCGCACAACTAGGAATTCCACAAACCGCCTTGTTAGGCAGACAAAGTGCCCACATAACCCTCGGCCCTTGATCAGAGGAAATCCACAGAACTGTCCAACTGTCTGCCACTCTATGGGGACAGTGACAGAGACGGGAAGACAAGAGACAATGAGAGACGGGGAAGCTGGGGAAAGAGATTATAAAGGGGAGAGGTGGCTGAGTGCTGTCCCGAGCACTGAGAGATCACAGGTTTGATTCCCATTCAGGGCACATGCCTGGGTTTGGGGGCTCGATCTCCATAGAGGGCGTGCAGGAAGCAGATGATCGATGTTTCTTTCTCATCATTGATGTTTCTATCTTTCTCTCCCTCTCCCTGCCCCTCTCTCTGAAAGTCAATAAAAACATTTTTTTTTTAATGGAAGACAAGAGCAGAGAGGGCTGGGAAGAGGGGAGGGAGACACGGGGAGAGGGAAGGCGAGCACAGAGATAAGACAGGAAAAACGAGAGGCAGGCTGTTAGAAAATCAGAGGGGAGGAGGGGAGAGAGAAGCAAAGGAAAAACACGCAAAGAAGCAGCCAGCGAGCGGTGGGAGGGAGGGCGAGGGGAGGAGAGGAAATGAAAGCCGCCCGGCACACAGACACTGGGCGGCTGGTTTGTCCTGTGCTGTCTTCCTCCAGGAGACCTGAGAGCAGCCTCCGCGAAGCCGCCGTGGGCTGCGCCGGGCGCAGGCGATGCCTATCAGGCCGCGCTCTGTAAAGGAGCCGGTTCCCAAGGTAAAATTGATTTTACGTGTCTGTTTGTTCTGACCTTGAATCTCCCCCCTGCAACACCTGAGAAGCAGCATCCTATCTACCAGGAGATAAGAGGGTGTCGGCGCTGCGGCTGGATTACAGCTGCTGTTTACACAAAATGCCGCGGCCCGAGCCAGCCTGGGCCTGTGAGCCTCGTCCACGGGCAGGGTCTGCCGGGAGGACCACAGTCCACGGTGCCCCTCGGGCCCAGCGGACGCACAAGGCGTGTCTGAGTCAAAAATAATGATCCAAGGAGAGTGGACGAGTATCAGAGGAGACAGGAGAGAAATGGGGGGACTGGCGTGGCTAAGAGGCGTCCATGGGAGGGACGGCCACAGGAGACCGGCGGGCCCTGGCACCGCCATCTGTGGCAGCATCTCGCCCTGCTTTGGCCTCTTTCTCGATGCTGACACCTGCTCAGGATTGACGTCATTCAACCCTCCCTCAGCCCTGTGAGGCTGCCAGCCCTGCCCATTCTCGTGGGGACACAGGCTTTCCCAACGCCACACCACTCTCCACGCTCCCACGCCAGCCACGTCTCCGGTGGGCAGCAGAGCTGCCTGCCTGGTGGTGAGGCCAGGCCAAGGGGGATTCCCAAAGTCAGGAGGACAGAGGGGGGAGGTTGAGGTGGTCAATTCATTCTCCGGGGGACTCCAGACGGTGGCTTTACAATAGGCCTGGGGCCGGGGGTGGCGTTTAAGGGGCATTCCTTGTCGGCAGGTGTCAGGGCAGCGGCAGGACAGACAGCCAGAAGAGAAGGACAGACACGCCCCATGCAAATGCCGCAGAGGGGTGGACGGCGAGATCCTGGGCACACAGACACCCCGGGCTCCCAGCGAGTCAGCTCGATGGTAGCAAGACTCCATCTAGTGGCCTGTCTCCAGGCGGGCCCCTTGCCTGGTCGGATTAGCTCAGGACCTGGGCAGGACCCAGCCTGCAGGAGGCCTGGGGGTGCAGCCGGCAGAGGCAGGGAAGGAGGGGGATAAGAGGTCAGAGTGGTCAGCCCACAGGGAAATTCGTCCTCTTTGCTAAACATTGAAGCCTCTAGGACCACAGGTCCCTTGTACGGTAACAATTCCATTTAAAAGGTCATTGTGTTGTGACACACTGAGGACTGTGGCCTTGTTAGGAGCTGAGGAGACCCCGGGAAGGGATGGTGCGAAGTCTCACAGAGCGGGGTTCCTGCAGCCGTCTGCAGGCAGAGGAGAGGGAGAGGCGGGCGTGCAGGGGAGACACAGTGGGGGCTGTACGTTCAGAAAAGCTGAGTCGCATCTCAGCTGAATGGAGGGTGAGAGGGTGAAGTGGGGGAGGAGAAACGGGAAATGAGGGTTGGGCGTAGACCCTGGGCATCCTCTCACACCCCGCTTGGATGTTCAGGGCTTGTCTGAGATGCTTGGCGCTCACTCAGGCGGGCACATACCAAAGCACTTGGCATGGGTGTGCCGAAGTCTAGGCGGCATTTTCACTCCCTTGACCAGGGTGAAAGCTGTAATATTCATCCCAGGAGATGACGAAATTTTTTTTTAAATTTTAAATTCTCCTAATTTGTTTTATAATCTCAGTTCCCACCCCCCTGTCCATTTGTGAATTGGGTAACCCCCTCTCTGAGACCCTTCGAACACTCCACATTGTCCATGTCTAGGTCCAAACGGGAGCAGGATTTAGGAGCAGCGCATTAGGTACAGCCCAGAATCTTGGCGTTTAGAGATGATTTCAGTGGATTTTGGAACCTTCCCCACCACCAGCACCCTCAACCCCACCACCAGGGCATTTACAGCGCCAGAGATGAGGCATCAGAGAGAAAAGGGCCCCGCAGCATTAGGCAGCTCAGAAGATAATGTGAGGAAGCCTTTAGAAGATTCCAGGACATTCCCTGAATACACAAGGACAAGAAGCGGATGGTAGGGGAATTCTTAATCAGGTTGTTGCAAACTCTCTCACTGACAACCTGGAGAACATTTGAGATTGTGGGGGAGGAACAAGGAAGGTGTCAGACACTCGCTGCCTCCTCATCTCTCAGGGCACAGGGACTTGAGGCGCAAGATCTAATCTGAAGAATGCACACACTGGACAAGAAGAATGGCAGGCAGGAAAGCATCCACCCAAGAAATCAAGGCTGAGAGGGAGGGAGTGTTGGCCAAAATGCAGGACAGATCTTTCCCCGTGGCTGCTCTGCTCCCACCCACAAGCCAGCCCCGAGCCCAGGTCAGGGGAGGGACCAGGCACTCCAGGGCGGAACGAGAATTCAGCAGGGGAGCAGGCATGCCCACTGAGTGCAGTGTTATGAGGCCTTATCACTGGGCTCTCGAAGGCATTCACAGGTGAAGTGGATTTGCAAAGGAGAGCTGGCCAGGATCCACCCCCAAAGGCACGCCAATCAGGTGAGGCTGGTTTGGGGACTGAGGGGAACGTTTCAACAAAGCTCTGGGCCTGGCTGAAGGCTAACAGAGAACCTCTGCACTTCATCTCTATAATGAGAATTTGCTTTCCAGCTGTGCAGACAGTGGGCCCCTGCAGCCTGGTGGTGGACTCCATGCGTGTCCAACCTTTACTTTTGTTCGTCACCCTCCCAGAGCCCATCCCA
Source organism: Myotis yumanensis (assembly GCF_028538775.1). Classification (NCBI taxonomy): domain Eukaryota; kingdom Metazoa; phylum Chordata; class Mammalia; order Chiroptera; family Vespertilionidae; genus Myotis; species Myotis yumanensis. Next base: position 107,757,247 of record NW_027223755.1, on the reverse strand, counting down.
GAGCCTCACTGTCCCAGGTCCGGACATCTTCACGTGGTTCCTCCTCCAAAGCACCTACTGGGTGAAGCCTCCTGCACTGGCTTCCATTTCAGGACCTTTCTACAATTTCTCTGCCTGCCCCAATTTTCTCCTGTTGAAATGCATCTCTCTCTATCTCATCTCTGTATCAGCATCTCTCAGCCACCTTCCAGTCATCCTCACTGGGCCAGCCCTGACCTGTGCAGGCTCTGGGTGCACAGTCCACTATGGGCCCAGTCAACACCGAAGCTTCCACAAAGACAGGCAAAGCGAGGAGCAGTCCAGACCATGGTGGGCGAGGAAGACAGACGCTTAGCGCAGACCGGAGAGAATGGTATCTGTGGAGGAGATAGTTCAGAAATGGTCCAAAGGGACGAACCCACGTTCACTCAGCCTTCACTTCTTTATTTTAACAAAGTTTTATTGAACACCTACTATGGGCCTATGCCCTTCCAGGTACTGGGGACACAGCAGCGAATAAGCAAAAAGGACCCTGACCTCATGGAGTTTATAGTCCAGTGAAGGAAAACAAAGAAACCAATAGATGAATGAAGACCAGAAGTGTATATAGTTACAACAGTAAGCAAATAAAATCGGGCAGCATGGTCAAAATGGCAGGCGGGCTCTTTCGGATTGGCAGGCGGTTAACGAAGCTTCCACAGGAGACATCCTCATGAAGAACCAAATGCTAAACAAATTAAGTGCAGCCAGGAGTGGACTCATGAGCCTTACGATGTAGAAAACCTTTAAAAATGGGTGTTTGTCTAAAAGACGGGCTGCGGTTCAGTGCTCCGGGGACCCAGGCGAACATCAGCACTGCCACAGGCCCCGAGGGGAATGCAGTCTCGGGCAAGCTCACTGGCCACAGTCCAGCCAGACAACTGGGCCCTGCCGCCCTGTGTGGCGATGGTGCCACAGGGGCTGGGCTGAGGACACACAGTGCCATCAGGTTCTTTATGGGAAAGCAGTGGTGTCGGCCATTATTATTATTGCCTATTGTTCCTAAGTAAGCCATGCCAACATCTCTGCTTCCCCTCCAAAAACCCAGGCTGCCTGTCTAACAAAGGGAATCATCTCTCCATTGTCTGTGAAAGGTTATTTTTTTGTTTAAGCCAGACTTGCCAGGCTGGTCCATAAAAGAATAGTTAGCAGCACACCCTAGGTGTTCCAAATAAACACAGAAAGATGTGATTGGATGCCAGCGTGGTCCTGCCATTTCTTCCCCCGGGGAAGTGAAGGAAGTGATCAAAATGCATCTGCGGGGTCTTTGATCAGCTGGTCGTGCTGGGCAGACAGGCCCAGCTGGGGGAGGGTCCGCATTCACTCACCGAGTACTGAGACCTAGCACTGGCCACACTGCTGAGCGCCCACTCCGAGCAGGAGCAGAGCCGAGAAGGGCGGATTCTGCATCTGACCAGAACGGGCAGAACTGTGCCTGGGCCAGTCTGTGCCTCTGAACATGCTGCACTCTCCGTGGCACTGCCCCCGGAGCCCACCTGTGGCCTGTGCAGGCCATGCAGCGGCCCCAACCCTGGCTGTCGAAGGTAAGACCGGGCGGGGCAGGCTCAGCGACAACTGTACCAGCAACACGTGCAGGGTGAGATGAATTTTCCTTAAATTCTCTCATTATCCTTAACATCTCACCAGGCAAAATCTTACAAACAGAATATAATTAAAATTGCATCTCCTTCGACTCCATTCAAAGAGATCTTCTCCAAGGTGACCTGTAGTTGTGGCCCACAGAGCAAGCTCCACATTGGAAATACAGAGTGGACTTGGGGTATCAGGCTGCTGCAGGCACCCCCACACATTCATTTTAGTCATAGTTGGCTGCTATCAACCTATAAACACCTCTCCACTTTCAATTAACATTGCTCTGTCTCCTGTCTCGCTGAATATTATATTTAACTAATTTAAGAGGATTGGTAAAGAGAGTTTTCACACTTCACAGGAAAATATAATGAAATAATTATACCTCTACCTACAAAAGGCATGAGGGTGTTTTATAAGCAGCCTTCAGGCTTTCCAACTAAAGCCTCATCCTGTGGACGCTCCTGTCTGAACTTCAGTCGGATGAACTTTGTTCTTACATCCTTGTGCTCACACCTGTGTTGCAGAGTGTTTGATTACTCCTGGGGATGGCACTGCTGCTGCCCTCCTTGGTCACAGGGTACATAGGCTGGTCACGGAGTACACAGGCTGTTATATACCTCACGTGAGATTGGGTGCATGGCAGGCTGGGACATGAGTTGGTGGGGAGGAACAGAACTGAGATTGGCAAAAGGAACCATAAATCTGTTCTTAACATAATCGTGGGTGATGGGGCAAGGTTAATGTTCGCTTCCTAGTCCAGTGTATCAGTCAGCTATTGACACAATAGTGCTGTGTAACAAACCACCTAAGGGGGAAAAAACACTGTATCACACAACCACACGCATTTATTCTCATGCCTACAGGTTCTACAGACCAATTGTGCCTCAGATGACTCTGTCAGGTTGGAGGTTGACTGGCCTTGGGTCCAGGCTATAGGATGGGTTCAGGGCCACTCCATGCTCTCAGGCCTGGGCTGGATGGGCACCGGCCACTCAGTGCCCATCCTTCCCAGGTTATCACAGGGGCTCCAGAGCCAAGCCAAACCATGAAAGCACAGCACGTTCTCTGCTTCCGTCATGCCTGCCAATATCTCTTTGGCCAAAGAAGGCACATGGCCCAGCGTCAGACCTGGGGGCTACAAGGCATGTGTCACTCTGTGGGAGGAATGAGGCAAAGGCATTTGGTGAACAACCCCCTGGTCTTTCACGGGCACAGGTCCAGTTGGCAGGGCGAGCGGGGTAAAGGGATAGAGACTGCTCAAAATCATGCTACCTCTCTGGAGAAAGGCTATGGGTTAGCAAAACAGAGGCCATGAGCCCTGCCAGTCCAGGCAGGGCTCAGTATGACGTGGGAGCTGGACAGTAAGGAAGACAAAAAAAGAGCCTAGATACGAGGTTTAAACAATGAGCAGACTGTCAGGTCCAGAGCATCCACCCAAGACACACCAGGCTGGGGAGAAGGGGCTCATGAGGTGCACCCCGCCTGGCAGCACCCCCAGGAACAGGCCGGATCCTGCCACGGAGGCCTCGCTGGCACCATCGCAGTGGCATTGGGCGTTGGAGAAGACAGGACAGGCTCACTCTGGACCCACGGCAGCCTCTAAGGGCCTACGTGAGATGAAGCAAGGCATGTAATGGGCTATCTTCCCCCTGGGTTTCTAAGGCCATTTAAGAAGTAAACGTTGTGAATATATTTAAGGTGTGCAACATGATTCGACATAGTGAAAGGTCACTACAGTCAAACTAACTGACCTTTCACCTTGAGTCGTTGTTCAGAACAAAGGAATCACAGGAGCTGAAAGGCGCCAGGAGCCAGCAGAAAAGGGGCCAAACCCACACACACCCAGACGCGGACAAGAACCTGGGACGTTCCTCGTTCAAGTCCCACAGCCTGACTCACAGGACCAGCGCTGAGGGGACGTGGCAGGTGTTCACAGGATTGTGATGGCTCCGTCCAGTAGGTAGTGAACCCCCTCCCGCCCTCCACTGTGCACCCTGCGCCAGGCAGGAACTGGCCATGGGGATCTTTCTGATGGGACAGCTAGCTCTCAGGCTTAGAGATGCAAAGCCATGAAAGAGAAGGGAGCTGATGCTCACTGTGTGCACCCATCCCCCACACCTGCCGCAGGCCCAGGACATGGAGGACAGGGAGTTCTGCGTGCACTGATCCCCCACACCTGCAGCAGGCCCAGGACATGGAGGACAGGGAGCTCTGCATGCTCCCATCCCCCACACCTGCAGCAGGCCCAGGACATGGAGGACAGGGAGCTCTGCGTGCTCCCATCCCCCACACCTGCAGCAGGCCCAGGACATGGAGGACAGGGAGTTCTGCGTGCTCCCATCCCCCACACCTGCAGCAGGCCCAGGACATGGAGGACAGGGAGCTCTGCATGCTCCCATCCCCCACACCTGCAGCAGGCCCAGGACATGGAGGACAGGGAGCTCTGCGTGCTCCCATCCCCCACACCTGCAGCAGGCCCAGGACATGGAGGACAGGGAGCTCTGCGTGCTCCCAGCCCCCGCACCTGCCGCAGGCCCAGGACATGGAGGACAGGGAGCTCTGTGTGCACCCAGCCCCCGCACCTGCAGCAGGCCCAGGACATGGAGGACAGGGAGCTCTATGTGCTCCCATCCCCACACCTGCAGCAGGCCCAGGACATGGAGGACAGGGAGCTCTATGTGCTCCCATCCCCACACCTGCAGCAGGCCCAGGACATGGAGGACAGGGAGCTCTCTGTGCACCCAGCCCCCACACCTGCAGCAGGCCCAGGACATGGAGGACAGGGAGCTCTGCGTGCTCCCATCCCCACACCTGCAGCAGGCCCAGGACATGGAGGACAGGGAGCTCTGAGTGCTCCCATCCCCACACCTGCCGCAGGCCCAGGACATGGAGGACAGGGAGCTCTGTGTGCACTGATCCCCTGCACCTGCAGCAGGCCCAGGACAGTGGAGCTCAGAGGAGTCAGTGATTGTCCAGGATTTCACCCCGAGGGAGCAGCGGCCTGGGATTGGAATCCAAGCGGTCCAGGCCAGAGGACCTGCCTGACCCCAGGACGGAAAGCCGGGTGTCCAAGGGGAGAAGGCGGCCTGTTTGCAAGGACTGGGGCAAACACCATGATGGAAAAGCAAGAGTTCCTGCGTCCCAGGTCCGCGTCACAGCACGAAGGCACTGAGAAACCGCCCACGCCGCGCTAACTGCTGGAGGTTGTAGCCTCGTTTCCAGGCCCAGGTTCACGCTCATGTTTTTAAGCTTCTTCATAAAGTCCTTCTTAAAGGATCTTCTCAGAAATATGATAAAAATAAACTATCACAGATACTAGGAAATAAACGATAGTAAAGGTAACCCTGAGAGTAATGAGTAATAACAGTGATAGCAACGACAAGAGGCAGGAAAGCAGACCCCGTCTGCCGCACTCTCCCAAATGCTGCCCCCGAGACGCAAACAGGACTTGGAAGCAGCAGGACCCCTGACCTCTCACCCTCACCTGCACCGCAGATGTGGCCCTGGCGCCAACAGACTCCATGTTCTTAGGAGAGTCCCAGGTCAGCCAGGCGAGTGGGCGCAGGCGGGCGCTCTGTACCGCCTCTGTGTGGGTGGTCACCTCCCAGCCCGAAGCCCTGCTGGGCAGATGGGGGTAAACGGGAGGGCAAACAACGGGTGCCGACACCTGTGATGGGGACGAAGGCTCTTGTCACCACCTTGAGCTGGAGAACACCCTGAAGGCAGAGGGTGTCACTCAGGATATCCCCACACAGGGGGTGGGCCCGGCCCAGGGCACCGGCAGCCTCTGAGAGAAAATGGAGGCTGTTGTTCCGAAAGGGAGCTCACCCCACCTGCCCTCTACCTGCCAGCTCACCTGGCTCAAGCATCACCCTGTGGCTTGTGCAGCAAAGACAGAATCCCAGCCCTCACACAGGGCTTGCACAGCGAACACAGACTCCCAGCCCTCACACGGGGCTTGCACAGCAAAGACAGAATCCCAGCCCTCACACGAGGGTTGCACAGTGAACACAGACTCCCAGCCCTCACACGGGGCTTGCACAGCAAAGACAGAATCCCAGCCCTCACACAGGGCTGGCACAGGGAACACAGACTCCCAGCCCTCACACGGGGCTTGCACAGGGAACACAGACTCCCAGCCCTCACACGAGGGTTGCACAGCGAACACAGACTCCCAGCGCTCACACGGGGCTGGCACAGTGAACACAGACTCCCAGCCCTCACACGGGGCTTGCACAGCAAACACAGACTCCCAGCGCTCACACGGGGCTTGCACAGTGAACACAGACTCCCAGGCCTCACACGAGGGTTGCACAGTGAACACAGACTCCCAGCCCTCACACGGAGCTTGCACAACAAATGGGTCAGGAAAGGTAAGGGACACGTCAGCCATGCTCTCCCTGAGCAAGAGGAAACAAGAAGAGACAAATGATGACAACAATGCAAACCTACTGGGGTGGGAGGGACCGGAGAGAGGGCCTGGAACTGGAAAGGGGGACCCTTCTGGAATAACTGCCCCGGAGCAGGGAGAATGCTGGGCGGTGCCTGAGGGCGGAGACCCTCCTGAGGACATGAGGTCCGCAGACAGGAGCACAAGCACAAAGGACTTTCTCCCAGAACGAGGCTGTCGGGAGAGGCACAGAGCTGAGAAGGCAACTGAGACCAAGGACTGCTCATGAAGAATTCCTAATTTAAAAGCATCAACAAGTGAAATAGGTGGAGCTGAAAACTGATTTACTAACACAGAAGAAAGTCTTGACAGAATTACCGATAAAACGGGGAAGTGCGAGCACTCGCTGACAGCATTAGACAGGTGCGCAGCAGAGAGCGGCTCCCATGCTGAGGACACAGCTCCCTGCACCCCAGAAGCACAAAAGGGGAACCTGCGGATACGACAGAGGAGTTTTCCTGAGAGCAGAAGAGAGCCCCAGGGTGTGAACAGGAGAGGGACCGAGGGTGAGAGCAGGAGAGAGCCCCAGGGTGTGAACAGGAGAGGGACCGAGGGTGAGAGCAGGAGAGAGCCCCAGGGTGTGAACAGGAGAGGGACCGAGGGTGAGAGCAGGAGAGAGCCCCAGGGTGTGAACAGGAGAGGGACCGAGGTGAGAGCAGGAGAGAGCCCAGGGTGTGAACAGGAGAGGGACCGAGGTGAGAGCAGGAGAGAGCCCAGGGTGTGAACAGGAGAGGGACCGAGGTGACAGCAGGAGAGAGCCCAGGGTGTGAACAGGAGAGGGACCGAGGTGAGAGCAGCTTCCCCTGGGCACGCAGGTGGACGCGGTCACTCAGGAGGACAAATTGCGGAGGCTCAACCTCCACCACAGCACCGACCTTCAGCAAGAAGATGGGGCCCTGGCACAGAGGTCTGAGGAGCAGGGGCTAGGCTAGAACCTTCCTTCATGTCCCTCTGCTTATAGCCAACAGGACAAACACACTTCAGGTGAAATAAATCAGAAACGGAAGCCTCCGGAGCTCGTCTGGACTCAGGATAATAACAGTCTGGCCCGTTCAGAGGAAACAGCTGGGCCGAAGCTGTTCAGCAGGCGGGAGCAGGAGCCCACTTGACTACAGATTCCGGACCCGGCAGCCGGGGCCTGGGGCTGCAGAACGAAGTATGACTTGATGAGCGGTGACAAAGTAAAAGCAGAGACAGGGTGGACTGACACCGGGGCAGGGACACTGGGGTGCGGACACCCCGTAGCACAGCGCGTGCTGGGTGTCGGCCTCCAACTCGGGGTCCCTCAGGACCGCCAAGTTCAAGTGTGAACACTGGTTCCTGCCTGTCGATGTTTCCATTCTTAAACTTCGAGGGCCCTTACAAGGAAAAGCAGTTATGATGAAGAAGTACATGTTAGCAAATCCTTCAGTTTTACTTAAATTGCTCTTCCTTCTGTTAATTTCAGGAAAATTTAATAACTTTTACTTAAATGCCACATATATTATAATTCTATTTATTACAGCATCTCTTTCCCTCCTTCTGTCTGGAATGACATGCATTTCTTGTTGACAGTGCTTATTTTTAGGTAGAAAGATTCAGGATGATTTATTTTTCATCCTTCTTCCTACTTTGGCACTGTTTGAATTAGTTATAATGAGCAGGGATAGTTTTGAGACCGGAGTCATTATTTTAAAAACTAAGAGCCCATAGCTTTCATAAAGACTCTCCGCCTGCAAGCAGCTAACCGGGAAGCAGGCAGCCGCTGGCCCAGCCCCAGAACTCACCTCTGCCCAGTGCGCTCTGCAGGGGTGCCAGGCCCCAGAACTCACCTCTGCCCAGTGCGCTCTGCAGGGGTGCCAGGCCCAGGACTCACCTCTGCCCAGTGAGCTCTGCAGGGGTGCCAGGCCCCAGAACTCACCTCTGCCCAGTGCGCTCTGCAGGGGTGCCAGGCCCCAGAACTCACCTCTGCCCAGTGAGCTCTGCAGGGGTGCTAAGCCCCAGAACTCACCTCTGCCCAGTGCGCTCTGCATGGATTCCAGGCCCCAGAACTCACCTCTGCCCTGTACCCTCTAGATTTAATGTTTTAAATGTTTAAAGTTACTGCAATATTGTGTGTGGGCAGTGAAGTGGGGAAGGGTCCGAGGCCAGGCCCCTGAAGGCTGGTACAGAGAGGGCAGGGTGGGCCCGGGCTTATCTGCCTGGAACTAAGCTCCAGCCTGGAATTAACACGTGGGCCCTGGGTTCCACGCAACGTGGAATTTGTCTTCACTAAGGGCCTGCCTCAGAGGAGACCTTCGAAAGCCACTCTTCTATATCCACATGTAGAAATGGATTCCTCTTCCTTTTGATCTTTCTGGACATTTATTGAGAGCCAGCTACATGCCAAGCATTTTATAGTCATGAACTCTTTTATCCATTATACCCATTTTACAGATAAGCAAATGGTGGTGCTAAAGTTTTAGTGGAGGTCTTTCTGTGCCCCCAGCCTAAGCGCCTAACCAGCATGTAACTGCCCTCCCCAGTTTACTGAGCACCATTTCTCAGGATGCCCATGAGGGGCTTGCAAAATGGAAATGCAAAAAGCTATCCCTGTTTCAAGAGGTCTCAGGTAGGTGGGTGGGGCAGACAGGGCAACAGTTTGCCATATAATCTGCTGTATCGAACAGCAAACACAGGTGCCTAGGGCTACAAAAGTTCTGAGGAAGGAGGAAGGACCTGGAGGTGGAAGGATTCACCAACAAGGTGACTTTGAGTGGGGTCTTGTAGTGTGAATAGGAGTTCACCATTCTATATAGAGGGGAAAGTAGCACAGAGGTATAAAAGCAGGTGGTGGATCTGGCACCGAGGCCCTTTACTACAGCGGAGGCACAGGTGTGCATTTAGGGAGATGGAGGGAGGCCATGGGAGCTGGGTCATTAGTTCTCACAGACTCGGAGATGCCAGGGCTGCTTTGGGAGGGGACTGTTCTTACCCTCTGTGCTGGAACTTGCAAACGGAGGCCCCAGCGACCCAGAGTTGAACCACAGACATGTTTTGTTGGCCTGTTAGTGTAAATTCTTTTAATTTACTATCAGCATTTGAAATGGAAAAGATTTTGTATAACTATCAAGATTTCTGCCCCCATTTTAAAAATTCAAGATTCTGGTCACACTGGATCCTTGTCTCTCTCTCTTTTTAAAATATTTTTATTGATTTCAGAGAGGAAGGGAGAGGGAGAGATAGAAACATCAATGTTGAGAGAGAATCATTGATTGGCTGCCTCCTGCACACCCCCCACTGGGCATTGAGCCCACAACCTGGGCATGTGCCCTTGACTGGAATCAAACCAGGGACCCTTCAGTCCACAGGCCAATGCTCTATCCATTATGCCAACCATCTAGGGCTGAATCCTTGTCTCTTTACAGCTACTGACTAGAGCTGAGGACAGAGGTTCCTACAGGTTGGCAGGGCCCTGCCTTCTCACCGCGCCCATTTTCACCCCTGCCTCATGCCTGGGGCATTGGTGTGCTGACCTCTGGTGAAGGACAATCACCTAGGATTCTGGACTGGGTGAGTGATCGGGCACTCCTGCCTGGGTCTGAGCTCTCTGGCTGGAGTGTGAAGAGGCAGGCTGGGAGGAGAAAACTGGAAGCAGAGAAACCAGCTCAGAGTCGGCCCAGGAGGGAGGACGGGAGAGGCAGGGACTTGCTTGAACGAAGGAGGGTTGCGTGTCTCAGGGTATTTCTTTATCTCTCAGTCCCTTCCTCGCCTATCCACGTGAATGACACCCACAGCATCAGCAGCTCCTCTCCTGCTCTGTTTTTCTTCATCATTCATATCAGCCTGGCAGCCTGGTTGTCAGTTACTATTCACCTGTTAATTACCCGTCTCCTCCTGCTAGAACAGGCCTCCCTGTGGCCAGGAGTTTTGTTTCCTGCTCTGCTGTCCTCCCAGTGCCAGCAAGTGCGGCACTAGTGCCTGGCCCAGAAAGTCTGTAATGAAGAGATGTTTGTTTCAGATCAAAAAAATGACGTTTTAAATTACCAGCTAATATAGGCAAGCATCAGTCATCTCAGTAGTCTGAGGACAACTGATGGGGCAGGAAGTTGCAGCACAGTGCAGGGCCACCCTCATCGTGGGAAGTCCACCCCCACGCTAATCGGCAGTGCAGGGCAGGAGAGCTGCCTGACTCACCTCATGCCCCCAGCCAGAGCGGTCCTACACCTGCCCTCCCACACAGCCCAGCCCCCACCTGCCCGGCCCACACAGCCCAGCCCCCACCTGCCCCGCCCACACAGCCCAGCCCCCACCTGCCCTCCCACACAGCCCAGCCCCCACCTGCCCTCCCACACAGCCCAGCCCCCACCTGCCCCGCCCACACAGCCCAGCCCCCACCTGCCCCGCCCACACAGCCCAGCCCCCACCTGCCCCGCCCACACAGCCCAGCCCCCACCTGCCCACCCACACAGCCCAGCCCCCACCTGCCCTCCCACACAGCCCAGCCCCCACCTGCCCCGCCCACACAGCCCAGCCCCCACCTGCCCCGCCCACACAGCCCAGCCCCCACCTGCCCACCCACACAGCCCAGCCTCCACCTGCCCCGCCCACACAGCCCAGCCCCCACCTGCCCCGCCCACACAACCCAGCCCCCACCTGCCCAGCCACACAGCCCAGCCTGGACCTCACAGCCTTTGGAAGCAGGACTCTGATCCTGTCCTTTATCTCCATTATCATTTCTTCACAGGGTTTCTGCCCAGGAGCCAGGGCTGTAAGAGCCTCCCTTTGATGTTTAATTGCTTAGTTATCAGCTTACTCCACCAGTGTTAAGAGAGGGCTTGGACCACTTCTTTGGGAGGTGGCTTAGAGGCCCCCGAGGTAGGAAGGCTCCCGTCTTCGTGGTTACTTCTGAAGGTGGGAGGGCTTCTTACAACCTGGGGTGAGGGTCCTGTCCCAGGTTGCCACCCTCACCTGGCCGCCTGCATCAAGCTGACCTCTGGAAATGAGCCTCTGAGGCCACCACCAAATGTAGCTTTTTTTCCTCCAAAAGCATTTAAAATTTTTAAAATCTAATGCTTATGTATTCTACTGGACTCATTCATTTGTTCCATGGTTTTTTCAAATAACCCATTGACACTATGTCTGTGCAGGACCATGCAGGCGCACTGGGAGGGATGAGAAGATGGGGACGGAGCACCACTGTTGTCAGGATGCAGGGCCCCGGGTCTGGACAGTGTGGGAGTCCATCTGCTGAGCTGGTAGGGCTCCCGGACCACCTCCTGGGGCAGGTCACCCTCCACAGGGCGAGAAGGGAGCCTGGGTGCTCAGAACTTTGGTTTTCTTCTCCTCTTCTCTTTCCTCCCCTCCCCTTATCCTCTTCTTGCTCTCTGTCTCTCTCACTATCACACACACACTCACTGTTCAAAGGTAAACTGAGGCACATTAAAAATGTTAAGTTTATTGGAGCATGCTTCAGTTCCACCACCGGCAGCAAAACGCAGGTCGTTAGGGTTGCCACTCCACCAGGCACAGTGTGATGGAGACGACCCCGAGCAGAACAAAGCAGCTGTATGGTGGCTGCTGCTGCGGTGGCTGCCTATTGGGAAGTCTGGTGGTGTTGGTGTTGGTGTTGGTCTTGGTCTTGGTGTTGGTGTTGGTGTTAGTGATGGGCTGTCTTCCCTTCCTCTTCACCCCCCGGGGAGTGGGTGCAGCACGCTGTCTGGGGCAGGCGTCCTCTAGGTACTTGAGTCCCTCAGTTTCACAGCCCCTCATTTAATTACTTCAACAACACACACACTCTCTCTCCCTCACACACACACACACGTACACACACACACACTCACACACACACACTCACACACACACACACTCACACACACACACTCACACTCACACACACTCACACACACACACACTCACACACACACACACTCACACACACATACACACTCACACACACTCACACACACACTCACACACACACTCACACACACATACACACACTCACACACACTCACACACACACACACACTCACACACACACACACTCACACACACACATACACACTCACACACTCACACACACACTCACACACACACACACACTCACACACTCACACACACACACAGACACTCACACACACACACACTCACACACACTCACACACACACTCACACACACACACTCACACACTCACACACACACACACACATACACACACTCACACACACTCACACATACACACACTCACACACACTCACACACACACTCACACACACACACACTCACACACTCACACACACACATACACACACTCACACACTCACACACACACACACACTGACGTAATCAGTCAAATGGGGACATAGTAGCACAGAAGCTCCCAGATGAGGTGGGCAGCCCCACCCCGGGACGGGTGTCTACACGGTGACATCAGGATGACATGTCTTCCAGGGAAGTGGGAACCGTGGGTCTCGGCACACAGGCGCTCACGCAGTCTGACAGCCAGTTCAATAGGACTTTCTTTCATTGGAAGAGAATAAGCACCCAGTGCCCTCCGTGCCCGGCCAGGGCTCCCCTCACGTGCAGCCGGCGGCAGGCTCCGGGGCCTCTCACTCGCACCCCCTGAGCTACAAGAGGCCGGCCTGGTCCAGCCCAGAGTGCGGCCCTCTACACCCCGTCTGTGCTTTTCTTGTCATCTCTCTCCTTCAGCCTGTGTGGCAACAGATACAATCCGCAGAGGGGTCTGGGGCCAGGGCAAAACAAGCCAGGGAGACGGGAAGGAGGAGATGCAAGACCGTGAAAAGCTGAGAAGGCTGGACGGACTGCGGGCCACAGTGGAGCCCGGGATGCGCCCAGGAGAGGGAAGAAGCGCAGCCACCGCCTTGGTGGAGGAGAACCCAGATGCCTCCAACAGCCAGCTTAGCCGCCAGACGTGCGACCAGCCATCTGCACGTTAGCCAGGGCAGCTCTCCTCTGACCCAGCCTGTGAGGGAGCCCAGGCGGGCACAGCGGGATCCGCCCTCCAGCCCCTGAGCTCGGGGGCTTTGTTGCACGTGGTGGTCGAAGGAAAATTCTCCCTGACCGCTCACTGTATGCCGACTGCTGCATGCTCTCTTTCCTAAACGGGCGTTCGTTTTAGAGCAGTTTTAGGTTCACAGCAAGATTGAGCAGAAGGTAGATTTCCCATACACCCCCTGCCCCTCACATGTACATCCGCCCCTATTATCAGCATTCGCACCAGATGGTACATTCGTGACAATAGAAGAGCCTATATAGATGCATCATCGTCGCCCAGAGTTCTCAGCGTACATTAGGGTTCACGCTGGTGTGGAACTTTCCATGGGTCTGACATGCATCCACCATTACAGTGTCATACAGACACACTGGCTTCACTGCCCTCAAATCCTCTGTGCTCTGTCTCTTTATCCATCCCTCCCCCTCAATTCCTGTCAATCACTGGTCCCTTTATTGTCCCCACAGCTTCGCCTTTTCCAGAATGATGGGTAGTTGGGATCACACATTGTACAGCCTTTTCAGTCGGCCTGGACTTCCCTCACCCAGTCAGATGCATTTCGGGGCCCACCACGTCTTTTCATGGCCTGGGATCTCTTTTCTTTTCTTTTCTTTATTTATCACTGAACAATATTCCACTGTTTGGATAGATCATGGTTTATTTATTTATCCACCACCCACTAAAGGACATCTTGATTTATTCTAAATTTGTTGCTACAGACATCCATGTACAGGATTTTGTGTGGACATAGATTCCAAGGGGTATTTAGGCAAATACCAGGGTGTGTGGCTGCCGGGTGATGTGGTTAGAGTACGTTTAACTCTATAAGAAGCCGCCACACTGCCTTCTGAGGTGGCCGCACCAGTCCGCATTCCCATCAGCAATGAGAGGGGGTTCCGTTTGCTCCACATCCTCACCAGCATGTGGTGCTGTTGGTGTTCCGGATTTGGCCATTCTCATAGGTGTGTAGTGGTATTTCGTGGGGGTTTAATTGCATTTCTCTGATTACATGCGATGTGTATTCTTATGTGCCATCTGCATATCTCCTTCAGTGAGTTGTTTATTACTTTGGCCTAATTTTTAATCAGGTTGTTCGTTTTCTTATTGTTGAGTGTTAAGAGCTCTTCGTATATGTTGAATAACAGTCCATTACCGGGTGTCCATTACAAATACTTTCTCTAAGTCTATGGCTTGTCTCATTATTCTCTTGACATTATCTTTCACAGAGCACAAATGAAGTCTAGTTGATCAATTCTTTGTTTCCCTAACTCTAACCACCTGCTTGCTAGCTTGGAGCCCTATAGGTTTGAACACCTGCTCAGCTTGTGCGAGAGCCCACCAAGCCCTCATGGGCAACCTTGTTAAGGCGGCATTCACGACTGAGTATCCTGCCCTGCCGATCCTGGCCGCCTTCTCATCTCTGCTCCCTGCTGCTGCTGGGCCTGGCAGGGCCCGCAGACCCCGGCACCTGTCACACGGTCTGTGACTCAAGAGCAGAGTAGAATGTAGTTGCAGAACCAGAAGGGAAAACTCACTACAAGACAGAGACCTCATCAAGAGGCACTAAAAATCATAGCAGGGGTCTCAAATGTGAGCACAGCTATTGAGCCAAAAAGAGTGTAAAACAGTGATTCGGGGTGGAGGATAGTAATGCCATCCTAAGTGGCACTCTTGCAATGAAAGCTATATTTGGCTTTCAGATTAAACATTTTCATACATTCTTCTTTTCTACAAAGAAACGAACCCTGCAGCATTTCTCTCAAAGCCCCTGGCCCCGTTAACCTACATCTTCTCCCTTGATGAGTAATATAGATGCAAGAGAGATTTGTTTTTTGTATCCCTAAAAAGGCAAAATGAAAAAGAGAACAGGACAAGCCCAAGGATACACGGTGATTGACAGTCACCTTCAATGTTGGGAGACAATAGGGAGTAGTGAAGACTGAGGCAAATTGGAGAATGAAAGCTCCATCTAAAGAGTAAAGCCGCTACTCAGCTCCAGCTAGTGCATGTCATATGGGGACTACAAATCAGAGTTTCAGATTTTTGGTAGAAGCCAGAAATCCAAATGTCCACCTAAAAATTTCAATTTTTAAAAGTAGGCAACTAACTTATAATTGGAAATTCTACATTGGCCACACAAACTCCTATTCCTAAGATCTGCTGGTTTGAGTTCTCTGCTATTTGACAATGAAAAGACAATCTGCAGATTGGGAGAAAATATTTGTAAGCCATATATCTAATAAGGAGTTAATATCCACAATATATAAGGAACTCAAATAACTCAATAGCAAACAAACGAACAACTTGATTAAAAATTAGGCAAAACCACTGGGCCAGTGTGGTTCATTGGTTGAGCATCGACCTATGAACCAGGAGGTCTCAGTTTGATTACCCATCAGGGCACATGCCCGGGTTGTGGGCTCGATCCCCAGTGGAGGGTGTGCAGGAGGCAGCCAATCAAGGATTCTCTTGCATCATTGATGCTTCTATCTCTCTTCCTCTTCCTTCCTCTCTGAAATCAATAAAATATATATCTTTTTAATCAGGCAAAGGACCTGAATAGACATTATTCTAAAAAATACATACAGATAGACAACAGGTACAAGAAAAGCTGTTCAACACCTTTAATCATCAAGAAAATGCAAATCAAAACCACATGAGCTATCACCTCACACCTGTTATATATATATATATATATATATATATATATATATATATATATATATATATATATTACAAGTTGGCGAGGATGTGGAGGGAAGGAGAACTTGTACATTGGGGTGGTATAAAATGGCACAGCCACTATGGAAACCAGTATGGAAGTCCCTCAAGAACTAAAAATAGAATTACCTATGACCCAGAAATTCCTCTTCTGGGTATTTATCCAAGGAAATTAAATCAGGATCTCAGAGATATCTGCACCCCCATATTCACTGCAGCATTATTCACAACAGCCAAGACATGAAACAAACTGAGTGTCCATTGATAATGATAGATAAAATAATTGTGGTAGACACACACACACACACACACAGGAATATTCCTCAGCTTTAGAAAAGGAGCTTCTGCCATTTGCTACTTGCATAAGCCTGGAGGAGATTATGCTAAATGAATGAGCGAGACAGAAAGAAAAAAGGCGTCATCTCACTTACATGTGGGATCTGGAAGGTTGAAGAGGAAGCCGAGAGTGGAGCTCGGGGAGGAACAGGAGCTGCGGGTCCAGGGATGGGGCTGCAGTTGTGCGGGGTGAATCGGCCTAGAGACGAAGGCACAGCAGGGTGACTACAGTTACTACTGCTGTACTGAATGCTGAGAATGTTCTAACAAGGTAGGTTTCAGGTGATCCCATTACAAAAACAAAAGTTACTGTATGAGGAGATAATTTAAATAGCTCGACTCTATTAGTCATTTCACTGTGTATGTATATCAAATCCTCATGCTGTACACCTTAAATATATTCAATTTTTATTTTAAAATTAAAGACATAGTATGAGCCAGAAAGTTAGGTCTGGGGCCCAGGAGTGGGGTTGGGTTTCTGCAAGGCCCTTCCTGGTCAGCGCAATTCTCACGGGGTCCCTGCTGCTCGGCCCTCTCTCCAGGTGCTGAGAACGTGACCATGACAACCAGGACCTGCAGGGAGCAGACTCTTTGTGGCATGTGTACCCCGACTGGCTCCTCACCCCTGTGGCCCTCCGACCTGAGTGTGCATGACAGTCACCTGAGGGCTTGTTGAACACATCTCTGGCTGAGCCAAGTTCTAGGTCAGAAGGTCTGGAGGGGCCTGGGAACTTGCATTTCTAATAAATTTCTGGGTGACACTTATGCCACTGGGTCAGAGACCTCACCTGGAGACCCTGCTTTAGGCCAGGAGAGTGTCTGGAAATGTGGAGAGAGATGCCTAAAAAGAGACTTTCTGGGACGGCAAGTAACTCCTTCAACATGGAAAACAGGCAGCTCTGGCCACATGCAGGTGGGGAACAGCGCGTGCAGACAGAGCCCTGACTGGCCAGGGAGCCTCACAGAACTGAACCTGCGAAGCCCTCGCCCTTTGATTGGAATTCTGAGGGTCACAGGAAGCGTGAACGTTTCATGCGCCGGTGCGTGTTCCTTGTTTATTTCCACCCCTCACACGTTTCCCGCGATGATGCTCTTTGTGGAAATGTCAGCCTGTCTCAGCTCTGCTCAAGGGAGCAAGGAACAGAGCCGCTCAACCAGACATGGCCACGGGTCCAAGGGGAGCAGCGCCCCCTAGGGGCAGCAAGCTGGGGCAGCAGGACGGGTGCAGGGCTGTGCAGGGAGCCCTCTTCCTGTAGCATCTATGGTGCACCTGATGTATGAGTCGAGGTGGAAAGCCAGACAAGGCCAGATCATGAAGGACATAGAACTTTCTGGTTTTAATGAGTGGGTCTGCCCACTTCATCTCCCCTCACACTTCCTGCTAAGTCATCAACATGAAGAACTGTCGAAGTCCAAAGACACATCTGAAAGCAGAAGAGCCATTCTTAACATTTTGTTTTCTAATCGAGAAACTCCTTGGAGATGTTATCAAATGAGGTGGGCATAACATTCATCTGATTCCCTTTCCCCAAGAGCAGGATCATTACGGCATTCAGATTAACTGGGTGTAATCATGAATTAAATCGAGCCCGTTTATAAGGGAAACACAGAGGCATCTTTCATCTTAATATCCAGGCATGATTCTCCTGACTTGAAGGTATGATTAGGAGGAAAGTGGCAAAATAAAAAATAAAAACCCTCTGTAGCTTCACCTGAGTGGAATTGGTAATAAAACGTCAGGTCTCCGGTGAACTCACCGCCTCTCCAGTCGTCCTCCGCTGAGCTCATTATTTCATTTCATTACCTGATAGGCTGAAAAATTGCCTGCACACTGGTTAATTAGGACAAACGGTGCTGAGGAACTGGGAGACCACTGCGGTTCAAGAAATGACTGCCACAACTGGGAGAACGCACAGCTCACCTGTGGGAGGGCAGGAGGTGGCCCTCCCGTTTTGTCCAGCGCTCTGTCCAGGTGGCCTAGGTAACCGAGCATTTCTCTGTCTGAGTTTGGGGCAGGAGGTGGTAAAAATCAGAAATCTACCTGGAGAAAAAGAAAGGGAGGTTCGTTGTAAGGACACAGGCAATTCCATGCGGGATTTCTGGGAATGCCTATGAAGCCAAGGGGCCTCTCTCTCTTCCTCCCTCCCTCCTTCCCCTGGTTTTTCTCTGTCTCTCACTAGATGACCAGGTCACCTGTCTCTCTCTCACTCTGGGTCCTGGATCCATTTGCCTCTCTGCATACAACCATCTGCCATTAGGAATGGGGTGGTGGACTATCCAACATCCAGTCATTCTTCCTGCAGATATTGGGGACCCTCTCCTTCCCTTTGTCATATGACTTGGATAAGGTCCCGGGGCCCAAAGCTACAGATGCAACTTGTTTCCAGGTCTTAGCCAATTAGCTCACTAGCTTCGGGGATGGTGTCATGGCCCAGGCAGAGTCAGTGAGATGCAGTGAGGTTTCAAGAAGCAGATTGTAGATTCATCTGGAAACTACCAGAGTCACCTGGAAACTACCAAGATAAACCTAGCAGAGAGCAAAGCAGCACGAGAAGGAGAGTGAAGCCAGCCATGAAGAGAGAAACAGATCGTAGGACATCATCGAGCAGTGCTGAATGCCTCCACTATCCTGGATTTTACAGGAACCTGAACCAGTGAATCCCCTTTTGTGTGTCTGCTAATTTGTTTTTAATTTTTTACTCTTGTGATAGAAAGAATTCCTACTGAGCTCCTGGTTTTCTTAATTCCCTCGAACTCTGAGTTGCAGAGGGCCAGCTCTGCCCCGATTCTGGGTGGCCTTCTAGGGCAAGGATTCACCAGCATCTGACAGTAGTTTCTGTGTATCTTCTTATTCTCAATCATCCTAGCCAAGGACGGGATCTTCTGATTCACCACAGTGTAATCAGCCATAACCATGAGAGTGAGGTCACATGGTACAAACACAGTCACCCCCCAGCTAGGACTGTGGGGGAAGAACAATATCAAAGAACAATCCAAATCATGACCAGGGTGTGTCCTGGCTTCACTCAGCCCACCAAAAAGGCAAACGGCCGACCCTCCAAATCCACAGGCATCCACCCTCCACTCTGGCTGTGTGAGTCTCCAAGTCCAGGCATCCCAGTGGTTATCGCACATAGGCCTGCGGGCTCTGGTGTGACCCATGGAGCCCCCGCTACGTGAAGACAAGGAATCTTTGCTTCTCTCTGCTTAGAGCGTATTTTGTGTGCTGAGAAAACTAATCTTCAGCATCTCTGTCTGATGCTGACAAATTGCAGCTCCAGGAAATGGCTGGCTGGTGCACAAATTCTGGTCATTCTTAGAGCTTTGTTTAGAGGTGAATAAGTAGAATAACTTCCAATCGAGATGACAGCATAGGTAAATGTGGTACTCAAATCCTCCCAAAACTGCATCAAAATTACCACTAAACTACAGAACACATCATTCAGAATCCCTTGAAATCTGGCTGAATGGAAGTCTTACAGCTAGGAAATTAAAGGAGCCACATTGAGATTAGTAGGATGGACAAAGAATGGAGACAGGCTAGTCTTACACCCAAGTGTAGTGAACAAAAATTGACAGGGGTATCTTGGCTGCAGAAGTCCCCCCTAAGGAGTGATGTGCCCCAGCCCTACACCAGGTCCCCCCAGACCAGGGTCCCAGTGCCAGGAAGAGAAGTCCCCATAACTTTTGAGAATTGAGGCTGAGGGAGATGGAGGGCTGCTGGAGTCCTAGGCAGCTCATCTTAAAGGGACCACACCATGAACTTACTAAGACTCACTCCCTCTGAGCTTCAGAGTTGGGGGCAGATACTTGAAAGGCACCAGAGACATAAGAAACATAAGAAAAGGCATCAGAGCAAGAGCTAGGGGAGCAGTTTTCTCCCAGACAGAAATGCTGGCAGAGACTTTCTTCCTTTGATGAGCCCTCTCTCACAGAGCAACACAGGCTGTGCCATACCTGAGACTCCATCAACCTGGTTTACACTGTTTGCCTCACTCTGGTGATTTCCTGAGACTTTCTCTTATCAAATTTTTTAACCCACCCAAGCTCTTTCCAGTGACTTTTTTATACAAATGGCCTGTCCTGACTCATGCTTTAAATTGTCCTAAAATCTCTCAAACAAGCAGCATCTAGCATCAGTATGCCCCATTCGTCTCACTAAGTGGTCCTAGGCTCAGCACTAACAGCAGCAGGCCTTACTTCACAACTTGGCCTTACTAGGGCACCTTCAAGCCCAGTACAAGTAGCATCCATCTGCAGATCACTTGGTAGCTCACACCAGGCAGCCCCAGGCAGAACCCAGGCAGTGACTGACCTTGATCTGCACCTCCCAGGAGGCCCCAGAGATGGCACATCCAATAGACAATTTCAGACCATGTGGAAGCACCACCACCCAACTGCCTCCACAAACAACACACTCACAGGGTGAACTCATTGGGCAGAGCCCCCCTAAAGCAAGTCCTGCTCTGTGTATGGGCCTCTGCATAGTTGATCCTCCACAGTGATCAGTGCTCACAGAGAGTCCTTGCAGCTGATCATCCTGGAGTTAAATCCCTCCATTGACATGCCAACACCATTCAAAGCTCAACTACAATAGGAAGGTGTACAATCTACACAGGGGTGTACCTCAAGTGCCCAGCTGAGGTATTCGGGGAGACTGGGTCACTGAATTCTACAGGACACCTACTATATTAGGCCACTTCCAAGCCTGAGAGATGTAGCAACTCTATCTAAAACATAACAACAAACACAGGGAGGCTGCCAAAATTAGGGGACAAAGAAATATGTCCCAAATGAAAGAAAGAACAAAACTCCAGGGGAAAAAAAACCTAAATAAAATGGAGACAAGCAATCTATTAGATGCAGAGTTCAAAACACTAGTCATGAACTAAGGGGAAGAGTAAATGAATGTAATGAGAACTTCAATAAAGAGATAAGAAACATCAAAGCAGAATTAGAAAACATTAAAAGGAACTAGTCAGAAATAAAGAATATACTAACTGAAATGAAGAATACAATACAGGGAATCAACAATAGAGTAGATGAAGCAGAGGATCAAATCAGAGATTGGGAAGCAGAAAACAACCAATTCAAATTCTTTTCAAAGAATTTGAAAGCCTATGTGAAAAAAAATAATAACAGAAAACTTCCCTAACTTGGTGAGGGAAATAGACATATTCTATAGTCCAGGAAGTGTAGTCCCAAACAAAATGAACCCAAAGAGGCCCACACCAAAACACATCATAATTAAAATGTCAAAGGTTAAAGGTGAAGAGAGAATCTCAAAAGCAGCAAGAGAAAAGCAGGTAAGTTGTCTACAAGGGAGCTCCCATATGACCGTCAGGTGATTTCTCAATAGAAATTTGCAGGCCAGAGGGATTGACATGAAATATTCAAAATGATGAAAGGCAAGGAACTACAACCAAAATTACTCTCTGCAGCAAAGCTATCATTTAGAATCAAAGGACAAATAAATAACTTCTCAGACAAGGAAAAGCTAAGGGAGTTGATCACCATTAAACCAGTATTATAACCAGTTTTATATCAAATGTTAAAGGGTCTTGAAGAAGAAGAAGAAGAAGAAGAAGAAGAAGAAGAAGAAGAAGAAGAAAAGAAAAAATATTAACAATGAAATGGCAATAAATACATATTTATCAACAACTGAATCTTAACTAAATGAACAAATGAACAGAAACAGACTCATAGATACAGAGAACATTTTGACAGTTGCCAGACGGGAGAGGTTTTGGGAGGATGGGTGCAAAAGGTTAAGGCATTAAGAAGTGCAAATTGGTTGTTACAGGATAGTCATGGGTTGTAAAGAACAGCATAGGGCAGGGGTGAGCAACCTTTTTGTGAGTGCATGCCAAAACCAGCAAAATCTCTGACTCAAAATTCTTCTGCATGCCAACCCTAATTTTTTGAGAACATGTTACGCCTACTTGATATCTCTTAAGGTGTACATATGTGAAGAACCTTGAAGAAATAATAAAATTCATTCGAGCGACAAAAACACAGTATATGATGATGAAAAATACATTTATTTTTTAATGTATACTGATAGTCCAACAGAAAACTTTATGACTCCGTTTGATATTATCAGTGGACTTTTGCTGCTGCATCACTGATGACAGAGATTTTACATCAGGTTTATATTTCGTGACCTTCAGAGATATGCACGAGCTACTACTTTCATCTGTCAGGCTACTCCTATTACGAGACTTAACAAAATTCATCACTGAGAACAAAGATTCACAAGCGTATGTGGATGAAACCAAAACACTAGTCGGATCTAGGAAGGCAGGGAGAGTTAAGGCAGAGGCATAGAAATTTCTCTTCCCCTCTCTCATCAATCCATCTCTATGGTCTTTAAGATAACTTGTTATGTAAAATTATTTATTTATCTAAGATGCACCTACACTGAATTTATCTGAAAAATAAAAATGTCGATATTAAGAAAAAAATTGTAAATGGAAGATTATAAGAGAGGGTTTCGTGTGCCAGCAAAAGTTACTGGCGTGCCATGTTTGGCACGTGTGCCAGGGGTTGCCCACCCCTAGCATAGGGAATATAGTTAATAATCCTATATAATAAAAGCCTAATATGCTAAGTGTCCGGTCGTCCAGTTGTCCATTCAACTTCAAAGCGTAATATTCTCATGGTATGCTAAGTCCACTCAACCACTCACTATGAGGTGCACTGACCACTGGGGGCAGATGCTCTGATGGTAGGTTAGCTTGTTGCTGGGGTCAGGCCAATCAGGACTGAGCAAGATGGGCCAGACATGCCCTGAAGCCCTCCTGCGGTCCCTCCCCAGCTGGCCAACCTCCTGAGTCCCTCCCCGGCCCCGATTGTGCACCCGTGGGGTCCCTCAGCCTGGCCTGCATCCTCTCACAATCCAGGACCCCGCGGGGGGGTGTCAGAGAGCTGGTTTCTGCCCAATCCCAAAGGCCAGGCCAAGGGACCCTACTGGTGCATGAATTCATGCACCAGGCCTCTAGTGTTCTAATAACTATGTATCATTTCAGATGGGTGTGAGATTTATTAGGATAATCAATTAGTAAGTTATGTAATGTCTAATCACTGGGGTATACACCTAAAACTAATATCATAATGTCAACTATAATTGAAAAAAAATTTTTAAATGATTTTTTAAGTATTTTTATTGATTTCAGAGAGGAAGGGAGAGGGAGAGATAGAAACATCAATGATGAGATAGAATCATCAATCAGCTGTCTCCTGCACTCCCCTCACTGGGGATCAAACCCATAACCTGGGCATATGCCCTGATTGGGAATCAAACCATGACCTCCTTGTTCATAGGTCGACGCTCAACCACTGAGCCAAGTTGGCTGGGCTAAAAAAAAAAAAAAATGATTTTTAAAAATTAAAAAAATGTAAACTAGAATATTTTAAAGTTCCATTTGTATTTGTCCATTGGGGTGAGAAGGAACTGGTTCAGTAACATCTGTACTTAGCAAACACTGGCTGAGTCCTGGCCTCTAGGACAGGCAATGAAAGAACATGGGAACTTTGAGCGATCATGTCTGTCTTTAGCAGGAACTGGGTGTCCTAAGGCAAGTTATGTAAGATGGCTGAGCCTCAGTCTCTTCGTCTTGGAAAGGGGGAGGTAATCACCCCACCTCTGTCTACCCCTGGAAAGGCTCATAGCCAGGAGGACTGTGCTGCCTGAGTCTCCCTTGCTATCATGAGATGAGTCTGAGGGCTGTGCCCTGGAAGCTCGGAGCAGAAGCAGACGTCCCCCTAGCACAGGTGGACTGCAGCAGTGTTGCAGGTCCTACCTGAGCAGACGCTCTCTGCACCCAGCCCTAACTTGCGGAGGAGATGTAGGGATGCCTCTTCTCTGCTTGGCTTCCTCCTCTTTACACAGGCGCAGGTGCAAACAGGGTGCAAACAGCCTGGGGGTTGCAGGTCAATGGACAGTGACCCAACCTCTTCAAGCCACAGTGAGATGATATCAAGGTGGTTCCTCAGAGGGACATCAGGAGGACTGAGCCCCAGGTGCCCACAAAAGTGACCTGCCCATGAACTCACCCACCCCTTACTGGCTTTTCTCTCTTTCCTGTTTCACCTTCTGCACTCCCTCACTAGTGCTTCTATGGGTCATCTCTCAAATAAACTACCTGTGACCAAATCCTTATCTCGGGGTCTGTGTTCAAAGAACAGAAACCAAACCACCGCCCTAGGCCCAGCTTTTCCCCCGAACAACTTACCTAGAGCCCCGACTCAATTCTTGGAGTTAAAGTCATTCCTGGAATTAAGCAAATGTTATCAGATTCTTGGGAGTACTTCCAGAAACATTTATGCATTTATATGCATATGCATATATAAGATTCACACACAAGGAAACTTGCTTCTTTTATACAAGTGTTTGGAATCCTGCCTACAGCCTTCCACACTTCCCCGTTACACATTCTAACTTCCTATCCGTTCACACCCCTACCGCCCCTACCACCGCTGAAAAGGTGCTATGAGTAGGGAAGGCACCAGGTGCTGTCCCACATGGCAAGGGCAGCTAACCCACACCTGGCAGGGGAAGTCGGAGGAGGCTTCCTAGAGGAAGTGGCATTGAAGTTAAGACCTGAGGCTCCAGGAGAAATGTGGAAGCGAGAGAGAGACTGGCTTGTTCCAAGAACTGTAAGTGATCTGTGTGGTTCAACCCCGGGAGTGAGGGTAGGAACCATGACAGCTGAGGTGGAGAGATGGCCAGGGCCCTTCAGGTCTCTCCAAACCTGGCCCGTTTTCTCTTCAGCCACATCTCCTGCTCAGTTGCTTGTGTTTAACATTGTACCTTTCCCCAAATGGGACTTGTGCTTTAGGCTTCCAGGCTTTTATACATGTTTATTCCCAAACCAGGAATAAGTTTACCTCCAAAAAAAGAGCCTGAGCTCTAGGCAAAAAGCTTGGGGAAGAGGCTGGGCCTAGAGTGGGGCTTTGGTCTGTGTTCTTCCAACACAGATTCTGAGGCCAGATCTTGGACACAGGCTGCAGTTAAGTTCTTCCATATCCATACTCTCCAGTTGTTCTACCAATTGTTGTGATAAGGATGTTGATGTCTCCAATATTAACTGAGGATTTGTCTCTTTCTCTTTTCAGTTCTATCCGTTTCTGCATCACATATATTGGAGCTTCTTTGTTCTCTAAATAGGCTTTTAGGATTGATATTTATTCTTGGTGGGTTGGCCCTTTTATCATTGGGTTACAGGTCTCTCTTTCCCTGGCAATTTTCATTATTCTGAATATCTTTATCTATATACTAGAGGCCCAGTGCACAAAAATTTGTGCACTTGGGGGGGTCCCTCAGCCCGGCCTGTGCCCTCTCGCAGTCTTGGACTCCTCAGGGGATGTCCACCTGCTCGCTTAGGCCCGCTCCCCAGGGGATCGGGCCTAAGCTGGCAGTCAAACATCCCTCTGGCAGCCCAGGAGCCCTCGGGGGATGTCCACTTGCCAGTGGGGAGCAGGCCTAAGCTGCAGTCTGACATCCTTAGTGCTGCTGAGGAGGCTGGAGAGGCCCCCACCACTACCGCTGTACTGGCAGCCGTCAGCCTGGCTTGTGGCTGAGCAGAGCTCCCCCTGTGGGAATGCACTGACCATCAGGGGGCAGCTCCTGCATTGAGCATCTGCCCCCTGGTGGTCAGTGTGTGTCATAGTGACCACTCATTCCCATTCGTTCTGCTGTTAGGGTCAATTTGTGTATTACCCTTTCATTATATAGGATAGAGACCTGGTGCATGGGTGGGGGCTGGCTGGTTTGCCATGAAGGGTGTCCCGGATAAGGGTGGGGGTCCCCCTGGGGTGCCTGGCCAGCCTGGGTGAGAGGCTGAGGGCCGTTTTCAGACTGGCCACGCCCCCTTCAGGGTGGGGGTCCCCACTGGAGTGTCTGGCCAGCCTGGGTGAAGGGTTGAAGGCCATTTTCAGGTTGGCCACAACCCCTTCAGGGTGGGGGGTCCCTGCTGGGGTGCCTGGCCAGCCTGGGTGATGGGCTGAGGGCTGTTTTCAGGTTGGTCAAGCCCCCCAGCAGGGACCCTCACCCCTTGTGGGTGTGACCAGCCTGGGTGAGGGGCTGATGGTTGTTTTCAGGCTGGCCACAGCCCCTTCAGGGTGGGGGTCCCCCCTGAGGTGCCTGGCCAGCCTGGGTGAGGGGCTGATGGCTGTTTGCAGGCTAGCCATGGCCCCCAGCCACCCAAGCTCCCAGTGGAGGCTGGCTGGAAGCAGGTATCTGGGATTTATTGATCTTCTATAATTGAAACTTTTTTGCCTTTAGTGGAGGCCACAGCCAGCCAGGCCTGGCGGGAAGCTTGGCTTCCTCCATTGCCGAGGCAACCAAGCCTCCTGCTTGCTCCAGCTCCGTGGCTGCCGGCCACCATCTTGGTTGGATTAATTTGCATATAGTCACTCTGATTGGCTGGTGGGCGTGGCTTGGGGCATACAAAGTTATGGTCAATTTGCATGTTTCTCTTTTATTAGATTAGATTAACATAGCTACAACCACTTCTTAATGCTTTTTCCTCGTCCTTTTACTTTCAATCTACCTATATGTTGAAGTGAGTTTCTTCTAGGCAGTACATAATTGGGTCACATTTTTTTAGTTCACTGTTTCAATCTTTGTCCTTTAGTTTGTGCATTTAGACCATTTACATTTAATGTAATTACTGATATAGTATGGCTTAAGCCAGTCATTTAAAGTCCTGTTTTCTGTTTGTTCTCTCTGTTTTTAGTTTCTCTGTGTTTTTCTTTTCTGCCTTCTTTTGGGTCACTTAAACTTTTTTTTATATAATTTCATTTGATTTATTAATAATTTTGAGTGTACAGCTCTATAATTGATTTCATTAGGTATTACATTATACATGCATAATTTATCACAGTCTACTTGTATCCACATTTTACCACTTCAATTGAAGTTTAGAATTCTTACTTCCTCTTATGCTTCTTTACTTTTAACCATTTAAAATAAAACTGTCTTAAATATCACTTCTATATACATTGAAAGTCGAACTAAACAGTTATCATTTGTTTTGGCTAGAAAACATATTTTTGAAAACTCAGGGAAGAAGAAAGTCTATTGTATTTAATCATGTTTTTGCTCTATTCCCTCTTTTTTTTTTCTTTCTGATGTTACCAGTTTCCTTTTTATATTATTTCTTTCTGTGCCAGGAACTCCCTTTCACCATTCATGGTATGTCCTACCCAAAGTCTATTAGTTCCTTTCATCAGAACATGTCCTGATTTCCCTTCTCTTCCTGGTGGATATTTTCTCTGGAAGCAAAATTGGAGATTCGTAATTCCTTTCTTTCGACACTTGAACAATACTGTGCCACTTCACCCCATCCTTCGTGGTTTCTGATTTTTAAATTTTCTGTTATTTTAATCGTTTCCCCCCTGTAAGTAATGCATAATTTCTCTCTGGCCATTTTCAGGAGTTTTTGTCTTGTTCACTCAGCTTCATAAATCTGTAGGTTTATGACTTGTGTCAAATTTGGAGAATTTTCAACCATTTGTTACATAGCTTTTCCTCTCCTCTAAGACTGATAACACAAACATGAGATCTTTTGTTATATTCTGCATGTTCCTGAGGTTCTGCTCATTTTTTCCTATTTATTTCCTCCCTGTGGTTCAGATTGGGTAATTTCTATTTGAAGTTAAGTGATTCTTTCTTGTGTCCTCTCCATTCTGCTCTTGAGCCCATCCATTCTTCATTTCATCTTTTGTATGTGTTTTTTGTTATAACATTGTCACTTGGCTCTTCTTTGTATCTTATATTCTTTGCTGAGAATTCCTATTTCTCTTCTGAGACTTCCTATATTTTTGTTTGTTTCAACTGTGTCCATAATTCCTTATTGAAGCATTTTGATGGCAGCCGCTGTAGAATACTTGTGGGATACTTTTAACATCTCTGTCATCTTGGTGTTGGATTCTGTTGATAGCCTTTTCCATTCAAGTTGACACATTCTTGGTTGTTGGTATAACAAGTGATATTTGATTGATACCTGGCCATTGTTGGGTATTGTTATAGGACTCTGGATCTTACTTACATTTTATGTTTTAGCAGGCCTCCTCTGACATTGCTCCAGTCGAGCACGGGAGGACCCACCTCATCACCACCCCGTGGAGATGGGATTCCAGGTTCTCTACTTGGCCTCCACTGATACTCAGTGGGGAAGGGGTTTCTAGTTACTGGGGTAGGAGGGGGAGTTTGTGTTCCCTACTAGGTGTCTGCTGATGCCATCCTACCTGGGAGAGGAGGGAAGTCATATCACTGCCTCCACTGATACCACAGAGGGGAAGAGCAGGGCAGTGGTCAAATTCCTGACTGTCCAGCAGGCTTCTCTGACACTTTCCCAGTGAGGAGGGGAATGAGGTCCTTCTCACCGCTGAGTAGAAGTAGAAGCCCAAGCTCCCCACATGGTCTCCGCTGACACCACCTGAGCAGAGGAGTTGGGGCACCGCGCCACAGGCTGGCAAGGGTAGAAGTCTAGGCTCTCTACTCAACCTTTGCTGCTGATGGACATGGGAAGTTGGCATTTCTGGATTGCGGGTTTCTCCGGAACACAGTCCCGGATATATGAGGCAAAAACCAAACCCAGGGAGCTCCCTGCCGTGGTCTTCCTCTGGTTTCAAGGTCCCCACTTTGACTTCTCTCCTCTTTTCCGAGTCTTCGTATGTTTGTAATAAAATATAGTGTCTAGGGACTTCAGCTGTTATTAGTAGGATGAGTAGGGTAAAGTATGGCTGTCCACTCCATCTCACCAGAAGTGGAGGTCCTCTGATCAATTCATTTTTTAAAAAAAATATATTTTATTGATTTTTTACAGAGAAGAAGGGAGAGAGATAGAGAGTTAGAAACATCGATGAGAGAGAAACATCGACCAGCTGCCTCCTGCACATCTCCCACTGGAGATGTGCCCGCAACCCAGGTACATGCCCTTGACCGGAATCGAACCTGGGACCTTTCAGTCCGCAGGCCGACGCTCCATCCACTGAGCCAAACCGGTTTCGGCTGATCAATTCATTTTTAATCGTTAGTTATTTATCTATTAATAGACAATGTGCTCATGTGATTCAAAATTCAAAATACACAAAAGAGCGGAGAGCAGAAATTCTCTGCTCATCGCTCTCCCCAGCCACCCAGGTCCTATTACCAGTAAACAAATGCCGTGAGATTCTTGTGTAGCTTTCCGGAGATATTCCTGCTGATACCAGCACGTGCAGCCGAAAATGGTCTGCTTATGTTCCACAAATAGCAAAACCCTAAGGAGACTGATGTGGTGCTTTGATTTTTTTTAGCCAGTTTTTTTAACATTTTATTTTTAAACGCTTATAGATTCACAGAAGTTTGAAAACAAATGTACGGTTTTCCACAGCCTCCCGCAGTGTTATAACAACGCTGCCGTTTCTAGTAGCGAGAGTGCGGCAGCCAGGCCGCGTCGACCTTTCTAGGTTTTGAAATCTGGTCCCGTGTTTTCAGATACAGATTTTTAAACAGGTATTCAAATTCCCCACTTTTTCTTTAAGATCACCTACCCAAATGATAAGGGTGTGTACACACTAGTGACACGTGATAAGTCCTGTAGTTTGGTTCTGGTATTTACCGATGTCATTTCCTTGGTTTTGATAATGTTCTATGTTGCAAGATATTGTCTTAGGGGCAGTGTGTCAAGGACATAAGGCGAATTTTGTGCTATTTTAGCAGCTTTTTTATAAGTCGACAAGTATTTCAAAATAAAATCAAAAAATAAAAATAAACTGCTATTACCTAATCGTTTTTTAAATGTTGAAAAACTAATTTAATTAGAACCCATGTGTTTGCAGGTGAAACAAAACTGATTTTGGGCAAGGACACTGAACTTTCGTAGTTTAGCTTCATGAGTGAATTTAGGAATGTTGCAGTCAGACTGTCTGAAACTCGGCTCAAAGGCAAGTTTTTGAGTCTGTCTCCTTATCTGTAAAACAGGAGCTAGCCCTGCCTCACTGGATAGTTGTCGGATGAATGAGGCGGCGAGTGTCCACGTGGAGTCGGGAATACATGGATAGTCATTGCCCCTTATCCACACGGATGCATCCCTGACCCCCAGAGGCTTGAACCCGAGGGTGGCACTGACCCCTATGTATGCTGTTTGTTCCTACACATACATACCGACGGTCAAGTTTAATCTATAAACTAGTCAGTTTCACAGAGAGAAGAGGCATTCTTACTGCAGACCTCAGCAGCCTCACTGTTTAACCCCCTGCCCTTCCTTATTAAGTTGGCAGCTTTCACCTTTTTACTTAAGGAAGCACTTTACAGCTTCTCTCTGGCACATCCGAACATCCAGCACCACTCCTCTTGCACTCTGGGGTCATTGTTGAGTGAAATCAAGGCGGGCGGCTTACACACAAGCACAGAGACACCTCGACATCCCAGGAGGGCTACCGAGTGACCGACGGGCGCGAGCGTCTACAGCGTGGAGACGCTGGACAAAGACAGGCTTCACGGCCCAGGCGGGCAGCGGAGGATTTCATCACACTACTAAGTTTCATCTAAACTTAGGAAGTGTTCATTTCCAGAATGTCCATTAGCATTCTCAGACTGCAGCTCACTACAAGTAACTGAACCACGGAAGCCAAACCCTGGATAAGGGGCTGCTTTACTGCGGCCGTATCACCGGCAGGATAGGTCAGTTGGTGGATGCCCACATCCCCACGTCAGGCTGGCCTGGCATGTCCTCCCGACCGATGCTCGGGCCTCCTCTCTCGTGTCTGCTCTGAGCAAGTCTTCCATAGCCATCTGGTGACGGCGCTGGGTGGATCCAGGAAGCCAAGCGAAGGTGCATGCACCTCCTGCCGCTCAGGCCCCCTGGAAGCCCCTGATAAAGGGATGGCGTGGTTTCTCCGATCACTTAAGGAGGGGCCAGCATCTCACTACCTGGAAGACACTCTGAAATCAGCTCCCTGACCCGCCTGCCTGCCCTGGCCGCACAGCCTGGGCCCTGTGCTGCGCTGAGTAACAAAAGGCAGATTAAGCGAGTGGCCGGCGGGAGTTCCCCTCCTGGCCGGCGAGGCTGGACAGAGGTCAAGAAGCAATGACAGGCGAAAACAGGCCTTGCAGTGAGTGGGCGGAGGCCTCACCTGTCTATCTCAGTAACCTCAGGCTTGGAGGAGAGCGGGAAGCGTCTGGCTGGGAGGTGTTTCCCACTGGACCCCAGAGGGCAGCTGACCTGCAGCATCTTGGCTCCTGCGTTTCACCCCCGAGGCACCACGAGGCTGGAGAAAATTGGATCCCAAACCACAGTCCTCAAAGGCCCCTTCTCTTTATTTAGGAGCAGGAGGGGGGTCGTAAAGCAACTGCTTCTAGGAAGAAGGAAGGAAAGGAGGAAGGGAGGGAGGCAGGGAGAGAGGGAAGAATCAGACATTCAGAATTCACTCTGCAAGTACCGCTGAGGTGCCTCCCTTGGCCAAGCACTGTTAGGCATGAGAAACGGGTGGTGAACAGAGGACATTCCTCAGCAGGTGGCAACGGAGACTAGATGTGAACAAAGTGAGGGAGCACGCTGAGCAGAACCCGGGAGTGAGATTCCCAGGCAGAGAGAGCAACAACGCCAAGGCCTTGAGGCCAGAGCCTGCTTGTCCTGTTTCAGAAGCAGCCCAGGAAGCGCAAGAAGCAAGAGAGGAAGAGGGGATGAGGCCCAAGAGGCAGCAGGAAGCGAGACCACAGGTGCGGCCTGAGGGAGAGGAGGAGGCCCTGGATGGTACTGAATATGGGAGGGACATGACCCGACTGAACATCTGAAGCAGGAGGCCCCTGGCCGCCAGGTGGAGAGACATCCATGGGGGCCAGGATGGAGGCACAGAGCTGTCAGGATGCTGCTACAGGGTCCCGGGAAACAAAGGCTCATTCCCTCACTCACTGGCACTGCACAGGGCATTTGTGGGAAACTGAGTCACACCCACTGTCCTCATACTGTCATCCCCATTTGGAAGTTCAATGCAGAGTGGCTTTCCCAGGTCACACACAGGAGGATTCCGGATGCTGGTCCTCGCTCCCTCCCCCTTGCCCTGACAGCCCTCCCAGCTCTCCTCCCAGTACAGAACCCGGGGGGCGTGATTCTCACAGATTCACACGCCCATTCATTGTGGGCCTTTGCTGCCATGCCGTGTCCTCAGTGATCAGCGCTGCTTCCATGGCGTCTGAGAGATGTGGTGGCAGCGTGGCCAGCACCTGTGGCCATGGACTTGGGTCTGCTCTAGGGCCACCCGGGCCCCACTGGCCTGGGTGCTCCCTGAGAACACAGGTTGCTTCTGCTTTTCAACCGAGGTATCCTCAGCACCTAAGGGGTGCCTGGCACAAGATGCACCGTGGTTATGTAAGATGCCAGCATCGGGGAAGCCGGGGACGGGGGGTGGGGGATGGGGACTCTAATTCTCAGCCCTGTCTCTGCCGCTCTCCTGTAAATCTAAAATTATTTCAAGTAAAAAATTAACAGCGCTGGCAGGCAGAAAATAAACAATGTGGGTTCCAGCAAATACAGATCTGGCAAGCTCACCCCTTCTCCTGGGCCTCTCCCCACCGCTCCGGGCCATGGCTCGGCCTCTGCAATCGACACCTGGTCTGTCTGGCTGGAGGTCCCGCCTGCCAGGTGCAGAGCTCCCTGCATCAGCCGCCTCCTCCGTGTCTCCGGGTGGCACAGCGCCCCAGCAGAGCAATTGAAGGGTTTTATTATAATGGCACTTTGCAAAGCTCACTCAACCCATCAAAATAATTGTTTGACTTAATGTGAAATCTGAGCGCCACAGCTGCCTGCGCCCCGTCTCTGCAGAGCTCGGCGGCTGCTGGCTGCTGCAGGAGCACATTTCAGCGTCGGAATTAACAGCAGTTTGGAAATCTCCCTAATTAGTTACAGCACCGCTCGAGGTGTCATTTTATTTTATTTTATTTTTATTTTTTTATGAGCCAGATAACATATTGCCGCTTAAGTTTCTGGAAGACGGGGAGCTATAAATAAGATGATAATTTACTTGAAGTCTCTCCCACAGATACACCGAGTTCAGAAGTAAGTTTTAATTTGACTAATGAGATGAAACTTTCTCTGCAGACCATGGGCCGTGGGTATGACTGGCACGTGGAGGCGGGCACTCCGCAGGCCAGGGACACGGTGCCCAGGCTGCACAGAACCTGATCTGCTCCACCGAGGGCTGCTCGGCACCCAGTGACCACACTCCCACTCGCTCCCTGACCTGCCGCTCTTGGCCTGGAGTCCATGGGCCCCGCTTCCTTCCCAGCAACTCAGTTTCCCCTTACGTCCATGGAGAAGGAGGATGCCTAGGCGTCCATGGGCACGCAGCGGTAAACGGGAAAATATCCTGTGTGAGTGAAAACAGCGCCAGAGACCTGGGCGAGGGGGTGCTGTGGTTAGGGGCTGGACTCAGAAACCAGGCTGCTCGTTCAAACCCTGCCTCCTTTATGAACTGGCTGTGTCAACCCAGGCAAATTACTTAACCTCTCTGGGCCTTGTTAAACACTCATTGGGCTTCTTGAATACATTAATTGATTTATAATCAAATTGCTTAGAACTTATAGAAGAGGACAGCAAATTCTCTACAAGTAAGTCTGATCCAGCACATGTATGACTAACCGTGGGCAAAGAATGCGTAGATGTGACCATGATGTGTGGGCCCCGGAAAGGCCACAGTACGTAAATAGGCCCGCAGTCTGCCTGTGGAATTTAACAATCGGGAGGCTGAGAAACAGGGAGCTAAGCTGCAGGGTAACGGTGCCCAGTTTACCAGGCTCACCCCTTGTCTGGTCCCAGCTGCTGTGGCCTACGGTTGGGGACCAGGCAGCTGCGATGTGAATCTGCTGCTTTACGTCTGGACTCTGTGGGCCTGGCAGGCACTGCACCCAGGACCCTGAGGCCAGGTTTTCTTATCTGCAAAATGGAGCCAGGAGAGTCGTGGTGAGGGTGCAGCGAAGTGGTGCAGGGGGAGTGCATCACTATACGGTAATCGCGAGTTCCGTGGTCGCTACTATTGGATTATTTTCCTCATTATTTTAGCAGGTGGACAAAGAGCCTGGCGCGCAGGGGCAGCTCGGCAGGGCTTCCGAGCCCCCTCGGGCTCTCTCACTCTCTGAAGACACAGGGAGATGTTGCTGTTTACTATGCAAATGTTTCGCTGTTGGTCTGTAATCATAATGTCACACCAGACAGTGGACTGTGGCAAGAGGACCACCAATGAGTGGTGTTTGCAGTTGCTCCTTGATTCCAGGGCACATTTCTGCAGAGGACGCCTTGTTAGTGCCGCTCAGCATGGCGCGCCTCCCCCTAACCTGTCGATTCCTGCTGGCTGCCATGCCCGAAAGAAAGGGCCGCTTTTACATAATCGATATGGAATTAAAATGATTGAAAAGTGTGTCTCGCCGCTCCAGGGTTCCCAGCGGAGCAGGAAGATTCCGGGCCTGTGTCAGGGACGATACGGGAAGGAAGGCACCCTGGGAACCCTCTGCCCCAGGACCGAGGCCTGCGTCCTGCTCCCACCACCCACAGGGCCATCTTGGCTGCTGGCAAATCCCAGATTCATGGTCTGGGATGAATCTTTTTCCGGCTCTAAGTGACTTCTTAGGTCTTATCCTAATCCTGCACGCTGCGGATGGAGCCCATCTCTCCCTGGGTCTTGGGGGTGACAAGCAGAGCTTCCACTTGGTTACAGAGAGTGGAAATGGGGACCCTATGGGCCAGCAAATGCCCCACATAAGCCCCTCCAGCCCACTGTCCAGGAGTCTTCCTGGGGGTGACAAGTGTCCTAACGGCCTGGTGGGAGAGTGTCTCAGTGACAGCCTTTGGGCCTGGCCTGGAGACAGCAGCCCTGAGCAGTCACCTGGGGCGTGGAGAATAGAGATCACCCCATGTATAGACAGACCTCCTGGGTTCCAGCTGGCCAGTGTCGTCCATGTGCAGGGAATCTCGGCTGTGCGAGGTAGGCCCCAGGGGTACCAGCAATAAACAAAGAACAAGCAAAAACAAAATCAGTGACAACAGCATACTTTCTCTCTGCCCTCATGGGCTTCCCTTCTAATGAACTAGGGCAGTAGTCAGCAAACTTATTAGTCAACAGAACCAAATATCAACAGTACGACGATTGAAATTTCTTTTGAGAGCCAAATTTTTTAAACTTGAACTATATAGGTAGGTACATTGTTATTAACTTAATTAGGGGACACCTAAGGCTTAGGAAGAGCCACACTCAAGGGGCCCAAGAGCCGCATGTGGCTCTCGAGTCACAGTTTGCCGACCACAGAACTAGGGCAATAAAGGTGCAGCCAATGGTGGATTCTATGGAAGAGAATAAAAAGCCGACGGAGCAGGGTGAGAGCAGGGGCTGTTTGAGTGCGGGGCCAGGAACCTTGCTCCAAGGAGGAGGCATTTAACCAGAGGCCCGAACCTCACTGTTGCAGTATCGACAGGCTGGGAGTGCTCCACATCTTCACGTCTGGGCTTATAATTCCTTTTTGCTTAGTCATTCCTTCTTCAGTTTATCTTTCTTGTCTCACATTCTACCGTAAGCGATAAGGAGAAGCCAGACCAGGCCATTGCCACGTCGCTTAGAAATCTCCGCCACTAACCAGCAGGCTCCTCACTCCCACGCCCCACCTGCCACACACTCAGAGCACCTTGCAGCCTTACTCGCCGCTTTACGGCCAGGCTCGCCGGTCCCCAGTGCCCCTAACTGAGCTCATGTCCATCCGCGGTCTCACCGGAAGCACCTTTACCCCCACATTCTCACCAATGGTCTCTTCCAGGAGATCTAGGCTTTTCCTCACCCGAGCCTCCAGAGGCATCCAGCCCCTGCCCAGCATCCCATCCCAGACCATGTCCTCAGGGGGTGGGCTGGCGGCAGCAGAGCCCTACCTCTCAGCACGGGAATCTGTGCTGGCTCACCAAAGCTTCCAGAACAAATGACCAGGCGGGGCTGAAATAGCAGGATGTATCCTCAGTGCAGTAGCTGGAGGCCAGAGCTAAAGGAGTCGGCAGATTTAGTTTCTTCCAGGCCTCCCTCCCAGGCGAGCAGGAGGACACGCTGTGTCCTCACATGGCCTCTCCCGGGCACATCCCAGCTGTCTCGGGGTCCACATGCCCTCTTCTCGTGAGGCCGTCAGTCACCAAGGGCCTCATGTTAATGGAATGACCTCTTAAAGACCCGTCTCCAACTGCAGTCACATTCGGAGGCCCTGGGTCAGGGCGGCGAATTGTGGATTTAGGGGACACAGTTGATTTGGGGGACACAGTTCAGTCCCTACCAACAGCTGTATTTTGTCTCATCTGTAAAATAAAGGCACGAACATCCTATAGGGAGGCTCACCCATCGCCCTGGGACATGGTAGGTGAGTGTTTGTCCCACGCAGAGGCCAGAATCGCAGACGGAGCAGCGAGGAGGGGACAGGAGAGGACAAGAAAGCCATGACCTCGTCATTCCTCCATCTTCCCCGCTCTGGATTCTCTCCGTCACTTATTAAACTGACTCCAAAATAATGAGAGAAAGGAAACACTCCCCTCACATCCACGGTGCTCCCATGGGATTACGGGATTTCACCTAATGCAAGGGGGTCAGTGTCATTTTCCACTGCCCACCTCCCTGGTGTATTAAACACTGTCTCACCTCCTGATTCCAGTGGAAAACAGGATTTGCTGTGACCAAAATGCATGTCCCTGGTCTCTGGGGTTCTCTCCTTCCCCCACCCACCTCTTGCCATAACCCTAACCCTAACCCTAACCTAACCCTAACCCTAACTCTAACTCTAACTCTAAGCCAACTCTAACCCTAGGCCTAAACCTCCCTGCTTCTCAGCCCACCTCCTAGTCATGCTCTTCTCCATGTCTCTAATCCCAGGACCAAGGACAGAGGCTGGAAGCTTCATAAGAGACAAACTGGATCTCATTCTACCCATTTCACAGGTGAGGAAACTGAGGCTCCTTTGCCTCTACCCCTACCTGTATTTTCTTCCTGGATAACACCCTGAAAATCTGTCAAAGTCACTAAAAAACAAAAAGTAAGGATATAAGGGAAAGACCCCTGTTACATATGACAAGCACTGAATGCTTGTGTCTCCCCTCGAATTCCTATTTTGAAACCCTACCCTCCAATGTGGTGATTGGAAGGTGGGGCCTTGGGAAGGTGAACAGGATCAGGTGAATGGGATTAGTGCCCTTAGCAGAGTCACCCAAGAGCGTGCTTCCTCTCTCTGCTCTCTGCCACGGTGGACACAACCCGGAAGAGGTCCCTCACCCACCTTGCTGGACACTGGTCTCAACTCCCAGCCTCCAGAACTGTGAGAAAAGAATTCCTATTGTTTATAAGCCACCAGTCTATATGGTATTTGGTTAAAACAGCCCTAACAGTCTAAGGCAACTATTCACAACTTCATCTACCCATCAACAATCACTTCTCCAAAATCCCCCAGAGCATCCCAAACTTCCTAAATCATCAAGTTATTCTAAAAAGCATTTATTGGGCACTTAGTGCTTCATCAGGCTATCCTATATAATAAAAGGCTAATATGCAAACAAATCGACTGAACAGCGGAACCACCACTGGCTATGACGTGCACTGACCACCAGGGGTCAGACGCTCAACACAGGAGCTGCTCCCGGGTGGTCAGTGCGCTCCCACAGGGAGAGCACCGCTCAGCCAGAAGCCAGGCTCACGGACACTAGTAAGAACACAAGGAATGAGGTATAGGCCCGCCTGCAGGACACCTTCCAAGTGGGCGATTGGCTTGTTGTTGCCTTGCCAAGGCCATTCTTCTCCCCTCATCTCATGGCATAAACTGAAAACACAGACATCACTTTCCCCATTCTGCAGCTACAACTGTGAACACTCTAGCCAAGGGGGTAAAGGAAAAGTCATCAAGGGGCCATTGGGCAGTCTCTTCTTCCTGATGAAATAGACGTGAGCTAGAGAGCAATTCCAGGGCCTCCAATAAGCCAATCACCCACTTGGAAGGTGTCCCACAGGCAGGCCTATACCTCATTCCTTGTGTTCTTACTAGTGCCCGTGAGCCTGGTGTGCAGACAGGAGGCCTGGGGCTCCGGGAGGGACACAGGCAGCTACAGAGCCAAGCCCAGGGAGAGCATGGGTCTGCAGTGTCACTGGAGCGGCTGGCCCAGCCTGGGTGGCCACTCTCCTCTCTGGTTTTGCAGGAAAACAACCTGCTGTGGTTTAGGCCACTTTTCAGTGGGCGTCTGATCCTACGGACAGAAGCATTCTTCCTGAGCCCGAGGGAGGCAAGATAGGCAGGCCTCTGCCTCTTACTGGAGATGAGACCCTTGGCTGGTGAAACGCCCTCTCTGAGGCCCAGCTTCACAAACTGAAAAACAGGAGCAGCACTGGCCGCCTCTCTGGCTCGCCATGGGGTTAACTGAGGCAGCAAGTGTGCATCCACAGGAGGAGGGATGCTTTACAGATGCAGGGACTCCTTTGCTTGCCAAGCACTGCACAGCACAGGCCATGGGTCAGGCACAGCACAGGGTCATGGGTCAGGCACATCACAGGGTCATGGGTCAGGCACAGCACAGGGTCATGGGTCAGGCACAGCACAGGCCATGGGTCAGGCACAGTACAGGTCATGGGTCAGGCACAGCACAGGGTCATGGGTCAGGCACAGCACAGGCCATGGGTCAGGCACAGCACAGGCCATGGGTCAGGCACAGCACAGGGTCATGGGTCAGGCACAGCACAGGGTCATGGGTCAGGCACAGCACAGGGCTGTGTGTCAGGCTTTGGCATCACACAGACATAAGTTTGACTCTGGGCCTAACACTTTATCGGTGACCTGAGCAAGCCACCTGACTGGAACCCCTTCCCGAGGTGTAGGACGGGCATGATGGCAGCATCTGCTTCCTGAGCTGCTGTAAAGATTCGGGAAGAAGTTGTGGGTAAAGATCTTGACAGAGAGGCGATGACAGCAGCATTCAGTATTTGTTAGCTATTGATTTTATGCTGAATTAATCATCTGGAGAGAAAGTGATGAAGTCAATGAGAAAGGAAGTGTGGTTTTACTGTCCCAGCCTCCCTCCCTCCTTTCAACAGAAGCTTGGACACACCCCATCGCCACCAAGCGCACCTCAGGCACCTGCTTGCACAAAGGCCATCCTACTCGTACCAGTGACCCCAATAGTGAGGGAGGGCACGTGGCCCCGCTCCCGCCTTGGGGAGCCTGCCTGGTAGCGGTCAGTGATGTCCCATTGCCCAGGTCCTCCCCACTGAAGGGAGGGTCCCCTTCTTGGTCTGGCGGCAGGCATCTTCCCACGCCCTGAGGAAGCCAGACTCGAGGACTGTGCAGAGGTCAGCAGCAGGAACCTGGGCCTCTGAATGCTGAGCTGCCAGTCACTCATCCTAAAGCTACCCTTCGCAGAAGTCTACCCTAGCCTTTGGCGGCAAGCATTTCTGTGTGTTGAAGCCAGTTTGCAATGTTTCTGTTGCCTGTGACCAAAATCATCTTAACGGCTATGGGTGGCCCCTGACAGGTGACTCCTCAGGCCGAGCTGTGGGCCCAGCTCAGACATGAAGTCACAGAATCGTGGAATGATAGGGGTCAGAGGGCTCATCCCGCCCCCCTTGCATAAATGGGAGAGGCAGGCCCAGAGACAGGGAGCAACTTGTGCCAGGACACACGGCCAGTGGGAAGCAAAGCCACAAGGCACTCCCATGTAAACCCTCTCTCCTTGTCCCCCACGGCCAGGGTCTAGGAAGAGGAAAGGGTATAAACTGGGAAGAAGGAAGGGTATGAACACCAAAAGCAATTCTTCCCGAAGAGCCTCTGAGAACCGGGTGGTCCCTGGGCACCTGGGAGCTCAGCCAGCCTCTAGGCCAGGGGCTCAGACCTCCTGAATGTCCTCCTCATGGTCATATGTGTGACATTCAAAGCCAACGTGAGGCCTGATGCGCTCCTCAGGGACCAACGGCCCCCGGGACGAGCCGTAGGTCAGGGAGCTGGCAGGACCCTGATGAAACGCTGCACTGTGGTCAGCCGACCATTTGCTTAAAAGCACCATTCACAGCACCGAGCAACAGGGCAGTAACTCACGTGGACAACTGGCATCGGAACACGGGGAACCCG
Organism: Myotis yumanensis; assembly: GCF_028538775.1. Taxonomy (NCBI): domain Eukaryota; kingdom Metazoa; phylum Chordata; class Mammalia; order Chiroptera; family Vespertilionidae; genus Myotis; species Myotis yumanensis. The sequence goes on along the minus strand of NW_027223755.1, from coordinate 107,717,046 downwards.
GCATCGGGCACACCCAGGAGCCGTCCATGCCTCTCTCCCCCGGGGCCAAGCCAGGACCCAGGACTCGGCACACATGCACATGCTGAGGCTGGCCCTGAGCCCCAGTGCTCTGACCCCCAGGAAAGCAGACAGTGCTACCAGGAGAGACTCTGTGGCGACTCTCCTAGCGCTCACCTGTACTCGGGCCTCCTCCTGTACTCGGGCCTCCTCCTCTGGGTCCCCGGGAGTCCTCCCGTCCATGAGCATTTCTCCACACACACAGCCTGAGGGTGGGGTCATGCGATTAGTTCTGGCCAATTGGTTGTAAGCAGAATGGGTGCATATTCCTTCTGGATCAAAGCATTTAATTGCGAGTGTGAAACCCTCCAGGTCCTCCTCCCTGCCTTAGCCAACATGGAAACACGTGTGCAACAGAAATGACACAAGATGGGAGCAACCTGGGCTCTAAGTCACCCTGTGAAGACAGGTGCCTGTGAGCGTGGTCGGCAGGGCAGGGTGGCGGGGGCAGGGGGAGCAGGCTTCTGTGGTACTGAGTCCCTGAGAGTCCAGTGCTGCTGGTCAAGGCAGCATAGCCCAGCCTGGCTGGCAGAGGCGTCTGTCCGTCCATCTGTGTCAGTAACAGCCACCCCCGTCTGTAAGCACTGACGACGCTTCGGGAACTATGGGCCTTATATCATTTGGATCCCACACTCACCTCACGGGAGAAGATTGGGCAGTTTCCCAGGGACAAAACCTAACACACAGGAAAGCTGTGAATTCTCGTCCCTGAGCTAAGCTTACTCCACAGTCTGATGCCTTTGTTGTTAAACAGGGGGAGAGGGGGGGACACACATGGGAAACAACTTTTATGTTACATTGAAAAAAATAAGGTAGGAAAACCTGCATGTAAGATAACCTCAATTATTTTTACACACAGAGAAAGAGACCGAGACAGAGAATGGGACTGAGCCACAATATCTACCACTGAAATCTTTAATGGGTGGCTTTATGGAAGATTTTTATTTCAAGTTTCTAAAATCTTCCAGGTCTTCTACAAGGAACACACATTATGTTATAACCATAAAATGCATTTCTAGGTGTAAGACAGTATCCCACACAGGATGTGAGTGGCTGATGTCCGCCACCCGGGCAGACTCAGGGAGTGATGGAGAGCAACTGCTTACTAAGTGTCCGACCTTTTCTATAGGTTATGACCTTTAACCCTTCCAGTGATCCTGAGAAATAAGGATTGGTTTTTCTCATTTACACTTCTCGACTTTTTCGGTCCACGCGCAGCACCTTGTAAAAGCCCAGCAGGGCTGCAAGCAGGTGGGGACTGACAGAGAAGGTAAGGAGGTTGGCCAAGGACACAAAGGTGGGCCACTGACTTCCCAAGTCGTGGAATTTAGAACAAAATTAATACGTTTCCGATGAAAAGTCATTGTGTTTGCCCTGGTGCCGCAGAGTAGCTGAATATTTGCATATCTCTAAATCTTGCTCTAAATGGTCTATTTCTTTTAAATAGACCAAGCGACTATGAATAATTAGCAATTAATAATTATTGTGCCTCATTAATGTAATAAAGGATTATATCTTTATAGCAAATGCAGAGCTAATGGGAAGGAAAGTTAACCAGAGCTTTCTCACTTTCACAGGGAGGATCTGCCGGTTGGGAGGAGGTGCCCTGAGCCCCGAAAACTCACCTGGGGCCAGGGGGCCAGGCTGCTCACCTGTGACCAAATAGGAGCTGGAGAGCTGCCTTGGGAACTCAGACCGAAGAAGAGCCTGTCATTAACCAAACAGCAATTGCAGGAAACAAAGCAAAACATGTGGAGCCCTGGGCTGTGCGGGAATCTCAGAGCTGCCACTTACAGAAGCGCTGAGGGGAGAGAAACAGGCCAGAGCCCTTGGGGGGGGGGGCGGTGTTGGTGGGGAAGGTCAGGCAGGGATGACTCAGCGAGGTCCTCCCACTGTCTCCATTTTGCTGCCCCTGGTCTGTCCTTGGCCAGGAGGATTGAAAGAGCTTCCTAGGTGGTCTCCCCACCCAGTCTTGCTCCCCAGTCCCCACGGCAGCAGGGTGGGCACCACAGGGAGAGCTGGTCCTGGGGCTCCCTTGCCTCCTGCCCTCGCCTGTGCTCTCAGTGCCCTGGGGGGAGCCAGGCGGGGCAGCCCCAGCCCCACTCTCCTTGGGCTCTTCTCTCCTGCCCCAACCTCCCTCTCTTCACACGGGCCCCTGGCAGGGAGTGTTATCTCAGCCGCTGGGCAGAGCCCCTGCCGTGTGTCAGCACCGAAGCAGAGGGTGGGGTTGTGGTCACGAGTGTGATGTGGACTCGGCCCGTGTCTGACATCCGGCCCTGGCGCTTGGCAGCTCCGGGCTCTGACAAGCCGCATGCACCCTGCGCGCCTTCCCTCTTCCCGAAGATGGGAGTGACAGTGATACCATCACTGGCCTGGACGTGCCCGCAAGTGTACAGAGCCAGGCACAGGCTAAGTGCCACGCACATGGCTCTCGTTGCCGTGGCGTTGGGTGGAAGCTATGACAAAGCCGGACCTCACAGCCAGTGCATCTGCCATTACAACCAATACCGTGGGACTCGGAGGGAGCCCTCCGACAGGGCAGGTGCAGGCGGCCGGGGCCACCTTACCAGTACAGGTGCTGCCACCAGGAGTCCGATACTCAGAGCGCAGAGAAGTCGCTGCACGTGTCCATCCCAGGCCTGCACCATGAGTGTCTGTCCCAGGCCTGCGTCACGAGTGTCCTTCCCGGGCCTGCCCTGCGACCTGCACAGTCCCACAGCACCCGCAGCCCCTCCTCTGCAGACTTCTCTCTCCCTCTGTCCGCACACCTGCTCCCTGCCCTGTGCCGGGAATCCAGGCCCTCCAGCCTCTGCGAAGATGTCCCCTCTCTGGGAACTTTCCCGAGTGCAGCTGGGTCACAGCTCCATTTCTGTGCTTGTCTTTCCCTGGCCGCCCCAGTCAGGACAGGACAGGCCGTGCCGCACCTCGAGGCCTAGCCCGGGTGCTTCCTTTCTCTCCGAGGCCTGACCACCAGCAACCCCCGCCTCGCTCCAGGCCCAGAGGGACACAGCAGCCTGTGTCTAGAACAGCAATTTTCAACTCTTCTCATCTTGTGGCACTTAAACTAACACTAAAATTCTGAGGCACACCAAAAATATATTACATTTTTGCCAATCTGACAAAAGAGAGACAGAGAGAGAGAGAGAGAGAGAGAGAGAGAGACTTTTGATTCATTCATACCAGCCGGCTATTGCTGTGTTGGCTGTTGTCATGTTTTGTTTTGTTTTTTTAAATATATTTTATTGATTTTTTTACAGAGAGGAAGGGAGAGGGATAGACAGTTAGAAACATCGATGAGAGAGAAACATTGATCAGCTGCCTCCTGCACACCTCCTACTGGGGATGTGCCCGCAACCAAGGTACATGCCCTTGACTGGAATCGAACCCAGGACCTTTCAGTCTGCAGGCTGACGCTCTATCCACTGAGCCAAACCGGTTAGGGCTGTTGTCATGTTTTAATGTGACGATCTAAGGAAAAGGAGGTCAGCGCCTGACTAAATAATCGGGTATTGCGTGCGTTAAAGACTTTTGTGGCCACCGGCTGAAGACTGCTGGTCTAGAGCATCGCCAGTGGCATGGCAGTGAGACCACGGTCACTGTGGCAGGGGCTCAGCAGGGGCCTGTTTGTAAGGGAGAACTTGTCCTACCAGCTCAATTTTCTTGTCCCAGAGCAAGTCACATGACCAAACTGGACTCCGAGGGACAGAAAGCACGGCCCTCCCGTCAGGCCCTCCTAAGAGCAAACGTCACTGTGTCTCCCGTCGCGGCTCTCCTTACGTTATAACGTGATGGGCCGCCGGCTTCTCTGTCTTACCCACCAGGAGCTTCCTCAGGCGGGTTTACCTTCAGGATTTTGTCGCAATCCTTACCTGCACCAAATAGGCAGCTGCCATCTGCAGGTTGAATAGAAAAATAAAGAAATGGCTGAATGAAATTGCCCTGGCTCCTCTCACCACCTTCTCTGCACAGAGAGGGCTCGCTGGCACGACTGCTCTGGCACACGGGCCTTCCCTCCCCCCAACGCGCCAGGTCACGACCCTGCCCAGGGCCTTTGCATGTGCTGTCCCTTCTCCGGTACATGCTCCCCGAACCCCATGCCCCTTGGTGCCTTCGTTGGCCACCTCACTCAAAGGCTCTCCAGCCAAGCCTCCTCCCCCCTCACCTCGTGTCTCATTTTCTCCACAGACATTCTCGCCGGACTAAATCCCATCGTCGATTTGTTTGAGTCCTCAGTGTTCGTCTTCCTGCTGATGCCGTGGCTCTGTGAGGCAGGGCCCGTGGTGGTTATGTTAACCTCTGTATCCTTAAAACAGGAACGGTGCTTAATCCCTGGACACAAAATATAGATTTGTTGAGTTAATAAATAATGGAATGAAACTCACACATGAACATACAGAAATCCACACCTGTGGAAACCTGTATGCTCATGTTGGCCAATGTCACCCCAATCAATTTAATCAATACAATTTTTTTTAGGTTTAATTAAAAGATAATAATTGAATGAATAAATAAATATGTAAATACACAATTCATTGCCACAGCATGGAGAGCAAACTACCAAAAAATGCTCTGCTTACTGCAGAAAATAGTACCTAGGGAAAACTGATACATGAGCTCAAACTCCTCCAGATCTTTTTTAAGAACCTCAACCCATCGAGATGAGCCCCACGCCCTTCTAAAATGGATTATGACAAGGAAAATGACGGCGGACTACATGTTTAATTAATGTTTATTATTGCCAGCAGATTAGTTTGCAGACAAATTTACGACCCAATACCTTCGCTGTCTCTGTGAGTGGCAGGTGGCTGTCAGGGCACCAGGGCTTGCGCACACGCAGGGGGCTCAGCGCATCTCGGCCATTTTCCCGCTCCTCCCGAGGGAAGCCCGCCGCATCGCAAGAGGCACCCGACCCCTCAGCCACTCGTTCCTGAGCCTGACAGAGAACCTGCGCACAGACCACGCCAGGCTCGGCAGGGGTCGGCTGGGGGAGAGTGAGCACGTGCACTTACTCACTCAGCAAACACTTATGTTTGTGTCTCTCATGAGTGAATCATGGTGTTGGGTGGTGAATAAAACAGAAATGGAGATAGAAGACTTGGGCCTGGTGTAGACTCGAATCACGCAGGAGCCCGCTCCGTTGGTGAGCCGCAGCAGCAGGTGGGAGCCCTGCTCATAGACACCGCTCCCCCTGCCTCACTCTCCTCATTCCCCCACTCCTCACCCCTGTGTTTCATCCAGCAGCAGGTGCCTCCAACATACACCCAACCCATCTACTCTCCCCTGCTCTGTCTCCCGCTCTCGTCTCTCATCTGAGTGTCTGCACTGCCTCCTTCCAAGCCTGCCCGCCCCAGGCCGCTCCCCGCACGGCCACTGCGTGGGCCTGTCCACAGGGGGCAGGTCCCTCCCTGGGGGGGTCCGGCCCAGGCTGCACAGCTGCTGGCTGGGGGCTCTGTGGGGGACTTGGGCGAAGGCGTTGAGCGAGGTGACGCTAAGGCTCCTTTCAGCCCCCAGAGCCAAGGAGTCCGAGCTCATTTATCCACCCCACCCCTTCCTTCCACGGACACCACTGAGGGCCCCTCGGGGCCAGGCAAGTGCCTGCCGTGGGCATCGGGTGCTGCACAAACAGGCCCTCCCACTGAAAGGCCTTGCGGTCCTGGGGAGGGAGGCGTAGCGTTTCAGTGGCGGGAATGATGACATGAGTGAGGTGAGGGGCTCGGCTTCCATGTCACAGCCCCTGTCAGTGACAATGGAAAGAAAGGCCGCGGGGGTTGGCTCAGCTGAGACCTGAATGATGGAATGAACCTGGCAGACAAGGGGGAGGGCGGGCGGGAGGAGGGAGACAGGCCGAGTGTGGAGGTGGGGAAGGACTGCCCCCTGCAGGTGGCGTGTGGAGGCCGCTCCTCTGTGTTCCCAGGACTCTGGGCGTGTACATGCCGGGACCCCATACCCTGAGCAGCTGTGGCCCCGCAGCTCCTTTACTCAGATTCTCTGAACTCCATGGCCAGGATTCTCCAAAGACACCTGAGTCCCTGCTTCCAGGCCCGTGCAGCTCAGGCCCTGTGGCCGCAGCAGCCGCCCCGGACCGTCCCTCCGCTCGTGCAGATGAGGCTGGAGAGAAGGGCTGGGGAGGCTGGTCCGCATTTGCTGTGCCGTCTGCCTCCCAATTAGCCCCCGCGTCCCGCTCTGCTCCGGGAAAAGAGACAAAGGGGAAGGCGGACGGGCCGGCTGTGCTAATGAGCCATCTTCGTGGCTGAGTGAATGTCAAGCCCGGCCGCAGGGCCGTCTGCAGCAGGGGGTGAACACACGGACTAATTTATGTGGAATAGAACACGTTTTTACATGGCGCCCGACACCGAGACAGGCGTTTCCTCCCCGCAAAACAAGCCCCTCACCATGCGGTGCTCTCGGCCTTTCCCTCCATGTAAGACTTGCAAAGTCTCTTAACCTGTTGTGGCCCCGAGAGGAGCAAACAGCAGCAGGTACGGTGTGGATGGGGCAGGAGGCCGGTGAGGCTGGCCACCTGGGCAGGCAGCCTGGCGCTGGGAGCTTGGCACCGAAACCGAGGGTGTGACCAGCGAGACTGCGCACCCGTCCGGCGCCTCAGTGGCCCCACCGGTGAGGTGAGCACAGCACCTCATGGGCTGATGCCGGTCACGAGCACAGGACAGTGTGACTCACCCGGTGAGCTGCTTCTATTTTACTAAGTGGGGACCGCGGCACTGTGTGCGTTTCCGGGCTGTGGGATTACCCAGCGATGGTGAGAACCGGTCCCTAGGGCTGAGGCAGGTGGTGTGTTAACAGGGAGGACAGGCCTTGCTGACGTGCGGGGTAACATGGCAGGGATGGAAGCAGAGGGCCGTGTGTGCTGGGGATGGCAAGGCCTTTGCTACAAAGAGCATAAGGCCCACGTGCCCTCGAGTGCGGTGGAAAGTGGCAGATAAAAAGGACACGTGAATGACGGGTCTCTCGGTCTATCGGGGCTGCTGTGACCGAGTGCACAGCTGGGGTCTTGTGAGCAAGTCCAAGGCCAGGGGTCAGCATGGCAGGTCTGTGAGGATCTCTCCCTGGTTGCAGATGTGCCCTCGTGGCACGTCCTCACCCAGAGCAGAGCTGCGTTGGACCTGAGTGCCAGGTGATGGCGTTCCCCCACACCGAGCGCCAGGTGGATGGCTCTGTCCGTGCCCATGTTCACGACTGCTCACTCTGTCACCTTGGTAAACCGTTTCACCCTGCAGACTCGTTTCTTCATCTGCAAAATGGAAACAACAGCTGCCACCCACGGGGAGCACAGAAGGGCAGTGAGGGCGAAGCACTCACCCGGCGCACGCTCAGCTCAGCGCCCAGCGTTGGAAGCGACCTCGGCTGACACACCACCCACTGCCTCTAGCTCCCAGGCGCTCCTCCCCTGTTTCCTAATTCAGCTGCGGAAGTGAGACAATTAAGACAAGCAAGTGGGTTAGTGACAGTGTTATGTAACGCCGTCCCCCTGTGGAGCCTTCCCAGCTAAATAGAGAGCAGCACTTAAATAACTCGGGAACTCCGATCATTGTGGCGAGGAGGCTGGTTAGTCGAACTCAGAGAGATCGGAAAGAATTAGACAACCAACCGGGCGCTGTGTTCACTGAGTTGCTTAAGGAGGTCGAGTTACTGAAAGAATGAGAGTGCAGCCGAAACCCAGCCCGCTGCCCACGAGCCGGCCCAGGCTTCTGGTCACCTGCTGCGCCTGCCCTCCATTCCTGCCATCGTCCCCGGGCCAGGCTCACACCTGCACCGCACGGCTTTGCCGGCATCACAGTCCCGCGTGGAGGACCCCGAGCCCATCAGGTTACCCTTAATGCATTTCTGTCTCTCCATCTCCAAAGAGCAGGATGATGTCCTTGCAGAGTGCTGGGTGTGCTGAGGGCTGCCTGGAATAAAGCCCACCTGCCGGGCCCAGGGCTGAGCCTGCTGCTGGACCCAGGAACCCCTGCGACCCCACAGAGGACAGAAGGTCCACAGCCCGGGGGCAGGGCCTGGGGAGTGCGCGCCACGCCCGAGAAAGCCATGGAGACTCTTGTAATTAACAACCCTTCTCTGGGCCCTATTGATGATGCCAGACCACTTCGAACACAAAGATAAAGCCGATCATAGCAACTTAGGAGTTTTTTTTTCCTCTTTAAATTTTGATGTAATGGGTTTCAAAATTCTGTGACAGATCTTGGGTCATTTCAACAGACTTTACTTCAGTTGTAATGTTGACTGGAGCAAAGGTTGCCACTGTGCGGGCTTGAGAGCACCTGTGTCCACTCGGCCCATGGGGACAGCACCTGCACCACCCATTCTGTAGGCATCCTGGGGTCCGGGGGGTGGGGCGGGGAGACACAAGGGTTTGTCATTTGGACGAGTTGGTGGCAGGAGGCACGCAGAGCTTCAAGCAGCAGGTCCCACTGGCACTGCCGTCTTAATAGGCGACTTTCCAGCCTTGAACCAAGGTGATAGCACTTGGTTCCAGCATGTGGTCCCCCTTCCAACCAGAAATTGACACACATGCTGTAGTGTTGGGGTTGTAGCCAGTTTTCTTAGTGTAGGCGCTGACTTCTTCAACAATCTCCTCATCTCTCTCCTGGCCTAGGGGGCTCTGTGGAATCCATAACACCAGCCAGCAGCTGTGCCACACCTGGCGTGGGAGCCCGAGGGCACACTGGCAGGCCTGCCCCTCCTTGCAATGCCAGCTGCAAACTCACCAGCACACACGCAGCAGCCTGGGAGGGCCTGGAACCACACTTTTGATGAATCTCTCTGTGTCCTGGGGCATTGACGATGTCACATAACACTAGCTGGTCTGCAATTTCCACAGGAGGTATCGGTGAGGATCCCACGCTCACATTCAGCTTTCGGTTTATCCGAGGCCCAGGCGTACCTGGAAGGGCTTTTGCCGGCTCAGCAGCCTCCTTCTTATACTGTTCGATGGTTCTTTTCTCGGTCTCAACGCATTTGTGCGTCAGACGGCCAGTACGGTGGGCTTGCGGGCATCCACACGTCCACGGCCGATGTTGTCACGAATCTTTCTTTTCCTGTTTGGCTTCAATTTAGCCGTGGTTTTCATGACACCTGTGTGCTGGTGGCAAACCCTTTGCGAAAAAGCATAACTTGGGAGGTTTTATCATTCATAAGAGGTGAGGAAACCCCAACGTCACCAATACCTCCTCAACGAACACATTTGGATACAGAATTACATGCACGCGGCAGTGACACTCACAGCCACTGAAAGCTCCTAATGCGCCAGGCACTGCCCGAGGTACTTTTCATGTGTTACGTCACTTAATCCTCACCCTCTATTTTATAGAGGAGGAAACAGCGGCACAGAGAGGCTGAGTGATTTTCCCAGGGCCACACAGCCATCAAGTGGCAGCTGCAGGATCTGAGGCTGGGTGACAGCTGTCTGACGCCACTTGCACTGGTGTTCAGCGGAGTGGAACACTGTTATGCTCTTCTCCTGCTCCCATAATCCCTCTTTTTAAGTCAATTCTTGAACTTTTTGGCCATTTATACTGCATGACCCACAGTATCTCTAAAGCAACACATGTTCCACAAATCGACACCTGCCTTTACCACATACAATGCGCTTTGATATTGTATTGTATTGTGTTCTATTGTATGTCATTTCTAAATGCTGGCTGCTGTCCGCTATGCTGATCACCCATGGTCACAGTGCAAACACCACCCCGCCCCGACCCACTCTAAACTGCAAGAGGGCGGGGACCTTGGCACGCTCGGCTGCTGCCAGGACAGCTCTCGGGGCCTCCTGCACTCAGCCTTGGGCCTGGTTAAGCACCTTAATGTTGAAAACGGATGAGGCGAATTCTGCGGGTGAGCAATGACGCTCGGAAGCCTGCCATCCTGCACACTGCCAGGTTTCTCTGAGGCTCCAGGCTCAATGGCTGGATGCCCAGGACATCTGAGTGTGGACTCCCTGGCTGCCGTTGTGCCAGGACATCCCTGCAGTGCCCAAGCCTTCTCACCTGAAGCCTGTGCCCTCCGAGGAGCCCACATCCCTGCTGGGCACCTTTAGAAGCTCGGTGCCGACAGATGCCGAGAGTTGCTGTTTGCTGTGACTGGTGAAGACTGGCCCTCACCAGGCTGGGCTGTCCGCGCTCTGGCCCTGGGCCAGACGGCTCTGCTAACTGAGTGACACTGGAGCGTGTCCTTGAACTCGTGGTGTCTCTGTGGCCTCACCTGTAAAATGGGAATGATAGTAGCCTCCATCATGCCCGGTTTTGGGGGAATTAAATAACCCACAGATAGGGCTTCCCCACTGTGCCCAGTAAATACCAGTGGTTATTACACACAGAAAACACTGGGGTGCTTTATTGGCCTGGGCGTGCGTGGATGCTGCAGTGTGGGGTCCCCTGGGCCCACGAGGTGTGTCAAAGACTGTCACCAGCTCGGGGGGAGACTGGAGGGGATGCCCTGGATTGTGTTTCAAGCCCACCCTTTGTGTTCATCATTCCCCAGGACTCTCTGGTAACCATGGCAACCCAGATTACAGGTTGCCAAGTTCAAAACAATATATTTCCAAGCAAGAAGTTGTGCAGACATCGCCCCTCCTGAGGAGGAGGGAACGAAGGCTCGACGTGGCCGCCTGCAGACACGAGAGCCTCCGTGAGTCTCTTTCCACACGTGGGTGTTGGGAAAGCTCAGGGCGCAGCACCAGCACACAGTGGGCCTGCAGTAACCGCTCCTGTGTCCCTGACTCGGCCTTTGCTTTCTGACTCTTCTGCCAAGAACATCCCTCATCTCCAGCCTCCACTCCCCACCTGCTGAAAACATTCCTCTTTTCCTGAGGAAACCACTGCAGAAAGATCTTAATCACAGCAGCATTTATGACAGAAACGTGCAAGAATTATAGAATCTAACAATAGAGGGTCGATTAAAGAAAGTCAGGTATAGTCACAAAACAGAATGCGAATCATCTGTTTAAAATGATAATACACATCTGTCTGTGTTGACACAGAATTGATCGCTATATTATAAAATAAGAAGTACATTATAAAACAGTGTCCATGGAGTGGCCATATTTTACAGAGAGCTAGGTAGGTACATAGGCAGAGAGATGCATAGATATCAAAATATTATTTGTTGTTAGTAATTTCCTTTTGTTTAATTTGCTTTATCTGTATTTTTTGCATTTTTTTTTACCACAAACATGTGTGCCTTATGCAATAAAATATTTCTAATATAACCCTAAAGGTAACACTGACACATATTAACATCCATTTTCAAGGTTTAGGTCAAATTCCACGTTCCGGGCTCTCTTGGGTACCTCTGGCTCATGGGGTTTCCTTTCTCCGCTCCACACCCCATGCAGCCGTGTGCATCTCTGAAGACATTTCCCATGTCCTACTCTGCCCTGTGCCCTCCCCCAGCTGGGCACACAGTCTTACAGCAAAGGTGGCCCTGCCTAGTCCCACAGGTGCCTGCTGGGGAGCACAGTGCTGAATGCATGAGTGGACCAAGGAGTGAATGAATGAATGCATCCTTCACCTTCAGAATTGTGCTGTGATGTGTTCTTCTTTGTGAGGCCGTTCTAGACTCTGTCCCCCTTTTCACAGCCCTTTGGTTGCTGTCCGCCTAGAATGTGGACACAGTCCTGGCCCGAAAGTGCAGGTGGGAAACCACACACTAACCCAGGCCCTGGGGAAGGCTCTCCAGGGAAGGGTCTCACTCTGAGTGCAACCCTGAGTGTGAATGGAGCATCGTGGCAGAAGGCACCGTGGACTCGTCTCCAAAGGGCTACGTTTTGACAATTTCTTTTCCTTTCTTTTCTTTCTTCTTCTTCTTTTTCTTTTTTTTTTTTTAGCTTTGAAGCAAAAACCAGAGAGTTTTATTTCTTAATCCTAAGTAAATGGATTTATTTGTTTGTTTGTGTGTGTGTGTGTGTGTGTGTGTGTGTGTGTTGGCATTTCTCTCAATGCAATATGGCGGCACGATTGTTTGGTGCTGCCAAAATTCCATGTTCTTCCTGCTTCTCCCAGCCTCACGTGTGCTCAGGTCGGGGCCTCATGGACAACACACTGCAAGGAGACACAGGATGTGTCCCTCCTGCCTGTGGCCATTGAGAATCACTGTGGCACTTTCTCCACACACACCTTCCACCCACCCCTGCTGCAACGTAGGCCAGGTGCTCCAGGTGGCATAATCATATGACATAAAGAGCTGCCTGACCACGGTTGACCTTCACATGACCCACTCAGTGACCCTCATGGCATTAAGCCAACAGAAATGTTGGGGCTTATTTGTTACTCCTGCAAAGTCTAGCCTGTCCTGACTAATACAGCTCTCAAACCCCACCTGTCCTCACTAAGTCACCTTCACAAGCAGGGGACTCTGCACGTTACACGGTTACATTTTTGGATCCCACCTGTAGTGTGACGTGAGGTTTCCCCTGGCTGGTGGGTAGGATAAATATTTGAGTATAAAAATGAAGAAGGAAATAAAAGTTTTTGTATCTCCTGGCTCACCCGGCAGCTGCCTCTAAAAGGCAGAAAAATCCTGCTCCTAATTAGGCATTTTTCCTGCCCTTGAGTTTAGCAAAAGAGGATTCATCCAACCTGAATTCATCACCTCCCAATGATTTCCTCTCTGGCGGGGACAACAGCATCAATTAGGCCCCAGGATGGATGTAGGTAAAACTTTACTCCAACAAGGATTCAACCTGCCTTGCTTCTAATTGTCCATTTATTTCTCCCACAAACAATGTCAATAGCCCAGATGCCGCTGTGCCTGCTCCCCCGGGAAGCTGCTGGGGGAAGCGGCTGAGCGCAGCATGAGGGTTTCCATGGTAATTATGCACCAGCCAGCAGAAGCTCTGCTCGGTGAAATCCCTCGTTAGCCACCAGCTGGCTAATTAGAGGAGGCCTTTGAGCACTTGCCCGGGTTCCGGAACATTCCTTTCTGGTGGGTTAGGAGTGGTGCTCCAGGCTCCGTCCGGGCCAAGACAAGTCTCTTTGGACCCAAGGCTCAGGGCATCACGGGAGTGAAGGGCGAGTCATTTATTCTGTTGGCCCATGAGCAGCGGACATCCTTCAGCCTTCCTTTTGCACCTGGCAAACACCAAGATGAGCTCACGGCAACCAGCCAGGGCCGGAGGTGTGGGGCCACTGAGGGAGGCAGGGGCCCTGCTCGTCCATCCCAGAAAGCCCCAGAGTAATTGGAGGTATAGGGGACAAAGGCCTGCCTTTGGGATGACAGGCGATGCATGTGGGGCCAGGGACTGTTTCGGGGCTCACAGGCCAGTTTCACGGACGCATGGCCTGTGGCGTCACGTGAGAAGGATCCCTGCTCTGTTAGATGCTCTGCCGCCACCGCCTTAAAATGTGTCATCATTTTAAACACGGACCCTGCATTTTCATTTCTCTCGGAGACTTCACATATTATGTGGCAGGTGCTGGGTACTCAGGTGGCCAGGTATTCTAAGCAGGTAAACTGAGGCAGGCAGCAGGCGATGGGTATAGAGAAAGCCCTATCCACTCAGGTACCCAGGACGCGTCCTGGGCCACCAGATACTGGGTCCATGACACTGTGACAAATCTTGGCCAACTATGGGGACCAAGAGCCGTGGCTCCAGGAAGACTGGGTCCGGACCCAGCGGTGCCAGTCACCCCTGTGTTCCCGGGTACTTGGCCTCACCCCTCCGCCCTGGTCTCCTCACCTGGGAAATGGACATTAGTTTGCAGCTATTTCATAAGGTTATGGTCAGGATTGGCACACAGTTGTTTAATAGATGTTACCTAATACCTTTATTATCGTCATATGCTCATCCTCATACCCTGCCCCAGCCGGGCTCCTGGGAACTCACTAGGGTGCCCCGGTGCCTGCAACCTGGTCCCTCCGAGGAAGGGTGTCCGATGAGGCCGGGAGCCAAGGCATCGCCCTTCCTCTCTCAGGCCCTCCCCCGTGAGACGGCCCCCACCCAGCACCTCGGCCTGGCCCTCCGACATTCAGACTCCTCTCCCGCTGCGATTGGACAGCGGCTGGCCCAGAGCCCAGTGAGCTGCCAGGCGGCTCAGTGAGGCCATGGCGGGACCACAACCTGGTTTCGTCTTGTGGTGGTTTCCACGCCTCCAAGGTTCTGCATTTGCTGGGGTATGCGCCTTCGTTCCTGCCCGCCTCGGGCTGCTTCCCGGGCCTTCTTTACGGAAGCTCCTGGCTCCTTAAACATTCTCTCCAATCCCCCAGGATGTAGTTATCTCAGGAAAACCAAGCGCCTCCACCCGGCAGGTCAGTCGGAGCGAGACCCGGGCTCTGCATCACTGGGCAGAGGAGCGGCTTATCTTAAGCATCTCACACAGTGGCCGCGGACTGAGGCTAATTGGCAAACAAAGGAGAAGGGGAGGCTGTTCAAGCATGACCTGGCCGGGCTCATCCTGCAGCCCAGGGCGGGACCTGGAGGTGGGAGGAGGGCAGGGAAGGCGCAGGGCCTCTGGCTCCTGAGCAAGGGCGGCTGCGCCCAGCTGTGCCGAGTCCCAGAAGGGCGCGGGCTCCGCACCCAAGGGGATTGGCTGAGAGTCGTCCTCTGCATTTCCCAGCTGTGTGACTCTGAGCGGTTACTCTTCCTCTCGGGCTGTGTTCTCTCTGTAACACGGGGCTCATCACTTGTGCCTGCCCGGCTGCTGTCATGCTGGGAGAAATGCTCCCGGTGAAGTGCCACCACTGTCTCTCAGTAAATGTTCATGGTCATGTCATGTCACTGGTGCTGGCCCAGAGCAGGGAGGCTGAGCTTCCTGCAGCCCAGGCTCACCAGGGGCAGAGGACACAGCCAAAATCAGAGCCCTATGCATGGCCCCCGGGCGGGGCTCAGCTGGGTCTGCCCCAGCCCAGGGGCAGGAAGGCAGCCAGGAAAGGCCTGCTCTGAGCCAGTCACCCTGGAACTGGGCCTGGGACAGGGACAGAAAGGACACAGCGGGGCCAGGGAGTGCACAGTGGCAGGAAAATGAATCGGGGAGTGGGGAGGAGCCGCCCGCCATTAATCATCATGAAGAATAGGTCCCAGAGAGCTGCCTACAGCTCCGCGGTGATTAATGACCTTTTTAATTTCCCCTGCGCATCATCCCAATTATGCAGGGCGCTGAGGGGGGCGGGGGCCTGGGCAGCAGGCAGGTCTGTGCAGAGCCTGGAGCAAGGCTGGGCGGGCCGGGCGGGAGGGGCTGCAGGCCTGTCCCAAAGCCTGGCTGGGTCCGCCCGGGGGGAACAGCCTGACTATTACAGAAACAGGCTCATTTCCTACACACTCACCTGCGTTTCTGCTGTGAGCTTCCACTCCTCCCGCACAGCAGGTGTCCAGGAGCGCGTCTAAGTCCTGGGGGTCTCATGGGGGAGGGTCTGGGGCAATTGGCTCCTGGAGATTCTCCGAGGCCAGTGCCTCTGGCTCGTCCACCATCCGGTGCCACCCGCAGCTGTCAGCCTCACTTCCTGTTCACACCCAGTGGCTCTGTCTTCCTTACTGCTGTGCACAAAGGAGCAGAAGATAGGGGGGGCGGGGTGTCCTAAAAAGGCTGTTTCTTCTCCCAACTTCCCAGCCGGACCCCCAGACCCTTCTGAGGACTCCAGCCTCCAAACTGATGCTCTACTGAGAACAAGGTGCGGGGGCTGCCTCTCCCCTGCGGTCCCAGCCCAGGGCAGGGCACCTGCACCCGCAGCACCCCTGGCGCAGAGACCTTCCCCAACCGGCCAAGCCAAAGCCCCTCCTCCCTCCTCCCCAAAGTCAGCTCTGTGAGCGCAAAAGCCAGGACCAGCACGTTTTGTTACCCTTCAGCACTAAGCGCAAAACTAACTCCCCCCACCTCCCCCCGCCCTCTCTCTCTCTTCCTCTCTCCTTTAATTTCGAGAACTAAGGTGGAGGACAGAAGAGAAGTAAGGGGCGATCCCATGGTTAACGTCTCATGCGCATTAGCCTCCCACAGGACGGGATGCTGTGGGAGGTCCCAGCAGTGAGCCTGCCCCGGAACCGTGTCCATGCGGAGAGCAGTGTTTCCTCGTGATTAAGGCTCAGCTTCCAGGGTTCCCTCCCCGTCGCGTGACCCTGAGCAGGGCTCCATCTCCCACAGCCTCAGGGCCTCATCTGGAAAGTGGGGACAGGTGAGCCCGCTGCGGAATCAGCCACACAGTGCATGTGGAGGGCTCTGCCCTGTCCGCTCCCTGCAGCGGGAAGAGAAGGACAGGCCAGTCTAATTAGTAAGCTAGGGAAGGAGAGTGGTCCGGTGAGAAGGCGAGAGCTTGCCACTAACACCTGGGGAAAAAAAAAAAAAGTTGAGGCCCCATCTCTCTCTCTCTCTCTCTCTCTCTCTCTCTCTCTCTCTCTCTTACAGTGGAAATGAATAAATGCATTTGACTGACTAAACTCAAACTCCTCAGAGTGCCCTCCAAGGCTGTGCATGACCTGAAGTCACCTCCTTTGCCCTCTCCTCTGGGACCCCCACTACGTTCCAGCCATACAGCTCCCTTCCCTTCCCCTAAGGCAGGGGTCCCCACCCCGGCTGCACTTCAGAGTCCCCGGAAAACCTTTAACATACATAATATTTCAGGCCAACCCCTGACTAATGAGGTCACATCTACTGCAGACAGGAGAGGGACCAGGAAATCCTAATGCTCCCAGGAGGTCCCAGCTTCAGCCAGGGCGGGAATCGCTGCTCTGAAGCAAGAGCCTGTGTCCTCGACCTGCTCCACCTCCTCCCTGTTGCCCTCTCCTCCCCTCCTTCTCCTCCCCCTCCTTCTCCTCCCCCTCCCTGCTGCCCCCTCCTCCTCTCCTCTAACTGCTCCTCCTCCTCCCTATTCCCCTCCTCCTCCTCCTTCCCCTCCTCCCTGCTGCCCCCTCCTCCCCTCCTCCCCTCCTCCTCCTCCTCCTCCCTGTTGCCCTCCTCCTCCTCCTCCCCTCCTCTCCTCCTCCTTCTCCTCCTCTTCCTCCTCCTCCTCCTCCTCCTCCCACTGCCCCATCCTCTGCCCCTGTTCCTTCTCATCAGATTCATCTCGGTGCAATGGCTCCTCTCCAACAGTTGGCCATCCATTGACGCCATCATCGCTTGCTTTATTTCCTTCCTAGAACTCACCGCAATATATCATTGCTTATTTATTTATTTGTTTCCTTCACTCAAATGTTGGCTCTCTGATGCCTCAAACCGCATCTGGGCTATTGTGCTACCCAGCCCTCCACAGTGGGGCCTGCAGCCGGACTGAACTGTCGGTGAGTGAATGGAAGGTCCAGACCTCACAGAGCAGCTCACTGTGAGAAGTAACTTCGGTCAAACCTCCTGCTCCCCTGGACCATGCTGAGTGAGGAGCCTCAGGACCCTGGCTTTCAGAACGCGTCTCCACGTGACTGCTCCTCTCCTCACCCCATCCTCCCCACACCCCACAGTGCTCCCCTCCTGGGGTCCTCCTCCAAGCCCAGCTCAGGGCCCTCCCTGCACTCCTAGGAAGCCACCCTCTTCCCAACAGGAGGGAAATGTCCTCTCCCAGGAGCCCGCCCTCCTGCCTCCCTCCTCCTGCCCATTGTGGGGCTCTCTCCCAGGTGCCCCCCTGCCTCCTGCCTCCTGCCCACTGTGGAGCCCAATCTTGTAGGAAGGCCAACGCCAGGCTCTTGCGCCCCTGGGGCCACCTGAGTGAGAAAGCCCAAATGAGGGGAGATGGTGCTGGATCCAAAGGCAAGACAAATGTGGGAGCTCCCGTTCTAACTTTCCACCAGCAGCAGACTGTGTCCCTACGTCCCCGAGAAGCGCTCTCACTGAACCAGAGCAAGGCGGAGACCATGTTACAGAAGGGTCAGCTCTCGCTGTGAGCATCACAAGAACAGACATCGGCCCTCCGCTTACTGAGCCATCACCCAGCACTCCTGTGCTGGGACCACTCCCCTGTGGCCGGCTTACAGACATACGACCACCTGTGCATCACTCTTTCCTAACCTCCCAGAGAAAAGGGTGTGGCGTCCCGCATCCCTCACTGGCTTCTCCTTCACCCTGTGGGTCCGCGTGGCGGTCCTCAGACCTCCCCTCCCCCTTCCCCAACATGAGGACACAATATGCTTGGGTGAGACACGTTCTCAGCAGAACCGACTGCTGCAAAATCAAACCATTTTCAGCATCTGAGCCATGAAGTCCCTGGCAGAGCACCTGGCCCCACAGAGCTGCTCAGATAAGAAGCAAAAATGTGGCTCTTGTCTCTTCAACTACCACCTCCCTCGTGTCCCAGCAGCACGGAAGGCCTCATGACGTCGGTTACGGGATGAATGTTTGTTGGGTGGATGAGTAAATGAAGGGTAACGCTGGGATTTCTCTTAAAGTTCTGTCGTGGCTCGCCCCCACCTCACAGGGGGGAACGGGGTGTCACCCGATGCCAGGGAGTCTCCCTAACTGTGCCCGGGACTCCAAGCCCAGCCCGGTGCTTGGAGGGGAATTTCCCTGCAGCATCGGCTCAGCCTCTGAGCTCAGGGATGTGAACATCGAACATCGGCCCCACTGCCTGGAGGGTATTTACACAGCACATCATTAAAGGACGGCTCCGAAACGGTTTATGGAATCAGATTGCGGGAGAGGATAACTAAAGGCGGCATCAGGACTCGGTATGTCCCAAAGGGCATCTCTGTCAACACGACATGTTTTGAGAATAAAGATAATGTACCTGCATCTGCCATTCCACTCACACTGCAGGACAGAGAAGAACTATCCAGTCCCAGCCTGAGAGAAAAGCAAGGGGTTTCCAACAGAATAAGCTCAGGGACAAAGGTACCCTTTTCTGATGGAAAATAAGAGAAAATAAATCTGGGGCAAGTGCAGAGGGTGGGCCCAAGCAGCCCTCCAGGAGACTTTGCAGCTCCCTGTTTTCAGAAGGAAGGTGCTGTCAACCAATAGCGACAATCTCACGGCCACTGCTGACTGTGGGGTGAGTGGGCACCAGGTTCTGTGCCCTGACCTGGCCGATTGTCTCAATCGCATGACCCCCTGCGGTCTGTTCAGAGACATTGACTTGGGCAGGATCCCCGGGGAAGGAACTGAAAGCAGGATTGACCTCAGGTTCCCCTGAACGAGAAGCCCAGCGGCCCTGCTTCCTCCAGGACTGGAGGCCAGGAGCGCCTCCTTCACAAAGGAAGATACTCCTCCCCATCACCACACAGGAAGATACTCCTCCCCATCACCACACAGGAAGGCGCTGCTCCCCATCTCCACACAGGAAGATACTCCTCCCCATCACCACACAGGAAGATACTCCTCCCCATCAGCACACAGGAAGATACTCCTCCCATCACCACACAGGAAGGCATTCCTCCCCATCAACACACAGGAAGGCACTCCTCCCCGTCTCCACACAGGAAGATACTCCTCCCCATCACCACACAGGAAGATACTCCTCCCCATCTCCACACAGGAAGGCCCTCCTCCCCATCTCCACACAGGAAGATACTCCTCCCCATCTCCACACAGGAAGATACTCTTCCCCATCACCACACAGGAAGATACTCCTCCCCATGAGCACACAGGAAGGCACTCCTCCCCATCACCACACAGGAAGATACTCCTCCCCATCTCCACACAGGAAGGCCCTCCTCCCCATCTCCACACAGGAAGATACTCCTCCCCATCTCCACACAGGAAGATACTCTTCCCCATCACCACACAGGAAGATACTCCTCCCCATCTCCACACAGGAAGATGCTCCTCCCCATCACCACACAAGAAGATGTTCCTCCCCATCACCACATAGGAAATACTCCTCCCCATCTCCACACAGGAAGATACTCCTCCCCATCTCCACACAGGAAGATACTTCTCCCCATCTCCACACAGGAAGGCACTCTTCCCCATCAGCACACAGGAAGATACTCCTCCCCATCAGCACACAGGAAGATACTCCTCCCCATCAGCATACAGGAAGATACTCCTCCCCATCAGCACACAGGAAGATACTCCTCCCCATCTCCACACAGGAAGATACTTCTCCCCATCTCCACACAGGAAGGCACTCTTCCCCATCAGCACACAGGAAGATACTCCTCCCCATCAGCACACAGGAAGATACTCCTCCCCATCAGCATACAGGAAGATACTCCTCCCCATCAGCACACAGGAAGGCGCTGCTCCTGAGCTCTGGTTATGGCACCCGTGGCCATGTGCTCAGGAAGGGTCCCCCCCCCTCCCTACCCCCCACCACTGCTACAGCAGCAGGGGAGGAAGCTACAGCTGCACTCAGCCCGTCCTTTAAATGGTCCCACAGCTGTAACTGAGATGGAGAACCTTCCCCTCCCCTTATGGAATCCATTGGTCTATTGTTGAACAAAAGCAGAGAAAGCTCCCATAGAAGCAGAATGACATTCAAGACAAAGTTCAGCAG
Source organism: Myotis yumanensis (assembly GCF_028538775.1). NCBI lineage: Eukaryota > Metazoa > Chordata > Mammalia > Chiroptera > Vespertilionidae > Myotis > Myotis yumanensis. Next base: position 107,696,631 of record NW_027223755.1, on the reverse strand, counting down.
AGATCTGGAAATTCTAAGGATCAATGTTTCCAAATGTTCACATATCTGCTAAGAACTGCATTTCTCATGGATTCAACAAGGATGTATTATTTCCGGTTCCATGCTCTCTCTAGGCATTTGGGACTGATCTTTCAGTAAAACAGACAAACCCTGGCCTTAGGAAGCTTCATTCTAGTGCAGGACACAGATAATAAGAAATAAAAGTAACTGCAAGTATATACTATGATCGAGGTGACATGTAATACAAAACATATGTAAGACAGAGAATGAGGGGTGCTGGTGGGGAGGGACCAGTTTCGGAGCCAATATTTGAAGGAGGTGGGAATACCTCATGCAGGCACCTGGGAAGGATTCCAGGTGGGAACAGGCCCTGCAGGCACCAGGGAAGGGTTCCAGGTGGGAACAGGCCCTGCAGGCACCTGGGAAGGGTTCCAGGCGGGAACAGGCCCTGAAGGCACAAGGGAAGGATTCCAGGTGGGAACAGGCCCTGAAGGCACAAGGGAAGGGTTCCAGGTGGGAACAGGCCCTGAAGGCACAAGGGAAGGGTTCCAGGCGGGAACATGCCCTGCAGCACCTGGGAAGGGTTCCAGGTGGGATCGGGCCCTGCAGGCACCAGGGAAGGGTTCCAGGTGGGAACAGGCTCTGCAGGCACCTGGGAAGGGTTCCAGGTGGGAATAGGCACTGCAGGCACTGGGAAGGGTTCCAGGTGGGAACAGGCCCTGCAGGCACCTGGGAAGGGTTCCAGGTGGGAACAGGCCCTGCAGGCACCTGTGAAGGGTTCCAGGTGGGAACAGGCTCTGCAGGCACCAGGAAGGGTTCCAGGTGGGAACAGGCCCTGCAGGCACCAGGGAAGGGTTCCAGGTGGGAACAGGCCCTGTAGGCACTGGGAAGGGTTCCAGGTGGGAACAGGCCCTGCAGGCACCGGGAAGGGTTCCAGGTGGGATCGGGCCCTGCAGGCACCAGGGAAGGGTTCCAAGTGGGACCTGCAGGCACTGGGAAGGGTTTCAGGTGGAGGAATCAGGAAGTGCTCTACCTGAAAGGAGCCTGGCCCATTTGAACCAGCTGTTAGGTGAGCCCTTCTCCCAGGATTGTGAGGTCACGGGCACGTCTTGTTCAGTGTGGTACCCTCAGTGTTAATCTGTACCTGGAACACTTGGACATGGTACAAAGGCTTGGTAAGCGAGTGAACTTTTCTCTCCATTGGGATGTAACAGGCACATGCCCAAATCAAACCCTACCCAAATCTGGGAAGTGGCAGCTCAGATGGTAGGATCATTCTTACCATAGTCCCTCCGCCTCTTCAATGAAAGAAACCTCGATCGCAATCCTTGAAAAACCGCCCGGGAGTAGCTACTAAATGACAGGCCAGTGTCAGGAAGGCTTAGCCAAAGAAATGGCCCTGAACAGCATCTCTACATTAAACACATAATTGTTGAAGTGATGACAGCACCACTAAACAGGACAGAACTAGATCCTGACGCAGTCTTCAATTACACATCTTACTTGGAGGTAACTGCGCATTGAAGGTGTAATGCAGAGAGACCCTGCTCACCCTCCCTGGGGTCTCCGCCCGGGGGAACATACCCCAAAGCCCACGCACAGTCCTGGCCCTGCCGGACTTTGAACACAGGCGGTTCCTTTACTAAACCCCCTGCTTCCTCTCGCAGTCTCCTCTCGTCAGGCCTCGCTCTGAGCTCAAGTAATGGCGACAAGGCGGTAGGCATTACCCCTTTCAAAATTCCCTCATGTTAAGAGAGATTTTTGAAGGCCAGAATACAATGAACTATATGAAAAGGTGCACAAATTCACTCCTACTCAGAGAAATGCATAGCAAAGCAACAGCAAGACACCACTTTTCATCCGTCAGGATAAGAATGTAAGAAACATAAGACCCAGTGCTGGCGTGTGTACAGAGAAACGGGTATTCCCATGTTCCTGTTGGAAGCTTTCATTGCTCTTTGGGAATTAACCTGGAAATAGCTATGGTAATGCAGCCGTTGACGTGGCAATCTCAGTGTAGGCTAATCTATTGTACAGAGACGTGGGCTCGTTTATGGAATCGTTCGAGGGGTCGAGCCCCCCGGGCACACCTTCAACACATCCTGAATGACAACTTGCTCTAGAATAATTGAAATCATCCTGGAAATCCAAACTAAAGTGTTATGCAGCTACTTAAAAAAATGAGTTGGTCTAATCATATGTCTGCAGGAATTTCTGGCGTGATAAATGAAATAAAAAAGCAAACTACAGAATAATGTACATAATATGATTCAAGTTACGCAGAAAAATTTTGAAAAATAGATAGACATATTTGTGCATGTTTTATGAGCTTGAGAAAATTTGCAGCAAGCTATAAAACAGCCGACATTGGAGAGAAAGTCGGACGGAGCAAGGGGGGAAATTGTTGACTTCTCTGAACACTGCATCGTTGTCTAGTTGCCACAGCCATGCAATGTCTCTGAGATTTACAAGAGACCTAATAGGTAATAAGAAGGCCATGAACAGGAGATCGAAGCTGGTCGTCAAGCCCAAAGGAGTGAGAGAGATGGTGGCATCTCCGACCCTGGCCGTAGAGGGCAGCAGGAGAGGGGAGACACCACCCTGTGGTCTGGCCTGGGAACTGCCTTTCCTGTGCAAAACCTGCATGAGCCGAGGGAGGACAGAAAGCCCAGCCTGGGGTGATGGGACCAGCAGGGATGCAGGAGGCAAGCTGCTCATCACATGCGCCCGCAGCTGAGTCTAAAGAAGCAGGCGCTTTGCTTTTCCGCAGGGCAGGCTGCAGCACAGGGGTGTGGCCTGGGAGATGGGGCGCGGCCATGCAAGGAGTGCTTTGACTTCAGGGTCCCCCTCGGACCGGGAAAGGGGCATCAGGTGTAAGACTCCATCCCCTCCACCCCATAAGTGCAGCCTGCAAACCAGCGGGCCGTGCCCCTCTGAGTGGGGCACCTCCTCAGGACAGATTACATTCACGAGGATCTCAGGCAGGACATCCAGAGTAGCGTCTGGAGTGGGAAGTGAGGAGGGAAGAAAACCTCACCTACCCATTAGGTGCGAGACCCCAGGGCAAGGCCGCTCTGAAAGGCACGGCTGTATAGCCATGACTGCAGACTAACCAAGCCTCTTCACAATGCCACGCCCAAGGCTGTGAGGAGCTGGGAGTGCAGCCTACACAGGCAGCGAAGTTGGATTTATTTCACACTCCAAGTCCGCCTCCAAGAACGGTGCTCCCACCCAGTTCCAAATCAATGACATTCTCCCTGGGCAGAGGTGTTTACGCGCCACTCACATGGCTCCTATGGAGAAGTCATCTGCAAAGGAAGGAGCTGCTTAATTTCTCTATGCCTGTTTCCTCATCTATAGAATCCTATATAATAAAAGGCTAATATGCAAATCCACCAAATGACAAAAGACTGGTTGCTATGACATGCACTGACCACCAGGGGGCAGATGCTGCTCAGCCACAAGCAGGGCTGATGGCTGTCAAGCACAGTGGCCCCCCTCCATGGCAGCACTAAGGATGTCTGACTGACAAACATCTCCCAAGGGCTCCTGGACTGCGAGAGGGCGCAGGCCAGATTGAGGGACCTTCTCCCCTCCAAGTGCACAAATATTGTTCACCAGGCCTCTAGTGGGAATAATAATAGCCCCTACCTCATGGGACTATCCTATCTAATAAAGAGGGAATATGCTAATTGACACTCATACCTTTGCAAAGATGGGGGTGCCCACAGCCAATAAGGAGGGAATATGCTAATTGACTGCCCCACCCTCAAATATGGCATCGCCCACAGCCAATAAGGAGGGAATATGCTAATGGACTGCCCTGCCCTCAAAGATGGTGGTGCCCACAGCCACAAGATGGCAGCACCCAGTCCCCTCAGCCCCAACAGGGCAGGAGGCATGCAGCAAGGCTGTGCCTGCCTCCGGAGTGCCCCAGTCCCCTCAGCCCCCCAGCTGCCCAGGGCCAGCCCAAGGTGCAGGCAAGCCTCAGATGGTGGCTGCCCAGACACCCAGGGCCACCCGAGGCTCTGGTAACCAGGGCTGGCAGAGGCTTGCGCTGCCAGCAATGGCAAAAGATCCTAGACAGAACATGGTAGGAGAACCTGGATAGAACCTGGATACAGAACTTGACTGAAGAACCTAGATAGAACCTGGCAAGAGAATATGGCTACAGAACCTGGCTGGAGACCCTGGCTAGAACCTGGCGACAGAACATGGCTGGAGATCCTGGATAGAATATGGCAAGAGAACCTGACTAGAACCTGGTGACTAAACCTGGCTGGAGAACCTAAACCAGAACTTGGCCTTGGAACTTGGAGTTCCTAAACAGAACCTGGCCAGAGGAACCTGGCTATGATGATCACCTGAACGCTGCCTCTGTGTCATTCCTTCTTCGCCGACTCCGTCCACACCTTTGGGGATCCCTGGACCCGCTGGGATTGGACCCCAGCAGTTTCCTAGCCACTGGGGGGCAAAGCTGAGATGCTCACCCCACCTGCCAAGTTCAGAGGTTCCGCTTTTACCCATCATGCACTGCTGCAGCAGGTGAGCCCACACAGAGGTTTCCACACCAGGTTTTACCAGGGCACCTTTCAAACGCCATTTCTGCATCCTACCCCACAGGCATGGTAAATCCAAATCTCAAAAGTGAGCCTAGAGATATGCTTTCATTTCCATTTCTTGGGGTGACAATTAATCAGAAATACACATTTTTGACAAGCTCAGCTCCTCTGTAGTTAGCACACTGTTTGATTGAAGAGCTATCCCCAGACAGGCTTGAGTTTTCCCTGTAACCCACTGGTTAATCCCCCAATGAATCAGATGCCCTTCCCTCCACCAGACGCTGCCGCCTGACTCCGGCTCTCCAAAGCGGGGTCCAGCTCTTTATGTACAAAACTTTCTTGAATTCTGCACCTGACTCTTAATTAACCTTTGTGGCGCCTGGAAAGCCTTTTCTAGCCCAGCTCTCCCCCCTCAGCACCCTGTCCCCCCGGGAGCCCCAGCCTGCCTCTCTACTGGATGGCCTACAGTTATGAACAATGGGAAGATAAATCTGTTTCATTCTAAGGAAACAGTTACCCAATGGGTCTGAGTCATCAAAGCCTCAGAAATTTTGACACATTCATTAATTTTGTTCAATTTTATTTGTTAACCATAAAACCAGGAACTGGACACGCTCTGAAGGCTCTGCCTGTTGGGTGGAGATGTGTTGGTTGGGAAGGATGCTGAAAGGGGCATTTCCCTCCGCACAGGGACCCTCACGGTCATCACACCGAGCACAGCAAGGGAGAGCGTGGATTCTTAGTATTTCATTAACACTGTTCACCGAGCACCTGCCATGTGAAAGCCATCCTTGCCCCCCCTCCACCCCCCGCACCCCCACCCCGGGTCGGGCAGGAGGCATTGAAACAGCGGTGGGTTCCGGCCTGAAGAAGCATTTATCTGGAAGGAAGATACACAGAAATAATCATAACAGGTGGGACATGGAGTGTGTTATCAGACAGGGAGGTGAGCATTGACTGTTTTGCCCTCCTAGGGTCTATTTCCCCTTCCTTTGGATAACTGCGCCTGAGTTTTACTTTGCAGAACCACCCACAATCCACCGTGACTTCTTGTGGCATGGGAGTGACTGACACCACTCTCCGGCTGCAGGGCGGGGCCCATCATAGGTTTGGCCAGCCAGAGAATTCCGTTCTTCTGCCACATTGATTGGTTCAGGAAAGGACATGTGACTCACGTTGGTCCAGTGGGATTCCACCCCCAGATCGTTTTGAAAAAAGAGAAGCGTTCTTTACCCTGAAGCTGTTGAGCTGGGAAGGTATCAACCTGAAGCTGCCAAGTCCACCCACAGAGAAAAGCTTTTCTGGAAGTGAAAGCAACGAAACACAAAAGACAGAGCCCAGGTGCTATTGTTTGACTCCCAACGCCAGCCATGCCTACAGGATAGCAGTTATGGGCGTGAAGACTTCCCGGCTTCGGCCACTTGGAGTTAGTTAGCTCACTTGTAGCTGAGAACCGAATGCAGGGAGACATGAGTAAAGTGTGGCCACGGTTCAGTGGCTGAGTCCAGGTGGGAGATCAGAGAATCCTGGGCAGAAGCTCCAGAGCAGGCAGGATGGGCTGGAGCTGGGGCTGTGAGAGGAAGGGCAAGTGCACAGCCCCCTCACTGCACAGCCTCCTCCCTGCACAGCCCCCTCCCTGCACAGCCACCTCCCTGCAAATCCTCCTCCCTGCACAGCCCCCTCCCTGCACAGCCTCCTCCCTGCACAGTCACCTCCCTGCAAATCCTCCTCCCTGCACAGCCCCCTCCCTGCACAGCCTCCTCCCTGCAAATCCTCCTCCCTGCACAGCCCCCTCCCTGCACAGCCACCTCCCTGCAAATCCTCCTCCCTGCACAGCCCCCTCCCTGCACAGCCTCCTCCCTGCACAGTCACCTCCCTGCAAATCCTCCTCCCTGCACAGCCTCCTCCCTGCACAGCCTCCTCCCCGCACAGCCACCTCCCTGCACAGCCTCCTCCCTGCATAGCCCCCTCCCTGCACAGCCACCTCCCTGCAAATCCTCCTCCCTGCACAGCCACCTCCCTGCAAATCCTCCTCCCTGCACAGCCACCTCCATGCACAGCCACCTCCATGCAAATCCTCCTCCCTGCACAGCCACCTCCCTGAAAATCCTCCTCCCTGCACAGCCCCTTCCCTGCACAGCCTCCTCCCTGCACAGCCCCTTCCCTGCACAGCCACCTCCCTGCACAGCCTCCTCCCTTCACAGCCACCTCCCTGCACAGCCTCCTCCCTGCACAGCTACCTCCCTGCACAGCCCCCAGCCATGCACAGCCACCTCCCTTCACAGCCCCTTCCCTGCACAGCTCCCCACCATGCACAGCCTCCTCCCTTCACAGCCACCACCCTGCACAGCCTCCTCCCTTCACAGCCACCTCCCTGCACAGCCTCCTCCCTTCACAGCCACCTCCCTGCACACCTTACCAAGGATGAGCCACACCATCAGCTCTCTGTAGCTCCTGCCCTGCAGAACCGTTTTAATCTAGTGATGACATGTATTCCAGAGAGGAGTTCAGCAGAGGAAATGACATCTTTTTTCTCCTTCACTTTTTGCCAGGCAACTATGCACAGTAGGCCTTAATGAGTGCTTCCTGAGTTAGAATACCATGTTCTTCGGCAGTCAGCAACAGCGAATCTCAGAAGACGGGCCCAGTGGTTACCGATCATAACTCAGGTCATGATAGAATAAAAAAATTAAAAAGCAGACATCTCCAATTTGACTTAAGAAAGCACAGAAGCGACTGTTTCTTACTTCTGTAAAAATCCCTGCTTCCAGGGCCCCCAAACGGCCGTGCCAGTGACTCTCCCAACTGCAGTTCCAATGAGCAGCCCTTTCGTCCTTCTCTCTCTTGCCCCCTTATTCCCATCATCCTCCCCCCCTGCAAGGCATGTCAGGGTCTCCTCAGATCCCTCTGCTCCCGGGAGCCATCCCACAGAGTGAACCGCTTTGTCCTGTGTGTCTACATGTAAGTGTGTTTTCCAGTTTAATTTATTGCCGTTCCATTCAAGCATAAACTTCCCATCCACTCGCAAGAAAGAATCAGGCAGAAGTTGGAGCACAATAAATGGATATTGGGCAGCGAGGCTGATAAAAACCCAATCCTGGATTACTGAGCAATAAAACACACATGTCAGTGGGGTTCATCAGAATCAGATCCGGCTTACCAAGCAATAAAATGCGCACGCCAATTGGATCGGCATGGCTCCCACGGGCTGGATTGCAGGCGAGGCTTTGCAGACCTAGACAGTGAGAGGAAATGTGGAGTAGGAGTTGGGGCCTTAACCAAACTATTTTTATTCTGACAGAAGCAAATGCTTTCTCACTGTGCTATGTCCGTTCTCATTTGCAGCTAACATCTGCAGGTTCCTGGAATGCCTACCATCACCACTGTCAGAACTTGCACTTCACTTTGCTACATCAGCCAAATTATCTGTTGTCTGTTCTAAGAGTGCAGGAGACGTGCTGTCTGGCTCGTCTCCATATCCCCAGCAACTAGAAGGAGGTATGAGATTTGGGTCCAGGACAGAAGAGGTGTCCAATAATTGTGTTAAATGGTTGAATAAATGAGTGACGTATACCATGGAAAGACAATCAGGCTTGCAGTTACATTTAAGCCGAGTCATGGTTACAATTATGATTTACAATCCCAAGTGACACTTTAGGAGGAGTAAGTGTATCTATCTGGGACGATTTCATTACATAGAAAATGAAAGGTTTAGATCATATTTGGATATCATTTTATAGCATCTTCCCTCTTTTTATCCACTGAAATCCCATGAAGGATTGGCATGTTTATGGCATATAAGAAGAGGCTACTCTACTTGAATTCTGGAGTGGAAGGAAAACAGGCTCCCCTTGGCTCAGAGCCACCTCAGAAAACTAGAGGGTGCCCCAGAACCCACTTTGAAAACCACTGGGAAAGATAGGAACATCATGAAATAGTGGGACATCCCTCCTGCTTAATGATTTGATGATGCTCAAAGAGATGCCATGAACTGCTTTGGAATACAATGGGATGCATGGGGCAGAAGCCAGTGAGAGATGTAGCCAGGCTTTGGTCCAAGCCCCATTTGACTCAAAATCCTATGTGCTTTCCATCCATCAACCCACCTATCCATGCAGAGGAGCTGTTGGGAGACCTGCTGGGATTATAAGTAGTGAATGTCTGGCACCCAGGAGATGCTTAATAATAATTTCCTGAATTTTTAGAGAAGATCAAAGATAGTGGTGGATTAGGGGGAAGCTACACTTATCCCCTCCCAGGACCAAACTGCTATTACAATTAAAATATAGAGTGATCAACCTGAAAAATACAACCAAAGGCTCACTGAAGAGAAGTCATATAACCATGAATTTACAGAGAAGCCACATTGAGACAGGCAGGAAGCAGAGATGTGAAAAGGGCTGGCCCCACTTGCATGGGTGGTGGCTGAGGTCTCAAAGGGATATCTCAGCTGCAAGGGTTCCCCATAAAGAGCATTGCATCTCAACCTCATGCCAAATTGCCCAGCGCAGAGCACCAGATCTGAGAAGAGAAGCCCACATAACATCTGGCTGTAAAAATCAGCTGGGATTCTATCCGCCAGGGAGAGACAGGAGTCTGCTAGAATCACAGGCACTCTCTTTAAGGGACAAACACATAAAATCTCATTTGCAGCCATTCACCCTAGGCTCTGGCCGAGGGAGGGTGGTGCAGACTAGAGTCATGTGAGTAAAGTTTGGAGTTTGTGACTCTGGGGAGAGAGCTGAAGGGACAGCAACTAGGATCCCTGTACTGAATCATTCTCCCATGCCACAGATGCCATCTTTCTTAGGTGGAGCACTCACCTCCTTGCATCATCAGCCTGGGGAATGCGATAGTCCTACCCACTGGACTCACTGTCACCCCACCCTGAGGAGCTCATACCCTGCTGAGGAGTCTGGTGCCTGGGCAGGGGTGTAGAGGTCTGGGCAGACTCAGGGGTGTCAGTGACTGCGTTGTGTGGCTCTGGGGCGGGGGTCACTCCTCGTCCCTCTCCCAAGCCTGACTGACACATCCCCTCATAGAATATCCACCAGAGTCACACTCTTGACTCCTGGCAGCACTGCCCTGCTGAGCTCGGGCTCCCAGCAGAATCTGGGACAGACTGAGTGTGTGGCTCTAGAACAAGGATCATTTTCCCCTTGGTTGTCCAACCAGTGCAGAGCCCTCCAAGCAAATGGCCAAATCTTGGTCTGTTTGGGCCTGATAGACTCTGCTGGCCTCATTCTGACTCTTTCCTGAGACTCTACCCTAATACAAAGGTCTGCGGGCACCCGATGGGGGGCAGCTAGAGTTGGTAAACCCTGGGGCTGTTGCTGAATGGCCTCAGGCCCCCACTGGCACTGAGATTGAACCTGCAGTGATCTAGTGAACACCACTTGCCCCACTTGGTGAGTCACTGAGAACCCTCCTCGTGCAACTTGAGTACTGCCAGAGGCTCTTTCAGCGACTGAGCCTAACAGGCAGAGGCAGGCGGAGATGAATGTTGGGGTATCTTGGGCCTTTTGCTGACCTGTCCCTAAATTCGGTGCTGGGGGAAGCTGGCCTTGATGCACAGCTTGGTCCTTCCCACACACACCCAGCCCAGCGAAGGCAGACAAAAACTGTGAGTCACTCTCTAGCTCCAAACAGGTTGTTCAGGGCCAGGCACCAATAGTGTCTGATATTGGCCTGCCCCAGAGCCTCTCCTAACACGCCTCAGAACCAGCACGCCCAGTGGCCAGCTTCAGATAAGTAGCTTATCCACAGGGCAATCTTGGCAGGCACCAGAACTTGCTGAGGCAAATTCCACTCGGCACTTATATAGCAGCTCGGACACGCTGTCCTCTCAGTCATCCAGCCACAGGGTCAGACCCACATGAACAGGCCAATAGCGATCAAGACTCAATTTTAATAGGAGGCCTCACATAACCCACACAAGGGACATTCCTGGAGCACCCAGCTCAGGTCATCAAGGAGACTGTGCCACTGGATCCCACAGGGCACCTACTACATAAGGCACCCCACCAAGACTGGGAGACATAGCCGATCTACCTAATACATAGAAACTAACACAAAGAGGCAGCCAAAATGGGGAGACAAAGAAACATGCTCCAAATGAAAGAATAGGGAGAAATCTCCAGAAGAAAAAAAAAGAGCTAAAGAAAATGGAAGTGAGCAATTTACCAGATATAGATTTCAAAAAAAAATAGTTATAAGGATGCTCAAGGAACTTAGTGAAAACTATAACAGCATGAAAAAGGACATAAAAACTATAAAAAAAGAGCCAGACAAAAATGAAGAATAGAATATCTGAAATGACAAATACACTAGAAGAAATGAGCAGGACATTTGATGAAGCAGAGGATTAAATCAGCAATTTGAAAGACAAGGTAGCAGGAAATATCCAAACAGAGCAGCATAAAGAAAAAAAGAATTTTTAAAAAATGAGAATAGTTTAAGGGATCTTTGGGACAACATGAAGCATAATAACATCTGCATCATATGTGTACCAGAAAGAGACGAGAGAGAGAAAGGAATCAGAAATCTATGTGAAGAAATAATGGCTGAAACCTTTCCTAACCTGGTGAATGAAAAAGACACACAAGTCCAGGAAATGCCGGGAGTCCTAAATAAGATGAACCCAAAGAGGCCCACACCAAGGCACATAATTAAAATGCCAGAGGTTAAAGACAAAGAGAGAATCTTAAAAGCAGTAAGAGAATGACAGTTAATTTCCTACAAGGGAGCTCCCATAAGACTGTCAGCTGATTTCTCAACAGAAACATTTCATGCCAAAAGGGATTGGTATGAAATATTCAAAGTGATGAAAAACAAGGCACTATAACCAAGACTATTTTACCAAGTAAGGCTATCATTTAAAATTGAATGAAAAATAAGGAACTTTCCAGACAAGAAAAAGCTAAAGGAGTTCATTAGCACTAAACCAGTATTATAAGAAATATTAAAGGGTCTTCTTTAAGAAGAAGAAAGAAAAAAGACAGAGGAACATAGTTATAAAGAATAAAATGGCAATTAATATATACCTACGAACAATCATTTTAAATATTAATGGTTTTAATGCTCTAATCAAAAGACATAGAATAGATGAATGGATAAGAAAAGAAGACCCCTATATATGCTGTCTACAAGAGACACACCTCCGAATGAAAGATACAAACAGACAAAAAGTAAACATATGGGAAAAGATATTTCATGCAAATGGAAATGAAAAACAAAGCTGGAATAGCAATTTTTACATATGACAAAATAGACTTTGAAACAAAGGCTATCATAAGAGACAAAGAATTACACTACATAATGGTGAAGGGATTGATCCAACAAGAGGATATACCCCTTCAAACTTTTATGCACCAACATAAAAAAGCACCTAAATACATAAAGCAGATCTTGATGGACATAAAGGGAGAGATTAAGAGTAATACAGTCACAGTAGCGGATTTTAACACCTGATTGATGTCAATGGGCAGATCTTCCAAACAGAAAATCAACAAGAAAACAGCAGCCTTAAATGATATACTAGACAGATGGATTCAATTGATGTCTTCAGACATTTTACCCCAAAGTAGCAGAATACACATTCTTTTCAAGTACACATGGAACATTTTCTAGGGTAGACCACATGTTAGGACATAAAACAAGTCTCAATCATTTTAAGAAGTTTGGAGATTATATCAAGCATCCTCTCTGACCATAATGGTATGAAATAAAATAAATCACAAGGAAAAGCTGAAAAACACACAAAGACATGGAGGCCCCATTGCATGTTACTAAACAATAAATTAGTTAACAATGAGAGGAAGGAAGAAATCAAAAGATACCTTGAAACAAATGAAAATGAGAACATAACAACTCAAAGCCTATGGGACACAGTGAAAACAGTCCTAAAAGGGAAATTCATAGCATTACAGGCCTACCTCAAATAGACAATCTAACTTTACACCTAAAGGAACTAGAGAAACAAAGCCCACAGCAAGTAGAAGAAAGGAAATAATAAAGATCAGAGCAGGAATAAAAGAAATAGAGTCTAAAAAGCAATACAAAAGACCAATAAAACCATAGCTGGTTATTTGAAAAGATAAACATGATTTACAACCCTTAGTCAGACTTATCAAGAAAAAGAGAGAGGACCCAAATGAATAAAATCAGAAATGAAAGATGAGAAATAACAACTGACACCATGGAAATACAAAGGATTACAAGAAAATATTGTAAACTACTTTATGCCAACAAATTTTAGAATCTGAACAAAATGGATTAATTCCTAGAAACATACAATCTTCCAAAACTGAATCGGGAAGAATCAGAAAATTTGAATAGACTAATTACAATGAATGAAATTGAAGCAGTAATAATAATAATAATAATAATAATAATAACCTCACAGCAAACAAAAGTCCTGGACCAGATGGCTTCACTGGTGAACTTTAACAAACATTCAAAGAAGACCTAACACCTTTCCTTCTCAAACTATTCCAAAAAATTCAAGAGGTGAGAAGACTCCAAAGCTCATTTTAGGAGGCCCACATTACCCTAACTCGAAAACCAGATAAAGACACTACAAAGAAAAAAATTACAGGCCAATATCCCTGATGAACATAGATGCTAAAATTCTCATCAAAATATTAAATCCAGCAATACATTTAAAAGATCATACACCATGACCAAGTGGGATTTATTCTAAAGATGCAAGGTAGGTACAATATTTGCAAATGAATAAATGTGATACATCACATAAACAAAATGAAAGATAAAAATCACATGATCATATCAATAGATGCAGAGTAAACATTTGATGAAATCCAGGACTCATTTATGATCAAATCTCTGAGCAAAGTGGGAATAGAGGGATCATACCTCCACATAATAAAAGCCATATATGACAAACCCACAGTCAACATCATATTCAATAGGCAATATCTGCAAATATGTCCCTTAACGTCAGGAATGAGACAGGGATGTCTGCTTTCACCACTCTTATTCAACGTAGTACTGAAGGTCCTAGCCACAGCAACCAGACAAGAAGAAATAAAAGGCATCCAAATTGGAAAAGAAAAAACAAAACTGTTACTATGTGCATATCATATAATATTGTATAAAGAGAACTCTAAAGATTCCACCAATAAACTACTAGAACTGATAACTGAATTTAGTAAAGTAGCAGAATACAAAATAAATAGGCAGGGATCAGTTGCAATTTTAGAAGAAACTATTAGAAACAAAAACCAAGACAACCCCATTTACAGCTGCATTGAAAAAAATGCATAGGAATAAATTTAACAAAGGATGTAAAAGACCTGTACTTGGAAAATTATAAGACACTGAATAAAGAAATTGAAGAAGATACAAATACACAAAAGCATATACCATGTTCATGGATAACAAAATTTAACTTTATTAAAATGTCCATACAACCCAAAGCAGTCTACACATTTAATGCAATTCCTATCAAGATACCAATGGCACATTGCACAGAACTAGAAATATTCCAAGAATTTATATGGAACCACAAAAGATCCTGAATAGCAACAGCAATCTTGAGAAAGAGAACACAGTTGGAGAAATCATGCTACCTGATATAAAACTATACTATAAAGCCATAGTAATCAAAAGAGCATGGTACTGCCATAAAAAACAGACATAGAGATCAATAGAACAGAAAGCCCAGAAATAAACCCACACCTTTATGGTCAGTTAATGTTTGACAAAGGATGGAAGAACATACAATGGGGTAAAGACAGTCTATTCAATAAAGGCTGTTGGAAAAATTGGACAAAAAAAAATGAAATTAGGCCATCTTCTTATACCATGCACAAGAATACACTCAAAATGGGTTAAAGACTTAAATTTAAGGCTCAAAACCATAAAAATCTTAGAAGAGAACATAGGCAGTAAAATCTTGGGCATTTCTCATAGCAATCGTTTTTCTGATATATCTTCTCAGGCAAGGGAAACAAAAGAAAAAATAAACAAATAGGACTACATCAAACTAAAAAGTTTTTGTACGGCAAAGGCAGCCATCAAAAAAATGAAAAGACAACCCCCTGAATGGGAGAATATATTTGCCAATGATACATCTGATAAAGGATTACTATCCAATGTCTAGAAAGAACTTAGAAAACTCAACACCAAAACAACAAACAATCCAATTTAAAAAATGGGCAAAGTATCTGAACAGACACTTCTCCAAAAAGGACATGCAGATGGCCACTAGACATATGAAAAGATGCTCTCAACACCACTAATCATCAGAGAAATGCAAATTAAACTACAATGAGATATCACCTCACACCCGTGAGGATGGGTATCATCAATAAATAGACAAACAACAAGTATTGGCAAAGACATGGAGAAAAGGAAACCCTCATATACTGCTGGAGAGAATGCTGATTGGTGCAGCCACTATGGAAAACGGTATGGAGTTTCCTCAAAAAATTAACAATGGAACCGCCTTATGACCCAGCGATTCACTTCTGGATATATATATATATATATATATATATATATATATAAACCAGAAACACTAATTCAAAAGAATATATGCACCCCTATATTCATTGCAGTGTTATTGACAATAGCCAAGATTTGGAAGCAACCCAAGTGCCATAAGTAGATAAGGGGATAGAAAACCGGTGGTACATTTACACAATGGAATACTGCTCAGCCATAAAAAGAAGGAAATCTTACCTTTTGCACAGATTAACACGGAAAGTATTATGCTCAGTGAAATAAGCCAGTCAGAGAAAGACAAGTACCATATGATTTCACTTATATGTGAAATCTAATGAACAAAATCAACAAACAAAATAGAAATAGACTCATAGATGCAGAGAACAGACTGCAGTTGTCAGAGTGGAGGGTGGTTGGGGGCTGCATGAAAAAAGTGAAGGGATTAAACAAAAAATACAACGTCATAGACACAGACAACAGCATGGTGATTACCACAGGGGAAGGGGGTGGAGGAGGTAGAAGAGGATAAAGGAGGGATAAATAGTGATGGAAAGAGATGACTTTGGATGGTGAACACATAATATATTGTATTATAGAATTGTGCACCTGAAAAACCTATATAATTTTATTAACCAATGTCACCCCAATACATTCAATAAAATTAAAAATCATAAAAATAAATCCACATCTCCTCCCATCCACCCCATCTATCCATATATCCATTCATTCTGTCATTCATCTTCCCATTTAATCATCCATCTGTCCTCCCAACTGTATATTTACTTATTTATTCATACATACATCCACCATCCATCTATGTATTAGTTCATTTATTAGTTTATTTATTAACTATTTATGGAGTCTTAAGAACTGGGATTATCTATCTATAATAACAAAAGCGTAATATGTTAATTAGACCGGATGTCCTTCTGGACAACCTTTCGGACGAAGCCAGAGCTGGGAGGGAAGCCCGGGTCCTGGGTGCTAGAGGGAAGCTGGTGCCGACAGCCGGGGGAAGGAAGGCCTACTCTTGCACGAATTTCGTGCATTGGGCCTCTAGTAGCTGGATAAATAAGGCAAAGTTTCTGGCCTTTACCAAGCTTCAGCTCTAGATGTGAAATTAAATGAGAGGCGAGAGAGGGAGAGAGAGAAAGGAAGAGAGAGAGAAGGAAAAAAGCAGGAGGGAGGAAGGGAGGGAAGGAGGAAGGAAGGAAGGAAGGGAGGGAGGGAGGGAGGGAGGGAGGGAGGGAGGGAGGGAAGGAAGGAAGGAAAAAAATGTCAGCTTTTATGAAGTGCTATGAAGAAAAGAAAATGAGGAGAAGGGGCTATATTACACAAAGAGGAGGTGACTTTGGAGCGGAGATCTGAAGGAATGAGGAGGATACCCTGATAATATCTGCAAGAGAAGCGGGCCGGGCAGAAGAAACTTTAGTGACGGGCTGGGTGTCCGTGATACCTGCCTGCCCCTTCTGAGAACGAGCTTGGTAACTTACATAATGCTGAGAGCTCACGTGTGGAAAAGGTTTGGAGCCCTTACCTCACAAGGCTACCACGAGGGCTAAACTAGGGCACCCGCCTCTGTGTGAGTGACGTCTAAGAACACTGGTTGAATGAGGGGAGAGGGTTTGATTTGGGGGGTGCCACATTTCTTAATCAGCAAATAGCTGCTGAGCATCCTGCATGGTCAGCCTCCTCTGTCCTACTTATGGAGTCTTCCCAGTCCTATTTATGGGTATATATATCTCATTGGGGATATATGGGTATATATATTCTTCATTGTCTCATGTAGTCATCCCACTTACGCTAAGAGTTGAGCCCAACTGTTGAGATGTCCATTTGCAACTGAGGCAGGAAAAAAATTAAGTCCTCATAGGATCCCAGAAGTCCGATGCCAGAGGCCCCGGGTTCGACCACTGGGCCATCCTGCCTTGCCCATCACTTGACCCAGAGCCACTGGTCCCAAAGGCAAATTCTTCAAGAGGAACAGCAGAGTGTGCAGGTCAGCTGGTCACTGCTTTCCCGGGGACACCCCTTCTCCGACGCTGCAATAGGATCTGCCCTTTGGCTCTGCTCCCTCCAAACCATCTCTTTTCAATAGGTTATTCATGATCTTTGAAGAACTGAAATCCTGCCCATGAGAGATGCACAGTGGGGAGCCCAGCGGAGATGCCCACAGATCCTGCACCTGCATCTCCATGGACACCCACAGGGCTCCCTCCCGCAGAGGCCCAGAGCCTCCAGGCCTCAGCGCACACACATTTCTTCCAGAGCACCTTCCTTGATCACCACCTCTCTCTCTCTCTCTCTCTCTCTCTCTCTCTCTCACACACACACACACACATACACACACACACACACACACACACACACTTCCAGCTGGAACAGGTGCCACTCCTCAGTGCTCTCCCTGCTCCCCCATTTCTTCTCACTCACCCCTATTGCACTGTACTCTGCATTGTCCGTTTACTGGCTGCCCACAGCCAGGAGTCTCGGGCAGTAAGGACCCCAGGTCAGGCAGAGCGAGGCTCAAGGCCCAGCTCCACCACTATTAGTTGTGTTGCCTGGAGCAAGTCATGTATCCTGTTTCGGCTCTCATTTCTTCTAACCTGTAAAGCAGGAATAAGAGTAGATACCTGACAAGGTTATTAAAGAGTCAAAGCTTATAAAGCATGGAGCATTGTACTTGGTACATAATTAACATTCGGAAGTGACTATTTGCATTGTGATTAATCCTTCAACGCGTTCACAGAGCCCACTTAGCTTGCTCTCTGCTGTATTTCCAGCACCTGGCACAATGCCTGGCCCACGGTCGGTGCCTAACTGTTATTTGCTGAGTGACTGGATGGGTAAATAAAATGCAAGAGGAAAGGACTGAAGAAGGAACAGGAGGTTAAGACATGGCAGGACCCTGGGCAGAGCAGTGTGGGCCCATCGTTCCCTCTCACTCACAGCAGCCCGACGAGACAGCCCTCATTGTGTGCCGTCTTAGAAAAGAGAGGAGAAGTGACTGGCCCAAATTGCTCAGCTAATGACAGAGCTCATTTTAAAATAAATCTTTATTTTCCAATTATAGTTGACACACAATATTATATAGTTTCAGGTGTACAGCATAGTGATTAGACATTTATGTAACTTACAAAGTGAACACCCCAATAATTCGAATACCCGGGCACCGTACGTAGTTATTACGATATTATTGGCTATATTCCCTATGCTGTACTTTACATTCCTGTAACTATTCTGTAACTGCCGATTTGTGCTTCTTAATCTCTTCACCATGTTCACCCACCCCCACCCCAATCTGGCAACCATCAAAATGTTCTTTGTATGTATGACTCTGTTTCTGTTTTGTTTGTTTATTTATTTTGTCTTTTTAGATTCCACATATAAGTGAAATCATATGGTATTTGTCTTTCTCTGTCTGACTTATTTCACTCAGCATAATCCCCTCTGGCTGTTTTTTTAAACAACCACAGAAGGGTGCCCACAGTTCATGGTCGGAACTCCATCCCCGCAAGCACTATCAGTGGGCCACAGACCATCAGATGTGGATGGCAGACCAGCCAGTGAGGAGGACAGAAAGTGGTGGCCATGGTTGAAATTTGGCCAGTGGATGAGATCATTTGGTTTCTCAGTGTTTCCGTAAGTGCGGGCCAGTATTTACACATTTGGAGATCTCTCCTACCATCCAGATTCCTGGCTTCTCTTGGTAAAACAGGAGCTGTCCAAACTCTGGGCCCTCATTCCTGCCTGGGACAAGGAGCTGGAGCTGAGCCAGGGCCCGCCACGCTCCCAAGTGGGCCATCGCGCCCCGATCCGGCCAACTCACGCGGTGCGCGTACCTCGGGCCTGCTTCACTGCTCTGCTCTCTCTGGTCCCTGTGCGTTGGCCACCAAGATCCACCACCCAGTTCATCACCTTCAATTACAGGCGGGACATGGAAGGCCAGAGAGGAGAACGTCCTGTCTAGGCCACACACGGCCCTCAGACTCTGCACTTTAATCCCCCTCCGGCGATGTCCTTGTCACGGCTGCCTCACGCACCTGCGCAGGGAGCACCGTGGGTTCAGTCCCTGCCTGCAAACACCCACGGAGACAGCGACGGCTGCAGAACCGATTTCCAGGAGAAACCACTGGTCTCTCCTCCCGGGATACAGAGTAAAGGGAAAAGAATCATGGCGACCACAGGAGGTAGCTGCTGGGAAATAATGCCCACACCCTCGGCGCATGCTCATCACCACGCCCGGATGGCTCAGCCTTCCAGATGCCAGGAGCCTGGCTTGGTGTGGGAGCTGCAGTGGCCCCGGTGGTTAAAGAATTAGCGTTGTCAGCCAGCACTATGTTCACTTCCCTCTAGCGGCCTCAGAGCATCGGCTCCTGGGAGACGCCCACCCATCCGGCCATCCTGCCTCTGCCAGGACGAAGAGTCAGAGGCCAGGCTTGACCCTCGGTGCCAGCCCCACCTCTGCTGGGCTGTGCTTCTAGTGTCTTCCAAGTGCAGCGTCCTGGAGCCTTGTGAGACTTGGAATTCTAGAATCACAATTCTGGACACAGGATCCTAGCCACCCTTCTCGTCCATTCCCTCAGTAATTGCCGCCATCCTGAACCAGAGCCAGCAAGCCCAACTTGAGTGAGCTTCATGGGCAAGGTCAGCCACCTCACAAAGTAGGGGAGGGAGAGGCTGGAGAAAACGGGAGCTCTCGGGGTTGGGCAAGGGTCCTGGTGTCTAGCAGTTGGTCGGGGAAGTCACCCAGCTTGGCACACCACTTCCTATCGTTGAACCAGAGTGCCAGCTGGCTTAAGAAGCTGCACGTGTTGGCAACCCCTGCAGGGTGTGTGAGTGTGTGTGTGTGTGTGAGTTTGTGTAATGCTTATGTGTGTCTGCGTGTGTGTCTTGTATGTGTGTGTGTGTGTGAGTGTGTGTATTTGTGAGTGTGTGTGTATATGTGTGTGAGTGTGACAGTTCCAACGCGTAGTGTGACTTCTCAGGCACAATCGAGCCTTGTACAGCTAGGTAAACACCCTCAGGTGCAATAACCCTCCTGTCTGTGATGACCAATAGGAAGGAAGGTGATTTGTTATGCTACTGAGGGTAAGTAGGAAACATTATAGATGTTGTCTTAGAGAAACGGAAACAAAGAGGAAGTGTGAACTGAGTCCATGATCACACTGGCGAGGCCCATCTACAGTGAGTACGTACTCACTTATCCCCGAGACGTTCCCGGGTCGTGCTAGCACTGACACTGACACTGTGCGCAGAGAGGAGCCCTCCCTCTGTGCTTTCTATGCTTCCAGGGCTGTTTGCTGGGGATGCCCCTGGGTCTGTGGCCATGCTCTCCAGCCTGGCCGGCCTGCTTTCCCAGCCGCGGCCAGCGTCAGTGTTGCTGCCAGCCCCGCCCAGAAACCAGAGTGTGCCCACAGCAACCTCTTCACAGATCCCCGGTCCCCGGTCCCCGGTCCTCGGTCCTCACTCCCGTCTCAGGACGTCAGTGCATGGTCTTTCTTCTGCCTGGAGTGACCCCATGGGGCCACCCTTGTTTAAAGGGCATTTGTACTTGAAACCCGGTCAAACTGCCAGGCAAGTTCACCACGATGCCTCCCTTTTCCTGGCATGTTTGGGATCTCCCTCCTAGCACGTGACCATCTTATTGGGGGGCGGGGAGGGGGATCTGTTTATGAGTCTGTCGCCTACTCTCAGCTGTGAGCATCTCCATGCTGGGAATAGCTGTTGCTTTGCCTTTTTATATCCCAGTATCAAGCACAGCTACAGGCACACACATAGTGTTCAACAAATGTTTGTTGAATTAATGAATTAATAAATGACTTAATAAGATCTCGGATCCTCCGGTTAGCTTGCCGTTCAGTGGAGGGAAGGTTCTGTAGAGCTGTCATGGTAGCCCAGGTGACCTCCCTCTTCTAATAACCTCCTCTCTCTGGTAAAGCAGGGCCGGGCGCAGTCAGAGAGGTGTGCACACCGCCTCCGGGTGGGGCAGGGCCCTACAGACCTGGGGTTTTCGAAGGTGTGGAGGGTGCCAGGCAAACGGCCCAGGGTCAGAGGACCCAGCACTGAAGCTCTCAAAGGCTGGCAAACACAGAGCGAGCAGGAGGGGGTGTCACCGTCCATGTCCCCAGTCGGCAGGGTGTCCCCACAGGGTTATGTTTCCCAAGACCAAGAACTTTTCTAGTTATTTCTGCCAGGAATTTGCACAGAGAAGAGAACACTGAGGAATGGACAGGGGCAATTAGAGAAAAGAGTTGCTGAGATGTCCAGGGAGGACAGAGGATAGGGGATGCGCCGCTGGCGTAACAACAGTTACCAAGCGCAGCGGTGAGGTCGTGTTCAGCTCCAAGCAAAAGCAAACCTCACTCCCAGGGGTGAACCAAGTGAAGGCTCGAGTTGCCTTAAATAGCCAGCAGCCCTGAGCTCTGGACACGGGGGTAGACTCTCTCTCGGTGACAAGGGGCCGCCCTCTGTCCTGCCCCTCCTGGCCTCACATCTGCACCCAGTCAGAGGGACGGAGTCAGGATGCACAGCCGAGTCTGTTCCTTTTCCTCGGGGAAGCAAATGCTTTCTCAGAAGCCGGCTCAACAGAAGTCCACTCGGGTCCCCGCACCCAGCACTGTGTGCATGGCCATCCCAACGTGGAGACTGTCTACGAAGGTCAAGCCGTCTCCTGAGTCGAGGAAGGCAGGAAGCCCATGGGCCACACCCGATATCTCTACGTTTGGGAGGCCTGAGTCCCTGCATGCCCACATCCCCCCCCTCGATACTGAGCTTACAGCCGAGTCCAAATCCCTGGACGTGGGCTTGGAGGAGCTCCTACTCCGTGCCAGGCGCCATGCTAAGAGCTGAGGGTGCAGCAATGCATGAAGCAGAGTTCACCGTCTCCCTGGATCTATGGTTCCAGGGCCAGAGCCTGTGCCATGATCTGTGTTTGAAAATAAAGTTTTGTTGGAAACAGCTGTGCATTCATTTGCATTGTGTGTGGCTGCTCCTGTGGTACAGCTGCAGAGGCGCGGCACTGTGAGGGCACCGGGCACCGCGAGGATACGGGGGCACGGGCACCACGACAACACTGAGTGGTTCTCAAAGCCCAGAGCACTTCCCCCGCTCCGGCTAGCGGAGGACACGGGACCCACAGGCCATCCCGGGAGGGCCAGCCATTCTGAGTGGGACGGCTCCAGCAAGGGGAGTGGAGTGATGCCGGGAGAGCGAGGGCAGGGGCTGGCGACCTAAGGTGGTCAGGGGAGTGTCTCTTAGGAAGTGACTTTTTAAAAAATATATTTTTTTATTCCTGATTTCAGAGAGGGAGGGAGGGAGAGAGAGAGAGAGAGAGAGAGAGAAGCATCAATGAGGAGAATCATTGATGGGCTCCCTCCTGCACACCCCACACTGCCACAACCCAGGCATGTACTCTGACCAAGAATCGAACCCTGACCTCCTGGTTCATAGGTCAACACTCAACCACTGAGCCACACCAGCCGGGCAGGAAGTGACATTATAACAACCACACGTGGTGAGGAGATGGTGTCCTGTGGGAAAAGCAGAGGGTGTCCTGTGGGAAAGCAACACCAAAGAAAAGCTCGAAGATTCCACCGGGGTGGTGGGGGGGGGGGGTTGGGGGGGGGGGATTGCCTTCAGGTGGGAATGTGAACTGGTGCAACCACCAGGGAGAGAGTGTGGAGGCCCCTCAAAGAATCCGGGGGTGCCCTGGCTGGTGGCGCTGTTGGCTGGAGCGTCGGCCTGCACACCAAATAAAGGTTGTGGGTTCAATTCCCAGTCAAGCCACATACCTACGTTGTGGGTTTGATCCCCAGTCAGGATGTGTATGGAGGCAACAGATCGACGTTTCTCTATCACATCAATGTTTCTCTCTCTCCCTTCCTCTCTCTCTAAAAATCATTAAAAACCTGTCCTCAGGTGCGGATTTTTTTTTTTTTTGAAGATTAAGGAGGAGCAGAGCTGGGAGAGAAGCTGGAGGGGCTGCGCCAGGAGAAGAGCATGCCCTGGAGCGTGGGCACGTTCCGCAAGACAGCCTCCAAGGGAGCATGGTCGATGCCAAGACTGGGCAGGTGCGGGAGTCAGAGAGGCGAGGGAACAGGACACACGACCTTTGGGGAGGAGTCTGAGGAACAGAGAGAGCATGTGGGCACCTCCACGGCTGGGCTGACCATGAGAAGCCCTCAGACACGCCCACCTGGTGTGCGAGGAGACGGCCAACCACCTTGTCACCGGTGCATTGACCTAGAGGTGGAGGAGCCATGCCACATGGGGAAGGCGGCACGCCAGACCATTGTCATCGGGTCATCCTGGAGCTGGCCAAGGCCTGCAGGGGGAGCCCTGTCCGCTTCCAGCGTTGCCTCACCAAGATGCAAACAGCAGCCGCCGGTACCTGGAGGGCTGCAGCGATGAGCTGGAGGCCCTCGGGGAGCGTGTGCGGGTCTCACCATGCAGCATCGAGAAGGCCGTGGAGGAGTACGAGGAGGAGGGACGCAAGAAGTGGCGTGGCCCGGGTGGCCTGGACCCCGTGGAAGTCGACGAGTCTCTCCCTGGGGACCTCCAGAAGTGCTTGGATGTGAAGGCCGTGCAAATGCTCCAAGACGCCATCAGCAAGATGCGAAGCACCACCCGCAGCTGCATCCACTCGGGCCTCTGGGCCCCCAACTCCAAACCCAGGGAGGCCAAGGAGGGGAGGGGGCAGGCCCAGGACCCTTTGCCAGAAGCTGTCAGCCAGATGAGAAGGATGTCAGCACGTGACCCGCCCCAGCCGCTGTCCGCCTGCCTGCAGGCATCTGCATCCCGCTTTTCAGAAAATGAAAATAGATGTCATTGCCCTACCCCCTAGCGGCCTTCCCTTTCCCCCACCCTCCAGCACTCATCCAAGCCTTGCTCTGAGTCCAGGGCCTTCACTGCCTACAGCTACCCAATCAGCATCATGCCCAAGGCCCCCGGGGCCAGGGAGGGCAGAGGTGGTTAGGCTGATCCACTGGAGAGGGGGAGGGAATTCAGCCGAGGGCCTGCTCCAGTCGCTGTGGGCTCTGTTTCCACTGTCAGCTGTTGAGTCTTCTATATGGTAAACAGCAGTGGTCTTCCAATAAAGTATTTCAGAAGCTCTGTAAAAAAATAAATAAATAAAAAGATTAAAATCAAACTACCGTATGATCCAACAACCCCTCTTCTGGGTATTTATGCAAAGTAAATGAAATCGGTATCTACATGTGATATCTGCACCCTGTGTTCATCACAGCATTATCTACAACTAGAGGCCCGGTGCATGAAATTTGTGCACAGGTAGGGTCTCTAGGCCTGGCTCGAGATCAGGGCCTATCGGGCCTTCCAGCAGCTGGCCACGGCCTTTCTTCCCCAGCTGCTGGCCACCAGCCAGGGCCTTCCTTCATTCCGCACCACCCCCTGTGCTGGGGTCCATGCCTTGTAGTTCTTTTGCTTTCTTTTCTTTTTCTCTCTACTACCCTCCATCCTCCATAACAGCTGACCCAGAGAACACAGCTTACTCCTCCTTGGACACCGACACCACCATCAAGCACGGCCCTGATGGACCCTTTGATGCAGCCCTTCAACTCGCTGACACGTCGGGAAGCCCCTCGCCAGTGATGACGCCTGCTAGCCAGACCAACAAGGACAACCAAACCAACAACTTGAGGACAGCTGAAATCATTGCTTGCCAGTCTTCTTCCGAGTCTTAAACAGCCCAATCTGAGAGGTGGCCGCTGATTTGCATGCGCTATCATTTAAAAAATAAAAAAGGGGGAGTTTGCCGGAGGCCGGTCCATCCTTGCTGCTTGACACAGTCGCTGCAGGAAAGAGGCATCCACACAGCATGTGTTTCAGTGGACCTGGCGTATGTAGCATACTGTTTTTAATATGTTTGCTCCCTTTAGCGCCATGTGTTTTAACCAAGGTCACCTCTCCGAGGAAGGTTGTTTCCCCAGGTGGGGATCTTTCCCTGAGGTTAGGGAGGGGATACAACCCCTTAATTAAGTGCCAGGCGGGTAATTAAGTTACATGGTCTTCACTCCCTGGAATGGAGATGAGAAACACCTTAACCCTTGTAATAGAAATTGACGGGATTGGAATCGGCTGGTATAAATACGGATGTAATAAGACAATAAACGTCAGATCCTCATCAGTTCCTGACCAGAACTCCGACCAGAACTTTGGCTGGAGATCCTGGCTATAGGTCCTGACTAGGCTGCTGACCAACTGAAGGCTGTCTTTGTGTCATTCCTTCTTCGCCGACTCCGTCCACACCTTTGGGGACCCCTGGACCTGCTGGGATTGGACCCCAGCACCCCTGGTGGTCAGCACACATCATAGCAAGCAATCGAACTCCCAATCTCCAGTCAAACTCCCAGGAGGACACTTTGCATATTAGCCTTTTATATATATAGTTAGTCAAAACATGGAGCAACCTGAGGATCCATCAAAGGATGAGTGCATAAAGACAATGTGAGATACACATATAATGGGAAATTACTCAGCCATAAAAAAAGAAAACCCAGCATTTGCAGCAACATGGATAAACCCAGAAGACAGTAACCTCAATGAAATAAGCTGGATATAGCAAGTTAGAAGCAGCAGCTGCCAGGGGCTGGGGTGTGGGGAAATCTGGTCAAAGGATGCAAACTTTCAGCTACAAGATGAATCAGTTCTGGGACCTGATATACAATGTGATGACTGTAGTTAATAATAACATATTTATATTTGAAATTTGCTGAGAGAGGAGATCATACGTGTTCTCACCACACACAGATGTTAACTATGTGAGGAAACGGATGTGTTAATTAGCTTGCTGCGGTGATCATTTCACAATGCACACCTGTATCCAATCACCACGTTATACACCTAGAATATGCACAATTCTTTCTTCTCAAGTATATGTCAATAAAGACTTTCAAGGGGAAAAAATAAGGGTATTAAATTTTTAAAAATTCCATGAGATAGGAAGGAGCTCCCTGTGTCTTGGGGGACCTATATGGGGATAAGTGGCCCCTGGACTGAGGCACGAAACGGGGTCTGAGATGTAGGCAGGTTCTCAGCCATGCCGGGCTTTGTGGGGCCTGGGAAGGGGTTGGGTTCTGATCGTATTGCAATAAGAAACCGAAAGCTGAACTGACCACTGCAGCTTCAGTACACAGAATAGATTGTTCCGGGGCAAAAATGCAAATGATGCAATCAAGGAGTGGCAGGAACTGGCTATGCATTTGCCGAACTAGTATCCCTTAGGAGGAGGAGAGAATATGGTGGGACCACACTTTCAGACTCTCTCGGGTAGGCGTGGCCAGGTGGCTGAGTTTTAACCAATGAAGTGTGAGTATAAATAATGGAGCCCCAGCCAGGCCTGACCCACAGACACTCCCCGCCTTATCCTCCGCACGTGTGACCCTCGGGAGCCACGTTCCGAGATGGTCAGGCCACAGCTTGCAGAAGACCGAACCTTGAAGAGCCACTTGGAGGAGAGGCGCCCACCCATCAGGAGCACCCACTCTGGACTTGGTATGATGAAAGGTGAGTGTGGGTGGTGTGTGAACCAGTGCGCAGGTTTGGGTCTGTTAGTTGGAGCTTGACCGTGACTGCCCGGCAGCGGTGGCGTGAGCGTCCTGGGTGACAGTGACCGTCTCTTATTCTTGGATCCTTCCTCAGGAGCTCACCGCTGTTCACACCTCACTGGCTCTTTCCTGGCTCTGCTAATCCTCCTGGACGCCTGCTTGCCCCCAGCGCCCTGGCCCTGTGCCCCCAGCATTGCCCTGCTCCCAGGGCGGCTGCTCCATTCCAGCTGCCTGGGAAGCTCTACCTTGTGCATTCTGCTGTTTTATGTCTCGGGTTTTCAACCCTTTAATAAAAAATGCATGCTGGATGAGAGGTTTTACATATCAAACAGGCCCGACTTTTAGGACGGCCTGCTTGGCGGTTCAAAACTGTTCCTCTTCTTTTTTTTTAAGTTTTATTACAATTGTTCTGAAAGAAATCCTTGTTGATATTAACAAATGTAGCCACCGAAGCAGATGCACATACCCAACAGCAGGAGAATTCATTACTTGCAGGCAGACCCAATCCGTTCCTTCTCCAAGGCCAGGCAGCAGAGGTCACAAGGAGCTTTCGGGGGACTCAAGCATGCCCTTCTGGCCAGATATGTCCTGGAGGGGCAGTGGCCTTCTAATTCCACTGGAATCTGCATCAGACAGGAGTCCCTAGGCGCGAGCTCTCAGAGTAAAAATACAGCACCTCCCGTGTGGGTAACGCGCTTTAGCTGCAGAAGGTCTGGCCCATCTTTTGGCTCCAACGGCTCTGCAGGGAGTAGAGAACGCGGCCCCTGAAGCTGCTGCTGCCCAAACTGTGGTCTCCACCGGCCCTTCCCCCCGTGTTTCCTGGGAGGAGCGCTGGGCAGGGGCGGCAGGAGATGCGCTGGAACCTGGTGGCAGTGATATTAGTCGCCCTCGTTGTGCACTGCTGTGTGCCAGGCGCTGTCCTCAGCACCATGCATCCCTTAAGGCATTGGATGCTCAGGAGTCACCATTGCCCAGGGGTCTCATTACCATTTAATACAGAAGAGGCACCTGGAGAATGGAGAGGGAGGTGAGACTGACCCAGGGAACCAGCCGGTCAGAGGTGGAGTTGGGCTCTGCACTCCGGAGGTGTAGACCCAGAGCCATGGTCTTTTTCTTTTTTCCTTTTTTAAAAATCTTTATTGTTGAACGTGTTACAGATGCCCCCCCCTTTTCCCCCACTAACCCCCCGCCTGACTCCTGCCCCTCCCCCAGGCCGTCACCACCCTCTTGCCGGTGTCCATGGGTTATGCATATATGGATACAAGTCCTTCGGTTGGTTTCTTCCCACTCCCCCTTCCCTCTGAAATATATCACAAGATGGAACCAGAGCCCCTGGTCTTAAACATTGTGCCAACTAGAGAAATAGCTGGTTAGCCCACATTCTGCCCTGAATAAGTTGTTTTAACCCGGGGAAAGGGGTTCTGCTTTTCTTAAAAACAGCAGCCTGCTGTTACCGGCGTGGTAGATTGTTACCATCTGCTCAGACCCCCAGTGTCCAGGCCCTCCGCTGTCCCTCCCACACTGACCCTGAGCCGGTCATGTGACATGCTTTGGCCAATAGGACCATCACAAAGATGATGCCGCCATTAACTTGAAAAGTGCTTGTGCGAAGGAACGGCCCCCTCCTGCTGCATTAGGGAACCCTGTGACCATCGTATGAGTGATTCTACACTGGCCTGTCAGACATAAGACACACATATCGTCCCAGCTCGCAGAGACAACGCCTAGACATGTGAATGAGATGGTGCTATTCATCCCATCCCATTCGAGCCGCCAGCTGACCCAGAGATCCTCCTTAGCATCCATCTCAGTGCTGGGAATCAAAGGAGTTCTAGAAAATTCTCACTGAACAGCACCTGAAAAGCAGGTGTGTGTGGCCAACATGTCACAATAAGGGACAAAGAACACTCTTGGTTGAGTTAGGACAGAGTCCAGTCCACAGGCCCCATAGGCAGCAGTGACCAACCCTGCCCTGCCTGGCAACAATCAGGCCCGCATGACCCGGGGTTCTTAGCAACCCAGTGCCACTCTGAGCAAAGAGATGCCAAGTCTCTTGGCCATGAGCACCAGCCATGCGGTCCCTGCAGAGGGAAGCAATCCAGCTCAGCGGTTCTGAGAGAGGAGAGGTGCACAGACCACTGGAAAATGTTTCCATTATCCTTTATAATTTGTTAAATGAAGACAGTGCAGATAATTTTTATGAAGTTAGATTTACTAAAATCTTAAAGGAATGATCATTACTCTGAGAGTATCCCTTCCTCTGTTTTTATGTGGGGATATCTATTCTATATGAACTAATGATAATAAATGCTATTTCTTGTATCTTTTCAATGGCCTATTTGGCAAATTAAACATTAATACCATTGTGGCGTTTTCTTAAGTTTAATGCTAGTGGATGCGGTTGCTCACGGACGCTGCCCTGAGCACTAAACATGCAATAACCAACCTCACAGCCTCTGACGTCAGGACTATTATTATTTCTCCTTCCAGGTGAGTAGCCTGAGAGCCAGAGAGGTCAAGTGACTCGCCAGAGGTCAGAGATCTGGGTTCAGCATTGGCATTATTAGCAAGACTGCATCCCAGTTCATCCATTCGTCCCTCACGCATCTGTTCAGCTAGTGCTCGCCTATGGTGCCTTGTCCTGCGCTGGGCATTGGAGACGGCAAGGCAAGGGGCAGCAGCCTTCCTGCAGCTAAAGCGAGCACCATCAGAGACACAAGCTCATCATTCCCATGGACCAGAGACACTCCAAGGCCATGGGAATATGAGGTGGATCTTCCCAGGGAGGATCGGTGAGTTAGAAGGTCTCCCTCTCAGAGGCTCACTGAAACAAAGCCTTTTCTCCCTCCAGTGGGTCTCCCTTGTTCTCCTCACTGGAACTGCCTTTCTGTAAATCTGGAATTCAGGGAGGAACACCCTCAATAAAGAACAGATCAGACCCGGAAAAGAGGCCAGACTGGCTGCCAGGTCTCCTCCAAGCTAAGCTAGAGGAGTCCTCAACGCTCACGCATGGAGAAGGTGGGAAACCGTGTCCTCCCCGCCTCTATCTTACCCGCGCAGAGGGCCTGCCGAGTGGACTGAGTGGAACCCTGCACACGGAACGGACTGCAGCCGAGGGAGCTGTCACAGACGCCCCAACTTTCACTGTTCTGACTTCACTGTGGGTCAGAGTCCCCCGATTCCAACTCACTGGTCCTAAACTGTCTCTCTGACGTGTGCATTTTTTAAGAGGAAAATATTTTTTCTTTATTAAGGTATTACATGTGTGTCCTTATATCCCCATTGTCCTCCATCACCCCACTCATGTCCTCACCCCCACCCCTAGTGTCTGTGTCCATTGGTTATGCTTACATGCATGCATACAAGCCCTTTGGTTGATCTCTCCCCCTTACCCCCACCTCCCCCTACCTTCCCTCTGAGGTTGGATGGTCTGATCGATGCTTCTCTGTCTCTGGATCTGTTTTTGTTCATCAGTTTATGTTGTTCATTATATTCCACAAATGAGTGAGATCATGTGGTATTTACCTTTCTCTGACTGGCTTATTTCACTTAGCATAATGCTCTCCAGTTCCATCCATGCTGTTACAAAAGGTAAGAATTCCTTCTTTTTTACAGCAGTGTAGTATTCCATTGTGTAGATGTACCACAGTTTTTTAATCCATTCATCTATTGATGGACACTTAGGCTGTTTCCAATACTCTGCCAAGACCATCTCAAGCACTCCTAAGTCTGACAACCAGTGACGTGGGTCTCTCTTCTCTCCCGCCTCCTGCCTCCATGTCGGGGCCCACTCCTCGCCTTCCCGCGTGCATGCAATGGTGCACTCATTTCCAGCTTGGGGGCCAGCAGGTGACCACATTGGGATTTGGGTTCAGGAGGCAGTAGAAACGCTCACAGTTCTTTAGAATGCACTACATTCCCTATTATTCCAGCTCTTCCTGACATCCTTTCATTAGGTATTGGCCATCGGGAGCCATTGGGTCCCTAAGAGTAAAGGGATGCCTTGTTTGCTGTTGATACTGTTCTTTGTGTAACAACCTCCCAGGAACCCTACGAGGAGGCAACATGGTTATAAGAACAAGAGCCAGGCACCTTGCACCCCAGCTGAATTCCATCAGAATCATGCTACTTCTAACACCGCTGTCCAGCACTTGAGTTATATGGACTATAGATAGTGCCTCTTGGGGAATTAGGAAGGATGTCACCATCCCCAGGAGACAACAGACCAGAGATGGCAACTCTGGATCTCAGCTAGACCCTCTCATGCTAACATCTGGGTAGTTCAGCAGATGGGAGGGTTAGATTTGGTCTCAGAGCTGTGTCCTAGACAAGGTCCCCTGAAGAAAGAGCCTAGATCCCAGCTGTGGGAGGTCTCATTCACTTCCTACAGAGTGAGACATGTGTTCCTCCCCAGGGTCAGGCCAGGATCACTGTAATGCAGCTGGGGCTGTGAATTACAGCCAGGGATTTGGGGTGCAGCGTGGAAATCCCTGCCTCAGTTCTTCTCCTATTTTTTGGTCTCATTCACATTTGGGAATCTAACTCATTCCTGAGCTCTATTCAGGATGGTGAGATTAGGTGACCCCGAGGCTCGGTTCAAGCACACAGGGTGAAAGATTTCAGACACAAACTGATGAACAGGAATGGAAGATATTGTTGGAGAGAATATGCTGTTCTATCGATTGAGCCTCCAAGTTCACATCTGTAAAGCAGGGCCAGTATTACCCAAGGTGCTTACCTCACTGCTTGGCTCGTGACAAGCAGCAGATGGCACCCGCCACTGTGGTTGTGGTTGTGGTTGTGGTTGTGGTTGTGGCTAATGTTCCAGCAGTTATCTCAGACCCAAGGGATGAAACAGAGATTTTAGAAAAAGGCAAGTTTGGTCTGGACCTTGAAAGAAGAACTTCTGGGGCGTGGGATAGAAAACAACAGCCAGGCTTGGTTTTGCAGTCAGAACTGAAACAGTAGGATAGAGAAACGAAAGGAAAGGCAGATGAGGCAGAACCTAATGGGCTCCAGCAAACAGCCCCAGCCCTGCATGGGGCAGAGGAAGTCTGAAGCCAGTCTGAGAGGCAGCTTTTGGTTTGAAATCCTGGCAGGCTCCGCATGAAAGAATGGGGGATGCCGGAGGGGCCTGACATGCAACAGCAGAGGAAGCAGAGACCTGGCTGCAACAGAAAACGCCGCGATGGCCACAGGAAGTGTGGGAGCTCACATCTTAGTAAGGAAGGGTTCCCGAGGCCTGGGAACTCAGAAATGAAGAGGACAAACGGTGAAAGAAAGAGCAAGGGACAGAGAACATTGCCTTTCAGGAAATCCAAGGAAATATCTACTTGGAAAGTATTACCGAACAGTAGCCCCATTTCTGAAATATGAAAGCTGGAGGCCAGGACCTTGGACAGGGCTCAGGCACAGCTTGGCACTGGGACACCAGGAGTTCAGGGACAGGGAAATAAGAGCATTTTAAATGTGGAGGAAAAAGACACTCAGTGTGAGAAAGAGAAGTCCAAAGAAAGGTGTGCAATCGGAGGCACCCCCATTGCACACTTCCAGGCTTGGCTAAAAGAATAACTAGCTAACCCTGGCTGGTTCCCAGGGGCTTGGGAGCCCTTACTAGTACCTAGATGACCTTAAGTCATCTTCAGGTTTCTACCCATTTCAGTAGAAAAGGCAAACAGCTGGGGAAATGTTTCTCTGGGTTTGAGAAGTGTGATGTCATAATCAACCTTTCGATTGAGGATGCTTAATCGGGTTTAAGTTGACAAGACGCCAGACAGCTTGCACTACTGACCCAAAAGTCCTGAAACTGAAATGTCATTCTCTTTTTATTCGCTCTTCTTTCCCTGTTTACTGCCCTCAAATAAAAACAAGGCTTTTTATAGCCCATGGCTGGTGACAGCAGTCAGAAATTGTAAGGAGCATTTGCAGTCTGTCTGGAAATAACTTTTTTTTTTTAAGGAAGATGCTATTGTGTACAAGAAAATTTGTGTTCACCCTATAGTCCCCGTAGTTTTAAAACTTTGGACAGATGGGATATATGAGAGACGTGGGTTCTGAAGTGTCTAACTTTAAGAGGTTAAAGAAATGAGAGCCGCCGAAAGGCAATCAGAAGCTTACTGGATACCACAGTCTCTTGGCTGTGACAAAGCAGGGTAAGAAGGTTATGGGGTAGAAGAAATGACCTTGTACATTATTTTTGCATCTTTTATGCTTTCTGGAAATAGGGGACTGTTTTTGAAACGAAGAGATGTCTAGTGTTAGCTTTAATGCAGTAAAGAAATGGTGAATGCATTTTATATTGCTAATGCCCTATAATAATTGGGCCATTCTATTATTCCAGGAATGTTATATAAGCCTCTCTGGAGAATTTGCATAGATATATAGCTGAGCATAATTTGCACAAACCTACTGAACCATTAGTATTACTTGGAAATGCAGAGCAGAACCACCTGGGAAATTTATCCAAAATTAAAAATAAGGAGTTAAAACCTGAATAAATTTTGGGTCTCCATGTGGCTCAAGTCTTGACATGAGGTCACATTTCAATGCTTATAGTTACCACCTGTTGCATGCTTACATTGTGCAAGGCAGCCTTCTGGGTTCACCCAGACATTATCTCATTTAAGCCGTACAACCACCCTGTGCGGTAGGCACTGTTAGTCCTTGCTCCAAACCACCTGTCGTCTCCCGCCCAAATCACTGTAATAATCTCCTCTCTGGCCTCCCTGATGTCACGCATGCCCTCTGCGAATTTTCTGACAGTGCATCTCCCAGGACATGACATGAGCCGCCCCCCTGCCCTGTGCACAGAACCCCCCAATGGCATCTGATTGTGTTCAGCATAAAAGCCAGATTCCTTGTTTCGGCCTACAAATCCCTGTATGATCAATTTCCCTATGATCTGTTCAGCCCCAGGCTCAATTCCCTCTTCTGTGTTCCCCTCACTCCAGCCACACTGGCCTCTCCTTGTTTTGTGAATATGTTCCCATCATAGGGCTAGCTGCCCCCCCCCACTCACCCCAATAGCCACATGGCTAACTCACTCCCCTCTTACCACTTGTTTGCTCAAATCTCACCTTCTTAATGAAGCCAATTCTAATCACTCTATTTTTAATATTTAAACATCACAATATTTATAATTGAACCCTACCCACCAGGCAGTCTTGTGTTCTTTAGCTTGCTCTACGTTAACATATCACTTAATTTACAATTTATTACATTTGTGACTATACACACAAGTATGTAATTTCCAAGAGAACAGAGATTTGGATTTGCTTTATTAGTGATGTTTCCCAAGCACCTAAAACAGTGCCTGGCACATAAAAAAGGTCAGTAATCATTTGTAGAAAGAATGAATTCCCGTTTAAAAATGAAGAAACTGTGGAACTATGGCATGGAATGACCCCGGATCAAACGTGATTCAGGCCCCAAATAAAAACCTGGTCTGATCCATTAAATCAGTGCATTTATCCCTTCAAATAAAGACAATCCATTAACCAAAAGGTGAGTTAAAGGTGATATCTATCAAAAAGCCCCTTTACTCCATAACCTGTCCACACAGATGCTATATGTTCTCTCTTTCACATATGGATTTATGTCTTGCAGATGATAGATAGATAGATAGATAGATAATAAGTATAGTTATTGATAGAGAGATAAATTCACAAGAGAAGTACAAAGTCATTTCATAATTACCTTGACTTACACAAAGGGGCCCAGCCCCATTTTGTGAGACAACTGGAGGCTGAGAATGAAGGAAGAGTAATCAATATGGAAACACTTAGTGGGTTAGGGGAGGAGGCTATGAATACCAATAAATTTTAAAAATCTGTTCTTTTTAAACATAAGATTTGAAAGTTGCTCACATATGCCCTTATGCTGCCTCGGTAGACTGGGGATGAGGATCTCCAGTGCATGCTGGTTAAGAGAGGGGTGGTCTCTGATTCTAGTCTATGTCATTGTGGAATGGCCTTGACTGAATTAAGGAACCAGTAATGATTAGAGATTTCCTGAGACAAAGTCACAAAGTGCATGAACACTCGCCCTGACACATTTGCAGAGTCATTGTAAGACTGGAGAACGCCAGGGAGGAGCCGGGAAGGCGGCTCTGGGACTCCACAGTCACCCAGAGGGGCAGCACACGCGGGGCTGGTGGAAACCCTGGCTGACATGACCATGTTTCCTATTGGAAGAGAATAAAATCTGGATAGAAATTTCCAGTCCTTCTTGCAACCATATTCCCAAAGGAAGAGGCGGCTTATATGTGGACTAAAGGTCCACCTGGATCATGGTCCAAGAATGCAGTGTTTGATTCAACATTCCTTCTTCCATGGAGAATGCTTCCTGGAGTCTGACGTTCCCTTCTGTTTGCTTCTCTGTCTTGTCAGCATGTTCATCCACTGCTACTTCTGGGAGGAAAAGCCACCTTCCTGCCAAACTCTGAGAGCCACGCAGGAAGCAGGCCTGAGAGCAAAGGCCTCCCAGGAATCTCAAGACATTTTCCTGGTCCCCGATTTGAGGCGATGGCTCAGTGCTATGCTGGGCTCTCAGCTCTATGCAGACCAGCATCATCAGAGGCGGACCATGGAGAGCCCAGCATGCCCACATGACTCAGCAGGAGGGCCTGGGATCTGCCCAGCCAGGGGCTGCCCTTCATCATTCTGACCAATTCTGACCAGGGGAGGGGCCCGTGGGCACAGCTTTACCAGTGAAGTGGAGATTTGAGCCAGCTTTGTGGTCCTATGTCTGATAGCTTTGTGCTTGAACACAAAAACTTAGCCAGTCTCTCACCCACACAGACATGCAAACCTGGGAATCCTGGACCCATGCTGACTAGGGGAAGCCATGCCACCACACACACATACACATACACACACACACTCACACACACTCTCACACACACACTCACACACACACACACACACACATGCACCTACATTCACACACTCAAACACACACACTCATGCTCACACATACACATGCAGCCACACTCACACACTCACATACCCACACTCACACATATGCTCATACACTAACACACTCACACACACATACACACACATACTCACACTCACACACTTACATACACACTCATACACTCACACAAGCACATGCATCCACACACACTCACACATACTCACACTCACACACTTACATACACACATTCACACAAGCACACGCACCCCCCACACACTCACACATATCACACACTTACACACTCACACACTCACATATACATGTACATGCACACACGCTCACACTTAGCCAGTCTCCCTCATCCACAAAAACATGCAAACCTGGGTATCCTGGACCCATGCTGATTGGGGGAAGCCATTCCACCACACACACACACACACACACACACACACTCAAACATACACTCATGCACTCACACACTCACACACATTCACACACACACATACACTCATACACTGACACACATACACACGCATGCACACACACTCATAGCCTTCACTGGACATCTTCCAACGAAGGACACCATCACCATGCACCGAGGCATCCCTGGAGCTTCAAATCCGAGTAAACTGAAACTGGACAGGACACTCCCACCAGCCTGCCATTGGAACCTCCGCTGTGGGCCTCGCTCCCAGGGGCCAACTCGCTGAATGTTGATGCCTGCAGTCAGATCCAGAGTCAGGTTTGCTCACAGGCACCCTGCACAGCTCCCACCACTGATCCCTCCACCCACTGCTTCTACTCCCAGCAGTGGGCACTGAGACCACTCAGACAAAAACACACAAGTCACCCAGACACATCATTTCCCCAGGAACCTTCAAATCATTCATTTCTGACCTTCTGGCCGCCCCTCCCTCTCTCCCAGGAGCTGGAATCTCGCGCAGCCTGATGGAAGGTTCTCCGGGGAGCGCGGCCTCGCCGGGCAAGCTGACACTGTGTCTTCAAACATTTTTAATTGCCCTGTCAAAATGACAATTACAGGGCTAATTATGGAGGAGACAATACCAGATCCACTGACTGAATCAAGCGTCAACTGAGTTTTATGTAATTATGCGATTTAATGAATGGAGGGCTGCGGTAATGGACGATGGCTGGTTAATTAGGAACTCCCTTTATGCTAATAATGCCATTTATTTTCCACTCACGGTATTTACTTTCAGTGTCTGAGGTGTTGGACGTGTCTTGCTCTGACACTGGCATGCGGAGTGTTTTTCAGAGCGTTTGGCTGCCAATTGCGCTATTTACAGGCAGCAGACGTCTTCCATTCACCGACTGAAGAGCTCCAACTGGCTCCTATTATGTGAAAAGCATCTCATTGTAGACCTAGATTTTAATTACCCTGCTTCTTGGTGAGGGCCCTGTGTCTTCCTTCTCCTGAGACCCGAGAGAGAGGACAGTGAGGGACTATGGCCGATGGCCCTCCAGGTGCCCCCACCGGGGCAGCTTATGCAAAGGGGCAGGGAGATCCTTTTGTGGTTATTCTTACCCACCAGCCCTCCTCATCTCCATGGGTGGCTTTCCTGAAACATCACCCAACTGGAAAGCACAGCGGAGAGTGGTGGCCCTCAGCCAGGCCCCTTCCCACTCGATGACGTCCAGAGACATTTTTGGTCTCAGCTCGGGGTTGCTACTGGCATCTAGTGGGTCGAGGCCCGGACTGCTCCTGGGCGTCCTGCAATGCCTAGGACGGTCCCCGCAACATGGAATCCTCTTGCCCAAAATGTCAACAGGGCTGAGGCTGAGAAACCCCATACCGTAGATCAGTGGTTCTCAACCTTCCTAATGCCATGACCCTTTAATACAGTTCCTCATGTTGTGGTGACCCCCCATTTCATTGTTACAAATTGAACATAATTAAAGCATAGTGATGAATCACAAAAACAAGATGTAATTATATATGTGTTTTCCGATGATCTGAGGCGACCCCTGTGAAAGGGTCGTTCGACCCTCAAAGGGGTCGCGGCCCACAGGTTGAGAACCGCTGCCGTAGAGTATCCCATCAAGAGGCAAGCAGGTTTTCGCCACCCCAGCTTCACAGAAGAAAACAAATATCTCGCGGCATCTGAAACATGATAGAACTGTCAACGTTATGTGAAGTCAGCTACATGAATTGTGAAGCGTGAGCCACAGCTACGTTTGTTCTGCAACAGTGTAAGAGCGCAGAGTTTTTTCTCTTGATGAGAACAGAAAAGTGATGAGCGCTGTCTCCTGGAAGAGGCCGGCTCCTCGCCTTGCCCTCCGGTCTCCAAACACCCATCACTCAGGCGTCTGCGCTGACGGTCCTCCCGGCCTAGAGCAAAATGAGAAAACAAAGAGGAATGTGCTCGGTTTGTATAATGCTAAATTCCGCCAGTTTTTCATTTGAAGATTGTGTCTTTCCTACTTTCCAGGAAGGCATCTTGTGCTCTTACCTGGTCAGCATCCTTTTTTCTGTCTTTAAAAAGTATCCCTTACTCATTTTTCAGCGTCGGGTGGTGCCGGACTAGCTCCCACAATCCACAGTGGGCCTCAGACCCAGGCCTGCCCGATCCATCACACAGGCGTGAGAGAGCCGGGCGTCAACCCAGGATTTGGGATGAGGTCAATGAATCCTCCTCCTGTCTGCTGGGGCGGCGGTGGGATGACAAAAACCTGGATCCGACTGAGGCATCCTGCCACCCAGGGATGAAATGTGCCCAAGGTCTGTATGTAGTCAGCACAGGGAAGGTAACGAAGGAGGACACCGAGGGGGAGGAGAGGGAGTGAGGAGGAAGAGAAAATTATGTACGTTATCTTCTGCTTGGGATCCTGGTCCCAGCCATTCCTGCCGCCTGGTAGCTGCCCAGCTTTGCGGCGTTGGAGATGAAAACATTTTCTTCTGGGTTGATCGTCAGCTCCTCACTCTCCTTCTTTGGCTTCTCCTCAGCCACGCCCCTGGCCCCAAATGCCCTGTTCCTCAGGGTTCTGTCACAGTCCCTCTGCCCTTTCCTCTGCCCCCTTCTCAGTGAGGGCCTGTCCCACTTCTGCCCTCAGTGACCATGCTTGTGCTGAGGACTCCCCTTCACGTCTTGGCCCGGATGCCACCACTGCCTGCTAGACATCTCCATGGAGCCCCCGGCACCCACAGCGCCCCACTGACAGCTGCACTCGCACTTCCCCCTCCCTTGTTTCCCTGCAATCCCTGTGGCATGGACAGCAACAGCATTGCCCCCCCAGGCACCATCCTCAATCCAAACTTCCTTTCTTCTCATCTGTGAGGTCCTGTCTGGGCCACCACTTTGCACTGCCTGCCTCACCTCTGCCCCCTTCCTCACTCTCCCACATACTCTCTTCTCCATCCAGACCAAATGCTCCCTCCCCATGAGCCCAGCCCTGCTTGGAAGGCCTTCTCATCCTCTCTCCTTGAAGCCTCCAGGCCTCCAGAGGGACCGGGTGCCCTCCCCACACTCCCAGTGCATACACGTTTCCCTGAGAGCGCCTACTCTGATCATCCCTGGTCACTGAGCTTCCCGACCCACGTTTTCTTTAATGCTGGTGACCTTTCCCCACAGGAGGACGCTGGTGTCCCCATCTACAGATGAGAGGAATAAGATTACCGACCTTGAGCCAGTGGCTCAAATTTGGGAGCCAGAGAGAAGCAGGACCGGGGTCTGATCCAGGCAGGTCTGGCCGCAAACCTGTCTGGACCACGACACCAGGTTGGAAAGCCAGGGCTGGAGTCTAATCTTCACCAGTGTCCCCACTGTCCAGCAATGCCACACTGGGTGTAAAGAAGCTGGGCTGGTTTAATTAACAAAAGAATGAATACAGAGAACTCTAAACCTCTTGCTGAACACGGGCTTTTGTTTTTCTTTCCTTTTCTTCTGTAAAAAGGCAGGGTTGGGGCCCAGTCACCTTTCAGATTCGATGACACTATAGTTCTAACGAAAGCAGTCAGCTAACAGCTTGCAGAAACAAGGGACTCGCCAGTTTCTGTCCTCGTATCCGTCATTTTCTATCTAAAAAGAACTTGCTCATGTGCCATTGCATTGTCCAAGGAGAAATGCCAAGTGAAGGAAGCTTCTAGAAATCTCTTTCTCTGTCTTTATTATTTTCCACCTCAAAAGTCTCAATCAGTGAAAGAAATGATATAGTTTTCCATCACCTGGTCCTCCTGCTCCCAATACCCCCTTCTGCTTAAGAAAAAAGATACAGAATAGGAAAAAAAAAAAAAAAACAGTAACTGTAATAAAAGCAAGAGAAGCAATGTCTGCCTGCTGGAGCGGCGCTTTCTTCCCCAGCACTGGGTTCAAAGTAGATCTAATTAGCTGGGCTCTGACCTGGAAAGAGAATCTGTGCCTGGTTTGCACCTTAGCTGGATTCCAAGAAACAAGCCCAGCTGGAATGAGGGTGACGATCATGATGCAGTTCATGTTAGTGACCTTATGGGATCAGGTAAGCAAAGCACGCTGGGACGTCGGCCGCCCACTTCAACGTCCCTACTGCTCCCAACCCTGCCTGCACCTGCTTTTAAAGTCCCTTCACGGCCACCTCTGCATCTCCCCAGAATGAACTATGTTTACTGCTCAGCTCTGTCTGATCCTTTAGCATGTGGTTCGATCCTTCTCCTTCAGAGAAAAGAAACCTGATGGTTAGGAGAATGAACTTATTTAGATTACTAGTGGCCCAGTGCACGGATTCATCACATTGAAATGAAATTAATTAGAAGAAATATTTTAATATCGTTATTCGCCCTTTCTCTATAACAGAAGTGTCAGAGATGTCACTTTCTTTCAGCTTCAGAGGTACGTTGTGCCAATAGTTGGTCTTCAGACATATTCTGTTGACGACGCCACTTTCTTTCAGCTTCAGAATGTCAACAAAAAAACCAAATTCACAACTGACAATGACAGACGGAAACACACACATGTGATTGGCGCCAGCGAGAGCTTTATATATATCGCTCATGCACGAGTCAACTTAGCCTTTTATAGATATAGAATAAACTTGCTTAATTAGATCTGCTTTCTGATTTAGCTAAACCTTTTCCAGCCCAGTGAAGCACCCCAATTTCTCTTCAGGTAATTGTCAGCAACATAGCAGTAAATATCAACATGAAGCAGATTATTACTGTAGATCATGCAGAGAGAACAAAGGGAAAATGTTTAACTGCAGCAGTGTTTCACTATATTCTGTGCAGTGAGAAAACCTGAAGTCATGTTCAAGGTCCACCATTTCTTTTAATTGAGGCTGTGTTCAAGGATATTCAGTCGGGTCAAGTTTCTAAGCTTTCTAAATCTCCATTTTCTGGCTAATGAAAAGAAAATGGGATTCCACCAAGTCTTCTATCTGTCTACTCCAGGACTTCTGTGAGGATCAAATGAGATGAGGCACAGGAAAATGCTTCACAGACATTTGGTTACAGTGTGAAATGTTTCCACCTGGCTATAAAGCAAGTCCTGTTCCTGGGCTGAAGAAACTGCAAGGAGGCTAGTCGCTGGGGAGAGGAAGCCGGACGTTGCTATGTGACGTCATTACCCAGATGGTCAGACAATTAGCATATTAGCCTTTTATATATATCGATAGTACCTACAGGAACATAACATGACCTCACTGAGTCTCAATTTCTGCATCTGCAAAATGGCCATAAATACCTCATCTCTTTTGCTCACAAAGGAAAATTTGAATATCCCTGAACACAACCCCAATTAAAAAGAAATGTTTCTTGTGGAAGGAATTTCAGCTGCTAAAACTTGGTAATCAGCGCAAGCCCACATTTTAGTGGTTACTATTCTGCCAAGTTCCAAGGCCAAAGAAAGGGGAGAAAGAATGTGTAGCTTTTTTAAAGAGAATATTTGAGAGACCGAAGCTCCTTAATTCTTCATTGTGGAGGGGAAATTGAGCCTTAAATTATTTATTGTATTTTAAATTTACTGACAGAAGCAGTTTTGAAAACTTTGCTGTTCTTTTTGAAAATCATTAGCCTACTTAAATGTTTTAAATCTTTTAAACTCTTTCCTATTAAATGGTGAAGTGCAGGGGAAGAGTGCTCAGCAGAGTAGGCTCTTCAGAGCAGAGAGAGGACCTCACACCCCCCTCCTCCATGGAGTGGGACGAAGACTCATCCTGGCCTTGACCTCTTTGCTGGGTCAATCTTACCCAGAACTGGTGGGTAGTGGGGAGTGGAGTGCCATTGTATGGGGTTCAGTGCAAAGAAACAGGACCCCGAGCCCTGAGTTCCAGGTGAAGCAACCCTACTGGTTGCTAATAGAAACCCCATCACAAACCAGCAAGTGCAAGAATATTATTGGTTGGCTCAGATCCCCAGGATGGGCTCTACGAAGCCATGCAGTGGCCCAGCCACAGCGACTGGATCAGGGGTGTGCACGTGAGCCGCTCAGAGAGAATGAGAGGGGGCGTGCCTTCTCCTGGGAGCAGCCTGAAAATGTTTGCTCTCTCTTCCTGGGATGCCTGTGGGTAAGGGGGGGACATTTTGCCCCCAGGTCAGTTACCCTCTTTCCATCTCTCAGCCCTTCTTCCTCTGGGAGGGTCACACTCTTCTAGTCACTAGGTGTCAACCTTGTAAAGCTTCGTGTCTGGGTTGACTTTGCCTGGACTCTGCTTCGTGTGGACTCTGGGGAAGTGGAGTGTGTCCTTAGCATAAGCAAGGCCCAAACAGGTTTGGGTTGCCGTCCAGCATAGTACGCAGGCACAAGAAACACCGCCCCAATAACCAGATTAGGTCTGGTCCAGCGCCTCCCCTCGAAGGTAAGTGGGTCTCAGTCATCAGTGGGGCTCCTTGTCCAATTCCCCGAAGGCCCCAGAGTCTTACACAGTTCAGGCTACGGGGTCACACTTGTCACCTGACATCAGGACCAGCTCTATAATTTGTGCAAACTGAGACTATGGTGTCCTGTGTTCGAAAATTATTAAGCATTTTAAGAAGGTAACAGAGAAGCATTAAGCCAAGCACAGGGCCCTTCTCGGTGCATGCACAGGCCACGGGCCCACAAGGCTGGTCTTGCCTAACCCAGGTTACCTTTGCAGTTCCTTATGGTTCCATGAAGCTGCTCATCCGTGTCACCTCCCTCACCTTTGGCGTAAGTTCTGTGCCAAGGCTGATGCCCTAGATCAGTGGTCGGCAAACTCATTAGTCAACAGAGCCAAATATCAACAGTACGATTGAAATTTCTTTTGAGAGCCAAATTTTTTTAACTTGAACTATATAGATAGGTACATTGTTATTAACTTAATTAGGGTACTCCTAAGGCTTAGGAAGAGCCACACTCAAGGGGCCAAAGAGCCGCATGTGGCTCGTGAGCCGCAGTTTGCCAACCACGGCCCTAGATGCACCATGTGGCCATTCTCCTCCTAAGTCAGCCACTTCCCCAGGACCCTGGGAGGAATCGATGTACAGAACCCCAAAACCTACCACATGCACATCTTTGGGGAATGTTCCTCAACACGTGCCAAGTGTCCCTGCCCCTCCCCACTCCTCCCTCGGGCACAGGAAGCCCCAGGGGGTGAAAACTCCGCTGAAACCCTGCTTGCACATCAATCTGAGAAGAAGGGAAGTGGAGAGCTCTCATTTTTTTCCTTAAAAGCAGCAAAAAATAAAACACATAGTACTAACTCGATACATTACCCTGCAGGGGAGTGACATGGTCAGATTTATGTTCTATAAAGATCTCTCTGGCCACGATGCAGAAAATAGATTGTGTAGGGGGTCAGGACGGAATGTAGAAATACCAAATAGGAAGCTATTTCAGAATCCCAGAGAGAATAGCAATGGCCCGAGTGTCAGCGCAGACACGGGGGTGCACACATCCAAAGACGCTTAGAAGATTGGCACCGACGCCAACGTCGCCTCGCCCAGGACCCACTCCCTTTACTCCTGATAAAATCCAAAATACCTTCTGGTCGGCGAGGCGTGCGTTTAAAAATGTGCACTTCCCAAGCCTCCTTGCATAGAAGGGTGACGATGTAATTCAGTTACAACTAAG
Organism: Myotis yumanensis; assembly: GCF_028538775.1. Classification (NCBI taxonomy): domain Eukaryota; kingdom Metazoa; phylum Chordata; class Mammalia; order Chiroptera; family Vespertilionidae; genus Myotis; species Myotis yumanensis. The sequence goes on along the minus strand of NW_027223755.1, from coordinate 107,653,098 downwards.
AAAATATAAGAAGGCTGGGGGAGGCTCCTGGGCTTTTGAAAAGGAAGCAGATTTCACTGGCTCCCATTTGTGCCCTGTCCCTGATGCTTTGCCTTTTCTCCTGCCTGGAATCTGAGGGCTATGCCAGGAGGTCCAGCAGCCAGTTGGGGCCTCGAGGTAACAGGCACACTGCCGAATTCCAGGGGCCAGAGGTGGTAGAGAGGCCGAGACACTGGTGACACCTCAGAGCTATGGAACCCGGAGCCCCCTCCTGCCTTCTCATCACCTGAGAAAAATAAACTGCTTCTCCGTTTGGTCGATGTGATTACGTTTTCTGCTTCAAAATGCACCCCCCCACCCCCCGCAATTGGTGCCCATAGACACCCAGCAGGACTCTGGGGAGTTGTGACAGGGGGTCCAGGCGTGGGCAGCGGTGCCTCCCGAGGACCCGGCCAAACCCGCAGAGTTTCTCGACCAACCGTAAAGCAAGGCTCGACCACATGTGAAGCCCAGAGAAGTCGTAACATTTAACAGGGAGACAGGTATTTAGGTCCTAAACCCATTTCCTCCAAAATATTAAATCAGCAGCAGGAGGGCCCTTCAGCTCCCAGGGCCGCTGTGTTTATGAGCAGAGAGGGGGTTGTGATTCAAAGCTCTGGCCAAGAGCAGGGCTTTACTAGAGCGCTCCGGGCCGCCTCCCGCCAGCTCAGAGCCCAGGGCTCGGAGTCATAAAGATCCGGTTCTCATCCCAGCTCCTTCGCACGTGCCAGCTGTGTGACCCGGGAGGGCGTGACCCTGTCGCCTCACCACCCCAGACTCGACGTCCTCATCTGTAAAACGGAGCTGGTAGCAGGGACACTTCACCGCTTTGTCTTGGGGATTAAAGGAACGGAGGCACATCCAGAAACCAGCTGAGTCTCTGGCACAGGTAAGTTCTCAGAAACCGACGGTTCCCTCCCCTTCCTTCCAGCCGTCAGCGCCTTCCTTCCCAGGTTGCCTCTCCTCACTGCCTCTAGAGAAGGAAATGAGTTGGCACTCGCACACTTCTAGGAATAAAAATGTCCTCACCCCATTTTACAGGCAAAAAAACGACGCCTACAGTTATGAGGGCCAGTCTCCTGCTGCCCAGCCTCCTGCTGCCCGGCCTCCTGCTCTTCCCACCTGCTGACGCCACTGCTATGTGTATGATCGCCCCACTGAAAAGGGCCACGGCTGGGCGGGGGCAGCTGCTGGGATAGGACGCCAGGAGCGCAGAGGCCCCGGAACCGTCGGCTGGCCCCCTTCCCGGGGAGGCCCTATGCCTGGGACCCGTGTGTATGCGTGAGTGCTGATTTGCACCATGGCTTTAGGGATATTGGCCACCCACAGAGTCCTGTGCACGGGGAGCACTACAAGTCCAGGCTCCCTGCAGTTGGGGTGGTCACAGGGCAAGTTAGCCAATGGGAGCAGCCTGCCCTGAGCCACCAAGGTCGGTCCACACAGCCTCCCGCCCTGGCTTCCCCATCCTCGGTCCCCTCTGCTGGGGCTCAGCCAGGTGGTAAGACCTGAGGGAAAGGAGAGCCACGAGGGGACGCTGAGTCTGCGCATAATTCTGTGCAGAAAGCTGCTCGCTGACCTGACGCGCGGGCAGGGCTGCTACGCAGGTGAACGCGAGTCTGATGCGCTGAACGCTGCAGGTTGGACCGTGTGTCACTGCAGGGCAGCCCAGTCCCCCGCCGACACGCGTGCTGAGCGGCACGGAGGACGCTGAGAACAGGAACGTGCCCAGGGAAAGGCTCATTTGGAGTCTTTTTTTTTTTTAATTTTATGGTTTTGATATTTTTTTTGTACTTTAAAAAAGTGGTAATACTTGCATAAAGTCAAAATACCAGAATTACAAATCTATATAGAGGAAAAAATGAGTTTCTTTTCTGTCTCTAACCCATCTTCCCTTCCCAGGAACAACCAAGGTCTTGGATATTCTTTTAGAAAAATTCTACAACTATACACATGCACAATATAGCTCCCCAATTTTCTTTGTCTAATATATTGATTAGACTGTATATATTCTGATATTATTCATCATCATTATAACCATGAATTTTAATGATTGTCCTACTTTAGCACATCAAGAACTTTTAAATAAATACACCATTATAGGGATACTAGAGGCCCGGTGCACAAAAATTTGTGCACTGCGGGGGGGGGGACCCTCAGCTAGGCCTGTGCCCTCTCGCCAATTGGGGAGTTGGGGCGCCGTCCCCTGTCATGCACAGAACAGGGCAGATTGGGAGGTTTCAATGCCACCCTCAGTCACGCTAAGGGTAGGGCCGATTGGGGGGTTGGGGCACCGCCCCCTGTCACACTCAAGGCAGGGTCGATGGGGAGGTTGCGGCGCCACCCCCTGTCACACACAGAGCAGGGCCCATCACGGGGGTTGGGGCTCCGTACCCTGTCACACACAGAGCAGGGCCGATCAGGGGGTTGAGGAGCTCGCCCCTGTCACTCACAGAGTAGGGCCGATAGGGGAGTTGGGGCACCGCCCCCTGTCACACACAGAGCAGGGTGGATCAGGGGGTTGGGGCACTGCACCCTGTCACACTCAGGGCAGGGCCAATGGGGAGGTTATGGCTCTACCCTGTCACACACAGAGCAGGGCCCGTGGAGGGGGGGCGGGTTGGGGAGCCGCACCCTGTCAAACACAGAGCCGCAGAGCGATCAGGGGGTTGGGGAGCTCCCCCCTATCAGGCACAGAGCAGGGCTGATCAGGGGGTTGGGCGCCTTCCCCTGTCACGAACAGAGCAGGGCGGATAGGGAGGTTGTGGCCCCGCCCCCTGTTACTCACAGAGCCGCAGGGTGATCAGGGAGTTTGGGCGCTGCCCCCTGTCACACTCATCCCGGTGCCGGGAGCCTCGCTGCTCCGCTGATCCCGGTGCTGGGAGGCATATTACCCTTTTACTATATAGGATAGAGGCCTGGTGCACGAGTGGGGGCCAGCTGGTTTGCCCTGAAGGGTGTCCTGGATCAGGGTGGGGGTCCCCACTGGGGTGCCTGGCCAGTCTGGGTGAGGGGCTGAGGGCCGTTTTCCAGCTGGCGGGTGACTAAAGCTCCCAACAGCTCCTTTTTTTCTTTTTTTTTTTTTTATTCTGGGCCAGCTTTAGCTCTGAGACCTTGGCTGCTGAAAGCAAGTTTCTGGCCTTTGTTTTTCCTTCTGTATTTGATACAATGTTTCGGTCCAGCTGGCTGAACCTGGCTGACTGACAGCCGGTTTCTGGGGTTTTGTTTAGCTTCTTATTTGCAACATAGTTGCTTAGACTTGCAGCTGAGAGGCCGGCAACTCAGGCAGGGAATGTTAGAGTTCGCCGTGACTGGAGCAAGGAAGCCTCCCTGTTCGCTTCAGTGCATGGCTGCCGGCCGCCATCTTGGCTGACAGTTAATTTGCATAAGTATATGCTGATTAGCCAATGGGAAGGGTAGCGGTCATACGCTAATTACCGTGTTTCTCTTTTATTAGTGTAGATAGTTCACTATTGTAAACAAGTTTCCTATCCTATATAATAAAATCCTAATATGCAAATCAACCAAACGGTGGAATGACCGGTCGCTATGATGTGCACTGACCACCAGGGGGCAGACACTCAATGCAGGAGCTGCCCCCTGGTGGTCAGTGCACTCCCACAGGGGGAGCACTGCTCAGTCAGAAGCCAGGCGCATGGCTGGTGAGCGCAGCGGCAATGGCAGGAGCCTCTCCCGCCTCTGCTGCAGTCAGACATCTCCCGAGGGGTTCCGAACTGCAAGAGGGTGCAGGCCGGGCTGAGGGAACCACCCCCCTCCCCCCCCCCCCCCCCCCCAGTGCATGAATGTCGTGCACCGGGCCTCTAGTTAATATATTTTTATGTGGTGACATTTTGCTAGTTGTCCAATACTTGACATTATGGACAATGCTAAAGTAGATATCCTAGCACTTATACTTTTGCATACAAGTCCTTTCAAGAAGTTTCTGGGTCAAATCTTCTGAGTATCATTTGGTTGTATTATATGCATTTTCGGTGGCTTCATGCAGTACCTACTCTTTGTGCCTTCTTTCACTCACCACAGTTATTTCTACATTTTCCTGCACTGTTGTGTGTATCAGCAGCTCTCTCCTGCTTATTGCCAAGTCAATCCCATTAAGTGGCTATGCCATGACGAACATTCACCTGACAACGAACATTTGGGTTGTTTCTGGTTTATGACTATGACAACTAGATATGCTATGGACACTCATGTAAAAACCTCTGTATGGCATAGGTTTGTTAGGAAATACGTAAGAATGAAAAGACGGGGTGGTGAGGGACATTTAACTTTTGAAGAATCTGCCAAACTGTTTTCCAAAGTGGTTGTACCATTTAATTCCCACCAGCAGTGTGTGAGAATTCTGACTGCTCTGTCCCCACTAGCATTTGGCATGCTACGTCCTTTTAAATGTAGGTGTTGATTTTCCCCTCAGTGACCCATGGTGAGCACTGTTTCATGTGTTCATTTGCCATCTGCGTTCTTGGCTAAAATGTGTGCTCATTATTATAGAATTGTTCATTTTCTTATTTTTGAATGTAGAGCATTTCATGTTTATTCTACCTCAAGTCCCTGTCAGATGTAGAATTGGCAAATATTTCCTCCCTGTAAGTGGCTTGTCTTCTTTTTCTCTTAACCATGGCTTTCAAAGAGCAGATGTTCACATTTTTATAAAGTCCCCTTATTGATTTTTTTTCAGGGATACTGCTTTTAGTGTCATATCTAAGAACTATTACCTCACCCAAGATCATAAACGTTCTTGTATGTCTTCCTCAAGATCATAAATGTTCTTGTATGTCTTCTTCGAGATCATAAATGTTCTTGTATGTCATCTTTTACAGTTTGGGGTTTTACACTTAAGGGTAGATGGTCCATCTTGAGTTAATTTTGGTATAAGACATTTGTTATATATTGAAATTCATTTCTTGCTGTGGATATCCAGTTGTTCCATCACCATTTGTTGAAAAGATAAACATTCTTTCACTGAATTGCTGTTCAAAATTCAATTATCTACATGGGTGTTCAAGTATTTCTGAACTCCCTATTCTGTTTTATTGACCTATTTGTCTATCTTCATGTCAACATCTCATTGTCTTGATTACTGTTGCTTTATAATAACCATTGGAATCAAATGAGTCCTCTAACTTTGTTCTTTTCAAAGTTATTTTGACTAGTGTAGGTCATTTGCATTTCTATATAAATTTTAGAATCAGCTTAAATATTTCTATTGAAAAGACCCAAGTTGCTGGAATTTGACTAAGATTGCACTGAATCTATCATAAGTCAATTTGGAGAGAATTGACCTGTTAGAAATATTGAGTCTTTGGATCCTCAAACACAATGAAGCTCTCCGTTTATTTATATCTTCAATTTCTTTCAGCAAAGTTTTGCACTTTTCAATGTACAGGTCTTGTAAATCCTTTGTCAGAGTTATTGCTAAGTATTTTCCATTTTTCTGCTATGGTACACGGTAATTTATAATTTCTATTTCTAGTTGTTTCATCGTGAGTACATAGACACACATTTGTTTTGAGCATTCCCATCAGTACTAGTTCTCATAGCTTTAGATCCCAGAGGATTTTCAACATGGACTTTCATGTTGTCTAGAATAGAGTTCTACATCTTCCTTTTTAGGCTGAGTGTCTTTATTTCTTTTTCTTGCCTTATTGCACTGACAGACTAGATCCCCCAAAGCAATGCTGAACAGAAAAAGTGGGAGTGGATATCTCTACATTTGTCTTTATTTCAAGGGAAATATATCCAACCTTTTCCTAGTACGTGTAATGTTAGCTATAGGTGTTTTTTTTTAATGTAAATCATTTTTATTTTTCAATTGCAGTTGACATGCAACATTATATTAATTTCAGGTGTACATCCCAGTGTTTGACATTATATAACTTACTACGTGATCATCCTGATGAGTCTCACATCCATCTGACACATACATATAGTAATAGAATATTATTGACTATATTCCCAATGCTGTACTTTACACCCCCATGACTATTCTGTAACAACCAATCTGTACATCTCAAACCCTTCACCTTTTTCACCCATCCCCCCAACTCCCCTCCCTTCTGACAACTGTCAAAATGTTCTCTGTACTTATGAGTCTGTTTCTGTTCTGCTTCTTCATTTATTTTGTGTGGGGTTTTTTTTAAAGATTCATTTGTTGATAGATATGTGTTTATGCCAATTTATTGTTTATATTTTTTTCTTCTTCTTCTTAAAGACTCTTTGACATTTCATGTAATATTGGTTTGGTGGTGATAAATCACGTTAGCTTTTCTTTGTCTGGGAAGCTCTTTATATGTCCTTAGATTCTAAATGATAACTTTGCTGCATAGACTAATCTTGGTTGTAGGTTCTTGCTTTTCATAACTCCAAATATTTCTTGCCAATCCTTTCTGGCCTGAAAAGTTTCTGTTGAGAAATCAGCTGACTGTCTTATGGGAGCTCCCTTGTAGCTAATGAACTGCTCTGCTCTCTTTGCTTTTAAGATTCTCTCTTAGTAATTAACCTTTTGCGTTTTTATTGTGATGTGTCTTGGTAAGGGCCTCTATGGGTTCATCTTTTTTGTGACTCTTTGTGCTTCCTGGACTTGTATGTCTATTTCCTTCACCAGGTTAGGGAAGTTTTCTGTCATTTTTTCAAATGGGTTTTCAATTTCTGGCTCTCTCTCTTCTTCTTCCAGCACCCCCATGATGTGAATGTTGGTACAGTTGAAGTTGTCTCAGAGACTCTACACTATCTTCATTTTTGTAATTCTTTTTTTCTTTTTGCTATTCTAATTGGGTGTTTTTTGCTTCCTTATATTCCAAATTGCTGATTTGATTCTCATCTTCATCTACTCTACTGTTTGAGTCCCTGTAAATTATTCTTCATTTTAGTTAATGTATCCTTCATTTCTGCCTGGTTCATTTTCATGTCCTTTTTTATGGTTCCCATGCCCATTTTTATGCTGTTGAAGTTCTCTCTAAGTTCGAATATTATTCCCTAAGTTCATTGAGCACCCTTATAACCAGTGCTTTGAACTCTGCATCTAACAGAGTGCCTGTTTCTATTTTGTTTAGTTCTTTATCTAGAGTTTTGTTCTGTTCTTTCATTTGTTCTGTTTTTTGTCTCCTCATGTTGGCTGCCTCCCTGTGCTTTTTCTATATATTTGGTAGAGCTGCTATGTCTCTCAGGCTTGGTAGGGTGGCCTAATGTGGTAGCTGTCTTGGAGGGTCCAGTGAATGTCATAGCCTCTCCATTTATCTGAGCTGGGAACTCCAGGTGCCCCCGTCCCCCATTTTGGCTGTGTGCACCCTCCTCTTGTAGTTGAGCCTTGATTGCTGTTGCACATCAATGGGGGATGTATACCAGGCCAATCAGCTGCAAGAACTGGCTGGTACTACCGACCACTGTGTAGGATCAGATGTGTTGGGGCGGGCCACCCAGAACAGGAATAACTCCAGTGAGGCTCTGGTGCCCGCTGAGTCTGCCCCTTAAGTGTGTCACTGTGTAGGTGGCTGGGTGCTTCTTCCGAGTGGTCTGAAGCTCTGGGGCCGCCAGGGATGTACAGGCCAAGGTCAGCCACCACCTGTGTTCTGCCACGGCCACTCACCATGACCTACAAAGCGTTCTCCAGATGGCTGCTACTTGTGCAGGGCTTGGCTGCTACTTGTTTGGGGCTTGAAGGTGCCAAGGAGAGGCCACGCTGCCAACCGAGACCTGCTGCTCCTAGTGCTGGCCCTGTGGCCACTTGGGTAGATGTACAGAGTACACTGAGACCAGATGCTGCTCACCTGAGATATTTTGGGAATCTCTGAAGCATGAGCCAAGACAGGCGGTTTATATGGAAAAGCCACTGGAAACGGCTTGGGTGAGCCCACAAGTTGGGTGGGGCAGGGTCTCAGGGAGTCACCAGGGCAGGAAAAAACATGTGAGCCAGGTTGATGGAGACTCAGCTATGGTACCTGACTGCTGGCTCTGAGGGAGGAGGCTTCTGAAAAGGAGCAATGGCCTCTGCCAGCACCTTTGTCTGGCAGATAGCTGCCTCCCCAGTTCTCACCCTGACGGCAGACAATTCAGTTCCTCCCCACATGTCCCTGGTGTCTTTCCAGCTGCTCCCCAGCCCTGGAGCTCAGAGGAAGTGAGTCCAAGTAAGTCTGTGTGCGAGCCCTTTAAGAGGAACTGCCTGGGACTCCAGCAGCCCTTCCTCTCACTTAGTCTTAATCCCCACTGCTTTTCACAACCAGAAATTATGGGGATTTCTCTTCCCAGCACTGGAACCCTGAGCTTAGAGGCCTGGTGTGGGGATGGGATCCCTCGCTCCTCAGGGGGACCTCTGCAGCCTAGATATCCTTCCCAATTTTAAACAGTCACACATGGGTGTTGGGCCAGCCCATTCTGCACTTTGCCCCTCCTACCAGTCTCATGTGCTTTCTTATTTAAATCCCTAGTTGTAGGACTTCCATTAAGCCAGATTTTAGGTAGCTCTGGATGATGGTTGCTCTATAATTTTGCTAGGTTTTTATTGGTATTTATTAAAAATACTCTCCTATTTATGGATGCAGGATTTTTTATATCCCTATAAATATTCTTGAGCTGTGTTTTGGGATGCAGTAACATTTCTTGAAAACAGTTTGACCTTGTTAAGGTTTGCTTGGAAACCTTCTTAGTCAGGACTGCTGAGCTCCACTGAGTGCTCTGCCCATTGCTCCGTGGTGATGAGGTTCCCTCTGTCCTGCTCAGCCCTGTCTGCCTCAGCCAGCCATGTGGCTTCAAGGGATCCTCTCCCAGGTGTGCACACTCTGAGAGCCTTAGCTCCCATCCTGCAAGCTTTGGGCAAGGCTGGCCACCCCGAGGCTAGGGCAGGAAGCATCTGGAGTCTAAGCAGGTAGATCTGGAAGGTGGCAGAATGTCAGCTTTTCTCAGGGCCTTGGGAAGGGGTAGAGAGAATAAAACCCAAGCTGGCTCCAGCCAGGTGAGCGTCTACTAACATGAGACAGCAAAGGGAGCAGAAAAGCAGTCGCCGGGAGGCAGGGGTAGGGGATGGAGGCTGGGGGCAGGAGGCACCAACACTTTGTGTGAAATGAAATGCCAGTGTCAAGGCTCTGAAGGTCTGACAGGCGATCAATAGCCCCGCTGAGATGGGAGCAGCAGGGTCTCCCTGCCAAAGGCCACAGGGACGATGGCCCGGCGAGACAGCCAGGGGTGGGAGAAAGCGTGTCAGATGCTGGCTGGGAAGCGGAGAATTCTTGCCTGAGGTTTGAGTCCAGCAGGACACCGGTAGTTTCTGTCTGCCCAACCTCCAGCCCTTCAAGTCTTCCGGAAACACCATCCCGATGTCCTTCACTCTCCTTCCAGGTCGTTCTGGTGAGGTGGACCCACTGCCAGGCGCTGAGTGGGCATGGACTCCCGCCGGCTCCATGAGAGCGCAATCGGGCTTCGCTGGAGCTCTGAGGAAGGCTCATCGTGTTTCCCAGAGGTGGCGGAGTTGTAGGATAGACGTCAGCCCCGCAGACAAACAGCTTGGCACTCCGGTGGGAGCCTCCCGGCGCTGACAACACGCAGAGGAAACAGCCGAAGGACAGAGGCAGGTTCCCGGGATGTTTTGGGACACCTGGACCCAGCCACACCTGAATGTAGGACCCCCTAGATCAGTGGTTCTCAACCTTCCTAATGCCGCGACCCTTTAATACAGTTCCTCATGTTGTGGTGACCCCCAACCATAAAATTATTTTCATTGCTACTTCATAACTGTAATTTTGCTGCTGTTACGAATCGTAGTGTAAATATCTGATATGCAGGATATATTTTCATTGTTACAAATTGAACATAATTAAAGCATAGTGATGAATCACAAAAACAATATGTAATTATATATGTGTTTTCCAATGGTCTTAGGTGACCCCTGTGAAAGGGTCCGTTCGACCCCCAAAGGGGTCGCGACCCACAGGTTGAGAACCACTGCCCTAGATGTTTTATTTGAGGGAGCCAGTGGATTTTCCTTTTCAGATTAAATATGTTTAACTCCTACAAGTAGAGACTGGGATGGACATGACCCTTACACGTACCCCTCAGACTCAGTCCTTGATTAGGGAACCAGGATTTTTTAACTGGATGCTCCCCTGCCCTCCCCTCAAGTCTGTTCAGTATGAACTTGCTCATCGGGAAGATGGCCAGTTGGCCAGCAACGCAGAGGAGTCTTACCCGCTCAGGCGGCTCAGCCCGGGACTCGAGAGCACATGTTCCTGGCCCTGGTCACCCACGCCCTGGGGACACTTGAAGGGCTGCTCCCACTGCCCTGGGTCTCTGTGGATGTATCTACAGGTCCCGTTTCCCCAAATTTGGAATACAGATATTTTCGTATAGTTGTCTATATTTAAAATCAAATATTTTCACATGAAAACTCAAATATCTGATTTTTCCTTTAATCAAAAGAACTGGAAAATGTGGTTCCTGGTGTCTTCATAGAAGTAAGGAGAGCTGCTCTCCTATCTATGCCCTAGCTCTCCAACTTGCCGCAGTCCTCACCGTTCCCTGTTGTCTCACACCCCAGCCCACTCCACTCACTTTTCTGATCTTCCTGATGCGTTCATGGCCTTGAGCCCATGAGACCTTTATGGTGAGGGCTCTGAGCCCAGACCCCAGAGGGCTGTGGGAAAGTCACGTGGGAGGTAGAAGGCAGGAGGAAGACTGGCCTCTGTCCTGTGCACTCTACACGCCAGGCACGTTCCCAGCAGAGGCAACATGAGCTGAAGCTGGTGCCGGAGAGAGAGGCATGAAATGTGCAAACCCAGCATTTCATCCTTTCCCACCTAAATGTCCAAATACAGAGCAGAACCATCTCCTGCCCCAAGGTAAGAGTCCAGAGAGAACACAGGTCTGCTGCAAACAGTAGCACACTATTCCTTGTAACCCTCATGTTTCCACTGTAAAATCAGTGTGCCTTTTACAGTCTATTTCTTAATATTAACAAACGTTGTGGCCTTGGCCAGGGTTGCTTAGTGGTTAGAGTGTGTCAGCCTGCACACCAAAGGGTCATGGGTTTGATTCCCGATCAAGGGCTCATACCTGGTTTGTGGGTTCGCTCCCTGCCCCTGGTCTGGGAGCGTGCGGGAGGCAACCAATCAGTGTGACGCTCTCACATAGATGTCTCTCTCTCTCTCTCTCTCTCTCTCTCCCTCTCTTCCTCTCCCTCTCTTCTAACCACCTCTCCCTTCTTTCCACTCTTTTTCTGAGAAATAATGGGGGGAAAAATATCCTCGGGTGAGGATTAACAAAAGAAAAAAAAGTTGCATAAACTTGAGCTTCTAGCAAAGTGGGCCTTGTTGATTTTGGAACCTCCTGTGTTCTCCTGACTCGGAGGTGAGCCCTGGAGCACACGCACCGCCCTCTGAGGGACGATGGTGAGCGGGTGGGTATTGTGAACGCTGTGTGCCCCAGGCTCTCCTGCCTCAGGACACTGCGCTGGCACAAGGATCACCCCTCCCCCCCCGCCAGTCCTCCATGGCCACTCTCATCTCATTCACGGTCTCGAACAAGCATCACCCACTAAAATGGCAGCTTCCCGCCTCCCTCCTACATCTCTTCTCCAACTGTTTCCATGGTTCATCACTTTCTATCACATCATGTACTGTTCTTGGGTCTTACGTCCACTGCTCATCCCCCATGGAATGCGAGCTCCACAGGAGATGTGTTTACTGCATCCCCAGACCCCCCTCCCCTCCCAATAAGCATTTGTTAAAGGAATGATGGATGGATGGATGGATGGATGGATGGATTGGCGAACGAATGAACAAATGAATGAACGAACGAATGGAAGACAGATGGGTGGTGTGTCCTCTCCCGGGGCCCCCTGCAGGCGTGATGATAGTGCTGTGCATTTGCTGTTGAAAGAACTCAAATAGGAAAAACACAACAATACAAACTACATCAGTGTTTTTGATGTCAAAGGGCTAGAGAGACCACGCAGAGCAGCAGCGGCTCCCTCTGTTCTCCACCCGGCCCTCAATCCTCTCCCATGGCACTGTCCGGGGCCCAGCACCTCCGTCGTCTGTCCTTGCCTGTCCTCCGTCTTCCCCACCGAGGCTCGGCAGAACAGGCAGCATTTTCTGGGTGAGAACAGGTGCCCTCAGGTTCGTGGCCCACAGGCCAGGACCCGGCGGCGGGCAGGTGCTCATGTCTTGTGACCGCACAGGCCCGCCCTTGCTCTGCAGGCGCCCTCGTGGGATGCACAGCCTGGGCCGGTCGCCTGGCAGCCCTGTGAGCAGTTTTCCCCGGGGATCCAGGTGGGCAGTAAACGCCATGGTACTTAATTCCTCTAGAATAAAATTAAACATGACTTTAACCCCTGCCCCCCAAGCTGGAGGAAAAGCCCATCTTGCAATTACCTCGGCTCGCCTTTCCCGGTGTGAATGGATTTAGGGAGGTTCTGATGAAGTAAAAGGGGCGAGGCCTTTTGACGGCGTCGGTGGCTAGATGTGTCGGGCCATGTTGGGCACAGGACACAAGGAAGGGGAAAGTCCCCAGGAAAGTCAGGGCGCCAGAACCACAGACGGTGGAAGAGCCTGCGTACCCCGAAGGCCAGGGCTGCACTGTGAGGCTGGCGGGTGGGGGAGGCTGTGCTGTTCCCAGGGCACTGACTTCCTTCTGGAAGCCATTCGGGGCCGCCTCGGATCACCCCCTCACCTACCTGCTCATCCAGTCACTCAAGGACTGTACCATCCCTCCTCCCGCCAGGCCCCACCCCTGCTAGACATGGGCTCCTCCCTGAGGGACGCAGACACAGCCCCACTCAAGCTGACCGGCACGTCAGCCAGGACACAGACAAGCAAGCAGCCACATGGATGTCTAACTGCAAACGGTGAAAGGTGCCTCCAAGGAGAACGCAGGACGATGCCAGAGAATAAACGGGGGTCAGGGCAGCTTTCCTGAGTGACCGGTCAGCTGACACGTGCGATGAGACGAGAAGAAGCAAGCCAGGCCCCGGTGACCGGGGAGGCTTCGGCAAGGGCCTGGGGCAGCAAGGCGACCGGGTATGTCTGCTTTTCTATAGGGACACGGCCACAGCCTGCGTCACGTTCTTGACCCACACACTCTGAGTGGGCGCACACTGTGGGAGGCACACCCTTAGCGCCCCATTCCCTGCATCTCCCTGGGGAGGCCACGTCACTCGGGGAGCCCCAGGGCCGAGATCGAGGGGCACAGTGCTCCTTCTGTGACACCCCATCCTCTCCGGTCCTCTTCATCCTTCCTGCTTGCTCCTCCTCCCTTCCCACCCGCCCCCACCCCTGCAGGTACAGAGCCTGCAGGCCCGAGCAAGTCACACAACTCAAAAAGCCAGAGCGACAAGGCAGCAGCAGGGCCGCAGGCAGAGACGCAGCTTATAAACTGTCCGGCCCCGGCCGGCGCCTGTGAAATGTTTGGCAGCCCAGGAGATGGATCGGCAATATGCCCCAGGCCACACTTCCAGGGCAGAATTGAGGCCATCCTTCCCAGGAACGGCGTCGTAGATCAACCTGAACACGCTCAGCCCGCCGCCTACCACCGCCACCGGCCAGCTCGCCACCCCCACCTTCCTCTGCGAGCTCCGAGCTCCGCCTGGACTTAGTGGGAGGACCCGGCCCTGCACAGCAGGCGGAGGGGCAGCGGCCTGGGTGAGACAACTCAGCAAGTTCAACACCAGCTTTTCAGTTTCCTGAGATACAGTTAAATCATCGTGGTAGCAAAATGTGGAATGAAACGTTACAAAGACTCACCCGCTGAGCTTTCCCCTGCAGAGACCGAGCTAAATAATCTGCCTGCGTCACTTCACTGAATCCTCGCCTGCCCTGGGAGCCAGGCATCTCGCCCAGTTCAGGGATGAGCACATGAGGCAGAGAGGGCAGTCAGAAAGCTGAGGAGCGGCCGAGGGAGGCCCACCGGTTCCCCATAAGGCGGATGCTGAGGCAGAGTTGGGGTGCACACAACGCGTTGGGAGTTATACCAGTGAGAGGAGGCCAGAGGCCGGTGGGCCTTCAGGAGGCTCTGCAGGCCTCGTGGGTCTGCCCGCAGCGTGAGCTCATGGCCAAGGCGGCCGAGGGGGGCGTCCTGCACGGGAGGAAGCTGACAGGCCCACTCCCTCCCAGGGCCTCGCTCAGAGCCAGGGGCCGTCCCAGAAGAACACGGCTTTCCACCCAGATTTAAGGTGGGCCCTGAAGGAGCTAACAGCTGCCCACACGCTCACGGCTACACAGCGAGTCCTTTCTCGAAGGGGCTCTGAGCAGAATTCACTTCCATTCACCTTGAGCTACGAGGCTCACCACCAGGCAACCTGCATCCCCTCCCCAGAGTGCAAAGCCAGGAGAGCAGAGGGGACCGCTGAGCGCACACTGCCCACCTCCCTCACTGCAGGGATGGGCCGGAGAAGTTGAGCAATCGGCTCAAGGTCACACAGCAAAGCAGCAGCAGGCTGTCTTCTGGCTTAGAGGCAGCACCTGTTCTAGATACCAGGGCTGTCTTTCTCTGGTTTTTCTGGAGCGAGAGCCACTGCGAGGCACTGTCGTGATCTGGAAGTGTGTCCCTCTGAGTCACAGGTCTGCAGGGACCCTCTGTCCTGAGAAGCAGATGAATATTCGGCAGAGCAGGTTCCCATCCCCAGTTGCAGTGGGTGCATGGATGCCACGGACGCTGAGATGCAAAGGCCAGTGGAGCCCAGACAGGGTAGTGGTGGTCAGGGAGGACGTCCCAGGGGGGACATGCTCTATCTGTGGCCCAGCTTCGACTTGCCTCTCCAGCTGTAGGCTGTACAGCTCACTTTTGTTCTGTGAGCTCCAGCCACTCTGGCTTCCTCCTGTCCCAGGGCCTTTGCACATGCTGTTCTTCCCACCTAGAATGTTCTTCCATCCTCTGTTTCCCTTTTACCTGGGAGGGTCTTAGGAAAAAATATCAAAATATTGCCTGAGATTCTCCTGAGACTACATTGTAATGATGCCCGGGCTGTGCATGGGGTTAATAAGTTCTGGCTGTAAGCTAAATAAAGTAAAAATAAAACCTCCATTTGCTTCTAAGAAAAAAGTCCCGTATCTGTGATGGGTTAGGGGGATTATTTTTAGTGACAGGGCCTCTTAGCTTCAGCATTATCCTTGCGTGTTTTGCTGACGTGTGGATATGGAAAGGAAGAAGGGTAGGAGGGAGGGAGTCATGGGGCTTTCTGGTCCAAGGGCCTCCTGTCTTCAGCACTCACGCCCAATATTGCAGTGAACACTTGTCTATTTTGGCCACTGCAGGTTGGAGAAACCAGGAGAGCTTTTTAAAGATACAGGCCCGAGCCTCACCCCCAGACACTCTGATTCGCCTGCGGAGGCTGAGCCGACCTGGAGCACCGTCAGGTGTTTCGAAGGCTCCCGGGGGCTCTCCTGGCGCATGAGCTGCTGGGATAGGGAGACACTGCCTTAGAGAGTGAGCTAGTTCCATGCTCTGTGCAGGCACAAAAGGGAGAGCAAAGCCTCGTGTTGGTTTCCTCCTGCTCCCTCAGACCCCACACCGAAGCTGGAGGCTAAAACCTCGAGGACTGGGCTAGGGACCTCCGCTGTCCGAGCCTCAGTTTTCTTACCAGCAGGTTTCTTTCTCCACTTTGTAAACTCCACCCCCCACACCCCCTCCTCTTCCCCCTCCTTCTCCTCTTCTGCCTCCTCTCCCTCCTCCTCCTCCTGTTCTTTCCACACTCAGGGATGGGGAAGGAAGAGATGGACAGTCCCTAAAAACTTATATCCCTCAGCCTGTTTAGACACATTATCATATTTCATCCTCTCCCAGGTAGGAGCTGTTACCCACCCACTTTACAGATTTAAGAAACTGGATTTCAGCGATACTTTGACTAGCTCCAAGGTGCCCAGCCCAGAAATGGGGGCAGGGGCTTGGACCACACTGGCTTGGAGTTATGTGAGATGTCAGGTGTCCACATGGCCTCCAGGCCCAGCACGGCCCATCCCCATCCTCTGGAGAGGGCTGCAGAGCACGGCCTCAGGTCCCACAGAGCGGGGCTCAAACTCCCCTCTGCCACTCACTTCACAGGCTGAGCCTGGGCAAGGGCCCTCACAGCTCTGACAACTCTGAGCTCGTTTATCTACAAGACAATATGAAGAGCTATGGTAACAGAAAGAAAAAAAAAATCAGAGAAAGGATGTTATAAAATACCAATCTCAGCATTATGTCATGGAAAATAAATTTTTTGAGTAAATCAGGTCGGTATTCCCATATCATCCCCATATCATCTACACTAATAAAAGAGAAACATGGTAATTAGTGTACGATCGCTACCCTTTTCATTGGCTAATCAGTGAGTATATGCAAATTAACTGTCAGCCAAGATGGCGGCCGGCAGCCAGGCACTGAAGCGAGCATGAGGTTTGCTTGCTGCGGACTCCAATGTTCCCCACCTCACTTGCCGGCCTCTCAGCTGCAACTCTAAGCAACTATGTACTATGTTGCAAATAAGAAGATAAACAAAACCCCAGAAATCAGTCGGACTGAAAGCCAGCCGGAACGAAACTTTGTATCGATGTTTTCAGCAGCGAGGCCTCAGAGCTAAAGCTGGCCCAGAATAAAAAATAAAAAAAAAAGAAAAAGAAAACAAGGAGTGGTTGGGAGCTTTTAGTCACCTGACAGCTGGAAAACAGCCCTCAGCCCCTCACCCAGACTGGCCAGGCACCCCAGTGGGGACCCCCACCCTGATCCAGGACACCCTTCAGGGCAAACCAGCCAGCCCCTACCCATGCACCAGGCCTCTATTCTATATAGTAAAAGGGTAATATGCATCCTGGCACCGGGATCAGCGGAGCAGCAAGGCTCCCGGCACCGGGATCAGCGTGACAGGTGGCAGCGCTCAAACCCCCTGATCGCCCTGCGGCTCTGTGAGTGACAGGGGTCGGGGCCACAACCCCCTGATCAGCCCTGCTCTGTGCCTGATAGAGGGGAGCTCCCCAATCCTCTGATTGCCCTGCGGCTCTGTGTGTGACAGGGTGCGGCACCCCAAACCGCCCCCCCCATGGGCCCTGCTCTGTGTGTGACAGGGTAGAGCCATAACCTCTCCATCAGCCCTGCCCTGAGTGTGACAGTGGTGGCACCTCGACCCCCTGATCCGCCCTACTCTGTGGGTGATAGAGGGTGGCGCCCCAACCCCCCTCCATGGGCCTAGCTCTGTGTGTGACAGGGTAGAGCCATAACCTCCCCATTGGCTCTGCCCTGAGTGTGACAGGGTGCAGCGCCCCAACCCCCTGATCGGCCCTGCTCTGTGTGTGACAGGGGGTGGCACCGCAACCTTCCCATCGACCCTGCCTTGAGTGTGACAGGGGGCGGTGCCCCAACTCCCCTATCGGCCCTACTCTGTGCGTGATAGGGGGGAGCTCCCCAACCCCCCTGATGGGCCCTGCTCTGTGAGTGACAGGGGGCAGTGCCCCAACCCCCTGATCAGCCCTGCTCTGTGAGTGACAGGGGGCAGCGCCCCAACCCCCTGATTGGCCCTGCTCTGTGCGTGACAGGGGGTGGCACCGCAACCTCCCCATCGACCCTGCCTTGAGTGTGACAGGGGGCGGTGCCCCAACCCCCCAATTGGCCCTACCTTGAGTGTGACTGAGAGTGGCATTGAAACCTCCCGATCCGCCCTGCTCTGTGCATGATGGGGCAGCACCCCAACTCCCCAATCGGCCCTGCTCTGAGCCTGACCAGGGGCTGCTCTTAGGGATTGGGCCTGCCCTCTGCCACCCAGGAGCAGGCCTAAGCCAGCAGGTTGTTATCTCCCGAGGGGTCCCAGACTGCGAGAGGGCACAAGCCGGGCTGGAGGACCTCCCTTCCCCCTCCCCCTGAGTGCACAAATTTTTGTGCACCGGGCCTCTAGTCCTATATAATAAAAGCCTAATATGCTAAGTGTCTGGTCATCCGTTCAACCAATCAAAGTGTAATATGCTAATGATATGCTAAGGATGCTCAACTGCTCACTATGATGTTCACTGACCACCAGGGGGCAGACGCCCCAACTGGTAGGTTAGCTTGCTGCTGGGGTCTGGCCGATTGGGACTGAGCTAGACAGGCCAGATACGCCCTGGAGCCCTCCCGAGGTCCCTCCCTGGCTGGCCAACCTCCTGCATCCCTCCCTGGTCCTGATCATGCACAGGTGGGGTCCCTCAGCCTGGTCTGTGCCCTCTTGCAATACGGGACCTCTCGGGGGATGTTGGAGAGCCAGTTTTGGCCTGATCTCACAGGCCAGGCTGAGGGACCCCACTGGTGCATGAATTCGTGCACCAGGCCTCTAATCCTATATAATAAAAGCCTAATATGCAAATCGACCAAATGGTGGAATAACCAGTTGCTATGATGCGCACTGACCACCAGGAGGGAGATGTTCAACGCAGGAGCTGCTCCCAGCTCACAGGCCACAGGTCAGCCAAGATGGTTGCCAGCGGGGGCCCCCCAATCGCCCGACTGGTTGCCTCACAGCTTGGCCCTGATTGCCGGCCAGGCCTAGAGACCCTACCCATGCACAAATTTTATGCACCAGGCCTCTAGTAGTTATAATAAACTCCAAACACCACAGCACAGCCCACTGGGCCCCACATCATAGCCCCCCACCTTCTGACTTCACATCCCACCCATCTCCCTTCAATCCTTCCTCTGTTCCCAGTTCCCGGTGGCCTTTGCACTAGCTCATCCCCTCCTAGAATGCTCTTCCTGCAGGTCTTTCTCTATCTGGCTCCTAACCATCATTCACAGTTCAACTCAAATGGCGCCCCCTCAGAGAAGCCCTCCCTGACCACCATGTGTATGCCACACAGACGCCCTCGTGCTTTACCAAGCTGACTTATTTCTCCAGGATCTGTGTTGCCATCTGAAACGCTCTTGCCTATATATTTACTAGAAGCCCGGTGCACAAAACTCATGCACTGGGGATTGGGGGGACCCCTCAGCCCAGCCTCTGCCCTCTCACAGTCAGGAGCCCTCGGGGGATGTCTGACTGCAGCGGAGGCGGGAGAGGCTCCTGCTACCCGCACTGCGCTCGCCAGCCGTGAGCCCGGCTTCTGGCTGAGCAGCGCTCCCCCTGTGGGAGTGCACTGACCATCATAGGGCAGCTTCTGCATTGAGTGTCTGCCCCCTGGTGGTCAGTGCACATCATAGCAATCGATCGTTCCACTGTTTGGTCAATTTGCATATAGCCTTTTATTATATAGGATGTGGGCTCTTGCTTGGTCACTGTCTCTCTCCTTTGCCAAATAAAGCTGGGTCCTCCCTTATCTTGTCCAGTGTTTTATCCTCACACCTAAACTCTGTCAGAGTAGGTGCTGGATGAATAGTTGTTGAAAGGATGCTTGAAATTAGATGAAGTACGTAGAATGCATGACACAGAGCTGAAGACAAGCCCAGGCAGCCAGGGGATGCTCAGTCCTTCCCTCTGCCCAGCCACGGGTCTGTGGTTCAGCTGTTATATCCGGAAGCAGCCGTAGACAGTGCATAGCAGGTGAGTGTAGCTATGTTCCAATAAAGCTTTATTCATAAAATGGGGCTGTGGCCCGGTTGGCCCTGGTTCCTGGCCTGGGAGAGGCCCCTATGGGATTCCTCTTGGATAAAACGCAAGTTGCAGTCCAGGGACCAGAATTTGCAAACGGCTGTGCCTTGGTCAGGGCACCCGCGGGGTCTGTGGCCGCAGGACTCTGGACGTTAACCACAGCCGAGCACAGGCCGTAAACTTGATGGTGCTGCAGGCCTCTGGCCCCGACTCGGCTTTCTGCTGATTTTCCAAAGAGCAGCAGAGGTGGGCCAGTGCTGATCACTGATGCGTCAGGGAAAGGAGCCTCACATTTAATTAAATGTTATTCAAGGAATAAAATCCAGGCCCTCAGCTGACAATGCAGAATATTAAAGCATCAATTTCCTGAAGGAAACCTGCCTTAATGAGATTCTCCAAATAAATGGAAGGTGGGAAAAGCATATTAATCCCAGCTGCTCATGTCAGCCCATCCACCTGAGCGATGTCTTGATCAACCGCAGCTGGTGATACTGGTTTAGTGGAGAAGACGGCGCGTAGACTCTGCTGAGCGAGTCCCCCAGACTCAGGGGCAGCCACACCCCTGGGAAGAAGGCCCCTCCTTCTCTGCGCCCCTAGAATGAGGCGGAGCCAAGACCAGCATGGCCCGCGGTGCTGATACTGATGGGCATCGAGCTGGGAGCTGCAGGGGCAAGGTGTTCGCTCCGCCCTGGTCCTCCCGGGCAGCCTTCCAGCAGGGACTTGGGCGGGAGGAAGGGGAGATATTGACCTCAGGTTGATAAGCTGAGCTGGAGCTCAATTAACTGGTGCGAGGTACCTGAATCCTGAGGACAAACAGCACCTATCGAATGTTTCCCTTCCTCGTCTCACCCTCAATGCCCTCCTCACCCCAAAATCAATGTGAGTGAGGCCAATTTACTCAATTGAATGCCACCTTCATGGTTTTTGCCATTTTTCATTCCCGGCCCTATTGGTAACTTAACATATCATCTTTCATTTGATCCATTATCTCCAAAAATATTTTTTAAAGGACACTTGAGATCAGTACTGTACAAGAAGAACTGGTATTACTTGCCTCCAGAAAAAAGTAGCCATGAAGACAAGCAAGTGAAAACTGCGCATGGTCATTGTGGCTAAATGTCGTTGACAGTTAAACGCTGGGCCCCGGGCTCCCTCCGCCGCTGAGAGCTGAGTGAAGTCAGCGACATGTGAAGAACCTCCTGCAGTTAGAGACGTGTGTACCACACTCTCGGTGACTCGGTGATATTTAAGGTCACGTCTGTGCCACGACAGTGCCCGCCAGCCCGCATCTGTCTCTGTTGCTTACACTCCCAGCCCCTGACTGATAGGCTCTCTCGATCATCGGCTCTCCCCATGTCCCTGGACCTGCCACGTCTGTTTCCAAAGGCCACTGAGGGCTTCACTCTGGGACAGTGATTTTCGGCCTTTTTCATCTCATGGCACACAGGCTAGTTACCAACATGCTGTGGCACACCGGAAAACATATAAATAGGTATCATTTGGATTCATTCGCACCGAATGGCTAGTGTTGTGTTGGCTGCTGTCATTTTTTTATTTGACATCTAAGGGAAAGAGGTCAGTGCCCCTGACTAAATAGTCAGGTAGTGCATGTTTTAAAATTTCTTGTGACACACCGGGTGAAGATTGCTTCTCTGGGACATGAAATAGGCGCGGCTCAGTTGTTGAGCGTTGACCTAGGAACCAGGAGGTCACAGTTTGTTCTTTCTTTTTTTTTAATATACATTTTTTTATTGATTTCAGAGAGGAAGGAAGAGGGAGAGAGAGATAGAAACATCAATGATGAGAGAGAATCACTGATTGGCTGCCTCCTGCACGCCCCCTCTCTGGGGATCGAGCCTGCAACCCAGGCATGTGCCCTTCGCCAGAATCGAACCCGGGACCCTTCAGTCTGCAGGCCGATGCTCCATCCACTGAGCCAAACAGGCCAGGGCAGGAGGTCACAGTTTGATTCTGTCAGGGCACATGCACGGGTCGCAGGCTCCATCCCCAGTGGGGGGTGTACAGGAGGCGGCTGGTCAATGATGTTCTCTCATCCTTGATGTTTCTATCTCCCCTCTCCCTTCCTCTCTGAAATCAATAAAAATATTTTTTAAAAAAACAGCTCAGACCTAGTGTAGCCAGAGTCCCTCTTGCTTCCAGTGGAATCAGCCAGGACCCCAGGCAGGGCTGGGCCCTTCCGGACGCATCGGGTTCTGTCTTCCTGATGCGGTGGCTACACACAATAGGTGTCAAGTCCACGGTCTTAGCTGATGACAGACTACACACAGCACCAGGCTCCTCGGCGCACAGCAAGGACGCCCGCTGCTGGTGTTCAGGAGGAGGCCTCTGTGGACGAGTTTCCTGTCTGTCTCTGCACCGGAGCCTGGAAGGTTCCAGAGTGGCGGGAGGGAGTGGCGGTCTTTACTGTGGGTGGGATGCATCCGCTTTGGGGACGTTTGATTGAAGGTCCAATCGTCACGATTAGTCTTCATTGAATCCTAAACATAAATACGAGGGACCAGGAAAGACAACCCGATTGTGAAAAATCTCCCAAATTTATTTTTGCGGTGCTGTTAAATCCATTTCTGATTAAAATAATTCATCACTTATCCACAGCGAGCGGCGCCGGACGGTCATCCACACGTGCATCTGTCTTAGAAACAGGCACCCACTTAAAGTGGTTTTTAATAAAAATACATTATTTTTAGCCAGCAATTTGGTTCCGAGGGCTGGCTGCTGACAAAGGGAAGGCAGCTATTCTGTGAGCCAGTGAGTGTTTTTCAGAAAATAAATTAAGGAGAAAACAGGACAGGCAGCTAGCTAGCATGTGACACCAATCCCTGTGCTACCTTTGCTTCAAGTTTCATTTTTCTTCATTTCTGGTGGGGAACGGGGCAGGGGTGGCTGTCGTTGTGTTTGTAATAAAGTCAGTCGACAGCTCCCGGTAATTCAGGCTGGGTTTGCAGTTGCCTTGAAAGTGCCGCGGCTTGGAGAAATATTTAAGTAACCCAGAGTGAGCACACCCAAAAGATCCTTGGGCGGCATTCAAGGCCTTCATGGCCGCCACTCCCTGCTGCCCAGGACCCACAGCCCTCGGCTCCAGCTGCCCTCACCCCCCTCTTTCTCCAGCAGGCACCGTCCGTTCCCTCCGCGGTAAGAGGAGGGAGACAAGAACGCGTGTTCCTGTGTGCTAGCATTTGCGAAAAGCGAGTGTGGAAGGGTGCCTGGGAAGCTAACCAAGTGGTTTCATGGGGGGAGAGGGCAAGGGAGGGAGAGGGGGGTATATTCATTCCAACCTTTTTTTGCCTTTAGATTTCCAAACGACATGAATGTATCACCCATTCAGAAATGAAAGGGGAAGAAGGAGAGATGGGAACAGACACCCGGACGCATCGCGGCGAGGACTTTAATTCATTAGTTCTCGGCATCGTGTTCGTTTAATGCCACCTCGCCCTGCAGGCTGTGCTTCAGACCAGCGTGTCGCCTGGTGACGCCGTGTTTCCTCCCAGAGCCAGTGCCTACAGGAGCTCAATGCTGAGCTGTCGAATGAATGAATGAATGAATGCCGTGGAGGTTCATGCAGTGTGTTGGTGGAGCACAGAGGGCAGTGCCAGTTCCTCGGAAGGGGTGTTAAGGGGCGGGTGGCAGTGGTGTGGGCACTAGAGATGAAGACGCTGCTTCCACAGATGGAAGTGCACGCCCAGCAGAGACGGGCGAGGGCTGAAATGTCAGGGAGACACGAGTGTGTCCGTGTGGCTGCTGGAGGCACCCAGTCCTGTGCAAACCCACTTAATTATCTGAATGTTGAGCACAGCATTGAGTCTGAAATAGAACCGCCGGCTGTTGTGGCTGCACAGGGAAAGCGAGGGGCTGTGTCCACACCTGTTGGGAGCAAACGCCCCTTCCATTCCCTCTCCTCCTGTCCAGCCAGGGTCCTTGGGCCTGCAGCCGTGACCTTGAGCCGCTGCCTCCCACGGGATGAAGACTGTCGGCGCCTGCAAAGCAGACACGTGCTGAAATTCAGGGCACTCTCCAGGGCTGGGCGAGGGACGCGCCGTTCCCGGGCTGACAGGTCCCAGGCTGCTCATCGACCAGTGTCCCCCACGCACCGCGATTAGCGGCCCAGTGACAGCCGCTGACATTCATTATCTGAGTCAGAGGCATCTGCCGGCGCAAACAGGGCTGTCAGCAGAGCCCAGCGGCAGCATCACTGCTTCATGCTTTGCGGCTGGGACCCTGGGCAGGGGCACGGCCTCGCGGGTCCAAGGAGGGTGGCCTGGCCAGCGGCCCTGCTCAAGGTCCCTGCCCTGTGGCCCAGCCCTGCAGTCTCCAGGGTTGTCCACAGCCACCTTCAGGCTGGTTCCCAAGATCAGGCCCCAGTGGTGAGCGCTGCGTACCTACCACCCTCCGACCTCCCAGTTTGCCTCCTAATAGTCTCTCTCTGCCCTCTGCCCTCTGCACCCCTGCTAGCTCTCTCTGAGCCCTGAAACGCCCTCCTGCCCTGTCCTCCCTGCACTCATGCCCATGAGCAGCCCTCTGTGCTCGGCAGCCAGAGGGGCTCTTTCGGGGTCCAAGCCAGGCCTGGCGCTGCTCTGCTCAGGACCCACCATCCCTGCCAACCCAGCCATGGCCCTGCTGAGTCCTGCAGTTCCCCTCCTCCCCCCCTGCATCCCCTCCCCTTCCCTCCCCTGCCCCCTGGCCCTGCCCTCCATCACATTCCCTTTCAATCCGTTTCCATGGCCTTTTTCCAAGGCTTTTGCACATGCTGTTCCCTGTAACGGGAACGCTCTCCCTGTGCCCCCCCCCCCCCCGCCCCCTGCTCCAGTTTCCTTCCATCTCCTGTCAAGCGTCTCTGCCCCCACAATGCTTTCCTCACCCCAAACCACAAGTCCCTTTGCCTCCCAGGAGGCAGTGAGGTGGAGAGGCCAAAGGCATGGAAACTGGGGTCCTACGGCCTGGGTTCAAATCTCTATCCAACACTTGAGCGGCTGTGTGACTCTGGACAAGGACATAGCCTCTCTGAGCCTGTCTTACCCTCTGTAAGTGGGGGTGAGAGTAATATCCATCCCACAGGGCTGTTGAGGACTAAATGAGTTAATGGAGGTAAAAGACACTTGGCGCCCAGCGTGGCTGTGAGTGCTGAACCAGCGTCCGTGTGTCTGTTATATGTTCTCCTTTCTGTGACCACATCATTAGGGGGTAATTTGACTAATTCTGTTCTCAGTGTGTGCTGGGCCAGGGTTTCTCACTGCAGCATCGCCGGCATGTGGGATGGCAGACTCTTTTGGGGGGACCGTCCTGTGCACGTTAGCAGCCCCTGCAGCCACCCACTAGGTGCCGGTGGCATTTCCTATTTGTGACAACAGAGAAGTCTCCAGACTTGGCCCATGTCCCCTGAGGGCAAGGGCACCCAGGAAGAGAGTCCCTGCTCTGGGGTCCGAGGGAGCAGGGCCACCAGTGGTCTCCATCACCATGTCCTCCTGCACCCAGCACCCCAGCACAGCACCTGGCCAAGGTGGGTGCTCACTCTGCGTGTGCTGAGTGAATGAATGAATGAATGAATGAGTGCAGAGACATCTGTGATATAAAGATCTTAGGGATGTGAAGTCAGAAGCTCTGGGATCAAGTCCTGCCCCACTAGTCCTGGAGGGGTTATCTAGGGCACATGGCCCCACACCTCTGAGCCCCAGTGTCCTCATCTGTGAACTGGGTGGTGACGATGATCGGGATCTCCAAGGGGAGTTAAGGGCGCCGATGAGCACATGTAGGCAGAGCTGCATAAGCCGTCAGTGCTGTGCAGACAAGTTGTGGTCACGAGCCCCCTGAAGCTGACAGTGACCTTCCTCTGGTCCCCAGGCTGCGCCTGCCTTGTCTGGCATCGCCTGGACTGTGACGGGCCCAGGCGTGTAACGTCTGCTGTGATAAGGAAGACAATGCATCCCTTCACCTCCCTCTGAATATCGCTGCGGAGACGCCTCAGGGGGGAGATGATGGAGGGGCAGCGCGTTCGGCACTGACGGAGGCAGACGCCCAGGTCGCACACCTGCCACGCGGGCAGCTTCCCTGTCAGTGCTCCGTGACAGATGGTGTCTTGGGTAGATTGTGGTGTCAGATGCATTTTGAATTATGGTGAGCCGGGAGCGCTTAATTACATTGTGTTCCTAATGAGGAGAGGAGTAGGAGAGGGGCGGGGAGGGGACATGTGCTCTGGGTCTGGACCACCAGGTTCAAGTCCTGCTGCAGGACTTGCATGCCCCACCCCCTGTGCCCCAGTCCTGCTGCTGTGGTGCCCCCATTGTGTGAGCTGGACATGCCCCGCCCCCAGCGCCCTGTTACCTTATCTGGGAAATGGGAAGAGAGTGACGGGAGTCCCAGCCAATGAGGTATCTGAAAAGGATCCATTTAGAGAAGAGAAGAGGCAGGCTGGTGGAGAAAGGCCCCTGGACAGTCCAACCCGTCACATGTGCCGACAGGTTTCATCTGCAGGAAACGACCCCACTCGGAGAACCTGGAAACTCAATGGCTTGGTTTCTAAAATGAAGCGAAGAATATTCTTCAGTTTTCCTCTGGCTCCTTAGGGGTGGGGTGGCCGAGTGAGTCGCATGCAGAGCCCAAACCAAGGACTGGGGATCTGGCCCAGGCAGCTTGGCTCCCTTTCAGGCCCCAAAACGTGAGCTGGAAACGAGGAGCACTTGGTCTCCGCCGGTGGTGGTCGTGGTCACACGGGGGAGACTGGGTGCCAACAGCTCCATCATGGCGTGGAGGCGCTGGACCGGTGACGCTGGTGCCGTCTCTTCCACCCCAGACAGGACTGCCCTTCCCTGTCCTCCGCAGCCCTCAGCCTTCCAGTAGGACCCACAGGAAGCTGGCAAGCACACCCACAATTAAATTGGGGGGTTCTCTTAAAGGCTCACGCTCCCTGAGATTTGTTGGTAAGTTGAATTGGTGCCTCCTAACTCAATTCCCGAACCTGGCTGCACCCTAGGATTAATTCAAGACGCCAAATGGAGAGCCTGGGCCGGTGCTGACCATGGGCTTCCAGGTGCCAGCCAGGCCACTGAAGGCCAGATCCCGGGTCCTGCACCGACTGCCCCGCGGCCCGAGGCGCCGCTCTGCTCTGCAGCTCAGGCAGTTTTCCCTTAACCTGGGACTGCCGACCAGAGGACGGGACACGTGCCCGCCTGGCCTGCCTCCTCCCACCTGGAAATGAGCTGCTCAGCAGGACGAATTTCAAAAGCCCTGTGATTTAGCCTTTGCTGAGCTCCTTCCCTGTGGCTGGCCGTCACCCGGAGTCCTAAAGGCTCTACTTCCATGGGATTGGCGTTTGAGGAGGAAGAGTGCGAAATGCTCCAGGGGGCATCTCTGTGGGGCGGACCCAGGCAGACCTCAGCCACACACCAGGACGGGCCCCAGGCCTCAGGTGCACACCTCCCACCAGGACAGCCCCCAGGCCTCAGGTGCACACCTCCCACCAGGACAGCCCCCAGGCCTCAGGTGCACACCTCCCACCAGGACAGCCCCCAGGCCTCAGGTGCACACCTCCCACCAGGACAGCCCCCAGGCCTCAGGTGCACACCTCCCACCAGGACGGGCCCCAGGCCTCAGGTGCACACCTCCCACCATGACAGGCCCCCAGGTGGACTCTCCTGTATGCTTCTGTGCTGGGACCAGGAAGTCAGTGGAGACTAGTTAGTGGGGAAGAGCCTGGTTCCTGGAGTGACTTTGCCAGGTTGGTCATGCAGCCATGGCTTCTGCTTTATTTGCCATCACATCTCCTGCCCTGTAGTGGGCGCTGGGTTCCTGTGATGGAGGCTGATAGTGGCACCTACCCCACAGGGCGCCCTAAAGACCAAACCTGTGGACATATGCAAAGTGCTTTAGCTCAGCGCCTGGCACTGGGCCAGTGCAGAAGCCTGGTGACAGTGACTTCTTAGAGAACAAGGCATCCTGCGCTTCACACGCTAGTACCTCTGAACCTGCTGGAGAGCTTGTTTAAAATAGATCGCTGGTAATGATCTCACCAGGAAAAAGAAATGGTGATTATGTGAGGCGCCGGTGGTACTCGCCAGTGCTATGGTGGTAATCATTTTGCATTATATACTAGATGTACCAGTTAATAATGCGGATTTTTTCAATAGATGGAGTTACACATATGTTGATATATATGCGATTTGATATGTATGCTATTTTATTGTATTGACAGCAAGCTTCAAAACTTCATATGTCAAATTTGCTGAAGGTGTTAACATCATAAATATTTTTACGCTTAAAAATGTCGAATTTCATGCCAAAAAAGAGCATTTGTGGGAAGTTTAATTCATTACTTTATTTTGAAGAAAAAGTTATCATATACTTTGGGAAGCTTATGGTGAACTTGCTCCATCTCAAGATACTTGTGAAAGCTGGTTTAAATGCTTTAACAGTGATGATTTTGATATGAAAGACAAAGAACGTCCAGGTCAACCGAAAAAGTTGAAGACCAACAATTACAAGCATTATTGGATGAAGATGCATGTCAAACTCAAAAACAACTTGCAGAAAGATTAAACGTTGCTCAGCAAACAATTTCCGATCATTTACAAGCAATGGGAAAGATTCTAAAGGAAGGAAAATGGGTGCCACATCAACTGAACGAAATACAAACGGAAAACTGAAAAGTCATCAGTAAAATGTTGCTTCAACGGCATGAAAGTCTTTTTTGCATCCAATTGTGACTGGCGATGAAAAGTGGATTTATTCTGAGAATCCCAAACGCACAAAATCATGAGTTGATCCAGGTCAACCATCAACACCGACTGCAAGGCCAAATCGCTTCGGAAAGAAGACAATGCTCTGCGTTTGGTGGGATCAGGAAGGTGTGGTGTATTATGAGCTTCTAAAACCAGGTGAAACCATTAATACTGATCGCTACTGACAACAAATAACCAATTAGAACCACGCTTTGATCATGAAACGACCAGAATGTGCCAGAAGACACGGCAAAGTAATTTTGCTTCATGATGATGCACCATCACACCCTTCAAAACCAGTTAAAGACACGTTAAAAAATTTCACCTGGGAAGTATTAACCCACCCGCTGTATTCAACAGACCTTGCTCCTTCAGATGACCACTTGTTCTGATCGATGGCACACGCACTTTCTGAGCAGCACTTCAAAACGTATGAAGAAGTGGAAAATTGGGTCTCTGAATGGTTTGCCTCAAAACAAGAAAAGTTCTATTGGGACAGTATCCACAAATTACCTGAAAGATGGGGGAATGTGTAGCTAGCAAGGACATTACTTTGAATAAAGCACTTTTGATGTTTCTCTTGAAATTATCATTTTTTCTTTGATTACAAAATCTACCATTATTAACCTGTACACCTAGTAAATGTGTCAAATCCACACATTGTACACCTTAAACTTAGACAACGGTATATGTCAATTATATCTCAATAGAGCTGGGAGAAATAGATTGCAGGGGGCAGGGAGGTGGCTGTGGTTATAAAAGGGTAACTGGGGACCCTTTAGTGTGGGAACTGCTC
The DNA here is from genome assembly GCF_028538775.1 of Myotis yumanensis. Taxonomy (NCBI): domain Eukaryota; kingdom Metazoa; phylum Chordata; class Mammalia; order Chiroptera; family Vespertilionidae; genus Myotis; species Myotis yumanensis. The sequence continues at coordinate 107,624,033 of NW_027223755.1, read as the reverse complement.
AGCATCTCCACTGTGGTATAGGACACACAGCCTACACCCAGGATAAATTGTACAGAACTAATTCATGCAAAATATGCACATACATCTGAGTAAATCGGCGGATTGTAATGGTGGATTGTATCAATGTCCATGTTCTGATATTATCCTAGGGTTTGGCCAAATGTTACTATTGGGGGAAAACTGAGAAAAGTATATAGAAGATTTCCCTGTAACAATTCTAACAACTGTATGTGAATTTAGAATCATTTTAAAAACAAAAACAGATTTCTGAGCCCCAACACCACACTTAGTAGGTCTAATGTAGTAGAGCTTGTATTTTTTTATCACATGACTTCTTTTCAAGTTTTATTGAGATACTAGAGGCTCAGTGCACGAATTCATACATGGGTGGGGTCCAGCCAGCCTGCCCCAATGGGGGCCGGCAGGGGAGAGGGGATGCAGGAGGTTGGCCAGTAGGACCCGCCCCCGATTGGGGTGGAGGGCTGATTGGGGGCAGGGCCAGTTGGGGAGAGGGGCCATGGGGGGTTAGTGGGGGCCAATCATGGCTCCCATAAGGCCAGTTGGCCACCACAGTGTGGGTCATAGCGACCAGTTGTTCCAGTCATTCTGGTCATTGGGCCATTCGGTCACTTGGTTTTTATATATATAGCTGGCTGACATGAATTTAAAGTGTACAACATGATGCTTTAATGTACATTCATATTGTGAAATGAGAAGCACAATAAGGTTGGTTAATGAATCCATTACCTCACATAGTTCATTGCTATTTGTGAAGAGAACATTTCAGATCCACTCTCTCAGTAACTCTCAGGTATATGATTGTGTTGTTACCGCATCACCCTGCTGTTCATCAGGCCTCAGATTACAATTGGGAGTTTGTACCCTTGACCATTATTCCAACCCCCACCCCAGCCTGGAAACCACCAATCTACTCTCTGTTTCTATGAGTGTGTTGATTTTTAAAGTCTGCATATAGATTAAACCATACAGTTGTCTGTCTCTGTCTGACTTATTTCACTGAGCATGTCTTCAAGGTCCATCCAGGTTGTCACAAATGGCAGAATTTCCTTCTTTTTTATGGACGAATACTATTCCGTTGTGTATATGTACCTCATTTTCTTTACCCACTTCTCCGTGGAGGAGGACTTGCATTTTTGACAATTTCCAGGTGATACTGAGATGCTGGTGGCCGGGGGACCAGACTTCGAGCACCACTGAGCTAGGGCAGTGGTCGGCAAACTCATTAGTCAACAGAGCCAAATATCAACAGTACAAAGATTGAAATTTCTTTTGAGAGCCAAATTTTTTAAACTATATAGGTAGGTACATTGTTATTAATTTAATTAGGGTACTCCTAAGCTGGCCTTTGCTAAAAACGTCCTCAATCTGATCGAGGTACGTTCGCTGAGGTCGACCCCTTCCAACTCTCCCATCCACACTCGTCTTATATACTTGTTTCAGATAGACGAGTGTGGATGGGAGAGTTGGAAGGGGTCAACCTCAGCGAACGTACCTCAAACCAATGTACCTCCCCCGCGCTGAGTATCCCGTGGCCGCCTGCGCTGCCTCGCCGAACTGACCGACACCCCCCACTTCTTCTAACGCCAATTCTTCAAAATAGACTCTCTCAGGCCGAAAACCAACTTCTGCGCATGGGCCACGAAGTTTCAATCTCACTGTATGTGTGCGCCCGCACATGGTATTTTGTGGAAGAGCCACACTCAAGGGGCCAAAGAGCCGCATGTGGCTCTCGAGCCGTGGTTTGCCGACCCCGGAGCTAGGGGAAAGGCTGAGCTGCTCTATCCGAGAGGCCCGGGAAGCTGAAAGGAGACAGAAATTTGACGTCCTCATGATAGTCCCAAGGAACAGTCAGGTCAGTGGGAAGATCAGCTCCCTACGCTCCTGCGAGGGTTTGGACTGTAGACTCCTCTGCACAGGGAGACTCGGTCAGGGCCACGTCCACCTTCCAGCCCCGGCAACGAGTGAGGAGAGGGTGCTGGGCAGGCAGTTTCCCGGGAGGCAGACGAGGAGGAAGCTGCCCTGGTCGCCCCACTCCTGCTGCTCTGGCTGAGCTCCTCACGGCCCTGCCCTGGCTGCTGGGAGGCGGGCAGTGAGGTCAGCAGACGCTGCCCTTGTTCCCAGGAAGGAGGGGTCAGAGGACTTGAGAAGCCAGCCCACAGTTGCCCTGACCTAGGAAGAAGCAGGAACAAAGAAGGTGCATCCAAGACATGCCTCCATCCAGGAGCGTCCGGGGGGGGGGGGGGGGCGGGGGACGGGGGGGGGGGGGGGCGGGGGGGGGCAGGGGGGGGCAGGGAGTGGGAGCCCAGAGCAGGGATGGGACTAAGGGCGTGGGAATATCCCAGCACCATTCACATGCCCCCTTTCATGACTGTGTTACCGTCATGTCTCCTTTGGACACTTGAGGAATAACCTAAACAGGAAAACAGCCTGAGGGGCGGTTCCTGGCAGGGTGGGTTCCAGGCCAGCCCCGCGAGCCTCCTCCCTCCAGCTGTGTGTCCGCCTCTCCACCAGCACCTGGTCCGGCTGCCGTCCTGATCCAGGGTCTAGGGCAGTGGTTCTCAACCTTCCTAATGCTGCGACCCTTTAATACAGTTCCTCATGTTGTGGTGACCCCCAACCATAAAATTATTTTCGTGGTTACTTCATAACTGTAATTTTGCTACTGTTATGAATCGTCATGTAAATATCTGATATGCAGGATGTGTTTTCATTGTTACAAATTGAACATAAGTAAAGCGTAGTGATTAATCACAAAAACAGTATGTAATTATATAAGTGTTTTCCCATGGTCTAGGTGACCCCTGTGAAAGGGTCGTTCAACCCCCAAAGGGGCTGTGACCCACAGGTTGAGAACCGCTGGTCTAGGGAAACAAGGCCCTGGACAGCATCAGTGAAAGCTCCTGGGCTCTAGGTCAGTACAGGAAGCACGACAACTGCAGCCCCCTCTGAGCCCCCTGTGAGACCCCTCAGACCCCTCTGAAACGCCTGTGAGCCCCCTCTTAGTCCCCTCTGAGCCCTCTCTGAGACTCCTGTGAGACCCCTCAGAGACTCCTCAGACCCCCCTCCGGCCCCCTCTGAGACCCCTCATCTGAAGAACAGTCAGCCCTGCCCAGAGCCCACTGGCCACGTGTGCCCTGCGATGACTCCCTGGGCCATTTGTGTGGCAGGTGTGGATGAAATACCTCACACCCTGAGTGAGTCCAGGTCATTAAACTCTGTGGAGAGGTGGCTGCAGGTGCTGTCTCAGGATTTATCACTCGCCAGGCCACCAGAGCTGGGAACAATTCCAGGGAGCCCAGAGCCGCTCATGGGCAATGGGCCTGTTTTATTTCCCCTTGGGGCCTTTTCCCTCACGTTGCCAAATTCCCTCACGTGGGAGCTGATGACAAATGTCTTAATTAAAGTGAGGGTGGGGGGTGTGGTAGCTCCATGTCTCTCCGAAGTAAAAGATACAAGGAGATTCACAGGGATATCAATGGGACCACTGCAGGCTGTTGGACATCATGGGAAAACTAGGTTTTAGTGATGATGATTAAGATTCTGCACCTAATTCCAATGTGTGGGTCCCCCCAAGCAAGGTTCCAACACATAGTTTGGTGTCCTACAATCCAACTCAACCTGACACACTGTTGCCGGTGGACATGGGGTTCTTGCACAGAGTCACGAGAAGGCATTTCCGGGGACCCACGCATGGGAGGGTGAGGTGTTACATTTATTGGGGTTGAAATAAATGACTGCCCCCAGGATTCCAGGTCTCATCTCCATCCATCCCGCTGTGGAAGAAGCCCAGCCTGGTCGTCATCAAGCCCAGAAAAAAGGCCAGGGTCCAGGATTCTGTGTCACTGACTCGTCCATGCCAACACTCAGTCCAGCTCAGCCTCGGTCCCTGTTGGGCTGGCTCAGCCTCTATCCCTGCCCGGCTGGCTCAGCCTCGGTCCCAGCTGTGCCCTGGCTGGCACTGCATTGCTGTACCCAGGCTCACACTGGAAGCCTGGGCTTGGAGTCCGCGTGGCAGCCAGGCCTGCAGTGGCTGCCAGGCCTATACGGCTGCGATGAAGAGAGAACGCGAATGAATGCGAACTAAGGCATATGACCAGGCAAGAGGTCTTTGTGAGGCTTAGATGCTGTTACCTCGGCCTTGGGAAGGAGCCGGCCCTCTTTCAAACTAACCAATCTTCCCATCCTTCCTGGACTGGTGCTGGGCCCTCTCCCTAGCCAATCCATTTACTGCACCTTCCAGGGTTCTGTGTCCCTTACCCAATCCGATCCTTTTCCCAGGCTGGACTCCTCCCCTTCTAGCCCCCATCTTGACTTCTGCCTGAGCAGAGGAATCCCCCTTTACTGTGTTATCTCTCCCTCTAATGACCCCCACTAGTCCCCACTAATGGCCAATAGCCTCCTTCCACCTGCTTTGGGGATGAGGTCCCAAGGGTGCAGGATGCAGGGGTCCCTGGGGAGCCTATGGATGCTGCAACTTCCAGGGAAGCAGGCTTAGTGTCCACTCAGCTCCCTAGCTTATAATCCTATCTAATAAAAGGGTAATATGCAAATTAACCATCACTCTGTCACAAAGGTGGTAGCGCCCATAGCCACAAGATGGCGGAGCCCAGTCCCTTCAGCCCCATCAGAGTCCCCCAGTTCTGGGGGGGGGGGGGCGCTGAGAGCAGGCAGCGTGAGCAGCCTGGCGGAATGCTTGCTTCGTCACCACAGCAACAAGGCAAGCATCCTGCCCCAGCTGCAGAGAGCTTCTGGGTCACGGAGAGCCTCTGGGCAGAGGGCATGGAGTGGCCAGGCCCCGCGGAGAGCAGAGAACCACAGGGAGTGGGCCTAAGCCATCAGGGCTCCCGGATTGAAGAGGGCTCCCCTGAGGGCTCCCAGATTGGAGAGGGTGCAGGTCGGGCTGAGGGACCCACCCCACATGCACAAATTTCGTACACCAGGCCTCTAGTGTTTAATAGTGGCAGATTCCCTGCTCGCTTTCTTATTCACACCACCCAGCTACCTACACTAACGACCCTGCCTACCTGGAGACAGCAGCAGGCCCCACACTTCAGACACAAATCAAAAGTCCAGATCGTCACCTTGACTCCTAACCTCCCAGCTCTAGACCTGAGGTTCCCAAAATCCCTGACTTGGGTTCAATTAATTTGCTAGATTTTCTCACAGAATCAAAGGAACCATTTATTTGCTAGGTTATCAGTTATTATGAAAGGATGGTACTCATGAACAGCCAGAGGGAATAGAGGCAGGGCCAGGTGTGAGAGTGCTCCCCAAATCCCTACATGTTCACCAACCCAGAAGTCCAGAAGTGCTCAGAACCTGTCCTTTTGGATTTTTATCAAGGTTTTATTATACACAATTGATTAAATCATCAGCCATTGATGATGGCACTCAATCCCCTGAGGTCTGAGGGCGGGACTGAAAGTTGCAACCCTCTACTCACCTGGTGGGCTCCCCGGCAGACAGCTGCATCCTCAGGGGCTTCCCAAAGTCACCTCACTCACAAGACAAAACCTTCAGCATTCTCATCACAGGAAATTCCAAAGGTCTTAAGACAGCGGTTCTCAACCTGTGGGTCGTGACCCCTTTGGCGGTGGAACAACCCTTTCACAGGGGTCGCCTAAGACCATCCTGCATATCAGATATTTTCATTACGATTCATAACAGTAGCAACATTACAGTTATGAAGTAGCAACGAAAATAATTTTATGGTTGGGGGTCACCACAACATGAGGAACTGTATTTAAAGGGCCAGAAGGTTGAGAACCACTGTCTTAGGAGCTCTGTGCCTGGATGGAGAGGAAGATTAAATGCATATCTAATATAATAATAGAGAAATGTGCAAATTAGCCAGGACGCCGTAAAGTCATGACAAATCTACAAGCCATGGAGAGCTACAGGAGGGCGGGACAGAGAGCTAGGAGTGGGGAGAGCTACCAGTGGCAGTGGGCAAGGTGGCCAGCTGACGCAAGCGGCAGCAAGCCACTCATGCAGGGATTCATGCACAGAGCTACTAGTTCATTATAAATCACAGTGTCACCATGAGGATGATGATGCTGACAGTGACATCAAACATCACAGCACCTATGGATTACATACTGTGCACCAGGCCCTCTCCATTGAGTGTACCCCATGACATGCATATATCCTCATAAATACCATTTACACCATAATTGTGACTCAGAAGTTGAAGTACTTGCCAGGCTCACACAGCAGGTAGGCGGGGGTGTCTGTACTTATTCCAGAGCTTGTCTTCCTCCACACGTCGGACACAGCGAGCCGGCGCCCGGTGCTGAAATCAAGCCGGCACGTGGTTCTGTTTGACCCACAGAGGGCTGTAAATTCTTTGAATCAGTTGCCAATACTTGAATATGAGCTTTGGGATGTTTTGGATTTTTTTTATCCCAGTTTCTGGCTTCCGGAAAATTCAGAACCAATCCCACATGGTCACTATTGTCCAGGGCTCCCTTCACCGTTTTTCATTTCTCTAGTTAAGCCAAACCTTACCATCACCACAGGGGCACTCAGGCCGCTGCCCAGCCCCTGGCTGTTAGATGCCGCCCAGCGGCCTCCTCCTGGCCCGAGGGTCAGAGACGGGCTCTGGGGCCTGGCTGGCCTACGGGTCTCTGGGAGGATCTGACAGAATCTAGGTAACAGGCCCAGAAGCTGCTGTGCATTTCCCCTGAGAAGCATGACTGAGCTTAGATGAGAAGGTGGATTGGTTTGGGAGGGGCGGGTCGTGCGCTCTCGGCTGCCTCTGCTGGGACAAAGCCTGGGGGGAACGAGATCGATGCCGGCTCGATGATCCCCGCAAACTGTGAAATTGCATAAAAGATCTGATCAAAGTCCCCCCCAGCCGCCCAGCTGTAACGGCTTCTGCGATTTTTCTTAACTGGATTTTAATTTCCACATTTATTGTTCGGGGCCTGATGGCGCCGGGGCCCCGCCTGGGCCTCGGGACTCCACTCTCCTGCTCTCGGTGAAGCCCTCTCCGAACTCGGAGAAACTCAGCTGCAACAGAAAAGCATTTGGCGCTCGGGGTGTGTGTTTTGTTCCCGCTCCCTGGGCTTGCAGACAGCTGAGGAACTTAATTAAAATCAATGGCGAAAAAGAATTGAATACATCACAACTCAAGCATCTCTGAAAGTCTACATCACGCACAGCAGCTCCGAGGTGTCAAAGGCCTCCTCTCCCCACTCCCTCTGCAGATGGGAAAATGACAATTATCTCAGCGTGCGCTTGGCCTCTCTCTCTCCCTTTCTCTCCCCCCCCCCCCCCCCCCCTCTCTCAGAGCAGGAATATGAGGGAAAGATGAGGAGAGGTCAGGGGTATGGCTCTGCCCTCACTCGCGAGAGAGATCAGCACTGAGCAGAAAAGCCCCCCTCATTACTGAACCGTGCACGTGACCTCAGCCACTGGGAGCAGCCCGCACAGTCGCTATGCTTAAGGCCCATGTTGCAGGTGAAGGAGGTGAAGACAGGCCTCCGGATGCATCTAGGGTCTGACTGGTGCAAGTGGCAGCAGGGTGTGAGGAGCAGGAGGGAGGGCGTGCTGGAGGGGGTGCCCAGTTCGTGTGGAACAGCTGGATGTATGCAGTGCCATGACACAGCCACGTAGGAAAGTCTGCCCCCCTGGCTGCATAGGCCCGTGTCAAAGGGAAGGTCTGAGCTGGCATCTGGGAGCATCGCTGTAAGGATGGAAAGCAAAGCCCTGCGGGATGGCGCGGGTGACACGGGGGGAAGGGGGGTGAGGGGGGTACAGACTGGCCAGTCCTTTCGCGTCCTTTGCAGCCATGTCCCCAGTCCTGGCCAAGAAGGTGAAAGGAAATGTTCCCAGGACGGATAGTGAAAGGGCCGACGCACAGAGAGGCGCTGCTTGCTGCGCTCCTGCCTCCAGCCCTGCCTTCAGCCCGATGGGATGCCCATTGCCACAGCTCTTTATGACTGTGACAAGGACAAGCAAAGGGAGGAAAAGCTAAAGATGCAGAGGATACAGTGCAGCGAGAGCCTGGTCCTTAATGACATCACCGGCCAACCTGAGCCCTCCGAGGTCATTCCAGGGGAACAGTGTGTCCTTCTGTCCTAGCCACTCTCGCTCATGCGGCCTGTCCCTCACAGCTGGGCGCATGCCACCCTGACAGGAGGCTATAAACTCACCTGGAGCAGCAACAACAGGTACCCAAGGTGGGCAGGAAGCAGGAGCCTGGAAAATATAATGAAAAGAGACAGATGGCTTGGGATGCGGAGAAAACACCTAATGTAGTTAGAGCCCAATTCTGCAGGGAATTCCATTAAGATGATGCACCAAAATTACCCACTGAAGTTCCCACGTAGGAGGCCACTGCCATAGACTGAAAGCGTGTCCCCCCGCCAAATCCACATGTTGAAAGCCTAACCCCAATGTAATGGTACTAGAAGGCGATGCCTTTGGGAGTGATGAGGTCCGGGGGTGGGTCAGTGCCTTGATAGCAGAGATCAGAGAGCGCCTGGGTCCCTGCTGTCCGTGAGAACAGTGAGGTGGTCACTTATAAATCGGGAAGCCCTCACCAGGCACGGGCTCTGCTGGCACCTGGGTCTCGGACTTGCCAGCTCCCAGGACTGTGAGAAATAACATTCTGCTCCTCATAAGCTGCCCAGTCTGAGGTCTACTGTCAGAGCAGCCTGAACGGGTGCGACACCCACCGATGCCCTGATGGCAGGAGAGTTTGGGGAGGGGCAAGAAATGGGGGGAAAGGTGACCAGGAGTGAGGGGAGTAGTGGACAGTTAGGGAACCTAAGGACATATTCACCCCTGTGTCCCTTGGGTGGGACCTCCCCCGTGACTCCAAAACTAGCCGTGTAGCCCTACCACATCCCTCTAACTCAGCCCCTGGCCCAGAGCGTGGGCTAATCTGGGCTAATCAAAGTGTAGTCGGGCCCGGTGTGCGGGGACAGGAAGAGAGACTCTCGATTTTTAATGGTTACCTATTTAATGTAGGAAAGATTGGTCTAGTATCGGGGGAGGAAAAGGAGAAAGTATATTGCTCCTCATACAAATATGGTAAGATACGAAGGAAAAACTGCCCCTCTGTTATGCTGAAATATTGTCATTCTATGATGAGCATCCTTGCTTGGACCTGGTGTTGCAGACACGCCCTTGTACACTGGACTTGAACTTGGAAGGATGAGAGCATCAAGCCATGTTGCCATCATGCAGGCTGACTCCAAACACAGATGTGACCCAGAAAAAGCAGGGAGGAGGAGAGATCTGGAGGCATTATGTGAGCACCTGGATCAAACCATACCTGAAGCTACGAAACATCCTGGACTTCAGTAACAAATTCCCTTACCAGTGTCACACCGTTTGGGCTGGAGTTTCTGCCAACTGTGTAGGAAGATGTGTAGTCAGAGGAGTGAGACAAGGTGGAGGGTGTGGGGACCCATGTCCTTTATCCTCTATAGCTGGTTGGAGCAGCAATGATGGAACCTTTTCAGCACCATCTTCAGTCCCAGCTGCCATCTCTGCCTCATGGTGAACAGGCGGGAGAGGTGCTGGCTCTTCCACTTCCGTCTGAACACCTGGGCCCTCCCGCCGCTCTCCTCCTCTGGAGAAGTTGGGTGCCGCCTCATTCAGTGCTCCGGGCTTGTTTCCTCTGCTTCCATTCCCTTCCAGCAAGAAGAGTGCATCCGAGAGAAGGCCCTGACTCAGCGGAACCGGCAGTCTGTGCTACGTGCAGTCCCGCCGGGATGATCCGTGTGGGGCCCGAGCTTTGTGTCGAGAGCTCCAGGGACAGGGGGCCAGCAGTGTTACAGTCTTAGGGACGCTGGTGTGTCATTAGTGCTCCACCCGTCACCCCAGGACCCTGCTCAGGAGAGAGGCAGGCAGAGGTGAAGGGCCATACGGATACCTTCTGCTCCACCCAGCCACCCGGCCCAGTTGCCATGAGCCCGGAGAAGCACAGTCTGATGTGCTGTTAGCCTAGCAGGGGCCGAAGTCCCAGGTGTGGACTGGGGGTGGACGTGGCTACGTCTGTCACGTTGTGGTTTGAAACTAGGCGTCCATTCTGAGATCAAACATTAAACCCAGGCGGGTTGGGGAGGGGCCAGTGGAGCGAATGCCAAAACCTAAAGCAAGAACCTCAACTCAAAGGACCCCAGGGCTGAAGCCGGAGAAAGAAGCGGTGAAGCATGGAATGGGCCGTGGAGACCCGGAGCTCGTGCCCGCCAAGACCTGCTGCCGCCTCCCTCTGAGTCACCGGAGGAGGAGGGAGTGCTGCCCATGGGGAATCCAGTGCTTCCGGAGAAGCCAGGAATCGGTGGTGTTTCTGTGAGTGGCGTCATTTCATTTTTAAATACTGGCCATGAGTTCTGTTCTCTTTTTCTTTTTTAAAAACAAATGGACTTTTGGTTTCTGGTTGGACAAGTAGGGAATTTAGAAATTGCTGCTCAATCTTAACAACAATAAAAAATGTGAACAAATTGGAAAATGACAACTCTTCTTGGGTCCTTCGGAGAAGGGAAAACTGCTCCCTGAAGCTGGACAGACAGACAGAATCACAGCTTACCAGAGAAGAAACCCATGAATTGCGTCCATGAATGAGCCTCTGTGAGAGCCAATGCTGGGAATGGGGTGGGGGAAGGGGTGGGGAAGGGGGGAGGGGAGGGTAAGGGAGGGGCAGGGAAAGGGTGAGGGGGAGGGGCTGGGAAGGTGCTGTTATGAATGAGACATTGCCTAGGACTCGTCTTCCTATGCAGGGTTTGCAAATGGCATTTGTTCAGCTGACTCCGGATGCACAAATAAACCCCCAAGTTCAATGGCTTCATGAAATGGGAGATCCTGTTTTGTTGTGCGACGTTCCAGGGCAGGTGGTCCCGGTTGGCGGGAAGCTCTCCTCCAGGCGGTGATGTAGGGGTCCAAACATCTTGCACCCTGACCCTCTACATCCCCCTGGAGAACCAGAGTCCCTCCGTATCCAGAGAGAGGAGGAAAGAGAGAGAGGAAAAGCAATCTGCTTCTTAGCCCCTTGGCCTAGAATGCACACACACGGCTTCTATTTACACCCCATGGAGGACAGCTAACCACATGACCCACATGGAGATGACGAGAGAGGTGGGACGAGGCTGAGAGCAACAGGGAGACGCTCTGCAGGCAGTGAGGTCGGCACGGCCAGTGCTGCTCTGATGAGCTGTGCAGGCTGAGTCCCAAGTCACAGTGATGTCCGCACGCTCGACAGGACCTGGGGTAGCAAGTGCTGCCTGCAGAAAGGCTGCCTGCTCGACCGCCTGCTCTGTCCCCTTCACGGCGTCTCCTCGGGCAAGGCCTCCAGGCTCTTTGAGGCCCGTCCCTCAGGAGATTCAGTGACACGTGAAGCACTTAGCACAGTGCCTGGACCACAGGGCCCTCAGCGAATGCTAGTCGGTATTTTCTCCACAGACGACGGGGGCCTGGAATCCAGGACTCCGGTCCTACCGGGGGCCTGTGTCCACGAGGCCGGCCCTGGCAGGCTCTGCTCTGGATGACGAGATTCTCTCTCCTTCCAGCGCCCGTGTCTGTCTTGCTAACACCCCCGTGCAGGCAGCAAAGCAGAGCAGACTCCTGAGAGGGGAGGCATTCCTGGGAGGTGGGGCAGGGGACGGGAAAGGGCGTTTAGTAAAGTTTTAGGGAGGGAGGGGGCAGGAGAGAGAAAGGGAAGGGGGCGGATGGAAGGGTGGGAAAGAGGCGGGGAGGGGTAAAGGAAGGAGGGAGAGCTGGGCGCCGAGGCCTCTGCTGGGATCCCCCGATGTGTCTGGCCGAGCCAGGCGTCACTGTGATCGGGCCTGGTCCCCAGCGCCCGGTGGCCAGCCACCATGACCCCGCCTGGAGCACAGCAGCAAGCCCACGGCATCCCCAGCTTAATAAAGGAGTCATAATTTTATTGTCAAGAGCATGTGCCAATCCCATCCAAATCAATTAATTCCTTAATCACACTCTAAATGGAGCAGGACGGGAGCGTCCATGTGGGAGCGATGAATATTACTCGTATTTAACTGCCAAACGCCGCTGATGCCATAAAGCATCCTCGAGGTCGCACAATAAAAGCCGAAGTTTAATTGGTGGGTAACAAGGCCCCAGGCGATTGTACCTTATTAATGCTGACAACAGGGATATGTGTGCGCGGCCGCCACAGCCACCACTGGGAGCCACGTCAGCCCAGGAACGGGGAAGGATGAGTGTGCGGCCCGATTGCGGAAGATTTAGGATCTCCTTCACCAATGGAGCTTCTCAAACGCCACGCCGTAAATGCAGCATCGTCCCCCAGGGAGGTCTTGGAAGAGGTAGAGGAACTGAGAATAGAGGCTCATGGGTACAGGTAGGCAGACCAGGAGGAAGGCCAGGCCGGCCGTTGGAGCTGCACAGAAGGTTGCACGCAGTGTGCGCAGCACAAGGCATCCAGCTGAAGGGAGGAGTGGGGGCTGAAACCCTAGCCTGAGCTCCACCCACCAAGCAGGTGCCGTGGCCTGGGCCCTGCCTGCCCTGAGAAGGGCGGGGTTTCTCTAATCCCGCCGCCACCGGAGGGGTGTTGCAGGTGCTCTTAGAAACGAGGTTCCTCCATTTGAGCAGTCTGGTTAGATGAGACGTGCCTTCGGAATGTAACTGCTCCATCCCATTTTGCTCGTTCAGTCATCAAAACACAAGCTCTGATGCCTCCTGTCAACTGCGTGTTACTCTAGACCTGCAGACACGGGAGTGGCTGCCCAGGCCTGGAGGACAGACAGTCCTGGCCAATAGCTAGCCCAGCCGTCTACGGGAAGGACCAGGCCATCCCAGAGCTCCTGCGGGAGGTGCCCAAGGCCTCTCTTTCTTACCCATCTGTCACCTCTACCAGGCTGCCAATGCCTTGTTCATCTCGAGCACCTCAAAAACTAGCCTAGTGTCGGCCACACGGGCTAGTCGTGCTTAATGTACTTTCTATGAGCTAAAAACTTAAGAAGCACTTTATGCACATTAACGCCTTCATTTCTGCTCTGCAGGGGGTCATACAACACTCTCTCAACCTCCAAAACACTCTCTCTACCAACCTGCAGGGGGCAGCACACATCCCCCTTTAAGAGCAAGATCGTAAATAGTTTCGGTTTTGTGGCTTTGTAGTCTCTGTCACAGCTACCCAACTCCGCCATCACAGCACAAAAGCAATCACAGAGAACACACAAACCATCGACCATGGCTGGAATTTATGGACGCTGAAATTTGAATCTCATAGAATTTTCACACGTCACAAAACATTATTATTCTTTTTCTAAAATCGTTAAAAATGTAAACGCCAGTTTTAAATCATGGCCTATGGGCTGTACTTCGAAACCTCTGCTCTACTCTGATTGGGGCTGGATGTCTGCACACTACATTTCCCAGAATTCCTCCAGCTGGCTTCCTGTGGGCTCTGCCTGCAGGAAGCACTGCTGATAGACAGGGGCAGAGGGGAGAAGGGACTCACTCCTGTCCAGCCTTCAGCATTCCTGCAACAGCATCCCTCCAGGGCTCAGCCGCCCCCTGCACCATCACTGAGCGCCCCCAGAGGGCAAACCCCAGCCACTGGGGGTCCCCTGAGAAGTGAGAACCACCTGTGAGGACCCTCCTTTGAGGTCCAAGAGGCCAGGTACAGGGGATCCTCCTGTGCGCCTCTAGTTCTGCGACCTTACCTCTTCCCCTGACCCACACGGGGAATGGCTGCTGCTTCCTGCGTTTCTGACGTTCAGGACACTCCCATGCCCTTTTTGCTCTTTTAGGTCCCTAACACCCACCTCACCAGTTTCCTGAATGGAACCTTCTCCATTTGAAATACCTAGTGTGGTTTGGTTTTCCTAACACACACCCCAACTTGCACATCTCCACTTTATAGATGAGAAAACTTAGGCTCCTACACGCTTAGATCTTGTCTAAGGCAATGCCGCAGCCAGTCGGGAGTATTTGTTCAATATCACAGCAGAGGGAAACGGTAGACTTATACTGGAACCTGTGACTGTCTGGCCCCAAAGCGTTCCGCGCTCGGCCAGTGGGGAGAGTTCACTGCCCACGCTGCTGCCGCAAGCCCAGCACAGGCCTATGCGCCCTGCACACTGTGTTCTGTGGTCAAATGAATTAATGAAAGAATGACAGCTTTGCCGGGACTCGATCTTCCCGGGATGCCCTGTCACGTCTGAAGGAGATGGTCGCTTTGTTCAGTTAGTTTGGGAATCCCTCCTGAGGTGGTGAATCATATTCAGATTCAGCCATGTTTGCTGAGCATCTACAGTGTGCTAGGTGCTCTGTGGCAGGTGCTGTGCTGTTAAAATTCATCTTACCAGGTGGAGAAGGTATTTGCCATCCAGAGACTGAATACACAAATGGACAATGATCAGAGCACATATGACAATAGAACTCTGACTCAGAACCCCTGGGGCAGTTGACCCAGAACAGTCAGGCATTGGTTCAAAATTTGCATCCCCCCTACTTTGCCACAGCTTCTAACTCAGGACCCACCAGAGAAAGCCAGACCTGCCGCCGCCGCTCCCTCCCGGTAACATGAGGCGCTTCCAGCTATCCCCGATCCAGCGTCCCAGCACAGTGACCTCGGCGTGGCCGCCGGAAGCCTCCTTCGCGACGTCTCACTCTCGGGCAGCCTGTGGGCCTCTCCCCTGAGTGACGGGTGGGGCTGCCCCTTGCTAGAGCCAGCTCTCAACAAGTAGCTTCTGTCTGTTCTCGTCTGGGGGCTCTTCACTCATTTCCACGTTGTTACCTACAGTGTTTTCATTGTCCTGCTGTTGTTTATTTCACTGAGGTGAAATAGAAACTCAGAGAAGTTGGGTGACTTGTCTGAGGCCAAAGAGTTGGAAGGAGTAGAGCCAGGTATTGACCCCGGGAAGCAGACTGCACCAGGAGCAGAGTGAGGTTAGCGCGTGTGCTATGGCGCAGGAAGAGTGGTTCTCATCCCGACTAGGACCCGTATGGACCTTGCCTGGCTCACACAATCCTATCGGCGCCTTAGTTTCCCTGTGTCTGTCATGGAGATAACACTTCCATGTAGCATCTCTGCAATAAGACTCCTGGAGTAAAGCGCTGAGTGAGCCCTGGTCAGGGTGGATCAGTTGGTTGGGCGTCCTCCGTGCACCGAAAGGTTGCCGGTTTGATTCCCAGTCCCGCACTGGATTCTGCCTCCTGGCTGAGGAAGTGTGCAAAGCATTCACCTCCGTGCCCGACATGTGGCTCAGAGGCGCGAGCAGTGAGCAGTAACAGGTTGGTCTGACGGCAAACGTGTTTCCAGTACAGTATACGGCCATTCAGGAAGCCACGTACTCTAAAGTAATCATTCACAGAGAGAGAGAGGAAGAGGGAGCCATACATGAGTCTGACCTAAACAACATTGTTAAAGGGTGCAGTGAAATATGAATAAATTTATGGGGGCAATTCACAGAAAAAATTCTAAATGGAGCCTAAGTATGCTAAGCTTCATGTAAGTTTTCTTAAATTTATTTATTAAAATAAGATCATATTTTTCAAGCTCAAAAATGTTGTCAGTAAAATATTAGAACAATCAGTAATCTTCACTTCCCCCCACTTTTATTCAACATTGTGCAAAGGCCCATAAAAGACACAAAGATTGGGAAAGAAGCAAAGCTACCTTTATTCAAACTGACATAATTGTGTATGTAGAAAATCCAAAGGAACCTGCCCAAAAGCTTCTAGAGCTAATGTGAAAAATTAGCAAAATCATAAAATAGAAGTTGACTATTAAAAATTAATCATATATCTATATACAGCCACTAAATTTGAAAATTAAATAAAATGATATTACAACAGATCATCAAAAACCCCAACTTTTAGGAATAGTTTAAATGAATGCTATGCAAGAGCTGTGTGCTAAAAAAATTACAAAACATCAAGCATTGCTGCGTGAAATGAAACAAGACCTACATGAATGGAGAGATGCACCATGTCCGTGGACTGGAAGACTTAATTTGTTAGGAGGCAAGTCTCCCTACATTGATCTATCGATTTGATGCAAACTCAATCAGCATCTCAGCAGCTGTTTTTGTAGAAATTGAAAAGCTGATTTAAAAATTTGTGCATAAATTTGTGTATAAAAAACCTAGTACAGGCAAAATGGTCTTGAAAAAGAACGTATTTGGAGGACTCCTCAACCTGACTTCAAAGCTTATAATAAAGCATAATAATCAGCATTGGCATAAGAATCTTGGCAACAGAAGAGAGAATCCAGAAAAGCACCCACACTTGCAGTCAACTGGTTTTATTTTTACGATGTTGACTAAGCAATTAAATGTGGGAAAGAAACAGCTTTTTAACAAAAAGCATTAGAACAACAAAATAAGCATATGGGGGGAAAGTGAATCATTACCTCTACCTCACACCATATACAAAAAAAAATAATTAAAGATGGATCCTAGATATAAACTTAAAAGCTAAAACTATAAAGTTTTCAAAAGACACAGGAATAATTTCACAAGTTTGGCACAGATTTTTTAGGAAATAAAAAGTGCTAGCCATAAAAGAAAATAAGTTGACATTCATCAATATTTTTACACCATTAAGAAATAGGCAAGCCATGGATTGTGAGAAAATACATATCTGACAAAAGAATAGTATCCATAATATATAAAGAACTTCTAAAAATCTATAAAAGGGTAATATGCTAATTAGACCAGATAGACTAGACGTCTTCCGGACGTCCTTCCAGGCAAAGCCACGGTGGTGGGGGCCAAGGAGGAGGCAGTTAGGAGTGATCAGGCTAACAGGGGAGAGCAGTTAGGGGCAATCAGGCAGGTAGGCAGGTGAGTGGTTAGAAGTCAGCAATCCTGGATTGCGAGAGGGATGTCCCACTGCCAATTTAGGTCCGATCCTACATGGATCAGGCCTAAACCAGCAGTCAGACATCCCCCGAGGGGTCCTGGATTGGAGATGGTGCAGGCCAGGCTGAGGGACTCCCCCGCAACCTGCCCCCATGCACAAATTTCATGCACTGGGCCTCTCGTCAATAATAAAAGACAAACAACCCAATAAAATTGTCAAAAGTCTTCAACATTTTACAAAGAACATTTATGAATGGACAATAAGCACATGAAAAGGTGCTAAAGATCATTGGTCATCAGATAAGTATTAATTAAAACACATTAAATACTCATTACAATGGTGAGGTGAAACCTCACACCAGCAGAATGACCACAATGTAAAAGACTGCAACACCAAATCGTAGTGAGCTTGTGGAGCAATGAGAACTCTGGCAGGTGGCTGTTGGGAGTGTGAGATGGTGCAGCCACTTTGGAAATGGGTTTGTTGGCCTCTCTTATGGTTAAACAGACACCAGCCCTACAAACCAGCAATTCTTCTCCTGGGTGCTATCAAAGAGAAATGAAAACATGGCCACAAGAAGACTTTTTCACAAATGTCACTGGCAGCTTGACTCACCACAGCCCAAACTGGAAACAACTCAAGTGTCCATCAGGATAGATGGGAAAATCTTGCTACACCTACACAATGGAAAACTATGCAGCAATGAAAAGGGACAGGCACAGCTAACAGCATGCCTGAATCTCACAGGCCTCTCAGCAATAGGAAGAAGTCAGATGCAGGATAGTTCACACTGTATGAGTCCATGCATGTGAAGCTCAGAATCAATGGTGATGAAGATGAGAGCAGTGTTTGCTTCTGGAGCAGGGGTCAGTAACTGGGAGGGACATGAGGAAACCACCGGAAGTGATGGCATTACGCTCGGTCTTGGTTGGGGTGCGGGCTACGTGGGTGTATGCGTCTGTCAAAACCCCTTGAGCTGTACGGTTAGGGTCTGTGTATATTACGGTTGTGGGTGAGGGTGTGAGAAAACTCACCAGCAGGGGTTTCTAGTGAGAGTGTCACTGGTGCCTTCTCTGGAGAGCAATTTCTCTCAAAATACACAGTGACCGGCATTCCACGCCTCAGAGTCACCCTCCAGAGAAACCCGTGCATGATGCCAACATAAAGTGGTCTGTGGGAATGCATAGCAACATGTCCAGAAAGGGCAGGCCAGGTGAATTGGGTGCTACCTTTAACAGAATCCCATGCAGCTGTTAAAATAATAAGGCAGGTCACTCCGTACTGACATGAAATGATATGCGAGATATGATATATTGTACACAGGAAAAAGTGTGGGACAGGGTTTATAATACCCTTCCATTGGTGTATAAATAAACGTGTATGTGTAATATATCTTGAAAGGTGCCTAAAAACTAGGCGTGCCTTTGCCTCTGGGACCAGGCTGGCAGCCCGGGAGGCTGGAAGCTAGACACTGGGGAGAATTCTTTTCCCTGTATTATCCCTTTTATTGTCTGAGTTTGTTTGTTTGTTTGTTTACCACTCGGGTATCATGTAAATCAATAATTTTTCAAAAGCAAAGATAAAGGCCAGCACTCGTGGAGCCAATGCATCTTCCCTGGCACTTGACCCAGACCCTTTTAGCGCCTGTGCCCATGAACCTGAGTCTGCCCTGCTCCCTGGAACAGCGGCCCCAGCATTTTTGTCTCCCTGGCCTCCCTCCTCAGACCTGACCTCAGCCCCACCCACTGCCTCAACCTGCTGTCCTCTGGGTTCTTTGCCAGCCAACACTGCCCTCTACCACTGAGCGTTTAAATTATTGGGTCTTCCAGCCTTTTATTTATTCCTGGCTTTTCCCAACTAAGCAGCTTCATGCATAGCCAAAACTGTGTCTAGCCAACCAGATAGATGTCCCAAAATGAGACCATGAAATATCCCTATAATTTTCAGATGCCTTAAGACATACACTCTTAAATATTTAGTAGATTATAAATGACCCAAAGCTTAAGTCCATCTTTTAAACATAACTTCTTAATGAGCCTACATGGACAGGTTGCCCGCAGCCTGAGAGCAGGGGTAATTGTGGCTCTCCTGATGAATAGGAGGGCGGGCACGCTGCACTCGCTGCGCAGTGTTAATGAAGGGTCCTAGGGGCTCTGGACCCACTGCAGGGGCAGATTAGCTGCTCACAGCTCCCTCTGATCCTGTGGTTTGTAGCCTGCTGTGCAGGGACTGCGGAGAGAGAATCAAAGAACCTGGTCTGAAGCCTGAGCCTGCCACGGGTTCCAGGCGTGGCCTTGAGCACACCGGGTCTCCTTGCTGGGCCTCCGCGCCCTTCGCCATCACATTAGCAAATCTCTAAGGCTTTTGCAGCCTTCAGCTTGAGACTTCTGTGCATTTGCAATTATAATCATTTATTAAAATATGTCTCATAATACAGGAGAAGAAAGTAAGCAACGAGGATTTTTAGGGGAAAAAAAGTCTTAAATGGGTTTATAAAGAAGAAACACCACATTTCTCTTAATCTTTGTTGCTCCAGCAGCGTCAGCACCACCTTGGAGCTCATTAAAAATGCAGAATCTCAGCCTCACCCCAGGCCTGCTGAGTCCAAATCTGAATGTTAACAAGACTCCCAGCTAATGCGCTGGCTCTGAGCTCCCAAGGCACATAAATGCCCCGGGGTCTCGTGTAAAACCCGCACCTTTGGAATCTTCTCTGTCTTCAGGCCACACAGGCCGTAGCAGACACGCCCGGAGTGAACTAAGCCCCACAACGGTAAATGCCCACACAGGTCACGCCAGCAGCAAAGGCGCCTGGATCTGCGCCACAGGGAGCAGCGGGGCCTGTGGCTCCGTGGAAGGAGCTTATTTCAGGTGGAGTGGCCCAGACTCAGCTCAGCATCAGCCAGCGGCTGCCTCGGGGGGTTCAGAGCCTGTGCTGCCACATCTCGTCTTTTTTTAATTAGCCCGGGTGTTCAGATTTCATGTGAAATCTCTTAACCATAAAAAAAATCTTCAGGTATAATCATGATTTCAAAGGCCTTGAAACAAGAATAAACTTGATGGATTCAACGCACAAAAGTAGGATAAGGTGGCTGGAGTGTGATGAGTGACAGGGAAAGTGGAACTGGAAGGGGGAGTTTGGGGTGTTGGCCCAGGACAGGAGGTGACAGACGACATGGCATTTGTTAGCGAGAATGGTGGCTACGGCACAGGGACTGGAGCCCACGCCTTCCTTAGCTTTCTTTCTACTTTAGAGAGAAAGTGGTTTCGTGCTTATAACCTGCTTCTCCGTCTGTACAATGGAGCTGATGATTGTGTGCGCCGCAGAGGGCAGTACCAAGGGCCAAGCTGCATACAATCGGCGCTGAGCAGAGTGTCCGACCAGCGGAAGCTCAGTAACTGGTCGCTGTGATTGTGAGCATTTGCTTTCTTCTCCTGTGGGCACTGAAATGCCATGAGCGCCTGCTGGGTGCCAACCACACACTGATTTTTACAATGGGCTTACCAGCTCCTCCAAAGTTCCAGGACTCAGACAGAGCACACAAGGGCCTGGAGAGGGTTTCTTTTTGCAAGGCCCCTCCTCCCAGGAGGCCTCAGCTGCCCTGACCCAGCCCAGACCAGACCAGCCCAGCCCCAGCCACAGCCCCAGCCATGCCTTTGGACTAACATTCTTTTGCCCCCAGTGCTTTGTTTTGTAGCCCAATAAATATTCAAGGCCCACTTTCAAAGCAAAGCCACGTCTCCATTCAACAGGCATGTAACTGGCATCAGTCGTGTGTTAGGCACTGAGCTGGATCTCAGTGATACAGTTGTGAACAGATGCCTGACCCTGTGTGGGGGGTTCCTAGTGGAGAGGATGGGTGTAAACATGAGTAAATAAGACAATGTCAGGAATCAGTAAGTCCCACCAAGGTGATAAGATGAAAAAAGGAAGACCATTTCAGGCAGGCATTCCTGCTACCCCTCTAGGCAGAAAGTTTAGAATAAATTTGCCTTGACCAGAGGTTGAAGGCTGACTGCTTTAGCCATGAGCTCACTGGACCATCAGCTATTCATTCAGTCATTCATTGCACACATGTCAAGGAGGCCAAACGCTTGCCACGCTTTCTACCAAGCAATGGGGAGACGGCGTGACGAGACATGGTTCCTACCTCAGAGGCCTTCCCGTGTGCTGATGAGCAACGGTGCATTAACAGACAACTAAGTCAGAACGAATCCTTTTTAAGAAACAAAGTTTTAAGTACGGAATTTATTTCATTTTACAAAACGTAAAGGTCCCTGTGGGTTATTGCTCTTGGAGAAATTCAATTAACCTTTGCTTTCTCAACTTCTTGACTCTCCGAGTCCACCCAGATCAACTAATAGTAGTTCCATCTGATGAAGAGAAAAGCAAAATCGCAGACAAGGCCCCCCGAGAGGTCAGCCCGGAGGGGCTGGTATAAAACTGTGATGCCTGAGCCCCTGCTTGAATGAGGACCAATGTGTCCCACAGTTGTGTCTCCTTCACTGGCCCTGGCTAATGGGAAATGTACAGAAGTTGACATATAAGAACAGTTTATGCCACGCAATGTCTCCTCTCGTGCACAATAGCAATCACACCCACACTCTATAGATTGGCTTCTGTAGCTCATTTCATCATCATTGCAACACTGTGATGTCATAGCGTCCCCCATCGTGTGGATAAGGAAGCTGTTAACAGCTGGCCTGGGTTAGTGAGTGGCAGAAACAGGATTTCAACCACACATCTGGCTTCTAGCGTCCATAGTCTTAACATGCTGCATATAAGAAAATGTTGCAGTTGTTAGGATTTTAAAAGATTTTCAGACCCAAGATGGCAGCTGAGTAGGTGCAAGGTACACTCATCTCCTTCCAGGGCTATATCGACATTGCAACTAAATGATAGCACCGTCAACCAGGATAGCCACGTGAAGACTAGCTGGACAGAAGTCCCGTGACTAAGGGTATAGAGAGAAGCCACATGGAGACTGGCAGGCAGGGTGGAGATGCGGAAAGGGCTGGCCCCGCAACCACGGATGATGGTGGAGAAGCTGGGGGGATATCTCAGCTGCAAAGGTCCCCCCTGAGAAATGAGGGGTCTCGACCCCATGCTGGGCTCCCCAGCCCAGAGCACCAGTGCTGGGAAGAGGAGCCCACACACCATCTGGCTGTGAACATCAGCAGGGCTTCCGTCTGCCCTGGGAGACAGAAGGCTGCTTAGAAACCCAAGCGCCCTCCTAAGGGGCCAACACACAATTCTCTTCTGCATGCACTCATCCTGGGCTCCAGCAGATAGAGGGCAGCTGGAGGGAAGCAGATTCAGACAGGGTGAAGTTGGGTTGGGAGGCTTCAGAGAGAGGGCTGGAGGGACAGCCACCAATGTCCCTGCATGGAGTCCCACTCCCACACCACCCTCAGATGCATCTTTCCTGGGTCAAGCTCTCCTCTCCTTACAGCCTTAGGCATCAGCCTAGGAAGACCTCCTACCCGGCCCTGCTCACACCCTGCAGAGGGACCTGCCAGCGTGGCCAGCATGGCCCTGTAATGCAGTCTGTATTGAAAAACAGTATGAAGAAATAAAGGCAAACTCGGGGAGTGCCAGAGACACACGGGGAGAAACTGAGCTGTGTGGCTTCAGGATGAGGACCATCCTCTGCCCCTCACACCCACACACCCCAAAAGGCATCACTGTTCCTGTGCAGAGCCCTCCCTCCAGGTCCAAATCTTTCATCTGCTTTATGTAACCTGATGAACTACACTGGCTCCACCTGACCGGTCCCTGAGACCCTGCCCTACTGCAAAGTTCCCCAGGCCCCGGGCAGGAGCAGCTGGCCTTGGTGTACCCTGAGAATTTTGCTGAGTCGCCCCAGACCCAGCACTGGCACTGAGTTAGAATCTGTACTGACCTGTGAACACTACTCGCCCACCTGGTGACTCACTGAGAGCCTGCCTCACACAATTTGCATATGGCCCAAGGCTCTCCAGTGGCTGAGCCTAATGAGTAGCTACCAGGCGGCAGCAGATCTTGGGGTGCCTTGGGCCTTCTGCTGACATAGCAGATCTACCTAATACTCAGAAACACTAAAGGGAGGATGCCAAAATGGGAGGTAAACGGGCCAAAAATGAAAGAACAGGAGAAATCTCCAGAAAAAGAATTAAATAAAATGGAGGCAAGCAACAAATGCTCAAGGAATTTAGTGAGAACTTCAGCAACATGGAAAAGGATATATAAACCATAAAAACAACTAGTCAGAAACGAAGAATACAATAAATGAAATGAAGAATACACTCTAAGAAATAAACAGCAGATTAGATCAAGCAGAGGATCATGTCAGTGATTTGGAAGACAAGGTAGCAGAAAACACTAAATCACAAAAGCAAAAGGAATTTTTAAAATGAGGATAGTTTAAGGGACCTTTGGGACAACATCAAGCATCACAATCTGCATTACAGAGGTACCAGAAGGAAAAGAGAGGCAGTAAGGAAGTGAAGACCTGTTTCAGCAGCTCAGTATCACCTGTCATACGTAAGCTAATGCCATTCATTGGGATATACGCTGAATGACTCCTGAAGGGCAAGTAGGAAACACCCAGGCTCTGGACATGAGGAGCCATTTGGGCAAACGCAGGCAAATGCAAGAGGCCAGGCACATTCGTGTACCTGCCAGCCCTTCTGTGTGGCTGGAGTGTATGGCGTGAGGCAGGGGTGCAGAGAACGAGGCGGGAGCCAGGCTTCAGGATGGATGTGGGGGCAGCATGACACCTGGACCTAGCAGCATCAGATTCAGTCATCCTGAGGGAAGCGCCCAGGTGTTTGGGATTACTGTCCATGGCTGGCACCCGGTGGGCAAACACGCCGGTAACGAGCAGGTGTCCCCACTTCACTCGGGAGGGAATAAAAGCAAAGCAAACATGCAGAAGGGATCTTCTGGGGTCGCTGTGTGCAGTGAGGTGGCCGCACGGAAACGGAATGTCAATGGCAGCCCTGAAAGTCAGCCTCGCTCCTCCTGCTCTGCTTCCAGAGCACACGCCCTGCACCTCCATCTGCTGGCACTTCTGGGAGTCGTGTCACTGCCTTGTTGCAACAGCCACACATCTGCTGGAGCCTGTGCTGCAGGAGCCTTGAAAGGTGGGCTTTGGCCCTAGCTGGTTTGGCTCAATGTACAGATCATCAGCCTGTGGACTCAAGGGTCCGGGGTTCGATTCCGGTCAAGGGCACATGCCCAGGTTGCAGGTTCAGTCCCCAGTAGGGGGCGTGCAGGAGGCAGCCAATCAATGATTCCCTCCCATCATTGATGTTTCTATCTCTCCCTCTTCCTTCATCTCTGAAATCAATGAAAATATATTTTTTTAAAAAGAAAGAAAGAAAGAAAGAAAGAAAGAAGGAAGGAAGGAAGGAAGGAAGGAAGGAAGGAAGGAAGGAAGGAAGGAAGGAAGGAAAAAAGAAAGGTTGGCTTTGAGGCAGAAAGTGATGGTCAGATCCTGTAGTGAGATCAATGGGGTGATCGTTGGAGAACGGCTTAGCAGAGGGAGACCAGAAGCAGGGCTGAGAAAGAGAAAACACAGCTCAGGCGGTGCCAGTGGGGGTGGCCAGGGGCAGGGAGGCTCGATAAGTATTTAGATTGTCAGGATCAATGACCAGCTGCATGTGAAGGCGAGGATAACACCTGGGTTTTGGGTTGGGGCCCTGAAGGTGTCAGACGAGGAGATGGGGGTGACCCAGGGGCACCTGGCTTGGAGAGAAGGCAGGTGAAATGCCAGCAGGAAGGAGGGGGAAGGGTCTTAAGCTGGAAAAGGTGGGGCTGGAACTGGAAGTTAGGAAGCATGGTTTTAGAGATGGAATTCATAGATTAACTGGCCCGGGTGGGGCGGGGCAGAGGGGGGGCGGGGGAGGAGAGCAGGAAGAGCTGCGAACACATTCTGCCCAAGTGGCCAGAGGAAGGGAAGCCCAGAATGAGCCTGAGCACGGGCAGGATCAGCACAGGCTGGGGCCGGCAGAGCGGCCACTGCGGGGGCTCAGCTGGTCACTGCTCTCCACCAGGGCTCCGGCCAGCGAACACGGTGTCGGCTGGATCCCGATGTAGAGGGTGACGTGAAACTGTGGAAGCCATCAGTGCATTGATGGAATGAAGCTGGATGTCAATGGCTCGAGGAGGGCGTGGGAGGATGGAGGATGGAGCCGGGAGTCAGTATCTTGGGCTCATTCTGAATAGATTTTCTGTGGCGGGAAGGGAAGCGATGAGACAACAGTAGCAATTTCAACCCAGGCTGGTTACAGAGTCACCGGGCAAGTTTCAAAACCCATTGACTCCTGGGCTCGCCAGCACCACAATGCGGCGTTGCCCTGTGACATGGCCAGCATCTCCTTTTATAAAGTCCACCCGCCGCTGTGGAGGGTGAGGCACCCTGAGCCGGCATTGCCAGAGCACAGGGAGGTGACGGAGGCAGCAGTAGACAGGGTGACAGTGCAGGAGAAACGAGGGCCATGGCCGGGACCCGAGTGGGCACAGGAGGTGGCCTCGGGGGCAGGTGGGTTCTCCTTAGAGGCGTTTCCGTTTCCGCTGAAATGAGAAGACGGAGGAGGCCGGTGTGGCTTCCAGGTGGGAAGGCAAAGGCAGAGGAAGGAACTTCCCTGCTGGTGGAACTGATTGTGAAGCAGAGAAGGGAAGGGCCGCAGTGAGGATGGTGAGAAGAAAGGCCAGGACCCCGGACAGCGGACCCGCAGGGGGCGTCCCAGCAGAGCCTGGAGGCTGGATTTATCTGTGAGCTCCCCTGGAGGATGAGAGCCACCAGGCAGGGGGCCCAGGGTCGCTGCTGTCGCCAGGATGAGTCTGGTGCACTCGTGATGCACAGGTGCAGGGGTGTCGCGCACAGTCTGCGACACTTTCCACAGCACCGTTTGGCAGGCAGGGACAAAGCTCTGAAACGACTCCGTGAAGCTGGGGTGCAGGGTTCAAGGGTAACCTGGCCCAGCATGAAAGCCGGGTCCTGATCACAGGGCGGCAGAGGGCCACGCCAGAGACGCTGGGTTTTAACTTGAGGGCAAAAGGCAGGGAGCCAGGAGGGACCGGGACAGCTCTGCTTCTCCAGGTCCCCTCTGGGCTTTGAGGGGTCACTGGGGAGTGCAAGGCATTACAACCATCCGGGGAGAGGTGACAGTCACTTAACCCTGGACACTCAGTGGGATTATAACTTAAGAATTGCCTGTACCTGGGCCTGGCTGCTTTGAGGGACAATGAGCGCCCTGTCTATTTTGGGGGGTTGCGGGGCTGAGACATACTCCATGGGTCCAGGGAACCCACCTCCGTTGCCCCCTCCTGGTCGGGAGGCCTGATGGAGGGGTCTCTCCGCTCAGCAGGCTATGCTGCAGCTAAGAGCTGTGAGGAGAGCCCGGCCAGCAGGAGGTGGCTGTGGCGATGATAAAGGAGCGCTTGCATCCTTCGAGGAAAGCGCCGCGATCCTGGGGCACAAACAGTTTGGCTATAAACAACCTCACAGTAACTGGCATTTCCATTTAGAACAACTCAGTCAAACCCAATTAAAGGCTCTGCTGGCCTGGGATTGTCAAAACATTTGAAAGTCTTCACAGGAGATTTCTGTCTTGGGTGGACTAGGAGTTCCTGTCTGCTCCGCCTCCTGCCCCAGCACCCTCGCAGCCCGACCCCCACCCCGTGGGCAGCCTGGCTGCCACTGGAGGAAGAGAGCTCTGAGCTTGGAAAGGACTCAGCAGGGAAGGGAGCGGGTCCTGCCTTGCCCTGGACAACAGTGGTGAGAGTCCCTGTAGAGTTGTGCACAGGACACTGTCAAGAGGACCCAGGCAATCGCGCTGAGGCTGGCCCTCAGCACCACCGTGCCTTCAGGCGCCGAAGCTTCTGGTCAATTAGTGGAGAAACAAGCTCCTGCCCCCGGCCCCACGGGGAAGAGCTGTGCTGGCCAGGGGCCCAGGGCAGCCGTGGACACCCAGTCAGCCAGGGGAACCAGGGAGCAGGACCAAGGGCAAGAGGTTCCCGGGGAGATGCTGGAGCCTGGAGCCTAGGGCGGATTCCTGGGTAACCCTGCAAGCGCTCCTGCCTGAGGCCCCGCTGGGATCTGCTGAGCCTTTAGAGACTCAGCTCAGAGTGGCTGGGAGGCCAGCGTGGACAGGACAAAGCCCAGGACCCTGGGCTGGGAGGGGCTGCAGCCCCCCTCTGACTGATGCTGGGGGTCAGGGTGGACCCAGTGGGCGTCTTTTATAACCTGCAGGCCAAGCAGCATGGAAGGAAGGCAAGAGAGAAAGGGAGGGAGGGAGACAGGGAGGGAGGGAGGGAGGGAGGGAGGAAAGAAGGAAAAAGTGTGGAAGGAAAGAAAACAAGAAGCTGGGGAGGATGAGTCCCAGAATCTGCCATGAGTCCTGCTGAGGCCCGCCAAGGCCTCGGGTTTTAGAATAACAGACGGCTGATTTCTGCCCCGAGGTGGGAGGTGGAGGGCAGTAGATAAGCTGCCCTTCGGCCTGTCTGGCTGCTGTCATTGCCTTTCATTCCCCAGATGTTTAAAAATTGAGTGAGTACTACTGTGTGCCGGCCGCTGTGATACGCACTCTCGCCCATGTAACCCTCACGCATTCCCGGCACCGCCGCACACCCCGTAGTCAGAGGAGGGACCTGAGGCAGCGAGTAGCCTCCAGGCCCGTGGCTGTGCCCTGAGCCATCCCTGTGCATGCGCCATCTCCACCGGAAACACAAAAGCAGCCCCTCGCGGGGCGCCCAGCCTGACACCAGGGGCCTTACAGTCTTCATGTCTCGGAATTCTCAGACTCTCCCGAGAGTCCCGTTTCACAGCGAGGAAACGGGCTCAGGGAGTGGGCACTTGTTCAGGTTGACGTGGCTGGAAGGTGGGGACCCAGGGCTCTTGGATCCGAAGCCTGCTCCCTCGGACCCGGCGCTCTGCGTTCTGGCTGTGGCTCCTCTTGTTGTTGGGGGGTCCCATGGCAACGGCTGATGTCCTCGCTGGGAATGGACAAAGCAAGCTAAGCTGACTTCCCCCCATCGCTGCTTCACCACCACCTTGCAGCCTCAGTGCTCCTGTCCACCTGCTCCTGCATCCCCGCTAACCCACTACAGGTCCTAACCCACCGCCACCATGGCAAGCCTGTGGGTCAGGGTCCCAGAGGGAGGCAGGGAGGTAGACGGACATCTCCTCCCCTTGTCATGTGGGCTCAGCCACTGCTACTTAATGTGAGCGTTAAGCAACTCAACCTTTGTTCCGTAGGTCAGGAACAAAGAGGGTGACTTGTGTCCTTTTGATTGGTCGTGTACTGTCAAGGACCCGTTCAATGTTAAGAATTTTGTTTTGTTTTGCTTTCTTTTCCCCTCAAAGTAAAGCCTCAGTTTCCCCACTGAGAGGATTGCTGTAGATCAGGGCAGGCGAGCAGCCGGAGGGCGGCCCCGTGGTTGGTAAATGCAGTGTGACTAGGACACAGCCCGCATTTACTTACTGTCGTCTCCGGCTGCTTTCTCGCTGCAGGAACTGAGCCAAGTGGCTGCAGCCAAGACTGTGCGGCCAGCAAAGCCTAAAATATTCACTCTCTGGTCCTTTACGAAAGCTGACTGGGCTCTGGCTTGGGTGGCGGGAGGTCCTTCCCACCGGGATGTTTCCTGGTGGTGAGTTTTGCTCTGAAAGATGTGGAGACCCAGTGGCATCCCAAAGAGGACTCCAGGGCGGAAGGAACCGCCTCCGGCCTCCTCCCCACCTCTCCGCGTAAAGCCTAACAGTGTCTTTCATTCCCTTTCCCCGAGTTTAGGTGGGGTCCCCTGGAGCTGCCCCATCTTCACGGTGTCCTTGCAGGAGGGAGCTCTCTCGGCCAGTCTTCTCAGCCTCTTTCAGTCAGTTCCATCTGGGGGGGGGGGGGGGGAGGGGCGGGCACTGCTTCAGAGCGACAGGGAGGTGAGGCAGGCCGTGGCTGTCCCCTAAGGCGGTGAGCCCTGGCCCTGGAAGTGTACCAGCAGATGGGACTGTGAAAGACTCCGGCCCCCAGATCTTGAATTTGGCAGCTCCTCAAACACTGTCCTAACTCAAGTTCATAGGGTCACTGCCCTTGAGGTGTTCAGCAGCTCCCCGCCCCCAGCCAAGTGGCCTCCCTGCCTCAGGCCTGGCGCCCAAATTCCAAATTCGACCTCGTCTCTCCCAGAACTAAATTTCTTTAAAAAAGGGTTGCACATCGCACCCAGGATAATGCCCAAACCCTATCTTAGCATTTACTCTACTGAATTCTGAGCTCACCTACACACTCACCTCCCAAGCTCCAACCAGACCCATTAGCTACTAATTCTCCAAACACACCCACGATGCGTGCCTTTCTACCTTTCTGTAGGACACGGTTTCCTCATCGTGTGCATGTGATAAACTCCTATGTACTCTTCAAAACCCAGCTCAGATGTCCCTCCTCCGGTATAAAACATTTCCAAGAGTTTGGATTTTTTTTTCGATTTTTTTATCTTGATCACAGACCTATTTAGAACATACTATATTGTACTGGAGTGGCTTATTTGCAGAAATATGTCCCCAAATGGGTGAGTTTTTTGAGGGAAGAGATCGTGACTAATTCACATGCTCAGTCCAAGGCCTTGCCCATAGTAGATGTTTGAAAAATGTTCCATGAATGAATGAATGAATGGTTTTAACAAAGTTGGGAGTCTAGGAGGTGGAGCCAGTTGACCAAACCAGACCTTCTCCCTTAAGGGTCCCCTAGCTGCGCCTTTGGTAGCCGCTGAGGACACTGCCTTTCCCTCCAAGGCCAGCTCTGAGCAGTCTCACTCCAGATCTTTTCCTTCTTGCTGTTGTCAACTTCCTGGGTTTCTCCCACGACCACTTTCTGAATCTGAGTCCAACAGAACTAATCATGGACCCGGGTCTGTACTGGCCCACATGTGGCCTTGAATAAGGACTGCGGCTCCCGAGTGGGCAAACGCAGACAGCAAGTCAAGCCGCCAAGCTGCGGTGGGACCCAGAGCACGAACACGCGCAGACACAGAGCTCCGGCCCCAAGTCGCTGCCCCGGGGAGGTGCATCCCCTCTGTCGGGTTCCTCGGGACCATCTGGCCTGGCCACCTGTCTGCGGGCACCTGCCTCTCCGACCCCAGCCATGGGGCCATCATAAAGGTAATAGTGGTAACCGCAGCATGGCTACAGACGTTCTGTTTACAAAGCACGATTGTAACTTCTGAGTCTCACCAAAAGATTAGAGCCAAAATGAATGGCCCAAGCACGGACGAGGCTCTGAGGCCCAGAGAGGCTGAGAACCTGCTCATGTCACTCAGAGACGAGCTGCCGCACCAGGTCTTAGTCCCAGGTCCCTTGCCCAGGGTCCTGGCTTCCGGCGACTTTCAGGTGACCAGAATGCTGGTCTTGTTATTCTAGGTGCTTCTCCCTCACAACATCCAGGGTGGGAACAGTGCGGAACTTCGGGTCTGAAGACCCCCAGAATCATCGCTGTCATCCTTACCCCCTTTCCCTGCCTCGGGAGTCTCCTGGCTATAAGCGACAGAAAACATGACTCAAAATGATGTAAGAAAAAATAATAATAATATAGTCTCTTTCTGTTTCATGTAACTGGAGAGCAGAGGTGCCAGGTCTCCAGGAACGCTCCGCCCAGGCCTACATATGCCATTAATCTCAGTCTCTCTTCTCCGTTCTGTCTTCTCCACAGGCCCCAGTGTAGGGCAGGACCCCCCCCCCCCCCCCCCCCCCCCCCCGCTCATGGAGGCCCCTAACAGCCCTGACTCACACACATTAAAGCTCTCACGGCCTCAAGCCCCATTAGAGAAAGCGCTTTTCATCCTCAATCATCTAAGCACGGCCTCAGAGCTGAGCACCCTGCACTGCCTGGCTCTAGAAGCCACTCCATACGCAAGCGACTCTGGTCAGGGGAGTAAAACACCCCCCAGCCAACCCGGGCCCCAGGCCCCAGGCCCCAGACCCCCCTTCGAGGCTGGTGTCATTAATCCTACCTCAGCGTCATGAGCTGGGACTGGAGGACGGGTGATTTCCCCAAAAGAAAATCTGGCTGCTCTTACAAAAAAGGGGTGGAATGGATGCCAGACAAGCAAAAACCACAGATGTAGCATTGGTGACTTTTTGGAGCTTGATTTCTACATATGAAAACTATGATGTTAAAAACATTTACCCCTTAGGGTTATATCAAGCTGAAAGCAGACATAAAAGGGATTGTACAACTCCTATGATGCTACTATAGCCCTGTGGTTTTCACCCTCTTCAAAGGCTCTGCCCGCTGAATCCATCCACCGCCTGTGCTCCGGTCCAGGACATCATCTCTCACCCACACTGTGGCAACTGTGTCCTCACCAGGCTGCCGCCCTCCTCGCTCTCCCTGGCCATGGCACCCTCCGGTGCCCTACAGCCAGACCCATCCAGCCAAGTTTAGGGAGCTGTGAGCAGTGGTGGTTCACTCAGCTTGCACTCAGCCTCATGAATTTAAAGGCCATCTGAGCTGGACCATTCATCTGTTCCTTCTCGACTCCCCACCGTGCATCCATTTGCACGCCCTCCCTGGCAGTACCCAGCCCTCTGAGCGGCTTGCATATTTCTTCCTCAGGAAAGCTCCGAGGGGGAAATCATATCCAACCCTAGAAGTTGGAACTTTCCCTCTATTATCTCATAAAACATCATGTTCATTTCATCATTTCAATCCAGAGAGAGGATTTGCCATGTGAGCCCTGAGATGCATACAAATCGCCTTTCTAAACCTCGGGCTACAGCAAGCAAACTTCTGAAGCTGACAGTGTACTTGATAAATACCTAACAAAGCTTAAATAATTATTGAAAGCAGACAATGAAAGAGGAGAGCGGCGAGAGGTGTTGTGGTGATGAATCGCAGGGAAGAAGACAGAGCCGCCCAACTCGGGGCGAAGCAGGGTCCAGGAGGCGGGAGAGACTCGGAGCAGGGACTGGGGACTGGCCGCTGGTGGTGAGCGAGCAGCTGGGAGCCCGGGGAGCCGCGGGATGGCTTCCCTTTGGGGGCCAGTAAATACGCAACGTGTGACCTTTGTCAACGCTTTTGGGAGAAAGAGAGTCCGGGCAGAGTATCCATCCACCTCATCGCCTGTCCCTGGTGCCCAGACCTCACTCCTCACTCAGAAGCTCACGCAGCCCCAGCTCCAATCCTGAGGCTGGAGGAATTCAGACCATTCTGGGTGCCTCCCCCGAACTTAGCCACTGCCCCACCCCCGATGGATGTCAGGAGGGAGTTCCAAACTTTTCATTCATTTAGTCCCGTAGTCCTTCCCTTGTTCAACGGGCATAAAACACCAACTCTGTGCCCTAGATGCTCAGCACACTTGCTTCTAACCAGGGAGGGTTGTGGGGCAGAATGCTAAGCAAGCTACGTGCTGAACACAGAAGCCTTTTGTTTCACTGATGCCTAATCTGGTCCTGGGCAAGTGTGGGGAGGGGGCCACACAGAGGAAAAAGCACTGAAACTGAATCCTGAAAGATAGGTCTCATGGGAGGGAGGGTGCCTCAGGCAACAGGAAGAGCAAGTGCAAAGGCCCTGGGGTGAGGAGCTTCTTCGGGTCAAATCTGGGGGCCTCAGCTCCACACTGAGGCTGATGTGTGACAGCTCCCACCGAGGAGCCGCCCACACGGCACTGATTCCCATGTTTCCGAGTCTGTCCCCAACAGGTTGCCATTCACTGAGGTAGGTTTTCTGACCCCATTTTAGACACTCACACCTGCCTTTGTCCTTCCTTACTCTTCAGCTCCAGCCTGGCGAGCATCCCTAATTATTCAGAACTAGAGGCCCAGTGCACGAAATTCATGCACTCGGGGGGGGGGGGCTCCCTCAGCCTGGCCTCCGCCTTCTCGAAGTCCAGAAGCCCTCAGGGTATGTCCGGCTGACGGTTTAGGTATGGGGAGCAGGCCTAAGCCAGCAGTTGGACATCCTTAGCTCTGCCAGGGAGGCGGGAGAGGCTCCCACCACCACCATTGCGTTCACCAGCCGTGAGCCCAGCTTCTGGCTGAACAGCGCTCCCCCTATGGGAGGGCACTGATCACTAGGGGGCAGCTCCTGCATTAAGCGCCTGCCCCCTGGTGGTCAGTGAGTGTCATAGAGACTGGTTGTTCTGCTGTTCAGTCAATTTGCATATTACCCTTTTATTATATAGGATACTTCTGGGAAAGGATGCTTCCCACCCTGCCAACTCCCAGTGGGGACCAGAGTGCTCCCAGGGTCCCAACTCAGTGGCTTCCCAGAGATAAGATGCCACCCTAACACCTGCCCGGATGTCGCTTGTCACTGTGAGCGCACACACAGACGCACACACAGGCACACACGGGAGCACACATGCAGACGCAGATGCAGGCACACACACAGGTGCACACGGGCACACACACACAGGCACACACACAGGCACACACGCAGGCACACACAGGCACACACGGGAGCACACATGCAGGCACACACAGGCTCACACATGCAGGTGCACAGAGCAAACCACCTGCCTAGACTTCTTCTGGCAGGAGTTTGGGGCCGGGACAACCAAGCCCATCCTCTGTGGCGATGAGACGGCTGCAAGGCTGCCTTCCCCACAGACCCGCGCTCACAGGCCCGGCTCAGAGTTGGAAGAGGATCCAGCTTTCGGGTGAGCCCTGATTCCACCGGGATAGACAACAGCCGAGCATCCGTGACCCTGAACAGAGGTGCTCAGCCCCTCTCGCGTGGTGTGACATCGAACAAGGAGCTGAGCAGAAGTTTTCGGAATCACCACTCTCCCCGGCCTTCTCTTCCCTACACCCCTGTGCACAAGAGGCCTTCACCCCTCCTCCTGGCGTGGCCCTCGGAGCAGACCCCACACACCCCAGGCTTCATCTCCAGTGGGAAATCCGTCTGGACCGGGGAGCCTTGGGCAGCACCCGCCACTGTGCAGGCCTGTAGACACACAGGACACACGTCCAATGAAGTCTCATCTGATAACACTCGAACCTGCCTCCTCCACACAGCGGCACAGCAGAAGGCTATGCTCAGAGCCTTGCACGCAGCTGCTGCAGCAGCTCGGGGCGCAGGTCAGGATGCGGTTCCCGTGATGACGCGGTGGGACCATTTCTCCCCTTTATGGATACCCCACACTTAACCCACTCAGGGATTTCATTCGCATTGATCGCATTTTATGGTATGATTAAATTTGTATGGCAGAGGTCCAATTAGCTGTGTTTTACATTTATTGGAAGCTCTGTATAGTCAGACAAATGGACTCTCCTCTGTAGGCTGTTTACCCGGTGCAGGAGGCTGGGGGCTGTGCAGGTCCTGTCCCGGCGGGAGGGGTGGCTGTGGGGGTGGCTGTGGGGGTGGCCGTGGGGGTGGCCATGTGTGTGGCTGTGTGTGTGGCCGTGGGGGTGGCTGTGGGGGTGGCCGTGGGGGTGGCTGTGGGGTGGGGCTGGAGGGGCCCATCCAGGCTTCGTGTGAAAAGGAGACATTTCCCCTCAGAATGCAGAGATGGACAGGGTGGCCTGTACTTCAGCCCTCCCACCCCGCTGCTGTGAGGACCAGGCTTTTCACTTCCTTGAGCCTCAGTAAACAGAGATGATAACCATGAGGAGGAGGAGAGGAGGGGGAGGGGGAGAGGAGCGGGGAAGGGGGAGGGGAATTGGAAGGGGAGGGGGTAAGAGAAGGTCCTCTCCCCCATTAATTGGCTGTGAGGACCAGATATGAGAGTCTGTGGAAAATAATTTATAAGCTGTAAGCCATCATTCCTTATGCCGGTTTTCCTTTTAAATAAAAAACGGGCAGCCAGCACTGTGCAACAGTGACCTGGAATCAGAAGACAGCCTTTGGGTCTCTGTGGCGGCCCAGCTGGGTGGCTCTGCGGGTGTCGGTCAACCTCTCCGAGCCTCATCTGTGAAGTGGAGGTCACTGCCATGGCCCTGATGAAACTTCCCGGAAAGCCGTGCTCTCCTGGCCGCCCCCCTCGCCGCCCGTGACTCTGCTTCTCCGTCGCACCTGTGAGCGCTCGGGCGCCAGAACAAAGGACACAGGCTGGTGCTCAAGCGACAGACACGTGTTTTCTCAGGTCTGCAGGCCACACCCCCGGTCAGGGTGTCGGAGCGTTGATGCCTCCCGAGGCCTCTCCTTGGCTCGCACAGGCCACCTGTGCAGTGCGTCCCACACGCCTCTGCGCCCAGGCGGCCCTGCCTGGCCTCCCTGCCTTCCAAACGTCCCCTTCCTGTGAGTCATTTCCACGGACTCACCTCTTGAAAGGCTCTGTCTGCAATGCGGTCACATTCTGAGGCACCGGGTTAGGGCTTCAGCTTATGAATTGCGGGGGGAGGGGCCACAAAATGCAGTCCCTAGCAGCACCCGACACTACATTACATATTCACGTACAACCATGAACTCCATGAGAGACCTGGTTTCCTTCACTGCATGTGCCAGACACTCCAAGCAGCGCCTGGCACAGAGTAGGTGCATCTGTTGAATGACGGAATAAACAGGGCTCAGTACTAGTATACTGACAGTTCCGGCATGCTGTAGGCTGGCATGAGGACACCACAGGTGGGCTGCCACGCTCATCTCAGACCATCCCCTGAATCTCTGGCCCCTCCCACAGACCCTCCCCTGACCCCTCCCCTGACCCCTCCCCTGACCCCTCCCACAGACCTCTCCCCTGACCCCTCCCCTGACCCCTCCCACAGACCCCTCCCCTGACCCCTCCCACAGACCCCTCCCCTGACCCCTCCCACAGACCTCTCCCCTGACCCCTCCCCTGACCTCTCCCCTGACCCCTCCCCTGACCCCTCCCCTGACCCCTCCCACAGACCCCTCCCACAGACCCTCCCCTGACCCCTCCCCTGACCCCTCCCCTGACCCCTCCCACAGACCCCTCCCCTGACCCCTCCCACAAACCCTGCTGAGCTCTGGGCACCTCCAAACTTAGACAAGACCCAGGAGAAGGAGAATGTCCATCTGATTGAAGTCCGGTTTCTACCGTCAGACTCCAGCTCAGTTGCATCATTTTTAAACTCTCTTTCTTGCATTCCGGGGATGGTAAAGCGAGATGTGTGCCCACCATATACCAGACCTCTGAACGCCCAAGGCCAGTCCTACCTCCCGGGGGCCACATGCGATGCGGGGCCTGAGAGGGGCAGGTTCCTGGAAAGGGCACTGCCGCCGCTGCTGGGTTATTTGCCTGTTGTGACAATTACGAATGGGTCTGTGGGAGCAGACGGTGGGGGGACAAGGCCCGGAGGGTCTTCTGTGGGAGGGGTGCCTTGGCCTCTGGGCTGCTGTGTCCGACATGGGGGAGGAGCCAGTCCTGTGCGGTGACTCCTGTCCCTGGGATTCCTCTCTCCTCTCCCAGAGCCCCCAGCCCTCACCTTCACAGGGGACAGTGCCTCACCTCCCAGGGCCCCTGTCACCTTGGCTTCAAGAGTGAATCCTCCGCTTCTCCCCTCCAGCCACCTCCAAGGACAAGCCCACTGGCCCTTCTCCTGATGTAGAGGCTCTGCCTGTGACACAGCAGGGGCACTGGGGTCCCAGTGGGGGGGACGGAGAGGGGCAATGCGGTCCCAGTGGAGGGGACGGAGAGGGGCAATGCGGTCCCAGTGGAGGGGACGGAGAGGGGCACTGCGGTCCCAGGGGATGGGACGGAGAGGGGCACTGCGGTCCCAGTGGAGGGGACGGAGAAGGGCACTGTGGCCCCAGTGGAGGGGACGGAGAGGGGCACTGGGGTCCCAGTGGAGGGGACGGAGAGGGGCACTGTGGTCCCAGGGGAGGGGACGGAGAAGGGCACTGTGGTCCCAGTGGAGGGGACGGAGAAGGGCACTGCGGTCCCAGGGGAGGGGACGGAGAGGGGCACTGGGGTCCCAGTGGAGGGGACGGAGAGGGCCACTGGGGTCCCAGTGGAGGGGACACAGCAGGGGCACTGCGGTCCCAGTGGAGGGGACGGAGAGGGGCACTGGGTTCCCAGTGGAGGGGTCGGTCACCTGGCTGTGCCTGCAGCCTGACGTGAGGTCCCACGGGTAGAAAAGCTGCCTCTTCCAGGACAGGCCCGGACAGGATTGATAAAGCCGGCCCCGAAAACTGGGAATCTGGCCCTGAGGTTGGAAGGGTCCTGGAACAGTGCAGTCTGGCGATCCATCTGGTCCGCCCGTGTGTCCAGCTGCCGATTGCCTAGCACCATGGTCGGCAAACTGCGGCTCGCGAGCCACATGCGGCTCTTTGGCCCCTTGAGTGTGGCTCTTCCACAAAATACCACAAAATACCACGTGTGGGCGCGCACGAACAGTGCGCTTGAAACTTCGTGGCCCATGCTCAGAAGTCGGTATTTTGTGGAAGAGCCACACTCAAGGGGCCAAAGAGCCGCATGTGGCTCACGAGCCACAGTTTGCCGAGCTGCATTTTGCCAACCACTGGCCTAGCAGAGCCCGCTTCCCGCCAGGCGGCCCCCCTGGCAGCCAGGCATTGCCAGTGCGTGCCTGGGGCCAGGCTGCCTGAGAACCACAGGGCAGACTCTCCCTGTCTTCCTCAGCATCCTGTGCGAAAGAGACCAGTCATAGGCGAGCTAGGCGCCGACCCTCAGGACTGACTGTTCAGGTCACACTTTCTTGAGGTAGAACTTGAAGGCGTGCATGGCTGTTTTGCAAGGAATGGCTGGACAGCTGATGGTGCTAAGCTGCATGGAAATGAACCAGGATGGGGGATTTTAATAATATCACTGACTCATTTTAGAGTCAGTGATACTATGGAAACCTTGAAGCACCAAAGAGTTTGACTCTTTCCGTGGTGAGTTATAGAACCCAACTCAAACAGGCCAAAAGCGGAAAGAGGAAAGGAAGGGACGAGGAGGGAGAAGGGACTTACTAGTTCATGCAACTCAAAGGTGCCTGCAGGTTTCAGGTATGGCTGGATCCTGGAGCTTTAACAAGGTCATCAGAACTCGATCTCCTGTCTTGCATCATTTCCTCTTGTGTCGCCTTCGCTCTCTAGCAGGACTCTGCTCTTGAGTGGCCAGGGAGTAACAAAAACCCAGATTCATATCTCACCGCTCAGCACCCCTAAAGGGAAGCATTCTCTTCCCAGGCGGCTCCTGCTAACGCCCAGGGCCAGTTCTCTGGAGCAGCTTGAAGCCCTGGGCGTCTGCACTGGTCTCAGATTCAGTTCTGCACCAGAGTGGCTGACAGGAAGTGAGTGAGAAAGTTGAGATTCTTCTGGTGAGAAAAGGAGAGAGAATGATGCACCGGGTAGCCCGCTCCCCCAGGAGGGCGAGGGCAGCACCAGCAGAGGTGAGAACCCCCCAGGCGGACGCGTGCGTGTGCTGGCCCCCGGAGCTCCACGCATCTGAGCCGGCTTTTATCTCCCCAAGTTTGTATCGCTGTTGGGAAACTGCGACTTTGAGAGGGAGGGTAGTGTGATCTATGCAACATGAGCTCAGGCGCAAACGCACATCTGGCTGATCCCAGCAGCAGGACTTCCTGTGTCCTGGGCCCGGAAGACAATTGGGGATGAAAACTAAAAGGGCCCCCGCTTAGAAGAAACACGTCTTCTCTGAGCTTTAGTCCCACAGCTATAAATGACACATCATCCTGATTTAGTGGCGTTGACAGGTGGCAGGGGGGCCTGGGGGTGACAATTGTCAGAAAGCCTACAGGATGTTGTCTTGGCCAGCATGACAGCCCAGATGTGACAGCGCCGGGGACCTCAGGCACTCAGTTGAATGTCACCATGATAATAACCCAGCGTGGCCTGTGTGCGTTGCGTACATTATCTCATTTCATCTTTTCCTTTCTAATTACATGACATTACAACTCTACAGGAAGTTATGTCAGACACTATGTACGCTTTTCCAAGATTAAACAGATTCTGACGTTCCGCCATATTGCTTTAACACTCATCGTAAAGAAACAAAATGTTGCAGACATGGGTAACCTCTCCTCAGCGCCTTCTCCTCCCCGGTCCATCCACGCAGGAGTAACCGTGCTACTGATGCGTGTGGATGGGCCGCACACGTTCACTTAAACTTGGCAAACTGTATTGTGTGTGTGTGTGTGTGTGTTTACACATACATGCATGTGCACTTAACAAAATTTAGTTTTAAAATTTTATATGCAGTATCTTTTAAAAACTTGCTCTTTCCTCAAATTTATTTAATTTATCTCTACTGATGTATGTAGATCTCATTCATTCATTTACCCTGCGACATCGTATCCTGTTGTGAATAAGCTGCAGTTTATTTACCATCCCCACCTGAGAGGACCCTGGTGTGTGCACACCTTGAACCGACTCATCTCTGCATAGTCTCCTGGGCACAGAGATGCCCGGCATGGGCGCCAGCATGGAGTAGTGGGAGTGGGCACAGGCGCCTTCCACTTTACCGACTTCGATTCCCACACCCCCAGCTCCTCACAACCACAGTTACTGATGTTGTCAATCTGACAAGTAACATGGTATTTCACTCTCACATTTTCAATATGCCCAAGAGCTGCATTAAGAATGTTTTTACAGTTTATTGGATATCGGGGTCTCTTTTTCTTTAAATTTTTCACAGACTTTATTTTTTTTATTCTTTTTTTAAAAAATATTATAATAAGTATTACAAACGGTATTACATATGTGTCCTCCCCCCCACCCGCCCTTGACAATCCCCTGCCCTCCCTTACCCCCCAGTGTCTTATGTCCATTAGTTATGCTTATATGCATGCATACAAGTCCTTCAGTTGATCTCTTACTCCCCTCCCTTCTGCCCCCCAACCCTCTCTGGCCTTCCCACTGCAGTTTGACAATCAGTTTGAGGCAGCTCTACCTCTGTATCTATTATTGTTCAAAAGTTTATAATGGTCTTTATTATCCATGAATGAGTGAGATCATGTGGTATTTTTCCTTCATTGACTGGCTTATTTCACTTAGCATAATGCTCTCCAGTTCCATCCATGCTGTTGCAAATGGTAAGAGTTCCTTCTTTTTTACAGCAGCATAGTATTCCATCGTGTAGATGTACCACAGTTTTCTAATCCATTCATCTGCTGATGGGCACTTAGGCTGTTTCCAGATCTTAGCTACGGTGAATTCACAGACTTTATTACCGTTGGGTTCTTTGTTTCCTAATGGCTTGCGAGGGTTCTTTACACATTCTAATGCATTAGGAGCCCTTCCTTCTCTAATGACATGGTTTGCAAGTATCTTTCTCAGACCACCTGTTCCCAGTCTAAGCGCTTTGTCGTACAGAGTCCTAACTGAATGCACTGATGTCTATCGACGTTGCTCCCTGTGATGTAATATTTCCGTTCTATTTAAGAAATCCCCCCAGCACGGGCTCACAGGCAGTCTCTCCTCAGCTCTGCTAAAGGTTTTGCATTATTGCTTTCCACATGGAAAATCTCGATACGTCTGGAATCTTTCACACGGTGCAAAGTTAGGCGTCTAATTTTACCCTTTCCCGTGCAGACAGAACCTGTCAGCGCCAGCTCTTCACTCGTTCAAGTCCTCTCCTAAACCCCCTTCGCGCAGGAGGTCTGTCGCTGTGGTTGGTGTCAGGGCTCCATTGGGCCCTCTCCCATGCCAGCGCCACCGTGTATGAACGTGCGGGCGGCGGCCTGGTTACTAAGTTATTGTCTCAGCCCCAAACTGTCTGCCCTGTGATGCGGGGCAGGGACGCCGTG
Organism: Myotis yumanensis; assembly: GCF_028538775.1. Taxonomy (NCBI): domain Eukaryota; kingdom Metazoa; phylum Chordata; class Mammalia; order Chiroptera; family Vespertilionidae; genus Myotis; species Myotis yumanensis. The sequence goes on along the minus strand of NW_027223755.1, from coordinate 107,583,574 downwards.
ACCCCAGGTCTCTCTGCCAGATGCCGTGTTGCCAATAGTGGGCTCTGCAAAGAGACTGAAACGCTGGGGAGGAAGGGGGGTGTCTCCCGTCTGCTGTGGCTCCTGGGCCCCACACCACCCTGCAGCCCAGAGCAGCGCTCTTCCCCATGGCGTGGTAACCAGCTGGCAGTCTGTCCCTACCCAGCCCGCACTCACAGAGCCAGCCCAGGCCTCCCGACACCAGCAGAGCCATGGCCCTCCTCACAGCTCCCAGTCAGTCGAGTCCCATCCCCCTCTAAGCATTAACTTTCCATACTTCCACCCGCTTGGCTTATCCCTCAGTCCCTGAGTTAGGTAATCCCGTAGTTGCTGCCTCTACGAGGTCTCCCTGTCCTTCATAGCCTTTTATTTGCCTAACCAACAATTTTATACCCAGCTTACAGTTCTTGCTATTAAACTCCCTCTGTTAAAACAACTGGTGTGGTTTCTGTCACTTTTTCTTTTTAACTCCCCCTTTCCCTCTGTTTCTCTCTCTTTTATGTGTGGGGTTCTGTATTATGTTTTATTTGGTGCTTAAAGATTTTATTTTATCTTTTTATTGAATGTATTGGGGTGACATTGGTTTACAAAGCCATACAGGTTTCAAGTGTACAGCTCAACAAAACATCATCTGCTCACTGCATCGTGCACTGTCACCTCAAACAAAGTCTCTTTCCCTCTCCATTCCGCCCCCCTTGCCCTCCACCTCCTCCCCCACCCCCGTCCCTCCGGCTGTCACCGCTCGGACCCTCACAGGCCACTTCACAGTAAATGTCCACTCCAGAGAAGGAAATGTGTGCCCTCTTCGTTTTCTCCTTCAAAGCTGTCTTGGACCTTCTTGGCCTGACTTTCCCGCATGAGTTTTATAGACATTCTCGTGATGTTTCACACAAAAATAACAATCTTAAAAGTAAGCATTTGAATAACAAATAGCAATTGCATAAATGTAGCTAAAGTGTGAGGAAGTGACATCTTACCTGGGATTTCCTGAGCCAGGAACACAGCTCGCTCTTCCCATGTCTTCAGCTTCTCACGCTTCTCAGGAGGCTCTCCTATTGTTCCCCACAACATTGCAACGTCCCCTGTTTCATGTTCTAATTAGGTTAGAGGTTTGGTGGTTATGGTGCACTGAATCCTTATAATGCCTGTTTTTAATTGTTTCTGGCTTTCGTAGAGGAGCACGATGGATGTTTTTTCTGTAGATTGATCTTGTATCCAGCAACTGGATGGACTCTTACTCTTGTATTTGTTATTAACATGACTGGACATTCTGTAGAATTTTTCCATGTAATCATATTAACTGTGAATAAGGACAGCCTTGTTCCTTCGTAATCATTACACCTTTTCTGTCTCGGTGTGCATGTGTGAGTGTGTGTGTGTGTGTGTGTGTGTGTGTGTGTGTGTGTGTCTCATTGCACTGTCATTGTGCCTTCCGTTCAAGATGGAGTGCCGGAAGCTGGGTTTATCCTCACCTGAAGCATTTGTTAAGCAACTTGTTCTCAAGGGGAGGACCTTGGGCAAAGACCAGTGACCTCGGTGAGACGGGAAACAGAGGAGGGAAGCTCTGCCATGACCCCAGGCTGAGTGGGGTCTGCCTGATGGGAGGGGAGGCGGCTGAGAGTTCAGAAAGGCTTGGTGGCTTTGCTAGCGAGGAGAACGCTGATCTAAGAGAAGGGAGCTCCGGTGGGTCGTCCCCAGAAAGTCCCCCTGAGTCTCCAGCTGAATCCTGACCAGCTCATTAGTGTGAGAAAACCCCGTGCAGGTTGGGTAAAGACCCACCTTAAAGATGAAGGGACGTAATCCTCAGGAATTACACAAGGCCAGCAAACAGTGCCTACCCCACCAACAACAGTGAAAAGCCTCAGACTGTTGCCAGTGAAATGGGTTGCTGGGTGTCCCGAGTGAGGAATTTCAAAGGGCACCCGTGGGAGGAGGTAAGCACAGCAGCAGGATGATTGGGGTGAGGGCAATGACATGCCCTCCGGGATGGAGTGGGCAGGCTGGCTTTGGTTGCATTTGCTCCAAGGTCCCTGATAACACTCCACCCATTTTCTTGGTTGTGGGAATGAGCAGGCTTTCTTTCAAACTCTTCAACCTTCCTCCTGGGTTTTCCTGGGCTTGTGTTGGGCCCTCCCCCTACGCAATCCCTTTCCTGGATCTTCTGGGCTCTGCACCCTCACCCAATCCAATCACTTTCCCAGGCTAGACTCCACCCCTTTGTGTCCATTTTAGCTCCTACTGCACATGCCTCAGAGCTCTGCAGCCCCAAAGTTCTGTGGCCTCATCTAGCTTCTCCTAGGCTACCTTGGTTTCTACTGCACATGTGCCTAGCAAAGGAATTTTCCCCACCCCATTATCCTGCTGCTGGGGCTGGTTGTCCCCTAGGGAGAATCTTCCTGCTTCTGGGGAGTCCTGGATGATTAAGTCCCTTCCACTGAGGATGCCTCGGTCCCTTGGGAGCCTGTGAATGTCACAGCTTCTTAGTAAGTCAGCCTTACTGTCCAATCAGCTGCCTCGCTTATTTGGCTTAATGTCTGACTTCATTTGCTCCCTCAACTAACTAGCCACCTACACTAACAATAACCTATGAGCACTGGGTAGAGTATTAAAAGGATTTGCCTGAGTGGTGGAGTAAAATTAGCCCTAGACTAAATATTGCTTTGGGCCCACCTAACAAAGCTTAAATTTGAGACCCAAAAGGATCCAAGAGGTTTCAAGTACTGTATTTGCTGGCAAGAACGGAGATCAAGGGTAGGCATAGGAATAAAAAGTGTGTAGCTCACAAGATGAAACTTGGCATTCAGCTGAAAATTACCAACCATACGAATATGCAAGAAACTACAACCCATTGTGAGGAAAACAATCAATTCATCAAAAGTGATGCAAAACAGACACAGTTGATAGAATGCATAAATAGAAGCTAGAGAAAGTATTGAAGATGTTAACTAGACACATGGAACAAATGAAAACACCAAATCAACTAAATGAGAACTAAAATGTTTGAGAAGAGCAATGCACTTGATGGGCTGGGTTGACAACTCAGAAGACACAGCAAAGAAAAGACCAGTGAAATTGAAAACATGGCAATAGGAACTTTGTAAAATAAAACACAAAGATTCAAAAATGAAAAGCATCCATGAGCTGGAAGCTAACTTTAGGTTCCCTGGTAGATGTGAAAACAGTACTGAAGGGGAAGAATGGAAAATAAAAAGTGTTTGGATAAATAATGGCTGACAATTGCATATGCACAAAATATCTGAATAGCGATTTTACCAAAGAAGACAGACATACAAATGGCCAATAAGTACATGAAGATATATTCAACTCATTAATAATCAAGGAAACCAAATTCAAACCATGATGAGATACTGTTTGACACCCACTATATTGTAAATAATAAAAAACATAGATAATAACAAGTATTGGCAAAAAAGTGAAGGGATTGGAATCCTCAAAAGCGATGCAGCCACTTTTAAAGAAAGTTTGGCAGATCCTCAAAAACGTAAACACAAATTTAACATAAGACATTATAATTCCACTCCTACCCAAGAGAAGTAAAAGAATATATCTGGATAAAGACATGTACATAAATGTTCATAGTGGCATTACTCAAAAAACTTGAAACAATTCATTTGATACATGGGTTCCATTCAAAAATAACAAGAAATGAATTATTGACACATGAACCTCAAAAGCATTGTGCTCAGTGAAGGAAACCAGCCCAACACCACGCTCTCTATGACTTCATTTATGTGAAATGGCTCAAAAAAGCAAATTCATCGAGTCTGAAAGTAGATCAGTGGTTGCCTGGGCCTAGAGGTAGGAACAAGTGATGACTATTCTAAAATAGGATTGTGATGATTATTGCCCAACTCTGTAATCTTATTTAAGATAATTCAGTTCTTTTACTCAGAATAGGTGAATTTTATGATATGTAAATTACTAGAGGCACAGTGAACGAAATTCGTGCATGGGTAGGGTCCCTAGTGGCTGCCGGCTGCCGGCTAGGACCTCCATTCCCCCGGCAGCTGACTGCTGCCAGCCGGGGCCTCCCTTCCTGTGGGTGGCTGGCTGGCCCTGCCCCCTGGTCGAATTCCCAGTCGAACTCCCCTTCAAACTCCCAGTTGAGGGGACAATTTGCATATTAGGCTTTTATTATATAGGATACCTCAATAAAGTTGTTTAAAATGTTTGTTAAAAGGACAAAAGACAAGATACAGAGAAAATATTTGCAAATCACATGCTTGATTTTTTAAAAAGACTTGCATGTAAAACCTATATATATAAAAGGCTAATATGTAAAGTGTCCCCGCAGGAGATCAGGAGTTCTATAGCTCACTATGACGTGCGCTGACCACCACTGGGCGGCTCAAAATGAAGGGAGGCCCCAGCCGGCAGCCAGATGGCCCCAATCAGCCCTGATTCCCAGCCAGGCCTAGGGACCTTACCTGTGCATGAATTTCATGCACCGGGCCTCTAAAATATGATAAGAAAACAAACAAAAAGCAAAATTGGACAAAAGGTTTGAACAGATTGCTTACCATGGAAGGTCCGTGGATGGCAAATAAGCATGAGAAGGTGCTCACCATTGTTAGTTATCAGGGAAATTCGAAATGGAGCCCCAGTGAGATATCACTGCACACCAGTCAGAAAGTCTCAAATTTTAAAAACTGACCACCCTGCATGTTGGCAAGGATGTGGTACAACTGGAAATCTCGGACTCTTCTGAGGATGTGCGGGTGTGAAATGGCCACAAACGCTTTGGAGAACGATTTGTCGGTGCCTAAAGAGCTCAACATGACGCCTAATATGCTCCTGCTTTCCTCTCCCAGGTACTGAGGAGAAATGAAAGCCTGTGTTTGCACAAGGACTCGTACACAGATGTGCACAGCGGCTTTCTTTGAAAGAACCAAAAGTTTTCATCAGTGATGAATGGATAAACCACCTGTGGTGTATTCATTCAACGGAATACTTCTCAGCAATAAACAGGAGTGAACTACTGATACGTGACACCACGTGGATAAATCGCAAAGTCATTGTTTTGAGTAAAGGAAGGCAGATGCAAAGGACACGTATTGTATAATTTCATTAGTATTCAATTCAAAAACATGAATAGCAGTAGCTGCCTGGGGGCAGGGGCTGCAGCAGCAAAGAGGGCAGGAGGGGGAGCTACAAAGAACAAGAGGAAACCTTTGGCGGGAATGGACCCGCTCACCATCTTGATGGTCATGTGATTGCATGGGTGTATACAGATGCCAAAACTTACCAAATTGCACACATTAAGTATGTGCAGTTAACTAAGTACCAACGATACTTCAACAAAGCTTTTTTTAAGGGTAGCAAAAATACTGAGGTATGGAATCAAAGGAGAAATAGAGGGGTACTTGTCTTGTTGCCAACTCTAAAGAAAATGTTGCTTAAATTTCACCTTTATGTATGTTTGCTCTTGGATTTTGGTAGATGATGCTTTTGGATAATACATATTATATCTCGTACTTTTCTCTTTTTAAAATCACTTTATTGAGGTGTAACCGACATGTAAAAACTTGCCCATATGTAAAGCATACCATTCAATGAGTTTGTGGATAAATATGCACCCATGACACCATCAGCACCTAGCTGAAAATGCTGTATTTATATTTAAAATTTTCTAAGAGGGTTTATCTTTTGCTGTGTTCTTACCACAAAGTAAAAATAATAATAATAAAGAGGACAGGAGGAAACGTTAGGAAGTTTGGATACTCTCCTTGTTAAAATTCCTTCTGCTCCCATCTTTCCTATTGGGTATTTTAAGAACATCAGGTCTACTTTCCTCCCTCAGTGCAAACTAAGGGATTTCCTGTGCTTAACCTTGAAACCAAAATCCCTTTTAACCACTATTGCAATCAATTTCAGGAAGAAAAAGGAAACTTTCTCCAATCCCCAAAGAGTTACAGGAGGAAAAAAAACTAAAAGCCGACGTTATTCCCACATCATGAAGCTACTATAAAAGTGAGACGGCGAGAATATTAACATACTCATCGGTATCAGTGTCCTACCGAGTGTGGGGAACAGCAAACAAATACTGTAACGCTGTTCTGTTTCCTGTCACTGCAAAGCCGCACGTGGGACTAGTCCCAAAGGGAATCTATCAAGTCACCTGTCATCAGACCCCGCCTCCATGCCCCGAAATGTAACCTATACCCCCACATGCCTACAACGCTAACCAACTGCCTCTGCTTAGTGAGGTGTTGTCCTAATAACAAGATTTAACTTGTTCACTGAAAGATGCGAGTCTTAGCAAGCTCCATGGGAAGCACCAGAAGGGCTTCCCTGCTTGCACAGAAGCACAGACAGGGAGGAAGTGTAACACCGATTTCCTCTTCCAACCCGAGGATCTGAGTCTTCTCAGGCAAGTAGCAGCCCTTAGTTATCAAGTTGAGGAACTTGCTTCTGCTCTCACTTGCGAAAAGTTATTTTTAATCATGAGTGTTTTTTAATTTTATTAAATACCTCTGGCTGAATTGAATGGGAGGGTCGCATGGCTTTCTGTCTGTAACCCCTTACAGTCATGAGCTATAGTAACTGGGTCTGTATTGGTCGACTATTCCTGTGCTGCCGGGGAAATCCCTCCTTGGTCATCGTGTACTTTTAACACAAGCCCCTGGGTTTGTTCTCTGGTATTTCATGTGAGGTTGTGTTCTAATATAACTTGAGCACTATTTTTCTTCACTGTTCTGTTCTTACATGATTCTGGTTTCAAGACTCTCCTTGCCTCGTAAAAGGGATTGTCTTTTCTCTTTTTTGGATTAAACGGACATTGTTTCTTAAATGTTTGGTGAGAAGCATACTTGGGTTTGGGGTCTTCTTTTCTAAGAGATGAACTTAAGGCATCATTTGATCCCTGCTTAGCTGTATCTCATGAGTTTTGACCTGAAAAGTTTTATTTGTCCTTCAGCTACACACATTTTCTAGTTTTTTCTTTGATACATGAATTGTCTACTCATGTATTGTTAAATTCTAAAATACATAATTTTTTCTTAATATCTAATTCTATGGTAATTTGGTTAAAGGACATAGTGTTTATTGGTATTTATCTAGATTTGCTGTGTAACTGGACCATAGTTTGTATAAATATTCCATGAGTTGGGGAAAATAATGTTTATATTCTCTAAATGTCACCTTCAAAATCCTATATTTGCTGGAGCTGTTACTCAACTTGTCCACAGCCTCGCTATTCTTTGCCTGTTTCACCCTCAGTTACTTGCAGAGGTGTGACCCCTCCCGTTCTGATTGTGGATCTGCACGTAGACCCTTGTATTCTGTCAACACCCCATTTAACGTTTTGAATCTATTTAAACTATGCAAGTCCAGAAGAGTGCACCTTCCTGCTGAATCACTCCCATTAGCATCTGTGTCAACCCTTTTATCATCGATACATTTCTCTTTAAAAATATTTTGTATTTTATCAATAGAGATACACAAGGTTTCTTTTAATTAGTTCCTTTTTTATTGATGTTCCGCAAACTAAGCCTGAGCTCCAAATCCCACCGCCACTTGCTTTTGTGAATAAAGTTTTATTGCAACACAGACACGTTCACCCATTTCCATATGGACTGTGACTGCTTTCAGGCCACAGCAGCAGACGGAGGTGAGTAGTTGCAATGGAGACTTTATGGCCTGCCAAGCGCTAACATATCCATATGACTATTGATAACTTATGGGTGAGGCATGAAGCAACGCCCGTGTTCCCAACACTCGCTGTCAGAACCAGAACATCGCCAGCATCCTCGAAGCTGCCCCACCTTCCCCCTGTCCTCCGTGCGTCCCTCTCCATCACACTCACCACCCCGCCTGCTTGCCGTTGGTGCTTACCATTCCACTCGGTTTTTAGAATAATTTTACCCTGTTTGCATCCATAAGCAATATGTTGTTTAATTTTTCATACGTTTTGACCATTTGCCTTTATCACTCATTTCTATGTTTTTGAGAATCACCGTCTTCGTTGCACGAGCTGCAGTTCATTTTGGCTGCTGTTCCGAATGTCATTGAATGTACCAAAGTGTGTTTCCCCATTTCAAAGCCCACAAGTACGCCCGGCCTCTGGCTGTTGCACAGAGCTGCTGTGTGTATTTCCGTCTCACGCCGCACGTGTGCGAGCATCTCTCCAGGCCACAGCTCTGATCACTCACCTGCACCGAGAAGGCAGTGTCTGCGGAGCGTTACCAAGTGCCCCTCCCCCCGGAAGTGCAGATTGGCCATCACCAAACACTGAAAGTGTCCCATGACATCTCGTGGCTGTTTTCATTTTTATTTCCCAGAGTATTCGTGACGTTTACCGTGTTTTTGTGTGCTTCCTGACATTGATCTTCCCACTTCTGTGACAGCCTTGACGAGTGGCCCGTCCATTTTCACTTGGACTTTTTCTTATTCATAGTGACTTGGAGAAGTTCTCTGCTTTGCTGGATACTAATCTTGCACCAATTCTGTTTTTGCAAATATCTTCTCCTCCATTGTGGCTTTTAACTCTCTTTTTCTAAGGTGATTTTTTTTTGTGTCAATTTATTCATTTTCCCTTTATGACTTGTACTTCCTGTATAGTGTTTTAAAAAATATATTGTTCCCTTCTGCATAGTCACAAATATGTTCGCCAATATTGTCTTCCAAAGGCTTTTATGCTTGCCTTTCACATTCAAATCCTTATCCACCTGAAATTTACTTTTGTGTGCAGAGTGCTGTAGGAATACAAACGTGTCCATTTCTATGACTTAATTAGTGTAACTTTATATTAGTTCTTAATATGAGGTAAGGCAAGTTTCCCTTCATTTTATTTCTTTATGGGTATCTTATTCTTAGCCCTTTACTCTTCCACAAAATTTAGTATCAGCATCAAATCCCACAAAGAAAAGGAATCCTAATGGGAAGAGCATGGACCCTACATGGACTTGGGCGTAACTGGCAGCGTTATGACACTGAGTCTTCTCTCCCATGAGCCTAAAATGTTCCTTCATGTCTCCTTCAACTTCTTCTAATTATATTTTATAATTTTCTTCTTAAATGCTTTTACAAATCAACAGATTTAGATGTCTTTATATGTACTATTATAAGTGGTACATATGTTATAACACTTTCTGCCTACTCATAGCTGATGACCACACATGCAATTTATTTTTGTACATTAAAATTCTCTTATTGATTCTAACAACTTATCTGTAGGCCCTTTTGTGTTTTCTATATAAATAATCATGTCATCCGGGAATATTGAGAGGTTTCTCCATCTATTTCCTCTCTCTGGTTGCTGTGCTGGCTAGGACTTCCGGTACAAAGCTGAACGGACGTAGTAACAACAGACATCATGTTCCTATGCCTGGTCTTAAAGGAAACGCTGTCTTCAGTTTTTTATGGAATGCAATGTTTCCTGCGGGATCCTTACATCAGTCTAAGGGAAATTCCCTTCTATTCTTATTTTACTGAAAAACCTTATCAGATTTTTATACAGATATTGAAATTATTACAAGCTATTTCTCCTTTAATCTGTTAATGAGGTGAATTAGATTAATCGACTTTCTAGTGTGATCTAAACTCACGTGTCTGGAATACACTCAAATCAGACATTACATGTTATCTCTTAAATGTATTGCTGAATTCTTTTTTGATAAAACTTTGGGCTTTTTCCATCTCTACTCATCAATGACATTGGCCTGAAATCTTCCATTGACTCTCTCTGTTAGCTTTTGATGTCAATGTTTTGTCTTATAAAATGAGCAGGAAATGTTCCCTTTTCTTGTATAGTCTGTAAAAATTCCCAGAAAAAAATCTGTTTTATTTTCTCAACTTGGGTATGTTCAACATAAACCTGAAATTCCAACGTCCATGAGGAACCGGGTGCGGTCATGAAGATGCACAGGGCCTTTCTTCCCAGCCTCCGACAGAGACCGCAGACTCTGTCCTGCCCCTCCCCCTTCCCAGAGAGGTGGCTGTTTCTCAAGGCGACTCTTTCTCAGAGAATGCGACCTTCCAAAGTGTTCTCCCTGTCTGTGGGTGGGCTCTCAGTTCCAGTACTCCACATCCAATAGCTAAAAACCTTGTCTCTTGTCCTCGCTGGATCTTAAAACCTACTTCCCGGAGTTGCGAAGTTTGACATCCCACCTATGATGGCCACACAGCCTGTTTACATGCTTATTCTCCTAGTTTGCAGTCAGTTAAGGATCCCCTTTCTTTTTTGCAACTTTATCTATGCATTTAAAAGTACAATTCACACCCAGCCGGTGTGTCTCAGTGGTTGAGCATTGACCTATGAACCAGGAGGTCATGGTTCAATTCCCAGGTTTCAGGCTTGATCCCCAGTGGAGGGCATGCAGGAGGCAGCTGATCAGTGATTCTCATCATTGATGTTTCTATCTCTCCCACTGTCTTCCTCTCTGAAATCAATGAAATATATACATATATATTTATATATTTATTTATTTACATATATATACATGTGTGTATGTAAATACAGGAATCAGAATTTGAACTAAAGAGGCCTTGAGACAAAGTCAGTGTTCCTGGCCATGACTCCAAATTTCTAGGCTTTCTCAGTGCTTCCCATCTCAGATTATCCACCTTCTGCCCATTCACAAGGAAACGGTGGGAGGGCCACACTGTTCTGCAGCCATGAGCCCAGTCACAGCTGTGGCCAAAGGAGGAAAGCCTTCGTGTACACAGGGCGTCCCAAAAAACCTACACACACTGTAACTGTAACAGCTGAAAGCTCAATTTTGAAAATGAAATGTATTTTAATAAACATTTCCTTTGTAATTATTCAAAGAATGTGTATACTTTGGGGGGTGGGGACACCCTATATATACATACATATATCCCTATAGCAAGGAATCAGGTCTCCTTGCTCATTAACTGGTTAAAAAAGAGTGATTTTGCACAGCAAGCGAAATTGATAGGCAAACTACAAACCATAAAATAAAATTGCAACAAATAAGACAAAGTACCAACATTCAATATATAAATGACTCATAAAATCAATAAGATAGAAGCCAGCTTAATGGGAAAGTGAACAGATAAGCAGAAAATTCACAAAAGAAAACATCTGAATGTGCAGCCTCGGTACTATTATTTTAATGCAGAGACCTAAATGGAAAACCTGAGTCTATTAAACTCCTAGAAAAAAAACATAGGAGTAAATTTTCCTGACCTGGGCTAGGCAATGGTTTCTTAACTATGACACCAAAAGCACAAGAGACAAGAAAAATACATAGATTGGACTTAATACACATTTAAAACTTTGTGCTGCAAAGGGTGCCATCAACAAAGTGAACAGACAATTCGCAGCTTGAGAAAAATATTTCCAAGTTATAAATCTGATAAGAAATGTCTATCTAAAACATGTCGAGAACTCTTACAACTCAAAATTAAAAAGACAACTAACCCAGTTAAAAAATGGGTAAAGAATCTGAATAGGCATTCTCCAAAGAAGATATTCAGATGGCCAACAAGCACATGAAAAGATTTTTTTTTTTATGTCAGGAGCCATCAAAACCACATGCGATCCCACCCCACACCCACTAGGGTGACTAAGTAAGAAAGACAGGAAGTGTCTGTGAGGGCGTGGAGAAACGGGACCCTCGTTCACTGCTCGTAAGAATGAAAATAGTGCCGCCGCTTTGAAAACTCTAGTTCTCCAGATATTAAACCCATACAGTTACCATATGACCCAGCAATTCTGCTCCTAAGTATTATTCAAGGGCAGTGAAAACATACATCCACAGAAAAACTGGTTACAAATGTTCATAGGAGCGTTATTCATAACAGCCAAAAGTGGAAGCAACCCAGTGCGCATTAACTGATGATGGATAAACAGATGTGGTCTATTCACACAATACGGTACTCCTCAGCCAGAGGGAGGGAATGAAGTACTGGCACATGCTACAACGTGGATGAACCTGGAAAACATCAGGATAAGCAAAAAAAGAAAAAGAAGAAGAAATAAAAGAAAACTGTCCATGCTCAAAAGGCTACATGTTGAATGCTTCCAGAACATATAGGAAATGGAATTTATATGAAATGTTCAGGATAGGTGAATACAGAGATACAGAAAATGAATTAGTGCTTGTCTGGGGCGGAGAAGGGGGGATGAGGAGTGACTCTACAGGGCACAGGGTTTCTCCTGAGGGATGAAAATGCTCTAACATTAAATAACAGTAATGGTTCGCCACCTTGTGAATGTACTAAAAGCAGTGAATTGTACATATCAAATGGGTGAACTATATCTCAATAAAGCTATTTATGAAAAGAAGCAAAAAAGGGGACACTTTTCTTTGGCTATCAAATTGGCAACTTCTTTTTACAAACAATGCTAATATCTTGCCTTGGCAAGAGTACAGGGAATCAGTACTAGTGGGAGCATAAATCAATATATATATTATCTGGAAGACCGTTTTGAGCAGGTATCAAAATCCTCACATTGGGAATATCCTTCACGTCAGCCAGGCCCCTGGGAAGTATTAGGGCCTGGGAAGTATTAGGGATACACGGAAGCTTTCTATGGCATGACGCTAATTGCATTCTTACTTTTAATAGCAAAACAAAAAACTAAAGGCACCCTAAATGCCCAACAATGAGAAAGCAGACATCATTACCCAAATACATGAAAAATACTATTCCCCCATTAAAAATCATGCTGTCAAAGGCAACCTCCATGAAAAATTGTCAGTTTCATGATAGAGGACTGAGCAGCCTATGAAGTAAATGTAAAGAATAATCCCAATACGATAACAAATTATTAAAAATAGATACTTTCCGAATATTAATGGTGATTTTCTTAATGTGACAAAACACTGGAAAGCCATTGTTCTTCTTTGTCCTTTATTGTTGCAGTTTTCTGCAGAGAGCAGGCACGGGGCTCATCCTGACCGGGAACACAGGGCTCCCATGTGTTTGGGATTTCTCGCTGACCTGCCCACCCTCCCCTCGGATGCAATGAATGGGCTGTAGGTTTGAAAGTCTGGGGCCTCTGAGTTAGATCATTTCTAAGGTGCTCTCCATCCCCCAGACTGTGTCTCTGACATTCTACGCTTAGACCCTTCCTTTTGACAAGCGTCCTAAGGAGTCCTCACAGATTCCTCCCCTTTTCTCATAGCCTCGGCGGCCCCCCTCCCAGGGAGGGAGAAGCTGCGGTCTTGAAAAATAAGCTCTCAGCAGTGGAGGGAACAGGACACGGTGCGATGAGGCAAAGCAGACCCTGCAGAGAGCGGGAAACGATTTTTCTCTCCCAAAATATAATTAATCAATTATGCCCGAAGAAGTGGAATCAATATTTTTATAAATGAGATGTTCATTCGCCAAGAAAGGATTGTTGCCGTGGCCACATAATCTCTCACCCGCTAATGCATGCAAATCATGGGCTTTTTAGCCGCGGTCCTGGCATCTGCCCAGGGAACCTTGCTCCCCTCTGGAATCCGGAGCGTGACGCCCCGTCCTCGCGCCCAGCCTGGCAGATGGCGTGCCAGCCTCTCCTCCTAAGCGCCCTCCACTAACAACCGAGCCCGGTTGGCTGGCTGCACCCCCCTCTCCCCGCCCGGGTTGTGATGGGGTCGCATTGATCTTCCCGGCAGCCTCCGGGACACGGGGCAGTGATGTGCGACGGGGGACACTGGTGAGGCTGAGATGAATTGCAGTTTGATCGAATCGCTTTAATGCAAGTAACATTTATTAAGTGCCCATGAGCACCACGGCTGCTCCAGGCCCCGGCGCTACAAAGATAAATCTCACAGTCACTGTCCTCTGGGCTCCCATTCCGTGGAGGAGACACAGACACAGGGAGTCGCATTACATCACCGCTCTGAGCTGTGGGTGAGAGGGGGTGGGGGGGCAGAGGGGGAGGGGGGGCTCTTCCTGCAGTGACCAGGCACCGTCCCCAACCCTGCAGGGTGTGGAGTTGCTCAGCGAGGGGGACCCGGCAGGAAGATGTTCTGGGAAGAAGGGAACTGAAAAAATAACATCATTCAGGAATGGCATGAGGACGGGTCCACAGAGGCAGGCCAGGCAGACTGCATACTCTCATGTGTCCACACCTGTGGTTTTACCACCCCGCGGCCTCCTTCTTTCCGTAGAGCACCCCACTGGCCTGTGGGGTGCCTGCCTGCCACCTCCCAATCCGTGGGGCCAATGGCACCCACCAACTCCCATCACCAACCTCAGGGACTAGGACAGCCGTGGGCAAACTATGGCCTGAGGGCCGGATCCAGCCCGTTTGAAATGAATAAAACTAAAAAAAAAAGAGACCGTACCCTTTTATGTAATGATGTTTACTTTGAATTTATATTAGTTCACACAAACACTCCATCCATGCTTTTGTCCCGGCCCTCCGGTCCAGTTTAAGAACCCATTGTGGCCCTCGAGTCAAAGAGTTTGCCCACCCTTGGACTAGGAGGTAACGTGGCCCCTCATCCCAGGGCCCTGGTGTGTCAGGAGGGCACGTGGCCCAGGCAGCCCTGGAAAGTGAATCCCAGGGTGTTGGTGGATGGTTGGGGGGAAAGTCACTGTCTACCTGTCAAGTAAGTTCAATAAAACTGGAAAAGATAAAAATATTTAAAATTTCAAAATAAGAGAAGGCGCTTTCTTCCAGCTCTGGTTACTGGGCTGGCAGATTGAACACCCCAGGCTCCTGGCACCTGGGGAAGGAAGCTGGGCAGAGGAAAGGGAGTTGGAGGGGACAGGAGCGCTAACTCGAGTGACATCATTTTGTGAACCAAAAAAAGTCCCCTTTTTGCTTCAGTCAATTTGGTTGTTGCTCTTTAATTACTTATCGCTGCAAGTGAATTGGTATGCCTTTCCCAGACTTTGGGATTTAAGCCTGTAGACAACAAGGCAAGTGATATAAAGGGCCTTCCGGGGGACTTCAAATGGGAAGGCAGATCCAGAGGCATTAAGGAGCTTAGCCCGGGTTGCCGTGAGTTCGCTGCCGGGCCTGGGAAGCACCGGGCCTGGGAAGCACCGGGCCTGGGGCGAGGCTCTCTGCTCTGCGGCTCTGTGTCCTGGAGGATTGATAACAACAATAGCACCTACACCATGCACCAGTCCCTGTGTAAGCCCTCATGCATTTCAACCTACTTAATCCTCTGCACTACCCATCAGGCAGGAATTATTCAGAGAATTAAGGCCTTTTTTAAACATTTGCAACCACTTGAGCTCACTATCTGAAAACAACAAGCTAGGACCAGGGCTAGGGGAGAATTGAAGCGCATTCCAGAAAGTTCTAGGGGCCACCTAGGTAGCAAGGAGACCGGAGGTGATGCTGCAGGTCATGTGATAAGAGACTTGGGAGTCACTTTTCTGGAAGCAGGACCCACCACAGAGATGTAGGGACACGGCAGGTGAGGTCCACTGTGAAGATCAGGGCTCCAGCCAAAATGGTTTGAGCTTAAGTCTTAGTTAAGGAAACAGACAGAAATGTAGGGGCTGGGCCTAACGCGACCTTAGCCCCTGCCTGCACAGGCCCCTGGGTAACGTCAGGAGCTAGGGCCTCGCCCAGCCCTGAAGTGCACTGGCCTGCCCACTGCAGTGTATTGTGGAATCCCACACCCACCGGCTTTCATGCGGATCAGCTGCCTTCCCTCCGTCAGCAGCAGCTTCTCCCCAACTAAACCTTCAGGCTTCATATAACCACCTGCCTAGCTTTGTGCCCCATCCTGCCCCCTAACGCTCATTGAAAACACATTTTAAACTCACATTTTTAACGCTTCAATATTCTCCTTCAAATAGGTATTTGCCCACTTGTCCTGTGGTGGCAAATGAGTGCATCTCCTATAATATGCATAGCAGCATTAGTGACAGTGTGAATTAACCTCCATGATGCTTTCCATGGCCTGATACATGTAATTCTTCAGAAATGTTTGTCATTTTGAATGGCCTACTGGATAGAGTGGATGGGTGGATGGATGGATGGATGGATGAGTAGTTAGGTGGAAGGATGAAAGGATAACTGGTGTATGGATAGATTAAAGGCAACAATCCTTGGCCATTGTTTTATTTTTTAAGCTTTCTGGCATAGTGTTCCTTTTTTCCAGAAACACAATGCTCATGGATTTTATAGATGAGAGAGAGAGAGAGAGAGAGAGAGAGAGAGAGAGAGAGAGAGAGAATAATTACCCCAATTGGATGGATGCTCAGATGAACTTCAAGGTGCTAGGGGAACAAATAACAGTAGTCTGGAAAATCAGGTAAGACCTCCCCAAGGATATGTCAGTAAGCCAAGATCTAAAGTGCAACTAGGAGCTGGCTTAGGAACAGGGGATCAGGCTGGGGCTGGGGGATGTCAATGGGGGGATTTTTGCAAAAGCAGCTCGGGCTGAAGAAATGCCAAGTGCAAAGTTCCAGAGGCATCAGAGAGCATGGTTCAATAGACTAAGTGAAAGAACACCGTAGCAAGAGCCCAGTGAGCAAAGCTTAAATGTCAAGAGAAGACACTGGAAAGATAAGTGGGATTCTAGACCATGAAGCAATTTTAATGCCAGATGAAGGATTTTAGACTTGCTCCTGCCTGTGAAGGTGAGCAGTTGAAGGGTCTGGCATGATCACATCTGGAGGAGGAACGAAGTCGGGAAGGCTTGGTAGACTGTGCTGCCAACCATTGCCGCTGACAAGGGGAGCAAGGAAGGCGAATTTCCTTGGCCATTTTTGTGCTCTATTTTCATCTGCCTCGCAATGTGGCGGTTTGGCCAAGGTGTGGCTGTTCAGGTCATCTCAGCCCTTCTTTTAAATGCAGTGAACGGCTGCCTCTGTGTTTGGAAAAGCCCCCTTCTCCTCGACATCCCCCGAGGCACAGGGATCTGCCAGGGGTCCCCAGCAGCGCCATGACACCGCACCAGGCCGCTCCTCCATCCGACAGTGTCTGCACAGCCTGCTGAGTAGATGGGCAAGTGTGTTTAGGGCTTCAAGAGCAGAGCTGTCCTCCCATGGCAGCAGCTGGCTTATCGAGCACTTCCTCCAGGCTCAGCACTTGGTGAAAGCTTTACCCGCACAATCTCATTGACCTCCCCAACACCTTACACAACATTTGACTTAATGCCCTTCACAGGAGAGGAAACTGTAGCTGAGAACTGTCATGGCACTTGTGCGTCATCACACAGTGAGTAAGTGATGGACCCAGAATCCAAGCCCAGGTCTATCTTCAAAACTTACGCTCTTTCCACTGACCTGCACTGGCTGTGAGCGGCCTTCCTTTCTGCCTTAAGTGCAGTCAAGAGCAGCAGTTCTGCTACACACTGTTTTTGCCAGACTTTGGGTTCACAAAGCTATTTATTAAGACTGAAAGATAGGCCTGATTGGTTGGGCATCGTCCCATGAGCCAAAAGGTTGAGGGTTCAAGTCCCGGTCAGGGTATACGTCTGGGTTCTGGCTCATTTCCCAGTAGGGGTGGGTCCAGAAGGCAGCCAATCAATGTTTCCTTCTCGCATGAATGTTTCTCTCTCTCTTCCTCTCCTTTCTTCTCTCTCAAAAAAAAAAAAAAATCAATAAAAATATATTTTTTAAAAGACTGGAAGATACATGGCCATGGGGATTCCTCTGGCCTCTCTAGGCCTAACCTTGTCTCATGGGCTCTGACCATGTCTCTGGCTGTGATGTTTAATGAGCCACAGGTTCCCGTGCTTACCTGCCCTACTTGAACAGTCTTCTGCTTTGCTGGGGATCCAAGGTCACAGGAAGTGGCCTCTCCAATACCCACAACAGGAATGCAACGGAGTGGAAAGGGCCCACATCCCGTCCTCCTTGAACTCAAATACCTGCCACTTAGCAATGGCGACGCCTAACACCTTCTTAAGCCTCCTTTTTAAAATCCTCACCCAAGGACATGTTTTTCGTTGGTTTTTAGAGAGAGGGAGGGAAATATTGATGTGAGATAGAAACACCAATCGATTGCCTCCCTCCGGCCCCACACGCCACCGGGGAACAAACCCGCAACCTGGGTATGTGCCCTGACCAGGAACCAAACCCGCCACCTTTAGGTGTATGGAACGAAGCTCCAACCAACTGAGCCACACTGGCCAGGCCACTTAAAAGAGAACAAAAGAAAGAACTTTCCCAAACGCATCCATTTATGCCTCACAAGATAGAGAAGTTATCAGTACCTGCATTTCAAGGATCTATAAAACAGGGCTGTCGATACAACACTTCATCTGTCTCCATCTACTTTCCTTCTCAGCCTGCAGAACCTCCTGAGATCCATCTCCTCCCCAACAGCACTCGTTTCTTTACCTTATGATGCCTGTACATGGCCTTAATGTTTGTTTGCCCTGCATTCACACAACACATCCTCCCTCCCCACTTTCTAGCAGGTTCTGTTGGACAGGCCACCTTTTCCTCAGGAACCATGGGGCCCTTGGGAAGCTAACTCCTCCGCCGCTCCAGGAGTGGAGTCTGGTTCATTCTCAGTCACCCAATGTACACATTCCCACAGCAACTGCAGACAATGACCCATCAGACCGACGGGAATGGCTGTGGCGGTCACTGGAGAGAGGTTTGCTCCCTCCTGCCAGGTATGAGTCGGGCCACTGGCAGCCCTAAGATGAAGTTCAACAGTGGGAGCAGAGAGGAGGCGGTAAGAATTTATGACCTTGATTATGTCATTGAGCTGCGGGATCCCCTCCTCTAGGCCCCACACCACCTCTGGAATTACTGTTTCATGAGCTGAACTCCTTATCTGTGCCAATTTGGATGGTCTTTTCTGTTACTTGGAGCTGCGAGCATCTTACTGGTACTTCACAAATTTCTTTCTCCAGCCAAGAGCTGCCCCCCGAGCTCCAGACTGATCATTTCCATCTGCACGAAGCATGTTGAAGCAGCTCCTGTGTCAGCAGAAAGTGCCCAGACCGCGGCTTCCGGCAGGAACGCTCCTTGAGCGCCACCTGCTCCCAAAGTCCTTCTCTGCTATTCCCCTCCAGTGGCTCATTCCGGCTTCTCCCCCCCACCCACCCCCCACCTCCACCACCTCCACCACCACCAGCTCCGTCTTCCCACATCTTCTGAGTATCCTGCTCAGCAAGATTTGACTCAGTTGGTCACTCCCTCCTTCTTCATATGTGCCTTTCACTGTGGTCCTAGAACATCAGCCTCCTGCTTGTCTTCCTTCTCCATCCTTGTCTCTTTGCTGGCTTTGCCTCCTGAGGTTCCCCACCGAAACCCCGGGACGGGCTTCTCAGAGCGCTTCCCTGCCTACCCGCACTCCCGAGGTGATCTCACCAAGCCCTGTGTCTTCCGATACCACCGACAGGCTGAGGTTCAGCTTTTCTATACAACTGCCTGTGTGTCTCCACTGGATGCTTCACACTTCACCAAAAGGGAACCTGATTTGATTCCCAAACGTGCTTCTCCCACAGAGTCCCCATCTAGTCATTCAGGAGAGAAAGCCAGCTCATCCTTGACTCCCCTCTTCCCTTCACACCCACATGCTTCACACAGCCAGTCCCGTGGCCTGACAGGGGAGCTATATGCTGAATCCGCCTGCTCATCGCCTCCACGGCTGCTTCCAATAGCTCCCCAGCAGGAGCCTGCCCATCAGAACCCGCCGCACCTTCTCCCCTGTCAGCAGTTCTCAGCCAGCGGCAGGGCACCCAACACAGGTAACTGAGACTACCGTCATCACTACTCAGCACCCTCAATGACTACCCGTCACCCTCAGAATAAAACACGGCCAAGGGGTTGCTCCGGGTCCCAGCCTCTGTCCCTTGCAGGCCGCGCGGGCCTTGCTGTGCTCTGCGGTCACTCCAGGCTCGCCTCCATCTCAGCCCCTGGGCCTGGAATGTTCCTTCTCAGGTGCTGGCAGGGCTGCTTCCTTCCCTTCACTCAAGTCTCAACTCAAATGTCACCTCCTTAAAGACAACTTAGCCACACTCCAGCCGCCCGCCCACCTGCCCCTGCGTCCGCCCGAGTTCTTCCCAGCGCGGTCCTGCCGGCACTGTGTTCTGATCCACCTGTGGCTCCTCTGTCTCTAGAGTGGGAGTCCCTGAGGCAGAGGCGGTCTGCCGGGGGCCTTGCTCCCTGCCACACACCAGGCCCAGTACACGTTCTGTAACATTGACGGAGTGAATATCAGCAGATGATAGTGGGTTCCCACATGGAGCCCAAACTCAATATCTCAAACAAAAGTCTCCAACTCCCCCCGCCAGTGCTCTGCCCGCGCTCCCAGGCCCCCTGGCTGGTCGGCGCAGGCGGCCTCCCGGGGTTTGCCCTCCGGCAGCGGCTTTGCCTTGGGGGGCTGCACGCTGGTGGTGGGAGGCCCCTCTCCTGCACGTGCACAGGCCAGGAGCACCGAGGGGTCTCTGTCCCCACGGGAGACGCTCTTCCACCAATGATGACGGGTCAGGCCCACGACAGGGACAACTCCGAGGGGTGACCCACCCTGACCCCAGAGCTCCACTGCGAGTCTCTGCCAGTGGCCTTGGCCTTGGCTACTTCCCTTCTTCCCACGCCACCGCTTGGCCTCCTCCCTGCCCGTCCCACATTCCCACCAATTTTTCCCAGGGTCGCTTCCTAATGAAACACTTCGCACGAGTCCTCCTCTCACCATCAGCCTCGCCACCCACACCTGCTCCTCCTGCCACCCATCTCAGGAATGAAACCCTGCACAGCAGAGTCCACGCAGAGACCCAGGTCTCCGACCATCCTGTACCCAAGCCCGCCCAGCAGGCCCCATCCTGACCGCTGTGGGTGTCAGTCCCCGTCCTCCATCCCTGCTCCCAGGGGCCCTCACAGCTGGCCCAGGCCTGTTCCTGGCGGTCACCGGAGTGTAAACACTTGGCAAACTGCCCTTTCTCAGCTCGGCCACCAGAGCCAGCACCGCACAGCACTGCAGACCCTCTGTGAGCTCATGTCCACGCCACCTGCCGGCCCTCAGCACAAGGCTTGGCGCCCGTGAGCCTGCCCACGGTCCCCTGCAGGCCACTGCCACTGTATGTCACTGCAGGACATCCCTCCCTGCGTGAGGCCCTGTCAGCCTGCACCTTGGCCAAGCGGGTGGGTGGCACCGGCAGCAAGTGGTGGGCGGCATAGCTCCAGCCTCTGGAAGAGCACAGACCTGCGAATGCTTTAACTACGGCGGTGGCCAACGTGCCACTCCGGCTCCGTCTGGGATCCCCCGGGGCCTGGGCTTCATCACGTCCGTCGGCAACACCCTAGCACTGGGCCGGACCCACGGAGGCTCGTCATAGATGAATGGCTTTTTGCCTGGTGAGTCAAGTAGGAAGCATCACCGGAACTGACATTTATTCTCTGGGCTTTGAGGATGAGAAAGGAGAAAAGAGCTTGTCAGGCAGATGTCAGGTATGTTCTGACATGGGAAATGGAGTGGGGCGTTTAAAGAATGAGGAGATTGCACAGGATGGCTGGAGGGGAGCATGCGCAGTGAAGAGTAGCTGAGATGGGTTAGAACCGGGAGTGGGTGCAGACTTCGTAATCATGGCAAGAAGGAAGTGTCTGAGCTCCCTCATGGGGTAGGGGCCCAGGGAAGCACAACCATCAGAGTTGCACCAGATAAATGACTCATAGTCTTTAAGCCTCGATACCTGTACCTTCCACGAAGGCACAGTTCTGTTGGTGCCAAGTCACGGGGAGCTGTCACCAGGGTTGGCAACCACCAAGTGGAGCCATCATTTAACCAGCTCTACTCCAAATGGACAGGAAATGGGATCTGTTATAGATCAAACCGAATCACGCTCCTCAGCACTGGGAGGCCAGTCTGCTTCTGCCTGTGCACCTATGGGTGTGATGGCTGTGCACTTGAGCCCAAGGATGACCTGGGGGTGTCTGGTGCCTGTGCATGTGAATTTGCATGTGTGTGCCTTTACCTGGGCGCATCACCCTTCTGAGCGTGTGTGCTTGGCATCAATGCTTCATATGTGTGGGGGGGAGGTGGGGGCATGTGCGTGTGTGCACATGGTGTTTGTGAGTGGATGTGCCCATGCAGGGCTATGGCTGTGCGTGCACACCCTCAGCCCGGCATGCAGTGTGCCAGAGCCTGCCCTCCCTCCCCCCCTGCTGTGCGGCTCCCAGTTGCTCTTTAAGGCACTGCCTGCGCCTGTCGCTATGGGCCTCTGTAGAGACTGTTAAATATCGCAACTGTTTATAGCTTAATATGTCTCATGTTAATGGCGGGCTAATTCACCGGGACTCGGGGCAGTATATAAAACACCTTCTGCTGACTGCTCACTGTGCCAGGGAAGGACGCAGCAGCCCGCAGCCCCTGCCAGGGCCTGTCTGACTCAGTCTGTGGTGCCACACTGCCCCCCACTTGGTCTTTCCTGAACCAACTTGCAGCCACAACAAAGGGTGTATTTGCATTTCTAGGCTGAGTGGTGGCGGGAAAGGGAAGCAGGTCAGTGCACTCTACGTTAGAAGGAGGAAGGAGGCAGCACCAGGAAAGTACGGGAGTCAGCGAGATCAAGCCGCGCTCCTGTTTTCATGGACGCCATCCACTCCCGTGGTCACAGCGACAAGCAGAGTGACCATCGCGGGTAAAAAATCGTGTGCCTCTCACATAGGAAGCCTCTACCAGCCCCATCTGTTGTCTGGGCATGTACTACCTGCTGGCAGTGCACTGAGCTTTGCATAAGTACTTTCTCATTCAGCCCTCACCAGTAACGCAGGCAGGGTCACGTCTCCATTCCACTAAAGAGCCTGCGCTCAGGGCTTCAGTGATGCTGTTGTCGGCCGGTCAGCTACTATGCGAGGAACCCAGGAATCCACTCTTACTCCAGGTGCCAAGCATATCACCAATACCCCGCACCCGGAGCCCTAATCCATCCCATGTGTGTTTTGCTTGGCTCACAAGTGGTTTGTTTATACTTTTTAATTGCCAATATTTAACAAAAATGGGAAGGTTACTTATAAAAGTCAAGTTCTAATCTTTCTTTGTAAATTGAATTGTCTGGTGACCCCGGGCCTCTAGTCCTGCTTGGTCACTGTTGGCTGGAGCAGCCTCAGCTCCCTCTTCTAGATGGTGTGGGTGTGCCCAGAATGCCCCACTCCCCGCCCCTCCCTATTACCACCCACCCAGCTCCTTTTCTTATCTATAGGACGGACCCAGCACCTGCCCAGTGTTTAGATCTTGTTTTGCTAAGGAAGATTCCCTCTTCCTCCTTTCTCCAGAGAGGAGCTAAGGATTAGAAATTATTTCTGTGGGTTCCGATTGTTGGGCATTTGCTTACAGACTGTTTTATGGTCAGGTCCATTTTTAAGAAACGGGGTGCACATCAGACAGGCAGGGCGGTGGTGAGTAGCTTTCTGGGGTGCAGAGAAGAGCAATTTATGTGGAAATGTGCATGTAAACCATGTGCACTTGTGGCTGATCATCTTTCCCGCATCCAAACTGAAGGACATATGGAGTCTCGCGTACACATGTGGTCTCTAGCCCAGACCATCTGGTGACCGGCCTGGAGTTCAAATGGCTGCCACTTGAAAAACAGAAACATGGCAGCTTTATAACCTTCCACTCTGAAAAGTGATAGAGTCCTTTGGGGAAACCAGCGGCCCTATGCGGCCAAGGGTGGTGGGGTTGGCCAGACAACCTCAGCCAGGGGCACGGGCATGGGCACCTCCAGTCAGGGTAATACATCACTCCATGGCAGGGCAACAAATGTCCTGAGCTGGACACTGGACAAGCATCTTGGGAGGAAAAGGGGCTCTATGGTGGCCTCTGAGGGTAGGAACACCTCCAGGTCTGTGGCTGGGAGACGGGAAACCCAAATGCCCACAGGGCCTCGCGGCAATGGCAGGGGCTATCTTGGCCCAGCTACTATTGCTGCACAAGAATGTGGTTCCAGGGAAGTCAGAAACCCTCCAATCCGGGGGGGAAGAGAAGCCAGAATCTGCATTTTATATGAAACTAGAGGCCTAGTGCACAAAATTCATGCACAGATAGGGTCCCTAGGCCCAGCCGGCGATCAGGGACGATCAGGGCCTTCCTTCCCCTGGCTGCCGGCAGCTGGCCAGGGCCTTCCTTCTTTCTGTGCCACCCCTTGGTGTTCAGCACATGTCATAGCGAGCGGTCAAACTCCCGGTCAGTTGAACTCCCGAGGGGAAAATCTGCATATTAGCCTTTTATTATATAGGATCCCCAAGTGATTCAGTGCTGACAGGGGCCTCCATGGCTCTCTCTGTAACATCTGATGCGGAAAAAAATGATACCAGCCCCCACTGAGTGCAGCAGGAGTGGAGCTCACAGCACCTGCTCCTTTCAGTGGCCCCCACGCCCAGCACGGACCAGGGGCCAGGCGCTCTTTGCCCAACCCCCCCATAACCCGCACAACAGGCACGGTTATTGGCTTCCACCTCTGACACAGCAGGAAACTGAGGCCCAGAGAAGCTAGCTCACATAGCTAGCAAGCGGCACAGCTGGGATTTGAACCCAAGAGCTCTGGGTCTGAGCTCTGGCTCTTAATCGCTCTGCTGTCCTGCGCCAGTGAATTTTTGGAACAACCCTCTGAGGCAAGCCTATCACCAAGCCCATTTCATAGAAGAAAAGGGTCAGAAGGCCAGGGAGGAGCAGTCCAAGGTCACCGGGGCCTGTCTGACATCCGTGCTGTCATCTTTCTGAAGAAACCCTCAAGTCCTTGCAGGAGGCAGACGTGGGTGGGGGTTGTTTGAGAGAAATGAGGAGAACAGCTTCTCTGAGCCCAAATGTCATTTTTTTTTCTGATAAGAAAAAAGCTACTCTAGCTGTCAGACCATAAGCCGCAACCTTTATGTTTACAAAACAAAAAGGGCAATTAAGTGGGACAAAATAAATCTTCCCGAGCCGCTGTCAGCGGTCATGCAGGTCTGTCTGCGGCTGAGGGTGATTGACAGGACACATCGCTTTGGGGAGCAGACGCAGCCGCTGACATTTCTCCATGCAGCGCTGAAGCCTGAGCCAGTCTCTTAAAGGGCCCCTGCCCTTTTCCGGGCTTTTGGGACCCCACGCTGAGGCACAGAGGAAAGGGCAGGTGTGGTGATGGCCATGTTCACGGGGGAGAAGACCATGACGAAGCCTTGATGACTGGCACACGCTGACCATCGAGGGCTCACTGTGTCCTAGGCCCAGAGCCACGTCATCATCAGTACGGTGGGTCCCTGTGTGGCTGCCACTGACAGGTGCAGGGTTTGTGAGGGATACCACGGCCTCACCCAGATACCTTATTGGAGACTTAGAAGCAGGGTCAGTAAAAGGGAACAAGGGTCCCCAGTCTTCTCATTGTCCCCTGACAGACATGTACCAAGGCCAGGGTGCTCGGCTGGGCCTTCTGTGGGAGAAGGAGAGGCCCCACCCGCTCTTACTCTCCCTTGTCATAGGCCGAGTGTGAGAGCAGCCTTGACAACGGGGATACAGGCTGGCGTGGGGAGTCTGCGTTCTCTGGGAAAGGCCCATGGAAGGCTGGGTTTGGGCGCAGCGCCTCCTGCTGGGAAGAGGAAGGGCGAGCCACAAGGTCCATGAGCATGTGAGCTTGACCCCAGCCCGGCCCTCCTTCTCTGAGAGGAAGACCCCTGGTCCTCCCTAACTCCTTCTCCCGCATCCATTTGGGACAGTCCTCCCTGGTTCTCAGTTTTGTCTCCCTTAACCCTCAGGACAGTCCCAGTTGGCACAGCCGGTCCCTGTCTCGATGCTGCCCTGCAAACAGAGGCTGTTTCCTTCCACATTGCCATTGCGGACCTGGGCGTAGGGATGTGAGATGTGGTTGCACAGGGGGTGGAATTTGATTCTACTGACTGACTGAGCAATGGCTGGCTGCTTCTGCTTCCTTCTGAAGAGGCAGCGTAAAACTCGGGCTCAGGGTCCAGGGTGGGGTCGGAGAAGGGCCTGGGATCCCTCCTGGCTTCTGCATGAACGAGTGTGTGGCTCCACGCAGGCCGCTCAGTGTTCTGTGCTCAGCTTCCTCATCTGTACGTTGGGGATGACATCAGAGCTGTTTGCACAGGGCTGTTGTGAGAAGTCAATGAGACAGAGCAAAGGTTCTTCGCTGTGCACCGAGCACATGGGCGCTCGATAACCCCCGTTCTTGATATTGTAGCTGCTGTTGATTCTTCTGCCGGAGGTGACCTTGGTGATGACAATGGTGTTAGTGACGGCAGCATCGGAGGTGATGTCCTCCCGACATCGCACACAGTCCCCCGAGGAAGCACCTGAGCTGGGAAGACGCCTGGCACCTGGGGTTTTGTATTTTCTCAGGAAAACAGACAGCAGGGCCACCTTTGTCGGGGGGTAGGGGACAGGTGGGGTTTGAGGACAGTTGAGATGGGAGAGTAGGGACCTGCGCAGGCACCAGGTTCCTTTCCTGATCTCGCTCAGGAGCGAAAGTCACTGAGGGAACCAGCCTGGCATCACCACTCCCTCGGAGCTCTTCTCACATGTGCAGCTGGTGTGGGTTCATGAGCCCCTGCCTTTCAAATGCTGTGAACTCTCATGGTGCCACTGACCCCCACCGAGCGATGTCCCAGCCACCTCCCGGTCCCGGGTTCTGGGTTCAGAGCCAGGAGGCTAGCTTTCTGCAGCCCCAGGAGACGAACACTCAGGCCCCTGAGTCGGCCCCTGGCACAGGCTCGCCAGCTTGCTCGGCCTGGCTGAGCCCTAAGGCAGGCCTCCTGGTCATGGGGCTGTGAAAGGGCAGGAAGGACTGAGAAAGCTTCCAAGTCATGACTGCACATTCCATGGGGTCCCTCCTACTGGAAAGGAGTAGAGAAATGAATGAAAATTTCCCACCAACCCCCAGGGTCCGCTCCAAAGACGCCACTGTGGTCGGGGGTATGAAACAGAAGCCTCGAGACCTGAGTTTGAATGTCTGCCTCTCATGACTTCCCAGGTGACCTTGGCAAGTCACTTCCAGCAAACCTCCCTTCCATGTGCTTGGAATGAGGAAGGGTCCCAGCTCAGATCATCTTACGAGGTTGTAATGAGGATCAAATGAGAATGAGGGTGTGCGAGACCTTTGTGAGATGGGACACTCTGTAAAAACGCTATTTGTCCAGCCTGGTACTGGCATATAGACCAATGGAACAGAACAGAGAGCTCAGAAATCAACCCATGCCCATACGGTCAATTAATATTTGACAAAGGAGGCCAGAGTATACAATGGGATAAAGACAGTCTCTTCAATAAATGGTGCTGGGAAAATTGGACAGACACATGCAAAAAACAAATGAAACTAGACCACCAACTTACACCACACACAAGAAAAAGTCAAAATGGATAAAAGACTTAAATGTAAGTTGAGAAACCATAAAAATCCTAGTAAGAAACATACGTAGGCAGTAAAATCTCAAACATCTCTCAGAGCAATAATCTTGCTGATATGCCTCCTAGGGCAAAGGAAATAAAGGGGGAAAATATATAAATTGGACCACATTAAACTAAAAAGCTTCTGCCAGCGAAAGAAACCATCAACACAATGAAAAGGGAGAATATATTCACCAATGATACATCTGATAAGGGATTAATTTCCAAAATATATAAAGAACTTGTGTGACTCGACTCTGGGAAGACAAACATTCCAATTTTAAAATGGGCAAGGGACCTGAACAGACACTTCTCCAAAGTGGACATACAGATGGCCAAGAGACATATGAAAACATGCTCGACACCACTAATCATCAGAGAGATGCAAATTAAAACCACAATGAGGTATCACCTCACACCTGCCAGAATGGCTACCGTCATCCTCCAATGAGGATGTGGAGAAAAGGGAGCCCTAGTGTACTGTTGGCATGAATGCAGACACCGGTACAGCTATTGTGAAAAACTGTATGGAGTTTCCTCAAAAAATTAAAAAATTAAAAATGGAACTGCCTTTTGACCCAGCAATCCCACTTCTGGGAATATATCCTAAGACTCCTCTCACGTGCACCCCTATGTTCATAGCAGCGTTATTTACAATAGCCAAGATCTGGAAGCAGCCCAAACGCCGATCTGTAGATGAGTGGATAAAAAAGCAGTGGTACATCTACACAATGGAATACTGCGCAGCCATAAAAAGGAAGGAAATCTGACCTTTTGTGACAGCATGGAGTGACCTGGAGATTATTGTGCTAAGTGAAATAAGCCAGTCAGGGAAAGACAAGTACCATATGATCTCACTCATATGTGGAATCTAATGAACAAAATAAACTGATGAACAAAATAGAACCAGATGCATGGATGCCTGAAACTGACAGCTGTCAGAGAGTTGGTGGGGGCACTGGATGAAAGAAGGTGGAGAGATTAGCCGAAGAACACACATACCCCTGGACAAGGTCAACCATGTGGTGATGGCCAGAGGGAAGGTGGGGTGGGGCTGGGAGAGGCAGGCAATGTGGGGGGATGGGGATGTCTGTGATAGTGACAACAATAAAGATAAAGACAAAATAAAAACGCTGTTTGTCGGTGGCGTGTCTGTTCTCTCTGACAGTGACTTAAGGAGGAGAGAAGGCGCATTAAGGAAAACTCCCCACCCAGCAGCCAAGCGCAGCCTTGAACATCCCTGCACCCGCCTAATGAAAAGTAGCACTCGGAGAAATTGCAGTAAAATCTATGATAATGAGGAGGAGGAGCCGGCTGGTAATGCAGACCAGGATGAAGGAACATAACTGTATCCGTTAAGAAGTTTTCAGCAGCAGGGAACTCGCTCAAATACCTTAAACAATGAGACAGTTTATGAACTCATCAGACTATACATCTAGCAGAGGGAGAGGGTGGGCCCAGGTGTAATACGAACCAGGGCTCAACAGTGCCGTCCAAACCCCACGCCCACGCCATCACCCCACGCCCACGCAATCACCCCACGACCACGCCATCGCCCCACGACCACGCCATCGCCCCACGCTGCGGCCCTCGGTGTGCGTGGCTCTGCATGCAGGCCCTCCTCGGGACTCAAGTTGGCACCAGCGGCTCTAAGCTTCATAGCCAGCACAGTGCAGGCAAGTCAGGGAGGAAATGGAGAACACTGTGTAGGAGGAGAAAAGGGGGGCACTGCTTCCTGTGTCCCCTTCTTAAAAATAAGGAAAACTCCCAAGAGGAACTCCAAGCTGCCCCTGTATGTTTCATTGACCTGAGCCGGACCTTTGTTCGTTGGCAAAAGGAAGAAGACCCCCGGGATTGATCTAGCCCCACACTGTCCCATGCAGTAGCCAGCAGTCAATGTGACTTTGTTAAATTGAAATATAATTCACACACTATAAAATTTATCCTAAAAATGTGTCATTCAGTGGCTTTCCATATATCCACAAGGCTGTGCAACCATCACCGCTAATTCCAGAATATTCTCACCATCCCACAAAGAAACCCTGTACCAAGTCCTGCTTCCCCTTGGCTTCCGGCAGCTGCTAACCTGCTTTCCATGTCAATGGGCTCACCTATTCTCAACATTTCACATAAATGGCAGCCTTTCATGTGCGGTGTGTCTGTTGGGCTTCTTTTACCTGGCAGGCTTTCAAGGCTCATCCCCCTCCTAGTGTGTTTCAGAGCCTCAATTCTTTATGACTGATTAATACCCCATGGTGTGGAATATTAACACAGCATTCTTTCAATACACCACATTTCTCAGACAGACAATCGTGTTATCTCCATTTGGAGCCATTATGAATAATGCTACCGTGGACATTTCCATACAAGTTTCTGTGTGAATGAATGCTTTCAGTTCCCTTGGGCATATACCTAGGATGGAATTGCTGGATCACATGGGATTTCTATGTTTAACTCTTGGAGAAACTTTCAGACTGTTTCCAAAGTACCTAGCATTTTACATTCCCACCAGCAATGCATGAGGATTTCAATGTTCCCATATCCTTGCCAATACTTGCTCATCTTTTTTTATTATAGCCAATGGGTAGCTCTTAAATTTTAAATCTGCAAATTAAAATTAAAGAAAATTTAAAATTCTATTCCTCAGCTGGACTAGCCAACTTGCATGTACTCAGTGGCCGCATGTGATGACTGGCTACCCTATTGGACAGCATAGGACATGTCCATCCTCTCATGCTTGTGGGCTTGAAGACCAGGGGGCATCCCCAGTTTCCTTGACACCGTGTAAGACCCCAGAACATGAGCTAACCTCAGGGGCCTCCTTAAGAGGACCCTCAAAACGGTTGGGATGCATGTGGAAATGGGAAGACTCAAATTCAGAAACTGGGTCATAAAAAAAAGATGTTAGATTTCTTGCAATATGAGTTTATAGACTGAGATTGATACCTATGTCTCCCCATTGCCCTGGAATATCAAACCTCATACCATCATCAGAGCCCCTCAGCGGTCTGGCTTCTATTCCCTCCCAGCCTCACGTCTCACCACCCTCAACAGTCAACACACCTGCCAGCCACACCGAACTACTTGTATTCCCCGAGGTGCCGGCCGAGCTCTCTCCCAGCTCCAGGCCTTGTGTGTGTTCTTTCCTTTGCCTGGAATGCCTTACACACTGAGGCCACCCTGACAGTTCCTGCCACCTTCCAGTTCAAACATGGGACCAACCATGACCCAGGATTAGTTAGGGTCCCCCGTCTGGTGTTCCTATAACATTAACATCATTGTCCTATCACAGTCCAGAGTCCTGTGCAGCTGTGGGCTTGCTCGGCCATCTCCATCACTCTGCTGTAAGTTCCTTGAGTGCATGGAGAGTATTGTTTTCATTCTTGCAACCCAGTTTCCAGTACAGGACCCAGCTCCAAATACACTCTAGGTAAGTGTTTGACAAAGGAATGAATGAGTAAAATAAATGACATCCCCAGATGTGCTTCAACACCCCCACTTGTAAGCCAGGGAAGCAGAGCAGATAACAACAGCTATGACATCAGATGTCTCCAGCATTTGTACTTGGTGGATAGAACCGTTAGTAGGGGTTCAAAACAGATTTTATTAAATCTAAACCCCTTGTGAGTCCGATGGGGAAGGGCAGAGAAGGGGCTAAAATAGGAGAAATGTCCACACTTATCTCTTTCAAAAAGGACCCTTAGCTAAAAGGGGGGCAATTGACTCATGGGACTTGAAAGTGCAAGGCCTTGGGGCTGCTCTGAGGCAGGAGTTACTGCAGATATCAAGGAGATGCCTGGGATCCTGAGCTCTCCATCTCTCAGCACATGCTGGATGCCACTCAGATTCTTCATCCGGTTCTCTCTCTCTTGGGACAAGATAGTGGCCCAAGAGCCAACGGCACGCCCTTCCTTGTTTAAGTCAGTGGGAAAGTGTGCTCCTTCTCCCAGCAGCTCTTGCTGGCTGACAGGCCTAACGTGGCTCTGGTGCCTAGCCCTGAGTCAATCGCTGAGGCTAAGGACAGACAAGGGACTGGCATGGGCCTGGACCTGTGATTTCTGCCGAGACGTGGAATATGGAGCCACCATGCCACTTGGTGTGGCTCCTCAAACAAAAGCCAGAATCTGTTGGTGCCGGAAGCAGATACCGTGTAGACCCTCAAGTCCTTACACCCTCACTCTGGTTCCTGAGCGCCACCCAACCAGGATGAGAGAATGGCAGTCCCACATCCACCAGCAGTTCTGGAATGAATCTTGCTGCTCCAAACCCACCCCCAGGAAGGGACAACCCCACATACCCATGAACTCCCAGAATCATAAGCTTTCCTGACTGACCCCTCACCCCTCCTCCACCTGTCTGTGGTGTGGAAATCCTGCTCTGGATCCAAGCCAGGAGTCTCAGGTCCCACCTCCCTGCTACCGCCACCTCACAGTGGCCTAATCGGACCTCCATGTCTGAATACTGTCTGCTCGAAATGGACCAGTCACCTAGATTGGCGGTGCTGCCAGCAGCTGACTGGGGATTGCTTTCTGGATGTACCCCAATGTCCAGCCCAGCTGACCTCCAGACATTGGGTGTTGAGTGGTGGCCACCAGCCCAGAAGTCAGTCAAAAGTAGGCCCTCTTGTCCCAAATAAGCCTCACTGATTCCTGGTGCCCCCTTCTGACCAGCTGAGCAACCAGGTTACAAGGACACACAGGAACACATTGGAGCTACAGACCCGCTGAGATAGTCCCCAGTTTCTCTTGGCTTCATTCGTTCCCCTGCTGGGCTAGGGGCTGGGGGTACAACATTGAACAAGACTGGCATCCTCCCTGCTTCCCAAGAAACTTCCAGGATAGAGAGGGACGTGGATATTGACCAAACAATTATGCAAATGATTAATCTCAACTGTGACCAGTACTCAAAAGAGTAGTACAGGTTCCCATGACAACATACAACTTGATCCGGAAGATGTCCTTGAGGCATTTATGAAACTGGAACCATAAGCCGAGTAAGACTGAGCCAGGCAGAGAGATGGAAAGGCATGAGGTAAAAGGGCAGCATGTGCAAAGGCCCTGAGGCTGGAAAGAGATGGCAGAGAGTCAGCAGCCTGTGAGCCAGGGGAAGAGGACCAGGTGGAAGATAGATTTAAGTCAGTACATTCTAAGATGGGAAGTTTTCAAAATTCTACCTTTTATTTCATTAGCAAGGGGAGATCTTTGGAAAGTAGCCAGAGCTAATTTTTTAAAAAACCTTTCTTCCCTAGTTTCATACAATTCAGACTTCAAACAGCCATTCCCCACAGTGCCTCCGGGCACCTAACCTGGAGCACCCCTGAAATCCTGCCAATTACAGCAGACCACTTCTGAATTCCTCCAGCCACAGGGCTTCCGGAGAAGCAGGCTTGGCGCCAGCAGGGCCTGGAGGAGGCGTGGGCGGCTACCGCTTGCTACTGGGGCAGTGGCGGGTCCACTGGTGTGATCTCGTTGCTCCCCTAGCAGCGAATAATGCAACATCTAGACATCTCCCATTTAAAGGGGAGAAAAAGGTTCGGTTATAACACACACACCTGCCACTCAAAACGCCTCCAACTCGCTGGCACAGGGCTGTGCCCCTCTCTCTGTTGACGCTATTTGAACAGTCAACAGCACCAGCCAACCCCCACCCCGCCTGGCTGCCTGGGCAGCCTCCATTATTCATGATGGGGCGTGAAACTGATTGTGGTTGAAGGATCCACACTGGCATCAAATGAACCCTTCAATTATTGCTGCACGAATAAATCTCTGTTTCCAGAGTTCCCCTGGGAGCAGGCAGCTAACCCCAGGTTCAAGGTAATAGATATTTCTAAATGGCAAGGTACAGGTGACTCCATTGTAATGATTGTCAAGCTTTAAGGTTCCCAGAGTCAAGCTATTCTTCCTCCCTCTCCCGGCTCCCACCTTTAACAACGGCAAAGGGAGCAGACCCGACAGCCTTCCCGCCGGGCACCCCACAGCCTGCCCTATTGCTGGCTAGTGACGATATTCCCATGCCGCGGGCTCAGGCCTTTCCCAGCCCTTTCTGCAGGAAATATGCAGGGAGTGTTAATGGGGTCACGGGAAGATTTACAGAGCTCGCAGGGTGTTCGGGCTCGGCTGGTATTTCTTCCACAGAAAGCCACCGGCTCAGGAAAATTTAATGATGGCTTAACCCATAAAGACAACAAACAGACAACCTGCGCCCGTCCTGAGCTTAATCTTGCTTCCCTTCCTGACGGCGCAGAGCTGCCTGGGTAAGGAGAGGCACTGAGCCGGACACACCCAAACATCCAACATCAGAGCCGGGACCACGCCGCATCTGCCCACAGAGCTCTTCTGTCTGGTACGCCCAACGTCTTTAGAAAAAAAGAATTGGCAAATTTCACACACAAAATCTGGCCTTCTGAAATCTGGCTACATCACACCTGCACGCCCACCTGGCCCAGTGGGAGGAGCCGAGGGTTCGTCCCCTGCAGATTGCGAAGGGAAGTGCCCTCAAGTAAGTGTCCATCCTGCCCGGCCCAGCCCATTCCTTTAACTGTGTGGGTGCTGACACATACCATGTCATTGAGTTGTCACCACGACCAAGATGTTTCCTCGTAGTTGGACCACGTGTTGTCCCAGCACAAACAGAGAGGCTGGGGGACTCTGTGTTGGTGTGTGCAGACCTCAGGACAACATTGGTCTTTATGGGACCAGCACAGACAAGGCCTGGACCCAGATAAAAAACAAACCAAAAATAGGTGTCCTTACCTTTTATTTCCATTGCAATGTTTTCTAATCTCCTCCGAATTCCAGCCCCTCCTGTCCCCCTAATGACCCCATTTCATGTGCTGGTTGTGAACTGCTGTGGTAGAGACCAGAAGAAGCAGGTGGAGACTATGTATGTGAGGCTGTGGGTGCCGTGGGGCCAGGGGACTGAACAAGCCATCTGGGGAGATAGGAGGACCAGACCTGATGCTGTGATCATCACCCCTCAACCCAGAGGTGCCATCCTCACCGCTCACACCCAGAAATCTACTACCCTCTCTGGACCTGGTATTTACGCTGTGCGGCGTCTCACACCCGTGCTGGAAACTCCTCCCCAGCTGTGTCCCGGTGACATTAATGCTGTATGAACAAAGGTTTCATTTGCATCCTTGCCTGCGTTTAGCATCAGTACATCCAGCTAATAACCACGTTACACAGGTCACGTGGTCTCATGGCTGCCTTTGCGTCGTGCCAGTCATTCGTTCTGGGAGCAAGAACATGGTGAAATCAGGTCAACTCACATTTCAGAGGTAAATCCACCATGAAGCCATGTGTAGGATTTATGTGCAAAACTAAGATTAACATAGTGGAGTAGACAAAGCTGCAGTTACTGCCTGTCGCTTACCTGGCCACCTTTTGTTCACCAGGGCCAATCAGCTTGCCCCTCTCCAGGTCGCGGCTCTCAGGTGAGCCCAGCCAGCAGGGCCCCAGCTGGACCAGGGACTTGTGCTCCAGGAGCAGCCATCATAGGTGGGCGAGGCAGGTGTCGGGGAAGAACGCTGTCCAGGAGGGTGGCATCCTGGGCCCATGGAAACCTCTCTTCTGAGCAGGTCAATGCTGAAGGAGCTGCCGCCTCCAGGGCACAGGCCCCCTGGGCCTGCTCTAGATGAAGCCTGACACGAGCTCACCGTG
Organism: Myotis yumanensis; assembly: GCF_028538775.1. NCBI lineage: Eukaryota > Metazoa > Chordata > Mammalia > Chiroptera > Vespertilionidae > Myotis > Myotis yumanensis. Next base: position 107,548,678 of record NW_027223755.1, on the reverse strand, counting down.
ACCACAGCTGAGAATCCAAGAGAACCGTGCAGCTCAACATGAGACCCCTCTCGTCTACTGTTCCTTCATCAGCCGGTATGTGCCGGTTGTGCCACACGGAGAACCGGGGCTCCCTGACTCTTGGTGCCCTGAGCCTTACCCGCTTGTCTGGCCGTGAGTTTGCCCTTCCCCTGACTCCCCCTCCCCAAACATCCCCGAGAAGCAGCAAGAATGCTGACACTTGCCTACACGTCATCCTGCTCCTGTTCTCACCGGCTACTGAGGCAGGAATCAGTAAGCCCTGGAGCCAGGCCTGCAGCTCCCGGCCCCGTGGCATCCATGGGGGCTCTGGCTGGCCCTGGTGTGAGGCCAGGAGGGAGAAGGAAACTTCCAACTTCACAGTGATGCTATTAGCCCAACCAGGGCCTCACAGTCTAAGCCTCCGCAGCCGCTTCACCAATGGAAGGTCCCACCAAGCTCCCTGGAACGTGTGACATTTGTGCAAGTTACACAAGTTTATCCACGTCAGGGTGGGTTACACACTGGGGAGACCACTCTCTACCATCAGATGTAGTCAAGGGGGATCTACACAAGTGGTCCAAATTAGGAGCTCCAAAGTCAGCTCTTAATAAAGCCATTTTTTTCATCTCTCTCTCTCTCTCTCTCTCTCTCTCTCTCTCTCTCTCACACACACACACACACACATACACACACACACACACAGCATCATTTTCCCCAAAGAGAGGCCATGACTTGCAGCAGCATGTATGTAAAGATGGCCACAAGCCACCCAGTGCTCCAAGAACAAGCAGACCACTGGAAGTTTGTTCTTGTTCCTTAATGAGCGATCAGCAGGGTAGAGCTGCCAGGTTCAAGCCTGTCATGTTCCCCAGTTTTCTGGAAGGAGATCACCTGCCCAGCAGCTCTCACGAAGGCCCCAGGCCAATGCCAGGCCCTCTTCTAGGCACATCGATGTCCACTGCTGGTCCCCTTGAGCTCTCAGGCCCTGAAGCCACCCTCAGGGACCCAGGACAGAGAATGACCCTCTTCCTATCCCTTGCTCTCTGTCACCTTTATCCCCAAGAAACCCTGGTTGGGCCCACAGCTTCGCAAGGTTATACATGAACACAGCTCTTCACCGTCTCCCCCACATCTCTCATAGGACCTCAAAAACAGTTTAAAAGGCCATCCCTATACGGTGATACCCCCAAGTGTCCAACTCAAACCCCTAAGTGCCCACAGAAACCACTGCAGGCACCAAGGAGTTACCTGTCTCCAAACAATGACATGCACAGCCCGGGTACCACGGGTGGACTCCCTGACAGAGGTGATCAGCTCGCTCATTTTGTCTCCCCCGTTGACTTGACTAACATACATACAGTCCATGCATTACATGTTTGTATTTCATGGCTTTCCCTCCAAACCAAGAGGCTCCCACCTGGCTCCTACCCCGCCAGCCCAGGGTGGCTGGCCCACCTGTTCTTATGCCTCACTTCCCTATCCCTCCCCCTAGTTCCTTGTGACAAATAAACATCCGAGTGCTTTTAGTTATATTTAAAGGGTTTTTTCTGCCCTGGAATTGGGTCTGTCCCCTCATTCCAGGCTGATGTTTCTCTTCTTCAGTCTGTTTGCCACATTTCAACAAATGCCAATTTTCTCCTCCATGGCAGCCTGTCAGAGCACTTCCTGTGCCACTAACCAGCTGGGGGGACTATGGACACGTTCCTTACCTGTTCTGTGCCAATCACCGCCTGTGTGAAATGGGAGTAAAAATAGTAACTGTGTCAGAAGATGGCTGTGAGTATTAAATACATCATTGGAACATCGCCCAGCACACCTGCCAGCCTTCTATGTGTTTTTAGCATCTTGTCCTTTAGAAGCTCCAGTCAAGTGAGGAGGAGGTAGGGAGACAGGAATATACTTGGAGCCTGAGAGGCACTCCCAACCAGGATTGGGCGGGGGCGGGGGTAGATCTAGGAAGGAATCCCTACAGCAGTGACACCAGACAAGATCCTTCAAAGTGCATAGGAATTAGTCAGAAGGACAGAGCTAGGAAGTGAGTTCCTGGCAGAGGGAACAGGCTGTGCAAAAACAGAGGCAAGTAGGGGCGTGGTTAATTTCATGTGTCAACTCAACTGGCCACAGCGTGTGCCCCGATTAAACATTGTTTCTCCACGTGTCTATGAGGATGAGATAAGCATTTGAATCAGGCAACTCACTAAACAAGATGGCCCCCTCCAGCAAATGGGCACCATCTAATCCCCTGAGGGTGAACAGGACAAAGGGAAGAAGGCGGGATTTGCCGCTTTTATCCTGCCTCACTATTATTCCCCTGGTTTTCAGATCTTCAGACTTGGACTGAATTACACCACCAGCTTTCCTGTCTCCAGCTTACAGACAGCAAGCAGATCACCCATGATCCTGTAAACCAACATCTCATAGAACAGATGATAGATATAGATATAGATATAGATATAGATATAGATATAGATATAGATATAGAGATAGAGATAGATAGATATAGATATAGATACAGATATAGATATATACAGATATAGATATAAATACTGATATAGATGACAGATATAGATACTGATATAGATTATAGATATAGATATAGATACTGATATAGATGATATAAATATACTGATATAGATGATAAAGATAGAGATAGAGATAGAGATAGAGATAGAGATAGAGATAGAGATAGAGATAGAGACACACTGATACAGATAGAGATACAGGCATAGACATAGACCTGCTATAGAGATGACATAGACATAGACAGACACTGGTCAGACAAAGATCCAGATCTCCTGCCGCTCTGCTTCTCTGGAGAGCCCAACCAGAACTGCACAGCGCAGCCTAGAGGAGCAGCGTGCTCTGAGGCTCCTTTGGGCCACACTGAAGGCCTCTGTGCACCTGGCTCACAGCTTAGCTCTGACCCCGAGGGCAAGCGCAGCCTTTGCAGGGGTTTGAGCCGCGCAGTGACCTGGTCAGGCATCCATCTTAGAAAGGCCCCTCTGGCTGCCGTGCAAAGAGGTTGGCAGGAGGGAGTGTGGGGGCAGCGAGGCAGCGTGGACTGGCTCCTGTGGAGGTGACAAGGGCTGAGATGCGGAGGTGGCGTCGCTGAAGCTCCCGGCCCTCGCGGTATTGTGAGGGTGCCGGCAGCTTTGACTCTTGAGACCATATCCCCTGTATTTCTCTCCGTGGTCAGAAGCACTGGGCAGGGGAGGCCACACATAAAGGCAGAGATTCAGAATCCAATTGACCACATGCATATCGATGCCTGCTTTTCAGGTGGGGAAACTGAGGCACAGGCCGATAAAGCAACTTGCCTGAGGTCACACGGTGAGTTGAGGGACCAGGACAAATGCCTGGTTATCGGTTACTGGTCAAGAGCCAGGGTCACCATCTTCAATCCCAGTGACATCTCGACCATCAGTGAAACCACAACACTATTCACACATCACACATGGAAGCCCCGAGGCTGTGAGCACTGGCATCTTAGTGGAGAAACAATAATGGCACTCAGGATTACAGCCAGCAGCCAACACCCTCAGGAAAGGAAACCAAGGACAAAGAGGACAAGTCCCTCACTGGGCCACTCGGCAAGTGCCAAAGGTGAGCTTTGAGCCCAGCCATCGGACCCCAGGCCCATCTGCCTCATGGCTCTGCTAGTCTGGCGTTCACATTGGGGTGGAAACAGCGGGGCCTGAGGGCTGGCGCACTGCCCTGCCCACGGGTCTCGGCCGTGCACACATGGGGTTTCCATCAGCAGCTTCACTGGCATGAGTTTGGGCATCCAGTCCCAAGTGGTTGGCGTGGGCACGTCCCTGGGAGACCTTGAAGAGCATACAGAATTCAAATCAGGGAGCTGGAAATGCCAGCTCAGGCAGGAAGCACCTGCTTGGCTTACAGATGAAGACACCATTTCAAGTTAAAGGGCCAATGTGTCTTATATTTCAGACTAGAGGCCCAGTGCACGAAATTTGTGTGCTCGGGGGAGGGGGGTGTTGTCCCTCAGCCCGGATTGCGAGAGGGTGTAGGCCAGGCTGAGGGACCCCACTGGTGCACGATTGGGACCGGGGAGGGACATGGGAGGTTGGTCAGCAGGGGAGGGACCGCTGAGAGCTCCAGGGCATATCTGGCCTGTCTCAGTCCTGATCGGCCAGACCCCAGTACAGCCGTGGGCAAACTACGGCCCGCGGGCCAGATCCGGCCGTTTGAAATGAATAAAACTAAAAAGAAAAAAAGACCGTACCCTTTTATGTAATGATGTTTACTTTGAATTTATATTAGTCCACACAAACACTCCATCCATGCTTTTGTTCCGGCCTTCCGGTCCAGTTTAAGAACCCATTGTGGCCCTCGAGTCAAAAAGTTTGCCCACCCCTGCCCCAGTAGCAAGCTAACCTACCGGTTGGAGTGTCTGCCCCCTGGTGGTCATTGCATGTCATAGGGAGCGGTTGAGCAGCCTTAGCACATCATTAGCATATTATGCTTTGATTGGTTGAATGGACAACAAGATGACCAGACACTTAGCACATTAGGCTTTTATTATATAGGATATGGAACCTGACACCCAGACAGTGACAGGATTTGCTCGAACCCCTGGCCCAGGCACCCTCTTTAAGCTCCGTGGTCGTATTAGCTCCGGGTTCGTGGCAAGTCCGTTTCCTTCACCTGCCAACACGACTGCAAGCCTAGTTAGTTGTCACAGGTGTGGCAGCTATTCACGCCCCTGACCAGTATTTCTGGTTTTCTCCTTCCAAGAACTAAGCATGTTGAACTCCCCACACCTTTAACGTAAACAGGGCCATGTGACTCCCTTGCCCACTGACTGCAAGCAGACATGACTTATGACTTGCAGGCAGAAGCCTTTCAGTGGGTGTGAAAGCACCTTTCCTTCCCTTCCCTGGGACTGGCCACAGCACAGGTGCGAAAGCTCCACCCGTCAGCTGGATGCCAGGGGACACAGACACGGAGCCCAGCCCCAACTTGACCCCGAGGGACACACAATGTGAGCAAGAAATCACCCTGGTCAGTGCCAGCCGCCGAGGGCCTGCGGCCTGTGCTGACGGGCGCGGCTGTGGAGAGAACAGCACAGGGAGGCCCTGCCCTCAGGTATCACAGTGCAGTGGGTGGGAAACGTGGCTCACACACGACCCCTCTGGCCTCAGAGTGCCCCCAATCACTACCCTGTCCTGCAGGGTCTCCTGGTGTGACACACCCGTAGAGCTGGCTGGAGGGGTATTGACTGTGTGACTTCTCCGGCGGGAAGAACAAGCCCTGGAAGCGTTTGCGGGACCCCCTCAGGAGGCTGCGCGGCCATTGGAAAATTCCTGCTCTCCACCGTGATAGGTGCCATTTGTCCTGCAGTCAGGAATCGCCCTGTGGGCAGCTGTGTAAACTCCCAGGGAAATGGGTTATTGATTTGCAATCTACACACACACACACACACACACACACACACACACACACGGCCTTGCTCAGAACTGTGGCTTCCAACCTCTCTGTCCCCAGTGCCTTCTCATTCGTTCTCTCCTTCAGACTTGTGTTTGGAAAGACATTTTCTCCAAAACAATTAGCATATGGGAGGCCAGGGCTCCTTCCTGCCAGCTGCCTAATAGCTCCTTTTGTTAATGTCATTGCAGATACTTAACCACAGTCCCTCGTCGCCAACTCGTCTTCGAGCTCCACCGACAGGAGCGCTTTTGGGTCCCATCTCGTTACCACTGAGCTGGTGCCTGAGAGTCTGTATTTCAGCAGAAACCCCCAGCAGGAATCGGTGAGTCACATGGAAGGAAAGTGGATCTTAATGCTCCATGGAAAAGGCGTTGTGTCCCCAATTCCAGTAGCACGCTCTCCTCAGCCCCACTGCCAAGTCCACGGCCAGACCCCATCCTCTCTCCCTATGACCACACCAAGGCCCGTCCCAGCCGCAAAGCCTCACTGAGGGCCTTGTTGCCAACAATGAACCTTTATTGAGCACTTACTGAATACGCAGGCATGTGCAAAGCCAGTGGTCGGCAAACTGGGGCTCGCGAGCCACATGCGGCTCTTTGGCCCCTCGAGTGTGGCTCTTCCACAAAATACCACGTGTGGGCGTGCATGTACAGTGCAATTGAAACTTCGTGGCCCGTGCGCAGAAGTCGGTATTTTGTGAAAGAGCCACACTCAAGGGGCCAAAGAGCCGCATGTGGCTCTCGAGCCCCAGTTTGCCGACCACTGGCTTAGCACTTTACATCGGAGACCCGCTCCATCTCCACAAAATCCCTGTGATGTAAGGTCTGTGTTTGGTCCGGCCTTGCAGACGGGAAACCAAGAAGCCCCCCTGAAGTCCATGAGCCCAGACCAGAGGAAGCCTGGGCCTGCCACCTGCGTCCTATCCCTTTGCATCGTGGCTCCATCTCACGCACCGAGGGCTTCACCACGCAGTGTGATGACAGCCCAGCCTGCACCATAAGCTTCGCCGCCCGTACCCCCTGCAAACAGCCCTGCCCGGGGCACTGCTCAGAATGGCCTCGGGGGTGATCAGCAGAGGCCCGTGCAGGCCCTCAGGGCAGCTAGGGGTGTCTGGACAGGAAGCCCAGGGCGCAGGGTCTGGAAGAAGGGAGTGTAGGTCAGGGCAGGCGTGTCTGCCCAGCCCCACCGCCCCTCACCCCACACGGAGGGCAGGGCCAGAGGAGGCCTGCAGGCAGCACCCAGCGCCCTGACCTCAGTGAACACCGCTCCTCTCCCTCCCTGCAAGTTTCAGCTTCTCGGGTGCGGAGTCTGCTCCCTGGTCCTGAGGGGTGGGAGGTAGAGGTGCCTTGGCAGCTTCCTGCATGGTCCTCCCTCCTCCCCACACAACCTCCTCCTCCTCCTCCTCCCGGACTTGTCAGTTCTGAAAGGCGCCTGCTCTCCCCCGTCATGGCTTTGTGAGCTTCAGTTTGTGTGTTTTAAGTGTCCTCTTCCTCCTTTTTCACGTGGACAACTTCTAATCACTTAAAGCTCAGGTCAAAGGTCCTCTGTAGTGCCCCCTGGCCTCCCTCCCCTCCGCCACTGGAGCCGGGCTCACCCCTTCCCTGGCCGCCATCCATGCCACCAGCAGTCACGAGGTGCGCGGACCAACCGGAGCCCCTGCAGCAGGGCCAGCTCGGGGCCTGGGGCTCTCAGTGCTGAGCAAACATGTCTCATGAGAATCAGGACAAACCTGACGGCAGAGCCCTCTGAGCTGTCCCCAAACCCAAAGGCTTTTCAAGAGACAGGAACCCAGCTCGCACGGGAACCGCAAAGCGTGTGGGTCCCACGGAGAGAAAGGGGCTCATCGAGAGCAAAATAATTGGAAAGAACCCAAACCATCCCAACAAGGCGATCGGCCCGCCAAACCGAGGACGCAGGACACAGCGGACGCTGCGCGGATGTTTAGCAGAATGAAGTACGTTTATTCAGACAGGAGAAAGCGCTCGATGAAAACGGCCTATTGCCCATCAGGAGAGAATGATGACAATCAAAACTGGACACCGGAAACATGTCAAATGCGGGCGGACTCAGCGGAGAGGGTGGCAGGGCACCGACCACACCCCTGCCTGCCGTGCCCCTGACGTGCAGGGGGAGGTTTGCCAATGTCCTGCTCTAATGAATTGTTACATTTATTTTATTTTAAAAGACAGTGGCACAGAGTTGGAAAGTCCTGGGAGTGCCAGCTTTGCTGGGAGGGGCGCAGCCGCCCGGGTGAACGCTGGAAGGGGCCGCCCACCTGGCGCAGGGGCCCTGGAGGGTCCGAGGGAGCCGGAGCTGCAGCCCTGCGTCCAGTCTCACAGACCGTTTGCCTCCCACCTCCCTGCACCTCCCTGAGGAGTCTGAGCGGGCGCCTGTCCCTGCTGCTGCTCCCTCCTCAGTGGACATGGCCCGAAGGTGGAGCTCCAGCGTCAGAGGCAGCACAGCCCTGGATGAGGAAGGGCCCCAGATATCAGGGGAGGGGACAGAGGGGACGAGAATGTCACTTCTTCGGAGGGAGGGAGCAATGGTTTATGAAGGGCCTGATTTGCCGCCCTGCAGACTAGATACTGATGGCTCCACTTTACAGATGAGGAAACAGGCTCAGAAAGGTTCAGCGATTTGCTGAAGGGCATTGGGCTGGGCTGAGAGTAGATATTGGAACCTCTTCCTCCAACAGAGAGTTAGTGGGTCCTTAACTGTGCCCGGCATTGCCCACGCAGGGTTAGCAGGCAGACCAGGTCCCTGGGCGCGCAGAACTCACATTCTGTCCGACTCCAAAGTTGAAACGTGTCCCCATGGCGCCACCAGTTAGTTGGAAGACACACCGGTTAGAATTCAGCGGTTCTCAACCTGTGGGTCGTGACCCCTTTGGGGGTCGAACGACCCTTTCACAGGGGTCGCCTAAGACCATCCTGCATATCAGATATTTACATTACGATTCATAACAGTAGAAACATTACAGTTATGAAGTAGCAACGAAAATAATTTTATGGTTGGGTCACAACATGAGGAACTGTATTTAAAGGGCCAGAAGGTTGAGAACCAGTGGGTTAGATGAACGCCATCCTAGGAGAAAGGTGCTCCTGGTCTCCCCTCTGCAATCGTCTCAGAGAAAGGGGACAGTCTCGTGTGTCCACTCAGAAAGCACAGTTCTCCTCCCCCACCCCCCGCCCCAAGAAAGGCCCATGGGAAGTTGGGGATGAATCCTTGGCAAAAACAAAGGGAAAACCGCCTTGCCAGCCAGCTTCCATACACTGTGGGGCTCAGGAACAGTGAAGACACAATCCCTCAGACTATCGGAGCCCTCGGAGCTGTCCATGGGACACCCCAGGCCTCCGCGGCCTCTCTAGCTCTGGCCTCCTGGCTGTGTCCGCCTTCAGCCTTCCCCTGCTCATACCCACCCCCTGACCAAACAATGTCCTGATGGGCCATGACCAAGCCTCAGGGAGCCACCAGCAGCAACCATTGCCACCCTGTGAGACTCGCCCCCAGCTGTCCAGGCTTCGCTCAGGCCACAGCCCCGCCTATCCCCTCTCCTGGGGTGACCCTTACATTAGAAAGGCGCTCTGGATTCCTCTGAAGTCATGAGCGACATAGTAACTGCAGATTTCTCTGCAGACAAACAAAAATAAATAAGACTAGGAAACCACAGAGGCTGAGTGTGACCTTCAGGCCTGAGACGGTTCCAGTCTCCCAGAGACGGCTGGGGACATGGCTGGCCTGTGCCCTGTGCCCCACCATCCCAGGCCGCCTCCTCCGCACATGCTGTGTGTGGCCCTGACCCTCTGACAGCGAGAGACTCGAAGCAAGAAGGATAGTGCAAACCTGGTGCCCTTTAAACGTTTTAAACTGCAACTTACACTAAGAAACACATTTGCATCACAACCCAATAGACACCAATGCAGGTGTGCAGACGCCCACCCACAGCACGTGCACTGCTGGGACAGAAGTTTCCGGAGCTTCTCCTGCTTGCAGGCCTCTGGTATTTTCTGATGTTGACCAGGTGGAGCACGGCCCACAGGCTGAGAACATTTCCTCCTGCGCAGGTGACTTAGCTGAGCCCCAGTCTCCTCATATGTGGAGCTTAAAACCTACTGTTTATGGTCCATGCACTGCTGTGAGGATGAGAGGAGGTCACGCCTATAAAACCGGCACACGCTGTGCCTGACATGACGCGAGTGGCCGGTAAATCTAAGGCTCATATTTATCCCTCGCTTCTCAGCTGTGACCTCGCCAATCAGGAGGAGCGCCAGGCACACATTCCCACAGGCGTGTTTATGTTCCCACAAACACAACGGCACCGGCATTATCGTCTGACATTGACCTCATGCTCAATCAAACGCTTAAATTCTTCTAAAGCATGGGCTGGGCTCTCACCAACCCTCTCACACCCGGTAAGTAAGTGGGCAACGTTTGGACACAAATGTTTGCCCTCACATTTAGATGATCTGAAGCCATCACAGTGGTTCGGTGCCTCATTTTTATCTTGAAACTCAGGCTGGCCCACCAGATGGCAGGAGCCGTGGGACCCTCCCCTCACCCAGAAAACACAACAGGCACACCTCCTCCCTTTCAGAGAACAGCCAGCTGGCAGTTTGTCAAGCACCTACAGTGATTGTAGAAAGGCCGGAGAAGACACGGTCCCCCTTCCACAGAACAAAAACGTGCCCAATCAGTCCCGATTGGGAGAGGCTCCCTCCGCAGCAGCCAGCAGCGCTTGCCAGCTGTGAGCCCTGTGTCTGGCGCCCTCCCCAGGGGAGGGGCCTGTGTGATCAGGCAGAAACCGGCTCTCCGACATCCCCTGAGGGGTCCCAGATGGTGAGAGGGCGCAGGCCAGGCCCAGGGACCCCGCCGGTGCACAATCTGGGCCGGGGAGGGGCCGAGGGAGGGCTCCAGGGCATGTCCTGCCCATCTGGCTCAGTCTCGATTGGCTGGACCCCAGCAGCAAGCTAACCTACTGGTTGGAGCATCTGCCCCCTGGCGGTCAGTGCACAGCATAGTGAGCGGTTGAGCAGCCTTAGCATATCATTAGCATATTACGCTTTGATTGGTGGAACAGTTGACCCATCATGGGACAACCGGACACTTAGCATATTAGGCTTTTATTATATAGGATTGTCCTCCCAATTTTCAGGCTGGGCCGGTTTCACATCCTATAACAAAACTGTTACACATCTCAGGCATCTGCTTTTGGCCCCAAGACCTGAATCGGTAAAGAGTGGTCTGCAGTGATAGCAATGACAGGGAGACGGCTCGCTCCTCTGATGTGGAGACTGATGCCCTGGGTTGCCCACATCAGAAGCCTCGGAAAGCCCTGCCGGGATGTTTTGACATGAACAAGTCAGGCTGCAGACAGCTGCCTCCCAGGGGAAACAGGAACTGTGAGAGAAGGGAGGGGCTCAGGAAGTCAAAATGACAGGCCCAATCAATTTGAAAAGCTTAATGTGTGACGCTGGGCATGCAGAGTGGTAATGCTGAATGACGGGTTTTCCAAGCGAATTCCTTTGTCCTTCTGGGGTCACCAGAAACGGCGTGTTTTCCCAGAGTCACAGGAAAGCAGCCTGTGCCGTCTGTGCCCATCCTACCTGGGGCCCAGCTTCCGCAGAGCCAGCAGCTGCCAATGCGGGCTCTCCGCAGGCAGAGGAGCCCAGCTTCGTGCCCTCCACTGTCGGCGTCCAATGGTGCAGCACGCCTCTGTGCCGGTGACGCCTGCGTCTCGGCCCCAGGTAGAACCCCTGCCATGGACCTCAACCTCAGAGATCCAAGTCCACTTGATCTCTGCGCTCAAATGTCTCGCCGGCTTCTTAAAGCAGCAGCGCCAGCCAGCACGCCTATGCCCCACGTTCCTCCACACCTTCCCCGTCTCTGTAGAGCGCACCGCAGTTCTCAGTGCTCAGGCCAGAAACAACGTCATCTCCCTCAAGCTCTTGTGTGGCGCATGTCTAATCCGTCAGCAAGTCCCACTTGCTCTACCTTCTAAGCACACCTGGAACCTGAGCACACCTTGCCGCGGCCCCCCCCTCCCCCCCTCCCTCCCCCCTCCCCCCCTCCCTCCCCCCCCTCCCCCCTCCCCCCCTCCCTCCCCCCCCCCCCCACCTCCGGCAGGCCTGAGCGGTCATCCCTCATCCGATTCCTGCACAGCCTCCCACAGGCCTCCTCTACTGCCCTGCTCCCTCAGTCTGTTCTCAACACAACGATCACAGCGATGCTTTTAAAGATGCGTCAGATCAGGCCGCTTCTCTGCCCCAAGTCCCTCAGTGGCTCCCCTCTCGCTCAGAGTAAAGCTGAGTTCCTGCCCCTACACAGCCCTCCCATCTTATCCTCCGCTGCTCTCCCCCTGGCTCCCTCCTCTCCCAACAGCCTGGCTCCGGGCTCTTCTCTGCCCGTGCTGGCATGCTTGGGCCTCACAGCTTCTGCCTTGCTGTTCCCTCTGCCGGGAACACGCTTCCTCAGAGACCAGTGCGGTGAGCAAGCTTGGAGAGGTGTTCCCTGCCCACCTGTTTAAAGTGCACACCTCCCTGCTTCCATCCTCCTTCCCTGCCTCACCTCTTCCTTAGGACTTACCATCGCCTCCAATACTTCCCACTGTACCCTGTTATTCGCCTCCCCCACTGGACCACAGGCTCCGTCCAGGCCTTCACGGCTCTCTACTTTTGTTAGCTGCACCCCCAGCTCTCAAAACAAATGGTTGACGCTTAGTAAATATTTCCTAAACAAATGCACGAATAAAGTCACACATTTCTTGGTAAACGGATTCCCCCTTTTAACATAAGTATATTCATTTTGAAAGGAAATGTGTATCTGGACTGTAAATGAACCAGCATCCACAGTCATACAGAGAAGTTATCCAGAAAAAGAAATACAATAAAAAGAAAGTGCAGATATTAACTCGAGCCGGATGTTGTAAATGGCTCGAGTCTCTGAGCCTGCGGCACAATTTCTCTTTTCTACAAATGGAGATCAGCAAGTGTTTAAAGACGCTCGAGCCCCAAACTGAGACTGTTTCTTAACTAATCAAGAGTCGGTGAAGAACTGAAGGATAAACTGTTCCCCACTCTCTGATTCAGTGCTCCCCGGCCCTGGGCCTGTGTGTCATCTCCTCTAACACCCATAAATCCTGGGCAGCCCGCTCTGGGAGCCTGAAATAGATATTAATGACCTTCAATTTTCTGAGCACCCGCTCCTCCCACGGCTTCCCCCGTATCTGCACAGGCAACTCAATTTTCTCCACTGCTCAGGTCAAACACAACATCACCTCCCTCATGCTCTTACACAGCACGCACCCAATCCATCAGCAAGGCCCGTGGCTCTACCTGCACACACGCCAGGACCTGCCCACAAATTCCTGTGCAGCGTCCCTTCCCAGGCTGGCTGGAGGGGGTACGAGCGTGGCTGCACACGGCCGCTCTCTGGGGAAGAGCACTTCCCAGCGCACCCCTGCCCGTCCAGCCTGGAGCACACGGGCAGAGCGGGCCCCCAAACTGAGACTGGTTCTTAACTAATCGAAGGAGGCGGGGAGGATTGAAGGGTGAATTGCTCTCTCGCCCTCACCACCATGGCACCACCTCATGCGGCATGGTGGTGCTGAGAGCTGGCGAAGGTGGAAACTGATAGAAGAGCGGGTGGCTTCGCCTGCTTCTCCCCCATCTAGACTGGTACCTGGTACGTGGCTGGTGCTTGCTAGTGAACTAACCTTGCTGGGTGCCCCAGCTGAGATGAAGGCATATGTGAGGCCTGAAGCCTGAGCCAACCCCCTGGACCGGGAGGAAGGGGGCGGGCCGGGCAGGGAACTGAACCAGTTGCACTGCATCCTCGCTGAACAAGTCCGTGTGCTCAGTGAGGCTCAGCACATCCGCTGTATTTCCTCAGCTGGACAATCGCAGTCCCCCTCCCAGCCCTGCCCCGGCCCCGCCCACTCCCTCCTCATCCAGGCCTCGCCCACCAGCTGCTCAAGCGCCATCAACCCTGGGCCCGGGGGAACATTCCCCTGGCTGCTGCAGCCGGATTTCCTCCCTGGGAGGAGAACATGAAGATTAACTAGGTGCGAACATCTTCCCTGGGCGCTGAGGCCTGGGACATTCGTCGGATCCGGCACACATCCTCCAGGAGACAGGCTGGATTAAAATACTAATGGACTTCTGCATTTAAGATCCATTTACCAATGGCTAACAGCTCCGTGGGTGATACACGTTTCAATAATTTCTTAGTACAATGTGGGGAACCGCGATAAATATCCCCAGGGTTATTAGCGGCTGTTTAGTTAACACTCAGCTGTGCTTCCTGCACAGCCAGAAGGTGTCATCAGCCAGCGGCCCTCCTGCGTGCAGACGGGACCCGGACCTTGGCGCTCACTGCCTGGACTGCGGCCAGGAGACAGGACCCAACCTCGGGACACAGCGTCCTGCAGGCAGGTCTGGTGTGGGCCACAGGATCGCTGGGAGGTTTTAGGTGATCCGTTGCCAGCATGAGAAGAGTGCACACCAACACTTGGACTTGCAGCTTCTCCGCTATTTCTGGAAATCTGGCAAAAGAGCCGCGCGCAGTAGGACCCAAGTGTACCACCGTCTCCCGTTCCTCAGAGCCGCCCACTGCACCACGCTCTTTACCTAAAGGTCAGCGAAGCCCACAGCGTTGAGTTGCAACTCTGGAATACTATCACCCGTCTGGCTTCCCATGATCCTAGGGATGATGTCCAAATACAGCAGAGACGCTAGCAAAGGAATGAGGGGGGAGGGAGCAGGGGTGTTGCAAAGCACAGGGGCCACTGCTCAGGCCACGACTCAGGACAGCTGACCCCAGCCACACAAATCATCCCCTCTCAGCCCGACCACAACCTGGAGCCTCTCTTCCCCTAACCTCCCAAATCCAGAAGTTAGAGAGCACGGGAGCATGCACAGCCAGGACTCAAAGCAAGAGTGTCTGGCTCTGGACCCAACTGGGGCAGCTGTGGTGAACATGGTTAGGGGCCTGCCTCATATCCACACATGCACATGCATACAGATATACATGCTTTTGCACATACATGCACCCACATGTACATACACATACATCCTTATACACATATAGATGTAACACATACACGTATGCATGATACAAACATGCATGCATGTCTATGCACATGTGTATAAGCATGCATGTGTTCATACACATATAACACACATAGATGTGCACTCATGTGTGCACACACATAATATGTATGCATATAGATACACACATACACGTATGTACACATGCACATGTACAAGCGCACACACACCCATCCTGAGCCCAGATTGTGTCCAGATAGCAATGTGCTCAGCTAACACATTGACCTCACTCCCGCCTTTGCACATAAGTGTGCTGACCTCCCCAGTCCTGACCAATAGGCTCTAATGTGAGGCCCTAGGGAGCCTTCCTTCCCCAGTTATTGGGTGAAGTCTTCCTGGGCTCTGTGTGCCATTTCCCAGCCTGAACCCCCACGTGATACTCTCGCTCCTTTTGCCCATCTGAGCTGAGGACAGGAGAGAACAAGACCACTAGGTGGACAGAACACGATCCCTAAAAGACTGAGTGGAGCAGAGCCCCCATGCAGCCCACCCTGGACTGCGATGTAAGATCCTCTTGCTGCGTTAGAGCCACTGACGTTTGGGAAGCCAGTTGTCATGGCAATTAGCACATCCTGTCGAATATGCCTGGCCTCTCTTACCCAAAGCCGGGGAGGGGGCGGCCTTCTCTGGCCCTCGTGCTGCACCTGGTGCAGGCTCCAGGACAGGAATGCCTTCTCCACCTGCCTCTTGAACGGGGTTCACCCAAGGATCCCCCAAAAGGAGAGGCGACGCTACTTCTCCAGGTTAGAAGCACACACCTGGGGTCAGCCTTCACAGTGGTCCCAGTCCCAGCTGACACAAGACAGGATGGGGGAGGGAAGGGAGGCGCTGGCCCAGCTCGCCTGGAATTGCAGAGTCTTGACCACATTTCCAACCCAGGCTGCCCTGAGTCTTTCCCCCAAGACCTGGTCTTTGGCCCCTTTCCTCCTCCAGCCACAGAGGGAGTCGCCACCCCTTCTCACAGAGGAGCAGAGCAGGCCACAGCTCTGGGCTCTCTGGTGGTGACCGCTGGGTTTTCTCAAGCTCTTTACTCCCGGGGAAATAAATACAGGGGCAAAAGCAGGTGTATAGTTGTGAGTATGCAAATGCAGCTTATTCTTGTATTGCTACTTATTAAGTACTACAGACCTGGTGCACATTTGTGCACTGGTTGGGGGGGGGGGGGATGTCTCTCAGCCCGATCTGCACCCTCTCGCAGACCGGGACCCCTCGGGGAATGTACACCTGCCGGCTTAGGCCCGATTCCCAATGCGTGTCAGAGCGACTGGTGGTTCTGCCATTTGGTTGATTTGCATATTAGGGTTTTATTATATAGGATTTCATTATTGTCCATACGAACAGCCATGACCTGCTCTTGCCCACCCACCCTGTGTGCTCTGATGCACTTCCCAGGAACCCCAGCATTGACCCCGGGTGGGTGCTGCTGCCTGGACGGGAACTTCTCTCCTGGGGAAGCCCCTGGGGGTGACCCCATTCAGGGCAGCAGCAGGTGGCCCCCTCCCCACACGGAGCCTCTCCCTGAGGAGCTCAGAACTGGGGCCGAAGCAGCTTGCGAGCTGAGATGCCCGCAGGAAGTCCAGCCTCTGCACTGCCTCCTGTCATCATCCCAGCCCACCTGTGACCCTCCCTCCTGCACGCAGGGAGCTCCCTGGGCAGCCACCCGAGGGGGCGCTGGAACTCTGCTTAATAATGGCGGCTGAGAGGAGCGAGGGACAGAATACCAAGTCCAGGCTGTCCTTCCAAGGAGGAAGGGAGTCCTGCCCGGGAATGTCCCAGACACTAACCTCACGCTCAGTGTCCCTGACACTCAGACCCCCTAAGAGCAGACACCTCCATTGAGGGGCTTGATTGACACCCTGCAGAAACTCCTCAAGGAACCTGGGTCAAGAATGCTTTGCAGAACCTGGGTGTGAGGCATCTCCAAGAGCAAAGCATGAAAGGGACTCCCCTGTGCCCACCGGCCTCTGCGTAGGATGAAGAGAAACTCCAGGAGGCAACACGTGTGCCTTTGGAAGGGGCCAGCGTGGAGGTGCCCTGCACAGAGAAAGGTTCCACGTGAGGCAAGTGGTCTCAGGGGCTGGGCATGAGGGCTCAGCGCTAGAAGCAGGTGGGACCTAGACGGGGGGAGGCACTCACCTCCAGAATGCGGAGTGCGGGCCTTTTTTCGGGGGTGTTCAGGAGACTTGAGAGATATCACCCTCACTCCCTGATCAGAAGAAGATTCTTCCAAAGAAAAGAAAATAAGTAAATAAATAAAAATAAAAAATAAAAGGTTCTTCTAGAGCTGCACTCCCCAAAGAATGGGACCCCTCAAGCCCAACCAGAACCATCCCCAGAGTCTCCCCTCTCCTCCAGCCCCGACTAAGAACTGCTGAGTCAGAAGGGGCCAGAAACCCTCCCCACCCCCAGGGTTTGGCCAAGCCTGGCCAGGGTCAGGGTTGGCTCCTGTCCTCTGTGACCGTGGTGTGGAAATAGCAGGGGCTTTGGGGCCAGGTAGTGTCACGAGAGCCCCAGCTTGGTGAGCGTCTGGCCCAGTGACACCTCATTTCCCCAACTTTAAAGTAAAGACAGTGATGCCTCCAGTCCAGGAGGTTGTCATAGGGTCAGAAAAGAAACTAAATGTTTGTGGTCAGCAAACATATATGCAAACCACCTTGGCATAGGAGGCTCTCAGTAACTATCACCTCCCATCTGGGCCCCTTCCCACAGGCATCGCCCAGATCCCTGCCTCCGGGCCTGCCTGTCTCAGTCTCCGCGTCTGGGCCTCCCTGTGGCCCCTCCTGCCCTGAACCACATTCTGCTTGTCTCTATGGACCATTTTTTACCTCCGTGGCACCTCCTTGTCTTCTAGGTTTGCCCCATAGTTTTTTTTCTCTCTAGTTTTGTCTTGGCCCCTAAAAAAAATAAAAGGCCTCTTCATCTATCCGTCTGTCTTCCTCTCTGTCTCTGTCCCCCCCTTCCCCATCTGACTTTCTCTGTCTCCTGTCACTGCCCCTCTCCTTCCTCTCTCTGTGGCTCCCTACTGTGTGGCCTTGACCAGTCCCATCTCCATCCCTGCATCTTTCTGTGTTGCTGGTTTGGTCTGCTTTGGGCAACCAGCTCTACCAGTGTCTGCAGCCCACACATGATGGGGGCGGCGCCCCGGGGGCTTCCAAACGGTTGTAAGGAGGCTGGGCATGCCCTACCCCACAACAAGGACATGTCCTGTTTGCCCTCAAGCTTTCCCACCGCGGAACACAAGTCCAAGCTTTCAGAGGTGTGAGGAATAAGGGATGCAGACAAGGGCATTGATCAGGCGTCTGCTCAGAAGACCCAGCTTAGGACAAATTAAAGGCTGTCCTTCCCATCCCAGGAGCCCAGGAGCCCAAGAGCCCAGGTGGAGCTGGGGGGCTGCAGCGCCCCTTTGTGGAGCTCCCCTCTCCATGCTGTTCTCTCCCTGAGTGAACACATATTTTAGTGGCTAAGCTAACAGACACATAGTAGGTGCTCAACAAACACTTATGGGGAAATTCTCACTCCTGGGGAAAGCAGTAACTGACTGAATAAAGGAACAAAAAGCCGGCATGTGGAGGCACAGTCAGCCTTATCCTCTATAAGCTTGTGCCGCGCTCGGCTGGATGTCTCAGCACCAGGGAGAGCACCGTGGGCCCCCACAAACTCCTCGCAGAGCACCTCTCCTCCTCAGCACTTCTGGGGGTCCCAGTGAGGGGTCCTAACAAAATGAAAGAGACCCATCCCACCAGGTACACATGAGTGACAGGTTAGTGACCATCACAGGCAGGGGAGCGTTAGGGGCGGGACTGCAAATTCAGGGTCCAGATGCTGCACTGAATCCTCACTTAAGGCAAATTGCACTCCGTTCTTCCGCCTCCACATCATGAAGTGGCCATAGCATGGGGCGAGTTCCTGTTAGATGTGGGTTACGTGTTTGGAACTCGCTGGGCACGTCACCCAGAAAGCAAACCCACGTCCTGACCCCAGGATCAGGCAGCCTCCTGAACACCTGGCTTCGGAGAACCCGGGTGAAGAGCCATTCTTTCCCCGCTTGGCGGAGAGAGGCCGTCACTCATCCACCTTCTCCCAGAACTGGCGTCTCTGTCCGCACCCGGCAGGGGTGGAGGTTGGACCAATCCCTCCGCAGCTGCCCTGAAATAACAGTTACACCCGTTGTTCTTGGTCTTCTAGAAACTCGGAGAGCTGCCCTAAAAGACACCAAGTGCTGGGATCAATGCCTTTTAGGGGTCCCTGGGGAGAATGCTGGGGTCCCCAGGAGGTCAGTGCCTCCCCGCCCCATGTGCCTCCATTAACCCCGAGCCCTGAGCGGGCTGACCGGCTGAGGCCCCGTGAGGCTCAGAGGTGCAGAGCCATTTGTCTGGCTGCATGGGGCTGAGCGTCTGAGAGAAGCAAATGTCAGCGAGATCGATAACGCGCTGAATGGACTGGAGAAATGAGGCTGGAGCCCTGGAGTGCAAGCTTAGCCAGAGCACCGGAGACCCGATGGGTAACAGGTGGTGATGCCGCCGTCAGCACAGGGCAGCCCGGGCGAGAGGGCGGGCAGCAGGCTCAGAGGGGAGGCCGCAGGGCTGTAAGGAACCTGGTCGGGAGTGGGGCGGGGGGGGGGGGGGCTCAGCATCGATTCACCACGCAGCGAGGTGCTCACTGGACCACACAGAGAGCGCAGACTCTGGGACCAAAGTTCAAGGTTCAAATCCCGGCTCTACCTCTTACCAGCTGTGTGGCATCGAGAAAATGCCTTACCCTCTCTGACGTTCAGTTTCTCATCTGAGACGTGGGGTTGGTAATAGTTCTCAGTTTATAAGACTGTCATAAGGATTACGTAAATCAATACACGTAAAGCAGGTAGAATGGCTCGGATAGACATTAGCCAATGTGTTGTAAGCGGGGGCGGGGGGGGCGGAGAGTGGAAGCGGGGAGCCTGCTCTGGAACAGGGGACAAGCATGGCAGAGGGCCGTGCCTGGCATCTTACCGATGTGGGTTCAAGGTAATTACCACAGTAATTCCGGGCCGCCTTCCTCATGCAGGGCTCAGAAAGGGGTACCCATCCGTGTCGCAGCTGGGGAACGTGGCTGTGGGACTCACCAAGCAGAAGCACAGGGCACACAAGTAGCAGGCACCGCACTTCACGAGCATGTGATATACTCTTCCAGAACGCTGGCTCTCCGTCATTCCCCCTTACGTGCTGGCGTCCGCACCTAATCTCCGCACAGAAAGCAACGGGCCAAGAGTCACCCACCTGCCAACTCTGCAATGTCAACCATCTGGAATGTCAGTGGAGGTGACGGAGGCTCAGTGGGAGCGGTTCTGAGACCCACGGGCCACACCTGCCGTGGGTGGTGGGGGAACAGGGGCCATGGAGTGCATCCCCGGCCCAGTTAACCTCCAGGGGCTTCCGCTTCTGAAACTCTGGGATAAGATGCCTCAATGGGTCCATGACTCAGAAGAGAAACACATTTTGAGAACAGACCAAGGACAGGACATGCTTTGATTTGGTTGTTGGGGACCCTGACCCCCTCCGGGAGTTTGCCCAGGAACGGGCTGAGCTGTGTGTAACATCATAGAAGATTAGCCACCTTGTTACCAGACTTTGAGCTCCTGAAAGACCGACTGAGGACCGTCCCCTCCCCTTTCCCTGTTACACTTGCAGCTGCACGTAGCTCTCTTCTCCTTCGTGCGTCTATAACCAGCCAACTGGCGAGGGGAGCAGAGCAGAACTTCCAGCGTGACCGACTGCTCTCACACGCTGCGGGCAGCATTGGGATAAATGCTCATACCTGATTCAGCCCTGTCTCTGCTTCATTTGGCTCAAGCAGTGACAGGCGGCCTCAAGCGCATTGTGTCCGGTTTCAGGAGGATAAATACAAAGTAAGATTCTGGGTTGGACCCTGGGACAGAAAAAAGAGCATTAGTGGGAAAACTGGTGAAATCTCAATAAAGTCTGTAGGTTAGTTAATGGAACTGCACTGAGGTTACTTCCTTTGTGTTGCTAAACGCACCATGTTAGGTAAGATGTTAGCATTAGGAGAAGCGTGGTGAGGGCATCTGGAGCTCTCTGTCCCAGCTCTGCAGCTCTTCTGCCCACGCCCAATGAACAGGGGACAAGCTGGCATGTAGCCGCTGTTTGCAGGACAACCCAGGAGTCATGCAGAGCCTTCCCGGTGCAACACTGAACCTCAGGTCCTTCCACCACACGCCCTCCAGCCACTGTGACACATCTGAGGGGGAGAGAGCCACACAACCACAATCACACCACAGCCCAGCTCACACCACATCCAAGCTCACACCACAACCCAGCTCACACCACACCCCAGATCACACCACATCCCAACTCACACCACAGCTCAGCTCACACTACAGCCCAGCTCACACTACAGCCAAACTCACACCACAGCCCAGCTCACACCACACCCCAGATCACACCACATCCTAACTCACACCACAGCCCAGCTCACATTACAGCAAAACTCACACCACTGCCCAGCTCACACCACAGCCCAGCTCACACCACAGGCAAGCTCACACCACAACCCAGCTCACACCACACCCCAGATCACACCACATCCCAACTCACACCACAGCCCAGCTCACACTACAGGCAAAGTCACACCATAGCCAAGCTCACACCACAACCCAGCTCACACCACAACCCAGCTCACACCACACCCCAGATAACACCACAGCCCAACTCACACCACAGCCCAGCTCACACCACAGCCCAGCTCACATCACACCCCAGATCACACCAAATCCCAACTCACAACACAGCCCAGCTCACACTACAGCAAAACTCACACCTCAGCCCAGCTCACACCACATCCAAGCTCACACCACAGCCCAGCTCACACCACAGCCCAGCTCACACCACAGGCAAGCTCACACCACAACCCAGCTCACACCACACCCCAGATCACACCACATCCCAACTCACACCACAGCCCAGCTCACACTACAGCCAAAGTCACACCACAGCCCAGCTCACACCACAACCCAGATCACACCACAGCCCAGCTCACACCACAGCCCAGCTCACACCACAACCCAGATCACACCACAGCCCAGCTCACACCACAGCCCAGCCCACACCACAACCCAGCTCACACCACACCCCAGATCACACCACATCCCAACTCACACCACAGCCCAGCTCACACTACAGCCAAAGTCACACCACAGCCCAGCTCACACCACAACCCAGCTCACACCACAGCCCAGCTCACACCACAGCCCAGCTCACACCACAGCCCAGCTCACAGCACATCCAAGCTCATACCGTTGTGCCTTGTGCTGTGAGAAACTACATACATAAGTGCTGAGAAAACAAAAGGCCTCTCATTTGATTTGAGTGGCTTGTCTAGCATTCCCAACCTGTGGGTCCATTCTCTGCAGCCTCTCTGAAATGGCACTCTGGAAAACATGCCAGGGGCCGGCTTGTGGGTAAGAGATAGCCCAGGATAGACCCTTGATATTAGCTGAGTGGTGTCCCCACCCCAAATTCATATCTGAAGTCTCAACCCCCCGTACCTCAGAATGTAACCGTATTTGGAAACAGGGCCTTAAAAGAGGTACTGAAGTTACGTGAGGTCATGGGGTGGGCCTCATCCATGTGACTACACTGGGAGATAAGGCTTTCCAAGAGGCGACTCAGTTAACTGAGCTTGTTAGGATGGACCCTAACCCAACTGACTGGCATCCTTATAAGAGGAGAATGGGGCATGGGAGAGGCAGGAGGGGTGTGCTTGCCGAGAGAGGGCCAGCTGAGGACACAGACGGGGGAGGGCCACACACAGCCCAAGGAGAGGGGCCTCCAGAGAAACCAACCCTGCTGACAACTGGATCTTAGACTCCCAGCCCCAAACTGTGAGGACATGAATCCCTGCTGCTCAGCCCCCAGTCTGTGGCCTTTTGTTCTGGCCCCAGCAGACTACTCAGCTCCCCAGGCATATCCTACCTGTGCAGCTCCTGGCGGAGGTGAAGGAAAAGCCAAGGAAGGAGGAGGAAAGAGGAGGAGAAGGAGGAGATGAGGGAAGAGGAAAGGAGGCTCCCAAGAAAAGGCAGGGCGACCTGAGTCTGAGTGCCAGCCAGGACTGGCTGTGAAGGTTGCTAAAACATTGACAACCTTCCCTAATAGTTGTAAACAGCTGGCCCAAGTCCCCAGAGAGCCCCCCAGCCAGCCCATCCCCACGCAAGACCCTCCAGGTCTCCCCAGCCCAAAGCGGATGCCAGATCCTGCCTGCTCGCATGGCCATCGTGTCCTGTTAGAGCAGGGCTGTCTGCCACTTCAATATTGCAGCCCTCACCCTGGTCCGAGCCCTTACCTGTACCCACCTGTGCAACCTCAGACGGGCTGACGTCCCTGGTCTTCTCTTGTCCGGTCTCTGATATCCTGGAGCTCTTCTGAGCACAAAAGTAAAGGTCTCAGTACAGTGATGGGCTGGCGGGGGGGCGGGGGGGGCGGGGGGGGGGGGCGCGGACAGTGTCCAATCTGAAGGGCCTTTTGTCACTATAAATGCTGTGGTGGTTGGTTGATAGTGTAACCAATGGTCATTGGCACCAATTCAGCACCACCTGGGGCCATGATTTGGGGGTACAGTGAAGGAGGAGACTTTATTGAGTGCAAATAGCTCAATTGTGATACAGCACAGCAGCGTGGCACCCGCCCTGGTGTTGTGCACCTGAGAGATAGAGGAGAAAGGGAAATTCTGATTGGTCCATTCTCAGGCAAAGCGGTCCAAATTCTCAGTTTCATTGTTCCCAAAAGCACTGTTCTGATTGGTTGGAATGGAATTGCTCTGATTGGTCAGTGGAGATGCTCCTGAGGATACAGCTTCCCAGCTTTGATTGGACAGGGAAAGTCTCTGTCCTGTTGGTTAAGATAGGATTCCAGGAATTCCTTAGTAAGGGTCAGCTCAGCGGCAGGAACACGGTTCGGGCAGGCCGCTGCGTGCAGGCTTTGCCCTGACGTGTAGCTTGCATGAGAGGCCCCTGCGTGGCAGCAGGTGCTCGGCTCTGTTTTTACAGTGGAGCCCAGTTAGCCGCCAGGAGCCCGTCTTGGTGGTGTTTTTTTCTTGTTATCAACAGCAGCTCACCTGTGCCTTCTGACGACTGTGATGATGAGACTCGGACTTGTTATCACCAGAGGAGGTGGCATAAAGGAGTGGTCCCTGGACACCCCAGGGCACACCCACGGGCCCCTCCAAGAGCCCCGCATCTCTAGGGACCTCGGCTTCGAGTGGGGCTGCCAGGAGAAACGGGTCATCAGAGGGGACGCCCGGAGAGTCCCAGAGCTGGACTCGGAGGGCTGAGTCCAGGCCAGAATCAGGAGCACTGCCGGACATCGTCCAGCGGGCGGCAGAGGGGGAAAGGCAGATGTTAGGAAAAGGAGGCCAAGCTCCCCAGATCCTCGAGATTGCGGTGGGGCTGCACAGCAGGTGCCAGTCTCCCTCGGGTGCCAACACTCCAGGGCTTACTACCTGCAGGAGCCGAGCTGGCGGCTCTGTGCCCACACAGCTCAGCTGGTTGTGAAAAGCGCTGGAACGCAAACCCATTTCACAGATGCTGCACAAAGAACTTGTTCAAGGCCGAGCAGAGGAGCCGAGATGGAA
Organism: Myotis yumanensis; assembly: GCF_028538775.1. Taxonomy (NCBI): domain Eukaryota; kingdom Metazoa; phylum Chordata; class Mammalia; order Chiroptera; family Vespertilionidae; genus Myotis; species Myotis yumanensis. The sequence goes on along the minus strand of NW_027223755.1, from coordinate 107,524,505 downwards.
ACCCAGTCCTGACTCCTAAGCTCAAGCTGCCCACGCAACCCTGCACTCCTCCCTAGCTGGGCCCGGTGAGGGCGGCCTGCGGGCGGGCGGCTGAATGAGCGTCACCTGGGCGGCTGGCAGGGCCCGGCGAGCAGGAGCTGGCTGGCTACTTCTCCAAGTTCCTGAGACCAGGCGGGGTAGCAAGGGGAGGGGCAGGTGAGTAACAGCAGGAGACCACAGGGAGATGCTGGGACAGGCGGGGCAGGTAACAGACGCCACGACAGTGTGACAGTGTCAGCAGTAATTGCCTGTGCCACCCTGTGTTCCAGCTGTGACGTGACTAACAGGCTGCCGGTGGCCTGGGAGGTGGGGAAATTGTTGGAGATTGAAAGGCACAGAGGAGGGAGTGGCAGAGCTCCGGAGTGATCACGTCCCCCTGAGCCCGCTCAGCAGGAGGCCGCAGCTGCTCCCACCCCCACCTCCCATCTCCTCCTACAGCTTGGAGGGGCCTGCCCTGAGGCTCTGGCCATATTCAAAGTAAAAGAATGCCCAAACAACCTCACAAGAGCCAGGAGCACAGGAACATTTTAACAGCTTCAGAGGGGGAAAGGCAAAGCAATATAATCATGCTTTTCCTAAGATAATTATGGGCGTTCTGAAATATTACCAAGTCCCTGCTCCCTTGTGGGCGGGGAGGCCCAGGTATGGAACATAGACTTAAAGTTTGACAAGAAATTACTCTTAAAACCGTTAGTGGATCTCTTAATGTAACAGTGTATAAATCGTATTTGTACATGATTTAAGACTTAAATTGTGTCTCTTTAAGAATACGCGCGTGTGTGTGTGTGTGTGTGTGTGTGTGTGTTTGTTTTCACATACACACACCCGCATTTATTATGCACCAAGTGGGGACACAATAGCAGAAGTTGTGAATAGTAATGCACTTAAATCTCATGACAAGCTGGGGAGCAGGTACTGTCATCACCCCGCTTTCCAGACGAGGAAGCTGAGGCAGGAAGGGCTGAATGGTCACACAGCCTCTGAATGCAGCGCTGGGGTGTGAGCTCAGGTCATCTGGCTGTAGAGCGTGTTTGGAAGCCCCACGAGGGCTGCATCTTTAAGTCTTTTGGGAAGGTGAGGTCTGAGCCTCATGCACCTCCTGATCTCCGCCCTCCACCAAAAATCAGACATAGGCCTGCAGGTCTAGAATGCTCCCCCAGAGAATGGCTGCCTCACTGTGACATCATCAGCAAAGACCCCTCCCAGGCAGAGCACCGCCAATCCCGGGCCCTGGAGGCTACGGACCCCAGTGCTTCCAGGGAAGGTGGTTTCCAGGCTGCCCCACACTCCCCACCACGCACACATGGGCCCCTGGACACCAGCTGGACGAGAGCTAGTGAGGGCCCTGATGGCCCCGCTTGGGGCCCACCCACGGGACCGCCACCTGCCCACCAGCTTCCTCCAGGCGCTGAGCCCCGATGCCCTCCCAGAGAGCTCTTGCTCCCCAGTGTGCTTATCACATCAGCCTGTTTTTTCAAACTTACTGACACCTCAAAGTTCCCTGCCTACCCATTTACCTCTGCATATCCGCTGTGTGTTTCTGTCCATCAGAATTTAAGCTCAGAAAAAAAAAAGAACAAAAATGCATCCCTAGCACCCAGTGGCTGGCACATAGTAGGTACTCAGTAAATGCTTATTGAATGAATAGATGAGATTACTACCTGCAGGAGCCGTGCCGCACTTAGGTCCCAGCATCAGCGACATTTCTGGAGAAAAGAGGAATGGCTATTCTATAAATTCACATTCTCTAAAAGAGCCACCTTGGCAGCAGGCTGTACATTACTGTGTTGACGTGACTATTGTTGAGCCTGTGGTGAGGCCTTAGAGCAGTGGTTCTCAACCTTCTGGCCCTTTAAATACAGTTCCTCATGTTGTGACCCAACCATAAAATTATTTTCGTTGCTACTTCATAACTGTCATGTTGCTACTGTTGTGAATCGTCATGTAAATATCTGATATGCAGGATGGTCTTAGGCGACCCCTGTGAAAGGGTCGTTCGACCGCCAAAGGGGTCGCGACCCACAGGTTGAGAACCGCTGCCCTAGAGCAATGGGGTGGAAACAGGAGCAGGTCTGCTTAACTCGGGGTCACACTGCAAGTGGCCGGACCCTGAGAAAGCAGTCAAATAGAATAAACATTTCATTCCCTCACTTCTCACCAAACAGTAGCCTGGGCTCTGGGCTCTTGGGCCCTGGGCCCCAGCTCCCCACGCTCCTCCCAGGCTGGGACCGGTGCTGGCCCGGCCACCAGAGGTCACTGCAGAGCAGAGGGAAGGATGCGCTCCATCTGTGCTGGATGAGAAGGAGGCTGCGTTCCCTCCCCTGAACTGCATGCTCCGGCTCCGGCTGAGAGGTCAGGCCTGGGCATCTTGGGTTTCCTTCCCCATAACAATGATCCCCTCATGGGACCAATGAAAAAGCCAGCTCAGGGAAGCCTCACCATTCTTCCAGTTCACACAGCAAATGCGGGGAGGGGAGGGGAGGGAGAGAGGGGAGGGGAGGGAGGGAGGGGAAAGGAGAGAGGGAGGGGAAGGGAGAGAGGGCCTGCCAGGTGCCAGACTTCATCCCTGGGTGCTGGGGAGGCAGGAGAACATCTGTCCTCCTGCTGCGCAACCTACTCATTCCCTGTCCCTGCTGCAGCTACGCTGCAAGCTCAGCGCCTTCAAACAGCACCGCTTTGCGGCTCTGGAGGTCAGTCCTGAATGCAGGTGCCTGTGTCCCCGGGAGGGTCCAGCAGGGAATGTGGTGGCCCTCGCCAGCTTCCACAGGCTGCCCGCTTCCTAGGCCCGTGGCCCCTCCATCTTCAGGCAGAAGCTTAACAGCTTTGATTACCGCCCCCCCTCTCTCCTCTGCCTTTGTCTTCACACCTCTGACTCTGGCCCTCCTGTCTCCCTCTCAAGAAGGCCCTGGGAGTGTAGCAGGCCCACAGATAACCCAGGATAATATCCCGTCTTCAATCTCCCGCAGGTCCCTCTGTCCACATGAGGCGGCATAGTCACAGGTTCCCAGATGAGGACGAGCACATCTTAGAAGGACAACCATTCTGTCTGCCTCAGTGACTGAACGTCCATCACCCCAACCCCATGACAGAGGGGATGGAGGACGTGGGGTAAATGTGAGAAATAGTGTCCACGCCAAAGAGATAGAGTGCTGACAGGGGGACCTTAGGTGACGCCAAAGGCACTTGCAATGCACGAGGCCCTGTCCCGAGCTCTCTCTAATAGCAGAGTCAACTCAATGACCTGTCAAACAGCCCTTCCAAGTACTAGTTGTACTGGTTAATGATGCGGATTTTTTTCAATAGATGGAGTTACACATATGTTGATATATATGTGATTTGATATGGTTGCTCTTTTGTTGTATTGACAACAAACTTCAAAACTTCATGTCAAATTTGCTGAAGGTGTTAACATCATAGATATTTTTATGCTTAAAAATGTCAAATTTCGTGCCAAAAAAAAAGAGCATTTGCAGGAAGTTTTAATTCATTACTTTATTTTGAAGAAAAGTGCTGCTGAAAGTTATCGTATACTTCGGGAAGCTTATGGTGAACATGCTCCATCTCAAGATACTTGTGAACGCTGGTTTAAATGCTTCAAAAGTGATGATTTTGATGTGAAAGACAAAGAATGTTCAGCTCAATTTGAACCACGCTTTGATCGTAAAACGACCAAAAGGGGCCAGAAGACACGGCAAAGTAATTTCGCTTCATGATGATGCACCATCACACACTTCAAAACCAGTTAAAGACACGTTAAAAGATCTTGCCAGGGAAGTATTAACCCACCTGCCCTATTCACCAGACCTTGCTCCCTCAGATTAACACTTGCTCCGATCGATGGCACACACACTTTCTGAGCAGCCCTTCAAAACGTACAAAGAAGTGGAAAATTGGGTCTCTGAATGGTTTGCCTCAAAACAAGAAAAGTTCTATTGGGACGGTCTCCACAAATTACCTGAAAGATGGGGGAATGTGTAGCTAGCGATGGACATTACTTTGAATAAAGCACTTTTGATGTTTCTCTTGAAATTATCGTGTTTTCTTTGATTACAAAATCCGCATGATTAACCGGTACTGTTGTTAGCCCATCTTACAGATGAGGAAACTGAGACATGAGGCAACCAGGAAACGTGCCAGCCCCGCGACTCAGTGTGGGGCTGGGATCTAACCCTGCAGCTGGACCCTCACACAGGTCCCAGCCCCCACCTGTCCGTTTGTTTGTGCAAAGCCTTTCCCGTCGCAGCTCAGCTTCCGTTTACTGCGGCTCATCCTGTGCCAGGCGGTGAGGCTGTGCTGTGCACACGTCATCTCGCCTCACCCTCCCCGATCCGGGGTACTGGGGTCCCCACCCCCGCTTTGTAGCGATGAGATAACAGAGGACCCCAGGGCAAAATAACGGTAAAGCCGACATTGAACCCTGAGACACTGAAATGCAGGCCGTCACCATCGCAGCCCCCTGTGACCCATGGGTGCCCAGCAGCAGGCGGGCCGCTGTCTGGCGACCTGCTGAGCTGCGCCTCCCTTCAGAGCCCCCCGCCCTTCCTCTGAGGTCTGGGAGGGGACAGCGGTGTCAGTCATGTGTGACATCCCCAGATACAGCGTCTGTCAGCGCTGCCGGCGGGCTCAGCCTCGGCGCTCCTCGGGTTTTACGTTTCCCAGCGTGGATGAAGGCAGCTGCGTCTTGCCTTGGGCCGGCATGACGATGTGATCTGCCAAGGTTATGTTTCTCTCCAAAGAGAGCCTCCCGCCCCAGCTGGCAGGGCTGGGGGTGCCGCCGTGATATGGCAGCAGCCCCGCCCCCCCCCCCACGCACCCCACACACACCCCAGCTCAGCGGAGCCTGGCTCAGGCTCATGTCAGCTCCCCCCTCCCCGGGTCCCACAGCCCCTGTGATTTAAAACTGCTGATAAGGTTTCAGCTTCTGGGATGGAGTCCCCTGGCTTTGGATTTGGGGTCCCTGTGGGGCTAGGATTGTGTCCCTGGCCTTTCAGAATGAGAGTCCTAACCCAGACCTACCTTCATTCATTCATTTATTCATTCATTCCCCAAATAGGCAGAGGACTGTGGTGCCAGACCCTGCTCTGGGCACCGGTGCTGAATGGTCACCAACACCACGCCTCTCCCAGGACCCCCACGGCGATCTCCAGATGAGGACGTTTCAGAGCAGAGATGTGTGTCCCTGCCCAAGGCCACACAGTTCATGGATCACAGAGCTGGTCTCCAAACCTTTTTCTAAGCATCCGTGCTCTTAAAGGTTACTGGCTGAGCCACATTTGAGAATCAGAAAACGCCGTCACAATAAATCTTAGAAGGAGTTGTTTGTGAAGAGAAAATCTGAACTTAGCACAAGTCCTGATGCATAGTAGGTGCTGAAAAACAGTAATTGGAAGGAGGGAGGGAGGGAGGGAGGGAGGGAGGGAGGGAGGGAGGGAGGGAGGAAGGAGGGAGGAGGCTTAATTTCAGGGGTGACCGTGTTTCTCAGCTGAAAGAGACAGTGAAGCTGGCAGTTTTACTGTTCAATTCTTTCGTATGGATTTTGAATAAAAAATAAATTGGCTTCTTTTTTATTTTTTATTGAATTCATTGGGGGTGACATTGGTTCATAAAACCAAACAGGTTTCAAGTGTACGGCTCAGCCAAACATCATCTGCTCCCTGCCTCGCGGCCCCTGCCCCAAGCAGTCCCTTTCCCTCCCCATGTCCCCCCTTTGCCCACCTCCGCCCCCCTTTTCCTCTGACTGTCACCACTCCGTGGTCTGGGTCTCTGTTATGCACATACGTTCTCTGGTTAATCCCTTCACCTTCTTTCGTCCAGTCCCCAGTCCCCCTTCCCCACTCACAGCTGTCAGTCTCTGCCTCGCATCCGAGCCTGTTTCTGTTTTGTTCGTCAGTTATTTTGTTCATTATTTCCGCATGTAAGTGAGACCCTTTGGTGTTTGGCTTCCTCTGACTGGCTATTTCACACAGAATAACCTCCAGGGCCATCTTCTAAAGGGAACAATCCCGAAGCCTGGGAGGCCAGTGGCGAATCACAAGGGGCTGCCCTGGGCTTTTTTTTGTCCACGTGGGCTGCTTTGGCTCAGCGGATGGAGAGTCAGCCTGCAGACTGAGGGGTCCTGGGTTCGATTCCAGTCAAGGGCACGTACATTGGTTGCGGGCTCCTCCTGGCCCCGGCCCTGGTCAGGGCTGGTGCAGGAGGCAACCAGTGGATGTGTTTCTCTCACATCCATGTTTCTCTCTGTCTTTCTCTCTTCCACTCTCTCTAAAAGTCAATGAAAAAATATCCTCAGGTGAGGATTAAAAAAAAAAGTTTTAAGAAAAAAAAAACAAGTGGGAACTCTCGTTTGCAACCTGGCCAGGAGGACAGGGACCTTGTGGGGGGGGGGGGGGGGGGGATGACCTCCTGACTCCCCTCCCCGAGCCAGCCCTGGGGTCCTGCGGGGAGGAACTCCTTCGGCCTCTCTCTCACTGTTTGCAAATACCCACCCAGAATGGGGAACCCCTATTGAGTACATTCTCTCAGTTGTACTTGAAAGAAACCAACTTAAAATGGTTTAATCCATTAAGGGGAACTTACAGGCTCATGTAGCTTTGAAATCTGGGTTCAAGCATCGCTGTATCCAGAGACGCCCGGATGGTGCCCAGAACCTGCATCTCTGTTGCTGTCACATCTGATAACTCTTCCCTCTAAGTGTGGCTCACACATCCCCAAGTTCTTTCAGGTCCTGCGAATGCCCCCCGCACCGGCTCCCACTGGCCTCACCCAGGTCACATGGGCACCCGGGAGCCCATCGCTGCAGCCAGGATGGACGCCATGTGCTACCGGGCCGGGCATGGGGCCAGGAAATAGTGTTAGCCCCCCCTGAACCAGGCCTGAGCGTGGGAAGGTGATTCCACAAAGGGCACCAGGGCACTGTGTTAGAAGATGGAGACGCGGCTGCCAGGCAGGTGACGATGGGGAGGCTCTGCAGCCCAGGGGCAGTGCGGAGGGCGCCCTGGGCCGGCCCGGCCCCACAGCTGTGGGCTCTCCTTTCTCTCTCCAGCTCCACGTCACACAGGTCCTAGCCTGAGGGTCCCAGCCCCCCGCCCCCCCCCCCCCCCCCCCCGCCATCTCCCTCCACTCGTGAGGACATGCTGTGATCGTCCCTCTGTGCCTTGAAGACAAGCCCCTCTCACCCACCACACAGATGGTGGCCCCTGGGCATCCGCTCACGGTTGCCCCGCCCCTGCCCATCGCCTCTGCGTGCCGGCTTCTCTGCCGCTCCTCTTCCTTTGTCCTCAGACTCGAGGAGGGTTGAGCTCAGGACCCTCACATCATGACCTGACTCTCCCCGGGGCTTCCTGTCCACCTGGGGAGTCACCTCTCCCAGCATGCACTGAGGCCCCTCACCCCAAGGCAGCTGCCCCGGGGGCCAGAACCAGTTCAGGGTTTCCAGGCGGGAAGCAGCCTACAGGGAGCCACTCCCAGTCACTAAGTCGCCTTTATCCATTTGCCGCTGGGAACATCCTCACGCAATAATAGGAGGTTTTCTGAGAGGCCTATGCATTAGAGTAATTTCAGTGGACGTGACAGATCCCAAGCCTCCAGCGGCTCACTCTTCCAGAACATTCTTTCCTCCCACGCGAGGGCCTGATGCGGTGTTCCTGGCCATGGATGGCATTGCACTCGGGGAGTCAGCAACCAGGTTCCTCCCACCTGGGAAGAGCAGCTGTGACCCTGCGACAATTGCACGCTCTGCAAAGGGGAGCACAGAGCCCTGAGAAGTAACCGCTATCTTTGCTGCAGCCGCATCCTATCCTTTCATCATCACTCACCAACCACAGGCGAACTGCTTGTTAAACTGGTTTACGCTGTGCAGTCTCCCTGTTACCATCCACCTTCAGTCCCCTTGTTGCGATCACTGTGTTCACCACAGTGTGTGGCCTGCAGCAAATCGGGGCATGGCCAAGTGCATGGGCTGGCACCCCTGGGTTCTGAGGGGGCAGACCCAGAGCATGTCCACGGGAAAGGACCCTGCTGGGTCACACAGGATTTACATTGACATGGCGCCCAGATGTTCCATTCAACATCAGTGAATGTCCAAACTTCCCTTTCTAGAGACATTAACACTCCCCAGGCCCAGTCTCTCCCTTGGAAAGTCTAGGAAGTGGCATTTGAGTGGATAAGTGACATAGGCTGTCCTGTGGGGATGCAGCAGGAGTGGGTCCACGTGCTGCGATCACACACGCCAGTATCCACAGCTCCCCCGGAACGTGGAAGGCACAGAGCCCGAGGCCTGTGGCTGGCCGGGCTCTGGCTGGTCACCCTGAGCGGCAGCAGGAGACGGGGTCAAGAAGCCACGCTCTGGGCTCCCAGATCTACCTGCTGTTTCCTCCCTGACCTTGAACACAGTACTTAGCCTCGCTGGGCTTCCGGTTGCTCATCTGGAAAACTGGGCTGGCCGCGTTCTCGCTTCCCAAGGCCTGTGATCATCCCGAGCGCATACAGAGCCTCGCACGGAGCAGGCGTTCGGGCAATGCCAGCTGTGGTTATTAGGAGTTCACCGTATGAGAAGGTCACGTCTGCTGGTGGACATCGCCTGGCTTCGGGCGTGTGGGTTCGGGAACCGTCACAGGACACAGCTTTGGGGAGAGCTGGGAGACGCGTTTCTGAGGTCCTGGGTGAGAAGGGCTAAGGAGCGAGCAGATGGGAGGCCGCTGCCTCTTCCGAGGATTCCAAACCCTTAGCCGTGCTGATGGCAACCCGGGTGCAGTGAGGTGGGAGCCAGCCTCGGTGCCAGGACAGGGAGGGGCAATGCCCCTGAGAACCCCAAGCCAACTACTGAGCTCACAGGTCAGACGGGGCACACATGAGCCCCTTAGGCACTGGGCCTGACCCCCCTGAGCACACACTCGAGTTGCAGGGACACCCCGCTCCCCACCACACACACACACACACACACACACACACACACTGCAAGCACTATTGCAGCCGTTCCACTCCAGGGAATGTTCCCACAGAAAACTGTTGAACTGCTGCCCCAAGATGGAGACAAGATGGAGCCAAGCTGGTTACCCGGGAACAGGGGGCCCTTGAAACCGCGACGCGAGGCCCGCGGCACTGTGCGCCCGTTAAGGACGGAAACGCGCCGCTCCATTTATTGGAAAGGAAAAACATTTCTGAATTAACATTTAGCAGCAAGTCAGATTGAAATGAGCTTCTTGATTAAGGAAGCACCAATGCAGCATTTACTACGTCCGAGAGCTATGCCAACGACTGTGCACACACGAACTCGGTCCAATCCTCACACAGCCCGTCACTCAGCGGCTGCGCGATGCTGACGCCACACGCCCCAGCAGAGCCTGGTCCCCGGGGCATCGGAGAGCTGTGCCGGCCCAGGAATGCCGAATAAAATAAATAAATAACTAGAGAAGCCCGCACGTCTTTCCGCCAGTCAGTGAGGTTTCCTGTGCATTGCAGCCGGACACAGTCCTCACGCACACACTGGGCAGATGGAGAAGATGGGGTGTAACCCCTCCTATGCAGTCGTGCAGGCCGGAAGCAGGGGAGGAGATGTGAGAAGGTCAGGCTTTTCCGCGGCGCCTCCTTCCACAGACATCAACCTCTGCCCTCCCTGCCCAGCCTGAGCACCTGCCACTGCCACCTCCTGCCAGCTGTGCCAGCGGCCTGCCCCAGGACTAGACCCAGGAGCTGGGAAGCCAGCCCCGCCCAGGGCACTGCTCCCTGAGCCCCGGGCTCAGTCGGGTTCCTTGTCAGACAGACACTGCATCTCTTCTGCTCATTGCAATTCGGTCACGTCGGAGCAGCCCACAGGATCGGAATGCAATTTTCTCATTGAATTATGTTAAATCCTTCAGGGAAGGAGGCAAAATTATTTAAAACCTATAAAAACTAAAGCAACATTCTGGCTCTATATTTTAACTTTCTGATCATTATTTAGAGTTAACCTTTTCTGCCGCTAAATCACAAACCCATTTTGCTGTATATCAGGCAGCACGGGCCGTAAGGCAAGGGGAGGAAAAACCCAGCAGCAAGGCGTAGGCCGGGGGATTGCTCCTGGGGCTCAGGCAGATAATAGAAATTGAGGTGGCATTTGCTCTTAGAAATCAAAAGTATCAGCAGGTGATTCATTGACGTCAGCAGCAAAGTGAATGGTGGCTGCGTTGTTATAAATATTAGAGCAATAGATTAGGGCGAGGTGTGTTTCTGTGGAATAATGCACGGCCTGGGATTTATGAAGCAGGCAGGTGAGGATTGAGTCCTGTGCCTGGGGTCTCAGGGAATTATTTATTCCCACTGAGCCTCAACCCCCAACGTATAAAATGAAATAAATAACTCATTCAATGGGGAGGTAAGTACTATTATTTATCGTCATTTTTTAAGTGGTGAAAACAAGGCCAGTGCAGGGAAGTCCCATGCTGGTGAGTCAGAGAAAGGGCTGCTCTGTGGAGGGAATGAGAGAACAGATATCAAGTGCTCACAACCATGTGTGGCTTGTAGTAGGTGCTCAGAAATGCTGGACTAGCCCTGGCCAGTGTGGCTCAGTGGGTTGGACATTGCCCCGTGCATCAATGTGAGAGAGAAACATCGCTTTGTTGCCTCACGTATGTGCCCTGACCAAAAATTGAACCTCAACCTTTTGGTGTGTGGGACGATGTTCCGACCAACCAAGCCACCGGCCAGGTCCAAGTGAGGGCATACAGACAGAGAAAGAGCAAAATGGTAAGTACTTGGTACAGCAGGTGCTGTCCTAGTCCGTTCGGGCTACCACTCAAAATACCATGGACAGAGACGCTTGAATAACCAATATTTGTGTCTCATGGTTCTAGGCACCGGAAGTCCAGCATCAAGGTACGGGCAGACCTGGGGTCTGGTGGGAGCCCTCAGCATGGTTTGCAAATGGCCATCTTCTCGTTGCAGCCCCACATGGCAGAGAGCAGGCACGTCCTGTGTCTCCTCCTCTCCTCAGAAGGGCACCAACCCTCTGTGCAGGCCTCCTGGTGGCCTAGACACCTCCCATGGCCTCACTTCCTAATACTGTCACATTGGAGGTTAGTATTTCAACTTATAAAGCTGAGAGGGGTGGGTGCCAGCATTCAGTTTATAACAAATGGGGAACGGATCAGCAGGAGAGGGAGGGGGCCAGCTGAGGGGCTGTTTTCTACAGAGCTGGGGAGGTGAGAGAAGCTCCCTGCTCACAGATGGGCCCCCCAAGCAAGCGGGGGGGTCATGAAAACATCTGCAGAAGGAGCTTTTCAGGCAGAGCACAGCAAGTGCAAAGGCCCTGGGGTGGAAGCGTCCTTGGGTGTTCAAGGCCAGTGCCGCTGGACTGCAGGGTCTCATTCGCAGAGGAGAGGGGGAACATCAGGAGACAGATAACAGACGAGTCACTGTGTGGATGAGCAGAAAAGAGACAGCAACCGTAGCTGTGCTCCCCTCCGCATTCACAGGAAAACATCAAGGGACCTACACAGCACAGGTGGGCTGGCGTGGGAGCAGTGATGAGCACTGAGCATGCAATACAAAAGCTCAGTCTCTGGCCTGAAGAAGGGGGGTGGGGAGCAGCCATGGCCCCCCAGGATCCGAAGTGCTGCCGTGGAGAAGCTGGGTTGGCTTGGGTTGGGATCACTCCAATGGCCAGGCTGGGACCAGTGGACAGCTCTTCCATGAAAATCCCACTTCTCCCGTCTCCCCACACTCCCTCTCCTCCTGTTCGTTCCTTAGCTAGAGCACGCGTGTCCCGCCTCGCACCTTGGCGCTCACTGTTCCCGCGGCCTGGGGCGCCTCTGCTCCACACTGTCCAGGGCTGGTCCCGTCTCACCGCAGCCCAGAGGCCACCTCCTCGGGGGATTGCCAGGTCTGAACTGCACCCAAATCTTTGTCTCAGGTGCTGCTTTCAAGGGACCTAAACTAAGACAGACTCGCCCGGATCTGTGCAAGGACACGCGTGAGGATGCTCGTCACACATCCATCGTAGGGACACGGGTGGGAGCTAACCTGGGCGCCCAGTGCCAGGGGGACGGATCCTCAGAAGGAGGAAGATGTGGTCAAATAACTAAGCAAAAAGCAGCCGGCAGGTTCCTGATTCACGGCACGGAGGGAAATTGAGCTTGACGCTGGATTTGTAATTAAAAAAGAAAACACACACTTAAAATCAACACTTCATATCTATCCGAAATGCATACTTATTTAGGAGCACATTTAAAACACATCTGAGTGGCGACCTCTGGGGAAGCAATGAAGTGGGAGGAGAGATGAAAGATGAAGGGAAAATATGTAAATGAGTCTGCTGCCGGACCATGGTGTGGGTGAGCCACAGCCCGAGGTGTGGGGGTAGCCCCCCCGTGCGCTGTGGGGTCCAAATATAAAAAACAAAGACAACAACTCAGACCCATTTCTCTTCACCTGAATAGCCCACTCTGCACCTCCCGGCCGAGGGCCTCAGCCCACAGCCCACCCGTCCCGGCAGCTCCACATCACCCCGTCACCCTTGGTCTGTTTGTCTCCCACGCTGCCCGGCTCTCTCTCTTTTCCTCTCCTCCCTCCTCCCCTCGCCCTCTCTGCCCCTCCTTCTCCACAGGGATGTGGCACTAGGCACCGCTGGTCACTGGCTGAGTGTAAGCCCGTGATGACACCAGGAGACGCTGTCACCAGAGCCAGGTTCACAGGCTCCCACCCCAGAGACCGCGCCACACAGCACACACGGAGGACGTGGAGGTACCCGTCGTGTGCCCAGGCGCCCATGTGCCCAGCGGTCTGCACACACCAGGTACCAGGAGCCAGCTCCCGTTCTCTGTCAACTACCTCAGCCTGGCCTTCCCCTCCCACCCCCCGCCACCAGCCTGACTCCCCCCACACCAGCCTGGCCTCCCCCCAGCCTGACTCCCCCGACACCAGCCTGGCCTCCCCCCAGCCTGACTCCCCCCACACCACCACCAGCCTGCCCCGCCTCAACCAGCCTTGCCTCCCCACCCCCCCCACCAGCCCACCAGCCCAGCCTTCCTCCCCCACCAGCCCCCACCCCGGCCCCCCTGGACCTCCCGGGACCCCCGCCTGCACCCTCCCGGGGCCAGAACCCCAGCTTCCAAAGGTTTCTGTCCTGACGGGTTTTTCCCTTTAACAAATCCTCTTCCAGCTCAGGTCGGTACCCAGGCTGCCCGTGAGGGCCCCATCTCTCCTGAGGGCACGACCACAGCACTCCCTGTCCCCCCTCCCCCCCAAAAAAAAATGAATCAGCCGCCACCACCCCTCTAAGGCCCCGGCTCCACCAACAGGGCTGTAGCAGGATAGACAGATAAGAGGCAGACTCCTTGGTCGGCTCAGAAAAGAAAGACAAAGAGAGCAGGTGCGGAAGAGAAAGCGGGTGGAGTGGAGGCGGTAGAGAAAGGCTTCCCCGAAAGCCACGGCCCAGGCATGAAGGCTTCCCTCCCAGCCACGGAGGGACACCTTGGGCAGTCCTTGGAGACTTGAGAGCAGCCTTCGTTAGCATCCCGCTGAGCACAGGATCTCCTGGCCGGGGCCCCACCGGGTCCCCAGCGCCTGGCTCGGGGCCTGGAAGCTCAAAGGGCGCCCGGTAACATTCCTGTTTTGACAACCAGACTCGACCTGGACAGACACCATGCCTTCTCATAGTCACTGAGCACCTACCGTGGGCCAGGCTGTGTGGGAGTCAGAAAGTGAGGCTATAGAACAAAAGCACATTCCCTTGTCACCTAATGAGCTGGTGTTTGAAGAACTGGAAAGCTGGCGAATACCTCACAAATGTTAGTAGGTAGACTTGACCGGATTTGGAGATTGCGTGACTATGTAGGAGACATGCGGTCATTATTATTATTATTAGCAAATATACAACGATTCCTATGTGTGAGGTGCTGTTCCGTGTTAACTCGTTTACCCAGTTATCCTGCTCACAGCAAGCCTGGGAGGCTCGCACCTTTGCCGTGAGAACACTAAGGTGAGATGAGGCTGAGTAACTCGCCGAGGTCACCCAGCTGGTCATGGCTGCGCAGCCCGCATGCTTGGCCACTGCCCGTGTAGCCACCGAGAAGACTACGCCCAGAGGTTTTACTTTCCTAGTCCTGGGCCCCTGTCTACCTGGTCAGCTGGGAAGGAGGGAGGGAAGGAGAGCTAACAGGAGTGGCCCTTGCCTGTTGGCTCTGCTCCAGCAAGTGCACCCGAGAAGTCCTGGGACCCAGGAGGTCTGGGGCTGACCTTGACCTGGCCTGGCTACAGACACTAACAGGGAGATGGGACCCCAAATCCATGCTTTCGGCCTGCTTGAGGTGACCCTGGGCAAAGGGTTAACATCCTTAACCCCGTGGGGAAACTCCGAGGCGCTGGCCTGCGTATCCCAGAGACTACAGTTGTGGTCAAGTGTGCACACAGAGCCCTAGCTGGGTGAGCTCAGGGATAGAACATCGGCCTGCAGACTGAAGGGTCTCGGGTTTGATTCTGGTCAAGGGCACGTACCTTGGGGCATGTGGAAGGCAACCAATCAATGTGTCTCTCTCACATCAGTGTTTCTCTCTCTCGCTCCCTTCCACTCTCTCTAAAACTTAATGGAAAAAATATCCTCGAGTGAGACTAAAAGAGTACACACAGAAACAACCACCTTTCCTTATTTGCACTACCCTCTCCAGCCAATGCGGTTCACACTGACACTCACAGTACAGCTCTGGGCCCGTTAGAAATGCGGACGCTCAGGCCACCCAGACCAGCCCAGGCAGAATCCGTGTTTTCAACAAGAGGTCCAGGTGGTGGTTTGCTCATCAGTTTCAGGAGCACTGGCCCCTCCACACCTCAGACCTCAGGTTCCACCCAGGGCTTCTGACACCATCCAAAGAGAATCCCCAATCATTACCCACTAGCCTCATCACACTTGAATATTCAACCTATCTCCCCAGTACACCATTCAAACAACTCAGGTGCATTGTGAATAAAGCGTTTCCTGCCCTGCCTGGTTGGCACAGTTGGTTGGAGTTTCGCCCCATACACCAGAAGGTGGCGGGTTTAATTCCCAGTCAGGGCACATGTCCAGGTTTCTAGCTCAATCCCCAGTCAGGGTGCATGAGGAAGGTAACCAATTGATGTTTCTTTCTCCTCTCTCTCTCTCTCTCTCTCTCTCTCTTCCTCTCACTAAAATCAATTTTTTTTAAAGCTTAAAAAAAAAATAACACTTTTAACCCTCAAGAAATGGTCTCTCTAAACCAGTGGTTCCCGACATGGGCACATGCCCCACAGGGGATCAATTTGATTTTTAAGAGGGCAATTCAAGAATGAGTTATTAACAGTGAATTTTTTTTGCATTTCTTATGTTTCTAGGGGCCTCGTATACAGTATATAAATACATATTATGGCATATTTATGCATTTCAGTTCTCTATTATGTTTTGAAACTTTATTTGCTATTTTTTCATGTCACTTCATATTATATTTTTAACAATTTCTTAGTGATTTCTTCCTCAGTACTTCAACTGTCCTTTCATTCTTTTATTTTTCTCTTTCATGGGTGCCATGTTCTTTGGAAGCTTGTTTAGACCAAGTTAATGGCCTTTTAGGCTCCCTCCACGTGAATAGGAGCTCACTTTTTGAATAATAAGAATTCTATGTCACAGGGGGGCTTAGGTGGGGCATGGCCAAAAAAACGTTGGGACACTCCTCCTTCGGAGCATTTCGGCATTTTCCACGTTCCCTCCTGGGGGCACCAGAGCACTTCCTGAAGTTCTCCAGGGAGGGGCATGCGGGAGAACGTGCCTCTCAGTGAGAGGGACAAGGTCCACAAACGCAGAACCGTGCCCACCAGACTTTTCCACAGAGTCTCGGTGATCTTTGAAAAGAAGCAGGATGGGGGCGCAGGCAGAAGACAGACTGCAGTCGGAGCAACACAGAACACAGGCGCCTTTTCCCGAACTATAAGGGCGGGGCAACGTTGAAAGAAGAGTTGGGGAGGAGTGGTCTGAGGTGTCTGGCTGCTCTTTGTGGGGGTGATTTTAAGATGGAGAGACTTGCTCGTGACCGAGAGTTGACTGGACAGCCTCCACGAAGGTCAGGTGGCTCCATCCAGAAACATTGCAAATGCACATTCCAGTGACACGCAATTCTGCTCTGGGAATGCACGCCATGGACACGTTTGCACATGTGCTGGGTGATGTGGGTGCACCAGGGAATTGTGGGAGATCAGACGACCCAAACATTCATCAGCAGGGGACTGGTTACATCAACTATACTCATTCCACCCTATGGAACTCCCTGGGGCCAGAAGGGCTGAGGAAGATCTTCGTGTGTTGATATGAAATGATCTCCAAGATAGGTCAGGTGAAGGAAGGGAAGGTGCCCCACAGCGTGTAGTGAGGCCACATACATGTCTCTCTCTCTCTCTCCAGTTACACTGGCCTCCTTTATTCTGGCCCCCGGAGCTTTGCTTCCTCTCTGGGAACACCTTTTCCAGCTCTTCTCAGTCAAGACTGGCCTTTTTGTGTTGTTCCGGTCTCACCTCCGCTGTCACAGCTCCCCAATGGCCTCCCCAAAAGCAGGTATAACATGCACCAACGAGGCATCCCTAGCCTACTTCTCTGCTCCAGTGTCTCTCCAGCACATAGTTTATCCGTTTATTGTGGCCCCTCCATTCAAATGCAAGCTCCATGGAGTCAAGGGCTTGTCTCATTCATCACTCAACATCAGCATCTAACACAGTGCCTGGAACACAGTAGATGCTCAACTTTAAAAAGACATAAGTACAAATGAGTGAAAGGAGAGAGGAGCTGAGACTTTTCTTCTCGTAATGTCTGTTCTCTCTGTGAACGAAGAGATGAGATCTGCTGGGAGGGAGGGAGGAAATGGTGGAGGGGGGAGGGGTGACATTGACATCGGCTATGGGGAATGGGAGGGTAAAGAGCAGATTAGGATTTCTGCTGAGACTGGAGACCATGAACTGTAGCAGCGCCCTCCTCAGAGCTTCAGTGGGGATCTAGGAGGCAGGGGTGGAGGTCCATGGTTGGTGTTCTCAGGATGGCATGTGGTAGGTGATTTGCTCTGATGGCCCCAGTTATTCTTGTCTCCCTTTAGCCATGCCCTTTGGCAATGTCCTCCCACCATGTTCAGGACTTGACCGTGGGATGCAGCAATCAATGCAAACTGAGGCCTCAGAAAGTGCTGCGCACCTCTGCCTCCTCTCCTGCTGCTCTGCCTCTACCGTTAGACGGCGTCAGGCCAACAGAGGCCACCCCGGATCAGCCAGCCCCCGGCTGACCCACCGGCTGACCGCAGGTGCGTGAGCAGCCAAGCCAGCCCAGGACAACCAAACCTCCCAACTGACCCACAGACTCATAGACGTCATAAAGGGCTGCTGGTTTACGCCATTAACTCTGGCCGCTTTGCTGCACAGCATTATAAGGACAATAGAGAACCGACTCAGGGTACAACAGAAGAACAAGGACAGTGAGTAACCGAGGCTACTGGCAGGTGTGGGGAACGGTCTAAGTGATTCTCCTTCTACCACATCAGCAGAAAGGTCAGCCAAAGGTTAGGGAAGATGAACACCAAGGGCTCCAGTCTGGTGGGAACCTCTGACTATTGAGTTCAGTTCTGGCAGCTCCCCAGTGTTTGTGCACAACCCCCCGGGGTTTGGCTGGCGGGAGAACAGAGAACGAAGGCTCCGGAGAACAAGGAGAGTCTGGCATTGTCTCATCTAATGTCTCATCTGGCAGCACTCCGAGGGGGTAGATGCTCTGTCCACATCATACAGATGGGGAAACTGAGGCTCAGAGGATATGGTGCTTGCTGGAGTCACACAGCTGGTGAATAGGAGGGAGGCACTGGGCAGCTCAGGGCAGTCAGACTGCAAAGCCCAAGCTGCTTGCACCGCACAGGCTCCTCCTGACCAGAGGGCCATGGAGCAGGCCACCAGCCTGTCCCCTCTCCGTACCACCACCGGGCACCCAGCCGCCCTCTTCCTCGCCCTGGTTGGCCTGCGTAGTGTTCAGCCTGTTTGACTATCCCTCTTTGTTTGAAAGTTCTTCAGAGATGAAAGGAAACTTGGCAGCTCCCTCTGCACACAGCTTTAAGTACATATTGGCCAATCTTTACAGGTTCAATCGTCTATAAAATTACTCTGTGTGCACTTCCTCCGTGGGCCCTCAGTGCCCTGCGTGCTGAGCTGTGCTCTCTCCCAGGCTGGGCCATCGGCACTGGAGCCATCTGGGTTCAACCCAAAACAAAGCTACTTGGCAGACTTTGAGCAGATGACCACCATCTGGGCCTCAGCTTCCTCATCTGTAAATGGGGATAATCATAGTAACTTGTCAGGAGGTTGGGAATATAAAATCAAACAATGCAGGTAAAACTCTTAGTGCTGCACACACAGTGGTAGCTAATATGTTGAGATCTTAACCCATGTTTTCCCCCTTACTTTCAGGAACCCTTTCTCTCCCTTCCCCAGCCCCCCAAGCCTCCCACTTACTGACTCAGGAACAGGGGATTCAGAGGAAGAAATGAGATGCAAATGAGGTGTTAACGCTTCAAAGCACTGAGCCCTGATGAATCCAAGGTGTGAAGTTCCCACCATGAGGGAGAGATTGGAAACGTCTAGATGAAGAGCCAGGGTGTCGGCCAGGAACCCTCCTCTGCAGGTAACAGAACCGACTCGCCTAGCTGAGCACTAACAGGACTCCATGGGCTCACGTGACTGACAGGACGGAGGCGAGCAGGTCAGAGGCGCTGACCCAGGAGCTCAGCAACGCCCCCGAGACAGCCCACCGTCCTCCTCAGTGGTGGCTGCTCCCAACCACTGCTGGGGCCTGTGGAGACAGCGGCTGTGGATGCGCCTGCCTTCCTCACTGGGGCTTCAGGCAGCTCCTTCCAGAATCCTCCAGCCAACATTCTCATCTCATTGGCCCCAAATGGGTCACATGGCCACCTCTGAACCAATCCCTGGAGGAAAGGGATGAGCAAGCTGGGTAAGTTCAGTACGAGAGCATCCCTTGGCTGTGGGTCTCTCCCGTCCATCACTGAGGGGCCATTGGGCGTGAAAGGGCCGCCTTTAATTAGTCAAGTGTGCGGACCATAGGGTTTCTGCCACGAGGAGCGGAATGGAAAGAGAACAGATGAGCAGCTTACTAAAAATCACCCTCGCCGCACCAAATTCCTCCCCTCCAAACCGTGTTCTGGAATTTCTATAGGACTTGATGCATTCAACAAGTATTTATTGCGAAGTTCCTGCGGGCTCTCCTCGTCAAGGCTGCCGCCATTACCTCTGTCAGAATATGACACCCAGAAGGCAACACGGTTCCCCTCGGAGGTCCGGCCAGCACAGAGAGTCCGGGGCTGCCCCCGCCAGTGATGGCAATAATAATAAAGAGCCAACACTGAGGGAGGAGTTGCTATCTGCCAAGCACCGTGCTGAGCATTGCATGTATAGCCCTCTTATTCCTCGAAACAGCCCTATGAAAGTAGGCCCTATTATCCCCATTTTAAAGATGAAGAAACAGGCACAGAGAGTGGGAGGAACTTGCCCAAGATCACACAGCTAGTCGGTGACTGGGGTTTGAATCCAGGCAGCTTGCTCAAAACTGCATGCGGGACGGCCTCTCCTCCGTGTGCCATGGGCGCGCACAGGAGACCACAGGGCAGTCCTCACTCACTCGGCAAGCACGCATTGACCGCGATTCTCCCAGACGATCTGTAAGACATTTAAAATTCATTCACTCGTTTATTCAACAAGCACTGGTTGAATGACGACTTTGTGCCGTGTATTTAGTGCCGGGGCACAGTGGTGGGGAGTTCTGGCCTGGTCCCCGCCCTCATTAAGCGCGGGTGGTGCTGAGCGCCGTCAGCTGGGCTTGGACTGCCGTGGCTGCTGTACAGGCACACACTGCACGGGAAACCCAGCAGACAGGGCGGTGAATTCACCTCCCACGCCCTCGCCAAATGCCGTGCTCTGCACTGAGCTGGATCCGTCCAAAGACCGCTTTTCTGTAAGAAAGTTGACTTAGAGCAGCGGTTCTCAACCTGTGAGTCGCAACCCCTTTGGGGATCGAACGACCCTTTCACAGGGGTCGCCTAAGACCATCGGAAAACACATATATAATTACATATTGTTTTTGTGATTAATCACTATGCTTTAATTATGTTCAATTTGTAACAATGAAATTGGGGGTCACCACAACATGAGGAACTGTATTAAAGGGTCGCAGCATTAGGAAGGTTGAGAACCACTGCCTTAGAGGTGCCAAGCCGTGTGTTAGTGGAGCAGCTGCAGGGGGCACGGGCTCTGACTGACACAGAGGCACCAGATGGAAAGCCCGAGCCCCTGCAGAGCTGCTCCCAGCCCTGCTCCGTCCCCCAGGTCGAGGACTTGGTTCTGTTGTTGCTTCGTTTCCACAAGAGCTGCAGCTGCACTTGGGCCTCTTGGTTCCATTGTCCATCCGGTTGAGTGTTTGACTTGATCCCAAGGCTTTGCCGCTGCATTTCGTCGCCTAAGAGCTGGTCCTCTGGCGAGTGCCAGTGGGTAAACTTTTCTTCATGCGGGTCCGCCTGTTAAGATGTCCATCACTCACCCATAGGCTCCGGGAACCCAGGAACACCAGGCTCTCCGAAGGGAAGGAACTCCTCCCAGTGGTTGGAGGCCAGGATCCCTCAGACCAGGGAACCACAGCTCCATCTACGTCCATCCACCCCAGGCCAAGTTGAAGCACAGAGACCCGGTGTAGACACTGAAAGCAGCATTGGCCGGGACCCGGGGCCCGTGCTGTCAGCCCGTTATTGCGCCCTTTCAGTCCCCATCCTTCCCATCTGCTCCACTGCGCTCTCATCCCACCGCCAGCACCACCTCCCTGAGGAACTCCTCCCCCTCTGCCCATGCGCCTGCATGAAGAGCCAGCAATGGCTGGAGGGTATACCCCTCGCCCCTTGGGAGCCCTTAACTAGTGAATGGCTGGAAGGCAGCAAACACTCCAGCTGCCTTTCCCCAGCCTGGTCCCATCAGCCACCTCCTGTCCCCAGCGGTCCCCTGTGGAAGTGACCCCGGGGTTCACTCGTGGGTGGGCCTTCCTGGATTCCACCCTTGCCTGGCCTCCTCCCATCTCGCTTCCCACTCCCCCATTGATCTTTGCTGGGCATGCTTCCCAACAAAAACCTTACAGACACAACTCCATCAGAGGCTCTGATCGGGGACAGGGAACCTAGAATGGGAGCCAAGGCAGCGGCCAGGCCAAGCTGATGGGAAGCCTTCCTGGGCCTGCTCCATAATTTCAGGAGACATATGCCAGGGAGCACTCGGGGCCGGGCCTCAGCCACTTCTCAGTCCACTGGCTCCCCGTGGAATCCATCCCTCACATTTTTTCCAGACCTCCATGAAAAATGATTTGCAGAGCCCTCTCTCTCTCTCTCTCTCTCTCTCTCTCTCTCGTTCAACTTGGGCGCTGTTCAAGGAGTCCCGAGATGTTTCTCTAACTGACAGCTTTATAGGGCAATAGCTGTTGATGTTATATGTGTCCTCAGATAGGCAGGTCTTTTTATACTGTGTGTGTCCCCATAAAAATGATTGGTTTTAAGCTGTTATTCTAATATTGCTGTGATTGTAGCATTGGCGCCAACAGTCTCCACAGGAGACGCGTTTCGCAGGCTGATGAACATGAGCAGGGGGGTGCCATCGGTCTGCGTGGCAGGAGGACGGGGCGGGGGCCACTGGCCACCAGCACGTAGGGGCTCACAGACATTGTTTTCCATGTTAATATAAAGAAAACAATTAATAAGTGACAGCACCATAAATAATCAAAACCGCCTCCCAGACTGGATAGAACCAGAGCGGTTTACTGTGGCCTGAGAGGAGGGGAGATGGACAGGCTCGGGACCCCTGGGCCTGTCCAGGGTCTGCCTCCAGGGTGAGACCAGGCGCCCAGAGCTCGCAAGGGAATGGAGGGACCTCTGTGGGCCCGCTCGTCACCGTGATGATGGTGCACTGAGGCACCATTAACAACCTGAGTCCCTACTGCCCGTCAGCGCAGGGAGACTGCTCAGGCCGAGCAAGTGGGAGCAGGACGCGAGAGGTGCCCGAGTTCTGAAACAGAGGGGGTGGGATGGAAGGTGAATCATTCATAAACTGGCAGCTTGAGCCTCATGACGTGACCAGAGGAATCCCACCATGACCGTCCCCCTCCTGGGGCCACCTCCTTCTCAGTCACCCGGGGTTTTTAAGCAGTAGTTTTGGGGAGCAGTAGAAGGAACCAAGGTCATGGAGTCAGCCAATCACAAAGGGTCCTGTGGACCAGAGTAAGGATTGGGGTTTTATTCTAAGCACCATGGCAACCAACAGGACGGGCATCAGCGAAGGAGTGACCTGAACTGGCTTGGGTTTTAAAGGCTCACTCTTTCTGTTGGATGGTAAGCAGACTGTAGGGGGCAACGTGGGACCAGGGAGACTAGTTAGGAGGCAGTGGGCCCATGAAGCAAGAATGGGAGGGGGTGCCCCCCAAAAGTTGCTGAGCAGGTAAGTCATGTCCCCACTGATCCTGTCTTCTTCCTGTGAATCTGTTAGCTGTTGTCAGGAAACACTGTGTAGCAAGCCTCACCTACATCAGGGGCTTAAAGCAATAACATGTCTCGCTCTCAGGGTGCCAGAAGCCAATTCCAGCATGTCAGCAGGGCTAAATCATCTGGAGATGGCTGAGGGCATTTCCCCAAACCTGAAAAGGATGCATTAAATGATTGCTTACTGCCAGACAGCTGAGAGCATCTTAATCTAGATGTTATTGCCTCCTATTGGCCAAACACCTGAACAGCCTTAGGCAATTCCCCATTCTGACAATGGACTCTGTATAGGAAACCCTACCCTTTGATGTGTATATCTATCTTGCCTTAGGACAAATTGTGTTAATAAAGAGCAAGGGGTCCTGAGATGAGGAGAACTTAGTTCCTTTAGCTAAGTCTTCTCTGACCCCCATAATGTCTTTCAAAATTATGTTTTGTCTCTGGACTCTTATTTAATTTACGCACAGCACCTTCTCCAGATTGCCAAACACTTCTAGATGCTGAATCAAAACCTCCAGCATTAGCAGGGCTCAGGTTGCCTTAGGCAGCTCTGCTCCATGAGTCCAGCTGAGGCCTAGACCTAAGAAGCCATGACTATCTGGGGAACACATTTCCCAGGGTAGAAGGCAGAGCTGGCTGCCTCTTAAGACCTGGGCTCAGAACTCGCCCTCCCTCAGAACTCCCTTCAGCCTACATTCCCTTGGCCAAAGCAAGTCCATGGCCAATCCTCACATCACGGTGAGCCGTGTCATCTAGCAGCAATCAGATCCACGCAGTCCCTCTCCTGCTCTCACCTGCCTCCGCCCAGTGGTCCCGTCCTGCACCAGCCAGTCCCTCCTGCTCAGGAGTGAACCCTAACATTTGCTAAGTGTTGAGCATGTAGGAAGTGCTTACATACATGTCTCCTGTAATCCTCACAATTCCTGGAAAGTACATGTGCTGTTCTCCATCTCATAGACGAAGAAGCTGAGGTTCAGAGAGGCGGCATGGATCATCAAAAATACTCCAGGTCATATCGGAGTCAGGACTTCACCCCTGAAAAGCCAACGCCAGGGCCTGGGGCCTTCACGAGACTCACTCATTGGCCTCCCAAGACCTAACGCACAATTTTGGGACACGGGACTCGCGTTGAAGGTCTCAGAGTCCATCCACAGATTCTCGTGTGGGAAGCGAAGGAACAGCGTGGCTTCTCGCTGGGTGAGTTGTTAGCAAGTTACTTCCCAACTCTGCACCTCAGTTTGCTCACCTGTGAAATGGAGATGCTGGCACTTTCCTTACAGAAATGTGAGGATTAAAAATAATGTGTCCTGCACCCTTGGCACGGGGCGCATAGGGAGGAGCTAGGAGTGCTAAGGATAGCACCGGAGCCAGCGGCCACCACAGAATGCGCCAGAGAGGTCCCTCCTCAGGGCAGCCGTGCCGTCCACCCGCTCCCTGCTCTCCACCCCCACCTCCAAAACAATCACAGCTGAGCCACAGCCGGGGACGCCTGTGTCAACAGTCAACAGTGCTCATTTCTGAGCACCCTCATCTGTTACGTTGACAGAGAAACAGCCTGTAGAGTGTTTCACACCATTTGGCAAATGCAATTAATTTCTCCAGCATTAAATTATCTTTTCTTAATTGTCCATACGGACACCCAGGCAGAAGGAGAGAGGGACAGAATCAGAAAGCTATTAGTGTCAGTCTGTGCCAGTGACGGGCAGTCACTGCACAGGAAACTGGACTGGGGTCCTCCCCCACGCCTCTCACCACGGGGTGCCCGCCCACCGCGGCGTGGGGATACGACAGCACACCTGCCCGGTTCTCTGGCTCTCGCGCTGCATCCAGAGGAGGTGTGGGGTTCTAGGAGGTGGCACACCCTTCCACGCCCCCACGCAGGCCGGCTAGTCTCACCAGTGGGCAGAGCTACATGGAGTCTTGCTGACACAGCTGAGTCTCCAATGTGCCTGGAGAAGACCTTGACAGCTCACAGCACAAGGGCCCCCCCCCCCCTCCAGTCCTGGCCTGGTCCCCCCAACGCATCTTCCTGAATCTCTACCTGGGCTTCCTTTCCTCCTCCCCTGACCTGCTCACCATAGTGACACCCTGAGCCACTCAGGTCCCCAAAACTAGCAAGACCTTCTCCCTGAAGCAGGCCCTCCGCCATTGTCTGCCGTGTGGCATGACCCACTCAGACTTTGTGGCCATTCATCTGGGCTCGTGGTTGCAAAGCACAGGCCTCCAGCTCAAACCAGAGAGTCACGGATGAGCTCGAGTGAAAGAAACTCCAGGAGGGCAGAGCTTCGGCTAAGCTGCCTCTAGAAGCTAAAAAAAATGTTCCTGAGGCTCCATCCTCCCTCTGCTTCCATCCCCATTGGCTGTGCTCTTCCGTGACCTCCAGAGTGACCTCCAGCAGGTCTAGGATAACCCCCACCACAAATCAACACAGAGAGATTGTGTCTCCCACAGAAGTCCCACCCAAAGCCCCCAGGAGAGGGCCTTCTCCGGTTCCTGTGAGCATGGTGAAACAATCGCAAGGACCAGGGGCTAGAATATGCCGCTGACCTGCCTGGATGGCAGGTTCATTCCTGGATGTGGGGGTACAGACGGAGGGGGTGGGAGGGACATACTGCCTCGCCTTTGTGGCCTGGAGGGTGGGAGAGGCGTTCCCCACAGGAGCATCAAGGGGCTGCTACCAGAGAGGCCGGCTGGACTCTGCAAACCTCTCAGGAAGCAGAGCTCAACACTGGCCCCCTGGGCTCGTCCGTGGATGGACGTGGGGTAGGAATCTGCACGACAGTGACGCGTGCAGAGAGGCAGAGGCCTGTCTGTGGAGAACGGGAAATGAAACCAGCGACTAGTGTGCACAGAGGAGGAGCAGCAGGGCTGCCCAGATCACTGAGCAGGCTGGTCACTTCCCCGCCCCCCCCCACCCCCACCCCTACCCCACCCCCCACCCCCCCCACCCCCCCACCTCCCCCACCCCCGGGCCCACCTCCGGCACCTCCTGAACCCCGGGAGGAAGGAGACTGCGTCAGTGTACATTGTCTCCAGGGAGCAGCATCCTCACTTCCCCGGGGACCACCTCCTCCTCTCCCACTGTATGGGGTTCATGGAAGCTGGCCCCCCGCTTCCCATCGAATCCAGTGGAGGGCATGTCACCCGGGCGTGGCGGCCAGCTCATTCCAGGGCCCTCCTGACCGGTGGCTGGTTCAGGGACAGGCATGTGAGCAAAGCCGGGACCTCTGGAGCCCGAGATAAAGGCCACCCTGGAGCTTCGGGGCCTATTGCAGAGCCTGAGGAGCCGCCGCCGCAGGAAGCGGCCCTGGCAGGTGGAGATGTGTTCTGAAGACTATAGAAGCTTCTAGATGCAGCTACGCCTGAAGGGGGCCCATCCCCGGGAGCTCCTAGCTGTGCAAAGCAGTAAACAGCCTTCTTTTGCTGAAGTAAGTTAAAGTCGGAGTGTCTGTGACGGGAATCCACGGGGTCCTGATTAATAGTCTCTCCCTCAGGCCATTTTCCTCCCGCCAGGTCCTCCAACTGTTTGCTTAGTCACCCGGGAGGACGCAGGTTGAAACCAGAAGAAAGAGTCCTAGAAGCCCCAGAGAGTCGCAGTGCGTCCAGATGCCACCAGCTATCGGCAAGATCCCCCCTCCGTGCGAGTCCGGTCTGACTGCGCAGACGCAACCTGCAGCTCGGCCCAGCCCACCTAGGTCCCCAGACCAGCCCCCCAGGCCTCCATCACCCCCAACCCCACCACAAACCAGAAAGCAGGGAGGACCTGGGGCCCCGATTTCTCCTCGTCTCTTGCAGATGGGCTCACGAGAATGTGGGCCCCGGTCACCTCCTGCTGATGCCTTGGCCACTGTGCGGACACCTCGGGCCACAGTCTGCCCGCTCATGGCTCCGCAGTCCCCCTCCCCTCGGACTGGAACTCTCAGGACCAAAGCTTGTCAGGACGCACCCGAGCGCTTGCTGTGCCCTCGGGAAGAGGGTGTGTGCGATGTGGGGAGCTCAGTCTTCACAGCCGATCTGGGCCCTGGGCGGGTGGCTCAGTTGGTTGCAGTGTCATCCCATACACCAAAGGGTTGCGGGTTCAATTCCCGGTAAGGGCTTATCCCCAGGTTGCCGGTCCCATCCCCAGTCAGGGCACATACGGGAGGAGGCAATCGGTCAATGTTTCTCTCTCTCTCTCTCTCTCTCTCTCCAATGGAAACATATCCTCAGGTGAGGATTTTTTAAAAAATCAGATCTGGGGCCACAAGCAAGTCCCTCAACCTCCTGAAAGGAACAGTGAGAGGCAGGTGCCTAGCACGGGGGCCTGGCACAGAGGGGGCCCTGAGTAAGTACCTGCTGCATGGAAGGAAGAGAGGGGGGCGGGAGGAGGAAGAAGGAAGGGGGAGGGAGGGAGGGGGAGAGAGAGGAAAGGAGGGATGAGGGGGAGAGAGGGGGAGAGAGGGAGGAGAGGGGAGGGGGAGGAAGAAGGAGAGGGTGGAGGGAGGACGAGAAGAAGAGGGAGAGAGAGGAGGAAGGGAGAGGGAGGGAGGGGGAGGGGAGAGGGCGCCGGGAAGGAGAGAAGCACCCAGCATAGCATGCTGCTGACTAAGAACGCCCAGGACCCTCCCTCCTACTGTATCTCCCAGTTTGCGCCCGGACCATCCGGCCCTGTTTGCTTTTTCCCCAGGTTTTGTCCTGTCCAGTCCAGGCTCCACCCGTCATCATCCGGCCTTGTCAGCGACTACTCCGCAGCCAACCACAGCCCTCCTGCTTGGGCACGGTGAGCTGGGGACACCACCAGCAGGGCCCAGAGGCAGCCCTCCTGCTGCTGTGCAGCCTTGTCCCCTGGGCCTTCTGGTCCATCCTGGAAATCCAGCCTCCGGCAGCACGCACTTCCCAGCACATCCCGCAGCCCTGCCCACCGGGCACCAGGCATCTGGCAGATCTGCCCACCGGCAACCAGGTGTCCGGCAGCTCTGCCCACCAGGCACCAGGCCTCTGGCAGCTCTGCCCACCGGCAACCAGGCGTCTGGCAGCTCTGCCCACCAGGCACCAGGCCTCTGGCAGCTCTGCCCACCGGCAACCAGGCGTCTGGCAGCTCTGCCCACCAGGCACCAGGACTCTGGCAGCTCTGCCCCACTGGGCACCAGGCCTCTGGCAGCTCTGCCCACCGGGCACCAGGCGGTGGCAGCAGACGCTCTGCTCACAGAGCACCTACCTTATGCCAGGTGGCAGAAGAGCGAAAACTCAGGCAGCCCACAGTGTGTTTTGTTTGGCTTGAAAGGTGTTTCAATATTTGAATGACTCACCACATTTAATGGCAGAAAATCTCACATCAAAATCTCTTAACATCTAAACATTTAGATACCGTAGCCAGGCGGCAGGGGCCCTTCTGACCGGCACTGGGTTCCCACTTGCCACAGGCTCCACAGCCGGTCCCCTCCGGCACCTGGCTGTAGGACTTCTGCTGTAGTAACAACAAATCCCAGTGTTTGGGTTAGAAAGGAAGAAATGCAACTGTCCCTCCTGGCAGGTGACATGATTACCCATGTAAAAAATTCCAAGGAACCACACACACACACACACACACACACACACACACACACACGAGATTGCAGTCCAGGATCTGGGAGACAGGGTCAACACGAAGATCACTAGCAATGAACCTGTACAAACTGGAATTAAATACCATGTACACTCGTTCAAAAGAATGAAATGCCCAGGAAAACATTGCAGGGATCTCACGCTAAGGACTGCAGAACATGGATGGAAGAAGTCACAGGTCTAAGTAAATGAGCTCAAAGACTGGGAGACACAACCTAGGAAAGTTGTCAGTCCCCCTCCCCCAACTGATATCCAAGTTTAGTGCAATTCCTATCAAAATCCCAGCAAGCTTTTTTGTACAGATGGGCAAGCTTGTTCTAAAATGTATATGGAAAGGCAAAGGAAGTAGAATTTGAAAAATTTTGTAAAAGAAGAATAAAGTGACCACTGACCGTTAAGACTTACTGGAGAGCCACAGCCATCACGGCAGTGACAGCAGAGGGACAGTCACACAATCCACGGAGCAGAACAGAGACCCTGACACACCACACACTGTACAGCCACCTGATTGTCGACAAAGGTGTGGGCAGTTCGTGGAGGAAAGACAGCTCCCACCACCAGTGCTGGAGCGGGTGGGCATCCGCGGAGAGAGAAAAACAAATTCGCCTGCTCACAGCTCCGCCCCAGGCTCCTGGAACGGAAATCGGCACAGAGCACTTAACATTTGTCGATTATTGAGTAGCTATAAAAGCCGCCATTTTTAGCCCTGTGCCCAGGGGTAGGCATAGGTTACCCCCGGGCAGAAGGGAAATTTAAAGCCAGTGAGATTGTGAGTTGCCCAATTCCCCCAGCATCTACCAGGCCGAGCCAACACAGGACATGATGATGCACAGAGCCGCTCACTGACCCCTCCTGCCCCTCCTGCCCATGAAGAAGCTCGGGTTCCGAGAGATGTTGTGCATTTTGGAGGCCCCACTGCTCACAAGAGGAGAGGCCACAGGATCTGTGTCACCCGGGACACCTGCCACTGCTTTCCAAAGCCCTTGGGTGCGGCTCTCGGGGGACAGGGAGCCACCTGCCCCTCTCCACCATCCTCGCCGTCCCCAGGTGTGTTGGGGGCCTGTTGGCATATGTGGTTAAACACCAGGGCCCCGGCGGGCGGTTCACCAGGCCGGCTCATTCGCGTGTTAATGTGCTTCCACATTTCCAAGCAGAAAGGCCGTTCCAGACGAGGCAAATCAATCACAGGCCCCGCGATCCATCTTCATTCGCGCCACATCCGCGCTGTCCCCGGTGCTTCGCGTGGGGCCTCCTCCTAATGGGCTCCTGGACGCTGACGGATAGGCGTCTCCGGCAGCCAGGCCCCGTCCGCGGATTAAACCATTAATATCTGCATCGGTCATTTTTCCCAGCCTTCCTCTCCCCCAACTCCTCACCACCCCTGTGTTGAGTACACTCTGCGTTCCGGGGGTCGCGGTAAAAATGGAATGGCCGCTTCTGAGATCTCATTGGCTGCAAGCTTGGAAATATTGGTTTTTTTCCTGCTTTTCTATAATCATGTGTCCTGCCTGGAGCTGCAGAAATTATTGAGATGGGGCTGAATATGGACTTGCTGATTCCACCACCTCCGTTTGCCAGAGGGTTTTCTTGTTTTCCTAGAAAGGGAAGAAAGGCGGTTTCTTGAAATTTATTTTGTAGTTCCTTGTAAATGGAGCCCTTCTATTTGCCAACCACTAACCCTGCACAGCAGCACTCACCGAGCCCTCCTCCCCTCCCCCCGCCCCCTGCAAAGGGAATTACCCTTAGCTCTTTTGCTGAGGAAACTGGTGTTCTGGGATCTCCCCGGGGTTAGGGTTTCGGGAACTTGAGCTCAGGTGTGACTGACTCCAGAGACCACGCTCCTGGCCACCACCTGCCCTGCTCTGTCACCGTCAGCTCCAAGGGACGGCACAGGTAGACGGGTAGCAGATGTGAGCTGCTTGGGGGGAGTGTGGTCCCCCAGATGCATAGGCCGAAGCCCTCCCCCAGTGCTGGTGTTGGGAAGGGGCCTTTGTGGGCATTTGGCTGCATGCGGCCAGGAAAGCTGCCCCAGGTGGGACCAGGGTCTCATAAGAAGAGGAAGAGACCAGGGGGCTCGCTCGCTTTGGCACCTGGCGTGGGCATCCCAGCTTCCACTGCGGCAGCGAGAAACAAACGTCGTCGGCTGTTTAAGCCCCGGTCAGTGGCATCTTGCTTCAGCGGCCGAACAGCTAAGACATCAGAAGTGTCGCTGGGTGGAGGGGCTGGATGGAGGACAGAGCTGCGTGTTGGCCCAGGAGGCCAGGAGGAGTGGGGACAGACACTGGGGACCAGAGCGCAGTGGGACTTACAGGCACAGGCACCACCTGTGCCCGCCGGCAACTCCAGGGCCTGACCTTCCCCACCTCAAAGCAGGAGAGAATGGATGGAAGTTCCTGGAAGCTTAACTCTATCTCTAAAGGAGCAGATAATAAATACTTACTGTTAATGGGCCATACAGTCTGTCTCAGTACTCAGCTCTGCCACCAAGCACAGAGGTGGACTCAGACCATAGGCAGATGAATGGGCATTGCTCAGTCCAGTGGCATTTTGTTTATAAATGCAGTTGGTGGGCAGTGGGGGATGGGGCTTTCGGGGCAAGTTCTGGCCTGGCCTGTACCACCGAGGGGTGTAGATGCAGGAATGTCAGCAGAGGGAGAGGAGAAGCAGAGTCTTCATCAGCAAGGCCATGGAATGCAAACCCTCTCCCCGCAGGGGAAGCCAAGCTGGAGTCAGCCGGGTAACAGCAGAAGATGCACCTAACACAGTGAAAGAAGAAGCGAAAGTCCCTACAGTCGTCTATAAGACACGCATGATATTTTCCTCACCCCATACCTCCTCTCTGAACTCATCTCTTGCTGCCTCTCCCCATCACACTGCTCAGCCACACTGGTCTTCCTGCCCTTCCTCAAGCATCCTCAGGGTCTTTGCACCTGCCTGCACCATACATACCGCTGGACTGGACAGATGAGACCACATGGAACACAGACTGTCCCACGTGGCATCCTAGACCAGTCCTCCAGCCAACCAGGACGGAGTCCAGTCAAGATCAGCCAGGCCCAGCCCAGATCAGCAGAATAATCCAACCAAACTATAGACTCATGAGAAATAATAAATCTTTGTGGTTTTGAGTCTCTCCATTTTGGAACTCTCTTACATGGCCATAGATGACTGATACAGGAGGCTGTGCCCCCCACCTTGCTGTGTGACTCTAATAAACACATGTACTTGGTCTGGTTTCCAAATTCCTCATCAGGAAAATGAGAGAATTCTGAAGAGCTGGCGCCTTCCCTTGCCTGATGTTAGAGCGTATCCAGCACCATTGCTCTTTCCTTCCTAAAACGTCTGCCCGTGGCTTCTGTGGCCGCAGTCACAGGGTCCCCAGCTACTCCTCTGCTCCTTCTGCAGGTCACCCCGGTGCCTGCTCTGATATATTGAGGCTACCAAAGACTCAGAGCCAGGCCCCAGCTCCCAGAGCAACCTCGTGGCTTCACCGGCCATCTCTGTGCCACACCGGCCACTTCTGGACCCCACCTTTCCTCGCTCAGTCACTAGGCAGGAAGGTCTGGTCGTGTTTGGCTTAAACTACTCGTGGACAAGCCAGCCAGGCTGAGCACACGGAGCCTCTGAAACTGGGGTTGTGACACTAAGAAAAAGGGAGGAATGACTCAGGTGGGCCGCTAAGTGTGACCCCCACACCAGAAATGAGGTTATCACCCTTAACCTCGCCCTCTCCCTCTAACCCACGCATGGCAAACTTGTGGCCGGCGGGCCGCATGCGGCAAGTCTGACATGCTTGCTCTAACCAAACCTTACCCCACACCTATTTCATTACTGGGTCTAGTGTATTTTACTTTCTTAACATCCCTCAAATCTATTCTCTTACCTTTTGCTCCATGTCCAGTACCCTATTCCAAGCCAATTTTATCCCTTCCCTGGATGAAGGCAGCAAATTCCCAACTGCCCCCCCTTAACTTGTTCTGGCTCCCATGGTCCCTCCTTTATCCAGCAAACACAAACTGACCAAGTCATCCTCCTGCTAAAGCCGTGACTTCCCGTTTCTCTTGATAAAGATGAGGCCCTGAGTGGACTGCCCGTCAGCTACTAAAAGGGGCCCCTCCCAGGGTCTTGGCACATGCCGCCCCTTTCTTCCTAGGCTACTGCGTTTCCACCTTCACTCTGCATTCTGCAGGTGTTCGCTCAAACAGCCCCTCCTCAGGTAAGCCGTCCTTCACCTCCTGACTGGGACCTAGTCACTAGGTCAAGTGCCCCATGACACTCATAACCCTAGGTAACGTTGCTTCATGAGCACCTACCATACTGTCATCTTAAAGTGGTGAGTGTGACTTTTTGAGCAAAAAGAACAAAGATCAGCGATATGACACTCTGTCAAACTTCTCTCTCAAAACAATCCTGGATATCGATTCCATTATCCTCAGAGGTAAAAACAAATAAATAAACAAATTAATAAGCTTGCTTCAGACTCACAGCTAGGAAGCACTGAGCAGAGACCTGAACCCAGGTCAACCTGACTCCAGAGTTCGAACTCACTCACTTTCATCTGAGGTTGTCTAACTGGGTTCCATGCAGCCCTGCGGTTCAGCAGGCGTGAAGCCTCAGGGAACAGGGGAGAGCTAAGCAGAGATTTGTCCATCTCTTTGACTATGTGTGCCCCGCATCCCCTGAAGCCCCAAAGAAGCATGGGTCTTATTTCCCCTCCTATCCACAGCCTTCATCCTAAACCATGCACCTTGAGAAATTTTAACTTCCCAACCTGTTCTTGACTTCCCTGGTTCCATCCAATGGCCTCCTGTTCACCTGTTGGATTTGAGGCTCTTGGCACCACATTTCAGCTCCGTCCTCTAACTTCCAGCCAGACTCACCAGTTAGATAATGCCTCTTCAGATGATCTGGTCTTCTGACCAACATGGCTCCTTCCTGGCAGGTGACTTGGTCTTCCTCTTCTCCCTGAAGTCCTTGGGGACATCCAAGTGAATGAACAAGTCCACATCTTTGCTTCCCTCGACCTTAACTTCCCATATCCACGGGACTTCACTTTCTATCCACTTCAACCACCCACACCCGTGACCATGACATGTTCAGCCTCTGCTTGAACTTGAATCCCAGCCTCTTACCAACCACAATGCTCTATCATGTCAACCACACCCTTCACTTACGTTCTTACTCACGACCCCTTCCATTCTTCTGGAACCACTCTCCATCACTCACTCCCACTTACTTGTATCTTCAACCTCTGTCTTTCATCCTCAACTCTCAATCACAACACATTCTTTTCCGTCTGGAAGGAACTAAATCCCTCCCGTAGCAGATGCTCTCAGTGCCCCCATATCCCCTCCGCTTTTTCCATGGGCGTCACTTCAATCCAACTGCCAACTACCGCCACCTTTGTCTCTTTGCCTGAGGACTTTATCTGGCTGCCAAAGCCCCCTCTCCCCATGCACGTGGCAGGCCAAACGTGCCTGGGAATTCATGTTTCCCCAACCCCCAGGAACAGCCCACAACCAATGACTGGTGGGAGTCGGTGGGTGAGTACCCCAGCTCCCTTGCCCCCGGGGAGAATCTGAGGTGCAGGCTCGGTGCTGTTTCCCAGAGCTACCCAGCGAGGTTAGGCCCCATTTCCCATAGTGGCTGCTTGCTTGCTGGTGCACCCTTTATTGATTCCCTTATCTTTTATGTCTCCCTTCTACACTCCCCCACTGGTGTTTTCTGGGATCACCCCCCAAATAAACTACTTGCTCTCAGTCCTGTGTCGTCTGCTCAATCCAACATCTCCTCTGGGCACGGCCAATCTCTTGGTTCTGTCTTGGACCAGCATGTTAGCTATACCCATCTCTCTTCCATGCGCTCTGCCGTCTGGCATCTACCCTAGTGCCTCATCAAAACTGTTTCTCCCAAATGTGTAGATGGGCCTTCCATCTTCTTTGGCCTCTGCACAACTTTCAACATGTTGCCACTGTCTTCTCAGAACTCTTTCCTTCCATGGCTTCATGACGTCACTGTCTGCTTTCCTCCCATGTCTGCATTCAACGTCAAGGTCTTCCTCAGTTCCTTGACACTCCAGCTGCCCTTGCAATGCTGAGATTCCTACAGGCTCCACCACGCTTGGTCTTCTCCTCTCACTCGGAGGTTGCATGCTCTCCATGGGTGATACACCCTCCGGTTAGGAGGCACAGTTGACTTCTCAGTGGCTCTGCCTGCACAGAGCACCATCCCCAGTGTCAGATCTCAACCCCAGCTGCCAATCAAATCCCTCCAACATGTCCTAAACCCAAATTGTTTCTTCCTTGTCCATTCTGATTCATGTCCCAATCACCCACCCAGTCACCAAGCCATCTGGAGTTATCTTTAACTGCTTCCTCTACTTTGCCTGAGACGCACAATTCTCCACCCAGTCTAGTCAGTCCAGCCTGTTGAATATCTCTCCTCTCATCCCATGGCCATGTCCTAGACCAGATTGCTGCAATAGCGTCTTTACCAGCGACCCCAATCCAGCCCATCCTCCACATGCTAGCAGAGTAATTCCTTCAGATGCAGAAATATGAGCTCCTACTCCCCCTGCTTAAACACTCAGTGATCTCACCACCCTCGGGGGAGGTTCAAATCCCTTAAGAGGTTTCTAGACCCCTTCACAATCGGGTCCCTGCCTCTCTCTCCAGCCTCATCGCTCACCACTGTGCATGCTTTAGCCTCGTGGCTCTCCACCTGGCTGAACACAGGCATCACTGAAGAGTTCTGAGGGAATGCCAGTGCCTTGATACCACCCCAGAGAGTATGCTTCCTGTGGTCAGGGGGAGGGGCAGGCATTGGGGTAGTTCTAAAGTGCAGCCAGACCCAAGAGGCACTGCCAGAACCAAACCTAGTGGCTTAGAGTCCCTCCCAGCCCTCCGGTGTTCGCCCAGGCGGTACCCACCTAGCCCCACTCCTGGAGCACCTTGCTTCGTGGGTGAGACCACTTCCCCCTTAATATTCAGCTCCTGGGAACCTTCCTGACCCAACTTCCCAGCCTGAACCCAGAGCTTCCCTCTGAGTTCCCTCTGCTGCAGCCTATAGGGCATTTACACAGCAAATGTTAACTGTCTGCGCCACCTCAGACAGGTGGTGACTGCCATGGGGGGCCTTCACCTCTAGGCACCGGGCTGAGCACAGCGGCCCCTCCTTGATGATGCAATGAGTTTGTTGAATAAACGAATGAACAAGTGAATGAATGAATGAATGATCCCCATTCCCATTCCCTTCTGGCGATAAGGATAGGAACTTTATTGTCCTTTCTCTGCTCCCTTTTCCTCCCCTAGTTCATGGCCAATGCACAAAGCAGGTGCTCAGTGAGAAATTGTTGAGTGAATTAACATAAGACAGGAGATGCAAGCACCCACCCCCTCTTCGCTTTTAGAGGAGAGCCCTGGGGAGCAGAGACAAATCAAATTGCACTTCCTACAGTTTTGCTAAAATGGAATTTGCCAAAGACGTCCTGAAAAATGGATTTAATTAGGCCCATTAATAGGGGAGTCGTTGGTGGCTAAGATTTAAAGCTAAGGCTGAAAGTGGTATCAATAATTTTACCATTTCAAATTATATAGGAGGTTATTCCTCACTCCCACCTTAATTATAAGAATGCATCTCGATGAAACCTCAGCCTTGAAGGGAAATACAGACAGAGGTAGAGGCAAGGTCTGAAATTCCACTGAAACGGGGTAGCAGGGTGTCTCACTGGCTCGGCCCGGGGCTGGGTGTGGGAGAAGGGACAGTGTCACTCACAGCCAGACCTCATTACACTAACGATCTCAGGACAACCGGAAGTGGCTCTCAACTGCAAGCAACATCCAGGAGAGGAGGGTTCGGAGGTCGCTAATGACCACGTGGGATTCTGCACAGGCTCCCGGGACCGTTGATTCCTCCCATTCCCTTTTCCCAGGAGTCACTCGGAGAGATCTGAGTTCTAATTGGTTCCACAGTCAGATCCTGGAAGGGACACGCTCTTGGTGCTCAGCCCCCGGTTATCAGAGATACTCAGCTGTCCCCCAGTTACGGAGCCAAGTGAAAGAAACTCAGTTGGGGGCCTAGTGTCCCTCGGATAGCAGGAGCCTGGGATACCCACTGGGAGATGCTCTCTCCTCCGGGGGCTCCGGAAATGAGTCCCAGTACTTGACAGGGCACCATGCGTTAGTCGGTGACAGCACCGCTCTGGGCAGAGCGAGGACCAGGGGGAGGCAGGGGAGGCAGGGGAGGCACTCATCTGGGGGGCAAAAGACTCAGAATCAAGGTCATTGATATTTTAATGCGATTATTAAACATAGATAATGCAAAAATGTCTGTGATGAACAAAATGTCAACATTTTATCTAAAGACAGGATCTAAGCCTGCCCTTCCAGGACCTGCTCACCTGTCTGACCTCTATCCCAGCCCTGGTTCTAGGCCAGGGGTGCAGAGTGAACTAGTCTAAACCCCTCCCTCAGGGAGATGCTCGGGCTGATGGGAGATCAACAGTGAACAAAAGAGCCGAGGCTAAGGCATAGAGCTGGCAAAGGCTGTGATGGAGAGAATACAGCAGAGAAGGGGGCGATTCCATAAGAATCATCTCAAACCCTGTCGCCAGCCCAGACTTCCCACTCCCTGGTGTGGCAGAAATAACAGGGACTCCCGGCTCAGTCCAAGGGACCGACCCCAGCCCCACCCCCACCTGCACGGGCCCTGAGACAAGTCCCTTGTTTCCCAGGCTTCGGGCTCACTCTCTCTCACCCCAGGAATGAAAAGGTGCGAGTTCACAATAACAAAGACAACATTGGAAGCAAACCCTATGCCAGCCCTGGGCCGAGCCCGCCCTCGTTTAGCCCGCACGCACGCCAGGGGCCGGGGTGTTCCAATCGCCCGGAAAGCTGACACTGCATGTTGAGCAGCTGGCCCGCAGGACAACGAGGCTTGGAGGCCCTTGGGCCCAAACTCCCACCCACAAGGCTCCGTCAGCCCCCCAGACTGAAACAGGTCTGCACGTTGGGGACCTTGAGCAAGTCTCTGGGTCTCTCTGAGCCTTGTTGTCCTCATCTGCAAAATGGGGGCAGTTATGCATCTCCCTCCTCCCAGGGCCGATGAAGCCAGGCGCCAGGCACCCGCTGGGCCCCACAAAAGTGGGCCCCCTTTTTCCCAGCTGTACTGGCGGGGGCACCTGTCTCCACGGCGAGGGGCAGAAGCCACGGGGAGGTTCCGACGCCCATTCCCCGTTTTCCTGACAGCCTATTTCATGGATCACAGAGACCAAGTCCAGCTGCTTATTCCAGAGGAAAGAATGAATTCATTTCCATTCCTTAATGCCCGGTGCTGTGACCTATTCTCCGCTGATCGCTCCTTTCAGAGGCTGCAGCCCTTCCCACAGACTTTCAATTTGGCCAGAGAGAGAAAATGGGCAGTAACGGCAGAATGTCCTGCCCAGAGGATGCTGGGAGCCGGAGCACCGCGGCGCCGGTAATAAGTCCAAATGAAAGATATTATGTCACCTCGTTTGAATTAAACAGATGAACTACAGTCCTGGGCCATTAAAAATGAGCCGACCTGCTGGACAGCTTCCAAGCGCCTCAGTAAGGTGCTCGGGGGTTTTATATCCTCGTTTTCTGCCAATAATTCCTCCTCTCTCTGAGCGAGGAGGAATAACCCGATGAAAGGCCACTCACCCTTCAGCCTCTCAGGGTCCTGGGGCTCCTGCTAATTGGGTGCTAACTGAAAAGCACCAGGGAGCCACCTGGCAGGCGGCCAGGGCCAGTCTTCACCCCGGGGGACAATTAACTGCCCAGCAATGTTTTCTCCTCCAAAAATTCTGGGCAGCGCCCCACCTGCACCCTAAAGCCCAGGCAGGGAGGCAGACTGACAGAGTTGCCTCCCTTTACAAATGGGGAAACTGAGGCTGCAGAGTCCGGGACACTTGAGCGACACCCTGCTCTCCGATGAGCGCCTCCTTCCCCCACCCCACACCCCAAGAGGCACCAGCAGCCCCTTCCAATGGGTCCCAGTTCAGCCATGCACCAGGGCCACCCACCTCCCAGCTCTAGGGCAGGAGTCCCGTAAATCTTTATGCTTCTCGATCAATCATTTGAGGACCATGAACACCCTGAGAACTGGATGAGAGCTATGACTCTTCCCTAGGGGAGGAGAAAACATACATGTCACTTATTGAAAATTTTGCATACAATGTCAACTCATCCCCAAAGTCCTTAAAAACCTTTAGGGATCAATGAACTTCGTTCAGTCAGTAATTCAATGAACATCTACGAAGTGTCTGCCAGCTGCCCGGTGGGGTGTCCTCCCTACGACCCCTCATCAGCTTGCACAGAGAATTGCCTACAGAAAGCACGGCCGGCCGGCCTCTCCCGCTGCACAGCAGTCCGGGCGCCAGGGGCACAGGGCAGCCACCTGCAGAGCTCCTTAAAATTCTGATGCCAGAGCCTCACCCCAGCCACACCCCAGCACCTGGGGGGACCCAGGCACCCCGGGGACTCCAATGGGCAGCCACAGGGAGCCTCTGACTGAGGAAACCCAAATGTGTGTGTGTTAAAGCTCCCGAGGTGGTTGCAATGCCCTCCAGGCACCCGCTGTATGACAGGCACTGCGCTGGCACTAGGCTGGGCATCGGGGCAGAGCAGAGAATAGGCCATCAGAATCTAACTGCAAATGGTCAGTAGCGCCACCAGGCCCCTGGAAAAGGGAGTGACATGAAGACTAACAGAAGGGACTCCTTGAGGGGCCGGGGGACACTTGAGCTGACCCTGAAGGACAGGGGCTGAGGAAAGAGCATTCCGGGAGGTGGAACAGCCAGGCAAGGGCCCTGCGCAGGGAAGCGCCCAGGAGGAGGAAGCGGCCAGCGTGACTGGGAGCCCAGGTGAGGACGGGGAGGTGTGACATGGGACCAGGCTGGCCATGCAGCCCTGACAGGGATTCAGGCTGAACTCCGGGCTCTGGTCTTCAT
Source organism: Myotis yumanensis (assembly GCF_028538775.1). NCBI lineage: Eukaryota > Metazoa > Chordata > Mammalia > Chiroptera > Vespertilionidae > Myotis > Myotis yumanensis. The sequence goes on along the minus strand of NW_027223755.1, from coordinate 107,485,391 downwards.
TCTCTGCCGTTCTTACAGCCGCCTTGGCCAGGAGCAGGAGGCTAAAGAGACGCATCCTCAGCTGGGATGCCTGCCCAGGCCTCGACGCGGCCCAACAGAGGCCGTGGCCCCTCAGAAAGTGACCCTCACCGCTTCTGGCCCGGGCTCCTCTGCCCCACTGCAGCCCCGCCATCAGTGTAACCAGCGCCAGGAGACCATTGTTGCCTCACCCCACACCCGCACCTCACAAACCCCATCACCATGGCAACCAGGCCAGCCAATCAGAGCGCTCTGTTTTGAAAGGGAGCCTTATACGTTGAGCCTCCCCTCCCAGGACAAGCACACCCAACATCCAGAGGCCTCCCCGGGCTCCTTCCCTCTGGATAAGCCAGCTCAGCTGCCCCCCACTTTCCTCCAGGACAGGAAAGGGGACTCTTGTGGCTGGAATGGCCAGGGCCAAGATGTAAGCCTACAGCCACCCTACCCAGAGCGCCAGCCACCCCTGCTGCCACGCCATGACACAGGAGCCACCCCGGAGCCCCTGAAAGTCCCCGGCAGTAACCTGGGACCAGCCTGGAGCAGCGGGAGCAGTGACAGCAGCGACAGCAGCTTGCGGAGCGTGAGACACGGCAGCCTGAAGAAGAGTGGCCACATCAGCCAGCTGAGCAGTGGGTACTCGGGGGACGAGGAGAACAGCGAGGTCAGCCTGGTGGGCGGCAACCGCACCGTGCAGTTGAATAGAAGACGCGGAACCCAAGCGGTGGGCACCCAGACCAGCCAGCTGTGCACCACCTACCGCCCCGACCAGCTGAAGAGCCCGGCGGCCAGCCCAGCCCAAAGCGCCCGGCAGCCTGGAGGGGAAACGTGAGACCGGCCCGCCCGGCAGCACCCCCGACAGCAGGGCCAGCAGCCTGACCAGCCTCGGCTTCATCAGCCCGGGCAGCAGCTTCCTGACCTACCAGGTGAGCGGGCTCACCGTGTGCGGTTCCCTGGGCAGCCTGCCCCCTAGCCACGCCGGCAGCTGCCAGAGCGTCCGCGTGGACAGCCCCGTGCAGAGCGGGCCGCAGAGCACCACGGGCCCGCAGGAGGACAAGGCTGGGGATAGCGGCGGGGACAGCGCCAAAGCCAGCGACCAGGTCGCCGAGGAGAAGCAGCCCGCCCAGACGCCAGGGCCTCTACGCGAAAGCCCTCGGGAAACGCAGATGTGACGTCACCGGAGGGCTCTGTCGGAACAAGGAGGGACCAGGCCACACACCATCGCAGACCCGAGTTCAGGCCCCTGGGCCTTGGCATGTGCATTCCTCTGCCTGGACAGGAAGTGCACACTGGCTGTGCCGGGACCAGCGAGAAGCAGCGCCATCTGCAGAGCAGCGGGAGGGTCATGTGCAGCAGGAACCAGTGATGGCGAGTGCCACCCTCACCGAGCATGGCCCTGAGGCCCCGCCGGGAAAACCGCTGCCGAGGGAAGGCGGGGCCGGCTGTGTCCGGACCCCCGTGGCAATGACCTCAGCCCTCGAACACCAGTGAGTGACAGGCCGTTCCTCACCGGACCCACCAAAGGCAGAGCCGTCGCCTGGGACGGGCATTATCAGTGTCAAGTGCCAGCTCTGTTAAGACCCACCAGCAGCTCTGGCGACTCCGCCCTGAGCGATGGCGCCTGCAGCTGGCGCTCAGAAGGAACAAACACCAACCACGCACGCGACGCGAGGAGCATGTCCCGGGCTCGGTCCCGGCCGCGTGGTCACACAGCCAGCAGCACCCACACAGCCAGCAGCACCCACACAGTCAGCAGCACCCACACAGCCAGCAGCACCCACACAGCCAGCAGCACCCACACAGCCAGCAGCATCCAACCAAGTACTCCTGACGGCTGTGCCAAGGGAGCCGCACCCAGGGCACCGCCCAAGGCTGCTTCCCACTCATTGTGAGCACTGTTCCCGGGCAGCGTCAGCCGGAATCTGCCAGACATGCTCCCTGGTGTCCGCTTGGTTCTCTGGTGGACCCGGTAGTGCTGCCGATGGCGGGACAACGCGGGACACGTGCTGAAAGGTGACAGAGACCAACCAGCGAGAACGCTGCCATGGGAGCGCTCTGGGCCGGTTAGTGGCCGTGCCCTCGGGGGTGGGAGGCCTGGTCCCCGCCTGTCCCTTCACAGAACAACCACACAGCCCGGGGGGAGTGAGGGGTCCATGGAGCAATGGAGGCCAGAACAGTCCTGAAGACTCCACCAGGCGCCTGACGGCAGCTGAGGGGGCACCGCAGACAATAAAGGTGTCAGGAGAGGTGGTCAGTGTGTGAGTCTGTGTGTGCGCCCGGCCGAGGTTACGGTGACGTTAAGGTGACGGGGCAGGTAAGAAAGCCAACACCAGCAGGGCTTAGCCACCAACTCTGCCGCTCCAAGCTGGTGAGTCCCTGGGCAAAACCCTTAAACTTCCCAAGCCTTGGTTTCCTCATCTGGAAAATGGGAACGAGAACCCACTTCATACATAGATGGAGAGTCATGTATATGAAAACCCACAGGAAGTCCCTGGCAAGTAGCAGGCACTAAGCGTCTGCTTCCCTGTCCTCACCCGTCCATAAAATGGGCACGTGGTCTCGGCCTTGCTCCCCTCAGCACAGAAGGGACAGTGACTGGACCTGGAGAAGGGGTCTTCCCCGCTTTCCTCTGGGCAGAGTCGCTCAGCGGGTCCCGAGCACCCACAAGCCAGGCGGACAAGAAAAGCCCCGGCTCAGCGAGCCTCGTCTGCCCACGGCCCTGGGGGAAGCTCTCCCCTTAGGACAGTCCCTGCTCCCCAGGCTGAGAGAATGCAGGGTGACAGCAGCGCTGGACAGCTGCACACACAGCCCTCGGACCAGGGGCCGCCTGCCCCTGCCACCTCCTCCTCGTCCCCTCGCAGCGGGTGGCATCGTCCACTCCAGGTGTCCAAGCCCAGTCCCTGTGTCACACGGGAGCCTGCCCTGCCCCTGCCTCAGCCCACATCCCATTGGTCTCCGCCTCGACTGCTGACCCTCGGCCGGGCCGCCTCTGCCCAGGCCGGTGGCTGCTGGGCCTGGCTGCACATGAGGATCACCTGGGCCATTGACATCACCTGGGCATGGGGTGGGGCCCTGAGCTCCTGGGACCCACTTCCACCCCTGACACCCGCAGGGCCCAGGCAGGGGTGGGCTTAGGTGGACTGGACAGTGTGTGTCCCGTCTAAAGAGAAGCCAGAAGTCCAGAATCCCATGAAAAAATCTCTGATTTTAAATATTGGTCATGAATTCAAAATCCTTTAAAAAGTGGGGGTGGGCGCACGAAAGCATTTCTGAGGGAAGCATCCGGCGCGTACATCTTGCGGCTTTCGCTTCTACAGGGACAACAGCACAACCTCTGAAACAACACTCTGCTGGTATTCGTTGGCCGCGTAGAAACATTTGGACCCTCCACAGACCAGAGGGTTTGCATGGCATTTGGACAGATGGACAAACTGGCCTAAACATGTCCAGCTCGATGCCCGCTGCTTCCTTCTCCTGACCACCACACACCATCGCAGACCAGAGTTCAGGCCCCTGGGCCTTGGCACGTGCATTCCTCTGCCTGGACTGATGTACACGCAGCATGATGTACACGTAGTATGATGTACCTGCAGTATGATATACATGCAGTATGATGTACATGTAGTATGATGTACCTGTAGTATGATGTACATGTAGTATGAGGTACATGTAGTATGATGTACCTGTAGTATGATGTACCTGTAGTATGAGGTACATGCAGTATGATTTATGTGCAGCATGAAGTACCTGTAGTATGATGTCCATGCAGTATGATGTACCTGAAGCATGATGTACCTGTAGCATGATGTACATGCAGTATGATTTATGTGCAGCATGAAGTACCTGTAGTATGATGTCCATGCAGTATGATGTACCTGCAGCACGATGTACCTGTAGCACAAAGTACCTGTAGTATGAGGTACATGCAGTATGATGTACATGCAGTAAGATGTACCTGTAGCACGATGTACCTGTAGTATGATGTACCTGCAGTATGATGAACCTGTAGTATGATGTACATGCAGTATGATGTACCTGCAGTATGATGTACATGCAGCATGATGTACCTGTAGTATTATGTACCTGTAGTATGATGTACCTGTAGTATGATGAACCTGTAGTATGATTTACATGCAGTATGATGTACATGCAGCATGATGTACCTGTAGTATGATGTACCTGTAGTATGATGTACCTGTAGTATGATAAACCTCTAGTATGATTTACATGCAGTATGATGTACCTGCAGCATGATGTACCTGTAGTATTATGTACCTGTAGTATGATGTACCTGTAGTATGACGTACCTGTAGTATGATGTACCTGCAGCATGATGTATCTGTAGTATGATGTACCTATTGTATGATGTACCTGCAGTATGATGTACCTGCAGTATGATGTACCTGCAGTATGATGTACCTGTAGCACAATGTACCTGTAGCATGATGTACCTGCAGTATGATGTACATGCAGTATGATGTACCTGTAGCATGATGTACCTGCAGTATGATGTACCTGCAGTATGATGTACCTGCAGTATGATGTACCTGTAGCACAATGTACCTGTAGCATGATGTACCTGCAGTATGATGTACATGCAGTATGATGTACCTGCAGTATGATGTACCTGTAGTATGATGTACATGTAGTATGATGTACATGCAGCACGATGTACCTGTAGCACAATGTACCTGTAGCATGATGTACCTGCAGTATGATGTACATGCTGTATGATGTACATGCAGTATTGTGTACATGCAGCATGATGTACATGCAGTATGATGTACATGCTGTATGATGTACATGCAGTATTGTGTACATGCAGCATGATGTACATGCAGCATGATGTACATGCAGTATGATTTAAGTGCAACATGACGTACGTGCAGTATAACTCACCCTTTTCATGTACAGCTTTATGATCTTTGACAAAACACACGGTCGTGTGTCCACCACCACACACACCCAGAGCCAAATTGTTTCATCAGCCCCGAATCTCCCGTGCCTGTGGTCAGCCCTCCTCCCCGTCCGCAATCGCTGACCAGTTTTCTGTTCCCCCGTTTTCTAGAATGTTACATACGGGGAGTCACACGGCACGCAGCCCCTGAGCCCAGCTGCTTTCAATCGGCTTTCACATGCCTGGGAGCCACTGTGCAGCTCATGTTCTCGGCTGCTCCGCGGTCATGGCTTCTCTGGCTGAAAGCATCGTCCCCTCCAGCCGTCCATCCTGGACCCGCCCGAGCCCCACGTCCGTCTGTCCCCGAACGCCTCCCGCCCCCTGCCCCCCCTGCTGACTCTGCCCTGGGCGGTTCCCAGGTTGGGAGCTTGGGAAGCCGCTCCTAAAGACTGCCCACAGGACTTGGTGAGCGTGTGTTCGCCGTCGCCTGGGTCAGCACCCAGGAGAGGGATGCGGGTGGGCTGCGTGCTTAACCTCGTAAGAAACGGCCAAATCATCTCCTGGAAGCAGCTTCGTAGCGGTCAGCGCCTTGTCACCGTTTCAGGATTTTTGATTGAACTAACCCCCTGTTCATTATGTTAACAACAGAAGGTAGTTTGCATGTCTCCCATTAGTGACTCTGTTTCACATATGGGGAAACTGAGGCATGGGGCGGCTAACTCTTCGTAGGTTGTTGGCAGGGCTGGGATTTGAACCCCAGGCTCCCTGGTCTTAACTATTAAGCTCTCTTCCCTCCCCTCCCCCTGCTCCCCGCTCTGCGTTGCACACTCAGGGCCCCTCCAGACCCAGGCAGCAGGCTGCAGCCATCCGCGGGGCCCCCACTGTGCGTGTCTGCCTCCCTTAAGGGGAGGTGCTGACCTCCCCACTGTGTGTCCTCGCTGCCCACTTCCCCATCAGCGGCATCAGGGACTGCCCAATGAATGAATGAGCGAGCGAGCGAGAGGAGAAGGAAAGGCTGAATCGGAGGAAGACAGCTGGGTCCTGCCACGTCCAAACACCGGTGTGGCTCAGGATCTAGCGTTAAACATGGCGTGGTGTGCGAGCTGAGTCCACGGACCCACCCCTCCCCCACTGTGGGCCCCAGACACCTCTGCACTCCCCTGCCCAGCACGGGACAAGGCAGGTACTTGAAGTGAGGCCATTTTTCACGCGGGCACGGTGATTTTTTCTTTCCTGTCCACTAGCTCGGAGATCGGGGTGCAGTGGGGTTGGAATGATGGGTTGGCTGCAGGCCCTGGTGCCTAAATTATTAACTGAGCGGAGGAGAGAGCTGCTTACAAATGCTGTCTGTCCAGCAGACCGCGGCAGCCAGCCGCAGACTTCAAACAGGCCTGGAGCGTGCAGGCAGGAAGGGGGCAGGGTTCGCAGCGGGCCTCACAGGCTGGAGGCTCTGGGGCACCTGGGGTCACTCCTCCTGAGCCGCCTGGCCCAGCCTGGTCCCCTGGCCTGGCAGGAGGTCATTTCTCACACAAGCAGTGCCCGGCCCCTCTTCTGCCCATTCCCAGACCGGGGGGCGGAATGGATGGATTGCATCTGGTGACTGAGGTTCTTTCTGAGCCAGGAGCTGGTCGGTGCGCAGGACTCTGGTTCTGAGGCTCATCGTGGACAGGGGCAGCGAGTGGGGTCCAGGGTGGGGTCGCTGGAGGCAGAGCCTGAGACAGGAGTCCTGTGAGAGTTCCAAGGAAAAGGGGATGCGGAAGGAGGATGGGAGGGGATGGGGCTGGGGACCAGCCTCAGGCTGACCCTGTGGGGAGCGGCAATTGTAACTCAGCTGGTTCCACCTTCAGTCAAGGGTGGCCTTCATGCCTGCACAGCCTACGTGTGGGGAACATACCGTCCTGGTGAAATAGCTCCCCTCCAACCCAGAGCAGTTCTGCAGAGCAGGGACAGCTGTCGGCACCGGTGGCAACACCGGGCAGGCAGTCCAGGTTGGCACGGTGGCTCCACAGTGATCAGGAGCCCAGCCCCTTCCAGATCTCCAGTCCACCATCCTCATGGCCCAGGATGGCTGCCCAAGTGCCAGCAACACATCTCCGACCAGCACATCTCCGTCCAGCACATCTCCGTCCAGCACATCCCCATCCAGCAGCAAGGAGAACAGGGGTCTGGTGAAGGAGAGAAGTAAGGCTTGACCCTTCTTTTTTGTAGATTTGTTTAATCCTCACTCAAAGATCTGGTTTTCTTTATTGATTTGAGAGAGAGAGAGGAAGGGAGAGGGGAAGAGAGAGAGAGAGAGAGAGAGAGAGAGAGAGAGAGAGATCAGCTGTGTCCTGTACACATCCAGACCAGGATCAAACCCACAACCTGGGCATGTGCCCTGACCGGGACTCAAACTCTCAGCATTCTGGTTTATGGGACGATGCCCCAACCACCTGAGCCACACAGGCCAGGGTGTGACCGCTCTTTTTTAAGGAGACTTCCTAAAGGCCCCACACAACATGGCGACGCCTTGCTGTCAGGGACATGAGGAAATCTGTTCTTATTCCAGCAAGCAGTGCGGAGGAATAACTGGGCATTCTGTGGCGAATGATGAGAGGCAGGGAGGATATTGAGGTCGGCACCGCCCCGATCCCTTCTCCCCACCGAAGCTAACATGCCTCTTTACCTCCCAATGAGATCACCTTTTAATCAAGACCTATGTGGTAGCCGGCACGCGGCCCAGCCCTGAGCAGCACCGCCCATTGCGAGGAGTGTGTCTCTCCGAGGCTTGAGTCTGGGCTGGTCTGTGATGTGCTTTCCCCAGCTGTGGGGGCAGCGATGCCCGGCCCTGCAGCTCCTGCCCACACCCTCTTCGCTCCGCAGCCGATGCGTGAGCAAGCCCTGGCCAGCCTGTCATGGGTGAGACAGTCCCCGGTCCCCAGTCCCCAGCCTTAGTCAAGGCCATCATAACGCAGGCAGCCCCGCGTGACCCACCAACCCACAACAGATGCGTGAGCAGCACGGCCACAGCTGAGCCGCAGGGCAAAGCTGCTCCGACGCTGTATGAGAAATCTCCTGGTATTTAAACAGCATTTTCCACTTCCCCCCAACAACGCACTGTTCCAACAAAGCATTCCCGCAGGCCAGACTCACCCCGGGAGCCCCAGCGCGAGACTTCCTCCGGGTAAGTCTGCCCGGTGAAGGTGGGTCTCAGTGGGCACTAGCCGCCTTCCTACCCCAAAGCGGGCAGGGGCAGGGGCAGGTCTGAGCTGACAACGCAGAAAAGGGGTGGGCGGGTGTCCTCCTGGGGAACCCCACACCAGCTCCTTCCTGCCCCCACCCCTCAGAGCTCATGCGATGGAGGGACAGGAAGGTGGCAGCAGCGGGAGGCGTGGTGACCGGTGGAACCCAAGGCTGTTCCTGAAAGGATGACGCGATCCTGAGAAGGATTCACACCGAGGCCTGAGGTTTCCGCCAGAAAGCCAGCCCGCTGGCCCACCCAGCTCCCAGGATCTTTCCAAAACAGGCCCTGCTCCACCATCAGTGGTTCCCATGGCCCACAGGCTCAAGTCCAAACGCAAATGCCTCACCCTCAGGGCCCTCCAGGCCCCAGACATTTACCCACCCACCCACATGAGCCCAGGTAGCCAGGCGGTCCCACAAATGCACTTTTCCTCCTCTTGCTTTGGTGCTTTTCACAAACTCTTTCTCTACCTGGAACACCCTCCCCCTTTCCTTCTTTTCCTACCCAACTCTCCATAGGACTCAATCCAGGTGTCCCCTCCACCAGGAAGCCCTCCCTGATCACACCTCGGGCAGCGAACACCTTCTGCTCCATTCCAGCCTTCTCCACGTCTCTCTGGATTGCAGTTGTCCCTTACAGGTTTCTCCTCCGCTGGCACGATGGCCCCGGGGTTGGCACGGAGCAGGCACTCTGTGAAGGCGAGCTGAAGGGAGGAGGGAGGGGGCTGAAAACAGAATAGACTCGCCTACACATGCTCTGGGCTGCAGAGGCCTCCGTGTTGCTCAAAGTCCCTCCTCAAAGAATCATCGTCCACTCAGAGATGGCAGGACAACCACTCAGAGAGGGCAGCGTCCATCAGCGATCGCAGCCGCAGGGCAAAGCGGCCGCGAAATTCAAATCGGAACCCCTTGCATTGTTGGCTCTTATTTCCCTCCCCAGACGCCCTGCCCCACCGAGGTCAGGACAGCGCCCAGGTGCTGGTGGTGGCTGCGTGGGAGGACAGACACGGAAGGGCCATGTCCCGTGAATTATTCATCAGGAAATCCGCTTCAGGTGGTGTATTGGTCTTAGTCTTCAATTCCCCTAATGCCGGCCAAGTCTCTGCTGAAACCCTCTCAATTATTCATATTTCTAAAACAACAGTTTGTTTTCCTGCATCTATCAGCAAACCACGCCTCCTGGCCGGCGATCCGCTAGCAAAGTCCCGAGAGGCCTGGCTCGCTGGTGAGGCATTTGGGGGGTGGCGGGGGACAGGGTGCTGGGCAGCAGCAGCCACTGAGAACAGGAAGCCCCTCGGAGTCAGGCCCTTAAAGAACCCCTGTTGCCAGGAGCGCCCAGGACAAAAGCAACGACAGTGAAAGGAAACGCCGTTGCCATGCATTGGCGACTCGTGTGCCAAGTGTGAGGCTAAACACTTCCCTTTCACTTTGTTTAATTCCAACCAAACCTCCGCGGGGGTGATTTCTCACTCCCACTTCACAGACGGGGAAACCGAGGCCCGTGGTTCCACAGCTCACTGATGTGGAGAATGGAATTCGGACTCAAGTCTCTCTCTTTGCCTTAGTGGCCAGTGTGTTCTCTACTTAGACACAACAATATCCCCTGGGATTTTAGGTGCAGACAAGGAGGAACTTTCTGGAAGCAAATTAGGCTCCTCTCCAAGGGCATTTGGAACAAGCCATTGCTGGGCAGGAGACAGAAATGAGACGGAATTCTGGAGCTGGGGTGGCAGAGCTGGGGGACTCTGAGTCTCTCATTACGCCACCTGGGCTGTCCCCCGTCTTGGTGGCAGTGGGCGCAGTCTCCATAAGCAGTGACCAAGGTGTTCGTGTGCCACCTTGAGCTCTCAGACTCAAGCCCGGCAGAGACCAGGTGCAGGGGTGGAGTCCAGCAGAACTAGGACCCAGGGTTCAAGCCATGTCAGCCGGGGGGGCGGCCCACCTGAGCCACCTCTGAGCCCATCCCTACCTTTCCGCGCCTCGCTTTGCACACCTGTGAGGGGGGCCGTGGGCTACACGTCGGAGCCAGTGACCTGTGCGAGGCTGCACACAGCGAGACCCAGAAACGCCGGGGAGCCAGAGACGGGCATTTCCCAAAGCCCTGCTTTCTGAAAGAGAAGAGGAGGGACAGAAAGTAGCCAGATAACAGCACTGCTTTTCAAGGCTCTTTCGTTGCAAGGGAAGAACAATCCGCTCTAAACGGCTGAAGCGGAAGGTCAGGTGACAAGGAAAGGACCGGCTTACTTCAGACAGAGGGTCCCTCCGGCACACAGGGCACGAGGCTGGGTCCGTGGAGCCTCGTCCACCCCAGACCCCCCCAAGGCCAGGACTGCTCCTCTCAGGGCCACTTCCCCCCAGGAACACCGGTGGCTCTTACCCTGTCCCTTCCCGCATCTGCTGCCCTGACCCACTCTGCAGACTCCCTCCCCCTCTGCAGACTCCCTCCCCACCCCCTCTGCAGACTCCCTCTCCCCTCTCTGCAGACTCCCATCTCCCCCCTCTGCAGACTCCCTCCCCACCCACTCTGCAGACTCCCTCTCCCCTCTCTGCAGACTCCCTCCCCCTCTGCAGACTCCCTCCCCACCCCCTCTGCAGACTCCCTCTCCCCTCTCTGCAGACTCCCATCTCCCCCCTCTGCAGACTCCCTCTCTCCCCCTCTGCAGACTCCCTCCCCCTCTGCAGACTCCCTCCCCCTCTGCACACTCCCTCCCCCCTCTGAAGACTCCCTCTCCCCCCTCTGCAGACTCTCTCTCCCCCTCTGCAGACTCCCTCCCCCTCTGCAGACTCCCTCCCCCTCTGCAGACTCCATCTCCCCCCTCTGCAGACTCCATCTCCCCCCTCTGCAGACTCCATCTCCCCCCTCTGCAGACTCCCTTCCCCTCTGCAGACTCCCTCCCCCTCTGCACACTCCCTCCCCCATCTGCAGACTCCATCTCCCCCCTCTGCAGACCCTTCCCCTCTGCAGACTCCCTCCCCCCCTCTGCAGACTCCCTCCCCCTCTGCAGACTCTATCTCCCCCCTCTGCAGACTCCCTTCCCCTCTGCAGACTCCCTCCCCCCCTCTGCAGACTCCCTCCCCCCTCTGCACACTCCCTCCCCCCTCTGCAGACTCCCTCCCCTTCTGCAGACTCCCTCTCTGGCTCCTCTAAGAGGGAGAGGGACACAGCTGGCTCCATGATGTTCTGTCCTTTCAAGTGTTCAGCAGCCTGATCAGCCTGATCTTGGGTCTCAATTCCAAATTCTGGTTGGCCCAGCTTCCGGTCAGGTATACATCCCAGGCCAATCAGAACCACTGAGAACCCTGCGCCCCCACCACAATGGCAAGGCTGTGCAGCAGTGGGCACTCTCACAGATGCTAGAGGGGGGTGAAATGGCTCCTCCACTTTGGGAAACTGTTGAGCAGTGTATCTGCCAAAGCTCAACGCGCCTCTACCCTTTGGCCTGGCAATTCCGCTCCTGGGCATACACCCAAGAAAAATGAAGAACATACAGAAGTGTTCACGCAACCCCACACTGGAAAACCCTAACATCCATCGACAGTAAGATGAGTAAACTGTACGTTTTCTTTTTTTATCTTTATTGTTGAAAGTATTACAGATGCCCCCTTCCCCCAGCTTGGCCCCCTCTCCCCTGCTCCCGCCCCCTCCCCGGGCCTTCCCGCACTGTTGTCCGTCCATGGGCTTGCATATATGCATGTAAGTTCATTGGTCAAGCTCCCACCCCCACCACCCCTTTCCCTCTGAAATATGTCAGCGTGTTGCATGTTTCAATGTCTCTGGATCTTTTTTGTTCAACTGTGGTTTCCCTCCAATGGCCTGTGCGCCGCCGGGAGGAGAGCGGGCTGTGCGCACAGCACGGATGAGTCACGCGGTGCACACGGAGGGAAAGAGCGTGCACAGGAGCAGACATGTACGATTCCATTTCCCAAACACCAGTCCGTGGTGGCAGAGACCATAGAGCAGCGGTTCTCAACCTTCCTAACGCCGCGACCCTTTCATACAGTTCCTCATGTTGTGGTGACCCCCAACCATAAAATTATTTTTGTTGCTACTTCATAACTGTCATTTTGCTACTGTTATGAATCGTAATGTAAATATCTGATATGCAGGATGTATTTAGGCGACCCCTGCGAAAGGGTCGTTCGACCCCCAAAGGGGTCGCGACCCACAGGTTGAGAACCGCTGCCGTAGAGGGTTGTCTCTGGGGGATCTCAGCTGGGAGGGCAGGGAGACTTCTTGGTGTCCTGAATGTTCTCGAACACGGGAGATTTGGGCCCTTCACTCTCTGCACGTAATTCCCCAACAAAATCAGCCCGCCTGTGTCCCACTCCGCTCCTGGGAAGGCTGCAGCCTGGGCGCTCCCAGCTCCCAGCTCCATCCCGCACCTGCAGCGGCAGCACCGGCTGCGCATGCTCCCTGCTTCCCAGTCTCCCCGCTGTTCCCAGGGAGCAGCTCCTCCTAATGCATTTTTGATAAAAGAGCTGGGTTTTCCTTTGAAGCAAACACGGGAGAACGGAGCCCCTGTTCCCACCGTGCCTGCTTGGTGCTGCTCAGCGGAGCTTTGGGGCAGGTGTCAGCAGTAGGGCACAAAGGCCACCAGGCCTCGGGGCCAGGGGCTGCCCCCACAGGCGGGACCAGTCGCTCCGGGAGGGGCTCTCACACCTCGAATGTGATTCATCAGCAAACGCCATTGCATCTACCGTCAAAGTATATCCAGGTCTCCACTGCTCACCACCCCCCTGCCCCAGCCGCTCTCACGGGCCCCTGCAGTGGCCTCTGGTCTCCGCCACCCCAGCCCCTCGGTGTCCTCTCAGCACAGCAGCCACCCCGGACCCCCACCCTCCTCAGCTCAAATTCTACTTGGGCGCCCACCTCTCAGGCCTTCCTGAGCCCATTGCTGCCCCCGCCTGCGCACTCCCTATGCTGTCGCATTTGCCTCACTGGCCCCAGGGCCTTGGCACGTGCTGTCCGCCCCATCCTGGAGTGCTTGCTGCAGTCCAGCCTCCTTCAGATCACTCGAACATCACCCCAAGAAGCCCCCTCCACCCCACCGAAACCACAGCTCCTCCCCAACTCCATCCCCCAACCCTGATTCGTTTCCCCCAATTCCTCATGCACTGACATCTGACCTCTCTAGCCTCCTCATCAGTGACTCGCATGCTACCTCGTGCTTAGTAGGACGGCTCAATGTTTGGTGATTCCCTGGATTAAGCGATGAATAGCAGGTGGTGCGGGCCCTGGTCTAGCTCAGGCTGCCATGGCCAACACCGTGGCCCGGGGACCTACTGCACAGAGATTCACCTCCTCAGTGTGGAGGCTGGAAGCCCGAGCTCAGGGCCGGCGCGGTCGGGTCCTGGTGCGAGCTCTGCCTGGCGTGGGAAGGGCCACCTTCTCCCTGTGCCCGCACGTGGCCTGGGCTTGGTGGGGACTGGAGGGGGTGGGGAAGAAGGGGAGGTGGAGAGACCACTCTTCCTCCTCTTTTTTTATTTTTATTTATTTCTTTAATTATTGTTTGTGTTGGGGTTTTGTTTTGTTTTTATTTTGTTTTTTGGTTAATCCTCACACAAGGATATTTTCCCCCATTGATTTTTAAAGAGAGTGGAAGGGACAGGGGGAGAGAGAGGGAGAGAGACATCGATTGGTTGCCTCCCACACGTGCCTCCACCGGGGCCAGGGATGGAGCCTGCAATGAAGTAGCTGCCCTTGGCCGGAATCGAACCCATGAGCCTTCGGTCCTCGGCTGACACTCTAACCCCTGAGCAAAGCGGCCAGGGCTCTTCCTCTTCTTATGGGGCCACCAACCCCACTGGGTTCAGAGCCTCACCCTATGACCTCACTTAACTTTAATTCCCTCCCCAAAGCCCGTCTCCCAATCCAGTCGCACTCCCGAGCCAGTACTGTCACCTCAGCCACAGATGAAACAGGAGGCCTGAGCCCCTGCGGCCGAGGGCGCACGCTCAGGAGGGGCAGGCGGACTTCGGCAGCTCACAGCCCTGCTGGGCGGGCTCCGCTCCTCGCCGCCTCGGTGGGCGGGGGGAGGGGGGGGGAGTCCCTGGAGATGACCTCAGACACTGGGCAACAACGTCCTCCAGGGGACACTCACAGACGCATAGAAACTCAGTTTGCCAAGGGACCCATTTACCGGGTCACGGACTCACTAAATATTGTTTCTATTCTGCTTATGCAATTTCAGCAACTTCTGGCACAAGGTAGTTTGGGCAGCCTGTGAGGACTTCCCAAGTCCCACTGTAGCCAGAGAGGGGGGACAGCCCTGCACTCGCGGGCTGCAGGCTGCGGGCTGCGGGCTGCGGGCTACGGGCTGGGGGCTGCTGGCTATGTGCTGCGGGCTGCGGGCTTCGGGCTGGGGGCTGCTGGCTGCGGTCTATGTGCTGCGGGCTGCGGGCTGCGGGCTATGTGCTGCGGGCTGCGGGCTGCGGGCTATGTGCTGCGGGCTGCGGGCTGCGGGCTACGGGCTGGGGGCTGCTGGCTGCGGGCTATGTGCTGCGGGCTGCGGGCTGCGGGCTACGGGCTGGGGGCTGCTGGCTGCGGGCTATGTGCTGCGGGCTGCGGGCTGCGGGCTGCGGGCTATGTGCTGCGGGCTGCGGGCTGCGGGCTGCGTGCAGTCGGGGTCAGCGTGGGGCCGGAGTGGGGCCTGCTGAGCAGCACTGGCCCAAGCCGCTCCCGCGAGTGTAAAAGGCTGCGGGAACCAGGGCCAGGACAGGCTGGGCCAGGGAGGCATCGTCTCGGAGGTAATATTTAGGGCCGTCACCAAAACGCAAAAACCAAGATAAACATTTTAATGTGATATTTCTCAAAATTAACAAACATCCATGGTGAACCAAATAAAAGCATTTTAAATTAATGCAGGGCTAGTAACATGCTGTGGCAAGCCCTACTGGAGCCAAGGGCACTAATACTGACCCTGCCTTTACTTCAAATCTGTGGATTTTGTTCGTCCTGGATAGTCTTTGCATTCACTCTGACTTTTTAATATTGCACTGAACTATGACCTGTCGGTGTCTGCTTCACCGTTCTCCCTACTTTAGCACCACGAGAAAGCCCGCCGTCACATACGGGACAGTCCTGAGGCTCTGACCGGTGGACAGAAGGAGACCAGGCAGCTCAGGACACTGGGGCCCAGGGCCGACACCCCCGCGAGTCCCTGGTGTCCTCCGGCCTCAGATAGAGAGCTAGACTTGGAGCCGAAGAAGCCAGCAGCCCGAAAAGCCGCCAGGCACAGACACAAAGCCCGGACAGGGGACAGAGGGCAGCCCAGCGATGCAGGGAGAGTGCGGACAAGCCCCTCCACAGGCAGACTCTGCAGCTCCGGCTCGGCCCTCCCCTGCCCCTCGCAAGGCCCAGGGGAGCCTGGTCCCCACGCTCACCAGGCCGAGGAGGCCCAGCCTCCCCGCGGGGGTTAGAACTGCATCCCCTCGGGTGCTAACAGCTCCCTGTAGCCACATGGAGAGCCCGATTTCCCTCGGACAGTCATGGCGCCTCTCACTGTCTGGAGCAGACCCGGCACCCCCGCCCATGGTGGCGAGGACGTCCCGCCCGTGGCCGGGGTGTCAGTCAGGGTGGGTAGCGAAGGCTTCAGAAGCCAATCTGTGGGACCTGGGCACCAGCCCTGGGCAATGGGGAGTGTCGGTCCGCTCGAGCTGCCCGGGAGCGCACAGACGGCGGCTTAACCAGAGGCTGGAGGCCCAGGGTCATGGTGTCCGCAGGGCTCCTTTCTCCCGAGGCCGCCCCTGGGCTTGTGGCTGGCCATCCTCTCCGTGTCCTCAGTGGCCGCCCCCTGTGCCTGTCTGTGTCCTCGTCTCCTTGCACAGGGACACCAGGCACATGGCCCAGGACCCAGCTCTCTGCTCTCGTTTTAGCTCAGCCGCCTCTTTCAAGGCCACGTCCCCAAAGGCAGCGCATTCGGAGGGATGGAGGGTTAGAGGTCGGCCTGTGCCTTTGGGGGGATGCGGTTCAGCACCTCAGGTGCAGCTATTAGAGGGTGGCCAGTGGCACCGGTGAGGTTGTTTGTGTTTATGCCGTGCGGGCTGGCCTCCGGCCTCCCTGTGGGAACTGACAGCAGGTAGAGGGGGGGCAGGGGGCCTGGTGAGGAGCCTGTCACTGTCATCCGGGGAAAGGAATCGGGGTCTGACTGCGCAGAAGAGGAAGGCGAGGGAATTTACAGTCCGAAGGTGTCCCTGTCAGGCTTCCCGGAAGCAGACCGTGAGACGAGGGCTGGGGTGCAGGTGGTTTATCCGGGAGGCAACTCAGGAAGCACTGAGAGGGGGTGGGGATGTGACAGAAAAAAGGGGCGGACCAATCAGGTGCCCAAGGAGAAGTCACCTGGGCACCTGCAGGTACCGCTGGGGCCACCTGCAGAACCGAGATGGACGGCCACTGGAGACAGAATTGGCCCCTGAGGACGGGACCCCCAGACACCCCATCTCCAGGGGCTGGAGGAAGCCCCGGTGTCAGCGCATCGCAGGCCTGGGCAGGATGTGCACGCAGCCGAGGGCCTTTGCAGGGTTTGGGGCCAAGCTGCCTGGGAGTCATGTGTCCTGCATCTGTGCTGCCCCATCTGTTGCACCGGGGAGCCTGGGAAAGAACGGATGGAGGGCACTGCAAATAGAACTTCAGTTGTTGCCATGTTGTTGGAATTTTTTCAAGAATGTACGCATGGAAGAGAAGATATTTACAGCACACAAAGCCAGTCAGCAAAGAACTGGACAAAATCGTTCACATTTTATTAAGAATTCATATGAATTGGTAAGAAAAGACAAAATCCACAGGAAAAGGAAATGGGCGAACAACATGAACAGGCATTTCCCAGAAAAGGCAACTCCGACAACCCATGAGCATTGAAAAGAAGCTCACCCTCGTTGGTAATTAGGAAAATGGGAATGAAAACGGGAGGTCTCGATTCACGCCAGACAGATTGGCAAATGTTTTGAAGTAAAAGATGAGCAAATAGCATGGATGCGAATGGCAGGAATTCTCGCACGAGAGAAAGGTATGAGTGAACTGCTCAAACAGGCTGCATTCGCCCCTCGAGTTTTCGATAAGAAAATCCATGAGCGAGCAGCCAGACTCCCAGGCGCACAGCTCGATAAACCCTGAACCAGTGAACCAGTGACACAAATAAAAAGGTCCACAGTTCCCGACGCTGGGAGCCACCCTGTGTCCATCACCAGCAGAATGAGAAACACTGCTGTCGACCCACGCAAGTACCCCAGACAGCCCAGCCGGCGTGGTGCTGTCATGGGGGCACAGAACGAATGGCCAGCTCCTGGGAAGGAGGCACACCGCCCAGCAGGGCATGCGGCCAGGGAAGTGAGCGGTAGGTGACACGGGAGGTGCTGGAGGAGAGTAGACACAAGTCTACACTTTCAGTAGACTCCGTCTGGCAAATGCAGCCTCGGTGGAGGGGACACAATCAGGGCTATGGTGAAGTGCGGCCAGCGATGAGGGTGTTCACAGAGGGGGGGTTGCACAGAAACATCCCACCAGGTGGAGGATGCTGTCCTTTTCCCTGAGCTGTGCCCGCAAGACTGGCGTCAGCCATGGGTCACCTCTGAGTGGGCATCGTGGACTGCCCCGGGGGGAGGCTTGTCCGGCAGGGTCTCTGGGTGAGGAGGAACCTGTGAGGGATGCAGAGCAGGAGGGAGGTGAAACCTTTGTGGCTACAGCCTCTGAGGCTGAGCCGTGAGGGCGTTTGCTCCTGCAGGTTGCACAGGCCCTGGTGGCTGGGTCAGAGCAGGGAGCGGGAGGGGAAGGACTGGCATCAGCCAGCCCCACCCGCTCCTTTCCACCCCCAGGTCTGGCCCCACCAAGTTGCTGTCTAAGCCAGAGCCACACCCAGGCCCCTGGCACTCAGGAAGACGGACAGGAAGACAGGCCCGCTGTCCCCATCTTCATTCTAGGAACTTCACAGATTTCCGGGAGGGGTCTGGGAGCTCTCTTGTTCTCTCTATTGCTTTCTGAGGATTCCTGGGCCCCTGTGTGGAGCCTGCGTGGAGCCTGAACTCTGTCTGCTCCACTGGGCAGCCTTAAACCAGGAGCTGTCGGAAAGGGAATCCACAGAGAAGAAGAGTCAGAGCCAGGGTCCTCGGGCCCAAGAGGGGCGTCTGAGGAGGGAGCCTGTGGGGCCAGCTCTCACCAGCAGGCCTGCCTGGCGTATCCCCCCTCCCCCTCCCCCCAGGGAGCTGTCCGTGGTGGCAAATTCTGTCTCCGGAGATCCACTGGGCCCATATTTCGGCTCATGGGAGAGGCCATTGATTGCAGGGACATCTTTATGGGCCACTAAGAAAGAAAAAACGCCACCAATTAAACAGGACACGCTGCTTTATTATCACAGGGAGTTTTTATTTTATGTGCATTGAAAGGGCCTCTAAGACGTATTTAAACATAGATTTTTATTACATATGACTATTGTGCATGTATAAAACGGAAAATATCAGCACAACAATTTGGTCAAGTCATCCGACAACATCTTCACCTTCAGAATTTGACCTTTGTGAGTGCCTTTTGGCTCAGCGTCCCTGGTGTGCGCTCTTCACACAGTGTGGTCGTGGGGACATCGCCAGCGTAGGTGGCACCCGTCCCCTGGGAGTGCCCGCCCCTGCCCCAGGGTTCCTCTCCAGGAGACGCACACTCTCCGGGGTTTGATGCTGGCACTTTTTTAAAATCTTGCCCAAAGGTTTCGGGCAATGACAACTGTGTCACGTGGTCCCCAGCCAACAAGGACTGTGAGAGGCCATGATTACCAGACAAACCTGGTTCTGGGAATGTTGACATGTGCGTGGGGAGCGGGGAGCGGGGAATGAGTATCTTTCCATGAGTTTTATCAGCACCTGCCTTCCCAGGTTCTGCTTCTAATGTCATAGTAAGTCTTTGGTGGGAAAGGTGTGGGTTCGGATCCCCGCCACCCCTCTTCCTGGTTGTGGGGTATTCATCAAGGTGGGCCGGGAGCTGCTGTGGTAACAGAACACCCCCAAATCTCAGTGGCTTAACACAAAGTGTTTGTCTTTGTGCAAATCTACTCAACCTCAGGGCGGCCTGGCAAGACCTGACCTCTGGGTGCTAGCTGCTCAGCACTGTGGTCCCTCCACCCCACTGGGTGCATGGCGGGGAGGAGACACGCCATCATCATAGAAGGGTGTTCCCTGCTTCGGACTAAAAGGACACCCATCACTTGCGCCCACTTCCTGGCCTGGGGCTAGTCCTATGGCCCTGCCTCACCCCAAAGCCTGGGAAAGGTACCTTCTGAACACGGAGGGATGGGGAAAGCCCGGCATGTTTGCGCCCATAGTCACGTCGAGCACAGTGATGTCAGGCAGTTTGCTAACCTCTCTGAGCCTTCCTGCCTTGTCAAACGAGTGCTATGAATATATTTTTATTGATTTCAGAGAGGGAGAGGGAGAGAGCTAGAAACATCAATGATGAGAGAGAATCATTGATCAGCTGTCTCCTGCACGCCCCACACTAGGGATCAAGCCCACAACCCACGTGTGTGCCCTTGACTGGAATTGAACCCAGGACCCTTCAGTCCACAGGATGTCTTGTAACCCACCTACGTCCCTTCCTTCGATTGCAATGTGTAAATATAGATGTAACCCGCCATTCTCCGGAGCATTATCCCTATCCGTTGAGATTCTGCTTCCGGGCAATTGTGGACAGATTGGCTCAAATAAACTCACAAAAATTCTTTGCAGGTTTGAATGTTTTTGTGTTAACACTGCCAAGTGGTGACATCATAACGGCAAAAAGTTGCACGGAGCACCCTTCCCACCTGGAAACCACTGATGGAGCTCCCAGTTCCAGGAAGAAGGGAGGGAGGGAGGGAGGGAGGGAGGGAAAAAGGGAGGGAGGGAGGGGGGGGGGGGAGTAGTGTGTGGGATAGAGGGGATGAAGGAAGAAAGAATGGATGAAGGGGAGGAAAAGGTGGGCCCTAGGGCCCAGGGGCAGCCAGAACAGAGGGCGGGAGGGTAGCGGGGAGGACGGGGGAGGCGGTGGAGGGAGAGGGCCACACCTAGGGCTCCAGCAGCCTGGAGCCCCGCCGTCGTAGCACTCCCGCCTCTGCCCCAACGTGGACGCATCCGCAGGCCCTTGCTGCCCTCTGGCGGCAGCATGCAGCACTGCAGGCCAGCCAGGGGAACAGGCGCGCCCCGCCCCGCCCCGCCCCGCCCCCGCGTGTTTCCTAGCAACCGGCCCTCCGCACCAGGGCCCCGAATCCCGCTCCGCACGCGGCTGCAAACTTAAGCATCTCCTGCGCTGGCATCCGCTGCAGGGAAGAGGGAAGCGTCTCCCGTAGCTTTTTCCTGAAAAGACTTTTCTCTTCCCTCCTCCGTGAAAAGGATAACGAGGTGGGGAGGGAGAAGGAAATGGTTTAAGTTAATTTAAGCCGTGTTTGCCGCGGGCAACAATCCTGGAAAGGTTTCCCCCTTCTTTTTTTTTTTTTTTTTTTTTTTAGTCACGTTTGAAGCATCGAGGGAAGCTCTTTGCTGCAGCCCAGCGGCCACTGCTAGAGCTTGGACAGTCCCGGCGGAGAGCTGCTCGGAGTGGGTCCCTGGGAGGTGGCGCACCCAGGCCGCCTGCCACGGTCTTTGAAAGGGTCCCTGAAAGGGCGCGGCTGGTACTGGCCGAGGCTTCCTTCGCCCGGCACTTTTCAAATGCGGGCTCATGTTATCCCCAGGCAGCCACGGGCAGGTAGGAGCTGAGGCCCAGGGGAGCTCAGGGCACAGCCTGTAGGAGGCGATGCCCGGGTTTAAGCCATGAAGGCCCATCCAGAGCTCACAGGCTTAGGGCCCCGCCATCCTGCAAAAAGCGGGTGCTGCGAGGTCCCCACCTCCAGATAAACACCCCAGCCTCCACAGGTCCTCAAGACAAAGCCACTGTCCACAGTCTGCTGTCCACACCCTACCTCCCCCACCCCCAAACCTGAAATTCTCCCTTCAATTCCAGGGCTGAGCTCACACAGCCGCTGGAGCTGGTGGGGAAGTGTTGGGAGCCCAAGGCTGCAGGCCCTGCCAGCACCCCGATGGCCGGCTGTGTGCAAGGCCCTGGGCGTCAGGGAGGCTCCCACGGAGGCACCCAGTCCCTCCACACCTGTCTCCTACCTCCTTCCTCCATGTCAGGAGGCGTAGCACTGACTCGTGAACTTCATTTCACCCATCCGCTCACTCATGCATTCGGCCAGTATTCACTATGAGGGGGAGTGTGGAACGTGTACTTAGTGATGAAGACAGACGACAAGCAAGCCAACCAATGAGCGCACAAGATAATTTTGAATACTAAGAAGTGCTGAGCAATAAATGACACACGGTAACGCAGCAAAAGGCGGTGAGGTGGAGCCCACTATAATCAGTTTCTGTAACAGCACCTGGTACATTCTGATGTGCGTCTCCTGCCTGCACCCCTTTCCCCACCAGGTGTGACGGCCTGAAGGCAGAGACTGTCCTCCCATCCTGTGCCCCACCCAGGGCCTGGGGCCGAGCAGCATCTCAGGAAGGGGAGCCTTGTTGATCTGGTACTTGCTGCTTTCTGAGTAAGGGAGCCCAGACATGGCTGAGGCGTCTGCACCGGGCGCTTGAGCTTGACACTGTTTTGGGGAAGAGAGATCAAGTGATGCTCAAGTGCCCTGAGCCCTTGCTCAGCCCAGTCATTCTTATGCCTCATCACCACCAACCTTGCAACAGCCTCTCAGAGAGATGCTATCGCTAACCCATTGCACAGATGTGGACATCAAGGTAACACTTCTATTGAAGGAGAGCCAAGAACTGAAGCCTGGTTTCCACGCCATGCTTCTAACCACTGCTCTCTGCAGCCTGCCACCAGCCAGCGGGCCTTGCACTCCGTGGGAAGTGCCCTGGGGCAGAGAGCGGGTGGGTGTGTTACCTTGAGCAAGTCCTTCCGCTCTCTGAGCCTCCATTTCCTCAGGTCTGCAAAACCAGGCACTGACCCTGCTGGGATGTTCATTTGGGGGATTAAATGAGACAATGCAAGTGCCTGCCCAGCAAGAAGCCTGGCATTCAGGAGCAGGTTTTTGAGTTAAAGAATGAATAAATGAATGGATAAGAGTTATAAATGTTAGTTTCCTTCCTTGTCCCCCAATTCTGTAAAAATTGGGGAGACGGGGACTAAAGCACTTCTGCTGGGGCTGCTGCTCTGCCCAAATCCAGCCCCTAGGCGGTTATGTGGCCTGCTGTGCTGGCAGCCCCTAGGCGGGCACGCGGCCTGGTGTGCTGGCAGCCCCTAGGCGGGCACGCGGCCTGGTGTGCTGGCAGCCCCTAGGCGGGCACGCGGCCTGGTGTGCTGGCAGCCCTTAGGCGGGCACGCGGCCTGTTGTGCTGGCAGCCAGTCCAGGCCGAGCGCACTGGCAGCGCAGCCCCAGCTGGTGGCTGAAGTACCAGGCAAGAGGCCCAGCGGGTCCTCTGCACAGGGTGCTCCTAAAAGGCAGACCGGAGTCCAGACCCCCATCGGTGCCGCGTGCGGTGTGATCTCGGGCAGACCGCTTGTCCTCGCTGACGTCTGAACCCCTCACCTAAGAAGACGCCTGCCCCATAAGGTTGTCCTAAGGATGTTGTCCCTGAGGAGCAGTGAGGGGGCCAGGGGGCAAGTCCCGGGGGTGAAGGGCCACCACACAGAGCTGTGAGCTTCCCGAGCTTCGAGTGACCCTGAGTGTGAGGCCTCCGTGCTCCCCTCCTCGCCCCTTTCTCAGGGGCCTTGTCCCCCCGCCACCCCCCCAAGCCTCCGGAATTCCTGTCAGTCTCACCTCAGGTCACCCTGAGCCCAGCGCTTCTCTCCACCCTCCCTGACCCCTCCTGGCCCCCGTGCTGTCACCACCACCTGGACAACTAGACTGCCTCCAACTGCTCCCCCTCCCCTGGCCCTCCCCACCGCCACCCCACCCCACCCAGGCTCCAGGCGGCAGCCAGACAGGCTGATCCCAGGTCAGATCACCCCCGCCCCTCCCTCCAGTCTAGGAACTAAGAACAAAATGCACACAGGCACCACGGCTCTGCGCCTGAGGGGGGAGCCGGGTGTCCTCCAGACCATGCCCCTTTTTTACTGAGAGAGAGAGAGAGAGAGAGAGAGAGAGAGAGAGAGATTTGTTGTTCCATCTATTCATTGGTTACTTCTTTTTCTTTTTCATCCTCACACGAGAATATGCGGGGGGGGGGGGGGGGGGGGGAGGTATTGATTAGAGGGAGAGAGAGAAACTTCAATGTGAAAGAGAAACATCGGTCGGTTGCCTCCCATATGCACCCGATAGGGGATCAAACCCACAACCTAGGCACGTGCCCTGTCCAGGATTGAACCACAGCCTTTGTCATACAGAAGACGCTCCTACCCACTGAGCCTCCGGCCAGGCCATTGGTCACTTCTCGTATGAGCCCTGAGGGGGACCGAGCCTGCCACCTGGGCCTGTCAGGATGGCACTCACCCACTGAGCCACCGGCCAGGGCCAGATCACGCTCCACCCTGCGCCATCCTTACTGCTCCAGGGCGGCCTGAGGGGCCGCATCAGCCATTGCCCCTGGATTCTCCCCATCGGACCATGGGCAGCAGATCTCGGGGACGTGGGGGGGAGAGGCTGGGTGTTACTCCCCACCTTCCTCTCTTCATGGCCGTGGGTGGCCGTGGTGGGTCCCACTGAGGACAGCGGCTGGCGGCCTCCTACAGCCACAACTCCTCTGGCTTCCCCACTGCTCCTCCCGGGCCTGAGACTAGGGGCGGCAACAGGGACCCCACTGCTGGTCCCAAGGCGGCTTGTCGCTCCCTGTTGGCCTCCCTCCGCCCACCCCCACCTCTGGAACTTCCTTTCCCAGCTTCCGTCATCACCCCTGAGCGTGCCCTCTGCTCCTGCCTGGGCGGCGGCTGGTCCTCAGCCTCCCAGGGCCTCACCACCGCCTGCTCTCCATCCTCCTCTCTCATCACTACACTCTGGCCACACCTGGCTCCTGTCCTCCCTCCAGCCACCGAGCTTGTGGCCTCAGGGACACGGGCTCCGCTCCCATGTCACTCTTCAGGGACACGGGCTCGGCTCCCATGTCACTCTTCAGGGAGGCTTTCCTGGTCAGGGCAGCGATGCCACGGGACTGTGGATGGGAAGAGGGACGTGCTGTTTAATTAATACAGCGCCGATGGTGTGGCCGGCGACGAGCCGGACCCCTGGGAGAGGAGGTGAGCCTCCAGGCCCTGGAGGCATGAAAGGAGGTACAGAGGCTGCTTGGCGACTGCTCCTGGGGCGCTCGCCTGACTAACCAGTGAGGAGGCTCCTTGGAAGCTCAATAGACCCTGAGGCTATAAGCAAAGCCCAGAGCGATGGGGAGCGATCAGAGGCAGGATCCAGGGGACATACCGGGAGGGAGGAAGAGGAAGAGGGGGAAGAGGGTTGGGGGAGAGGGAGGAGGAGGAGAGGGAAAATAAGGCGCCCAGCTGGGAAGGAGACGAGATTCTGGAGGCCCAATGTTGGCAAAGGGCTCTTCGAAGGCCGTGTTTCCCAAGTGTGGGCACAGCCGGAGCCGGAGCTGGAGGCAGGCACACGTCAGCCCCGCACCTCGGTGCCTCGGCTCACTCTCATCCCTGCGAAGGTGGCCTGCGGCTGCGACGCTGGGACAGGCAGCCTCTGGGCCACCCGCCGGGAGATGCCACAGCCCAGGTGCCAGGGCCGGTCACAGGACCCACCGCTGGGAATTCGGGGAGCACGCGGGTGTGGGAGCACAGGCTTCCCACAGGGCACAGGCGGGCCCCAGGCACCACACAGGTCGTTTGGGTGCAATGGACAGAGCATTAGTAGCACCGATTGTGCAGCGGGCAGTGGTGTCCTGGCTAATGACCCCCAAGCCGTGTAATTACGAGGAAGTCACAGTGTGGTGGCGGCAGTCCTTCACTTCTGTCGCTGTAATCTCCTCTGTGGATTCTTAAGTGTCTGCCTCAGATCCCAGCTGAGAGAAAGCGGGATTTCCTGCTGAGCTCCCGAAACTGTCCTCCCCAGGACGGCCACTCGCCTGCGTGTCTCCACGTGCGGCGAGGGATGCCGAGTGTCCTTCTAGGACGGCAGAGCAAACGTCCCTTTTCAATAACTGTATTTATTTTTTTCAGTTGAGTCTATTTAAAGAAGAATATTAATTCTGTTCCAAGTCAAGCTGTATAGCACAAGTATTAATATTTATTTTAGAAGAGGTAATACATACTTCAAAAGTCAAAAAGTATTAAAGACCAGAGAGTGAAAACTGCCCCCTCGCCGCCACTCCCAGCCCCGCCCCCCTCCTGGGTGTAACGGGTATTCACAATGTGTATGACCGCTCTGCTCTTACGAACAGCACCGGCTGGAAGTTGCTGTGCGCGCTCCGCTCAGCACGCATCTGGCAGCTAAAGGCACGCCCATCCCTGCAGAAGGGAGCTCTGGCTCCGGTGCAGGCGCTGTGACGCGTGTGGTCCAGTCTGGTGCGTGGCCGCCATGTCAGTGGGACATGTTAGTGTCAGCAAAGCCCCAGCTCAGGGCACCTTGGACCACGGACAGTGTCACCTGTTCTCAAGAACATGTATGAGCACCCACTCCGAGCTAGGTGCCCGCTGGGCTCTGGAGCCAGAAGATGAATTTGACTCTGCACCTCAGAGTCCACAGTCCAGCAGCCGCTGCTCTGAATGTCTGCTGGGTGGCACCTCCGGAGTTCAGAGGCGTGTGGCAACCACGATGCTGATGGCGTCTGTGGGCCAGCGGCTGAGAAAGGCACAGCCAGGTGGGTCAGGTCTGCTCCCCGGTACCTGAGGCCTCATCGGGGTGGCTGGGTGCAGGGCTCACTGCCAAGCTGGCTTCTACACTCCCGGCTCTGGTGGCCGCTGGGTGGGTCAAGGACTGTCACCAGCGCACTTCACCTGTGGCCCCTCCAGGTGCCCTCACAGGGGGCCCGATGGCTGACGTGGGGCTCAGGGCTCCAAGGGCCAGCATCCTCGTGAGCAAGCAGAAGCCTGTGGCCTGCGTGACTCGCCTTGGAAGCCACCCTGTCCTCCCACCTCTAGCAGCCAGGACTCAGCGGAGGGGAAGGGGAGGCGAACGCGGAGATAACAGGCCGAGCTGCTGTGGAGGCAGGTGCCACACGCCATTCCTCCCAGAGGGGGGAGAAGGGCCTGGGAAAGCCTTTCGGAGGAGCTCACGTGTGGAGTGGGAAAACGTTACCAAAGGCTAAGCCTGGAGCGGGCGGAGGAGGAGAGCGTCCCTGGCAAAGGGCCCGCAGTACAGCGGCCTAAGGTGTTTTCAGGGGTGTTGCGTGGAGAGGGGAGAATCAGGCAGCGTATGAGGCCTGACTGGGGTCGTGGGCCAGAGCTGAGGTCTTTGCTCTCCCACCTGCTGTCTGTGTAATAACAAGGGAGCCTCCTTTTTCTGGCGTATAAAAAGCCTCAGGGTCTTGAGGCCGGTGGGGTTATTGTGAGGAATAAGTATGATGAGCCGTGGCCTGGAAAAAAGCTCTGGAGGCATCATTCACTTAATCATTATGAAAGTTTGGCTGAGATTAGACTCACCGAGGGCCCGTTAAAAACTGATGTCGAGAAAGTGCAAACCCTCTACTCTGAAAATTACAAAGCACCTTTCCAGGAAATTAAGAAAGACCTAAATAAATGAGTTGCCATCTTGGTACATGCACGAGGATGTAAATAAAGTCTAGCACAGGGAAGAGAGTCAATAATATTGTAATAACTACGTGGTGTCAGGAGGCACTAGACTTATGGGGGGGGGGTCACTTTGTAAGTTATATAAATGTCTAACCACTATGCTGTACACCTGAGACTAATATCATATTGGATGCCAACTGTAATTGAAAAAAATTTTTAAATTTAAATGCAATCACTATCTATATCCCAGCTGACTCTTTTTCAGAAATTGATAAGCTTATCCTAAAATTCATATGGAAATTGAAGGAGCACAGAACACAGTCTTACAATGTTGAAAAAGAAGGAAACATTGGAAGTATCGCACTTCCGAATTTCAAAACTTACCATAAAACCTCAGTGATCACGACAGTATGGCATTGGCATATATATCAATGGGATAGAATTGAGAGTCCAGAAATAAACCCATATATTTATGGTCAACTGATTTTTAGCAAAGGTCCATTCAATGGAGATAGAATAGTCTTTTCAACAAATGGTGCTGGGACAACTGGATACCCACATGCAAAAGAGTGAATGAAGCTGAACCCCTACCTCACACCACATACAAATATTACTGAAAATGGATCAAAGTCCTAAATGTAAAAGCTAAAACTGTCAAACCCTATGGGGGAGGGGGGCGGAGAAACATGAGAGAACATCTTTGTGATGACCTTGGATTTGGATCTTGGACATGATACCAAAATCATACGCAACAAAAGAAAAGCCAGATGAACTGAACTTCATCAAAATTTAAAAGTTTTCGCTTCAAAGGACACCATCAAAAAAGTGAAGACAACCCACAGGATGGGAGAAAAAAATTGCAAATTATATATCTAACTTGTATCTAAAACACGTAGAACTGTTACAACTCAATAATAACAACACAAATAACCCAATTTTAAAATGGGCAAAGAATTTCAATAGACATTTTTCCAAAGAAGATACACAAATGGCCAATAAGCACAGAAAATGATGCTCAACAGGGAAATGCAAATCAAACCTACAGTGAGAGATCACTCCACACCCATGAGGAGGCTCTAATAAAAAAGACAGGAAATGACAAGTGTTGGCAAGGATATGGGAAAACAGAAACCCTCTTACACCCCTGATGGGAAGGTTAAATGGTGCAGCCACTTCGGAAACAGTCCTGCCGGTCCTCAAACATGTCAGCATGGAGTTACCCCAGGACCCAGGCAATTCCACTCCTAGGTGTATATTCTCAAGAGAAATGGAAACATGTGCCCAAACAAAACCTGGTACAGGAATGTTTATGGAGCATCATTCATAGTAGCCAAACATGGAAACAACCCAATGTCCATTAGCTAATGAACGGATTAATAAAACCTGGCATATTTATATCGTGGTATGTTATTGAGCAATAAAAAGAAGCGAAGTACTGATGCACCCCATAGTAGGACTGAACCTTGAAAACATTATGCTCAGAAAAAGAAGCCAGGCACAAAGGACCAAGCATTACATGATTCCATCTTCATACAGTGTCCAGAACAGGCAAATCTGTACAGACAGAAGGCAGATTGCTGTTGCCGATGGCTGGGGGTGGGGAGGAACAGATGAGGGGTGAATGATGCCTCCGTGAGGTACTGAAAGGGCTTTTACATCGATGGTGGCAAACGTTCTCCTTTGCTTTTTTTAAATCTATGTGGGATGATGGATGTTAACTAGACTTACTGTAGTCATCATTGCACAATGTACAGCGGTCAAGTCACCGATACAGTGCTGTGTGTTAATGACGTCTCAATCAAACCGGAAAAAATGATGGTGGTGTTGGACGCACAACTCTAAATATACTAAAAGGTATTGAATTTAAAAAAAAAAAAAAAAAAGGAAGGAAGGAAGGAACAAAGAAAATAAATGCTGACGTCTAGACCCCATCCAGGAGCGCCTGCTGTGACGGGTCAGGAGGGCCAAGTGGGCACCAGAGTTTTCCCAGGGCCTGGGCAACTCTACTGAGCAGCTGGCTGGTGGCCACTGGGCTAGGGAAATGGGCACCGGGCAGAGAGAGAAGTGAGGAAAGCGAGCTCAGATGTGCACTTACTCACTGACTAACAAAGGTGGGTCAGGGTCCACCAGGTGGGGCCTCTGGGAAGGCCAGGCAGGGCCACTTCCACTCCCACACAAAGCATCTGCTAGGAGGGCGAGTGGCTGCACCCCCAAGCTCTGCAGACCAGCCCGTGCCCCTGCAAGCTGCAGGCCGCTCCTTTTCTGCCTGCGCCTGGCCCTGTGGGGGGCAGCACCCCTCTGGCCTCTGGGCCCTGGGACTCGGTGGGGCGGGCCTCCCTGGTCCAGAGACAAACACGTGGCCCCAGCCTGGCCAACCCGAGTGCTCCATCCCCTTGGACACAGTGACAGGCTCAGAGAAAAGCATGTGACCTAAAATAATTTGATAAAATTCTTTCTCAAGATTTGAATCTTGAATGAAGTGACACAGGACGGAAAGTGTAACAGCCCTTCATCCTGGTGGTGCAGCCTGGGAACAGCACTGCCAGCCCCGCCGCCAGGATGGGCAGCCATGGGCAGCGGTCCCCACACCCTGCACACCCTGCCCATGAAGCCCGTGTTGTCTGCACGTGTTGCTGGCTCTTGCTTGCAATGGCAGGCCCCACGCTCCGTCTGACTGTGCAGGTCCCCCCGCCAGGCACCCAGCCAGCCTCCTGAAGCGTCCTGTCCGGGTCCCAGGAGGTCTCGGTCCCTGTGTGCCTCTCGGCTCAGCGTCAATAGCAGCTGCTCAGCAGCCCCTCCATCACTGGGCCAGGAAGGAGGCCTGGCCTTTCCTCCCCGGGGCCCTGACCTGGTCCCACAGGCACCAGGGAAGAGACCCCGCTGGGCCCAGAGGACCGTGAGACTTGAGACAAGTCATCGCCATCGTGGGTCCTCCGTTTCCAACTCAGAAAACTGAGAGGCTTGGCCTGGGCCCCGGACAGCTCCCATTACGGAGGCGGAGGGCAGGATGCAGGACGGTTAGGAGCCTGGAGACGGCCTGCCCTCCTCGCTGTGCGGCCCTGGGCCGGGAACTTGCCCTCCCTCTGCTCCAGCTCCCTCCTCTGTCAAGTAGAAATAGAAACAGGACCCACCTCGTTTGGTTGTTCTGAGGATCAAATGACTTAATGTTTGTGCGCTGCTTAGAACAGTGCTGAGCACACAGAAAGCTTCAACAAATCAATGGATCACCAGGTGCCTCGCATCTTTCTTATTTTAATCCTCACCCGAGGATATTTTCTTCCACTGATTTTTAGAGAGAGTGGAAAGGAGGGAGGGAGGGAGAGAGAGAAACATCGATGTGAGAGAGACACATCAATTGGTTGCCTCCGCACCTGCCCCGAGCTGGGCCAGGGATCAAGCCTGCAACCCAGGTTCATGCCCTTCACTTGGAGTTGAACCCATGGCCCTTCCGTGCACCAGGCTGATGCTCTAACCACAGAGCCACTCTGGCCAAGACGAACCTCACCTCTTACTATGGGCTGTGTATACAAGGTCTCTTTTAAACATCACAAGAACACGGGGGGTCGATCCCATTATTACTCTTTTATAAAAGAGGAAACAGCTCTGAAACGCTAAGTGACTTATCCACGTTCCCACAGGCAAGGAGGGGAGGAAGCTGGATTCTTGCCCGTCTGCCTGGCTCTAAAGCCTGTGACTTTGACCCTCGTGCCCTTCGAGCCCTGACATGCTCAGCCTGCTTCCCAACGTGTCACCACTGATGGGACATAACATGGTTGTAAGTCATATGGGATCAAGCAGTGTTGCTCTTTAATGTCATGCATTTATTTTCATGGTTACCTCTTGCTCATGGCAAGTAAAGGCGGGCTTTCCATCTCCTCAAATTTACTTAAGGAAAAGGTTAAGTCCATGCTGGTACTAAGTAGTGTGGTGGACATCATGATTGTTGGCAATCTGTGCTGGGGCAGGAGTGTAATTTCTGCCCGTTGACATCAAGCCCGGTTCCATGTTAAGAGCAGACACATGGTTCGTCATATTGTGTTTTCTCTGCCCTTCAGCCTGGGTCCTGGAGGGCAGGTGACATGCAGCAGGGGCACAGCCAGCCCGTGATGGCCACGCAGCACAGGAAAGAAAGGTACCCCTTTCCTGAGGCACTGAGATTTGGGGATTGTTTGTTACCACAGCATAACCCAGCCTGTCCTGACTGATACCAGTAGTAAGTAAATAAAAGTGCAGGTGGCAACAAGAAAAGGTGAAAGTCATGAAGATGACATTGGAATGAGTGATGGGAGTTTGGGGCTCAGGATCTACCAGGTAAGGAGAGTGGAGAGTAGCCATTCTGCTCTTCTCGCGGCCCCACCGGCCACAGGCTCCGCAGGTCCAGCTTGGGGCAGAGGGAACCAGGATCTCACAAGCATGTCCCCTTTAATTGGTCTGAAGGGTTTGTTACTGAGCAAAACCTGTCCTGTCCTGACTGATGCACCCCACACGCTAGTCCTAAGGTTGCACTCCACACCCCGTCTCTGGATGAAGAGGGCGGGTCCTTTACTCCCTGAAGCGGAGAGAGGGAACGGCTCTCAGGACGGCTTCTCACCGTGAAGACATCTCCCTCACAGTCCTGGGCCTCCTCTCATCCTCACGCCTTTTCTATTTCCGACGTCGGTCCGAGGGGATGGGGAGCTGTGGCACCTTTTCCAACCATCACCCTTGACAGGGAATTGGCACCTCACTTTGAAACCACACGCCTGTCTTATCTCGGTGTCTAACTGAAACCTCCGTTTTCTTTTTTCTTTTCTTTTTCTTTTTAATATGTTTTATTGATTTTTATAGAGAGGAAGGGAGAGGGATAGAGAGTTAGAAACACCGATGAGAGAGAAACATCGATCAGCTGCCTCCTGCACACTCCCTACTAGGGATGTGCCCACAACCAAGGTACATGCCCTTGACCGGAATCAAACCCAGGACCCTTCAGTCTGCAGGCCGACGCTCCATCCACTGAGCCAAACCAGTCAGGGCTGAGACCTCAGTTTTGACACCCTGTTACAAAGACTGTGTGCAGATAACAAGACGAAATGCTAGCCATCACTATTCTGGGAGCAAAGTTCTGCTAAGCAAGTAACATGATCACCTTGAATCCTTCGAGCGATTCTTCGAGAGAAGCTAACTCTTGTTCTGATCCCCACTTACAGACGAGGACATGGAGGCGCAGTGAGGTAAGGGCCATGGCCACACCCTAGGAAGCAGCAGAACCGGGATTGGAATGGACGTCAGGCTGGTGCCAAAGGCCCTGCTGTTACGACGTGTCCCCCTCCCAACCCTGCAGTCCTTTAGTAACAGGAGACTGAAGCCCCCTGATGCCACGCGTGTACCCGCTGGTCAGCAGTGATAGTGACAACACCAATATGTGTACCAGGTCCCTGCCGCCAAAGCTGGTGCCTCCACTGTCTCCACGTTTGCTAGGCGCCCAGGGCCCAGTAGGGACATGGTAATGTCAGCACCCGCTTCCCTCCACAGAGCAGCTTACCCGGGGACCTTCCTCCCAAGGAGCCCTCTCGCTGGCGGACACAGCAGGCATACGCCAGGTTTCTTAGGGTTCCCGCGCTCCCCGCTGCCCATGCCATCCCTTAAGAAGCGCCGTCCGTCCTGCGTCTCACTGTCTTTGGAGAGACCGAGGCTTGCTCTCCCTCCTCCCTGGGCGCTCACTCCAGACCTATTATTCACAGTGAACTCATTTGTCCCAAACGCAGATGCAGGCGTAATTCCCCAAGAAGTCAATGGAATTTACAGTTATTTACCAATACCCAATTTGCCTTTTATTTATTTCGGGCCATATTTCCGTGGCAGCCTCCCCGCCACAGTGCCGAGCTTCATTTACAGCGCCCAGCCCCGCCTCGGCAGGGAGCCACGGGCCCCAGACAGGCCTGTTACCGATTAGAAAAGTAATTACAACACTGAACACAGCCTTAAATAAAAGCGAAAATGCAGAAGACAAGAAGGGAAGCAGAAACATCAGTTGGGAACAATGTTGCTTTCCCCAGACGTTTTGTGATATTTGCAGCCTGCCTGGTGCTGGCTCCCTCCCAGGCTGCTTCAGACACGAGGACAGATCCGGCAAGGGGGGTGGGCTGGCTCTGCCCTGTGAAGAGGTGAGATCGCCTGTCTTCCTGTTCACCTGTCTGTCTTTGTTTAGTGTCTTCCTCTAGTGGGAACCCTCTTATACTGTTTCTCAGGGGATGAATTAATGTGCTATATTATGACAAGTAGCAAAACTGAACCCAACTCAATGGGTAGGTTCTGGCTCATGCAAGACCATCAGTAGTGTTAGCTTCAGGCACAGTTCGATCCAGGTGCCCAAAACTTTCAAGAATCTCTCCATTTCTATCTCTTGATTCTGCTGCCAGCAGAGTTTACTTCATTCTCAGTCAGGCTTCCTCCAACTGGTGGCCGAGATAGAATCCCAGCTAACATCCTACCAGCTTAGCATTCCCAACAGAAGGGAAGTGCTCTCTTCCCTTAGTTCTGACAAAAGCTCAGGTTGGCCTTTCATTGCCCCATTGGGTCATATGCTGATCCTTGAACTAATCACTATAGCCACAGAGTTTCAGGCCTCTGATTGGCCTGCCTGGTCAGACTCCCAGTTAATGGCCTGCTATGCCAATCAAAGATTTTCAGAGAAAGGGGTGGAAGAATTGAGTCTCCACGCTACCCACATAAGGGGCCGTCAAACCCAAAAACTCCAGCACTAGCACAGCAATTCATTTTTAGCCAGTGGCACTTCAGTTTCAGTAAAACAACATCATCTCTCACACTGAGTACATAATATTAATTGAATTTTATTACTTTTATCTGTATTTAGTTTCTAATTTTTAGTCATATAGTTGTTTATGGATTTCTTTTGTTATTGATTCTAAAACATAATTTTTGTCACATTGTGACTCTGAAATTGGGATGCACCTTAAAATCTATAGCTTCTTACAATTACTATTGACAGTATGGCAGTAATTCTCTCTCCTGATGCTACAGAAAAAACAATGCATCTTACCATGATGGCATCTTAAATTCAGTGAAACAGCAGATGAAGAATGAGCTGATACCGAGTTTTGTTTGTAAGTAACTAAGTAGCATTAAAATAAAAAAGTTTAACATTTTATTATTATTAAGTTTTTATTAATATGGGGCCCATGGAATGTTTTCCATAAAAACAGTTTCTATGGTACTCAGGTTTGAGTATCAGTGGTGACAATGAGGCGGTGAGAAAAAGTCCTACTCACAAAAGTCAGTTTCCATATGAGAAACATAATCCAGCGCTGCACTGGACAGGAATAAAGAGACCAGCTTTGTAGCAGATCTTCTGAGAAACCATGAGACGCTAAACTGGGGGGATATAAGGGAAGATGCAGACATAACCTGAAGAGACAGGAGGCAGAATCCATCGGATTTAGAGATTGATTAGATGTGCCAGAGCGAGGAGGTGTGGAGAGGGGAAGGGAGAAGGAGGGTCAGGGATGGAGGGAGTAGCATCCCCAAGGTACAGAAAGGTAAGGAAGGCTGAGACAGTGTGTTTGTGGCCGTCATGATGGTGGTAGTAACAATGGTGTTGAAGGCTGCAGTGATGATGGGGGTGGGAATGGGGGTGGTAATCATGGTGAGGATGGAGATGATGGAAATGGTGGTGACAGGTGGTGGTGATGAGGCTGGTCTAAGTAGTGATAATGGTAGTGATGGTGACAGTGGTGATGTTGGTGGTAATGGTGATGGTGATGGTGATGGTGATGGTGATGGTGATGGTGGTGGTGGTGATGGTGATGGTGATGTGGTAGAGATGATGAAATAGTGATAATGGAGGTGGTAGCAGTGGTGGTGGTGAAATGGTGATAAACACTGGTCTAAGTACTGATAATGGTAATGGTGGTAGTGATGGTGGGTGTGGTAGTGATGGTGGTGGTTAATAATATAGTAGAACTAGACGCCCGGTGCACAGGAGGCCGGGGGGGAGGAGTCTCTCAGCCCGGCCTGTACCCTCTTGCAATCCGGGACCCCTTGGGGGATGTCCCTGCGGGATCAGGCCTAAACCAGCAGTCGGACATCCCTCTCACAATCCAGGACTGCTGGCTCCTAACCGCTCACCTGCCTGCCTGCCTGATCGCCCCTAACCACTCACCTACCTGCCTGATCGCCCCTAACTGCCTCTGCCTCGGCCCCCACACCAGGGACCCAGGCTTCCCTCCCTCTGGCCAGCCACAGGCACCCGGAACCTGGGACCTGGGCTGGCTTTGCCCGAGCAGGCACCAGGACCATGGGCAGTTTCCCCCGGGCCAGCCGTGGCTTTGTCAGGAAGGACATCTGGAATGATGTCTGGAAGACGTCCCGTCTATCCAGTCTAATTAGCATATTACCCTGTTATTAGTACAGATTATAATCATGTTATAACCAAGAGGACTAGGAGACCTGCTGGGGAAGATGCTACCTTCCCAGGCCTCGTGCATGAAATGAAAGTCACTCCGCTCCCCCATCACAACTGGAGGTGCCCCTCACTTTCTAATTACTCAATGGGAAACAAATTATAAGTAAGTGCTAGAACCAACGGGTTCCCTCACAGCAGGGAAATCCACTATTTACCCATAAAATATTTCAAGGGTTATTATTATGTAAACTGTGATTAATTAAATTCACAAAAATTGTTTCTGATGCATGCAAATGAGGGGGTTCCCAGCGGGTGGCACGGAGCCCTCCCGCGCTCTCTGCTGGAGGACGCACTTGTGGGAAAGTTACTCATCTTGTCTCCTACCTCAGGCGCTTTGGGAAAAGACATGAGGATTGGCCCCAAACGCCGCAAGACTCGCGCTTCCATGTCAGGAGATGCGTTTGGACGCTGGTTTTCCCCACTTGGGAACTTATTCACACCCTGGAGGGCCCTGAAGTCGGAGCTGAAGGAGGCAGAAGGGAGAATCCAGTCCAGTCTGACCACCGGCTTCTTCCCGGGCTTCCGGATGCCACTCGGGATTCTCACAGGCTTTCCCTGGGGTCCACGAGACCTGGGGCTGCACATCCGAGGGAAGCTGGCCCACAGTCTGTGGCCACAGAAGAGAGTAAAGGCAGGAGGAGGAGCCAGGCCGAGCAGCTCCAGGACCCACAGGGTTTGCCCTGTCTGTCTCTAGGCCTGCAGAGAGCCACCTGCTGACTCTGGGCATTTGGGGGGCCATGTGGGTCTCAACGTCCATGAGCACATGCCGGTCCCCAGGGGCCACCCCAGGGCAAAAGTCTTCAGCAAGGACCATCCTCCCTCAGCCTCTGAGTCTTCAGCACAGACACCTGCCCCTGCCAGGCTGGAGAGAGAGAGAGAGAGAGAGAGAGAGAGAGAGAGAGAGGACTGCCCCAGGGAAGTCCCAGCAAGATCCACACCCCAGGAACACACTCTCCGTAGTAGGACCCACCCACCCAGATGCCACCAACACCTGCCCGAAGGAGGCCAGACCCCGCTGTGCGCTCCCAGACAGCCTGGAAGTGTCGGCACTGCGCAGGTATCCAGGTGAGAACAGGAGGCAGCCCATAGGCTGTGGGGTCCCTACGGGAGCCCAGCCACAGCACCTCATTAATAACTGTTAGTGACCTGGGATCTTCACAACCTCAGTGCTGCATTGACCGGGTTAGTGCCATGGCGACGGGGAGATTCCCAAACCCGGTGGGCATCCCAGGCGCCGCGGGACCGGTCTCTCTGCTGAAAGGTACACGGAAGAGATGGACGTGGTAACAGCTGAAGCAGCATCAGAGGGTGCGGAGTCAAAGGCAATCCTCCCGCCTTGCTCACGCCCCCTCTCCCCACTTCCAACCCCCACTGGCGATGCTGTGACAATTCAGGGAGTGTCCCTTCCAGAGAGAGTCGTGACGGTAGTCCCTGCCGCCGCCTGCCCCTACTCGGAGACGCTCCGTGAAGACTTTCAACATCTTGCTCCCTTCACGTAAGATTTACTGGAGAATGTGTCATAACTGTATGTGTAAATCTGTCTCGTAGCTTGAAAGGCTAAGGATACTCATCACTTATTGAATGGACGTCCTTCTGATGGGCCTTTAACAAGTTATTAACTGCATCACGTTTACACCTCACACCTATCTCAGGAGACACCACGCTTTTCCTATGGAGCAACTCAACACCATTCAAAGGCCAAGTCCTCACACCCCCTAAAACAATTAGAGCAGTGGTTCTCAACCTTCCTAATGCCGCGACCCTTTAATACAGTTCCTCATGTTGTAGTGACCCCCAATTTCATTGTTACAAATGGAACATAATTAAAGCATAGTGATTAATCACAAAAACAATATGTAATTATATATGTGTTTTCCGATGGTCTTAGGAGACCCCTGTGAAAGGGTCGTTCAACCCCCAAAGGGGTCGCGACCCACAGGTTGAGAACCGCTGAATTAGAGCGAGAGTCCTTAGCCCGGCAGCACCATGGCATTGCCTGGGCCCAGCGCCCCTCCCGAGCTCTGGGCCACGTGGCCCACTCTTCCCCCACCTCCAGCCCCAGCTGCTGGCGCCTGTGCGAGGCCCCACCCATCGGTTTTGACTCTGTACTGAAGTTGCTATTCCTTCCCACTGCCAGTGTTTCCAGGCTGTTTATCAGGACACTCGCCTCTATGGCCTCCTCTGCCACTGCTTCTCTGGCGGCATTTTTGACTCCACTCGGGACCTGGGATGTAGCAGCAGCAGCAGCAGCCACTGGGCAGCAACGCTCTGGCTCCAGAAGATGCCCTTGGCCGCTGGGAAAGAGGAGGAGAGGGGCGGAGAGGAGGGAGACAGGTCTGGAAAGGCAGCGAGCTGTGCCCTCATCCCGACTGCACAGACAGCGTGTAGGACTTGGCTCCAGGCTATGTGCACCCGCTGTGTAAATAAGTCCTTATTAGGAGGCTGCTCTCAGTAGAAAGAATCACTGTTACTGAATGCCACCTGGATGCCAAAGGTAACAGACATATCACACCTGGTTCTCTCTGACGCATACAAGGAGGTAGTGTTGTGGGAAAACTACAGCCCAGAGGATCAATTTCTTTTGCCCAAGTGTACCAGTCAGCACAGCCTAGGTACTGCTGTGTGATAAACAGCCCCACGAGGCCCAGGGAGTGAAACAATGGGGAGCGGAAGAGTAGCTCTTGCTCACGTTACATGTCCGTCCATCGAGGGTTGGCAGTGACTCTGCTCCAGGTCTCTGTCTTTCATGGACACTCTACTCCGTCATCAAGGAGGCCCAAGATGGCAGCGGTGAGGGAGGATGCTGACCTCGGTCCTCCCAGGAGCAAAATCAGATACGCACGTACATAGGCAGCAATCACTCCTGAGAGACAGCCAAGCACTGAGTGAGCAGCTCCTGACAATAAACAAGAGAAAGAGACCAAACAGAGAGGCTGGGAAGCCACAGGGGCCTCAGGCCAGAGGAGCTAGTGGCACATTTCCTTCCCCTCCACTGGACAGGGCGGGTGGGGCTCTGTGGGTCTGCAGGGCCCCTGCAGCCTGCCCACGGTCACGGTCACGGTCACGGTCACGTCACCTGGAGCCTCTGCCTCTGACAAAAGGGGCAGGAACCACAGGGCATCACCACACCCACCTGCTCCCCCTGCTGGGAGCCACCCAGCCAGCAGGTTAGTGCCCCAGGCCCCAGAAGTGCCCACTCATCGCCCAGGCACAGGAAGTGTCTGCTTGTGCCCCAGGCACAGGAAGTGCCTGCTCCTCACCTGGACAGGCCAGAGCGGGCGGCAGGACATCTGTGAAGAGCTGGAAGGAAGGAACCTACCCAGCAAGGTTATCACTCAGGATTGAAGGAGCGATGGTTTCCCAAAAGCAGAAACTAAGAGTCCACACCACTCAACCAGCTTTACCAGAGATGCACAAGGGTCTCTATAAGCAGCAAGGAGAGGCCATAACCAGGAATAAGAAAATATGGGAGAGGGAAAAATCTCACAGGGAAACCAAATAGTCAACAAATACAGTAAATCAGACCTTTTAAAAGCTACTACAAATGTTTAAAACAAGTGTCAAGTTCAACTCAAACTGCAATGAGTAGTAGGAGACACACAACATAAAAAGAGATCAAATAAAACATCAATAACCTAACGCATGGAGGAGGAGTGAAAATGTAGTCATGACAGCATATGTTCAAACTCCAACACCTCTCAGCTCAGCATAGTCTGCTGTTGGCAAAGAGTGATGTGCATAAACCTCATGGTAACCACAAATCAAAAACTACCAAGGCCATACAAAGAACAAAGAGAAAGGAGCCCAAACACAACACTAAAAAAAATAATAATAAAACACACACACACACACACACACACACACACACACACACGTCAAGAGAAGAAGAAAGGAACAGAAGAAAACTATAAAACAGAGATTAAAAATGGTGGCGGAGTAAGTGGATGCTACACGGACACACTTCCAGGACCAAACTGAAATTACAACTAAAATACCAAAAACAAACAAACAAAAAAGCCATCCTGAATAACCAACTGAAGACCAGCTGGAGAGAAGCCTGCTGACCCAGGACGGAAAGCGGATCCGCACAGCGGCCGAGCGGGCTTCTTGCTCTAGATGTTGACGTGTCTGAGCGATGACGCCAAGAATTTCTGCCTCATCTGTCTGTTGCCTGAGGATGATGTTGTTACAGAAGGATGAAGGGTGACAGAGCAAAGAGATGACAGAACCTTGGATGCTTCATGACATTATTACACAACTGCATCTCTCCACCCTGTCCTACCTCTGGGCTTCCTTGTTATGTGACAATAAATCTCCTTATTGTTTGGGGGGGGGGGGAGAAAACTATAAAACAGCCAAAAAACAGTGAACAAAATGGCAATAATTACTTTAAAAGTAAATGGATTAAATGATCTAATAAAAAGACACGGGGTGACTGAGTGGATTTAAAAGCATGATCCATCTATATGGTGCCTACAAGAGACGCACTTCAGATCGAAGGACACACACAGACGGGAAGCGAAGGGATGGGAAAAGATATTCTATGCAAATAGAAACAAAAAGAAAGCTGGGGTAGCAATAGTCATATCAGACAAAATAGACTTTAAAACAAAATGTGTTTTTTAAGAAGACAAAGAAGGACATTACATAATTATGAAGGGGTGAATCGGAGAAGAGGGTATAACAATTGTAAATATATATGCACCCAGCATGGGGCAAATTGTTAATGGACACACAGGGAGAAATTCACACAATACGAGGATAGCAGGGGGGTTTAATAGCCACTTATATCAATAAACAGGTGATCAGACAGAATATAAGGAAATAATGGCCTTGAATGGCACCATAGATGAGATAGACTTAATAGGCATTTTTATGACATGTCTCAACAACTGCAGAATACACATTTTTTCAAGTACACACGGAGAAGTAGACTTCACTTCCTAATGGGAGAGGCACATTGCCAAGGGCCCTGCACACAGAACGGGAAGGATTTGGGCCGCTTTCAACCTACCACAGCGGTTGAATAAATGAGGAGGTGCCTGCGTGCCGAGGTGGAAAGGGGCTGACAAAGGGTTATGTCTAGGTCGAGGTCCTGAACACTGTGGGACTCAGGGAGGAGCAGGGGCAGAGGAAATTCAGCGGCTGGTACGGGCACAGCAGGAGCCAGGCGCTGAGCAGGCCTGTGCTCACCTGAAGCTGGGCTCTGACCAACTCATCCCCAAGGCCTAGGGCCCCAGGCAGCCCCGCGAGGAGGAACATGCTCCTGCGGTCCGCTGTCCCTGTACCCCCTGTGCCCCCCTCCCCCAAATCTGCATGCCTGCCTCTTGCCCAACCCCCGTCACGCCCCTGTGAGGCCCGCAGCTCCGGGTGTGCGATTGCTGTAGTGATTACTTACAGCCATTACATTAAGTTTTTAAACGCTCCCTTCAAATTGAACAATGTTTTTTCAAAGTCAACAGCTGGTTCACAGCTTGAATGCAACCGTTAGGATAAATTAAATAAAAAGGGTAATAAAATCACAGTCTAAATTTAATTTCTGAAGAGCGCATCGGCTCCAAAAAAAAAAAGCATTTAAAAAAATGCCTTTAAAATACAGCCAGAAAAGCAGAAGCTAATTCACTCCCTGATTATGTCAGCGAACGGGCACACTGGAGCGATTAGCCACATCATTGCCCTGGTCTGGACGAAGCCCGAGCTCACTCCCAGGGCTCCCCTGCTCAGCCACAGGGTCAGCGTGGGAGGGGTTACCAGACAGAGGACTTGCACATGCAGATGTCCCCACAGCAGGCTCAGGAAAAGGCCCCTGTGCCCTGACACAAAATAATGAAGATGATGTCGGAGACAGGCCTCCATCCCAACCCATCCGCCCGTTACCTGCAGCTCGGGGACCTGCGGGGCAGGTGTGTATTCAATACAGTGAGACCAGGCCTAGCACTGGTGATGACTGATAAATGTTTGCTACTGTCATCGTCACCATCAAGTGCAACGCCCCTGTTGACAACTGCCCTTGGGAACGGGTGACAGATGGCCCTCGAGAGGCCCCTCCTGGTGCAGGCCTGTTCCGGGTGCCGCGGACAACACTCCCAAGGCTGCAGGCCTGGGTCCTCGTGGAGCCACCCCCACCCAGCACATGCCACCTTAGCGGGTCCTTTGTCACCACAGTGTCACCCCCTCAGAACCTCAACACCTTCTTACCAGTTCCAGGGACCGAAATACCCCTCCAAGCACCAGCCCCCTCCACCTCGGGCCCCCCTTTCTGAAGCCAAAGGCCCTTCAGAAAGGCTCAAATTCCCAGCCTTCCCGGCAACCAAGTCCGACTCTCCTGGAGTGCCTGCTAACGAGCCTCCTGCCCTGGGAGCAGGACCGGGAGTCTGTGTCTCTGGCGGCGCTCTGCATCTGCAGCAAGGCCCTCAGAGCTGGGGGAAGCTGTGAGCAAACAGAAAAAAGACACGAATTAATGTCCCCGCAGCTCACGCAGCTGCCCAGACCTACCTTTGAGTCAGCTCTAATTTTGTTAAAATGAATCCTTTGTCGATGTTGGGACGTCAGGTGAGTATGACCCAGCCTCACCGCTGGTTACAGCCCCCGCAAGTCTGGGAGGCCGGCAGCAGGGCACAACCTTCTCACCCCGGGAAACACCCCCCACCCCATCTCGCCCGGAGCCCTGAAACCCCTGCGGCATGTTTCATGCAAATCTGCATTCTGTGACTTGGAAGGTGGGCAAGTCACAAGCACCACTGAAGACTCGGGTCTGAGCAGATTTTAAATAATGCAGATCCTGCTTTACATCCTCCCTCCAAGAAGCTCGGCCTTGAATAATGCACAGCGGCAGGCCTGACCCCTCCAGTGAATCTGGTAAAAGCTGATCTGCTTCAGGCAAGGGTGGGGGTGAGGGACCAACCACTTAATCCTTTGTTCCCCTCCCTGCCCTCCTCATTTTTCCCACAGGAACCTGTGGCCCAGGAGCTCCCTGGTGTTCCTTTAGCTTTTTAGCTACAATCTCTTGTACATGACTCTGCTGTCCAACACAGTGATCCACTCGATAGAAATCTGTTGAGCAACTACTGTGTGCCCATGTGCAGTGTGGACACATCCACGTAAAGCCACAGTGCAGGGTGGGCACACTGTCCACGGGGAGCCACAGTGCAGGGTGGGCACACTGTCCATGGGGAGCCACAGTGCAGGGTGGGCACACTGTCCACGGGGAGCCACTGTGCTGGGTGGGCACACTGTCCACGGGGAGTCACAGTGCAGGGTGAGTACATCATCCATGGGGAGCC
This sequence comes from Myotis yumanensis, assembly GCF_028538775.1. Taxonomy (NCBI): domain Eukaryota; kingdom Metazoa; phylum Chordata; class Mammalia; order Chiroptera; family Vespertilionidae; genus Myotis; species Myotis yumanensis. The sequence goes on along the minus strand of NW_027223755.1, from coordinate 107,442,903 downwards.
ACAGTGTAGGATGGGAACACTTTCCACGGGGAGCCACAGTGCAGGGTGGGCACACTGTCCACGTGGAGCCACTGTGCTGGATGGGCACACTGTCCACGTGGAGCCACAGTGCAGGGTGGGCACACTGTCCACGGGGAGCCACAGTGCAGGGTGGGCACACTGTCCACGTGGAGCCACTGTGCTGGGTGGGCACACTGTCCATGGGGAGCCACAGTGCAGGGTGGGCACAGTGTCCACATGGAGCCACAGTGCAGGGTGGGCACATGGTCCATGTGGAGCCACAGTGCAGGGTGGGCACACTGTCCACAGGGAGCCACAGTGCAGGGTGGGCACGTGGTCCACGTGGAGCCACAGTGCAGGATGGGCACACTGTCCACGGGGAACCACAGTGCAGGGTGGGCACGTGGTCCACGTGGAGCCACAGTGCAGGGTGGGCACGTGGTCCACGTGGAGCCACAGTGCAGGGTGGGCACACTGTCCACGGGGAGCCACAGTGCAGGGTGGGCACACTGTCCATGGTGAGCCACAGTGCAGGGTGGGCACACTGTCCACGGGGAACCACAGTGCAGGGTGGGCACGTGGTCCACGTGGAGCCACAGTGCAGGGTGGGCACACTTTCCACGGGGAGCCACAGTGCAGGGTGGGCACATTGTCCACGGGGAGCCACAGTGCAGGGTGGGCACACTGTCCACGTAGAGCCACAGTGCAGGGTGGGCACACTGTCCACGGGGAGCCACAGTGCAGGGTGGGCACACTGTCCACGTGGAGCCACAGTGCAGGGTGGGCACAGTGTCCACGGGGAGCCACAGTGCAGGGTGGGCACACTGTCCACGGGGAGCCACAGTGCAGGGTGGGCACAGTGTCCACATGGAGCCACAGTGCAGGGTGGGCACACTGTCCACGTGGAGCCACAGTGCAGGGTGGGCACACTGTCCACGGGGAGCCACAGTGCAGGGTGGGCACACTGTCCATGGGGAGCCACAGTGCAGGGTGGGCACACTGTCCATGGGGAGCCACAGTGCAGGGTGGGCACGTGGTCCACGTGGAGCCACAGTGCAGGGTGGGCACACTGTCCACGTGGAGCCACAGTGCAGGGTGGGCACGTGGTCCACATGGAGCCACAGTGCAGGGTGGGCACACTGTCCACGGGGAACCACAGTGCAGGGTGGGCACACTGTCCACGGGGAACCACAGTGCAGGGTGGGCACACTGTCCACGGGGAGCCACAGTGCAGGGTGGGCACGTGGTCCACGTGGAGCCACAGTGCAGGGTGGGCACACTGTCCATGGGGAGCCACAGTGCAGGGTGGGCACACTGTCCATGGGGAGCCACAGTGCAGGGTGGGCACACTGTCCACGTAGAGCCACAGTGCAGGGTGGGCACACTGTCCACAGGGAGCCACAGTGCAGGGTGGGCACACTGTCCACGGGGAGCCACAGTGCAGGGTGGGCACACTGTCCACGTGGAGCCACAGTGCAGGGTGGGCACAGTGTCCACGGGGAGCCACAGTGCAGGGTGGGCACGTGGTCCACGGGGAGCCATAGACAATGTGGGCATGTCATCCTGGGAAGTTTACACTCTGGTCTGCCCCACCCCCGGCCTGAGAAGCCGGCATCGTTATCATTCCTGTTCGAGATGGGAAATCGAGTCTCCCTCTGAGGTCACACAAGTTGTGCAGAAGCCACATGACCGCTGATGGTCTGATTCTCAAACAACCATTCCACCTCCTGGGTGAGGAGGACGGGGTCTGGGAATCATAGATCTGGCCAGACCCCATCTCATCTCAACCGCAAGTCTGCTGGGGGTCACTGTGACCGGATCACACGTGAGGAGAGCTGGAGGGGGGCAATGCCTGCATCACACCAGCGCCCGCCCTGAAGGGAGGTTTGGGAGGTATTTGGTGAGCACCCTCTTGCCTCCTCTCCTCCCAAGGATTCACATATATTAGAATTTCTGATATCAGAAGGCTCCCTAGGTAGCTTGTCGCTGAGAGGAAGCTAGAGGAGGTTCTGGGGAAAAGGCTGGAGAGAGGCAAAGGGCTCAAAGACAGGCCTCATGTGTGGGGCCACCGAGAGGATCTGCCTATCTCCAGCTTCGGCCAGAGAAATGTCCTTGATTATGGCTGATCCCTCCTGGGTATACCTGCCCACCTCCCAGGGAGCTCTCCTTCCTGAAAACTACCGGGAGGATACGCTGCCTCGGGACATTCCATGGCACCTCAATCCCCGCAGCCTAAGTTCCAAGAGAGGAAAAGTCCTGTCTTTTCGCCTTCTGCCATATCCCTCCTCTGAGGCAGCAGCTGCCTGCTTTGATAAGAAGGGAAGGGGGGAATGGGGCCGGAGGGGGGGGGGGGGGGGACTGGAGGAAGGAGGGACAACAGAAAACATAAAGTCACACAGTCTCACACCGCTTAGCGAGGGGAATACATGCTGAGAAATGCATTTAGGTGACTTAGTGGGTGTGAGCGTCCGGAGTGTGCTTACACACTCGGCGGCACAGCCTACTGCCACCTAGGCTAAAGGTGTACCATGTCAGATGCGCTCCAGCGTTGACTGAATCGCCGCTATTCAGCGTGTGGCTGTATATAGAATGTAATGCTGCCTCGTATACAACAGCAGATGGGGAGATAGAACAGGGCAGACTGGTCACTGGGACTCACTTGGGACCAGGCCATTCCTCTCTGTGGGGCAGGGGTGGTCAGGGAAGGCCTCTCCAAGGATAAGGCACCAGCTGGAAACTAACCAGGGAGAAGGCACCCCAGGCAGACGGAGCGGCGGGTGCACAGGCTCTGAGGGATGTTCAGAGAAAGCGAGGAGGCCAGAGGGCCGAGCGCAGTGAGGGAGGCCGATCAGCCATGCACACGGGACCACAGGAGTGTGGATGCTGGTGCAAGCCCCTGTGGAGGAGGGTGAGCAGAACAGCAGGATCTGAGTTTGTTAGCGCCCTCTGGCGGCTGTGTGGAGAACACACTATAGGGAGTGCAAGCGTAGCAGCCTGAGCAGTAGGAGCTATTGTAGTCTGGCTGGGAGGTGATGGTGGCTCAGACCAGGGTACAGATGGAGGGCCTGGAGCCCGGTGCTTGCATGAAGGCGTGTTTGAGAGGTGCTGCTGGTCACAGACACTGGTGTTGGTTGAAGAATAAAAGTAGGAATCTGGATGCCAACTTGTTTTTGCCTTGGGCGTGTTGAGTGTCATCTTGGGTCATTCTGTCAACTCTTTGTTCAACAACCATTTATTGAACACCTACTGTGTGCCAGGCTCTGGGCTAGGCCCTGGGAGGCTACAGAGATAAAAAATATAGTGTTGGTGCCCCTAAGTGACCGGGGCTTTCTGTAACACACACACCGACAATGTCTTCCCCAAATGAAAATCCTTTCAGTGAGTCAGCAAGTATTTGCTGAGCCCTTACTATGTGCCAAGCACACGTCAGCAGGGAGCAGGTAAGACGAGGCCCCTCTCATCACGAAGCGTGTATGGAACCGGCAGAAATAAAGCTTAAATGCATGCTGTGTTAGGAAGGTTGTGTTAAGAAACCGAAACCAGGGGAGAGGGAGGCATACTAGAGCTGCGACGTTAACTGGGGGTTCTGAGAGGTGTCACCGGAGAACAGATTTGAAAGAAGAGTGAGCCCTACAGACAGCAGATGCGAGGAGAGCTCCAAACAGAAGCCGGGGCCCAGAAACCCCGAGGGGGAGCACCAGCACTCGGAGGCGGATGGCTGCGGCAGACCCAGGGACGCAGGCGAGAGCAGAGGGAGTGAGGGCAGAGGAGTACAGGGCCCGGTCATCGGCGGGGCCTGTGCACCCTGGTAAGGACTTCATGTTTCACCCCGAGTGAAACAGGGACACATCAGAGGGTCCAACTTGCTGAGGTCCGCTCCTTTGAGCTACCCCGCTGCGCCCCCCTCCCCCACTGTGTCCTGGCCCACCCAGTGTGGCTGTGGTCTCTCCAGGGCTGGCAGCGGGATTTACAAGTCCCTTTCTGGGCTTCTGTATTTGGGGGCATCTGTTCCGTTTTTACTGCTTCTGGCTAGGGCTTTGGTACTCCTTCACAGATCAGATCACTGCCTCCCCCCCCCCCCCCCCAATTCAAACAGCTGGTTACCATTCCCCAACCCCCTGCTCTAATTGCCAAGGGAAGAATTAGAAATCAGTGTGTACAAGCAAACAGATGCTGTCATTTAAAAAACAGATCCATCCAGCAAAAATGCCCACTGAGGACTGAAGTGGCATCCTGCGGAGCGTGTGTCTTGGTGACATTTTTAATGGAAGCAGAAACACAACGGTGGAGACACTAATAAATTCCCAAGGAGAAAATGGCCAAGGACGGAGGGTGGGTTGGGCATGGGCCACTTTGCGGCTCCAACATCCGGGACCCAGAGCCACAGAAGGAACTCAGGGCTCCATCGCCTCCGGCCGCGCTTCTCCTTTCTGCTTCTTCCTACCTCCCCTGCCTCTTCACACTGTTACGACCTCAAGTCAGACTCATTCGTTGTTACCTTGAGAGTCTCAGAAGCGGCTGGCGACCCTCACTCTGGTCTCTGGAAACCACAGTGGCTGAATGCATCCTCTGCTGTCCCAGGCGCACAGGTAGGCCATATCCCAGCTTTCCTGGGAGGCCACTGAGCCAGAACAGAAGTGAGCCCTGCCAGGGCCGCCCATAAAAATCTCGCACATGAGCCCTCGCCGGTTTGGCTCCGTGGAGAGAGCATTGGCCCAAGGACTGAAGGGTCCTGGGTTCAATTCCAGTCAAGGACACCTCGGTTGCAGGCTCAATCCCCGGCCCTGGTCGGGACATGTGTGGGAGGCAACCAATTGATGTGTCTCTTTCATATCAATGTTTCTCTCTCTGTGTCTCTCCCCCTCCCTTCCACTCGCTCTAAAAATCAATGGAAAAATATATTCAGGTATGGATTAACCAAACACACACACACACACACACACACACACACACACACACAAAAAAAATACTCACACATGAGATCCATCCGCCACCCTCTTTCCCTGAAGCAGGGGTGGGAACGTCCGGCCCACCAGCCACATAAGGCCCTAGAAATTATTTGGTCTGGCCCCACCAAGGCAACCACAGACAGGACTAGAAATTCAATAAACCTAGGAGCTTCTTTCACAACAACATAAATTTATATTAAGCAAATGATGTTATAAATATCCAAATGGCCCCTGGGCTAAAGGAAGAGGATCTTGCGGCTCCTGCAGAGGGTGGAGCCTCAGTGGGAAGGAGTGAGGGTCCCTGACTGACTGCTCAGGGCAGAGCTTCCTGACCATCAGAGATGGTCTCGGGGAGAAATAAACTTATCCCGTCAGGCCAAATTTGGGGGTAGTTTGTTATGGTAGGGATCCTACCCTGACTAACACACAAGTCCCAGAATTCATTCATTGAGCCCATAATAAAAATAACACCTAATTCTCTCTTTCAGACATCACAACTATGTGGTGTAATAAATGGCATGAGCCCATTTCCAGATGGAGAAACTGAGGTTCAGAAAGATTACATAACCTGATAACAGCTATCATTTACTGAACTCTCAGTATGTGCCAAGCACTGTGCTAATGCCTTAAACACAGTATCTTTTGTATTCCTTATAAAAACTCCCATTAGTATTGCTATTATTTCTATTTTACAGATGAGGAAACTGAGGCTGAGATTATTCAACTTACTCAAGAAAGGGAGACAGAAGTGAGAAAGGAAGAGGAAGGGAGGAGAGGGGAAAGAGGGGAGAGAAGAGGAGGGAAAGAGGGAATAAACGAGAGCAGTAGGTTTCAAACTAAAAAGCTAATTGTGCCTATTCTTTCAATCCCAAGGAGTCTCTAATAATAATCGATTCACATCTTCAAATACCAGCTAACTTCTAATCTGGCAGAGAACTGGAGAGCTTCACACACCATAAAGGTTAAAACCATTACGTCAAAATAAAACATATGGCCGTTCAAATCTGCATTTATTACATCTAATCAGAAGAGACACGGTCAAGTACATGAATATTTTAGCAGTTTCCAACAGGCACAGCACCGTGCCAAGACCCAATTGTCACTACTCGGCACACACCGGCGTTGCGGGTGCTGACTGAGTGACACCCCACCCTCCCCTCTTGGCTCCCACGCCCAGCGGTCTCTCGTCCTGAGTCAGGTGCCATTTGCCATTTGCGTCCGCCTGTGAGTAGCACCCCAGGCACAGAGGGACTTGAAAGCTCCCTCTCACCAGGTTCACACTCTTGATTAGCGTCTGGGGAACCCGATAGGCAAAGGCAAGCTATTTGGCTCTAAAATCAAATGGAAAATTCAGATCTTTTCATGTAATCCTTGACTAATCAGCTTTAATGAAGAGATTTTGGTGATTGTTGTTTAAACCTCGGGACATACAGGGAACACAGGGGAATTAACAGAGATTTATGCTCTGGGCAAGTCCAATAAAGGAAGGCCCGAGTTCCCATGCAGGGAGCACGGTGAGAGCACAGTAATGTCCCCAACGTCAGTCATTCGAGTCCCTGCCCTGAGGAGTTTCCCATGTCTGAGTATCACCTCGCAAATTATTCATCTGGTTTTCTTTGAACCAACTCACCTTCTATTAGTAAATTTTGCATCATTCTGTACATGAAAATCCAGTATCACTCACCCTATTTAAAAGGTGTATTAGGCAGGAAAGGTTAGGCAATGCAGCAGGAACAGTTCAGGAGTTCAAAGGTTTAACCCGACTAGCGCTGCTTGTGCAGTGTGGGCTGGCAGAGGGCCCCCAGGCAGTGACAGTCTCAGGCCGGGCGAGGGCATACCGCTCAGAACAGGAGACGAACACCTGGAGGGTGGCTGTCCTGATTTTATTTCTTTTAATATAGTTTTATTGATTTCAGAGAGGGAGGAAAGTAGGGAGGGAGGGAGGGAGAGAGAGAGAGAGAAAGAGGGAGAAACATCAATGATGAGGGAGAATCATCGATCGGCTGCCTCTTGCACACCCCACACTGGGGATCAAGCCCAGCAATGCAGGCATCAAACTGTGACCTCCTGGTTCATAGGTCACGCTCAACCACTGAGCCACGCCGGCCAGCACTCACAATTTTAAATCTTCCACACACAGCCCATTGGCCACGAACAGTCACATAGCCCAGCCTCACTGCAAAGGGAATGGGACGTATGGGTGCACTGCCTTCTGGTGAGCAGCAAACATCTCTGCTGCGAAGGCAATGACCCAGGTAATAAAACAACAACAAAACAATATACATTCTACCTCCAAGGCTGTGCTGCAAGCCAGCTCTGGGCAGAACGTTCAGAAAGGAAAGCAATTAGCGAGTGTTACACATGTGTTAACGACAGTTCTAGACCAGCTGAGACTGGTGCCGACAAAAGGACGACAGAGAACTGATGCCCAGTGTGACTTCGTGTTGGTCATGTGCCCCTGTATCAACTGACCATCTTCAGGAAGAACCACACTTGGAGGTGGGAAGGAAAGAATAACCAAACTTCAGAAAGACTTTCTTTGAAGCAAAACAGAAACCAGACAGGGGTGAAAGGTGTTGTAAGTGACATACGAGCCCTTGGTGCACAACGGCACCACTGATGTGACAGATGGTATTTTCCAATGATGACACCGAGATATCCCCTCTCATTAGCTCTCCCGTGTGACAATGACAGACCCGCAAGGGGACGAGCCTGTGTTCTCCTTGATTCTGAGTGGGCCTGGGAGAGCAGCAGAGGTGAAATCCATGACTTCCAGGGCTTGTTTTAAAAAGGTGACACACCAGCAGCAAACCGCACCTGGTGCCCAGGTCTTCATTTCCAAACCACTTTCCAGTAAAAGGAACCAGAGCTCTTTGGAGAAATGGCTGGTTCTAGACGGGGCAGGAATTAAACATGAGTCCGGAGCATCTCCCAGTGGCAAAAGGTAAGGCTGTGCGCAGGCCCGCACACGCGCTCACACGCACACACACGCACACACAATGGGAGAAGGAAAGCGACATGGAGCCAACCCGAAAGAACTCCCAAAGGCCAAAGCTGGACCAATTCAAGCAACAAAATACATAATGTGCTATTGGACTATAATCCAAAGTATAAAATAAACAAGCATGAGTAAAGACTGATATAAATCATGACTGCATAAATAAATAGGTAGAACGGGCAAATGCCCTGTGCAGAAGTTCACATAATTCATGTGGATTCCTGCCCTCAGGGAGGGGGGCCTACCTCCCCACTCCTGAAGCATGAACTGTGCATGAGTGACGTGCTTCCTAAGAAATCCAGCATGGAAAAGGGGAACCTCCCAAACACCACCTCAGCCACGTGATCAAGGCTGGCGTCAAGCGACCAGTCGTGCTGGTGGTCCGTGCCCCAGATACGACCTGATGATAGGGCACTTTCCCTCTGGGGTCTTCTCCCCCCAACCCCACAATCCCAGCCTAATCATGAGGAAAACACCAGAAAGATCCCCATGTGGGACCTTCTACAAAATGCCTCACTACTCCTCATCATTATCAAGGTCGTCAACAGGGAAGTGGGAGAAACTGTCATAGCCACGGGGCACGCAGGAGACAAGACAAATACATGTGATCCTGGATGGACTCCTAGGACAGAAAAGGGACATCAGGCACAAGCGAAGGAGCTCCGAATAAAGCATGGGCTTTAGTTATAAAAAAGTCTATCAGCCTTGGCTCATTAATTGTGACAAAGGTACCACACTAACCTAAGATGACAGGGAAACTGGTGGTGGGTGGGGAGGGTGTATATTGGAACTCTGTTATCTTGACAAATTTTCTGTAAATCTAAAACTATTCTAAAATTCAGGGGTGGGGGGGGGCGATTTAAGCAAAAACTACAATTATGGGTTTAACAAATATGTTAAATGCAATAAGCTTTCTGAGCAAACAAAATTTCTGAGTTAGAAAAATCACAAAAATAAATTCACATATTTTTATTTTAAAAATTATTTTAGATATCATATAGTAGGGATCTCATTACTATATTTTTCTTAAATTTTATAAAAAATCACTAACTTTTTGCCTCTTGCCTCTTCTTCTAATGTATAGATAATCAGCCTTACTTCCTTTCTGGATGTAGAAGTGATATAAATAATGTATGAGAAATGTAATGTCTCAGTATTTAGAAACATGTTGAAGATGAGGTAGTGTGTGGTAATGCCACCACTTTTGTAACACTCAAAAGTATCTGTAAGCTAATGGCCAATTCCAAGGCTGCTGGAAATGGGGGCATGGGGAGTGGCGGGGGCAGGGGGGGCAGATGGCAATGACACTACAGGAAGTGAAGCCCCTGGTGAAAGGTTGTGATTCTTCTCTTGTATGAACACACTTCATCTGCACCTGTAATACACTTCAACAAGCCAGTTTTGAAAACACAAACAAGCTGGCAAAGAGGTGTGTTTCTGCCTGGTGGGCAGCACCCTAACTCATTGCTGATCACTGTGGAAGAGAATCGGGGGGTCCTGAGTTTGGGCCCTCCTATGGGGCCTGTCTGGGGTTCTAGAGGCCAAGGGCCCACCCTACTAATCTCTGCCACCCACTGTCAAGTAAAAAATAAAACTGGACTTAGTAAAAGGGAGACTTATTTGAAAGGATGATTGCAAGGGGGATGGGGACTTCTGCAATAGAGAATGCTGTGACCAAGGCCTGCAAGTGTCTTAAGGCTTAGGGCTCAAGATGCTTTCATAGGGAGAAGACAACAAGGCTAGAAAGGACTGGAAGTGGGAGGGAAGGGTGGCCTTATCTCAGGAGGGGCTGTCTGCAGGCTCAGGCTGAGGGTGACACAACGTTCAGGGGCTTGGAAGGAGAGAATTTAGGCAAAGTTTTGTTAACAAGCATTTTGCTCCAGTTGATTAGCAGGGACAAGCAGTTGGGCTAATCATTGATGAGACAAAGAATGGGAATTGGAGCCTGTGATTGGCCTTTTCATAGGTAAAGGGCAGGGGGAGGGGAGCATCTGTGACTTACTAAGTCACAGGGAAGGGTGATTCTTTGCAGTGAGCTGTTTTCTGGAACACAAAAGGGTGAAGGGTGAGGGAAATTCCTTTTACCATCACTGTCTTCCAGAAGCACGGGGCTCAAATAAAATTCAACGTTGTCACTACTCAACTGGGGATGAAAATTATAATAGCTACCTATGATTTTATTATTTATTAATTTTTTTAAACATATTTTTATTGATTTCAGAGAGGGAGAGGGAGAGATAGAAATATCTGTTAGGTCGGAGGGAGCCCGGGATCGGATACATGCGGACATGGGATGAGACAATGGACTTCCTCTGGAATTTCTCACAGATCTGGAATCTCTCACAGGTCTACGTGCCAGACACAGATACCTGCTTCTCCTTGAAGTTCACAGAGATCCCCACACAGATACTGACCCATTCCTGAATGTGCCGCCCACCCCCTGCGGCCGAGACTCCCTCAGTTGAATGTGTGATGATCCCTGCTGCGGGCACTTCCTCAGTTCAGGCCCCCGCCCTCACCAAACACCTGAATAAAGAGATGTCCCTCCCTCCCTGGAGTCGCGAAATTCACTGGCCCCACCTTTTGGGCCGGTGGGTCTCGCCCGAGAACGCAAATAAACTTCTCCTTTTTCTTTCTGATTCTCTCGATTCTCTTTGTTTTCCTCGCCGCCGCTTTCCTGGGCCACCTAACAATATCAATGAGAGAGAATCACTGATTGGCTGCCTCCTGCACACCCCCTACTGGGGATTGAGTCCACAACCCCAGGGCATCTGCCTTTGACCAGAATCAAACCCGGGACCCTTCCATCCTCAGGCTGACGCTCTATCCACTGAGCCAAACCGGCTAGGGCGTTACCTATGACTTTAATATTTTTACGTGCTCTGAAAGTGCCAGGTGTGTAGTAAATGCGCCATGAATATTTGTTAATCTTATTTACCTGAGAAACCCTTGAGGGCAGGGGTTGTGTTTGCTGTGTTTTCTTCGGGGCTAGTACAGTAGCTGGAGCCCACTGACCTGCTGAATTGGCCTTCAGCAAGCCTGTCTCCATCTGTAAATAAGACATGATCTCCACCTCACCGGGCTGTTGGGAGAATAACACAATGTTGAGGAGTCCGACGGGCCCAGACAATATCAGACACATCCCTGGTGACCAGCAGCAAAGACTCCCCTTGACATAATACGGGTTAGGGTCTTGTTTAGTTTTAGCAAGAATCCTGCTGGGTCCATTTAGTAAAAATCCCTGCCCTTAGTCTATCATCGAATTCCTCATCCCTCAGCCTTGATGGCTATGACCCTGGCCTTCCGGCAAGAAACCTGTGAAGTCGATTTAGCAGAATCGCCCTTACCCCGTGTTTCCTCTGTAATATTTCCACCCGCGGACCCGCCCTGCTCTTGGTGACAGATCTGCACTTGCTGTGTCCCATCGCCCTCCCCATCGCAACCCCCCATCGCGGTCGACCCCTGAACCAAGCCCGCTTCGTCCTCTTTTACAGCTGCCATGGGTAATTTAACACCATATAGGATCTGCTTCTCTTTTCTACTCGGAGTCCACACTAAGTATCAGCAGAACTTTCTACTGCCTCTGTCCAAGGCTACAACGGCCTGCGTCCCTGGGTTCCCCAAAACCACACCCCTAGGGGCGCCCCCGCTCAGCATCAGGCGGCCTGGCGGGAGGGGGGGCACCGGCCGCACTGAAACCCAGTCGTCACTCCCACCGGCCGCGGGTGCAGCATCCGGAGCTCAAAGTCAGCATCGGTCGCTTTCCAAAGGGCAGGGTTTGCCACTTTATGTCACCGAGCTCGGGCTACCCCGCTGTGAAACTCAAAGCTAAGAACCTTAGTTGTAAAGATGGGATAAACATGATGGCTGTGAAGCTGTCCATCGCAGAGGAACCGCAGGCAGGACCCACGTGGGAGAAAAATTGAAGCAGCCCAGCGCGGCCCCCGACCGCAGACCTTTAACCGGGACGGGCCGCGGCACCCACCGCTCCTCCAGGGACTCCGTCCGATTGGACGAGCTTTGAGAGTCCACACCCCTCGCGCGAACCTCTGACGTCTCGGGGGGGGGGGCAGTACGGACCAATAGGAACGAGTCCCCGCAAGACGCGACGCGGCGCGGACGCGAAGAAGGTCCTTACACGAGGAGGGGAGAACTGCGCAGGCGTTGGATTAAAGATCCAATCCAGAGAGGACAACTTTGCGCACGCGCCTTGGAAGGCTCGTCAGAGACCCGACAGAGCTAGCGCATGCGCTCTGAGAATGCCGGGTAGCAACTCTCCAACTCTCCAGACCAGAGCAACCTTGGGTAGGAGAGAGTAGCCCTGCGCATGGGCAATGAATTTATTTCAGAATTTTGCGTATGCTTACAAGCCAGGATGTTCTGCGCCTGCGCAGTTCTTGTGTCGCCTTGGTTTGACTCTAGTGCGCCTGCGCGGTCTTTTGTTTCTTACTCGTAGCTGCCGGACCAATCGGCGTTGTCTTGGGCCTGGAGCTCGGCGGACTGGGAACGTTTGAACTCCGGGGTTCCGAATGGCCCGCCAGAGATGAACCCCAACCTGGGGGGCAGCGCCGGGAGGGAAAGGGTGAGGCCTGGGGGAGGAGGGAGGGTGTGGGCAGGTTCCGCGCCCGAGGGAGCAGGTGGGGCCCGCGCGCTGGGCGCTGAAGGACCGGGCTTTCCCACTGGCCACTCGGCAGGAGCTAACTCAGCATCAGCATCGCGTTGTGCCCCTCAGGATGCGAAGGCCGGTAAGTCACCATGCTTAGGGGGGGCCGTCCAGGGGGGCGAGGGGCTGGGGTCACGGCGACAGAAAGAACCCGTCCACCCGGTGCAGGCAGAGCCAAACGCTCGACACGGGGATTGAAGTGGAGAAATACGGGCTGTTTTATTGATGAAGGGCGCCATCCAGGAGACGGGCGCTAATGCCCAAAAGCAGGAACTTGGCTATAGATTATTCCGGCAAAGGCACAGGACACCGTGGGTTAGGGGTTCCGGTTGTGCTGGGTGCCCATGATGAGGTGAGGTGAGGGAAATGAATCTTCTGATCTTGAGAGCTTTGAGGTCTTTTCCGGTCCGTCTGTCCGGTCTCACGGGTAAGTAGGAGCTGACCTATAACGTAGGTCAAGATGTCATGTTCAGCCTGACCGAGGCCGGGACTGGGACCCCATTCGGCCGGCCCGGCTGCTGCCTTCTGATGCCTGGGGGGGAGGCAGGGGGCGGGTCCTGATTATCCAGGGGAAAGCCTCGGTCTCTGAATATAGAGAGAGAAAGGGATGGGATTTCCAGAGCGAGGATTGAAACCAAGTCAGTCCTAAGGACCTCAGTTTCAAATGGTGCCCTGTCGTCAGGCTCCTTCCTGAGAAGTTAAGGTCTCGCTTGTTCAGCAGCCTCCGTTGAGTGCCTGCTGTGAGCCGGGCGGTTTACAGGTCCCAGGGAAATGCAGAGCGATGTGTTTGCCCTGGAAGAGCTCACAAGCTGGTATTAGAGAGAGACGTGTGAGCAGGTATTAGTGCTGCATGTGGCAGCTGCTATCAAAGACGCTCCAGGGCTGTTGGAACATGAAACACTGCCCGGGAGCCTTGGCGGGCCCCTGCAGGGGGTCACTGAGGGTGGGATAGGTTTGCCAGAGAAGAGGGATAAATATTCTTCCTGAACAGATATTTATCCTGTGCCCACTGCACGCCTGGTATTGTGCCGGGCCCTGGAGACACAGTGGTGACCCAGACAGATGGGGCCCTGCCCTCAGAGTTTATGCCCAGCAGAGGAGTCCATTGTCAAAGGACCCTCGCCCTGGCACATGAGATGTGTGTTAAAAGGACAAGTGTAGGAAGCTGCAGGAACCTACTGGGGACCAAGTCTGTATGTGGTCGCCCTCTCTCTGTATATATTTTCTAAATCTCAGTGGTTGACATGTTGGCCACAGGAGTCATCACAGTTTTATTTTATAAAAAGGAATTGTATGGATTCACGTGTCCCTCATGGTGTTTGCTGTAACTTATTTCTTCCTCCACCAGCACTCAGCCTGAGCTGGCGGTGGGCCTGACGGCAGAAGACAGCAACCGAGACGCGCTGGCGGGGCCAGGGGCTCTCTGGGAGGCCCTCCGGGCGCTCCTGCCCCGCACTAAAGAAGAACTGCGGTTGGACCTCGGTTCGAGCGTGGAGGGGAGTGTGGTGGTGCTGCTGCAGCAAGCCGCCGACCTCTTCTACGGGGGCAGAAGGAGCGAGTGTCTGCAGACGAGCGAGGCGGTCCTTGACTACTCCTGGGAGAAACTCAATACCGGGCTGTGGCAGGACGTGGACAAAGACTGGCGTCGGGTGTATGCCTTCGGCTGCCTCCTGAAAGCCATGTGTCTGTGTGAAACGCCTGGGGACTCGGCCACCATGGCCGCAGCCCTCAGAGTCTGTGACATGGGCCTGCTGATGGGAGCGGCCATCTTCGATGACATCCTCATTAAAGTCGCTGCTGTCCTCCAGGCGCACCTTCCCCCTGGAAAAAGGCCTGCCCAAGGTCCGGCCCCGGAGCAGCCCCGCTTAAAGGTATCTTGGTGGCATTGTCCGCGACCACACCTAACACAACCCAACAGCCCTGTTTTTCTAGAAGGGACAAGTCACCTCTCTGGCTGAAAATAGCATCTCCATCGACTTGGAAATAGAACAGTTCCGCCTATTTTCTCAATTTCTTCTTCCGGTTTCTGCAGAAGCAGTGTCCTTTTGGGAGAGGGAGGGTGCAGCTTCATCTTTCCTAAGAGAAACAGCTCAGGGATTGTGTGGGTGAGAGTGCAGCCAGCTCACCCATCTCTTTCAGCTTCTTGGTCAGCTGGTTGAAGTATCACCCACTTTCCTGGCTGCCTCTGTCCCTGTGCTGCTGAGTGTGGGGGAGATAGCACAGTTAGCTGTCTTCTGATCAGGTGACTGATCAGTCCTGCCCTGTAGATCCTTGCACATGTCCCTGCTGGTATTTAAGTGCACGTGGCAAAGGATGGTTTACTGAGACGGCTTCAAAGCCCAGTGCTGACACACAGACCTCTGGGCAGGTCTGTTCACAAAGAGGAAACATCTATAAAAAAGTGTGGGGAAATGTTCAACCTCATCTTGGTTTTAAAAAACAGGCAGTCATTTTTAGCTGTGAAATTATTAAACGAGCTTTTATACAATATCCAGCATTGCCAAGGGTGCCAAGAGCTAAGTACATGGTGTGTTCACTGACCTTGGAGAGGGCTGGGCAGACATATAGACCAAGGGACAAAAACCTGTCCCCTTTGACCCAGGTGTTACAGTGCCCTTTCCCATGCTGAGTCTGTCCCAGGGCATATGGAGGTGGCTTCATGGCCAAGGTGGTACTCATGGTGTGGGTGGTGTTGGCCAGTGGACATGCTAATAGATAAGGGCCCGAGAGCGCAGGCTCTGGAGCCAGCCTGCCTGGGCTCAAGCTCCCACACTGCCATCCATGACCTGTGAGTCAGGCAAGTGTCATAGTCCCTCTGTGCCCCCGCTGCTCCCTTGCCTGTAAGAGGGGGTTTTCTCAGCAGCTTTATGGAGCACCAGCAGTGGCCCAGATGTGCCAGCGCTAGGTGATGGTACAGTACAGAAGGGCCCAGGCCCTGTCCTCCCAGCGCTGACAGTCGAGTGAGGCTGTAAAAGATGGGGGGAGGCAGCTTCAGGGAGTGTTCAGGGAAGGCCTCTTTGATGAGGGACATCTACATATATAAAAGCCTAATATGCAAAGTGTCCCCTTGGGAGTTCAACCGACAGGGAGTTTGATTGCTCACTATGACGTGTGCTGACTGACCACCAGGGGGCAGTGCAGAATGAAAGAAGGCCCCTGCCAGCAGCCGGCAGCCAGTGAAGGGAGGCCCCGGCCAGCAGCAGGCAGCCAGCAGCCGCTAGGGACCCTACCCATGCATGAATTTCGTGCACTGGGCCTCTAGTGTGACCACAAAAGCTTGTTGTGACAGTGAAGAGAACAAGCAGGTACAGGTCCCAGCACATTGCCTGCATGTAAGGATGTTAGCTGCGCTGCTGCCACTGCTGCAAATGTGGAGAACTGGCTTGGGGTCCGGCGATGGGGGCAGAGGACGCTGACACACGCCAGGCGGCCATCCTGGGTTCACACATGAGAACTTGTCTCCCAGTAGTTTAACATAAGGAAACGGAAGCTCAGAGACAGTCACTTACTCAGGTCAGTCAGTTGGGAGATGATTAAGTAAATTATAATGCAACCACTCCTGGGACATTGCAAGGACTGGTGGTATCAGGGAAACTGCTTTAGATAAATTATTGGACGGGAGAGGCAGAGTTGCGTGTTCATCATGAGTATATTACCCACGGATCAGCAATGTGTCTGAAATGGTGGGGAAGGCACTAGGGAAGGAGAAAGAATGCCCATATGTTAGATGGTGGAGTGTGGGATAGTAAGTTTTCCTCTAATGCAGAATTTCTGTGAAAGCAACATACTACTTTTATAATTGAACAAACATTGGAAATGACCTGGTAAAGAAAAAAATACCTTGCTCTCAGGAGAAGTGAACAGTAGCAGCAGCAGTAGTAATGATAATAAATGTTAGCTATTATTGTTATTAATGACTCCAAAGCTTGCCTACTATTGATGCAAATTCCTTGGTGGTTGCCACCTGTTTTGTTTTATTTTAAACAGAAAGCCAGGAATGGCCATGTTTCGATTCCCGATATGAGGTCAGAGAAAGCAGTCCCTCGGCTTCACTGTCCGTCCCTGCAGCATTTCAGGAAGCATTATTTGATTCCACAGACGCCTGTGATCTTGGAAGGCGTGGCCGACCATTGGCCGTGCATGAAGAAGTGGAGGTGGGTGGCTGCTGAGGGCCAGAGGTTCTCCCTCCATTTCATCATTCCCAGACTCCCTGCACTCCTCCTCAGCATCTCTAAGGAGCACAGCCCCTGGACACGTCACTACCAGGCCCTGGGGTGGGTGGCTGAGGGTTAAACAAGAACTGACAGCCCTGGCCTGGTGGGTCAGTGGTTAGAACATCAGCCTGCACACTGAAGGCTGCAGGGCAAGAGCACATACCTGGGTTGCAGGCTCGGTCCCCAGCTTTGGTCAGAGCGCATTCGGGAAGCAACTAGTCAATGTGTGTCTCTCGCATCGTTGTTTCTATCTTTCTCTCTCCATCCCTCCCTTCCACTCTCTCTAAAAGTCAATGGAAAAAGTATCCTCAGGTGAGGATTAACAACAACAACAACAAAAAGTTGTGGACTCAATTCTTGGTCAGGGCACACACCTAGGTTGCGGGTTCATCCCTGGTAAGGTGCGTACAGGAAGCAACCGATTGATGTGTCTCTCTCACATCAGTGTTTCTTTCTCCCCCTTCATCTCTGAAATTAAAAAAATAAAAATAGGGGGAAAAGGAGACATATGTAATACTTTAAACAATAAATAAGTAAATCCTCGGGTAAGGATTAAAAACAAACAGCAACAGTCAGAGCTCTGGATCTTTGCCAGATCTAAGACAATCACCCTCCCACTTGCTTGCCCGAAGCCGTTTTTAATTCGGGCTTCAGGGCAGTCCAGGGTTAAGTCTCTAAAACAGTTTGGTAGGATCTTGAGAATTTTGTGCACTTTCTCGAGGGCCCTGAGGTTTCAGAGTAGAAGTCAGAGCCCCAGAAACAGCCTGTCCCCTTCTCTGGGCACCTACGGCTCTTATATTTTCTTCCTCCTCACACCTGCCTGTAGTCCCGCCTCAGGCTCAGGCTCAGGGAGGCTGGCAGCTGGAGAGTGGCCATATCACCATAGCTGCGCATCTTTTTGGAAATGAAGAGGGTCTCTAGGGAAGGGTGAGCGAGTCAGCCTGCCACGGTGGTAGCCTTGTGGAGGGAGTGGCTCCCACTGAGACAGAGGAGCTCTGACTGCAGCAGCCCATGTGCCAGGCATGTTTCACTGCGTGCCAGGCGTGTTCCATGTTTCACTGCATGCCAGTGGTGTTGCATGTTTGCTGTTTGCCAGGCGTGGTACATGTTTCACTGCATGCCAATGGTGTTACATGTTTGCTGCGTGGTACATGTTTCACTGCGTACCAGGTGCCAAGACAGGCCCTTGCCATGTTTAACTCTCTTTGTCCTGGTTCCTGTGGGACAGGCACAGTCGTCGCCACCATTTTGCAGTGATGACCAGAGGCTCAGTGAGGTTAGGTAACTTGCTCGATCCCCAGGTCTATTGCGGCAGGGTCTGGAGTCAATGCCAGGCCACCAGGGTTGAGACCCAGGCACTTCTCCACCCTGTACTGCCGGCCATTTACTCAGCTGCGTGACAAGGCGTGCAGAGAGAAGGCTCCTGCCAAGCTGTAGCAGAGCAGCCGGGGAGAACTGAGGCCAATGAGGTTTATTGGATCTGTCCGCAAAGCCATCCAGCGCCAGGTGGGCAGAGGTCTAATCCAGTGGTCGCCAACCGGTGGTCCGTGAGGTCCAAAAGGTTGGCGACAGGTGGTAGCCAGTGCAATGGGGGTGGCAGCTTCCACCTCGCAGGTGGTGATGCTGAGAGGAGACCAGTGTCCAGCGTGCTGAGCAGAGTGCCCTGCACGCGCGAGCAATAGTGATGAAATGACGTGTATGTTTTCTGACAGCTTGGAGTATATACAAGAAATTGCTGGCTGCCGCACTGTCCCGGTGGAAGTGGGCTC
The DNA here is from genome assembly GCF_028538775.1 of Myotis yumanensis. Lineage (NCBI taxonomy): Eukaryota > Metazoa > Chordata > Mammalia > Chiroptera > Vespertilionidae > Myotis > Myotis yumanensis. The sequence continues at coordinate 107,424,310 of NW_027223755.1, read as the reverse complement.
CAGGTACACCGACGAGGAATGGTCCCAGAGGCTCATGACGGTCAGTGAGTTCATCAGCTGCTACATCCTCAACGAGGTATGTCATTCTGACTCCTTTCTAATACTTACTGGAGGAACACGTTACATTTGGGCACATAACGCCGTGCACCGCACTGGAGGGTTGGGAGTGGTCAGTCTCTAGGAGTCTTGTCAGGAGGCGGCCACAGCCAGGAAGGCAGGCTACTGGGTAGGCAGGTGGGCCACATGACAGGACGTGAGGGGCTCATTTCAAAAACTTTGTTGTATTTCAGTATCATGAGTATATTCTAACATTGTGCAACCATCCCTACTATGTAATTCCGGAAAATGTTTATCACTCCCAAAAGAAACCCTAAACTAAGTCATAGTCGCTTCCCACTCCCTTTTCCCCCATCTCCAGGCAACTACTAACCTGCTACTGTTTCTATGGATTTGCCAGTTCTGGGCATTTCCTGTAGATGGAGTCATGCAGTGTGTGGCCCTCTGAGTCTGGCTTCTGTCACTGAGCCTCATGCTTCCAAGGCTCATCCAGGTTGTGGCATCTGTCAGTGCTGCCCTTCATTCCTCTTTACGGCTGATCGTATTCCACTGTGTGGAGAGGCCATGTGCTGTTTATCCATTCGTCAGTTGGGGCAGTTGAGCTGTGTGCACTTTCCGTCAGTATCAAAATGCTGCTGGAGCCCTGGCCGGGTGGCTCGGTTGGTTGGAGCATCGTCCCGTACACCAAAAAGGTTGTGGGTTCGATTCCCTGTTGGCACAAAGCTAGGTTGCGGGTTCCATCCCCGGTCGGGGCGCATATGGGAGGCAACCAGTCGATGTTTCTCTCTCCTTCCTCTCTCTCTGAAAATCAATAAAAGCATGTCCTCGGGTGAGGATTTAGAAAAGAAACGCTGCTGTAGACACTCGTGTAAAGTGTGTGTGTGGACATCGTTTTCGTTTCTGTTAGGTGTGTACTGAGTGGAACTGCTGGTAACGCCACGTGGTAGCTCTGCGTTTCACCTTTTAGGAACGAACTGCCAGACTGTTTTCCAAAGCAGCTGTGCCGTTTTGTCATTTCAGAGTCTTACTAGCGAGGGCCGGGAATGCAGCTTGTCTGCAGGGGCCTGAACCATCCCTGTTGGCCGGGACAAGGGGAGCTCTCAGGGGCTGTCCACCCGCACCTGTGGTGGGCAAGGTCCTTCACAAGGTGTGCGCGGTCAGCATCAGTGCTTTGCACCTCTTCCGCCGCACCCGGCAGCCCGCCCCCAGCCCAGGGGCTCTGTAAAGCTCTGACCGGTTTGGTCATGGTTCTGCTGCATTGACGGTCCAGGTCAATGACCATGGGGCTAAGGTTTCCTCGCTTGGCCTTCTCACCTCCTCACCTGACGGACCACCCCGTGGCCCTTCCTGACCCCATCTCTGCGCTCCTACATTTCCCCTCCTCCACGGCACTCGGTGCGGTTCACTTGGCTGCGGGGCCCCTCCAGCAGGGCTCACAGACGTCCTTCCATTCCTGCTTCTGCATTCTCCCGGCCCCATCTCTGCTCAGTTCACTGTCACCTGGAGGCCTGGAAAGGGAGCTGTGGGCTAGAGACGTGCCGTGTGCACGTCCACCTCTGCTGTAGGCATACACCCCGCGCGGGCCTGGGCATCTCCCTCCGCCAGGAGGAAGCCTGCTTGCTCGGCAGAGGCGGAGCCAGAGGGTGTGCGCGGGTCAGGGTGTGCACCTGCAGTTCAGGCAGAACAGCACTGTATCCAGCACTGGCCCTGCTGGCTGTGTGTCGTCGGCTGGTTACTTAACCTCTCGGGTCGCCAGTGCCCTGACCTTTGCTTAGTTAGGTCGGTTGGGGTCGGTTGAGGTTACCGACGCTTCCTAGGGTCATTGCGAGAGTAGCAAGGGGGGCTGCAAGAGCACAGCTGGCGCTCAGTTACCGCGGCCTTCGGTCCCTCTGCCCCAGGGGCTGGAGGTCACGTCACATCTGGCTCTGCCCGGCGCTTAGTGCAGGGTCTGGCATTTCTAAACTGTTTGTGGGAAGGAAGAGAGGATGAAGGAGAGAGACAGAAAGACAGATTTTTGAGGAATCCTGGAGGAACTTCTTTCCTTCAACACCGTTTCAGCCTCAGAGCTTGAGGCCAAGCCACCTCTGCCCTGGAGCCCAAGGGCCGCGGCTGGCGTCCCTCCACTCCTCCAGTGGATCCTCACCGAGGCCCAGGGGCCTGCAGAGAAGCCCTCGGTCCGGGGCCGGTGTGTGGGAAAATGGGTGCTCAGATTAATTGCTGGAAAGAGTCTAAATCATTTAACTTTGGGGCAAATAACCTGGCAGAAGCTATGAAAATAAAAAGCACATACTCCTTGTCTCAGTTCTGCTTTTGGACATAGTATCTTATGTAATAAAGAGCTAATATGCAGCCGAACCGGTTTGGCTCAGTGGATAGAGCGTTGGCCTGCGGACTCAAGGGTCCCAGGTTTGATTCCGGTCAAGGGCATGTACCTTGGTTGCGGGCACATCCCCACTGGGCGGGGGGGGCGGGGCGTGCAGGAAGCAGCTGGTCAATCTCTCTCATCGATGTTTCTAACTCTCTATCCCTCTCCCTTCTTCTCTGTAAAAAAAAATCAATAAAATTTTTTTTTTTTTTTTAAAGAGCTAATATGCGTATGATCGTCACGCCCTCGTGACAGGGCCAGGGGACCTGCGGCCGAGCCCCCGCCTTGTGGGGCTTGACGGGGTTGGGGCTGGCCGGGTCTGGGTCTCGCATGATTTCGAGGCGTGCACGGGTGGGCAGGGACTTGACTCTGGGTCCCGCAGCACACCCCAGATCTCTGACACTTCTATTATAGAGAAAGGGCAAACAGCAATATTAAAATATTTCCTCTAATTAATTCCATTTTAATGTGCACGAATTTCATGCACCGGGCCACTAGTATGAATATAAGGACCAAACTATTAGGCTGTTGATGAAACACTAGCAAACACCCCAAATGGGCAAAACAACCCCAATGTCCGCCAGCAGGGGGAAAGGTGAGTTAATAACAGTGTACCTGTCAATAAAGAAATATCCAAAAGAATGAGTCAGACACGTATGTATCGACTTGAGAGATTCGTGGTGAAATGAAAAAAGCAGATTTCAAAGCAATACATATAATATATATAATATGATTCCATTTTTATTTTTTTAAATCATCCCCTTCATTTTTTCTCCAAGAGGATATTAAATTGTTTATTGATTACACACGGTAATGGATGATACACAGGTTTCATTCCCATCTGTAATTTTATCTGGTGCTGTAATTCAGTGTAGATATATTGCACAGGATAAGTCAACAATCAGTAATAACCTAATAGACTCCATGACTCTGCTTGGGTGACCCTTTTAACGGTGAACTGCAGGCCACTACACAGTAGATGTCAGTTCGACACACTAGGGTTTCTGAAGACACTGGCTCCTGTGCCCAGCAGTTTCAGATGGAACCTGACATCACTCTGAAGTGATTCCGACGTCACACCTTTGGGGTAATTTACCAAGATGGCTTCAGAGCAGCCTAGCTTTACCCAGCACATGTAATAAAAGACACGTCACTCAGTGTCGTGATCCGACTATTCCATTTAGCCATCAACAGCATGGTGCAAAAAATCTACATCAGGAGCGAGACCAAGATGGCGGCGTAGGTAAACACCGGAGACCGCTGCCGCAAACAACCATTTCAAAAATACAACTAAAAGACTGAACGGACATCACCCAGAACCACAGGAAGGCTGGCTGAAGAGAGACTCTACAACTAGAAGGAAAGAGAACAGCAAATCGAGGCTCAGAGGCGGCGCAGTGTGGAAAATACAAAGGTACCGAGGTGCGCGCGCAAAGCGGGCTGGTGGCTGAGGGCGCGGTTGTCGTTTTCTGTCGGGAGTGAGTCTCAGACTCTGGGCTCCAGATCCCGGCGAGTCTCTAGGGACCCAGACTCAAACGGGAGAAGCGGGATTATCCGGCATCAGTTGGAACCTGAGGGCAACTTTCTCTCCGAGGTTTGCAGCGGCTGCCGGGGTTCTGAGAAGCAGAGCCTCTGGGAACGGGACTGAGCGTGGCCATAACTGCTCCCTCCGCCCGCCCTGTGGATCCCGCCCCGCCCAAAGCCTGCGCACAGCCATTTGCCGATCGCCTCAGGCAAAGGCTAGATTAGCGCCTCCCCAGAAGGCAGACGTTTTCCATACAGCTGATTCCTATAGCCAGCCGGCCTGGGGGTCAAATCCCTCTAGTGTTAACTACAACAATTAAGGCTTGGCTAGAACAAGACTGCGCACAGAGACCACAAGGGGGTGCACCAAGAAAGCATAAAAGATGCAGAGACAAAGAAACATGACAGAAATGGAGGATATGGAGCTAAGAATCGCAATTTTGAGGGCTTGCCATAAATTTGTGCAGAGCCTCACGAAAACTAATGAGACCCTCGATGCTACGATAAAGAAATTAGAAAGTAAGCATACACGGACTGAAATAAAGAATATTATACCCAATAGCAGACCAGAGGAGTACAATAATCAAACCAAAGATTCGACAAAAAACACCCAATTGGAAAAGCAAAATGAAAAAAGAATCCGAAAGTGTGAAGATAGTGTAAGGAGCCTCTGGGACAGCTTTAAGCAGTCTAATATCAGAGTCATTGGAGTGCCAGAAGATGAGAGACAGCAAGATATTGAAAACCTATTTCAAGAAATAATGGCAGAAAACTTCCCCCACCTGGAGAAAGAAATGGACTTACAGGTCCAAGAAGCGCAGAGAACCCCAAACAAAAGGAATCCAAAGAGGACCACACCAAGACACATCATCATTAAAATGCCAAGAGCAAAAGACAAAGAGAAAATCTTAAAAGCAGCAAGAGAAAGAGGCTTAATTACCTACAAGGGAATACCCATACGACTGTCAGCTGATTTCTCAACAGAAACTTTGCAGGCCAGAAGGGAATGGCAAGAAATATTCAAAGTGCTGAATACCAAGAACCTACAACCAAGATTACTTTATCCAGCAAAGCTATCATTCAGAATTGAAGGTCAGATAAAGAGCTTCACAGATAAGGAAAAGCTAAAGGAGTTCATCACCGCCAAACCAGTATTATATGAAATGCCGAAAGGTATCCTTTAAGAAGAGGAAGAAGAAGAAAAAGGTAAAGATACAAATTATGAACAACAAACATGCATCTATCAACAAATGAATCTAAGAATCAAGTGAATAAATAACCTGATGTACAGAATGAACTGGTGATTATAATACAATCAGGGACATAGAAAGGGAATAGACTGACTATTCTTGGGGGAAAAAGGGGTGTGGGAGATGCGGGAAGTGACTGGACAAAAATCATGCACCTATGGATGAACACAGTGGGTGGGGAGTGAGGGTGGAGGGTGGGGTGGGAGCTGGAAGGAGGGGAGTTATGGGGGGAAAAAAGAGGAACAAATGTAATAATCTGAACAATAAAGATTTAATTTAAAAAAAAAAATCTACATCAAAACCCTTTGTTGGAATGCTTTCCACTTTCCACAGAACAGAAACTAAAATAACCTGTTAACACAATTAGTCACAAGCACAGTCCTCGAGGTTTTTGCCCTTTCACATGAGTGTTATCTAAACCAGCGGTCGCCAACCTTTCAGACCTCACAGACCACCAGTGGTCTGCGGACCACCGGTTGGCGACCGTTGGTCTAAACCACATCTTCTTGGTAGCAGTGAGGCCCTGCCACCACTGAGCTTGGCTGCGTTCACAGGTCGCTGTAGCCTGCAGCTTCCCTGGCCCTTCTCTGCTCTCCTCTCCTGCTGAGCATTGTTTCCTGGTAATGAAACCTGCCGCTGCTGGAACCGCCACAGCCACCTTGGTTTCGTGGTTTGGCAAAGTGTTCGCTTCCACCACCATAGGAGCCAGAGCTTCTGCCTCCTAAGTTTCCTCCTTTCATGGGTCCACAATTTGAAGATGCCAAAATCACTGTAGCTTCCGCCACCTCCAAAACTGCTCCCATCATTACCAACCCATGACAGCTACTGTCCCCACTGCCACCAAAGCCACTCAGCCACAAAGTTCCCTCCACGACCAAAGTCGTCATTCCCACCAAACCACCTCCACGGCCACCTCCGAAGTTTCCAGAACCCTTCGACCTCTTGGGCACTGGCCATCTCTTGCTTGGACAGGGCTCTCCCTACTTCTCAGTGTGGCCATTCACAGGATGGTATTTCTGAATGACAGTCCTGTCTATGGAGTCAGGTACCAAAGCCAACCTCTCCTCTCGCCACTGCCTGGCTCAGTCATGGTTTCAATCACTCCATCTTCCCACAGTTCAGAATAGCCTGTTAGGTGAGTTCTCCTGTGTCTTCTTCAGTGCAGCCAGCAGAAATCTTCCTCACAGTGCGGTGGGGACCAAGTCTTTGAGATTCCTCTGGACACAGCCCTTGCTGACCTGGCATTCGTGGCTGCATCCACCTGTTTGGCATCATGACAAGCCCAGAGCCTCAGGGGCGCTTGGTGATTGATCTCATCACAGCCTGTGCCCCCTGGCTCAGAAGGGCTCCTCCGACTCACATCGTTTATTGCAAAGCTCAAACCTCCGATGAAGAGCCTTGGCAGCTATTGGCTCTTTGGGAGACTCGGACTTAGAAGGGTTGATGACTGCGAGAGGGGAGACCAGCGATGCTGACTCCGCGGCTCCACGGCAGAAAGGAGTGATCTAACCAACGTATCTGCCCTTTTTTTAAATTGATTTTAGAGAGAGGAAGGTGGAGAAACACCAATTTGTTCCACTTCTGCATTCGTTGATTCCTTCTTGTATGTGCGTTGACTAGGGATCCAGCCCACAATCTTGGTGTATGGGGACGATGCTTAACCAACTCAGCTACCTGGCCAGGGCCTGCCCCTTCATTTTTAATTTGAGTCAACTGAGCCCTGGGCACAAGCTGATAAGCTCCAGCAACCTCTGGCAGAGGCGGCACAGGTCCCGAGACCACATCAGCCGCTGGGTGGGAGGAGGGGGACCAGCAGGACAGGGGGGGCCCTCCGCGTGGCTGCCCGGGGCTGGGGCAGGGGCAGGGGCATGGGGTGCTGAGAGCCAGCTAAACAGTAGTAGCACCTGGAGGGCGTCCATCACCACTAACGGGCTTTCTGTGTTGCCTCTGGTGTTTCTCCCATGGACCAGCCGAGGGACGTCGGGTACCTGGCCCAGCACCAGCTCTTTGACCAGGTAGGTCTGAGACCGCGCTCCTCTGCCCTTCACTCTCAGCTCCCCTGCTCCCTTCCTGGGCTCTGACTCCAGAGGGCAGCAAAGGGTAGCAGCCTCATCTGCCAGCCACTGGTGCTCCTCCCTGCAGAGAGCAGACTGGCGCCCTGTGCATCGCCCTCCTCACCAGCAGGTGGCAGGAGAGCAGGCAAGGCCACCAGGCCTGAGAGCCCAGGGCCCGGGTGGAGCGGGGACACGGTGGGGCGGGGGGCCGGGGGTAGTTGGGGGAGTCCACAGCTTCAGGTGTGGTCAGAACTGGAGAAGGAGTCCCGGGCAGCCAGGCAAGGGCGAGTCGCTGCCTTCCCTGCAACAGCTTTCTGGGCAGGTCCAGGCACCGCCCTGACACGTCTCATGTCCCCGGCAAGGCTCTCCCCACCCTGGGCCTGCGCACTCGTGGCAGGGGCCGGGTTTGACTCCCTGGGTACCCAGCCTGGTGGGCCAGATTTAAGGCCCCGAGGACACACCTGCTGAAAACTGAACGAGGAAGGGGGTGCCAGCTGCAGCTGGGAGGAAGGGGGCACAGCGAGGCCAGAGGCAGGAGGAGCTCCCAGCGGGCAGTGCCTCACTCAGGCCAGAGGGGCCAGTGGGATGGCCGTGTTGGGTACATCAACCAGCCTGGGAGGGTTTGTCCAGAATTGCAGAGCAAGGAGCTGGCGAGGAGGGAGGCTGGGGCCAAACTGGGGAGGGCCTTGAATGCCAGGCCAAGAACTCAGATTTATCTGGAAAACATCAAGGAGCCCTGTGAGGTTTTTCACAGGAGGGTTCCTAGTGAGAGGCAGTAATTCCAATGGAATCCAGCAGGACAGCCAGGGAGCCGGGGTACTTGCGAGGGACAGTGATGGGGGGGAAGGAGGGATGGACACAGCGTAGGGAGCAGAGGTGCCGCTGCCACAAATCAGCGCCTGTGAACAGACAGCAGAGCGTGACCCTGGCCAGCATGGGCATCACTGGGAGCTCCCAGCCATGTGGCCTCCATCCTGGGGCTCGGTGGCTGAGCTCGAGGTGACGGGGGCTCCAGAGCTGCCAAACTTGGAGCTCATGAAGCGGTCACGGGAGCTCAGGACCTCCTGGCTGTGGGAGCGGAGAAAACCAGGGCGCCGGACTACGTAAAGGATGCGCTTCGCTGCGCTGAGGATGGGAAATGCCACAGAAGATAGCAGTGATTGTCTGTGGGCGCTGAGCGGTCTTTTCCTTCTCATTTCTGTAGTTTCCAAATCCTCTAGAATGAGTATGAACGCTCATCATAATGAGAAAAGGTAGACTTGTTTTCAAATGCAAACAACCCGAGAACCAAGAGAAGTGGCGGGAATGAGGTTGGGCTCGTTTGCAGCGCTGTCTACTGAGGAGGCTGGGCAGCCAGAGGCGGCTTGTCCTGGGGAAAGGGGTGAAGTTCGGCTTTCTACCCAGACCCTTCCACGTGCCCACCCCTCACTTCTCACTCAGCACTTGGGGGGGTGGCTAGGCCAGGACCCGGGGCCAGGAGGGAGTGGGCTTCTCTGTAGGCCCCTGTGCACCCTGGATACGGGGCTAAAGACGTCAGAGTCACTCCTGTCCCCGGGGGCCTAAGACCATCACTCAGATGGTGAGGAGTCCCCAGAGGAAGGAGGGGCCTTCCAGGAGGAGGCTGGCGGGAGAGTGGCTCTCGGGGTGGAGCAGCCAGGGAAGGCGTCTTGGGGTAACATTGGAGCAGGGCGGCCGGCAAGGGGAGCAACAGGAGTGAACTTTCACCTTCAAGGGGTGGGGGCTGAGAAGTAGGTGGGGCTGGGTGAGGAAGGACAGTTTTCCGAATGTGATGGGGGACTAGAGGGTGGTGTTGACAGCATGTGGGGTGCTGGCACCTGGACTGGTGGGTAACCGAGGTTGAGGGGAAGGGAGCAATCAAGGACAATTCCTGGATTTGGGAGCCAACTGACTCATTACATGAAGGAGTCCAGGAGAGGTGCTGGTGTGGTCTCAGCCAGGCCAGAGACAGGAGGCTGGGGGGAGAGGGGGGCAGCAGGAATGCCCAGGGAAGGCAGCTCCTGCAGGAGGCGAGGCCAGGCAAGTGAGTCGGTGGCAGGACCACAGCCAAGCATGGGCTGGGCCCCTGTCTGCCAGCGCTATCCTCACTGCCTGTCCTGGGGTGGGGTAGGGGGTCCCAGGTTCAGTAGGGGCTGCGCCACCCTCCAGGAACCTCCACCCCAAAGTTAGAGAGGGCTGGGTGGGCGTGTTGTCTTTTCCCCAGGCCTCCCGTATTAGGGCTTGCAGGTCCTGCCTCCTGGACTCTCTTGCTAGGAGGAGAGGGGGTTCTCATTGACCAGCCCCTACTGTGTGATCCGAGACCTCAGTCACACTGGGCACAGCCCCCCAGGAGGCCGTGAGCCACAGGAATATGGCTCCCTGCCCTGGAGCAGCCATCGGAGGAGAACAAGAGGAAGCTGTTTGAAGAGAAGGCAGCTTGTGATTATTTTGAAGATGTTTTGGCTGTTGCCGGAGTCTTTATCTGGGGTCCTAGGGGCGTTTTCCCCTCTGCTGTTCAGAGCGTGGTGGGGAAGTGTGAGCAGCGGGGCCCTGGGGCGTCATGCGGGGCGGAGGGGCTGGGGCCTCTGCGCTGCTCTCCGGGCCTTCTCTGCCCACGCGAGGCTCAGGGCCGCCCACTCAACCTCTTGCCCAGTGTCTCTTATTGACTTCCTCCCAGAGGCCCCGGATTTAGGATATATTGGCGACTGCACTAGGCCTGCTTTTAACTATTAAGTCATATTGCGGGAGGCTTTCGTCTCTTGGGGTCTCTGAATCCTGGGCCAGTGCTCTGATAACATCAACCAACCACCTTTCGGAAATCCTGATGATGTCATCAGGAACCAGTGAGCTGCTCAGCATCCCACAGGGCCTGGTATGGGGAGAAGGCCGCGGACAGGGCCTTCTCCCTTAGCCCCGAGCAGTGCCCACAGACGCGTTTCTGTGTCTACACCGGCTGCTGAGACAGACTTAGACCACAGACTGCAGGGTCTGGTCAGGGTCCTGCAGGACATTCCAGCTGTTCCCAGCACCCCAACTCGCAGTAACCCCCCTGCAGGGATAGCGTGGCCAGGCTCCCTGCCCAGGACACCTGGCACCTGACACTGGGCACCTTCAGACCAGGCGCTTCCTCTGAAAGCCCCCGAGGCAAGTAGCAGAGGCGGCTCCGGGCAGGCCCCATCCCTCTCAGGCTGGGAAGTGCCCCTGGGCTCAGAGCTGGCCCTGCCATGGGCTTGTGAGGGACCCACACCCCTCAGGGTGGGGCTGGAGGCTGCTCTGGTGGGGCCGGCACTGGGGGTCGGGGCAGGAGGTGGGTTCATCCAGGGTGAGAGGTGTCTTCACTGGGAGCCGCTGGCTGGTTCTTTCCACATGAGGCCAGGACCAGCGCGCCCTGCCCGCACTGCCAGGGTTGCCCACGCTGGCAGTGGTCCTGAGGCTTTGGGAAATTCAAGGGAAACTGAAGCCTGGGCCCAAAAAGAATCGCATGAGTTAAAGCCATAAAGGAAGTCTGGTTGAGTACAAAATGGGCTGGGCTCGCAGGGAAAATGCCTCCTCTCACTCACTGAGCGCAGACTGTCTGTCTGGGGCGGTCCCTGCGCCGGCCTGTGTGCAGCTTTGGAAACCTGCGGGAGACCCGCCCGGGCTTTTAGAGGAGGAGGCCACCTTGATTTCCAGTGTCCTTCCCTCCTCCTCCTGAGGCAGAGATGTCAGGCTGCCTCTGCCCAAAGAGGGCGTGGGCTGGGGAGGCAGGGGCGGTGAGGAAGCAGTAGGGGGACCATCTTAAAGTACATCTTATCGGACGCACTGACGTCAGACGAGATGCAGACACTGATGGTGCGGGCCGCGAGCCCACAGCACCTGCTTTCCTGGCAGCCGCCGCCTCCTGGGAGCGGACATCACAGCCTCAGCCCCCCACCCGGAGCGCAGCGCAGCGCAGCGCAGCTCGCTTCCATCTGTCAGACGCGCAGGCTTTGAAGCCTTGTGCACAGGACCGCCTCGCTATCTGAACGGCTTCCCGCGTGGTGCACCGGCAGCCCCGCGTGGGCACCCCTTCCACCACATCCTCACCACGCTGGCTGCTGCCACTCTGCAGTCTGATGGGTGGGAAACGATAACATCTCATTTGGATTTTTTGCTAACAGGACTGAACCGCGCCTTTATATCTAATTCATTTCTAGGTATTATCTCGTTTTTGTCCTTTGTAGTGGGATCCTTATCATTCTGAATGAACTGTGTACGTTGACCCTTACTTACCACGGTTGCTCAAGCAGGGTGCCCGGTCTGCTGGCTTTATAACTGAGTGACTTGGCGCGTGCGGCCGTCGTTCTTTACCGTCGGTACATCTGGGAGCTCTTCCCCTCAGAGATGTGACCGTCAGTCCCATTTTCTTTTTGTTCTGATTTTTTAAAATAATTAACTCTTTAGAAAATTACTAACTGAAAGAAAAAAAGAAAAAGAAAATTACCAACTGGTTTATTTTTTTTTAAAGGGTGAATTAAACCCATTACAGACACACTTATAAGAAATTATACTCACGTAGATTGCCTGAGCCCCTGTGCAGCCTGAGAGGCCTGAGCGCATTTAAGTGAAAATGTCGCCGGACGCCCCTAACTGGTTTATCCTTAAGTACAAAGACAAAGCACTGGTGTTGGGTTTTTAAAAGGAAAGACACATAAAATGCATATGACATGGAAACAAGTCTGACATAAAATCAGCTCTTCCCTATGATTACATTTTTCAAATTGAGTTTTAAATTCCTGTCCAGCACGTGAGGCCCAGGCGTGTATTACACAGGAGGACAGCGTGCATTTGGCCTTCTGTCAGGTAGTCCTGTGACTTCTGGGCTGGCGTGCCCGGCCTGGCCTTGCCTCCCACGCCTGCTCTGCCACCCACAGATCCCGGAGCTGAAGCAGGACATCAGCATCCCTGACTACTGCTGCCTGGGCGACGGGGAGGAGGAAGAGATCACCATCAACGCCTGGTTTGGGCCCCCGGGCACCGTGTCCCCCCTTCACCAGGATCCCCAGCAGAACTTCCTGGCCCAGGTGGGAGTCGCTCCAGAGCACCTGCCGCTCCCGCGCCGGCCCAGTGCTGCCTCATGGCTGCCTCCCCTCCCGCCCCTGCCTGGCTGGCCTCTCCTGCCAGAACCCTCCCCATGAGGAGCAGCTGCTCGGCCCCTGGTTTCCTGGGACCCGGAAGAGGGCAAGGGAGGGCAGCTGTGCAGCCGCCTTAGTGTTTCCTAAGCACAGGGTCCAACCGATGGGAACACGCCTCCAGCCAGGCGGATGGGTGCACAGAGCAGGTGTCCCCTGCACACCGCTCGGCCCAGCGCTTTGTGAACCGGGCAGCTCACGCTGCCTCGCCAGCCCTGTGCTCTGTGCTGGGGAGGACCCGCCCCTGGCGGTGGGATCGGAGCTGGTCCGCGTGAAGCACTGGGACTGTGGCTGTCACGGCACTGCCTAGCGATCGGCCACAGTGACAGGCGCTGGTCGACAGTGGACCTGACCTGAAGGGACAGACGCTGGACTCGGCACATGTGCAGCGGGGATGGGGGTGGGGGTGGGGATGGGGCTGGCTGGTGCAGGAGCAGCGTGGAAGGTGCAGAGAGGCAGGGAGGGGGTTCAGGGACCTGCAGTCAGTGTGGGGCAGCGGCGGGAGGTGAGGTCACAGCTGGCTCACTGACGGTCACTCTCTTCCAGGTGCTCGGGAGGAAGTACATCCGCCTGTATTCCCCGCAGGAGTCGGAGGCTGTCTACCCTCATGACACGCACCTTCTGCACAACACCAGCCAGGTGGGCCCCGCGCCTTGCAGCTCCCCCCCCCCCCCCCCCCCCCCCGCCTACCACCTGGAGGCAGGCATGTGACTTGTTTGCTCCCTCCAGGTTGACGTGGAGAATCCCGACTTGGAGAAGTTCCCCAGGTTTGCGGAGGCCCCGTTCCTGTCCTGCATCCTGTCCCCGGGAGAGCTGCTGTTCATCCCCGTTAAATACTGGCATTACGTGCGGGCCCTGGACCTGAGCTTCTCCGTCAGCTTCTGGTGGACATAGGCATGCCTTGTGCTGGCCAGGTGTGTGCAGCGAGAGCCCAGGACATTCCAGCCATACGGCAAGGCGTGGGCATAAGGCCTGACGTGTTGGGAAACGGGCTCTGAGGTTGGCGGCCTGGGTTCAAACCCGGCCCCATGGCTTAAGTGCCATGTGATTCGGGCAAGTGTGTCTCCACCTGGAAAACGGGGCACTGGTCCTCACCACAGAGGGTCTGGGAGGTGGAGCGTGTGCAGAGCCCGGACAGTCATGCTTGTCACACAGCTGTCATGACGGGGCCTCCACGCCGTAGCCTGCAGGTGGGCATGGTGGGCATGGCCCTGGTCACGGGGAGAGTCCTTGCCAGCTTGCTGGAGAGCTCAGACCTCTGCTGGGCAATGGGAAGTCCAGGGACATCCTTTTTGGTTCTTTATTTATTTATTTTACTCATTGATTTTGAAGAGAGGAAGGAGGAGAGAGAGAGACATCAGTTTGTTACCTATGCATTCATTGGTTGGTTCTCACATGACCGGGGATGGACCTGCAACCTTGGCACATCAGGACGACACTGCAGCCGAGCTCCATTTCCAAGCTCCGTTTCCGTGCTGTCACTGCTGAGGTGTGACCTGCCTTCGGGGAACTGCGTGGTGCATTCCCTGGGCGCCCTCCCAGGAGGCTGTTCCCAAAGCAAGAAAGCGACCCCTCGCCAACGCCGAGCAGCCCCTCCTGCCCCCCGGGGGCTCCACCCTCCCAGCTCCCAGCTCACTGCTGTCTGGGGAGAGGCCCGGACATCAGGCTTTCCATGTACATTTATTTTGTTCGTATAAATGTGTTGGTTCTGTTTGTATAAACGTAGCTTGTTGTTTGTGTTTAGCCATTAAGACTTCCCCCAGCCCTGTGACTGCAGGCAGGCAGGCACATCCCCACAGCTGACACCAGGAAGGCCCCGGGCCTACTTGCCGTCCACGGGTCCCCCATTAGTGCCATTTATGCAGGACTGCCTGCAGGTGACACTTGTCTCACCGTGACCGTGAGGTAAACAGTAATCTGTTCAAACCAATCATAAAAGAAATTTTAAAAGCTTATAATAAACCTTTAAAAAAGTACACTCTTCCCCTGGTTGGTGTGCTCAGTGGTTAGAGCACCGGCCCGAGCACTAAAGGGTTGTGAGTTCAATTCCCAGTCAAGGGCATGTACCTGGGTTGCGGGTTCGATCCTCAGTTGGAGTGCGTGTGGGAGGCAATCAGTCGGTGTATCTCTCTCTAAAACTCAATGGGAAAGTGTCCTTGGGAGAGGAATAACAACAAAGTTATACAGTCTCACTAATACTCAACAATATGCAGTTTGGACAAGCTCCCAGCTACATGATAGCAGCTTGTTTAAAACTACTCCGTGTTGAGAGGAGGATGTCCTGCTGGGTTCAGTTTGACGGGCTCGCAGCAGCCCAGCCTTACACCCTCACGCCCGCCGCTGGGCCTGCTCATCCTCTTCTGGATCCGTCCCAGGAGACAGCGCACGGCGGTCGGAGACACATGCCGGTCCATACAGGTGGCGTCACCTGTAACAGCGGTGCTAAGGGAGGAGCCCCACTGTTTTCCTTTTCAATACACACCAGGCTCTTGGAACACTCCTGACACTTCGGCTCACCAGATGGGCGGGGGGCACCAAGCAAGCCTGCGACACGAGCCGGGTGTCCTGCAGTTTACTGCGGTTCTGACATGTCTGCCGGCGGAGTGGCAGATCCCACAGGGTAGGGCTCAGTCCCACGGGCTGTTCTGGGCAGGCAGCACTCAGGCACTGAGGACAGGACAGAGCAGCAGGCTGCTCCCAGCCTCGGGCAGGCCGGCGGGGGCAGGGGAGGGGCAGTCCAATTCGTTGGCAGTAATCACGGTGCTGGAGGCTGGTGGGACCATGTGAGGTGGTCACAGGGAGGAGGAAGCATTGGACCAGGGGAGTCAAGGGCGTCTGGAAGGACACACAGAAGACACAGTGTGGGCCTGGAGACGGGTGCAGCTCCTGTGTTTGGGATTGCAAGAGGCCAGGATGGGGTGAGGGCCGTGGCACGGGATAAAATCAAAGGTCATGGAGTCGAGGCTGTGCCGGCTCTGGCTGCCAGCGGCTGGGGCTCACTGGTGGCAGAAACCCAGCTCAGGCAGTTTAAGCAGAAACAGCAAAGCAGGTGCAGTGGCTCCGTGACAGGGATGCCGTGGAGGAAGCCCAGGCCAGGCCTCCCTCCGCCACACTGCTGGCCTGGCCCTGGCTTCAGTCTCTCCTCTGGCACGTGGGTCTCCCCAGGGGAGATGACACATCTGATCAGCTCCACATCCTCCAGCACCAGGACCCAACCTGGGGGCTCAGAAACCCCAGGCCACCCGGTCACTAGGAGAGGCGTGGAAAGTCGGTGGGGAAAGCTAAAATGGCGGCTAATGTAACTGGCCAAGGAGATTGAACTTGATCACAAAGGTCTCCGGGTTTCAGAGATTTGAGCAGAGACTTGGAATAAACACAGGAAAGCTGGCTGGTGGCAGGGAGGCAGGCGGTGGAGCTGATGTGGTGAGTGAGCTCAGGTGGGCAGTGTGCACGGAGGACGGCCAACGCCAGAGCTAAAGAATGTGGAGTCGAGTTCTGAGCAACTGCCTGTGAGGATTTCTTCCCCTCTCTGGCATCATTAATAGTTACTCACCTAATTCTTCACATGAAGAATTTCCAGCAAATACCACCACTGAAGGTAGTGAGGCATGGCAGCTGCTGGCCATGGAGGAGCGTAACTCAGGGGTCTCGAGCGGAACTCGCCCTTCACAGGGGAGGGCGGCTGCGGCTCCAGCTTCCTCCACGGGCCCAGCCTTCACAGCTGCCCACTCCTGCTCTGAGCCGCTGTGGAAGAACAGCGGTTCACCTGGAATGTGATTCTAACGTCAGGGACCAGAGGAGAGATCATTCTAATCTGACATGGCCTTAGCCGGTTCGGCTCAATCGATGAAGCATTGGCCTGCAGACTGAAGGGTCCTGGGTTCGATTCCAGTCCAGGGCACATGCCCAGGTTGCGGGCTTGATCCCTAGTAGGGGGCGTGCAGGAGTCAGCCAATCAATGATTCTCATCATTGATGTTTCTATCTCTCCCTCTCTGAAATAAAATTATATATATACATATATATGTGTGTGTGTGTGTGTGTGTGTGTGTGTATTGAAAAAACTGACATGGAGGCCTGCCTACCTCAAGCAAACGCCCCTTGTCAGATGGGCGTGTCCTCTGGGCAAGGCTCCAACATCGCCTAGATATGCAGCTAGAATTGAGATCAGCTTGGGAAAAAGTGCCAAACTGCTGTTCCCTGAGCCCAGGGCAGGTGCTGGCACGAGGACCCACTGCCCGCCCATCGGACAGGACTGAGCCGGATAAGGCCCCTCCCGTGGTGGTTCCCACTGTCGTGGGGGCCCGTGAGGACAGTGACAATGGGATCGTGCCGAGTGATGAGTGCGATGCAGACAACAGAACAGGGTCACAAGTTAAAATGTGACAAGGGAAGGGTTGGTGGGGACATGAAGGAGCTCCAAGAGCAGGTGCAACGGTCCTGAGGCAGGAAAGTGTCGGTCATGGGTGAGGAGGAGCCGGTACAACGGGGGCAGCGGGAGAATGGCAGGGGCAGGGGCAGGTGGGCAGGGACCTGGCTACAGCAGCAGAGGGAAGGACGGGGCTAAGCCAGGGAGGCAGGCGGGCTGCGTGTTGCTGTGTGAGAAGGGCCTGAAAGGAAGACAGGAAATCCGAAGAGCAGGGAGTGTCGGTCCAGTCAGTAACTCCTGAGCGACTGTCAGGCTGCGCAGGGAGCGGGCAGGGCCATCACAGCGGCCGTGAGTGCCAGGCAAGGCTTGGGGTTTTGTGTTCGGGTTTTGGGTGGGCTGGGCCCAGGAGTCTGCAGGAAGTGCAGGTTGGTATGAGCCCAGGGGAGACTGGTAGCAGGAGGGCCAGTGTCCCCGCAGCAAGGAGTTCGGCTCCTGGGTCACAGTTAGGACTCAGCTGCACCTGCAGGAAGACCCTGCCTCCCCTGGCGGCTCAGACCAGCCACCTGCCAGGACAAACGAGCTGCCCTGCCCCCACTCCGGGGGTCGGTTTGCTCTTAGCCCCGGTATCTAGTCTCCCTTCTTCATGGATTGCATTTGGGAGACTACCTTTCCCGGGAGAGCAGCCTCGCAGTCCTGGAGGGCCAGCCCTGGGGCTGCATCCTGAGGATGACTGAAACTGCTGGGGTCATTTACAGTGGCAACAGTGCCATGTGACAGGAGTAACTCTTACCACCCCGGCTTTTCTGGACTGTTCTCCTGCCTTCCCCACGTCTCTGCAAGCTCCCTCATTCCCTCCCAAAAGTCCTGCAGCCGCCGGGATGGCGCCTGTTCCTGCCTGACACAACTGAATCCGCAACCCAGTCAGTCATAGGCACCCACAGGCCTCTGCCAATCGGCTGGCACGTGCCTTGTGAGGACTGGGCAGGACCCCAGCTGGCTCACAGAGCTCAGCCTTCTCACTGCCTGGGAAGCTGGCATGAGGGTCCGGACGCAGGACTGCGCTGGGAGGGTGAGCCTCCCACCAGCAGGTGTCATCCGTCCACTCCTAGTGCCCGCTTCACTGGTTTATGGAGGGGACCAGGCAAAGCACCCTGCCTTCCCCGATGGAGGCCTCCCCACCCACTCGGTGCTCACAGTTCACTCTCTGCCTGGTAATAGCACCTGCAGTTTGCTCAGCCATGTGGTGTCTGAGGGGCTGCTCCCAGGTCCCTAGGTGAGCCCCAGGTGGTAATGCCAATTGGACCATCCATCCCCGCCTCTGCGAGTAACCGATTGGAGCTGTAAACCATGAGGATGTTTGCCGAGTGGGGTAGGCACTAGCAGACCCCCCTCTTCCTGCTGACACCGGGGGATGGGGGCCTGGATGCTCGGTGCCCTCGGAACACCAGGTCGAGCCTCTCCTGGAGGCCCCTCTGGCCCAGGCCTTCCTTGCTTAGACCAGTTGGAGCTGGGGTTTCTGTCAGACTAACAGGGTCCTGACTGACACCGAGGGGAAGAAAGACAGGAACTGAAATTGCGTGGCAAGTGTGATGACCCAGGAAGTGACGCCCAGCCAAGACCAGCAGGCACAGGCAGGCTCCGAGGAAGGAGGTTCGGGCGGGGGGACAAGGCAAAGGCTCAGAGGGAGGAGCAGGACCTCGCTCAGGAACCTTGAGGAATGCTGCCCCGCTGAAAAGGGGGAAGGAAAGGCCATGAGATGCGCAAGGGCCTCATCATCTGGGCCCGTGAGTCCTGTGTGCCTGGACCCGAGTCCTGTCAGCAGTCACCGGGGTCTTTAGCAGGGGTGCCAGGCTGATTGGCATCATGGGACGGTCACTGTGGTAGAAAAGATGGAGCAGGTGGGCCGCTTGGAGCCAGGAGCAGTGAGGAGCTGGTGCAGAGGGGAGGTGGGGGAGGGACCTGGCCCAGGGCAGCCGTGGGGGGCTGAGGGCCACCTGGCAGGTGGGCAGCCAGGTGTCATGACAGGTTTGATGCAGGAGGCCAGGGAGGAGGAGGCACCGAGGTCAAACCCCCAGTTCAGGGCTGGGCAGCTGATGGGCAGGGCTGCCAGGCACTGAGCTGGGACAGAATTGCCCACTGAGGAGGGTACCTTCAGCCGAGCCTGCAGGCTACATGCCATTTGGGCCAGTTGCATCATGGGCCAGAGGAGAGTCCAGACCATGGGGAGGTCAAGGCCAAGGCCCTCACCAGTCCAGGTCTGGCTGGCCAGTGCTGGTGGGACAAGTAACCAAAGCTGGAGAGTGATGGCGAGGCCACCCTGAGCAAGGACAGTGGGCCCCTGGGCCGGCGCTGTGCAGGAGCTGTGGCACCTCCCCCGCTGGGACCCGACCCAGGGCTCCCGTATCAGAGAGCTCCAGAAGACCTGCTAGGCCAGGACGCACTTCCCACAGACGGGCGCGTGACACAGAGGGGGCTGCGGTGACGTAAGTTTTATTTCAAACCTGCTAATAAGGGAAAATAAAGCTCGGAGGAGGTGACGCGTGTGAACTCGAGGCACAGGTCTTCCAGCCGGGGCCGCGGCACCCGCTAGTGCTGCCTGGGCCGCAGGGACTTCCTGCTGGGTTTGGAGAGTCCAGCCCCCCGCTCCTTCTCGGGGTCGAAGACTTCTACACACAGAGAACACCGGAGGACACTGAAGGGCAGGGCTGGCTGCACTCCTGACAAGGGCCACGCTCCCAGCTACACGTGACGTGCCCGGGACCCTGTCCTGACAGTGCTCACTGCTAACCCTCCACCCACTGCGAGGACGGGAGTGAGCCCGGTGACACGTGCACCACTCGAGGGAGCTGCTGGGAGAGAGCCTCGTCTAGACCAGGACCCATGTGCCTGGGGCTTTCTAGTGAGTTCCAGGGAGCCTCTGAACCATGCAAACCAGGAGCCCCGCTGACCGCAGAGCCCTCTGCATGGGGGGTCCCGGCCCGGCTGATGCAGACCCCACATGCGCCCCACCTCCCAGGGCCCCTCCCACAGGCCAGGAGAGCCCAGGAGCCTCAGGGACACCAACCTGGGATCTCGTGGGGCCAGTAGTCGTTACAGTTGGGGCAGCGCGGCTCAGAATTCGACTGGAAATACTTGGCCACACAAGGTAAGTGCATCCTGATCCCACAGGTCTCGCAGCTCTGACCCTGGAACAAGAACGGACAGCTTGGAGCCCCGTTCGCACCTCCGCGCACACACCTGCAGGAGACTGTCCGGCTCGCTACATGTTTGTCTTCCAAACCCCAGATGAATGATAATCATCTCAAAGTCCTTGGTGCAATGGGTTGATTAAAGAATTCCAACGAACGCAGCTCAAGACTACAGGCCAGGGCAGGCAGTGGTGGCTGGGAGGCCCCGCAGAGCAGCAAGAGCACCCCGAAACTCAGCTCCCTGCACGCGTAGGCCTCATATCCTGCGGGTGGATGTGATACAACTTTTCAGAAAGCACCGGGCAATGTACTTCAAACACTTAAAAAAACACCTACACTCTCTGTCCCAGGAATTCCACCTCCAGGGATTCAGCCAAAGGCAGCAATCACCGGGCACCCAAGGGGGCAGGTGCAAAGTGGCTCAGCAGAGTGCAGTTGGCGCTGCACAAAGATAAACGTGAACGAGGAGGAGCCCTAAGTCCAGCACTGGCTCAGCGGCTGGGAAGCCCCACAAAGTCCACTGTGTAAAACCAGCAACGGGCACGGGAGGACGGTCCCCACACAACAGCCCAGATGACAGGAACACGGCCGACCTCTGACCGCCTCCTGGAGAAAATACAGTCAGGAGCCCTGGGACCAGCAGAGGGCCAGGCGCTGCGTTCATGGATGGGGTCGCCCAGACACCTCCGAGGAGAGGCCCTCCTGCGCACATCGGGGGTGACGGCAATGCCAGAGGCCGGGGCCCACAGAGTTCAGTGAGGTGCCCTCAGAGCGCCGGGGCCGCGCACCCGGTGGGGAGCCCCACAGTGGCACCTGGATGAGGAGGCCGTGGCAGATGTTGCAGATCTTCACGGCGTCGGGGTACGTCTCGCGGATGTGCTGCTCCATCTCCAGGATGGCCCGGGTGTGCAGGGTGAACTCGCCTTCTTTCTGCAGGGACACAACGGGGCAGCATCTCTTAGGCCACCGAACACCAGCCTCCCCGCTGGTATCCTGTTCCCTCTGAGCCACACGGCTCAAGGCCCAGAGGCACAAAGGCCCGACGCCCTCAGCACTGCAGGTGCACCAGCCCCGGCCCACGGTGTCCACGCTGGCCCCTCGGCAGCGCCCCCAGTGGGAACCTAGGCAAAGACCGAAAGAAATCGAGGACCCCAAGCCCTCCCATTTTCTGAGCACCTCACTCATGCCTAGACAGACGAATCACGAGTCTGCACTGCAGCCCACCTACAATGGGGCCGACCAGGAAGGGAGACAATCTCCCCAAGGGGTGAACTCAAGACAGCCCCCCTCACTCCCTGGAAGCATACCAGGTGCCTCCCAGCACTGCTGCCTGGAGCCTCCACAGAGACCAAGATCACGCCCGGCCACATCACCTTACAGACAAAGCTGGGAACTGTGCCAACAGGGCAGGGGCAGGCCCCAAGTCACACTGTGGTGGCACTGGGAGGGAGGGGGGGGCAGGGAAGAGGGGGCCTCCCTGGTCCCAGGTCCAGACACAGTCCACACGCCATGTGACCTAAAATCCCTGGGAACACCAGGAAATGCGGGAAACCCGAGGAAAGAGCTCAGCTGGCCTGTCACCAAGTTACAGGGAAGAGGCGGCTGGCTGAGGGGGACCAGTTCGGAGGCAAATGGCACCGAAGCCCCTGTAAGTTTATCTTGATTCACAAAGTCAACCAATGAACTGGGATGTGCTCTGTTGACCATTTTGTTACGTCTGAGCCTGGCCTCTGATGGGAGAGGGAGACGCCTTTCCAGAAGGTGCCCCTGAAGACGGATGCCTCCACGTCATCCCCAAGGGCCCCTGTGCTTCTGCTACTTTCTAATTTTTACAACAAGCAAAAGCAATTTCTCTCACTTTGGACATTAAGCACCCCCACCCCAGCTCCTGCCCCAGGAAATGGTGTGCTTGTGTGACCAAGCCAGGAAGCGCATTCACTCCGCTCCGGCCACCACAGTGGCCCCAGTGACCACACAGGGAGACGGGCCCACGGGTGCAGAGCATCAGGCGGAAGAGCTGGCTGCAGGGAGCAGGAGAGCAGCAGGAGGTGCTCGAGTCCAGCACTGCAGGCCGTCCAGCGCCAGAGTGCGCGGGCGCTGTGCCTCAGGTGTTGTGGGCATAGTCCTGTAGCTGTTTCCTTCTCAAAAGCTCCCAAATCCATATGGAGTCCCTGTCCACAGCCACCACCCACCCACCTCACTCCGCCTAACTGCACTCAGCCCCCTCCTGCCCCTCTGCAGCCCTTTGCAGCACCCTGACGCTGCAGCACCCTGACTCTGCAGCACCCTGACTCTGCAGCACCCTGACGCTGCAGCACCCTGACTCTGCAGCACCCTGACGCTGCAGCACCCTGACTCTGCAGCACCCTGACTCTGCAGCACCCTGACGCTGCAGCACCCTGACTCTGCAGCACCCAGACTCTGCAGCACCCTGACGCTGCAGCACCCTGACTCTGCAGCACCCTGACGCTGCAGCACCCTGACGCTGCAGCACCCTGACTCTGCAGCACCCTGACGCTGCAGCACCCTGACTCTGCAGCACCCTGACGCTGCAGCACCCTGACTCTGCAGCACCCAGACTCTGCAGCACCCTGACGCTGCAGCACCCTGACTCTGCAGCACCCTGACTCTGCAGCACCCTGACTCTGCAGAACCCTGACGCTGCAGCACCCTGACGCTGCAGCACCCTGACTCTGCAGCACCCAGACTCTGCAGCACCCTGACGCTGCAGCACCCTGACTCTGCAGCACCCTGACTCTGCAGCACCCAGACTCTGCAGCACCCTGACGCTGCAGCACCCTGACTCTGCAGCACCCTGACGCTGCAGCACCCAGACTCTGCAGCACCCTGACTCTGCAGCACCCTGACTCTGCAGCACCCAGACTCTGCAGCACCCTGACTCTGCAGCACCCTGACTCTACAGCACCCTGACGCTGCAGCACCCTGAGCTGTGCAGGGCAAACAGCCTTGTCTCTGCCTCGACCCGTCAAGGCTGCCCCGTTCTTACCGAAGAGCCAGCCCGTCACCATCGCGCAGGCTCACGGTGTCCCGCGTCCCCCTCACGCCTGTGCTCAGCACGCTCTGGCCTCCACTCCTTGAGCACCTGTCCCCTTGGGGCACTGGGCCTTTGCAGAGGCTGCTCCTCCAGCCCT
The DNA here is from genome assembly GCF_028538775.1 of Myotis yumanensis. NCBI lineage: Eukaryota > Metazoa > Chordata > Mammalia > Chiroptera > Vespertilionidae > Myotis > Myotis yumanensis. The sequence continues at coordinate 107,401,205 of NW_027223755.1, read as the reverse complement.
GGGTAAGCTTCCCCACCCCAGCTGCCTCCCGCAGCCTGCAGCTCGTGCCAGTCCTCAGCGCGGGCAGGCGCCTTTGTTAACGTTATAATGACATCATGTTTGCTTTCTATCTGCAAGTACTTCAGGGAGATGGCTGACTAATTTCTGGGCTCTTTCCCTCCACCCCCGGCCATGAGCCCCTGAGAGCATGAGCCGGTCTGCTTTGCTCCTCCGTGTCCCAGCACTGCCGTGACCAGCCCTCACCCCATGAGAAACATCTGAGGGGAGACAAGTGGACCTTGTTCAGCTGAGTTGGGCTCGAACCGTGTGTATGAAACACCTGCTACATGCCTGAAACTGCCCAGTGCTCATTCGTGACCTTCCTCAGCCCTGTGGGCGCGTCACAGGGAGGGCCGTGTCGGGTGCCCAGGCAGGTGCCAGGCCCTCCAGGGAAGACCACACAAAGTGACCTCCAATGCCTTGCATCTGACCACCCCACCCAGGGCCTCGGACAGGCCGCACAGCCACCTGTGCACCTCCATGCCCAATAGAGGGCCGCACAGGGCACAGGAGCAGGGCCCCCCGGCACTAGAGTCCTCTGTAGTAATGAATGCGAGGTGCCCACAAGTGTGTCTGTGAGGGCCCATTCTGAGGGTGTCCCTCTGATCGCAGTGCTGCCCCAGGAAGGCTGGTCGGGGGCCAGCCAGCACCCCCAGGCCCCAGCTGCTCCACAGCTCAGAGAAGGGGGTGCTGTGGTGAACTGGGCAAGAGCGGAGCCTGTCTTTTGTGGGAAGAGAATGGAAGCATCAGTTCTGTTCATCAGTAGAACCAGACATGGCTGTCTAGAAGCTGCAGTCTGATCCTCGCACAGGCTTCCCACGCCTCAAGCTGGTCTGTGTGTCCTCGTCAGGACAGTGCTCACCATGACAATGAAGGCAGTTCCTCTGGGAGCCCATCTCCGGGCCCCTGACACACACCACTCATTCCGTCCTTCGCAGCCCTGAGGTGGATCCTATACTCCCTCTTACAGACGCAGAACTCGAGGTCACCGGGCCATGATGCAGGCCCAGACCTGACACTGCACCTGTGCTCTTCACCGCTGTACACACTGCCTGCAGCCCACAAACCTGGGTGCAACCCCTGGCTCTGCCACCGGCTGTGACCCCTGGACAGATCACATGTGGCATCAAAGCGGATGAGGGCCCTGGAAGGACATCAGCTGGGTACAATCGGGTTCTGAAGGAAACAGTACGAATTCTAAAAAGGGAGCCACGCTAGCTGGGAGCCCACGGGGCAGAGTACCTCAATCAGCCACTTGTTTTGTACGAACTTCTGCAGCACCTGCTCAGCTTCCTTCTTCCGCATCTTCTTGCCTTTAAGTTGATCAACCACATTCAAAATATTTGTGGAAGAGGCAAAGCCAGTTTCTGAGTCAATAATCAGTTCCAACTGGAATAAACAGCAGGTATCACATTCATCTATTAAGTTGGCAAACACAAGTTTTAAGCAGGGATACCAATCCTGGTGGGGGGGGGGGCTAGTAAAACTACTCATATCACAGGCAGAGCTGCACACCGGTACGGTCCTTCAGGAAATCTCATCACATGCATCAAAAGCCATAAACTGCCTGGCCAGTGGCTCAGCTGGTTGAGCACTATCCTGTGCACCAAAGAGTGGCTGTTCAATTCCCAGTCAGGGCACATACCCAGGCTGTGAGTTCGATCTCCAGTGCTCTAGTTGGGGTTGTATGAGAGGCAACCGATTGATATTTCTCTCACTCTCTCTCTCTCTCTCTCTCTCCCCTCCTTCCTTCCTCTCTCTAAAATTCATTAAAAAATAAATTAAAAAGCCATAATCATGTTCACTCCTTCTAACTCAACAGTCACTCTTGTAACACTGTCCCAAATAAATCCTCTCAATGCTCCCAAATCAAAGAGGGTCACCTCGCCGAAACCGGTTTGGCTCAGTGGATAGAGCGTCGGCCTGCGGACTGAAGGGTCCCGGGTTCGATTCCGGTCAGGGGCATGTACCTGGGTTGCGGGCACATCTCCAGTGGGAGATGTGCAGGAGGCAGCTGATCGATGTTTCTCTCATTGATGTTTCTAACTCTCTATCTCTCTCCCTTCCTCTCTGTAAAAAATCAATAAAATATATTTAAAAAAAAAAAAAAAAAAAAAAAGAGGGTCACCTCACCTCTCATGTCCCTACCTCCCCGAAGATGGAGAAGCTGAAAAATGGATGAGTGAGTAAATGAAGCTGCACCCCTACAGCTCAAAGGTGGCCAGGCCCTGAAGGCTGCCTGACTGGCAGGCTGGAGCCAGGTAGGGCAGAAAGCAGAGCCAGGGTGGGCTGGGAGAGCGCAAGCTTGGAGCCACAGAAGCACTGTGGACCCAGGCGGGGGAGGCTGACAGGCGAGCAGCCCGACACAGGGCGGAGTCGCTGGGGAGAGAGGCTTCCTGCACACACAGGTATGTAGGGTGTTTCAGAGCCTGGTTCTCAATCCTGGCTGCTGACTGTCCTCAGAGGAGGCTTAGAAAGGAATAAGTCTAGGACTCTGTCCTCAGGGACCTGGATTAGATAGACCTGTTGTGAGGCCAAATGTCAAAATTATTTTTACTGACCCAGTTACTGTAATGTGCACCCAGGGCTGAGAACCATCTTACTCAGCTATTCTGCCAGGTGAGTGAAATGAGGACTGAGTAACCAGCTCCGAAGCAGGGCATGCAGAGCAGCGCCACTCCGTGTAAATGAGCCAAGGGTCTGGGTGAGGACGGGATGAGGCCTTCCTAGCAAGCTCCCCGGGGGTGCTGCTGCTGGCGGTCCCAAACCGCATGCCCGTGCCTGCAGTGAGGCTTGTTCACCTACATCACACGCCCATGAGGCCCGATGCTCGTCAGGGGTCAGACCTGGGCCAGCCTCTCCCAGGCAGCCTCGGTGACCTCCCCACCATCACGGGCAGCTGTAAATTCGGGGTGGGCGCTCACTGACATCCCCCTTCGAAGGCTTTCTTGGGCGCAATGGCGGTGGTCCCTGAAGACTGCAGTTTCCATTTCTAATGATGAAGGCTTCCCATAAGAAGCTCGGCTGGTGGGAGTCCCTATTACTTACAGCCTTTCTAAACAAATCCAGTTCGTTCTCTGCAAAATCTGAGGCCATTTTGGAGATCGCAGTTGTTGCAAGATTCACCTAAAAAAACAAGTCAGCATGATGGTCAGGCTGTGCCTTCACTTGTCAGCTAATGCACTTGCTGGTGCTCCCTCCCAGCAATGAGGACCTATGTCCAGGCCCTGTGGGCCACAACGATGGATTTGTAACCAGTCTGAGATTACAGACATAAATCTTTAGCTCAGTCAACATGTTTAATTCTCAACGATTTGAGAACTCCAGAAGTTGTACAATATTTTTCAAACTCAAGATACATCTGGAAGACCTGTCTGCATACTCCTGGAGCTTCACACGCACAAGCACTGAGCAGGGCAGTGAAGAGGTCTGACCCACCATTTAAACTTGCATTTCCGGTTATTTGACTCCACAACCCTTTCTTCCCTGGTAGAGTTTGGGAAACCTGCACTGGAGTCTGTCTGCGTGGGCCTGACTGATAGGAGCCTGATCTCCTTTGATTGGCCTCAGACAGTTCCCTAGCCAAAGAGGGGGGCTTGTCGGCTTCTCCCACCTCTCCTTCACCTTGTTCCCTAGCTAGGAGAGAAAATCTAAAAACAGGAGGCTCCAATGGGCTCAATCCGTTGTGCCCCACACCTTTTCTTTCCACAGTTTCTAAGTCTTGTTCCAAATGAAGAGCATTTTATCCCTTTAATGCTAATATTCCATACATTTGGGTGACTTCTTGCAGAACACGGTCAACAAACAAAACAAAGTCAAATGCATCCCACTGGGGCAGTGAGGCGAGCACTGAGGGCAAGAGTCCAGGTGCAGGTTCTGGTCACCCCGCCCTGAAAACAGCAGGGGGTTCTATAGAGACCACAGGCCTGGGGAGCACAGAGCGGGCTGGGTCGGGAGGTGGCAGGGCTCAGCCATCTGTCTGTCTCCCTCCTGTCTCAGAGCCCTCATTGAGGGGGATCACCCTCATTGAGGTGGGTCACCCTCGTTGAGGCGGGTCACCCTCGTTCTTCCCCAGGAGGCACCCGGCAGTTGTCTCAGTCTCAGTTCCTCACAAATGCCACTAGAGGGCTCTGTCTGGCACTTACCAGCGCATAAATGGGTCTCCCGTCATCTTCGGTGACTCCTTTCTTTATCTCAATATACAAGGACTCCAAGACGCTGTTAATGTTGTGGATGAAGTCCTCCAACTTCTCCACAGGAGCGTTGCCTGGAAACAAACAGGCAAGGGGGAGGGGGGGTGCTTCATCAAACGTGTGTCAACCTGAACGGCAGAGCAAAGCCAGAAATGGGCAAAGGCCCCAGCCTCTCTGGTGAATGTGGCTTCTCTCTTCCTGGTCTGTCCGAAGAGACAACGGGTCCTGGGAGGTAGAAAGGCCCAGGAACAGGTATCTGAACCTGCTGTGGCCTTTCTGTCTTTGCTCACAGCCCCAGCCTGCTTTCCCACACAGCTCCCTGATGCCCAATACCGTCCCCACACGGCACCTCACACACGCAGCTCACAGCCCAGCTTCCCACCTCGTCCCAGCTCCCTACACGAAGCCTCTGACCCTGAATACCCTCACAAACGCGTGGGTGCGACAGTGAGGAACAGCAGCTAGGGGTACAAACAGCAGCTCACACCGAGCATTCCCAACAGATGCCCTGATCCCAGGGTTCTGCACACAGTAATTCACTGACCCTGCCAACAGCCCTCCGAGCCGGCACTACCATCCTTCCCCCAGATGCGGAGAAGAGGCTGATGCCGCAAGCTTCACACCATCAGGCACGTGAAAGCAGCCAGGCTGACTGCTCTCCCACCTCCACGTTGCCAACAGCAGGCGCACAGCCCAGAGACTACAAGAAGGCAGCTACTACTGGCAGGGTCCATCAGCCAATCAGAGGAGGGGATGGACAGAGCACCAGGTGGGGCCACCCAACCCAGTATTGCAGGGGTCTGGGGTGAATGGAAAGCGGGGAGCCTGGGAGGGAAGAAGGGCCAGAAGGGCCGATGGGGCTGCAGTGGAAGCAGGAACCAGATGGCACAGGGCCCTGTGGGCAGGGGAGCATGTGGCCTTCCTCCTGTGGGCAATGGGGAGCCTTTCCGAGTTGGAAGCAGGATGGTCAGGGTCACCTTTCCTCTTCGTACCATTTATACTATGACACATTTTAAAACCAAGAGTATGTATTACTCTTTTCACTTATTTCAATAATCAATTGAACTTCCAGTCAAGATGGCAGCTTAAACAGTACTCACCTCCTCCCACAATCACATCAAAATTACAACTCAAGGACAGAGCAACCATCATTCAGAACTGCCTGAAATCGGGCTGGGTGGAACTTCTACAATTAGGGATTTAAAGAAGCAGCCACATTGAGACTAGCAGGAGGGGCAGAGGTGTGGAATGAGTTGGTCCCACACCCACATGTGGTGGATAAAAATCGAAAGGGCTATCTCAGCTGTGGAGGTTCCCCCTCAGGAATGAGGGTCCCAGCCCCACACCCGGCCCCCCAGCCTAGGATTCCAGTGCCAGGAAGGTTAAGTCCCCAAAACTTCTGGCTATAAAACCAGCAAGGATTGTGGCTGAGTGAGACAGAGGGCTGCTGGAGTCCCAGGCAATTCCTCTTAAAAGGGCACACGCACAGACTTACCCAGACTCACTCGCTCTCAGCTCCAGCTCTGGGGCAGCAGCTTGAAAGGCATCAGAGACATATGGGAGGAACTGAATTGTCCAGCATCAGGGCGAGAGCTGGAGGGGCAGCTTTCCCCCAGACAGAAGTGCTGGCAGAGGCCACTGTTCCTTTGATGAGCCCTCCCCTCCCAGAGACAGCAGGCTGTGCCATATCTGAGATTCCCTGAGGCCCCGCCCCACCCAACTTTGGGGCCCACCCACGCTGTTTCCCAGTGGCTTTTCCATATGAATGGCCTCTCTTGGCTCATGCTTCAGATTTTCCTAAAATCTCAAATAAGCAGCATTTGGCCTCAGCAAGCCCCATACCGCTTACTAAGTGGCCCAGGCCCAGCCCTAACAGCAGTCAGCCTTGGCTCACAGGTTGGCCTTCTCAGGGCACCTTCAAGCCCTGCACAAGTAGCAGCCATCTGCAGATTGCTTTATAGCTCATGCCAGATGGCCCTGGGCAGAACACAGGCAGTGGCTGACCTTAGCCTGCACATCCCAGGAGGCCTCAGAGCCGGTGCACCCAGTGGACAGTTTCAGATCACATCAAAGCACCACCACCCAACCACCTTCACACGCAACAGTTAAGTGGCAGATTCGGTGGAAACCAGAGACCTGCTGAAGTAAGTCCTGATCTGTGGGGTGGACCCCTGCACAGCTAATCCTCCATGGTGGTCAGAAGTCAGTGGTCTGTGGTCGCAGCCAATCCTTGCAGCTGATTGGCCCAGGGGTAAATCCCTCCCAATGATGTACCAACAGCAATCAAGGCTCAACTACAAGAGGAGGGTGTATACAGTCCCCACAGGAGGTGCACCTCGAGTGCCCAGCTTGGGTGGGTGATCAGGAAGGCTGGGGCACTGGACCCTTCAGGACACCTACTACATTACACCACTCTCTCAAGCCTGGGAGACGTGGCAGCTCTAATACATAGAAGCAAACAGAGGGAGGCTGCCAAAAGGAGGAGACAAAGAAACATGTCCCAAATGAAAGAACAGAATAAAACTCCATAAAAAGAACTAAACAAAATGGAGACAAGCAGTCTACTAGATTAAACACTGGTTATAAAGATACTCCATGAACTCAGTGAGAACCTTAACAACACAAAAAAGGACCAGTCAAAAATGAAGGATACACTAACTGAAATGAAGAATAATTTACAGGGAAGCAGCAGTAGAGAAGATGGAGCTGAGAATCAAACCTGCAATTTGGAGTAAAAGGAAGCAAAAAACACCCAATCAGAACAGCAAAAAGAAAAAGAGTTTTAAAGAAGAGGATAGTGTAAGGAGCCTCTGGAACAACTTCAAGCGTACCAACATCTGCATCATGAGGGTGCAAGAAGGAGAAGAGAGAGAGCAAGAAATTGAAAACCTATTTGAAAAAATGACAGAAAACTTCCTTAACTTGGTGAAGAAAATAGACATACAAGTCCAGGAATCGCAGAGTCCCAAACAAGATGAACCCAAAGAGGCCTACACCAAGACACATCACAAGTGAATATAAAAGTTTAAAGACAAAGAGATTCTTAGAAGCAGCAAGAGAAAAGCAGTTAGTTACCTACAAGGAAGTTCCCATAAGATTGTCAGCTGGTTTCTCAAAAGAAACTATGCAGGCCAGAAGGGAGTGGCAAGAAATACAATGAAACCTCGGTTCCCAAACTTAATTCATTCCAGAAGGCTGTTCTAGAAATGATTTGTTTGAAAACCAAATCATTTCTTCCCATTAGAAAAAATGTAAATTGAATTACTCCATTCCAGACCCCCAAATGATTCCCTGTTTTAACCTTTCTCAATTGCAGGTGATCATTGTTTCGTGAGCACTTTCACACCCTTAGCAACATCAGCACTCTTGATGGCCTCTTTATGTTTTAAAATTGTGCTGAGAGTTGATTTTGCCATGCCATCCTCGATAGCCAGATCAGACACACACAAACACCTCTATCATACTTTGCAATTATGTTTTCCTTTTTTAAAAAAAAAATCCTCACCCAGGGATATTTTTCCCATTGATTTTTAGAGAGAGTGGGAAGGAGGGAGGGAGGGAAAGAGAAAGAGAGAGAGAGATCAACTCGAGAGAGACACATCAATCAGTTGCTTCCTGCATGCGCCCCGGAGGTCATGGATCGAACCTGCAACCCAGTACATGCCCTTGACTTGGAATCAAAGCTTCGATTCCTTGGTGCACAGGCCAGTGCTCTAACCACTGGGGACAACAGCCAGAGCGCAAATATTTCTTTTTAAGCTCTATCACTGTTCTCTCAACTTTCCTTTTCACTTTGCTGCTACCACTAACCTCCTTAGGACCCATGGCGAGTTACTGTAGGTATTTAGTAACAACAATAAGCAGCAACAAAAAGCAAAAGAACATGAAAATAATCACAGAACAATTTCCTGAGATGTTAATAATGTGAGGTTTAGCAATAAACTGACTTATACTCACGCATTCTCTCCTTTGTTGCCTGAGACACATGACTGATCACATAGCTTTCAGCAGTAAAGGGTTATCGGGTTGAGAACTGAAGTTTTGTTGGACAACAGACATTTTTTCCATAAACAAGTTGGTTGAGAACTGAATTGTTCAAGATGGGAGATGTTTGAGAACTGAGGTTTGTATTCAAAGTGATGAAAAGCAAGGACCTACAACCAAGATTTCTCTACCCAGCAAAGCTATCATTTAGAATCAAAGGACAGATATAGAGCTTCCCCAAACAAGAAGAAACTAAAGGAGTTCACCACCACCAAACCAGTATTATATGAGTCTTCTTTAGGAAGAAGAAAAAAAAGATAAAAAATATGAATAATAAAATGGCAATAAATACACATCTATCAACGATTGAATCTAAAAAACAAAACAAACAAGCAGAACAGAAAAAGACTTACAGATACAGAAAATGTTTTGACAGTTGCCAGATGGGAGGGGAGTTGGGGGATGAGTGAAAAAGGTGAAGGGATTAAGAAGTACAAATTGATTGTTACAGTATAGTCATGGGGCTATAAAGTGCAGCCTAAGGAACATAGTCAATATTCTATTAACTATGTATGGTATCAGATGGGCATGAGATTTATGGGGATGATCACTTAACAAGTTATATAATGTCTATTCACTGGGGTGTACACCTGAAACTAGTATAATAATGTATGTCCACTGTAATTGGAAATTTAAAAAATGATAAAAATTTTTAAAATAATTGATTTCAAAAGATTTGTGCCTTAAAAATCACTCTGAGAGGGAAAAACCAGCAGAAAACACATTTGTGGGACCATTTATGTTAAAAACAATAATAAAACCAAGGAAACATTACTCCAGGAAAAAGGCCTGGCAGATTACCCACCAAGCTGATGACCACGGGGGTCATCCCAGGGCATTTAAATGCTCTCTGTATTTGACTTCTGACAGAGAAAGGTATTTGTAAGCTCCTTGTGTACATAAATATCATTAAAGAAAAGATCACGCTGGTGGCAGGAGAAGGCACAGCCATGTGGGCCACATAAAGGAGATAGACAAGAATCTTGACAGTAGAATGACAATGAAATTTAGCCACAGCTGCTGAAAGCTGGTGATCAGAGGGGTGAGACACGACCATATTTCCTGCCTCCGTGCCTCTGCTTACGTCCTTCCTTTCTGAAAGGCCTCCCTCCTTCTCATTCCTATTTCTGCCTACTAGTTATGAAAGCCAACTCAAATGACACTTTTTTCCATGAAAGCTTCTCGGCTGCCCCCAGTGCAAAGTGCTTCTGCGCCTTCTTCCTCTGCTCCACCACCCAGAACGGAGGGTGAGCCTGCTGTTCTGCACAGGCCTGTGCCTTGGCTCGCTGGAAACCTCCCTGCAGAGCACAAACTCTGGGAACCTCAGACCTCCAAGAACTACCTCTCGCTGACTAACTGACAGGGTTCTTCATAGCAGGAACCACTCCTGTCCGCCTCATGTGGTACAGCGGCAAGTCCCACCTCCCTCTGAAAGTGATGGTTCACATTTTCCACTGAAAAGGCCTCTCTTGGGGACCATTCAGAAAAATGCACTCTGGGGGCAGATCAAATGCATTCTAATACATCAGACTTTCCAGACATCTGGGCCACGTGAAGATGAGCCACCCTGCACTGTCCTCTCTCCCCACCACCTCTGATTTGCTGTCTAGTCTCATATTTCAAAAACATGTATGTTTTTACTGTATTTTTATTTTAAAAGCTACTTCCGACTGCTGTCCTTACTTATTACGGAAACCAGCCATCTGCTCAGTTGCTCACGTTCCCTTGAGTCCCACCCTCTCCTACCACACAAGCTTCCTTCAGGGCCACGTGTCCCTCTTCACTGCTGATATTCTACGTGTCACAGACAACCTGTGTCATAAACCTGAGAATAAACTTCTCTTTTGCTCAGTGACACTCCCCCACCAACTTAACTTTCTGGCAGCAACAGAAGCAGCCGGTGCCATGGGGCCAGCAGTGCGTGCGTTCCAGCCCCATCCTGCCCACCTCTCTGTGGGTCCCTGGCAAGTCTCCCCCTTTCTCCCACCTCTGAAGGCCACCCATCACCTTACCCCCAACTTCACACATGCCTCGCACACATCCCTGCAATCGTGTTCCCACCACCACCACTGGCTCCAACCACCCAGGCTCCAGTTCTCTAGCATCCGGACATGTCCCCTCCTACACAGGCCCTCCCTGACCCGACCAGATGCGGTTCCCATGCCACCCTCCACAGTTCCCATGCCACCCTCCACAGTTCCCATGCCACCCTCCACAGTTCCTATGCCACCCTCCACAGTTCCCATGCCACCCTCCACAGTTCCCATGCCACCCTCCACAGTTCCTATGCCACCCTCCACAGTTCCCATGCCACCCTCCACAGTTCCTATGCCACCCTCCACAGTTCCCATGCCACCCTCCACAGTTCCCATGCCACCCTCCACAGTTCCCATGCCACCCTCCACAGTTCCTATGCCACCCTCCACAGTTCCCAAGCACCGCCTTCCCCAACACATTTTGTTCCAGTGACCAAACCCGGCTGCCCCACTGAAGTTGTCTGGTGATACCTGGCTGCCTAGCAGCTGTTTTCAACCCTAACCAGACCCTAGCTTTTCTTGTTGTTTTAAATTGCCTTTCCCCTATATGTACGATTTTGGTGGGAGAATTATCCCATATCCAGAGAACCAGAGGGCAGGAAGCTAAAGAGGCAGGTCTTAGGTCAGCCAGGAGTGGGCCCAGCGGCTACGCTCAGCCTGTCCGGCACACTCAGTCTGAGGCAGGGCAGAGGGGAGAGCTGGAGGTGGCTTTGGCCATGAGGTGCAGCTATGGTTGAGCCCTTGTGCTCCTTGGTTCCTGGCAATTCCTCAGCCTGGCACCCAGCCATCAGACAGTCCTGTGTGCCCCTTCCCCAGGAACCTCCCAACACGGATGTTCCTTTTGAAGTTGGCCATAACTGGGGTCTCTGGCTCACTAACAAGATCCCTAACACGCTCATTACGTGCCAAGGTTACACCAGATTAGCACTTCCAGTACCGTCTTTAGACCAGCTCATCTTCACTGCTCTGCCCAGCCCCTCCCCTATGGCTACAGCTCATGGTCAAGGCTACCGTTTGCAAACCTGCAGGGATACACTGGGCTGCAGGAGCATCGGAGGATCCATTTGGCTCCAATATCCTATGAGTCCACGCTCAAGATGAAGTGCACAACATAAAAACAGATCACACAATTCTGAGGCAACTACTTCATTTCCAGTCTTGGTTCTACCACTTTAAGGACTTCACAGAACTAATTAATAAAGCACTTCTCCCTTCAGAATCCCAAACTAATCGGGAAAAAAAAACCACTACAAACTTCATGTAAGTATGAAAGTATCAGGGGTTTTTTGCAGCTAGAGCTGGATCAGAGCCTAGCTCTCTCGATCCTACTGACCCGCAGTCAGTGACGTGGGATGAACAGCTACAAGAAGTGAGGAACAAGGCCTGTGCCTATCACATGCCTCTCCTCAGAGAGCAGAGACACCCTAACCCAGCACTTAGCATCATATCTGAAGCAAGCAAGGGTCTGCAGATCTTAGGTGCCACCTGTGTTCTTTCTACTTGTCAGCAGGCTATACCTGGGCACGTTCTGTGGGCTGTGGTGAAGTTGCTATTGTTAGGCCTGCAGATGTGGAGCTGTAATTCACCTTAGAATGTGCTGCCCACCGTTCATTAGCTTGGTTCTTCTCATCACAGCAAGAACAGTAACTCCGTGAGTTATTAATATCATCTTTACATGTAAGAGGCTGGGAGATGTTAAATAAGTTCTCCAGAGCTCCCACAACTTGGAAATGGAGCCCAGGCCTGCCCTGCTCCAGATCCCAGGCTCCTGGCAGTAAGCCACAGCCTCTGTAGAGCACAGACAATGCTCTGAGAACACTCCCCATGCCGGACCTACCAGTCACACGGGCATCCTCTGGACCAGGCACTGCATCTTCAGAGTCACAAAGAGGGACTCAGACACCAGAGAAAGATGACGTGTCTGCAGTGCCTGGGAGACGCCCGAGGCGGTGCTGAAGACAGAGGGCTGCGCTCAGAGGACACTGGAGGCTGAACCCAGGCCATCGCCATCACTTCCGTGGCAAAGAAGGGAGGTCCAGCCCTCAGCACTCGTCCAGGTCCCGGGGGGTCAGCACACAGTGCTGAACTAAAGGCCAAAGACCCAGGAAAGGACAGAACAGCACTTTCTCTGGCAGGAAATGCCTTTTTGTTGGGGAAATTAACAAACTGGACTCAGGGCAGTCGACACGCTGGGGCAGCACTGAGCAAAATGGGACACTTCTCCTCTGAGAAGCGGGGATTGGTTCAATTCACTCTGAGAGATTGTTTTCTGGCCACCCCTGTACATATTATCTCCTTTTCTAAAAAATTAAAATTTTAATTTAACCAACAAACCTCTTCTTACTAATCAAGGCCCCCTACTGGGTTCTGGTACCTAGGGCTCACTGCATTCTCGGCCAGCAGGCAATCGGAAGTCTGCTGCCCTAACTTCTGAACAATAAGTAGTTTTGTTCCAAACTAGACATCAGATAGGAAATGCTATTTTTAGGCAGAGGAAATAACAGCAAAAAATAAGACCCCAGGGGACCAAACACTGTGGGCCCTGTCATAGCCCTCGCATCTGATGAGGCTGGCTGGGGGGTCCTGCTGACTGTGGCACCGACAGTGGGGAAGCTCGGCCCCTGGATCAGACAGGGGAGCGGGAGGGGGAGCACATTAGGCCTGAGAAAGCAGACCCCAGGCCTGGGAAAGGCTGGCAAGCAGGGACAGTGGGCCACCAAGGTGTGTGAGGGGTCACTTTTCAGACTGTGGCTTTTGCATCAATTTCCAGGGGGAAAAGGTTCTCTCGAAATTCAGGTATGTGAGTGAAAAGATGGGAGGTGACAATGGCGCTCCCCAAGTATGGCTGGTGAACGGTGCTGAGAAGAATGGAGGGAGGAGAGCTGTCTTTTGTGCAGCAAATATATTAGACAAGTAATTCTCTCCATCTGCACATCATTCACCCCGTGCTAGAGCTCTGCCCCTTACGGTCTGTCCATCAGACCCTCCACGGAGGTGAGCTGGGATGCGGCACAGTCTGTTCTTCAAAAGAGGACACCAAGGGCCACAGAGGTTAAGGACTTACCTGAGATTACAGGGCCAGTAAGTGACAAAGCCTGGACCAGAAGTCAGATGTCTGGACTTCAGTTTAGGGCAGTGACAAAAGGACTTGAGCATGCATTGTAAAAAAGAAAAATCTTATTTAGATACGCGATGATGCCTAAGAATTACTTTAAAATAATATGGGGTAAGTAGGTTTGAGTACAGATAAAACAAGGTGAGTCATGAGTTATCATTTTAATTGGGTGATGGGTACAAGAGGTCTCATTGTATTATTCTCTCTACTTTCTCTCTGTTTCACTTTTTCCATAATAAAAGCTTAAAAAACATTTCAGCGCTCAACAACAATGTAACCTGACACCTTAACCCTCAGGAGTCTGAATCACAGAGAGAAAACTGACAGCACCTGTGACAAGGTGGATTAGCCAGGACTCGGCAGGACTCGGCGGGTACAGGGTGGAAAGGCTTTAACAATGGACTTTTTCAAACCTTTGGTTGAGAGATCTGTTTCCAGGTGCGTATATGTAAATCTTTTTTTTTTTTTTATCAAGAGCTTATTTCAGTTAGGAAGTCTTTGTCCTTTCTTCAAATGACAGTGCATAAAACCTATTTTTCAGTGCTTGGCACAGTTCCTGCATATCAGCCGCATGCCCTAAAACCCATAAAACAACACGGCTGGAGTGGACGTGGGCCCCTGTCCCCACATGTGCAGGAAACACACCTATCGCCATCCCTCTCCCCAGAGCTGTGCCGGTCAGTGCCCCAGGGAGCAACAGAGCAGCACCAACTCTTCATCGTGAAGGCACTGAGGCAGGGCAAGTCCTGAAGTCCAATCTGAGTCATCGCAGAAAACTAAACCACTTTCAGCTCAACTTTACTGTTGATGCTGTTCATGTGCATTTCATTTTTGTCTCACTCTTTGAAAACAGGTGGTCTGTTGAGATGAGTGGCAGGCCCCACTCCCACCTGCCTCGGGGAACCCCAAGTTGCTGATGAAGGCTCTGCAGGGGATGGCCGGCCACCCTGAAACCAGAGCAGCTGGCTCTGTCCCTGCTGTGTAAGCTTCCTCTTCCTGAGATTTCACCTGAGCAAAGCTGAGACGACCCATCAGATGCTCAAATTTACATTTTAGATGTTACTTTTCATGCTGATTTTAATGCCACTTTTCAGTTATGACCACAGACATAATTCCCCTTGATTAACTGGAAAGGCAAGCAGGCCCAGACAGTCGTAAGTTTATTAACTGTTCATCATGTCCAAAGAGGAGAAATGTACAATGAAATCACTGTAGGAGGAGAAAGTACTTGGAGCCAGCTTCTCAGTATCACTGAGTCCTCCTTGGAAAGAGAAGGTATTTACAGCTACAGATACGAGATGGCACACTAACCCAAGATGTCAACAGTATCGCTGTGACTCACATGCATGCGTGCAGCCTACTGTGTGCATGAGCCTTAAATACTCACCGAAACAACGAAGCAAGTCTAGTCTCCTAAGTCAGCATGAGAAAAAGAAAGCTAGGATGAAGGTGGATAGAGGTTTGACAAAACAGAAACTATCTATCAAACCCCAATGTCCTTCTGATACTGTACTCACTGATCTATTCTTGGTACAGATATTTAAATTAACTTGCTTTTTGCCTGAACATCATATTATTTATTCTGCTCAGTGAAATAATGCCAGCTCCTAATTTTTTAATCTAAAATTTTAGATATTTTACCTAATTTGTCCTTAGGACAATAGATAATTTTAAAACCCACTAACAGTTATAAAAAATAAAAATAAATTTAAAAAATATAAAACCCACTAACAGTTTAAAAATAAAACATAACACAACATAATTCCAAAAGGTTGGTGCTAGAGTATAGAATAGCTCCTCATAGCAAGTTGGTAACCAATAAAGGATGAGTGCATTTAGGGAAGAAACACCAACAGACGCTAAGACTAGTGGGTAGAAGTGGGATGCTGTGCCCTGCAACTTGACTAAACTCACTTACCATGTCTGGTAGCTTTGGGGAGGACTCCATAGACTTTCTACACAGAAGATCATGTCTGTGAATAGAGTTCTCCTTCTTCCTTTCCCATCTGGAGGCCTTTATTTGTTTCTTGCCTGAGTGTACTGGTTACAACAGAAATGGTGAGAATGGATGTTCTTGGGGGAAAGTATTAAGTCTTTCACAATTAAGTGTGATGTTTACATAGGTCTCCTTTATCAAGCTGAGGAAGTTCCTTAGTTTTCCTACTCTTTTAAGGGTTTTTATCAGAAATAGCTGTTGGCTTTTTAAACTCTGTGCAGAGAGTTGTTGACTAGTCTCTCCTCTCTCGCTCTAAGCCCGGAGGTTCTGTTTATCTTGCTTATGCCCTGCTCCTTAGGGTCTCTTTAGTTTTCTGTAGGAAACATCTGCTGCGTCAGGCCAGCCAGGCGTAAGCAGAGTGTTTTCCTGGTGTCTGTAAGCCATTCTAGCAAACTGTTAAACCTGAGGAGGGTGTCATAGGAGAAGTAGGATGGTCTGACATCTGAAGTGGGGGTACCCTTGTGGGATTGAGCCCCTTTAATGTGTGGGATATGATACTAATGCTAGGCAGTCAGTATCAGGACTGAATTAAGTTACTGGATATCTAGTTGGTGTCTAGGGAATTGGAGAGGTGGTGTTAGAAAAGAGAATATGTATTTCGTGTCAAGAGGGGGACAACCGCCCTCACCAGGTGGCTCAGTCAGTTGGAGCATCATCCTGTGCACCAAAAGGTTTCAGGTTCAATCCCCACTCAGGGCACATACCTATCTTGCAGGTTCAATCCCTGGTAGGAGCACGTAGAGGAGGCAATCCATCCATGTTTCTCTCTCACATTGATGTTTCTCTCTCTCCCCCTCCCTCCCTTCCTTTCCTTTTTCCCTCCCTCCCTTCTACTTTCTCTAAAATCAGTGAAAAACATATCCTTTGGTGAGGATTTGAAAAAAAAAGAGGAAAAACCCTCACTGTCTCTGTCAAAAGATTACTGTCCTTCATTGACTAATGCCCAGTGTTTCATATAGTCTGTCCATTTTTAATTATTTCAGACAGAAGGTAAACTAGTCCCTGTTACTCTGTCTCAATCCAAAGCAGAAATCCTCAAATCCAAGTCTTCCTTTTTTTTTTGTTAATCCTCACCCGAGGATATTTTTTCATTAATCTTTTAAAGAGAGTGCAAGAGAGAGGGAAAGACAGAGAGAAACACATCAATTGGTTGCCTCCTGCATGTGCCCTGACCAGGGCCCAGGCCGGGGAAAAGCCTGCAACCAAGGTATGCGCCCTTGACCGAAATCGAACCCGGTCCTTTGGTCCACAGACCGACACTCTATCCACTGAGCCAAACCAGCGAGGGCAAATCCAAGTCTTCTTAACCACCACTCCTGAGGCCTCCTGTACCTACCACCATTAGGAGTGTCTACTGGAAACATCTGATTCTATATGTGTAGGACGCACAAGACCCAAGATGCAGCAAAACTTTATCTCTGTGGCAGCTGTCCCTAGCAGAGGCCTGGTGCTCGGGAGAGTCTCAGGAAGTTGTGCTGAACGACCATATGCGTGTTCGCAAGCCCTGGCACAGAATCTAAGGGGCACTAGGAATACAAGTCCCAATGCCATTCAAAGGCCAAAACCAAGGCTTTCCACCAGGACCGCAGAACAAAGTCTAAATTCTTCACTAGCCGGGAGATTTGGGAAATTTGTTTTCCCCTAGTGACAGTAAGAAGAGACCCCAAAACAAAGCCCAGAACAGGAAGTTCTTTGATAAACTGGACAAAACCCAAGGGAAACTGCAATTAATTAGAGTAACTTGCAGTTTCAATTACTCCTTTGTTTTTACTTCTCTTAAAAGCTAAATATGTTTCCAGTTGGTAAAAGGGCCTTTCCTAGGCATCTCTCAAAAGATAAGAGACTGACAATACTGGTTTTATTAAGTATTTACTTAATTTTAGGTCTTTTCTTTCCATCATTCTTTGTTTAAAACCTCTCAAGTAAGAATAATACTGTGAATGACCTTTTTTTTTTTCATGAACAACAGGAGAAAACAAACTATAGTTCTACCCTGATAACTATAACCATATCTTGATACGCAGAAATGGTACATAAAGTGTGAGAATAAATCATTTCCTAGACACATTCTACAGGACTTTTCTATATTAGATCATAACTACTTTAAAGGTCAAATAAAGGCAAAAACACTTTCAATCTTAGTATTAAGGCATCATACAGCTCTTTGCAGTGAGCTATGAAACTTCCCCATCTATAGTAACGTTCATATCCGGGACATATATAAGATACTAATGGGACAAGAAAAGCCTGCTATGCCCATCACTGAAGAATATTGAGGGGTATGTTTAAAGCCCTGTTGTGCTTTTTAAAGAGCAAGAGAAGCTAGCTTGACAGGTGTAATATTCCATGAAGGAGGCTCTCACCAAAGACCCCGTCCACCACAGTGCAGGCAATTAGAGCAGACATGTTCTCACCAGGAGAGTTCCCAAACACGGCACTAAGTCTGTCACTTCTAGCTTCAAATCCTCCTGGAGGTCCGCACTGTCTACAGAATTAAGAGGAGGGAACAACACTACTATGGTAGCCCTGGCCAGGTGACCCAGTTGGCTGGAGCATCACCCCATTCAATTCCAGGTCAGGGCACATACCTAGATTGTGGGTTCGACCTCAGGCCAGGGCCTATGCGGGAGGCAACGGATCTATGTTTCTCTCTTCTCTCTTCTCTCTCTCTCTCTCTCTCTTTCCCTCCCTCCCTCCCTCAAAAATCATTAAATCATACCCTCAGGTGAGGATTAAAACACACACACACACCAAAAGAAAAAACCACTACTATGGTATACATACTATGGGTTTTTCCAGATCTGTAAACCTACACACAAAAAAACTTATTCTCTTCACACACATCATATAGTTTTATCTAGGGTTTCCTGAAGTCTGTTATCTGTTTGTCAGTTAAGTTTGGATACACAGGATTAACAAAGGTAAACAGGTTTCCTTACTATAGACCCGTCAAGCCTTTATTTGTGGATGTATAACAAAGCTCCCAGAATTCCCCACAGAACACCTCAATGGACCAGTGGCTCAATCCGTGCCTCTTCTCTAACCTGCCACCCTCTCCATCTCCCTTCTGCACATCATGAATGGACTTGTTTCTGTACTCTTTCCCTCCTGACGCACACACTCCTCCACCCTCCGGGACCTGGCTTCCGCCTCTATCATGCTGCAGACGCAGTTCTCCAAAGGTGACACTGGGCCTCGTGTCCCTCCGCCTAGGACTAGGTCCTTGAAGCCTCTCCCATACCTTTCCTCACCCCTCTTGACTTGGCTCACGTCTTTTTTCCACTCTTCTTTTAACAATTAAAAATAGAGAGAGGTCCTGGCCGGTGTGGCTCAATTGGTTGGAGCATCATCCTGTACACCAGAAGGTGGGGGCTTCAATTCCTGGTCAGGGCACATGCCCAGGATGTGAGTTTGATCCCTGATCGGGGCCCATGGGGGAAACAACTGATCAATGTTTCTCTCTTACTTTAATTTTTTCTCTCTCTCTCTTCCTTCTTCTCTCTCTCAAATCAATAAAAAAACATATACTCAGGTGAGGATTAAAAAATAATTTTTAATAGAGAAAATACAAAAACACAGCATATAAAACCTATATTCCCATTCATCAGAAGTGACAACCATTAGACTAAACTAATAATGCCATGTTTGCCTCAAGTCTTTTTTTGTCAATAAAAGAACAGAACAGGGTAAAGATGAAGTCCTTTGATTTCTGTTGACAAGCCTATTCCTCTCCTCCTCTCTCCAAAGGCAAGCATGTGAGTGTGCTGCACATCTTTCCAGTCCACTTCCATATTTTCACATGCAGATGTATGCACTCATTTACAATAAAAATCACTAAGTTTTACACAAAACCTAACACAAAACATCATATAACAGGTATAATTTATAAACATTCTGCCCTAGCCTGTTTGGCTCAGTGGATAGAGCATCAGTCTCCGGACTGAAGCATCCCCGGTTCAATTCCAGTCAGGGGCACATACCTCAGTTGCAGGCTCAATCTGGGGCCCTGGTACGGGTGCGTGCAGCAAGCAACCAATCAATGTGTTTTTCTCATATCGATGTTTCTCTCTCTGCATCTCTCCCTTACACCCTCTCTGCAAATCAATGGGAAAATATCCTCTGATGAGGATTAACAATAAATAAATAAATATTAAAAAATATAAACTTTCCTTTTCACTCCATAAGACCTACCCAGGTTGACACTCGACAAGACCTAATACTGATTTTATCAATCTATCAACATTGACCCCGTTGCTTTATTGAAACCTCCAGCTGCTGAAAAGTTAGTATGCACCAGCGGTCCTGTCCGTAAGTGCTTCACATGTATTATCTTATTCACCCTCCCAACAACCACTGAGATATTCCAAATGCCTACAGCCAGCAAAGCAGGAAGGCACTTTTCCAGGGATGGCCACGTCCCAGGCTGCGCCCTGAACCACTATGCTAAGCTGCCCTCTGACTACCAATAGCCAACTAAGCACTTTTCCTGTGTCAGGTGCTCTTTATGGATCATGTCTCTTAACTCTGAAACACAGTATGTCAAGTACAATGAATTCTCCCCGTTTAGTGGTGAAGAAACACAGGCTCGAGGCGGTGCTGGAGGCCTGCTGTGAACCATGACTCCACTGCTTCAGAGGCCAAGTCTTACCTAACCTGAGCTAAGTGTAAGATTTACTGAAAAACAAGTCAAAGATGAGATTTGAAAGATGGGCTGAAGGGAGATTGTGAGAGCCCTGAATGGCCAGGTCAGGAGGATGGGCTGACAGGTTACCTGGCATTATACCAATGTCACTAGTCCCTGATCACACAGCTCCAGAGCCTCCTGGGAACAGGAAAACGATACTTACAGTCATGGACCTTATAGCAGTGCTTCTGCAAGCGCTTAACCTCCCATTCCTCCAGCACTCCGTGAGTCATCAGCAACTGGAGGAACCGCCGGTGGACATCAGTCATGGTGCCCGTTCTTCTGGAACTACCCTGCATGGTGACGGAGCTAGAAAAGACGTAAATGAAATCAACTTACCTCTGAACACACCAAAAGCAATGTGCTAGATTGTGTATGAATTTGCATTAACAAATATAAGTTTGTTATGGTTTCTAAAATCAAGGTCAACATGCTGAATAATACAAAAATGAAAAGGACACAAGTCAGGGGCTAGTCAAATGAGTACTGGGCAGTGGTGAAATGCGTGGGTCGGAGCCAACCCGAGGCCGGCATTCACAGCTGCTCCATCACCTCGGGTGTGAAATTGGGAAACGTCACCTCCAAGTGCTTCAGTTTCGGATCAGTAAAATCAGAATAATGATAAAAACATTCTCCACACAATTACCATGAGGAGTAAATGAAATAATACACAGAGAAGCCTGGTAACAGACGAAGCACTAAATAAGTGTTAGCTATTTTCACTATTGGATGATTCTAGATCTGAAACTTGGCTTAGTCACTTACCAGCTCTATGGCCCTGGATAAATTTAGCTGAGGCCCCATATTCTCACTAAAAAATTAGAACAACATTCACTGCCTAGAGAAATGCTAGCACACACTGAATAAGTGTTAGTTTCCTTCCCTTCTCCCAAACCCCTAATAAAACTGACCTCATAGGACTACAGGGTACTTTCTAAACCTCCTGCTCTCTATTAAAACAGTATCTTTCCACAAACCACAAAGAGCAGAGCTGATCACAAAGCCCGCTGCTGCCAGGGGTCCAGTCGTTGCACAGGGCCTAAGAGCGCGGGTTCAGAACTGGACAGATGGCTCTGACACCAGTTCTTGCTAGGCCTGCCTGAACTTAAAAATCACGTAATCTGTGCATTAAAAATACGCACCCATGGCTTCTTTCCTGGAGGTTCTGACTGCATAGGGGCCTGGCATTCTGAGATTTTTAACATTCACTTCAGGTGATGCCATGATCTGACAAGAAATTTGCCGTTACTTAGGCAAATATAACACAGAAACATTTTTAGCTAACACGTTTAATCACCCTGAGCCTCAGCCTTTTCACCTATAATATGAGGGTAATAATAACCATATTTAAGGCATAAGTTTAAGTGAGATATGACTACCAAATGTTTGCCAAGGACCTGGCCCATAGGAGATGCACAAAAAGACCAGTTACTGTTCTTTCCAACAGCATCACCAGCTGGACCTCGGAGCTGGAAAGATGCACTGTCCCAGGATCGGTTTCCCTGCCAGCCTACTAGCTTTCCTCGAGCCTCTTTCACCAGCATCTCAACCTCAACAAATCCTAAACCGGATTCCTTCTCCTTTCAGCATCTGCAACCCTTTTTCTCCTGAGTGCTCTTTGCAAATCACCTGCTTTAGGTGGTACAGTCCACAGTCATGCAAACACCACAGACCTGATCCTCCTTTCCCTCAACCTCAGATCCAGCCCCCCCCCCCCCCCCCCCCCGCCCTGCTCTCTCCCTTCCTCCCCTTCTACTCTCTAAAATCAATGGGGAAAATATTCTCGGGTGAGAAGGAAATTCCTTTGTCTACAAAAACCTACAGCAAACATAATACTTAGGGACAAGATGTTGAAAGCAATCACTTTAAAATCCAAATTAGGCTCTGGCCAGGTAGTTCACTTAGTTGGAGCTTCATCCCACACACCAAAAGGCTGTGGGTTCCATCCCCAGTCGGGGCGTGTGTGGGAGGCAACCGACTGATGTTTCTCTCATAGTGATGTTTCTCTCTCTTTCTCTCCCCTTTCCTCTCTCTCTAAAATCAATAAAAATATATCCTAAAGTGAGGATTAAAAAAATTAAATCCAAATTAATCCAATGCAACTAAATCAATGCAATTCCAGTCAAATTCCCAATAGGCTTTATGTCTGTGTGTGATCTGACAAAGATGATTCTAAAATTTCATGGAAAACATAAAGGCAAAGCAGCAAAGGCGTTCTTGGAAAAGATAAAGGAGAACTTGTCCTACCGGGTACCAAGTAACTGGAAAGCTAGAGCAGTGAATAAAATGTGATACTGGTGTAGAAATAGACAAAGATCAATGAAACAGAATAAAGGACTCCGAACAGAATTGTAAATATGTACGGGTACTTGACATGTTGGAGAAATGGAATGCCAGATCAAAGCAAACTTTTCAATAAAAGGTGCCAAAACAACTGACTATCCATACATGAGAAAGAAAAGAAGAACGAGACCCTTACCTCACACTATGTACAAAAATCTACTGCTAAAGATTAAGGTCATAAGAAAGGAAACACTATGAAACTTTGGTACAACAACACAGAAGAATATCTCCCCCACCACCACCATCCCTCCCCCACCCAGGCCACACTGCCTAGAAGAATATCTTTTTGACCAAAAGTAGGGTAGGATTTCTTTAAAAGATTAAAAAAAAACTATAAATCATAAAGGATTATAATGATATATTCAGCTTTGTTAACATTAATGACTCTGTTCACCAAAAACACCCGAGAATGGAAAAGAGAAAGAGAAGACAAGCTACAAACCAGAAGGTATTTAAGCCACAAAATATTTGTATTCAGAACATATAGGGAACGCCTACAAATAAGGGGAAGACAACTATAAGAGAAAAATAAACAACAGAAATTTTACATAGAGGATGCACAAATTATTAATAAATACATAAAAAGATGCTCCACCTCAATGTCATCAGGCAAATGAATATTAAAACCACCATGATTAAAGTCTTAACCATCACCAGATGGGAAAAATCCTTCAAAGTGGCTGAGACCGAAACTTTCATCCACCACTGGTAGAGCATACACTCTTATAATCACTTCAGACAACTGGGTACTGCTAGCTCATTTGGGTGTCCTTAAAAATCTGTTAGCTATATACCTTATGGAAACTTTTCCACACCGGCCCCAGGAAATACGTTTGTAAAAACACCACGTAACAGCAAAAATCTGGCGAGAGTACAAATGACGATCAACTGAAGAACACCTCCATAAAGCATGTATAATCATACCATGGAATCCAAAGCAACGAAGACCAAGTAGAGAGCTACTCACATCAACAAGGATGCATCTAATACACATATTATATGCAAAAGTCAAGTCAAACAAGATATATATTAGGATCCCATTTATAAAAAATTCAAAACCGTGCATTGCATTCATTAGAGATGTCAACAGTAAAAAACTACAGAGAAAAACAAGAAAATTAGCAACAATACTCAGAGCAATGGTTACATAGTATTTGGCAAGAAGAGTGAAAGATTCAGTGGGGGTTTTGAGGATACGAAAATGTTCTATTCCTTAAGTTGGTAGTGTTCGTTTAATTTTCATTCTTCAAACTTATTATTTTTACAGGTATGTTACATATCTTAATAAAGAAGAAATTATGTAAATACTAGAGGCCTGGTTGCACAAATTCGTGCACGGCTTGGGGGGAGGGGTAAGGGTGGTTGGCAGGCTGGCCCCACCCCTGATGGGGTGAGGGAGGGGCCTCAGGCAATTGGCCAGCCGCCCCACATCCTGGTCAAACTCCCAGTTGAGCTGTAACCGGTTTGGCTCAGTGGATAGAGCGTTGGCCTGCGGACTCAAGGGTCCCAGGTTCGATTCCGGTCAAGGGCATGTACCTTGGTTGCAGGCACATCCCCAGTGGGGGGGGTGCAGGAGGCAGCTGATGGATGTTTCTCTCTCATTGATGTTTCTAACTCTCTATCCTTCTCCCTTCCTCTCTGTAAAAAATCAGTAAAATATATATATTTTTTAAAAGCTATCTTATTTTTAAAAAAACACACACACACAAAAACTCCCGGTTGAACACCCGGTCGAACTCCTGGTTGCGGGGACAATTTGCATATTAGTCTTTTATTATATAGGATGTTAAGTAACAGCCAAAATAAATGTTAAGGAGAAGGAAGCATAGAAAGGAATACCATGCTATAACCTGGGGTAAAAGGAATATGGGGGTGAGAGATACAGAGAGGCTTGCTTATGTCTAGAAACCAGTGATCTCTCTGAAGACTGACTGGGCAGGGGGGTTAACCATGGACAGGTACCACCTATCCAGATAATTTCAAAATAGAAACGTTTGTGGAATAGGCAAACCTCAATTTTAACCATCTGTGCCGGGTGCTAGACACAGTGTTAGTGCTTCACACCCGCGGTCTCATTTACTCCTCACCAGAACCTCAGGAGGAAGGCATTACTGAGCCCATTTTACAGATGAGGAAACTGAGGGCACCAGGTGGCACACACTGTTAGTGATGGAGATGGGGGTGCCCACGCAAAGGCACAGTTCAGCAACCGTGGCACACCCCTCGGCGAGGAGGAGGAGGAGCAGACAGTGACATCAGGAGCCCAGTCCCTTATCTGCAATTCTCCAACCTGTTTTCTGGAAAATCTCTTAAGTTTGAAAACTTGATCTGATCTCAGGTGAAGCTACTTATGGTTGTTCCTTATCCCTTAAAGAGTTAGGATAGATAGATAGATAGATAGATAGACAGACAGAGATATATCTGTGAAAATATTAATGTATTGATTCCAAACACTGCCCCGAACCCCGCTGAATGTATGCAGAACATAGATATGCGCCATATCACCTTCCGAGACCCGAGAACTGCGGGATTCTGCGCACAGCTAGCCCAGGGCTGTAAGATAGGGGCTGGGGACGTGCACAAACAAGTTTCATACACAAAGTCGAGGGGAGCAGCAAGTACGGCGAGAGAACGGAGGGTGCTCGGCGAAGGCCTATTTTATGTATTCAGTTCGGATATATTTTGTATTCTGCTTTTTCACCTAATATGATGAAAAGTGTTTTTTCACCTACTATTGCGATTTTAAAACGTCTGTGTGTGAGAGGGTCGAGTTTCAGGTCTCTGTGCCTCACTGCCCCTCTCTGGGCCTCCGTTTCCCCCTCCGGAAACGTGAAACCCCCGGGTCCCCGCACCTGGCGCCCCCTCGGCACAGCGCGGGCCGACCGCGGGCCTGCCCGCACCTCCCGTCTTCCCTCGCCTCTCGGGACCGCTCTCCTCCGTTCCCCGCCCCCCCGCCCCCCAAAGCGCGCCACAGAATTACCCTCCGCGGCTCCGAAGCGCGAGTCTCACAGCCGACGGCGCTAGCCGAAAAGCGGCTCGGTCCCTCCTTCCGGGCGGAGCGAACGCGGATGCGGTGCTCCCATTGGTGGTTACGCAGATTCGCCCCGCCCACTGGGTGACACACTTCCTGTTCTCCCGCCCGACGCGTTGCCATGGTGCCGCGGGATCCTCCGTTCTGTAGGGAATTGCGCGCTTCCCCACCGCTCTCGGCAGGGCAGGTGAAAGGGCGTCAGAGTCCTGCCCAGCAGTGACAGACCGCGACCGCAGAGGGGGGAGAGCAGGCGGGCAGCGGACCCCACGCCATGGCCGGGCCTCAGTCTCCCCCGTGTGTGGAACTGGTAGTGTGAGCTCGTGGCCAAGAACGAGGGTTCTGTTGCCAGGTCCCCTGACTGGAGTCCTGCCTCTGCCCTTCACTGGTTGCTGGGTCGGGGCAAGTCCCGCAGCGGCGCTGAGCCTGTTTCACCTGTGAAATGGGGAAAGTCCCTGTGAGGCAGAGTGTTTGTGGGGTTCGCACACAGCCGTGCTGACTGAAAGGTCCTGCTGCCCGGCCCAGGGAGCGCCGTGAAGGGTCCGTGGAGGGATCAACAGCAGCGAGCGGATGGCTCGTGGGAGGCTCCGGGCGGCCCTGGCCCACGTGCGTACAGTGTTCGGGCCGCAGGTCTGAGCCGGGAGCGCGCCCAGCGCGGGGACCGGTGCCGGGACCCACCTCCCTGGCGGGAGCTTCCCATCCTGCCTGGCCAGTCCCCGCTCCCGCGACCTTAGACACCTCTGCCGCCGGACCTCCGTCTCCTCCTCTGCTGAGCAGGGAGGCGCGCCATGTTTGGTTCGAGGCCTGAGGTCCGAGCTGGGCCGGCGGGACTGGAGTCCAGGTTCTGAAACTTGGCGTCTCTGCGACCAGGACAGCCACCGAAGCCGCCCCTCGCAGCCTGCTCGTCTATAAGCAGGATAATGGTTGCCCTTCGCTGATGTAATTGTTGTGAAGGTTACATGAGCTAATGCATGCAACCCACCTGGGAGAGTGTCTCGCACATAGTGTGCCCTCAGTCCGCACATAGTGTGCCCTCAATCCGTGTGAGCTGCCATCGCTAATGAAGAACTTTATAGGCTGCCTTGGGGGCCCTGGAATAAGAGAACAGTCCTGGGCAGGACCACCCGCGTTTTGTTTGTCCTGCACAGTTTTGTGTACGTTTGAGTTCATTGTCAATGTTTAGAGTTAAGGGAGGTCACGTAAAACTGTGACGGCTCCTGAAAAACGGGGCAACGTGGCAACAACAGACCACACTGGAGAGCTTAGCAGAAACACCACCCTGTGCTTTCCCGGGGTGTAAAGAAATAAAGACGGAGGGCTGTGAATAGGAAACACTTGGAACCCTGACATTTCAGGGTCAAAGAACAAAGGAGGGGGTAGCGAGAGAAGAAAGGGAGTCAAGATTGAGGGGTATCAGAGGCAAATAGCTAAGAGAACGTTTTGAGGTGCAGGGTGTGGTCAGGTTTGTCTGTGATCTGGAGAAATCATGAAAGATAGGCCTGGTGCACTCAGGGTTGAGTGTCGAACCCTGAACCAAGAGGTCACCGGTTCAATTCCTGGTCAGGGCCCATGCCTGGGTTGCAGGCTCAATCCCCAGGAGGGGGAGTGCGGGAGGCAGCCTATCGATATTTCTCTCTCATGGATGTTTCTATTTCTCTATCCCTCTCTCTCTCTCTAAAATTAATAAAGACATTTTCTAAATAATAAATAAAAGATAGGCTACGCTGATCTAGAAGTTAATGGTCAATAAGAGCCCATAGAGAGGCGAGGAAGCTCACGTCAGCCTCCAAGAGGAGTGCTGATTGCTGTTAGGAAGGATGGCGTTGGGAAGGGGAGATCAGGGGCAGAGTGAGTAATGGATAGATAAACACAGGGAGACAGGGGAGGATGGGGTCAAGGGTATATGGAGACAGGATTACTCTTACCCTAGAGAAGAGGGGAGACACTTCTGAAGCAGGAGGAAGGGAGGTAGAAAAGACTAAACGAAAGCTCACCCTAATGTTTCTGTTTTCTCCATAAAGTAGCAAACGATCATTCGGCTGAGTAAAGGAGCTGGGGAGATGCTGAAGATTTGAAGGGGATCAAGAAGGTTGAAGCAGATTCCGAAGGAAATACAAAAGTGAGGTTCCAGCTAAGGTTGAAGCCATGAACGTGTAGAGAGGACAGTTGCTCCCTGATTTCCCCAACCTCCCATCCCCATGCCAGGGGCCTCTGAGCAGAAGCTCAGTGTGGATTCCACCCGGGATGATCTCTGTTGGGCTTGTGCAGTTGTCTCTAGAAGGCGAAGCACTGGACAGCGTTGTGGAAGGGTCCTTGTATGGGCAGGCGGAGATGGGAAGGGGGAAGTGCAGAGAAATCAGCATGCAGGCTCACAGCAGCTGGAGGTCTCAGAGAGCTGGGTTGGGTTCAGAAGGAAGAAGTAGTGAGTGAAGACTGGAACTGGCGATGAGGGAGTGACCCACCACAGAGCAGCTGTCCAGCCTCAGCATGAGTCCACCCTCAAAAGACAACCCATTCAGTGAGATTCTATTAAGATCTTTGATTTGCCAGACCTTGGACTGTCCGCTACAAGACAACTCTGACAGTTCAAATGTTTCAGAAAGTTGACCCTAAAAGGTACAAAAGCTGTGTGAACATAAATGTTTTGTACATAAGGAGGTGGCCGAGGCCTTGGCTAGAGAGGAATAAGCTAAATCTTAGGATAAGGGCCCAAATCATAGGCGAAGGGCTCTGTCTTTCACCTGAAGACCATTGAAGCTGAGAGAGGAAGTGGTAACATCTGGTTTGTATTTCAGAAAAAGAACATCGGCATATCTGTCTTTTCAAACATGTTTGGAACATTTACAGAAATTGACTCTGTACTGGCCACAAAGGAAGCCTCAATGAATTCCGAAGAATCTATAGATCGTATTCATGAACCACAATGAAATAAAATTTAAAATCAACAACAAGCCTTGGCCCGTGTGGCTCAGTTAGTTGAGCAACATCCTATGCACCAAAAGGCCTTGGGTTTGATTCCCAGGCAGGGCAACATGCCCAGGCATTGATGTTTCTCCCTCTCCCTCTCTCTAAAACCAGTAAAACATATATTTTTTTTTAAATCAACAACAAAGCCGAAACCGGTTTGGCACAGTGGATAGAGCATCGGCCTGCGGACTGAAAGGTCCCAGGTTCGATTCCGGTCAAGGGCATGTACCTGGGTTGTGGGCACATCCCCAGTAGGAGATGTGCAGGAGGCAGCTGATCGATGTTTCTCTCTCATCGATGTTTATAACTCTCTATCTCTCTCCCTTCCTCTCTGTAAAAAATCAATAAAATATATTTTTAAAAAATCAACAACAAAAAGATATCCAAAAAGAAACCCATACAATTCATAAAATATATCTTAAATTAGTACCAGCAGTTACTTCTGAGGAAGGACTAGGAAGACAGGATGGTTTGTTTATCTTACACATCTATGACTTATCTATATATCTATACTAATAAAAGGGTAATCTGCTAATTAGACTGGACGTCTTCTGGACAAAGCCACAGTGGCGGGGGGCCAAGGCAGAGGCAGTTAGGGGCGATCAGGCCGGCAGGCAGGGGAGCAGTTAGGGGCATCAGGCAGGCAGGGAGGCAAGCAGTTAGGAGCCAGCAGTCTCAGATTGTGAGAGGGTGCAGGCCAGGCTGAGGGACCCCCATCCCCTCCCCGTGCACAAATTTCATGCACCGGGCCTCTAGTCAATAATAAAATGTATAAGCATATGTTCTAGTTTTATTTCTTATACTTTATACTTTTTTATGTTAACAGATTTTATAATACATTTTAAAAAGAAAAAGAACACACATTTGGAAACAAAATTACATATGTTTTTTAAAAAATCAATATGGAAATTACAAAATATTGAGTAGTGAATGACAATAAAAGTCTTACATAATCAGACGTGTGGGGTCCAACTAAAACAATAATTAGAGAGGGATTTATAACCTTCAGTGTACTTAATTAAAAACAAGAAAACAAAATTTAATTTGTATCGATTTAAAAGGTAGAAAAATATATAAATCCAGAGAAAACAGAAGGAAGGAAATAATAAAAAAGCAGAAATGAGTAAAACAAGAAGCAAAAGAAAATAAAGTTGCTTATGGAAACCATATACTCACATTTTTATTTATTACATTTCAGTTGGATCTGGTGGAGGTGATGGGCATGTGCTGGTGAAGCAGAGGGACAATGATTCCCCTCAGCTTATCTCTCACCAGAGAGGGATGGTGACAGGCCCCAAAGGTCATCTTTAAAAACAGTTCCTGTGTAAAGTCCGGGGAGACTTGGACACTGGGCGGGGAAATACGCACACCGCTGGAAGCAGTGCGGACCATTCAGCCCTTCAGCACAGACCGTTGTGGGGGAGGGGGCGGCGGCGGGGGGGGGGGGGGGGGGGGGGAGGGTGGCGGCTCGCTCTCTAAGAGCCTGGACATAAATGTTGTTTGACCTGGTGATTCCACTTCTGGGAACCTGCCTGCGGAAATAACCAGAGATGCTCACAAAGGTAAATGCAGAGAAGGGCATCATGGCCTTGATTCTTCAGGGGAAATGGCAACAGCTCACACGTCTCCAAATACAAAGGGGAATGGTGGTCAAAATAAGTGAAATTCTGCAAAATCTTATGCAGCCTGAAAATTATGTTTTCAAAGAATACTTGAGGTCAGAAGGGGGGAAAAACCCATAATGCATATTTTAAGAGAGAGAGAAAACTAGAAGACTCTATATACCAAAATATTATTGGTGAATATTCCTGATTGGATGGATATTAGGTAAACTTTTTCTTGTCACTTTTTATGTGTTTCAACTCCCTCCAGAAGCATGTTTTATAGTCACAAGAAATATTACTTTTCAAAATAAATGGACTCTATGTGATCACAAAGATTTTAGATATAATGAAATCGATACTATATAAAATTGGAATATACTTACAGCCACATTTATCCAGCATCATCAGAGAATTGTTACACATTAGTGAATTTTCTATATAACTAGAAAACATTTTAAGCACAAACATTTTTTTAAAATTCTATTCCCTTTATTAATCCTAAAGTATATACTTATCTCTCTCTTATGACATGACGAGCACAGCGATGTCTTTGAGGACAATTTCTACATCTCAGGCTTTTTGCCTTCACCCCAGGATTAGCCCTGTTCCTCTGGCACCTCCGTGTCTTCATTTTTAATTTCATGAGTTTTCATTTTTTATAGAGTCAGCTTTTCATAGTATTTTCATGTCTTTCCCTCTGTCGAGTATCAGCAGTCCTAATCTCTTCTTATAATTACCTTCTTTCAGCAACCCCTGGCCTGAGCATATAAATAGCCAGTCTTATTATGAAATGGGAAAAATAAATAAATAAAGCTAAATACCAGGAAAATGCACACATTTTAGTGTGTGGAATTGGTTACACCTTTTTCACTTCTCAGGCCTCTGTTTTGCCTGCTTCTGTGTTCTCAACTCGTGTCTAAAGAGACAGTGAAGTTCCCAGAGAAGTGATTTCAAGATAAGAGACAAGGCTATGGTAATATCCTAACAGACGTAAAGAAAACTGATCAAAGATTGAATTCACGGCAACTTGATCAAAACCCCAAATTCAGTGTGGCCCCAGGTGGGCCTGTCAGGAGCTCTTGAATTGCAGTGGTGATTCTTATCACACTCAGAGCGTCTACAGCTGCTCCTCCGAGGTGGGCTGTGGACCAGCAGCAGCAGAGTCTGAGGCCTCGCCCTGACCTGTTGCAGCAGAATCTGCATTTTAACAAGGTCCCCAGTGAATTACATGCCTGTGGTCTAACACTTCTAAATTTATTCACATCTCCGATGTCCCATGCCCTTCAAGTTCATTCCAACAAAAACATTGTGCCAGGCTGATATGGCTCAGCGGCTGAGTGTCAACCCATGCACCGTAGGCTGCGTGCAGGAGGCAGCCAGTTGATGTTGTTTCTCTCTCTCCCTCTTCCTCTTGCTCTAAAAATCCACAAAAATATATATTTAAAATATGTATATATTTCTGTTCAACTTTGGTTTCCCAATTCATTTGCAAGTGAGCATTAATTAAAAGAGATCCTAAAATATGATTACACCTCTGTTTTTATGATGACAGTGGCATATATATTTTTTCAATCACATTTGGCAACTTTATTAAATGCCAAAGAGTAAAATACTTTTGAAACCTCTCTCTCTCTCTCTCTCTCTCTCATTGGGAGCAGGTTGTAAATCATTTTCATTTATAGGTGTTTCTTTTTTCTTTTTTTTAAAATCTTCACCAAAGATATTTTGGGGTCAGGAATCAAACCTGCATCCCAGGTACATGCCCTGATCAGGAATCTAACTCACAACCTTCTAGGGCACTGGAAGATGCTTCAACCCATTGGGCTACACTGGCCAGTACTATAGGTGTTTCTTTCATTTAAGTATTTTTTATTTTGTATAGACATAATTTAAGCAAAAAATCACCAACTTTTTTAAGTAAAGAGGGGCAAGCTTATTTTAATATCATTATGTCAGGCTAAGCTCACTTTTCTATACAGAATTATTATAGGTTTTTCTTTTAAAGTGGAGGATTTGGTCCAGCAGATTCCTGAGGCACTTTTTTACTGATGTGAAAATTATTAATTTCTTCAGGAACAATAGACAAGTACATCCAAATTGCTGCTTCTCCTTTTGTCTACAATCTGATGTTAAACATCAGGATTGGGAGTGGGGTGGGACAAGAAGATGAAAAACTAAACAGCCTGCATATAGTGCCTGTCAGGAGTTGAGAACACACTGAATTTTGCTATTGTTCTGATGTTTTTCAAAAGTATTTTACTCTTTGGCATTTAATAAAGTTTTTGAAGTTATGACATATAATATGATTGAAAGTATATGCCACTCGGCCCGCGGACTCAAGGGTCCCAGGTTCGATTCCGGTCAAGGGCATGTACCTTGGTTGCGGGCACATCCCCAGTGGGGAGATGTGCAGGAGGCAGCTGATCGATGTTTCTCTCTCATCGATGTTTCTAACTCTCTATCCCTCTCCCTTCCTCTCTGTAAAAAATCAATGAAATATATTTTTTTTTTTAAAAAGAAAGTATATGCCACCTTCATAAAAAAGAGAGAGAGACAGAGACAGAGACAGAGACAGAGAGGGAAGCCCTAGATGATGGCATCGTTTCCAACTTGCTTAGCTGGAGGCGACACCGTCACTGAGGCAGAGCACAGAGGGAAGCAGGGCTGGAGAAGGGTGGTGACTTTGGTCGTAGGCCTTTGGGGTTGGAGGGGTCAGAGGGAGAGCGGGGGACATGCCTGCCCGGCGTGGGCGCCAAGCACTGGACATGCGAGCCCGGGCAGGGCCAGGTGTAGGGACGGGGCATCAGCACAGCGCTGCAGGCACAGCCACGCTATCGCCGCAGCCTCTGCTCACACATGTCCCGCCAGCACGCGCATCTCCAAGGGCTCCTACTGGGTCCTCCCGGGAAGGGGGGCCGGATGGAATAGATCGGGGGGATGTCCGCTGACTATGTACGTACACACGCTGAAGCTTTGCATGTGGACATGTATCCAATGAGGGAAGGTGAGCTTCTGAATGAGCTGAGCAGGGGGGACGTGGGGAATGATTCTGTTTAGAGGACAGGATGAAAAGGAAGAGAAGAACCTGACTAGAGAGTCGGTCCCGAGTCCTGTGAGTCAATGCAGAACGTTCCATGAAGAAGGAGCGGCTGCTGAGCTGGAGGAGAGGGGAAGAGGCCTGTGTGCTCAGTGCCGCTGCCATTGCTGGCCCTAGAAAGTGCGCGAGGTGGAGAGGAACTATGGTCAGATTCACGGAAGCGTGGTGCCACCAGCAGAGAGCACCCAGCTCAGAAGCATCGGGCACAGAGAGGACATTTCTTGGCTACAGGTGACCGATCATATTCCTAAAATTATCCCACCACTCCCCACTTTTTAGCTAACTTTTGACTTGCCATAGGACCAGCACACCTAGAAGCGTGAATGTAAGTATTACACAAACCTGTACGAGGTACACACCAGTCATTCCTGCTACACCCTGCGAGGCCAGGGGACCGGTAGTTGTTGTGGTAAAGCTGGGCTGTGCCTGTGTCTTTCCCAGAACATTTTTCTAGCCACAAAATTAACCAGAAACAAGAGAAGCACAACCTCCTCCCCGCTTTTCTCAGCCACAGAAAGGCAGGGTCTCCAATAGAAGAGAATAAATAACGGACCAAAACCAAGTTAGAAATACCAGTGAGGCAAGGCTGGATGGCATGCAGTGGGCTCTTTGCCAGCCAGCAGCTGACTGAGCTCAAGGTTGCAGTTTGGATGACGATGCCCATATTAAATGAACAAGGGACAAGACGGAGCAAAAACAAAGCCTGAGGGTTTTGGACTATTCCCGTCCTTTGCACTCGCTTTTGCCACGAGTTCACCCACTTTCCTACGGGCAGGCTGCAAACTGCCCGAGCCAGCACACGTGCTGGTGGACCGAGGAGCATTACCCACCTATGACCTCCATTGGCAGCCAGCTTTTCCCCTAATGTGAGTCTGGGGGGGGGGGGGGGGGGGGGGGGCGGAGACCAGGGGGCACTCATCGAAAGCCCGCTCACCTGGGCCTCAGTGTTCAGGATTTCCATCCTGGCCCTGCCACTTCCTTTCAAGAGTTGCCAAGTACCACTTTCTATAATAATGAACTATATTTCAGCGGCTGATACTAACCCGACGAAAAGTGGCCTCACAATAAGGACATCTCAGATATAACTGAACAAGGTGTTCTCAGCTAGAAGGTGCCAGGGTTGGGGCAGCAGCTCCACATGCTGTGCAGGCCCACGCCGCCCCCCTCTCTGCTCTGACAGCTTCAGCGTGTTGGCTTGTAGCCTCAGCTCTGCCCTCACGGTCACCAGGTGGCTGCCGTAGCTCCAGGCGCCACGGCTCTGTCCAAAGTCGATTTCTATCTCTCTGTCTTTTGGTCAGAGCGGTCATCCTTCCCAGAAGGCTTTGCACTCCTCCACCCAAGTCCCGCCGCCCAGATGGGTCATGTGCTCATGTCCCAGGTGCACAAGGACGGGAAGGAGAGCACACAGCACGCTCAGTCTCTGTAGCGGGAAAAAGGAGTTGGGATGGCTGTTGGGTAGGCAGCCAGCATCCACTGCAAGCAGCAATAATGAGAATAAAAACTAATATAGCCGCTACCATTCGTGGAGCTATCGGGGCGTGTCAGGCAGTGTTCGAAGGGATCAGCACGCCTTACCTTGGTTCATCCCAACCACACTGCTACGAGACTGGTGTTTTACAGGCCAGGAAACTGAGGCTCAGAGAGATTTTTAAAACTTGCCATGATCGGTCAAGGGCACATGCTAGGGTTTCGGGCTCGATCCCGGGTAGGGGGCATGCAGGAGGCAGCTGATCCATGATTCTCTCTCATCATTGATGTTTCTATCTCTCCCTTCCTCTCCCTTCTTCTCTGAAATCAATGAAAATATATTTTTGAAAAAAACTTGCCACGATCGACCTACCATTTGTCAGCCCACTCTCGGCCTGGAGGAGACCAGGGTCAGTGCAGCAGCTGTGACCTCGGAAGACCCACAGTTCAGAGGAAGCCCAGGCGGGAGCTGAAACAGCACAAAGTGGTGAGATAAGTGCTATCGATGTAACAGGGCGTGAGTTAGTAAGAAAACGCTGGCCTCAGCCCCCCTTGCCTCTCCCCTAGGCACGCGAGACCCACATTGTGCTTCCAATAAAAGCTCCAGGGGGCCTCAGGAGGAGGCGAGCTCCCCAAACTGGGAGGAGGGGTGCAGGCATTTCGGGCTGGGTGACACTGCAGGGCTGCCTCACGGTGCTCAGGGAGGTGACAAGACCCAGGGGAGTGCCTGTGTGATGCTCTGAGGGGAGGCTCCCACACACACACACACACACACCCCGCGCTGCCTGGGCACGCATGTCCAAGCTGGGAAGGAGCAGCGAGGACCCCGCCTAGCAGGGCAGGCGGACTTGGACTTGGACCTTGGACGGCAGCTGCTCAGATGGGAGCCCAGAGGGCTCGCCATGAGTGTCTGCCCTGCATGTGACGCCTCGCCCTCTCTTTCACCCTGGAGGCAGGGAGAGATGCCAGCAGCCACAGAGAGTAATTGATTATATTCTGGGGCCAGAGGGCTTGGCATCAGACTTAGTTTTATTTGGAATAACACACTCCCATGGCGTTCGGTACATCCAGGGAGAAGCCAGCCTGGCCTGACAGCTGCATGCACAAGTAGATCAAGGAGTCGCTGCTTCTGCCCTGAGGAGAAGAATTCCAGGGAAGCCCGCACAGGTGAGGTGCAGCTTAAGCAGGGCCTGAGGGATGACCAGGAGATCACTGGGGGGTGGGAGGGGGGGGGTCTATGCAAAGGCAGAGAGGTCTGAGGCCTTGCTGCTCCGCAGCAGTGTGAGCAGCCTGCGCGGTGGGGGCACCGAGGTCAGAAGGGGAGGCGGCTGAAGAAGGCACTGCGGCCTCATCTTGAGCTCCAAGATGTGGGTCAGTCACACCCACGTGCAGAAACAAGTCTGAATTGCAGGCTTAAAACTGCAGAAATGAGTTGAAATCAAAGTTTCTAAACTTGCACTTTTAAGTAGAACATTTTCTTATTCATGAGCCGCTGTATACATTGACGTTAACTGCAGCTCCAATCTATAACTAAGACACAATAGAGATCAATTTTTCCTGACCACAATGGTCTTGGATGCAGGAAGCATGATTTTCTGTTGTAAATGTTTCCCTCCACGTCCTGCATGTTTCAGGGTTCAGGATCTGGAAGAGGAGCCGCACACAAATGAAAGAGAAAAGACAAGAGATAATTTGGGAATATTGGGGGGCCGGGCGGGTAAGTCCAACTCAAGAGGAAGGACTTCCACTGGTGCTCAGGCCGCACCAACCTTTTATAGTCAGAGGTAAAAGGCAGTGGTTACCATAGTTACACAGTTCTTGTGAGTTTCACCTGTTTTGACCATAGTTACACTTTCTGCACTTCCCTCAGCCCATTAGCTTCCCAGGTAAGATCTGGGGAGTGTTGTAAGGTCAAGCCTAATTATGCTAAGAGGACTGAGCCCTCTAAGCTGGTACTTGTTTGTGACTTTGCCAGCAGGTCAGTCCGAGGCTCAACCCTGTATCGGTTCCCCACATCTTTCCTAGTGTTAAGCCTGACCTGCGTGCCCAGTGACAAGGCCGGCGCAAAGCTAACCACTGTCACTCTGAAACCCTCCCCCAGCCAGAGTCAGTGAAAATCCAGGGTGTGATCCGGTCCAGATGGTGGGGAGGGCCTGCAGATTCAGTCCACACGTGTGACTTCCAGAACGTGGACTCCCTCTGCGGTCACCCGAACTGGCTCCCCGATGCAGGACACAGGACCTTGCCCTGGCCCAGCGTCCCCGGGGACACCAGGCAGCCATTGCCTCTGAGCTGGGCACAGGCCCCGGCTCCTCCCCAGGACCTCCAACTGGCCGTGGCCCCCCTGAGCAGGGAATCAGCCCAGCTCAGCCCACTTCTGGGGGCCCGGATCCCCCAGGCCCTCTCAGGTTAAAGTTCAAGTGTCTAAGCCTGCTCTAAAGCAGTGTTTTTCAAACTGAAGATCATGGCCCATCAATAGCTTATAAAATCAATTTAATGGATCATGGCCTATAACGCTGTAATCATTACATGTATTATTTTTTATTGTTTAAGATTCGAAGGGTGAAATGACTCGTTAAATTTTATTTAATGATTCATTTGTTTTGGTCATGCATACATTTTTTTTTCAACCATCTAAGATCTTTTTAATGTTTTTGCCAAACACCTGATTATGAACAAGTTCAAACACATCAAAAGTTGAAAGAATTGTACAATAAACATACATATCCCCATCATCTAGAACAGTGGTGCTTAACCTTCCTAATGCCGCGACCCTTTAATACAGTTCCTCATGTTGTGGTGACCCCCAACCATAAAATTATTGTCGTTGCTACTTCATAACTGTAATTTTGCGACTGTTATGAATTGTAATGTAAATATCTGATATGCAGGATGTATTTTCATTGATACAGATTGAACAAAATTAAAGCATAGTGATTAATCACAAAAACAATATGTAATTACATATGTGTTTTCCAATGGTCTTAGGCGACCCCTGTGAAAGGGTCGTTCGACCCCCAAAGGGGTCGCGACCCACAGGTTGAGAACCACTGATCTAGAATCTATATTTAATTTTGTAGATTAAGGTATAATTTAAATACAGTGAGATTCATCCGTTTTAGTGGATAGTCCAGTGGTCCACAAACTTCGGTTCGCGAGCCACATGCGGCTCTGTGGCCCCTTGAGTGTGGCTCTTCCACAAAATACCACATGCGGGCGCGCATGTATAGTGTGATTAAAACTTCGTGGCCCATGCGCAGAAGTTGGTATTTTGTGGAAGAGCCACACTCAAGGGGCCACAGAGCCGCATGTGGCTCACGAGCCGCAGTTTGCCGACCACTGGGTGAGTTTTGACAGACACAGTCGAGTAGCCACCACCACAGCCATAATACAGAATAGTTCTTCAACCCAAGAGAGTCTCCCCGGCCCTTCGCAGCGCCTCCTCCCCCGGCCCTCCCCGGGCCCCTGGCCACCACTGGTCTACGTTCTCTCCCTATAAACTGCCATATAAACAGTCATACAGTGTGTGGCATTTTGAGTCTGGCTTCTTTCATAATGCATTGGAGATTCTTCCGTAGTGTGTATAAAGCAGATGTTTAAAAATTGCTAAACAGTCTTCCCTCGTGTGGATGTGCTGTTTATCCACGCACCAGCTGGGATGTCTGGGTTGATTTCATTAGTTGGCGATTGCCAATAAAGTCGCCACAAACACTTGCAGATGGGTTTTTGTGTGGACCTGAGTTCTCCAGGGTAAATGCCTAGACAAGTGGGTCGTGCGGTAAAACATCTTTTATGTTTATAAGGAACGGCCGCACTGTTTTCCAGATGACGGTACCATTTTGCAATCCCAGCAGCAGTATGAGAATCCCAGCGGTTCCAACCCTCACCATCAGCTGGTGTTGTCTACATGTTGAAAGTGTTTGAGCCATTGCAATCTGTGTGTCAAGTGTCTCGCGGTGGTTTTATTTTGCAACTCCCTGATGACTAATGATGTTGATCATCTTTCATGAGCTTCCTGCTATGCATCTGTATTTATTAGGTTCAAGTCTTTTGCCCATTTTTAAAAAATTGATTTGTTTTCTCATTGAGTGTTGAGGGTTCTTTATATATTATGGACATAAGACCTTTGTCAGATATATAATTTGCAAATATTTTTCACGGTCCGATTCGTGCCTTTTTATTTCCTTATTTCTTCAACCTTTGAAGAGCAGAAGCATTTGCTGAAGTGCAGTCTCATTTTTCATTTGTGTTCACATGAAGGTTTTAAATCAGCTTTACTGAGATATAAACCTTACAATCCATCCATTGAAAGTGTACAGTGCGGTTTTTTTAGTATATTCACAGGGTTGGGCAACCTTCACCACACGCAATTTTTGGAACGTTTCCAGTCCCCAAGAGGACACCCTGCAGCCCTACACCATCTGTTATTCTTCCAGTCCCATCGCCAGCCCTGGACAATACTCATCTGCTTCCTGTCTCCATAGACCAGTGGTTCTCAACCTTGGCTGCACATTAGAATCACCTGGGAATCTTTTTAAAATCCTGATTTCCGGGCCTCATCCTCCGGAAATTCTGTTTCTTTGTTACTAATGTTGTGGCCCCACCCCATAACAAAGAAACAGAATTTCCGGGGGATGAGGCCCAGAAATCAGGATTTTAAAAAGATTCCCAGGTGATTCTAATATGCAGCCAAGGTTGAGAACCACTGCCATAGACATTTCACAAAAATACCATCACACAACATGTGATCCTTTGTGACCAGCTTCTTTCATTTAACATGTTTTCAAGGTTCATCCGTGTTGTAGCATGTATCTGTACTCCATTTTTTAAATTCCTAAATAATATTTTCTCGTATAAATACCCCACATTTTATTTGCCATCAGTTGGGTACTATGAATAATGCTTCTGTGAATATTCATGTACAAGTTTCTATATGGACACACGTTTTAATTTCTCTTGGGTATATAGCTAGGAGCAGAATTGCTGGATCATATGGTAGCATGTTTAAACCATTTGAAGGACTGCCAGACTGTTCTCCAAAGGGCTGTCCGTGTCATATCCCCATCAGCAGCGTATGAGGGTGTGAAGTGATGTCTCACTGTGGTTTTAATTTGCATTTCCCTGATGATGCTGAGCATCTTTTCATGAGCTTCTTGGCCTCTTATATATATATATATTTTTTGGAGAACTGTCTATTCAGATCCTTTGCCCATTTTCAAATTGGGACTTTATTGTTATTACTGAACTAGTGCCCCAGTGCATGGATCCGTGCACATGAAAGGAAATTAATTAGAAGG
Source organism: Myotis yumanensis (assembly GCF_028538775.1). Lineage (NCBI taxonomy): Eukaryota > Metazoa > Chordata > Mammalia > Chiroptera > Vespertilionidae > Myotis > Myotis yumanensis. The sequence continues at coordinate 107,361,295 of NW_027223755.1, read as the reverse complement.
TGGCCAGCACAGGACTGGGCGAGACAGGCTGGACCCAGTCCCTCCTCAGCTGGCCGCACGTCTCCGGCAGGTGGGGTCCCGCAGCCTGGCCTGTGGGGAATCAGTCGAAAGCAGCTCTCCAACATCCCCTGAGGGGTCCCAGATTGTGAGAGGATGGTTCTCAAGTGATGCACCCTGGAATCGGGCTCCCTCCTCTCTGGTTCCAGGGTGCATCCTCCGAGAACTGCTGCTACCAAGTCACCGCAGCTTAGCAGCTCCTGCATTGAGCATCTTCCCCCTGGTGGTCATTGCACGTCATAGCTACCAGTCAGACGGTCAGATGGTTGCTTAGCCTTTTCTATATATAGATTGTAATTGTTGTTTCCATATTCTAGATACAACTCTCTTAGCTGCGATCTGATTTGCAAAAGTTTTCTTCCATTCTGTGGATTGTCTTTTCACTTTCTTGGTGGTGTCCTTTAAAGCACAGAGGCTTTTAAAATTGATGATGTCAAGTTCATCTATGTTTCTTTTGTTGCTTGTATTTTTGTGTCATAACTAAGAAATCATTGCCTAATCCAAATTGAGGAAGATTTACACTTATGTTTTCTTCTATGAATTTTGTACGTTAGCTCTTACATTTAGGTCCTTGCTCTATTTTGAGTTAATTTTTGTATATGAGGTGAGATAAGGATCCAACTTCATTCTTTTTTTTTTCTTTTTTTAAAAAGGGGGTAAGCAACTGAATTGCTTCATCCTCTGATATGTACTCTTTTCTGACAGTTTAGAGATGCTATTTTTTAAAAAATATTTTATTGATTTTTTACAGAGAGGAAGGGAGAGAGATAGAGAGTTAGAAACATCGATGAGAGAGAAACATCGATCAGCTGCCTCCTGCACATCTCCTACTGGGGATGTGCCCGCAACCCAGGCACATGCCTTTGACCGGAATCGAACCTGGGACCTTTCAGTCCACAGGCCGACGCTCTATCCACTGAGCCAAACCGGTACCGGCCAACTTCATTCTTTTGCATGTGGATATGCAGTTATCTCAGTGCCATTTATTGAAAAGGTTAGTCTTTCCTCACTGAATTGTCTTAACATGCATTAATATTTTATTATATTTACTTTATGACATATCTGTCCGTCTTCCCATTCCTCTATCCATCCATCAATATATCTTATTTTTTGATGTTTTTCAAAAAGTAAGTTGCAAACACCAGAATACTTCAGCCTGAATATCGTCAACTACAGTTTTATATTTGTCCTCAATTTTAATGTAAAATTTACATACAATGGAATGCACAACCTAAGTGTCTCATTTGATTAGTTTTGACAGATGCATTCACTTGTGCAATGCAAATCCCTTATCAAAATATAGAACATCGACACCACCCCAGAAAGTTTCCTCACATGCATTTATTTTTGTATATTTATTTTTAACAAATGCATGTGCCCATGTAACCACCGCCCCAATCAAAATATACACCATTTCCATCTCCTAAGGAAGTTCTCTTTCACTTCTGTGCAGTTAACATTGCCCCACCCCACCCGCACCCAAGCAACACTAATCTTGTTTCTACCACTATAGCTTGGTTTTGCTGTTACAGAATTTCACATACATGAAGTTCTATGATGTGTACTATCTTGTGATCAGCTTATTCTGCCTCTATAGAAAATATATGAATAGAAAATATATGAATGAGTGGCATCTTGCAAGGTGAAATATTGCTTTGTTGATGTGTGTGTGTGCGTGTGTGTGTGTGTGTGTGTGTGTGTGTGATTGTACTGAGCCAAAATAGAAAATGCATTTCTTTTTTTAATATATTTTTTAAATATATTTTTTTATTGATTTCTGCGAGGAAGGGGGAGAGAGAGAGAGAGAGATACATGAGAGAATCACTGACTGGCTGCCTCCTGCATGCCCTTAATGGAAATCGAGCCTGCAACCCGGGCATGTGCCATTGACTGGAATCGAACCCAGGACCCTTCAGTCTGCAGGCTGAAGCTCTATCCACTGAGCCATACCAGCTAGGGCTTAATATATTTTTATTGATTCCAGAGAGGAAGGGAGAGGGAGAGGGAGAGGGAGACGGAGAGAGAGATAGAAACATCAATGATGAGAGAGAACCATTGATCGGCTGCCTCTTGCATGCCCCCCACTGGGGATCAAGCCCTGACTGGTAATTGAACCATGACCTCCAGGTTCATAGGTCGATGCTCAACCACTGGGCCACGCCGGCCGGATGAAAATGCATTTCTTACTGTGGGTTGTCATCAAAGAGATTTAAAAGTTACTGTTCTCCTGGAACAGAACGCTGTTTCTTTCCTTCCTGCCCTGTCACTCTCCCTGCCTCTTCAGCGTCCTGATCGCATATGAATTACCCCAGTGATTGGTCTCCCCTTCACACCTGTCAAGTTCTGTCTCTTCCCTTGGGTCACTCCCCACCTGGTCTCACTCGCCCTCACACTGGAGAACTCCTACTCACCCATCAGATGCCCACCTAGTTGGCCTCTGCTCTAGAAAACTCTCTCTGTTCCTGTCCTCCCCTTTTAGAACTGGTACCAAGCCTTACTCACCATTGCAGTTCCCAGCTCCTAGGATGGCTGATTCATAACAGGCATCAGTAAATATTCACTGAATGCGTGAATGAACCCCAGGGCTCTGGGTGACAGGGTTTTAGATACACCAACCTGATTCTTTCCCAAGGCTCCATTCCTGCTTATTTTATATCTCTGATTTGTTAACCATCATGCTTTACAATCTCCTTTAATTGCCCTGAACCTTAGTCTTTCCGTTTCTTCTCCCTGTGCCCAATGTTAGGCCTTTCATCATTGTTACTCCCTCCCAGACATGCTGAGGCAAACAACTCTCATTTATGAGGATGACATCATAGCCTTATCTTTGTGGCCTTTGCCCCAGGATCCTCCCCCAATCTTGCCAAAGTGATATAAATTCTGTGACTGTGGATATGGGAGGAAGTGTGTAAGATGTGTGTGTACCTGCACCTAGAGAGATGTTCACCAAAATGTCACAATGGCTACATCTGAGATTTCAGATTATTTCACTTAATTTTTTTATTATATATTTTTATTGGTTTCAGAGAGGAAGGGGGAGAAAGAAAGAGATAGAAACATCAATGATGAGAGAGAATTAGTGATTGGCTGCCTCCTGTACTCCCCCTACTGGGATTGAGCCTGCAACCCGGGGCATGTGCCCTGGCCAGGAAATAAACCGTGACCTCCTGGTTCATAGGTCAACGCTCAACCACTAACCCACACAGGCCGGGCTCTCTTAATTTTGTATACTTTTCTGTATGGCTTTAGCTTTCTAACTGAGAATTACATTCATTACCTACTGCTATGGTAATGCTGCCACAAGCCCTCCGTGGCCTGCAACAGTAAGCATTTATTGCTTACACTCGGTTGTTGATTAGGTGGCTCTGCTGATCTTGGCTGGACTCTCATGTCTGGGCATAGACTGGCTGATCTAGATTGGCCTTGACTGGGACAGTGAAGGTGACTTTGTGGCACATTATTTCTAATCCTGTGGGAGAGCCCATCCTGGAGACATGCTCATGACAATGGCATGAATGCAAATAAGTCCAGTCATGGAAGCAAATTTCAAGTTTCTGCCCCATCACATCTGTTAACATCCCATTTTCCCAAAACAAGTCATGCGGCTGAGCTCGCAGTCCAAGTGAGAGACACTTATAAATTACATGGCAAGGAGTGTGGGTACAGGGAGGGAGGGGTAAAGAATTGGGACCATCATTGCAATCTCCTACAAACGTGTTCTAACTTTATATTCAGAAAAAGCCCAAATCTTTATATTCAGAGCTCCAGCCCAAATCCTCCAGCTGGTACAGGTGAGAGACGCCTGTGGAAAGGGGAGGCAGCTATTTCACCCCGGAAAAATCTCAAAGTGTCTCATGGGCTCTGAGGGATCACATGCTCACCTCTGACAAAATCACTATGGCTGAGACCACAGTGTCCTGAGTCACCACCCACTTTGGGGTTGGGGTGGAGTTGTTTGGACTGAGAGCTGGAGAGGGTGGCTCTTCAGAGGAATATCAAGGATGCTGCAAGAGGGGCCGACTCAGATAAGATGGCCCAGGGGCTCCTGAGACGAGGGCTGGAGTGCGCTTCATTGGCACGGGGGACGGTCCCAGAAGACACTGAGGGAGTGGGGAAGTGAAGGAGGAGGGAAAGAAGCCAGTGAGGTGTGTCCATGAGCTGGGGGACCGGGACTCCGTCTCTCTGGGACCCCTGGGAGGCTGCTGACCGTGTCTCAGAGCTGCCCCCCACATTCCCTGAGAGTGAGGACCCGGGTGTTCATCCCCCGATTCCAATCATCGCTGCTGAGGCCTGCCCTTGTGGGCATCAACTCTCATACACCCTCTGCTCGGGTGAAGCTGGCTCCTGTGGCCAGAGAATGCCTCGGGCAGAGTCTCCGGTGCCGGTGCCGGCAGCGCACGCGCGGCTGGGACTGATAAGTGGGAGAGGATCTGGGCGGGGCATCGACAGTGTCTGCTGCAGAGGGAAAACAGGTCATGGTGCCAACCAGCTGTTAGGACAGGGGCTCATTTTGGTCTGGGTCCTTCTCTCAAGGAAAGGAGGCCATCGGTGCTGCTTCTGGGTAGAGTCCCAGAGAAGAAGTAAAGCAGAGGGGGGAAGGGACAGGCTGTAGAGTAGGGCAGGTATGCAGGGTCATCCAGTGTTCTCTTTCTGGCTGCGAGACCTTGGGCAAGTTACTTAACCTCTCTGAGCCTCAATTTCCTCATCTATAAAATGGGAATATATAGGGTTGTTTGAAAATTAAGTAACTGATTATATAGCACTGGGCACATGGTAATCAAAGAGTTGGTTCAACTGATCTTTGACAAAGGAACAAAGACAATTTGATGGAGAAAGGACAGTCTTTTCAACAAATGGGGCTGGAACAACTGCACATCCATTTGAGAAAAGAGAAAGAAAATAAAGAAAAAAAGAATCTAGACATAGACCTTCTACCTTTCACAAAAATAACTCTAAATAGATCATAGACCTAAATGTACAATGAAAAACTATGAAATTTCTAGAAGATACCATAGGAGAAAATCTAGGATCTAGGTTTAGCAATGAGTTTTTAGATCAACATTTAAAGCATGATCCATAAAAGAAAAACTTTGTTAAGTTGGACTTTATTAAAATTTAAAACTTCTGCTTTAAGATAAACAAACACTTAAGATCATTAAAAACTAAGCCAAAGACTTGGAGAAAAATCTTTGCAAAACACATATCCAGTAAAGGATTTATATCCAAACTATACAAAGAATTTTTAAAACTCAACAAGAAGATAGCAACCCAATTTTAAAATGGGCAAAAGATCTCAACAGACCATATATATATACACATACAGATGACCAATAAGCACATGGAAAGATGCTTAGCTAATACGTCTTTAAGGAAATTGCAAATTAAAACAATCATGAGATGCATATCTACTGGATGGGCTAACATTTCAAAAACTGACAGTACCAAATGCTGGCGAGAATGCAAAGCAATGAGGACTCTTGCTCATTGCTGGTGGGAATGCAAATGGTGCAGCCCCTATGCAATACAGTTTGGTTTTTAAAATATATATATTTTTATTTATTTTAGAGAGAGAGAAAGGGAGAGGGATAGAGAAATAGAAACATTGATGAGAGAGTAACATTGATAGGCTGCCTCCTGCACGCCCCTGACCAGGGATGGAGCCCACAACCCAGGCATGTGCCCTGAGTGGGAATCAAACCGGTGACCTCTTGGTTCATGGGCTGATGTTCAACCACTGAGCCACCTGACCAGGCCAGTTTGGGTTTCTTGCGAAACTAAACATATTTCTACCTTAAGATCCCGCAATCACACTTGGTATTTATTCAAAGGAGTTGAAAATATGCCCACACAGAAACATGCACATGAGTGTTTATAGCAGCTTTATTTGTAATTGCAAAACCTGAAAGCCCCCCTAACCGGTTTGGCTCAGTGGATAGAGCGTCGGCCTGCGGACTGAAAGTCAAGGGCAGCCCAAAGGGTTCTGTGGTGAGAGCCACAGGTGGCAGGTTGGATTCTGGTCAAGGGCATGTACCTTGGTTTCAGGCACATCCCCAGCAGGAGGTGTGCAGGAGGCAGCTGATCGATGTTTCTAACTCTCTATCCCTCTCCCTTCCTCTCTGTAAAAAATCAATAAAATATATATTTTTTTAAAAAACTGAAAGCCAGCAAGGAGTCCATTAGTGGTGACTGGACACAGAATCTGGTGCTCCCAGACAAGGGAATATTACTCAGCACTGAAGAGAAATGAGGTACCAAGCCACTAAACGACACGGAGGAATCCGAAACGCATCTCACTAAGACTTAGTGACTAAGTGAAAGAAACCAGTCTTAAGAGGCTGCACTGTCTGATTTCAACTATATGACATTCTGAAAAAGGCAGAACTCCAGAGACAATAAAAAGACCAGTGACATCTAGGATTCCAGGGGAGGAGGATGAGTAAGTGAAACCAGGCTGTCACTCTAACCACCGAGCCACACGGGTCAGGGCTAAAATTAATTTTACTACTTTGTTAAAACCCGAAGGATAGGCTTAAAAACGAGTGAGTGTGTTGTGAAGTAGTCTGAGCTGAGCCTGTATTGAGGCAACACTGGGAAGCCCCTGGATTGCAGGCCTGAGGTTTTATTGTTCTGAGGCCTCCCGGCCGGTCTCCAGGCCTGCCCCAGAGCAGCCCCTGATGCAGTGTGGACAGCTTGGGCGGGACTGTGTGTGAGACGACAGACTTCACGTCTATTCTTTTTCGTGGGCCTCAGGACAATGCCCTGTTTTCTTTAACTCTTTGTTTTGACATAATTTCAGACTCACAGAAAAACTGCAAGGAAAGTACAAAGAATTCCTGTATCCCCTTCCCCCAGCTTTCCCAATGCCTTCACACCCGACCACACCAGCGCGATCCTTTCCTGTCTCTTCACAGCCCAGCACACAGGCTGAAGGGCGGGCTCTGGCCTGGCCTCCTTCTCACCGTCAAGCTGATGAGAACCACAGTGAACAGGAGCCTCATTCGTGCCAGGCTCTGTCCCCAGCACCTTTCACCTAGTTCACCCCTCCACCCTCACAGCCCTCGGAGTGGGGTCCCTCGCCACCCCGCCCTGCAGAGGCGGAAGCTGGGGCTCAGGGACCGGTGTGCTTTGCCCCAAGTCTCATGGTCAGCGAGTAGCGGAGCTGGCGTGCAGGTGCAGGCCTGGGGGCAATCGAGGAAAGAGCAAAGAATGACTTAACGATGCAGAACGCTGGTGGGAGCCCAGTTCGGGGCCGTCAGCCCAGATCACACATTCCCCAAGTGAGACTTCTGCTGTCGGGTGCAGATGAGACTGGCGCAAACTCAGAGCCAGCAGGACTGGAGGAAAGAAGGCCTGCTCCTCACAGAGGGAAGCGTGGCGTTCATCCTGAACTGCCGAGGCTCAAACACTGACCACACAGGCATGCGAGTGTGAGTGTGAGTGAGTGTGACTGCGGTGTGGGAGGGCGCATGAGTCCTCAGCATTTGTCACAGGTTAGGCACACGGTAGGATCAAGAGAGAATGAGTGTGTGAATAATGAGGAAAGAGAACTGAAGTACTCTCCCCCCCACCCACCATCCCCCCCCCCACCCCGCCACCCCCGCAAGCCAACCCTTCCTCACCAGAGGCTTTGCTGCTTCCCTGGTTCTCCTTCCACCACAGAACCCCTTGGGCTGCCCTTGACTCCCAGGAGTTTGCCTCCACTCTCAGACCAGGCGCTCCTTGAGGTCAAGGTGGGGTCAGCATTCTCTCTGGGTCCCCAGCACTGCTGGGCCTGCGTCTGCCCATCTCCGACCTCCCCTCCTTCTGCGCTCCCTTCCTCAAGGCTTTTCAGCCAATCTGGCCTTCAGGTCATCCCTGTAACATGCTAAGTTGGTTCCCACCCCAGGGTTTTTGCACTTGCTGCTCTCTCTCCCTAAACTAGTCTCCCCCCTGTCCTCTTCAGGGTCTCAGCTCCAATGCCTACCCTTAAGGATACGTGTAAGCCGCCAGCCCCCCTGACCTAATAGGTCCCTCTTTTGCTTTCTTCTTGGGGCTGCTTGTTCCCTGAAATCCTTTATCCATTTAGTGGTTTTCCCACCTTCTGGCTGCATCAGGGCTCTTATGTACCCAGTGGTTAGTGGCCTATGGAGCCTGGGTTCGAATGCCACACCCGCTGCGACTCTGAGCCAGCTTCCCGCAGAGGTTCTGTGCCTCCGTTTGCCGGTCTATGAAATAGGTGGGAGTAACCGAGTTCCTCACTGGGCAGTTGTGAGCATTAACCGAGTCGATGCGGGCCCTGAGCACAGGGTGTCGGGGGTACCAGCGATTGAGAGAACGGTGTTTTACCGTCTAAATTTGCCCGCAGCCCGACATACAGCAGGCGCTCAGGCAACATGTGGGAGGGATGAGCACCCACTGGCACTTAGCAGTCCTTGGGCTGCTGGGGAGGCGAGAAGTAAAGGCGCCCAACCCTCAGCCCCAAACGCACTGCCCCCGCGGGGAGGGGGGGGGTAGGAGGGGGGAAGGGGGAAGGGGGAAGGGGGACAGGGCAGGAAGGACAGCGGGAGGGGCGCAGGGACCGGCCGCAGCGAAAGGGCCTCGTCGGGACGGGCTTTCATTCTGAGAGCACCGGGAACTACTGCGGGCTCCCCGAGGGCGCGACCTAGCGGCTGCGGGGGAGACCGGGAGCGGGGGGCGCCCCCAGGAAAGGTCAGCGGCCCCGCTCGCGGGGGCGAAGGGACAGCGACTCGTAAACTGACTCTGCGCCCGGGGTGGGCGGGGAGGTGCATGCAAATCTGGGGGCGGGCGCGGGGCGGGTGCGGGAGGCGGGGCGGCGGGCTCGCCCCAGGAAAGCCCCGCACCCGCCGCCATCCCGGCCACCGGCAGGTGCCACTTCCCGCTCGGGCACCGGCCTGGGAATGGACCGGAGCGCGCAGGTAGGACTCGGGGCGCAGGCGGGCGGTCGCCGGGGCGTCGGGAAAGTGCGGGGCCAGGCGCGGGGTCCCGGGCCCGACTCGCGCGGGGAGGAGCCGGCTAAGGGCGCGATGCCCCGGGGCCGCCGCGGCGGGGAGCCGGGCAGGGAGGCTGGCCCGGGTGCTCGGAAGCCCAGCGCCTCCGAACTGGTGCGGAGACATCGGCGGGGACGGCCTCTAGGGGCTTGGGGATGCGGAGCGCGTGGGGTGACACAGGTCCTGGGCCTCGGGCCGTCGCCCCCTGGCCCGCGAACCGGGAGTTGGTGAGATTGTGGGGGAGAAAGTGCGGCAGGTCTGAAAGTGTACAGTTGGAGACGAGCTGGAGGAATGTGGGGCCGCGGCCTGCCTTCCACCTTTGGCCTCCTTATTTGAATGTCGTTGGGTGGACCCAGCACTGGGTGCCTCCGTGCAGGCTGTTCTGAAGCTGCAAGTCTCCGGAGTTAAGTCAGAATCGCCTCTCTCCTCGTGCTGTGCACCACGGCCATTTCCCAGGTCAGGGCGCGCGCGGGCACAGGCAGCTTAAATGCCCCCCCGGGAAGGCGTGGATGAGGATGGGGAACCCGGCACCTGACATAGTCCAACCTGTGATTAGAGGAGGATGCCCTCACTCACCAGCACTCACAAGGCTCCTCCCGGCACCGCTCCAGGCTGCTCTGGGCTCCGGTGTTTGCCCTGAGGAGGCCTCACTCTGGGGAGGGGGGAGCTCAGTGGGGGTGATCAGCTCTTCAGGGGCATGAGACCGGCCTCACGGAGCAGGACCCTGAGCCAGCCGTGGAGGAGGAGCAGAGGAGCTGGGCAGGGAAGAATGGGAGGGGGTCCCCTGAGCAGTGGGAACAGGGTGGACAAAGGCTGGGAGTGTGAAAGGCGGGTGTGGGGTGCTAGGGAGCAGGGAGAAGCCAGAGGGGGGGAAGGTGGGCTTAGCCACGTTGCAGAAGGTCTCGAGAGCCATGCTGAGGCGTAGGCCAGTGTGTCCTGCCGTTGCCTGAGCCCTAAGCGCCGCCATGCAGATTTCTGGGCCCCACCGGCCTTTGGAGTTGAATCTGGAGGGAGGCGCAGGGAAGGCAGCGGGGGTGGGGGGACCACTAGCGAGTCGCCCTGGTTACAACACACACATTTCCCAGCAGGTGTGGGGTGACCTCAGGGTTTCCACATTCAGAGCAGTGACTCAGTGCTGGTGTTTGTACCGCGGACCCGGATCCCGGGGCTGCAGAAAGCCCAGCAGCAGGGAGGTTGTTGCTCAGGTTCAGAAAGGAGCTGAAGTGAGGTGTCAAAGAGGTGGGAAGAGGGCCTTTCCTGGACCCTGCTCTCCTACCCCCTGTCCCCTGTCCGGCCCCAGGAGGAGTTTGGGATCAAACAGCTCACTGCCCTCAGCTGCTTCCCGTGCACCTGGGAGGGGGCAGGGACCGAAGGCCCCTCGGTACTGCGTTCCCTCGTATTTGTGAAATCAAGCATCATGTTTTATAAGATACTGATCACAATTTCCAACACATAGTCCATCCATAATAAGGGTTTTTGTCTGTTGTTACAGACGAGAAGCATAGCGCAGCGGTTCAGAGCATGGGTTCCGGAGCCACACTGCCCGATGCAGAGGCCAGCTTTGCTACTTACTGAGCAGCTGACTTCTCGGGACCCCAGTTTCCCCATCTGTGAAAGTATAGTGACGATGCCATTGCAGTGACGATGAAATGAATAAGTGTCAGCACACAGAACAATGCCCGGTACAGAGTAAGCACTATGCATTTGTTAAATATTAAGAAATGCGCCCCATTGGATGGGGGTTAGTCTGCCCGTTTTGCAGGCGAGGGAACAGAATCAGAGATATGTGTGGTGGCCTTGCCTGCGGTCCCATGTGTAGGACTGACAGAGGGAGGGATTCGAACCCACCTCCCTCCCCAGCCTGTGTTCTTCACTGTCCCAGTTTGCTGGGGTGACCGAGAAGGACATCTTTCCCAGCATTCCTCATGCCCGCGCTGTGGAGCCGTACCTGGCCATGTCAGACCAGACTCCCCTTGGCTAGTCTGGAAGACAGGCCGATGGCTTTCGAGGAGGTTGTATGAACTTGCCCTTGCCAGAGTGGCTGGGAGAACCCAGCGGTGGCTGCGGGTCCTGCCGGAGCCAGCGTCAGGTGGGCCATGTTCCCGTTGCTTGTGGTATGACTTCCAGCAAGTCATTCTGCTCCTCTGAGCTGGAGGCGCAGAGAAGGGATTGAAGGCAGGGGCCCAGGTTCAGATGTGAGCTTGCTGCTTCCTCTCTGTGATCTGGAGGCCGCTGCCTAACCTCTCTGAGCCTCGGTTTGCTTGTCGGTGTCAGTGAAATGGGTATATGGGGGGGGGGGGGGCGGTGTCCACAAGATAATTTTTATAGGCACCTTGCCCGTGGCTCAGTGATTGCAGTTCTGTCCCATTTAGGACAGAGTCACCTCTCCATATCCAACGCCTGGCTTCCCCATTCATTTCTTCTTCGAATGTGTATTGAGCACGTACCTGTGCGGGCAGGTGCCAGGTGCTGCCGACAGAGCACTGGACCGTCCCTCCCTCCTGGGATTCAATTCCACTTGAGAAGACAGGACGTACCTACACACATGCTCACAGACCCCACCCTTATGTATAATTCCTAAAGCCACAGGCTCGGAAAACTGCAAGTTTTTTCACAAAAACGTCAGTCGGGTGCACGACCTGACCTGAGCTCAGCTTGAGGCCACTGGGCCTTTGTTTCTCCTCCTCGCTGAGCGTGTCCGTCCTGCAGGGATGTCCCTGGGATGGGTCCCAGGTGCTGCTCTGGACACATGGGGGGGTGGGTGCTTCCGTTGGCTGGTATTTTGTTCACAGTGACCTTTGTATGATCGGAGGGATTCTGGCTCCAGGATTTTCCTGCGATGTCTTGTTGGTAGTGACAGCACCTGAAGGAGAGGGGAGCAGGTGACGCTGGCCATGGCCTCCCTGAGGAGGGACAGTAAAGACAGGGGCAGAGGCTGGGAGTAGAGAAGGTCTCGTCCATTGCTCACCTGCTTCCGCCGCTGCTCGCCCTGCGTGGGCCGCTCGTCTCCGTGTCTGTGCCTTTCCAAGAAGCGCTGCTGCCTCGGGTTCAGCTTTGGCTCCGCCGACTCATTCTCGCCCTGGGCCCCCAGGGGCCTCCTCGCCTCCAGGTGGCTTAAGAAGTCTAGGGTCTTGGCTGAAGCAGGCCTGGGTGCTGGGACCTGCTGGGCCGGTCACCAGCCAGGTTTGTGGAGCAGGTTCCTGAGGGGAGGCTGTGTCGTTCTGAGCAGAGGACTATCGGGGGACCAGCAGCCTCCAGCCCGCAGAGCCGCTCACAAGCTGAAAGTGACGTGTCCCGAGTGCCAGCGCCGGGCTCACGGCTCGCATTCACTCAGCGAACATGCCAGGCGCTGGGGACACGGCAGCCAAGCGAGGGCCCTTGTGGAGCTGAGTCTAGTGGGGGAGGTGACTTGGGGGGGGGGTGACTTTTGGGCTAAGACCTGAAGTAAAAGACGCGCGGCTACCCTCCAGAAAAGAGTGTTCTGGCGGCAAGTGCAAAGGCCCTGGGGTGGGGACAGGCTCGGTGTGTGGGACCCACCACAAGGAGTCCGATGCCGTTGGATGGGACTGAGCCAGGCGGAGAGGGCGGGGCCATGGGGAGTCAACAGGGCCGGTGCCTGCGTGGTCTCACTCCACGTGTAGAAGAGCCTTCAGAGCAGGATCCGCTCTTCTCCAGACGTCACAGACGGGGAAACAGGACATAATGGTCTAGTACTTGCTCAGGGTGACAGCTGCACACACAGTGGCAAGCAGGGCTGAGACCTGCCACTCCAGGGTCCTCAGTCTGCACCACTGGGTTTAGACACATCGTGGAAACGGGCTCAATGCAGAGGCCCACCTGCTGCTGCGACCACTGCTGGTGTGCCCCCTCTGCGGTCAGCCCAGCAGCCCCGTGGGCGTGACCAGGCCGGGCGTGGCGTTACAGACGACCATGTACCAGTGAGCCCCTTCCCCCGGCCAGACAGTGAGGACGCACCCAAGCAGAGGGGGCGGGGGAGGTGGGACCGGACCGTGGAGGCCCCACTCCATAGCAGGCACTGTGCTGGGGCGAGGCGGGTAGATGTCTGGGTGCCCCCCCCCCCATTTCTCTGAGGAGGAAGCTGAGCTCAGGGTAGAGCCTTACCTGGTGACACAACTCGGCAGGGGCAGCGTCTGGATTCAAGCCCAGGGCCGCTGGCCAGGAAGTCGTCCCTTGCACGTAGCCGCTGTGCCGAGCCGTCCCCACGAGGAGCAGAGGCAGGGATGGGTTTCTTGGTGGGAGATAAGGAATGTGGGGGGGAGTGGAGGAGGCCGCGGCTCCCGGAGCAGCAGGAGGTGAGGCGCCCTTTCAGAGGAGGACAGGCACTGTCGGGAGGAGAGACCAGGTCTGCGGCCGCAGCCCTCCGAGCCCACGGAGCCGCAGCCCCTGCCAGCCTGCCTGCACGATGGAGCCGCGGCCTCCGAGGGCCCCGCAGCCGGGCAGCTCCGACAGATCTGTCCTGAGATGGAGCCAGGTGAGCTTTCCCGGAGCATTCACCTTCTGGCTCCAGTCCTGCCCGTTGGAGGCGTGACCATCGCCCTCCAGCACCTACCCAGCACTTCTCTTTTTCAGGCTTCACAGCCAGAGTTCTTGAACCAGTCTTCTCGATGCAGGGAAGGGTGAAGAGCTCAGTCTGGCCTTGGACATGATCCAGTTGGTCAGAGTCCCCTATAAAACTTCCCAGTCAGAGAGGAAAGGGACTTTTTTTTTCATCTTGCAGAGCTTTATTTGAAGGATCCACACAGGGAACATCCACCTCACTTCCATAGCTTCTTGTTTCACCCCCTTGGATCTGGAGCATATGCCTTTGTTGATGCAACCTGCAGCCATACTTTGCAGCAGCCATGTCCCACTTGGGGGTCATATTGGGCTTGTCAGTTAAAACTCCAGATTTCTCTTCTAATTACATGAGCGGCTATCAACGTTTCTTCCAGTCTGAGATTCCTTGTTTGAGGCTAACAATCGTTATCAGTCTTTCTGAATTTCTAATAAACGTACTTCAGGCTGAATGGCTATATATTTTTTTCTCTTAGTACTGTTTTGGCTTTATTCCACAGGTCTTGTTATACAATGTCATTGACTGCTAAAATAGTTTACAATTTCTCTTTTGTCTAAAAGTGCATGTGCTTTCAAAACATTTTAAGGTAGATGGAATTTTTGAAAGTTTTCTTACTGCTGATTTCTAAATTTATTGCACTACTAGGGCCCAGTGCACGAATTTGTGCACCTTGAATGGAACTGTGGGCCGCAAGGCTGCAGTGGGCACAGGGGTGAGTCTCAGCCCATCCTCTGCACCCCCACCCAGCCCCTCTCGCTGTGGCCCCTGGTTCCCTATCTGCCAGTAGCCCTGTTCCTGCTGCTGCTCCCACACACTGAGGGCGCAGAGCAATTGGGGCCGGTGCCATCAGCGGGTGCGAGCGGGGCTGGCAAGAGGCGGCTGCTGGCCTCAATCGACCCTCAGGAGCAGGGGGAGGTGGAGAAGCCCTGAGGGGCGATCAGGGCCAGCGCTGGGTGCCGGCAGTGGGTGTGAGCGGGCTGGCACCAGCAGTAAGTGCGAGCGCTGGGCAGGACCGCCGCACGCGGGAGCAAAGAATTTTCAGTAACCACCAGAGGCTCACCCTGATGACAGCGACCAGGCGCCCTGCCTTGGTCTGGCACCCCCGCTCACCTGCTGCACCATCCCACAGCGGCTGACGCCCGCCATGTTCTCCATGCGCCCCCTGGTGGTCAGCGCACTTCATAGCGACCAGTTGTTCAGTTGTTCCACCGTTTGGTCTATTTCCATATTAGGGTTTTATCGTGCAATAGGCCCTCCATCCCCTGGCTGCTGACACTGGTTTTCCTCCGACACCCAGGACCCAGGCCTTTGGTCCAGCCACAGCGGAGAAGCCAAGCCTTTTCAGTCTTTAGTCTTCAGTCTTCTCTCCGCGCCTGCGTATGCAAATAAATTGCCATCTTTGTTGGGTTAATTTGCATAGGTGCTTTGATTGGCTGATGGGCATAGCAGAGTGACACCAATTTGCATGTTTTTCTTTTATTAGTGTAGATATATATATAGAGAGAGAGAGATGGTTAATATTTGTGGCTTTTATTATATAAAAATGAAGATTTTCTTTGTAAGATTTTCTGGTTAATTTTTCTGTATGATCCTCTTGCATTTGAAAGGAGGTGTATTTTCTATTGGATAGAAAGTTCTAGAAGTATATCTGTTAGCTCAAGCTTGCCAACTATAGCATTTACGTTGCTCATGTTTTATGTGTTTTTGTCTACCTGGTTTATCTCCCCTTGTGATAGAGGATCTGTTCTCCTGGCCGTCTCTCGTTTTTTTTTTATTTTGTTTTGTTTTTCATTTTTGCTTTCTTTTCAAAGCTGTTATTAGCTGCATATGAATAGAAAATATGAATAGAAGAAGGGTTCATGTGTTATACCTTCTTGGCCAATTGTTCCTTTATCAGTATAAAACAGCCACCTTTCTCTCATTTAATACTTTGATGCTTTTAATTCCGTTTTATTTGGTATTAATATCCCCATACCTATTATCTTTATTTGCATTTTTCTTGACTAATTTTCTGATTCTTTATTTTCTTTTCTTCTACTCTAAAGTTGTAGGCTTTTTATTTGACCCCAGTCTGTGGCCAGATGAATTTTAAAGAAAACAAAACTTGCATCTCAGTCTCAACTCTGCAACCCACTTGCTTAGTAATCTTGGACAAGTCATTTCCCTGTTTGGACCTCAATGTCCTCATCCATAGATTGGGGAAGGGCCTGCTTTGCCCTTCTCTCTGGGTTTTTGTGGAAATAACTACGATAGTGAATATGAAAGGCAAACGTCCCTGTGCACATATTGGCCACTGGGCTTACATGTGGGCCGGCGTTCCAGGCAGCAAGAACGCAGGTGCAGAGGCCTGGATGTGGGAAAGCGCCCACCTGAGGTGGCGATGACTTCTCTTTGGTCACCTTCGGTCGGCCGCTGCCTCTGTTCACAAAGGGGCATGAGTAAGACCAGTCCTGGGCTGGTCTAGAGGAACTTTGCAGACGGAGAGAAGTGGTGGGCACAGCTCACTGTTAGAGAATGGGAAGGCAGCTGGGACAGGGATGGGCAGAGCGCTGAGGTGGGCTGAGGAAGCGCGGGGGTTTGACCAGGAATATCCTGAGGGGGTGGCACAGGAGGAGGCCGCGAGAGGCAGAGGGCCGGCCCAGTGACGTGCAAGTGGGGGAGTCGGGCACGGTTGGGGAGGGTGGGGGAGTGCAGATGTGTCAGGACTGAGGAGGAAGGCAGTGAGGCTTGCAGAACTTTTGGAATCCTCACTGGCACCAGTGCCCCCCTTCTTTCTCGTTACCATAGCAACTGGCATCCCATAATGAGCAAAAGATAATAGGGACAGAAGGCAGGGAACATTTGAAAAGCAGCCTTTCACCTTTGGGGGTGCTGGGGCTTGGGGAAGGTATGGGGGTCTCACCTGTTGTTCCTTTCCACTTGTTGGGGTGTCCTGGCATCTCAGGACACGCCCCACCCTCCAGGAGGACACCAGCTGGTGATAGCAAGACCACGAGGGACCACACACATGGGTGTGGTTTTTAAAACTTGAACTCTTCCAACACTTACACGTCAGGGTAACACTCCCACAGTCTGGATTTCTGGCTGCTTTTGAAAAATAAAAAAGCCTTCAGTCTCACGTGGCAGAACGTGCTGATGCAGAGTGGCGGTGCCCTGTGGGACCGGGCGTGGGCTCCTGCTTGTCCCCTCCCTACTCACTGAGGTCAGGTGCCTGAGTTCTCTTACGTGTTTGTGTTTACTCTGGAGGAGTGACTCTATGGCCGTGGAGCAGGTGGCCGAGGGCTGGGCGCCGCCCCAGAGGCAGTGAGTGCCCTGTACCTGAGCAGGTGCCAGGGGGCAGATGGCCCCTTGTTAAAGGCTGCCCTACGAGCACCTGAAGTAGCATGGGGAGTGGACTCAGGTCTTTGGGGATCCTTCCAGCCCTGAGGAAGGCTGCTTCTGAGACCTTTGTTGACACACCCCAGTACCCTAGACTGCACACTCCAGTCTCTTCCCTCCCATCCACCTTTTCTCCTTTACTTTTTATTGCAACACTAGAGGCCCCGTGCACGACTTTTGTGCACTCGGGGTGGGGGGGTCCCTCAGCCCGGCCTGCGCCCTTTGGCAGTCCGGGAACCCTCAGGGGACATCCAACTGACAGCTTAGCACTGCCACGGAGGCAGGAGAGGCTCTCGCCACCACTGCTGCACTCGCCAGCCGTCAGCCCGGCTTGTGGCTGGGGGGCACTACTCCTGTGGGAGTGCACTGACCACCAGGGGGCAGCTCCTGCATTGAGCATCTGCCCCCTGGTGGTCAGTGCGCATCATAGCAATCGGTTGTTCTGCAGTTTGGTAGATTTGCGTATTAGCCTTTTATTATATAGGATATGAGCAAACAAGTGTGCAGCTTCATTCATTTTCTCCGTGAACACGTGCATGTGTAGCCCAATCAGGAA
This sequence comes from Myotis yumanensis, assembly GCF_028538775.1. NCBI lineage: Eukaryota > Metazoa > Chordata > Mammalia > Chiroptera > Vespertilionidae > Myotis > Myotis yumanensis. Next base: position 107,343,741 of record NW_027223755.1, on the reverse strand, counting down.
ACGAAGCATGACCAGCCCCCGGAAGGCTCCCTCCTGCCCCCACCTGCAAGGACACTATCCCAATTTCTAACCCCAAGATCGCTTTGTCTCCTTTGGAACTTTTTATCAGTAGAATCAGTGTTGCCCTTCGTTCGCTCAGCCTGAACCCGTGAGACCTGTCTGTGTTGCCGTCATTTCCTTAGCGTCTCAGAGTTCACTTGGTGCTTAGAGATGAGCTTTGGCCACCTGCTCTATCACACGGTCCCAGGCCTCTGCCACCGGCCATGGTCTCTTTGCCTCCCTGCAACCATCCCATGAGCAAGTGGTTCTGCCCGCACTTCACAGATGAGGAGACTGAGGCTCTGAGAGGACCCCAGCTTGCCAAGCTCTCCCAGATAGTCAAGGTAGGGCCCCCACACTTAGGCCAGAATTATGCTCTGTGTCTTAGATGCCCGGGAGTCCTGCCAACATGAGTGGCCCCACATGTCGGTGCGTCCCTGACTGCCCGGAATGATCTAGGTCCGTGATGGCGAACCTTTTGAGCTCGGCGTGCCAGCATTTTGAAAAACCCTAACTTAACTCTGGTGCCGTGTCACATATAGAAATGTTTTGATATTTGCAACCATAGTAAAACAAAGACTTATATTTTTGATATTTATTTTATATATTTAAATGCCATTTAACAAAGAAAAATCAACCAAAAAAATGAGTTCGCGTGTCACCTCTGACACGTGTGTCATAGGTTCGCCATCACTGGTCTAGGGTGAGACAACAGGAAGAACTTGAGGAAGCACCCCTGCCCCGCCACCCCCACAGCCTGTCTACAGACAGAAAATGAACAGGGTGCGCTTATCTGTGCCCGGGGGCAAAGTCCTGGTCACTGTGGAGACACGTCCACTGGTGAGGGCTGGGCAGACAGGATGGAGGCCAAGTTCTAGCCCGATCACCTCCCACCTCGTCACCTTGGGACTGTTTCTGAGCCCCTCTGAGCCTTGGTGTCCCCCTCTGTGCCGGGCGTGTGGGGCTGCGTCTTTCACAGGGGGCTTGCCGGCGGAGCACACAGGGAAGTGTGGGACGGGACCAGGTTTATGGCTGCTTCCTCTGTACCAGGCGCTGGGCTGTGGACTCCAGAGCCAGAAGGTGTAGGATCACATCCCAGCCCCACCGCTTACAGCTGTGCGTCCGCAGGCAGGTGTCTGAACCTTCCTGGGCCCCGGGGTCCCCGTGTCTACCTTTAAAGGCGATGAGAACAGCCAGCACCTGCCATAGTCTAATAGCTGGAGGGACTGGGGACAGGCCGGGCAGTTGTGGTGCCGTCTGAGGACCTCAGGAAGGAGGCCCCCTGAGAGCCGGGACTGTCGTGACTGTCGCTAACACAGCCAAAATCTAATCAGTGCCCCGCGGCCTGACGTCATGTGTCTTGTCTCCCAGGAAATGGGTAATAACTGTGGTAATGCCCCAATTACCGGCTCCCCGGAGGTCAGCTCTCCGGGTGGCCCATCGTGCCTGCATTGGGGTGTTAAGGGGACTCCAGGCCAGGAGTGGTCAGTGTTTGTCCAGCAGTGAGAGGTGGAAATGACAGCTGACCGGGCACCCTGCGCACGGCCAGGGGGAGTTTGTTCAGTCCCCCTTCCATTCACAAGGATCTGTGGGCCCTGCCCTGTGCTGGGCACTGGCCTGGGCTCTGGGGCCACAGCAAGAAGGTGGCGGACACAGGCTCGGGCCCTTTGGGAGCTGGCGTCCGGCGGGCATCTGGACAGTGACCGGGAAGGGTGCGTGTGTGATGTGCTGAGGAGGAAGTGCTGTGCAGAGAATAAAGCAGCAGGAGGGCTTGTAGGGCTGCCGGCTCAGCCTCCTCCCTGGGCCTCCGGGCCTCCTGCCGCTGGCGTGGCTTCCAGAATCCTAGATGGAGTCGCCTGTGCCTCCCAGGGGCCCCACTGAATGCTTGGACTCGGTGTGTCCACAGGTGTACACACTGCCATAAAGTGGCGGTTGGCACAAGATGCCAGCCTGTCCCCGAGATGGTGCCTCTCTCCAGACGTCCGGCCCACCCGTCCATGGAGGAGGCCCTGCTCCAGCCTCTCCTGCTCCTCTCAGAGTCGTGGCTCACTGCACAGCCGCCGGCCTTCAGCCACCAGGACATGTGGCCTCCGGGATGGCTCCAGGGCCACCCCCCGCGTGGTCACGTGTCTGCAGTGTGGCGGGGTGTGTGGTCTCCCCCAGCAAGCCGGCTCCCTTCCTAGCGCCACTGCCTGCCAAGGCCACCTCCACCCGAGCTGCCACCAGCAGCCACTGCCTCTGCCATGCCCAGACAGGGCGGAGCCCGCCCCTCCCCCAGCGCCAGCGCCCTTCCTCCTGCCCCGTGGGTGGTCCGCACACACAGGTGGATGGGGTTTCTGGAAGCAGCCTCTCCTGCGGAGCCTCCCTCAGGGCCCTGCTGCCTGGGGCGTCAGGACTGCTCGCCAGGCCTGCAGACAGGCTGTCTCTGGCCCTGCCGACCCCCTGCGCCATCCTGACCTCTCCTACCCATCGCCGCAGCCAAGGGCCCGGCTTGTGTGGCAGGAACTGGCTGTGCCTCCTCCTGGCCCTTCGCTCCCTCTTCACTTGTCCCTCCCCTCCTTCTTCACTCCCAGGAGCCTTCAGAATCTGTAAAATGGGTTCAATAATCGTGCTCACCTCAGGGGGGCCTTAGAGTGTCTGGAACAGCGCAGCACGGAGGGAGGCTGTGCACGGCCTCAGCGAGGACACAGTGACGTGCACGTGGCCGTGTACTGAGTGCCCGCTGTGTGCCAGCCTCAGGCTCGGGTTCAGGTTCTGACAAGGCACGTCCCCTGCCCTCAGGGAGCCACGGTGCCCTCTGGGACTTTCTCCTCCCTCTCCACACTCCCCGCCTCCCCTGGAGGGTTCTGCTCGTCCTCCCGGGGTCACCCAGGAGGAGCAGCGTGAGTGAGGGCACCCACGGTGCCTCCTGCTGCCTCTTACACTCTCCGAGGGTGCTGCCCCCTGCTCTCTGCGGCCTGCTTCTGACGCGGTTCCTCCAGGATCCATGCCACCGGGTAAATGGCCACTCCACCTGCTCAGGGCTCCGGCCTCGGCCTTGCTCATCCCCTTTTCCTCTCACCCACCCCCAAGTTCCACTCCGTCAGCAAACCCTGTGGGCCCCACCTTCAGCCAGACCTAGGCCCCAGCTCCTCTCCCCAGTCCTTCCCCACAACCCTGTGCGAGCCCCGCACCTGCTGCCCGGACCAGCCCACCAGTCCCACAGCCTCCTCACTGGGCCCTGCTTCTGCCCTGGGCTGCAGGCCTTTCACACCACACAGCCAGAGGGATGGTTTGGAAAGTCTCACAGTGTCATGTCTCTGCTCACACCTTCCAGTAACTTCTCTTCTCACTCAAGTATTTGTCAAAGGGAAGAAGGAAGAAAGGAATGAGTGAGTGAATGGCCTTGTTTGCATCTGTAGTACCTGGCACATAGTAGGTGCTCAGAAAACACCTGCAATAAGGACACACAGGGCATGGGTGAATGGGTGAGGACCTGGAGCACACAGTAGGTACGCAGGAGCCTGATGGGCTCTGTTGGCTGAGTTCCTGATTCTCGCTCCTGGTTTTGCTCCAGCAGAGCCCGCATGCCGCCAGCCTTCCTGTCACTGGCTGGGCGGGAGGAGGGGCAGGCGGAGCCCACGCCATCTGGGGCCCTGGCCTGGCCTATCTCGCTGTCCTGGGCGGGGCTGTTGACTCGGCTGCTGGTTCTGGGAATCCCGGCCTGTCAGCAGTTATGGGAAGGCTGCTGCCTCAGGGAGAAGTGTGTCCTTGGCCCCCGCCCCGCCGTCCCCGAGGCCAGAGGAAGATCCGGGCTGGCCTAAGACTGGAGCTTTAGGGACCAGTGGCTCCCCAGGGAGGCCCCCCGCAGCCTGAGTGTCGCTGGCTTCCTCCACAGGCCTCTTGTCATGGGACTGTCTGCATCCTGTCTGCTGATCCAGTCCCTTCGCACTGGTTTGTTTGTGGTCAGGAGTGAGGAGAGGAGCAAGAGCCCCCTCGGTCACTTCCGGACGGTGCTGGCCGCTGACATTTCAGGACTCGCCACTCACCTGCCCCAGATAAAGCGTGAGTCAGATGGGCTTCTCCGCCAGGGGCGCTTCCCTCTGAGCCGGCTCAGGCTGGCCTTCCAACCCAGCCCTGTGACCACAAGCGGTGCTCTCACCGCTCTGTGCCTCAGTTTCCTCATCTGTAAAGTGGGGTTTTAATGGCACCCACTTCATAGAATTGTGAGAACCAAGTTGGTTAATTAATACATTGTAAGCACTGAGAACAATGCCGGGCACATGATAAACATTATGAATGCATAGCCGTTGTTATGCACAAAAGCTTGGTAGATACCCATGTCTAAAGGTAGATGACTGAATTTGTTGTTGCTGAAGATTAGCCAACCACTCATTTCATAGCTGTTTATTGAGCACATACTGGGCCCGTAGCAGGCCCTGTTTAGGCCCTGGGGACAAGGCAATGCCCACGGCAGACCACAGCTCGGCCTCATGGGCTCGCGTTCTCCTCTACGTGTGAAGACAAAGAAATCATTTAAGCGTCACAGGCCATCTTCTACACGCCGCCCTTCAGGACCCAGCAGCAGCGTGAGGGGCTATTGCATGTTGTGGCAACACTGAATGCTTCCTCGGTGACCCATTTATGTCCTTTGCCGATGTTTCTTAAAGGCTGTTTGTCTTGTAAGACCTGATTTTGTAAGACCTTTTTATATGTGATAAGCCATCAACCCTCCATTATGTGCATTACTACTTTTTTCTAGTCTTTTGCTTGCTTTCTGTTTCTTCTTTGGCGTGTTTTGATCTGAGGAAGTTGAAAATTGTTTGCAGTCAGATCATTCTATCTTTGCCATCTACCTCCTGAAATAAAACCAGCATTCACACATGTAACCTCAGTGATATGATTAGAGACGGTGATAAGTACACGGCAGATAGAAGCAGGTGCCGTGATAAGTACCACGGGCAGCCCTGGTTAGGTGATGGGTTTCTGGGTGCAAAGGCTGCACCGGACAGAAGGGCTGGGAGTGTCAGGGCCAGTGGGACACAGACTTGTGGGGGACGGAGAGGGGACAGTGGATGGGTGACAGGGGCTTGAGGTTTCTTATTTCCTTAAACCTTTAATTTTGAGATAACTGTGGACTCACACGCAGGGGAAAGAGATAATACGGAGATCCCCGTACGCTCAGCTGCGCGCAGGTGACACCTTACAGAACTGAGGTGGCGGCCACGGCCAGGACCTCGTGCAGCTCGCCCCGCTGTCCTGCTCTCACTCGCGTGAGGCCTTTAGTTCTGTGCAGTTTTATCACACGCACAGCCTGTGTCTCCACCCCCGCAGGCAAGATGCCAAGCGGTCTGTCCTCACGGGGATCCCTCCCTGTGTTGCCTTTTATAGCCACACCGCCCTCCCTTCCTGCCTGTCCTCACTTACCCCGCAGTGTCCTGCGCTCCCTCTCCAGTGCTGCCATTTCGAGAACGTTACACACTGAAATGGTACATACATGGAGTCAGGCAGAGCGTCCCCTTGGATTGGCCGCTTTCGCTCCCGGGCGTGGACTGTGTTCTGTGTCGGGGATGCCCCTCCTGGGTGGGCTGTGACCCTGGGGAGTGTGCCTCTGGCTGAAGACACCTCTGGGAGCCGAGGCCAGTGAGGGACGTGAGCGGGCAGCTCGTGGCCTGGGTGCCAGCAGCATGGAGAAGGCTGTTAGTCCGCATCCCCTTATTCTCTCAGTCCCATTCTGAGCTGGGGAAAATCCCGCCACAACCCTGTTCAAAGACCCTCCAATCTGCTCATTGCCCAGAGAAGAGGCCTCTGACCTGGAGTCCTCCCTGGGCTCAGGGATCTGTGGACCCCTAAAGTGGAAGGCAAAGCTAAAGGTCCGCGCTTGTCTAGAAAGAGGGGTTGGAGTTTGCACCCATGTTCAGAGGGGCCCGTGGTCCCAGGACATTAAGGACAGAGGGAGAGGCTGAGCGTGGGGGCTCTGGGCCTGAGCGCCCTGCTCACATCCAGGCTGCCACCTGCAGCCAGGCCAGTCGCTAGCACCGCTCTGTGCCTTGGTTCCTCCTCTGAAAATGGGAAATAATAGCACCCACTTCCTGGGGCTGTTTTGAGTGTTGAATGAATTAATATGACTGAAATGTGTAGAGAGAGCCCTAGCCGGTTTGGCTGAGTGGATAGAGCATCGGCCTGCGGACTAAAGGGTTCCCACCAAGGGCACATGCCCAAGTTGCATGTTTCTATCATTGATGTTTCTATCTATCTCTCTCCCTTCCTCCCTGAAATCAATAAAAAATATATATTAAAAAATTAATATGGATAAATGGTAGAGGGATGTGGTAAATATCGCATGTTAAGTGAAGGATGAGGCTGCAGGTTATAAGAGGGCAGAGCCTTTAGGCACAGACCCGCCCTCTGGGGCTTGGGGCCCTCTCTGTGCTAGTTGTCATCCTCAACAAGCTTCAGGTCGGTGGCGTTTCTTCCACAGGGAAGCACAGGTGTGTGTGGGCACAGTCCCCTCCCTTGTCCTGGCTCTCATGTCTGTTAATATGGCTTTAGTTGGTATTTTTGTTTGTTTAAGTTGCTGCTTCACCTCTGGCTCATGGGGGTTTGTAGACAATACAGATCCTCGGCTTTTTCTGCTGCTCAGTCAGCCCTCCTGGTCCTGTGCGCGGGCAGCCGATGCTTGAAATTGACAAGCAGGATGGCCAGCTCTTTCTGGCTCATTTCATTCATCTCGTTGGGTTCGGCCTGCGGTTCTGGGAGGAGATATCGAAGGCGTTGATACATTGGAAGGTGCCTTGGGCTCGGAAGCCAACAGACCTGGCTCTAGCTCTGCCCTCTCATTAGCGGTGGAACCTGATGGGCAAGTTATTTGACCTCTGGCCTCGGTTCCTTGGGTGGAAAGTGGGGATCACAGCCCATCTGGCAGGGTCTCGGGCAGACCCCATAAGGTCATGCTTCTACCGCACCTCGCAAAGTGCCGAGCACAATGCGGGTACTTCACACGCAGGATTTTATCTGCACGGTCCTTGGCTCCACACAGGCAGCTGTTGCCAATGGCCAGGCTCTGCGCAGCCAGGACCTGGGGTGCGTGCCTGTCTGTGGAGGAGTGCGAGCAGACGCTGCACCACAGCATGTCCGAGATGGGTGTTCGCGGGGCTCCCTGTCCAGTTGGCAGGCCACCCCTGAGACTCCGCCCAACTCCAGCAGGTCAGGTTCGCTGACTGAGGGTGCGGGCTGGGAGTTGTTTCCTCCTGTCACAGGCTTGACTGGGATCCCTTGGCAGTTCTTGTTTTTAATCCTTATTTACCTGCACCTGGGCCACGGTTTCCCTGAAATGCAGCTCCCGCATCCTGTGAAGCCCGCTGATGAGTGCCGTGTGCGAGCGCACGTATGCGTGTGCGTGTGTGTGTGTGTGTGTGTGTGTGTGAAAGATGACACCCTGGCTGCGGTCAGGGTGCTGTTTCAGTCCACCCTTTTGGAGGCCTTTACCACGACAGCCCTTCTGCGGCGTGGCCTCGGACAGGCATCTTCGCCTCCCTGTTTCTCTCTATTCAGAATCGGGGCTGAAGTGACGCCCTGGCCCCCTCTGCCGCAGGACGCGGTGGTACCTGTGAGCCGCGAGAGGGAAAGTGACGGGACTCTGCAGAGGAAGCTGCGTCACAGCCCACCACCGCACTCCCTCCCCCGCTTCCTGATCGTCACGTGACCGCAAGGAAGGGGTACCCATCTCCCGGGGGAGAGCCTGCAGCCCCATGCGGAGCCCGTCAGGGGCATGTGTCTCTCCAAAGTGACTTGATTCAGCCGAGCTTCACTGAACACGTGCTGCGTGCCCGACACCGACGCCGGCACTGGGACCGGCAGTGAACGAGGCCACCGCGGCCCTCAGTCTCTCCCACACGCTCCTTGCCCTTCACCCCCGTGGGGATGGGCCAGTTCCTCCCCGGCGCCCTCAGCTCCGGCCTCTCTGAGCCTCTGCAGGTTTGTGAATTCGGGGCAGGAACCCCGAGGGCCCGTCCTTTCCTCTCGGGGCAGAGCTGCAGGAAGCGCGTGGCCTTGCTCGGTCCGCTCCGGGCGATGCTAACTCTGACCCCGCGGTGAAGGTGGTGTCTTCCTGGCTTCTGTGTGTAAAGTTATGCACAATTATATATATACTAGGGGCCCGGTGCACGAAATTCGTGCACTAGGTTGGGGGGGGGAGTGTCCCTCAGCCCAGCCTGCCCCCTCTCACATACTGGGAGCCCTTAGGCGTTGACCCCCATCACCCTCCTATCGCCCGATCGGCCCCTTGCACAAGCCTGATGCCTCCGCAGAGGTGTCAGGCTTGGACAGGGGACCCCCATCTCCCCCCCGATCACTGGCTCTGACCCCCGCCCAGGCCTGATGCCTCTGACCCAGGCTTCAGGCCTGGGCAAGGGGACCCTCATATCCCCCCAGTCACCAGCTCTGCCCCCCACCCAGGCCTGATGCCTCTGGCCCAGGCATCAGGCCTGGGCAGGGGATCCCCAGCCCCCTCCGATTGCTGGCTCCGCCCCCCGCCCAGGCCTGATGCCTCGACCAGAGGAGTTTACCCTCATCACCCTCCAATCACCGATCACCGAATTGGCCCCTTGCCCAGGCCTGAGGCCTCCAGCAGAGGTGTCAGGCCTGGGCAGGGTACCCCCCAGCTCCCACCATTCCTGGCTCCGCCCCTGCTACCCACGATCTCTGACACCGCCCCTGCCAAGACCTAAGGCCTCTGGTGGAGGCATTAGTCCTGGGCAGGAGACCCCCAGCTCCCCTTGATCTCCCGCTCTGCCCCTGCCCAGGCCTAACGCCTCTGGCCGAGGCCTTAGGCCTGGGCAGGGGAGCCCCAGCTGCCCAGGATTGCTGACTCCGCCCCTGCTCCCCACAATCTCCCGCTCTGTCCCTGCCCACGATCTCCCCCTCTGCCCCTGGGTGCTGGGCTGGGAAGCCGCGGCTGGGGACGCTGGCGGCGGCGGACGCTTCCCTGACCCGCACCCAGCTTCTGTGGTCAGGGATCGCAGAAGCTGGGTTTGGGGCTGGGAAACTCCCAGGACTGCCAGCTTCGCCCGCTCCCAAAGCTGGCTCCACCCCTACTTCCCAGGACGGCAAAGGCACCGGATTCTCCGATCATGGCAGGGGGGCAGGGCAAAGGCGGCCCTGGGGTCCGCCTTTGCCCTGCCCCCCAGCTCTTAGCTCCCCACTGGGTTTCCCATCACTGTCAGTGGCAGGAGGCTTCTTCCTGCTTTCCCTTTCGCCTCCCTGCATTGTGCCTACATATGCAAATTAACTGCCATCTTAGTTGGCAGTCAATTTGCATATCGCCCTGATTAGCCAATGAAAAGGGTAGTGGTCGTACGCTAATTACCATGTTTCTCTTTTATTAGTGTAGATAGATTATGTAAAATCATGATGTTAGTTACTCGACTCATTAATTAGTAAATAACTAACACGAGGTTGGTGGGGAGCTAGAGGCTGCCGTGGTGATGAGAGCTGTCCCTGCTCCCCGACTTGTGACCTGTCACTGCAGACTCCTGCACCCCTGCTCTAACTCCTGGGGCTACAGCTGGTTTATATAATGTCACTGTGATGCTTCCGTTGTGCCCAGGTGGGCCAGTGGGCACCATCCGAGCTGACTCCTGCCCTTCACTGTGTCCCCAGCATTCCTGAGCTCTTCCTTCCTGGCACAGGGACAGTCCAGGCGGGCCCCTCCCTGCTCCTGGAGCCAGAATTTCCCTAAGGGGCGCTGGTTCCTTTCAAAGCAGAGTAGGATTTAGAAGCCATGACCTGGGCGCCGGGACGCATGGTGATCCCATGCCCGGCTGGGTCCTGGGCGGACAGGGCAGAGTGTGTTAGGGCCGCGCCTCCTCTGTGCAGGGCACCTGGGAGCGTCATCCGTCACTCCCGGTGCAGGTAGAGCGGCCGGAGCCCAGAGACAGTGACTGGGCAGCACATGGCTACCGAGTGGCAGGAGGAGACCTGGCAGCTGCCTCTCTGGACATGACCCCAAGATAGAGACCCATGGGAACTCAGGTGGGCGCTGTCAGCACTGCCCGGAATACAGCCCAGGACAGTGCTTTGTAGGGGGCATTCGGCATGAGGTGCCAGGGGTGACGCTGGTGGCCCGATGGGGTTCTGCTTCTGAGCATCATCCTCAGGAAACCACTGGCGACCTTCCTCCACCCCCCCACCCCCCCGTGCCAGGTGGCTTGAGGCCTCCGTGTGTCAGCTCCCGTGGTCCCCGCAGTGCCCAGTGCCATGGAGACTGAGGTCGGAGGGCTCACAGGAGCGCAGGGCGAGCAGGTCCGGGACTTAAGGAGATGATAGGAGAAACGTGTGGTGAGGTCCCCGGGGACGGGCAGACATCACCCCGTGCGGAACCAAGTAACAGAGTAAGTAAGGCTCAGCCCAGCGCCAGGCACACCGCACCAGGGGCCACACTGACCTGAGGCTCTGCATCTGAACCTTGTGGCGGGGAGTGATGTTAATGGTGCAGTGAGTTTAAAACTCAAGTTTTCATGTGTAGACGGTGCTGCTGTTTTGGTAACTGAATTTCACATTTACCTCCCTGTGTCCATAGCAGCAAAGAGAGAATCAATCCCCACATGTGAGTGGGGTGTTGCTGGGCTTGTGATCTGGGGGATTCGAACTGTGCTTTCTCTTTGGGTGTCTGTACCTTCTAGTCTTTATTCCCCAGTGACGTCTTGTGGGATGTCGTTAACACATGAGGGTGGTCCATGCTTTCACTGCTATAACCCTCTGTGGGGCTAGAAGTCGGGGAGGGGTAATGTGCTGTGTGAGGAGCAGGCACAAAGCCTCGGGGCGTGTAAGGGACTCCTAGCTCGAGCGTGTGGGCGCAGCCGTCTGGCTGGCCTGACCTCGTGGGCTCGCTCATGCCCCTGAGGTCAGCGCGGGTCAGCTGCCAGCCCTGCGGAGGTGGAGGTCACCACAGGGCTGGGCAGCCGCCTGTCGCCAGTGCGGAGGGAGACTGCTGGGACTGGCCTGTCACCGTCCTCCAACAGGCGAGGCCAGGCACGTTCTCCAGGCAGTGGTTGTGCAAAGCAGGCCTGTGCCTGCCTCACTCTGGCTAATATTCTGCTGGCCAAAGCCAGTCACATGGCGAGCCCAGAGTCCAAATGCAGGGAGACCGCCCTGCCCAGAGCGGTGGGGGTGGGGTGGGGTTCAAGGCAAGGTTACACGGACTCAGGAGTGAAGAATTGAGGCCATTAATGTAGTCAGACTAACGCATTTTACAGCACCATTTTTAGTGGCTGCCCAATACTTCGTTGCATGGGTATACCATCATTTATTTAACCAACTCTGTAAGGTTGGACAGTCGGGTTAGAATTTCCAAACTATTTCAAGGAATTGTAAGTCCTTCGGAGGATTAATTGGGGGGTTGACACACACACAAATGAAGGTTGGGTAAATAAATTTGGTAAGTGTTGAGTTAAGTGAAGAAAAGTAAGTTTCCTTGTTGCAGGACTTATCAGAACCTTTACCTGCACATGTGCATTGTGAACTTCCAAAAGCCTGAGGGTACTCAAACTTAGGGATTTTTTTCCAAGAAGCATCTCTCGGGACAGGTGTTCCTGGCTCTCACGCGGGGCTTTGTGCATCTGGGTCGGGTTTCATGATATGAACAGATCTCTGATGAACAGGGAGGGCTCACTGTTGCCGAGACACAAATGGCCAGGGTGGGGGGCGGTCGTGTCTGGAGTAAGGTGAGTTCTGAAGGCTGCACGCGGGATGATTGGGGCTGTGGGGACCACGAGTCAGCACTCACCTGGCTCACCTTCTCTCAGCAGGTGCCTTAGGACCTCCCGATGGGGTGGCTTGGCTCTGGGCTCACGTTCCCTGTGAGCTGCCTGATCCTGGTGTGTGCGGCAGGCTCTGGTAAGTCACCACCTCTCATTCATTCATTCATTCATTCATTCAACATGTATGGACTGTCTACCTGCCAGGCTCAATCAGTGAACAAAACAAAGATCCTTGGCCCACCCCATAACAAAGAAACAGAATTTCCGGAGGATGAGGCCCAGAAATCAGGATTTTAAAAAGATTCCCAGGTGATTCTAATGTACAGCCATGGTTGAGAACCACTGCCTTAGAGATTTCGCTGTAGTGGGAGGAGACCGCCAATGACAGATGGCCCTAATTATAAGCTAATTCTAGATTGTCAGAAGGTGGTGGGAAAAGACGATATAGAACAGGGAGGGCTGGGACAGCGGGCTCAAGTGGAGGATTGCAATTTAAAACACATGCTCAGGGAGGTCCTCCTGAGTGACTAGGCGCTTGAGCAAAGACTTGAAGGAGGGGGAGCATGCAGATACCTGCGGGGGGACCTCAGTGGAGGCCGGAGCCCAGAGCCTGCCTCGAGAGCTGGAGGGACCAGAGGAGGCTGGGGTGGGGCCGGGAGACAGGTGGCCAAGTCAGGAAGGACCTGGCAGGGTTTGAGCACAGGAACGACATGAACTGTGACACTAAAAGGGATCCCTTTGTCTGTAAGCACAAGGGTGGAGGCCGGGAGGCCAGGGAGGAGGCGCCCCAGTAAGCCGGGTTCAAAGCCAGCTCTGCCACTGACCAGCTGGACGAAGCACCCCACCCTGTCATCCCGCCCTTTGATATTGGCCAAACCCAACAAGGAGCCAGAGGCCAAGGGCACCTGGGTGACAGACTGTGGGGATCAGCCTCCTGAGCTCAGCGGGGTGGAGCGGGTGGGGCGGGAGCGCTGCAGGGCAGGTGCTGCTGGCGGGTCGCCCTCCTCACCCCGCCACCTGTTTTCCCTTTAATTTGGCCAAAGGCAAGTAGGTGAGCTGCAGCACGTAAAGGTCATTGGGGTGTCCCCCCAGGGGGCCCGTACCCCAGGGCCCTTCTTCAGCTTCAGGATGGCCTCAGTGCAGCTGGAGGCTCTGTGAAGATGGCACAGGAGCGGTCCCCGGGCGGTGGTTCCCTTGCTTTGTGATAGGCCCCTTGGTCCTGTTCGGGCTGGTTTCCGACCTTCCCGGTGGCCCATGGCCCTCTTGCTTGTTGGGCTGCGGCTGCTCAGAGCACTCCTGTGTCTCCCCAGGGAGTGTTCAGGTCCGGGATGGGCCCACCTGCTTCTCCGACTACCTCAGCACCTCCACCTGTGAGTGGAGGATGGGCGGCCCCACCGACTGCAGCGCCGAGCTCCGCCTCACCTACCAGCTGGATTTTCCGAACTCCGAGTAAGCCTGTGCCGGGGGAGGTGGGGGGCAATGGGAGGCCAGGAGGTTGGCCTGAGTTCGCCTGGTCCCAGTGGAGTGCCAGGTGCCGAATGCAGTTCCCTGCGGTTCTTCCTGGGCCCAGGGTTGGAGCTGGGGCGCCGGGCACAGTGTGTGATACAGTGGGTGTGTCATGACACTCCGAGCACACGCACCCAGGCCTGCGGCATGTGGATGTGGGTGGAATATTGGCCCAGACCTGCGGTTCTCAAGCACTTAGTCCAGCCGTGGGCAAACTACGGCCCGTGGGCCGGATCCGGCCCGTTTGAAATGAATAAAACTTAAAAAAAAAAGACCGTACCCTTTTATGTAATGATGTTTACTTTGAATTTATATTAGTTCACACAAACACTCCATCCATGCTTTTGTTCCGGCCCTCCGGTCCAGTTTAAGAACCCATTGTGGCCCTCGAGTCAAAAAGTTTGCCCACCCCTGACTTAGTCTCAGGACTCTAGCATGCTTAAATTAGCGAGGACCGCAAAAGCGTTTGTGCAGTTGGCCTATAGCGTTCGCTCTATACCCTGTTAGGAATTACACCAGGACATTTAAACACAACAGCACACAAGCCACCAGAGCCATGACACCATAACACACCACATGATCTCTAGAAAACTCCTTGGTACGTGTGTGAGAGAGAGAGTTCAGTGGCAGGTGGTCTGACCTGTGGGTCCCCAGACCACACTCAGAGCCCACGGGCGTGACCATTGTTGGGGCGCAGTGTCGGTGTGGAGTTCAGCACGGAACATGAGGTGCATGTTCCATGACTCACTGGGACAGTCCATGTACATGGGGCGCCATCACGGGGTGCCCAGGACACAGTCAGGTACACAGGCGCGCAGTCAGGCCCCGCGGCGCAGCGTGTGGGTGCACGACAGGTGGTGTTCCACAATGCGCTAAGGTGGGCGCACTGTGCTCCTGTGCGCAGTACATCGGCTTAGGCCGGAGATGGAACCCTGGGCCACACTGGGCCACCATCTGTTTTGTAAGTTGGCACGTGGCCACGCCCGTTCGTTCACGTGTTGCCTACGGCTGCTTCTGTGCTTGATCGGCAGCGTGTGTAGTGGGGACAGAAATTGTCTGGCTCTCAGAGTCTGGCCCTTTACAGAAAATGTTTGCCGCCCCCTGGACGAGACACAGGTTGGCTGTTTGGGGCAGCACGTTAGGATGACGTGTGGTGGCAGGGCGTGTGCCGCAGTGCCCTGCACGGGAGAGGCTGCGCCCCGAGGTATGCTAGCACACGCACGTGCTGTTACAGGTTCTTCAATGCCACGGTCTTCCCTTTCACTGGCCTTCAGGGACGAGCTGAGTCCTGGGACCGAGGGGTGTGATGTGGTGAGGGGCTGTGGCAGCAGGGAAGGCAGTCCTAGCCCACCGTCCCCACCACGCACTCTGGCCGCTCTGCTTTCCAGTCCCCTGACCTGGTCCTTTTTTTTTTTTTTTAATATTTTATTGATTTTTTACAGAGAGGAAGGGAGAGAGATAGAGAGTTAGAAACATCGATGAGAGAAAAACATTGATTAGCTGCCTCCTGCACATCTCCCACTGGGGATGTGCCCGCAACCAAGGTACATGCCCTTGACCGGAATCGAACCCGGGACCTTTCAGTCCGCAGGCCGACGCTCTATCCACTGAGCCAAACCGGTTTCGGCCCTGACCTGGTCCTTGAGGCAGGTGACCAGGAACTGAAAGAGCATGTGGTTCCTTAAGGCATGTACGGGGGACACCCATACGTGCACGACCAGCCTAACACAGCCCGTGTCCACAGAAACCACACGTGTGTCCCTGTGAATGGAGAGAGCGCTGTGTGCCTGTGCGACATGCTGATGGACATCATAGTCAGTGGGGACACCTACCAGCTGGACCTGTGGGCAGCGAAGCAGTGGCTGTGGAGTGGCTCCTTCAAGCCTAGCGAGCATGGTGAGTGGGGAGGGGCGGGGTGGGTGCTCTAAGCCCCGGCCCTGGGGTGGGCCAGGCAGACTCCAACTGGGGGAGGGGCCCAAGCAGCCTTTCCTTAAACTCGATGGGGTTCTTGCCCGGTCTGGGCCTTAGTCCTCCCCTCTTTGAAATGGGGTTGGGCTGAGCAGCACCAGGCCTCTTCAGCTCAGACATCTCAACCCCCCAAATGTGAGTGCCCTGACTGGGTGTTGAGCAGGCTGCTTGGTGGAAGGCGTGCTTGCTGCAGACCGGAAACTGAGCTGGGAACCGTCCTCCACCCTCCCTCGACTGCTCAGCTGCTGCTGCTTCACACAGTCCGGACCAAGCATGTCAAACTCGCAGCCTCGGGCTGCATGCCTCGTTCATTTGGCCCGTGTTAGCCTTTGAGTTTGACATGCTTGGTCTACATGGAAGGCTGACTTTATACTGCTGCCCGGGGCCCTTGCAGGCATTCCCCAGGAGCTGGCTGGGGGTAGTGACTGGAGTTTAAAACACCATTTATTGCTGTGTGGCCTTGGGCAAGTCACATTACCTCTCTGAGCCTCCGTTTCCAAAAGAGAGTTCCTATCTCCATTTTGCAATTGAATAAACTGTAGTAGTGAGAAGGCAAGTAACCTGCCTAGGTCACCCAGCTACTGAGCAGGACAGGCAGCCTCTCGCAGCCTCCACCACTCCATCAGCAGTTCCTGAGGGGCCTGCTCACTCGCTGGTGGTAAATTGACCCATGAACAAACCCGTGAGTTAAAATAATTCTCACACGTGTATGTTGACTTTAATGCATCTTATATACTTGTGATCTCACTGATATGATTGCTTAAAAAGAGACTAAGTTTAAACACATGAATCAAAATAAAGAAAAAGTGTGAAGGACGAAAGTGCAAACGCTGAGGTTTGGGTTCCGTTTTGGGTTCCCTGTGGCTCCAGGTAGAAGTGGAGCGACGCTAGAATGAGTGCTAGGATGGCAACGGTTATGCCTGTGAGTCTGCGTGGTGCCTTACAAATGTGTGCGGAGGTGGTGTTGACTGAGAACCTCAGTGGCCCGGGTTCCCAGGGCCCACAAGCCCTCACCAGGCCCCGCTTCTCCCCAGTGAAACCCAGGGCCCCCGGAAACCTCACAGTTAACGCCACCGACTCCCACACGTGGCAGCTGACCTGGAGCGACCCGTACCCTCCTGAGAGTATCCTGCACTCTGAGCTCTTCTACCTGGTCAACATTTCAAATGAAGACGACCCCACGGAGGTGAGTGGGCACTGTGGGGGGTCTGCACCAGCTCCTGGGACTCGGAGAGCGGAGACCCCGCCCCAGGGTGGGGGACAGAGAGGAGCCCGCTGACAGCAGCCCCGGGACCTGGAGTCCCGGCTTCTGTCCCCCCACCCCTTCCTGGTGCCCAGTGCGCAGAGAAGGGACATGATTTGTGGGCCCTGCTCCTCCCTGTAAAGGAGGCTCTGGGCACAGCCGGGTGTCCCAGGGGCCGGGAGGGACACTCTCAGATGACCGAGTCCCACCGCGAGACCCTCACTCAGCATCGTCTCCCTCCTGATGCTGATGGTCAAGGCAGACATGGCCAGGGCTGCGGTCTCGCCTGAGGCTCACAGGGAGGGTGGCTCCCAGGCTCCTGTGATGTTGGCAGCATCCGTGTGCCGTGGGTTGTTGGGCCGAGAGCCGCAGGCCCTTGCTGGCCCTTGGCAGGAGGCCACCCTCCCTTCTTCCCTCGTGGCCTTCTCCCAGCCAGCCAGGGGGAGAGAGGGCGTCCGGGGAGTCGGAATGAGTCTCATATGATGTAATCACACGTGCGGTCCCACACACCCATCACCTTTGCATGTCCTGTCGGTGAGAAACAAGTCACAGCCCTGCCCACACTCAAGAGGAGGGACCGCACGAGGGCAAGATACAAGGGGGGATCCTGGGGCCCTCAGTCTGTCCAACACCATTTTTTTAACACAACAAGCAGCAGACAACACCTACTAATCTCATCTAACCTTGTCCACTTAGCTACAGATCCTGGCAGTCTCTTCCCAGTGGGGGCTGGGTGGGCGGGGCTGAGGTTCCGGGCCATGTGACTGGGCTGGTAGGCGGGGCTGAGATTGGGGCCATGTGATTGGGCTGGACCAGGAGGCTCTAGAGAGCCCATGAGGGAGCGAGGGGCCGGTGACTCTGTCTGTGCTTCGGAAAAATCATCACGCTCCCTGCGTGCCAGGCCCTGTCCTAAGCGCGTCCCTGCATCAACCCATTTACTCCTCACAGCCACCCCGGGAGGCAGGCACTTTTATTATCCTCATTGCAGAAGAGGACATCGAGGACCAGAGAGGTTCTGTCACTGACCTAAGGTCACACAGCCCGAAAGTGACAGTAGGGACCCTTGCCCTCAGTTTACGGATGAGGAAACTAACACTCAGAAAGGCTCATCGACTCGCCCCCCTCATGTCCGAGGGCTGGTCAGTGGGGGTAGGGGGGCCGGTTTCCTGACCCCTCTCCCTCGAGTCCGGTCACGGCGATGGAGGTGCCAAACAATGCCTGAGCTGGAGGAGCGACCAGACATCAGGCTGCTGGCTCTTACTCGCTGTGGGGTCAGCCACGGACGGCAGCCCGAGTGCGAGTGGTACCGCCGCCCCCAGCCGTGCAGTAATGTCTTCCTTCCCCCCCAGTTCCTAGTCAGTAATGTGACCTACAGGGAGCACACCCTCCGAGTCCCAGCCAGCACCCTGAAGCCCGGGGCCCTCTACAGCGCGCGGGTGCGGGCCTGGGCCCGGGACTACAACAGCATGTGGAGCGAGTGGAGCCCCCGAGTCCAGTGGCTTCACGGTGAGTATCCGTGGTGAGTGCTGAGCAGTTAGAATCCCCCCCCACACACACACACACACTGTGCCCAGACACTGGCCCTGGCCGAGCATCTGGGTCTCCGTCTTAGGACGCCTCCACGGCAGGTAACAGAGGAATGACGGGCATGGCGCACTGGCCCGGGCGGGCAGGCGAGGCTGCAGTAACAGGTGCCCACGCTGTCCGAGCTTTCACATGTGGAAATGTGCTTCTTGCTGTGTAACAGTCCAACTGTGCTGGTCTGTGGGCGGTCTTCCTCCCATGGCTCCATCTCTCAGGACAGAGATGATTGGCCTTTTGTGTCATGGACCCTTTGGCAGTCAGGGAGGCCTGAGGACCCATTCAGAATAATGTTCTTAAAGGTATAAATAAAGTAATAGGATTACAGGGGAACTAATTTTATGCAATTATAAAAAATATCTTAAATATACTTGTTATCTGGAAATATATGCTTCTCTATTAACACATTAGAAACAGGAGCGAGGGCAGTTCTATAAATGCTGTCATTGGAAAGCGGATGAGATAAGTGACATTTTGTGATCTGGCAGCCGCAATGTGGTAGGAGAACAGCTGTGATTGCTGTTGGCAGCTGAGTGACTGATGATGCTCTAACCGTGGTTTGCTCCCTCCATTTCTAATGGGAGGAAATGCGAGGAGTTAGAAGTGAGTGAAAATAAAGATGCCATTTCTTTCCCATCCAAGTCCCGGACCTCTGACTTCTGTCTGCGACCTTGTTGGAGGTCTGTGGACCCCAAGTTAAGGATCTCTAAGGGCCCTGCCATTATCTGCATCCAACCGAAGGGGAAGGAGAGCAGGAAGACCACACCTGCTTCTTAAAAGCCTTAGCCTGGAAGTGACACATGACTTCCTCTCAAGTTCTATTGGTGAAACTGGCCACTTGGCCACACATAGCTGCAAGGGATCCTGGGAAATGTAGTCCTTCGCTTGTAGCTGCATCCCCAAAACAACTCTTTGCAACTTTATCGCACGGCTTTTGTAATAGAAATGTTGAATTAGCTCACATTCCCAGGTTCATACAGCAGCTCAGTGATGTCGCCCCAGAGCCTTGCCTTCTTTTCCTCTGTCATCCTTAGCATGGCAATATTTTATCCTTAAATTTGCCACCTCATGGCCCCAAGTTGGCTGCTGTACACAGCCTCAGGCCCCCAGGACAAAGGGAATGAAAGGCTGCCACAAGCGAATGCACTCCCGCATCTCTCTTTTATCAGGAAGCAAAAAATCCTCCCAGAAGCTTCCCTAGCAGACTTCCCCTGGCATCTCATTGGCCAGGACTGTCGTATGGCCTCTCTCAACTGCAGTGAATGCTGGGAACTCAAATGTCTGGAAAGGGGACTAGGATAATCGTGATTGGCCCGAACCTCAGGGTGGGCACATTGCCACTAGGCAAAGAAGAGGGGGCGGTAGGGGAGGGGAGGCTGCCTCAGGCATCGTCTGTACTGGGGGGGAGGAGGGGGAGGTGAACACTCACTTAAAGAAGGGTTTTTCCAAGTGCTGGGGACAGTGGGGCTTGGCAGGTACTCCAGCCCCACCCACCACACATCCCTCTCCCATCGCTCACCTGTTCTGTGTGTGTCTCTTCACCCATCTGTCTCCACCTGGGCTGTGAGCTCTGTGGGTAGTATCTACCCTGTGCCTGTGTCTCCAGTGCCCAGAATGGGGCCAGGCACACAGGAAGTCCTTGGGAAAGTTTTGTTGAATTGATTTGATTCTACCATTGGCCTGGGGAAGGGAAGGGAAGGGAAGGGAAGGGAAGGGAAGGGAAGGGAAGGGAAGGGAAGGGAAGGGAAGGGAAGGGAAGGGAAACGGCTTGCATGGAACTTGTACAGTGTGCTGGACACGTTCATTATTGCCACATCTATTTATTGAGCTCCTACTATGTGTGGCCCCATGCTAGACACTGGGAAATCAGTGGTGAACAAAGCAGACCAAAATCCCTGCCTTCTGGAACTGGCACTCGGGGGAGGGGGGACAGAAAATAAACATACAGAAAAGAGGAAATCAGATCGACCCAGACCCAGAGGGCAGTCGGTCTGGAAGACAGTAACGCAGGGAAAGGGGACGGAGTGATGAGAGGGGCAATGGTAGAGAGGGCATAGGGGGAAGGTTTGGAGCTGGCGAGGGTGAAGGGGACGAGGAGAAGGAGCCGCTGTGCGAAGGTGATAACAGCTGGGGGCCTGCAGGCACCGCTCTGAGTGCGGTGGGTAGTGAGTCCCGTGACCCTCACATCTCCCCGTGAGATGAGCACTGTTGTTAACCCCATTGTGCCGGTGAGGAAACCCAGGCACCGAGAGTGTGAGGGGCGTGTCCTGGCCACCAGTGAGGACACGACAGAGCCAGGCTTTGAACTCAGGTCGTCCAGGGCCAGTCACTGCCCTTGACCTCTGTGCTTCAGGAAGAGCAGCAAGTGCAAGATCCTGAGCTGGCACTGAGCGTGGAGCAGCAGGGGGCGGCCAGGGGGCCAGTGTGGCGAGGACTCAGGTTGCAAGGGGAGGGCAGCAGCGGCTGAGGCGGGAGGGCTTGGGGGTGGCCCAGTCGTGCGGGGTCTGGGACACGCTGTCCTGCAGCTCCAGTCTCCAGCCCTGGGAAATGGAGACCAGGCTGTACTTAGTGCAATGCGGGCTCACGGCTTCCCTCCCACCTCCAGACTACGAGTTGCCCTGGGAGCAGCACCTCCCACTTGCCGTCGGCATCTCCTGCATCGTCATCATGGTCGTCTGCCTGTCCTGCTACTTCAGCATCCTCAAGTGAGTCCTGGGCCGGCCCCCTGGGTGGGAGTGGGCAGGAGTCCCTCCGCTCATCTGTCAGCTTGCAGTCCTCCTTGAACCATAAATGTTTATTGAGCAGCTACTGCGTGCGAGGCACTGAGGCAACAGCTGAAACAAAACCCACAGGACTCTGTGCTCCTGTGGGAGACAGATGTCAGGTCTGCAATAGCCACGGCTTTTTCCACAGCAGCCCAAGCGCTGAGGGGAACAAACCGGGCGCAGGGCACAGGTGTCCTGGGCGCTGTGTCCGGTGGGAGGAGGGATATTTGAGCTGAGGCCTGACTGGGGGAAGGAGCTGGCCAGGGTGGGGCTGGGAAGGGCCTTCCCTTGGGAAAGGGAGGTGGATCCTGCCTGGGGTATGGTCCAGACAGTTGGGGGTAGGTGACCATAGACCTCGGAATTCTAGCCGATTGCCCTGAGAGAGTCGGGAGACCCAGGCGTGGGTTCTGGCCCTGGCGCTGGTAGCTGTGTGACTGGCTCCTCCTTTGTAGGCTGAGAGAGAGGGAGAATGTATTTCGTCAGTCCTAAGAGTCCTGAGAAAGTCTTGGATCACAGTGGAGTGGAGATAGAAGGAGCCTGGTTCCCAGGAAACAGGGTGTCTCAGAGCCTCAGTCCTCCCATCTCTGAAATGGGACTAATGAGTCTTACCTCACTATGTGAGGATTAGTGATGGCCGAGGATTGACGGAGCGAGTGTCCCGCACTTTGCTGGGCACACAGCAAGTGTGCAGGGGTTGCAAGCTCTCCTCTCCGTGTCTTGTCACTGACACCTCCTAGTCACCGTGGGCTGGTCTTTCCCCTTCTCTGCGCCTCAGTTTCCCCATCGCCTGTCCTCCCAGCCCCACTCACTGTGTCCAGCACTCCAGCCTTCTTGCTGTTCTTTGAACGCACCAGGAAAGTTCCCTTCAAACCTTTGCACTACCTGGAAAGCCCTTTCCCCTGGCATCGCCATGACTCACTCCTCTTCCACCTTCAGTCACCACTCAGAGGCCACCTCCTCAGGGAGGCCTTCCTGGATCACTCCCTCCATTCCTCTCTATTCCTTTATTTTCTCTCATGGCACTTGCTGCCATAATTAATGTCATATAGTTATTTCTGTCTGTCTCCTCTTCTAGAAGGTCAGCTACGTGAGGGCTGGGCTTTTGTCTGTCTTGTTCACTGTTGTGTCCCCGAGGCCTGGCACAGCGAGTGGTACATAGTAGGTGCTCAGTACAGACATGCTGACTGACTGAGTGGAGTCAGCGGAGGCCGATCCAGGGGCAATCTGAGGGCCTTCCCTCAGAGCTGACACTCCATGGCTCCAGGCCGACCAGGGGAGGGAAGGAACCTATTTCTCCCAGGGTCTCCTCGGCTTCTCAGGTCTCCCCTGACCTGACTCTGAGCTGCTCCCTGGGGGACTGCTGATGGGAACACCCCGAATTCTCTGCAGCTTGAGTCCCTCCTACTTCCCTGGACTTGTTCCACTGAGGACAGAGGCAGCGAGTTGGGAGCAGAACGCTGGGGCACGAACCGGCTCTTCTGCTGCCAGCTGTCCCTTCAGCCCTGTGAGCCTCAGTGTGCTCATCTGTGAATGGGGTTGGCAGTAGGACCTGTTCCACGGGCTTAGGATGAGACATCCCAAACCAATCAACCTGGTCCTGACCCCAAGGAAGTACTGGCCATATGATCATTTTTATGGGAGGAGAAACCAACGCGTTTTCCTCTCCTTTTTCAGGATTAAGAAGGAATGGTGGGACCACATCCCCAGCCCGGCCCACAGCTCCCTCGTGGCTGTTGTCATCCAGGAGCCTCAGGTAGGAGAGGGCTGGTCCGGACACTGTGGATGCTCCTATCGGGAGCTGGGATTCAGGCGTCTGGGATGTTAGATACGCACTGGCTTTTGGATTTGCACCTGAGCCGTCAGGAAGGTCTCCGCGCTGGTCGGTTCTGCAGCCCAGTGTGGTCATCGGGGGCCCAGAGGCTGCCCCCTCCCCTGGCTTTCAGAGCCACCTTTCAGCCTTGGGTGGGTTCCCCGCCTTGGGAGGAGATGGCCCCTGAGGTCATCTGCATGTCACTTCCTGGGGAGGTACCTGTACCAGGGCAGGAGGCCAAGAGGCCAGGGAGAGGGGGACACGGCTCCTGTGCGTTCCTCTTATGAGCAGGAAACTGCGCCAAAGCGCCAGCAAATCTCCTCCTTTCTCATTGGCCGGAGTGGCATCACGTGCTCTTTCCTGAGCCTTCACCTGCAAGGAGTGGGGATACCGTGGGCCAGCCGGGTGGCCAGCCCTGAGCGATGGCCACGTGTGGTTTGCCTGAGCTCATCGGGGTTCTCTAGGAAGGAGGCAGGGGGTGCAGGGCCTTCAGGTCTCCAGCGACCCTCTGGCAGGCTCTGGAGTCGGTGGTGCTGACTTTGAACCCCGGCTCTGCCACTCACCTGCAGAGTGGACTGGGTGTGAGCGAGTGGCTTAACTTCTCCAAGCCTCTGTTTTCTCGTGTGGGTTGTTGTAGTGTTTATATAATGGTTGGAATTCACCGAGACAGTACATGTAAAGTGTGTATCACAGGGCCCTGCACAGAGTCAGCGTCATCCATGTATCAGTCAGCTTTTGCTGTGTAGCGAATTATCCCGAAACTTGGTTGAAACAAGCCATATCTGTAGCTCTTGCTTCTGCAGGTCGCTCAGCAGGGGGGCCGGGTGGGGGGTCTGGGCTGGGCTGGGCAGGGCAGCTCTCTGGGCTGGCTCGCCCCCAGCGGCTTCACGCACAGGTGCGGCAGTTGTCTGACTCTCGCCTGCGCAATGGAGTGACTCAGCCGTGCATCTCATCCTCCCGCAGGCCGGGCCGTTGGCACAGTGTCACTGATACCACTTTCTGTTGCCCAAAGCAAGTCCCAGGGCCAGGCCAGATCCAAGGGGTGGAGGAGCTGCAGGTGACAGTGGCCATTTTTGCCTTCAGCCACAGCAACTTAATATTAGGGCGGCCTCACTCATTCCCAGGGACAGGCTCTGGGAGCGGCAGTGGCCTGGTCTGACCTCCGACCCGGGTGACGTCAAGGCCTACAGTCCTCCCACGGCGAACACGGAGCTCGCTATGGCCAGGCTGGCGGGAGGCCTCTCCGCCCTGTTCATTGTCTGTCTCTCTGTTTCAGGTGCCACTGTGGGGGAAGAGGTCCGGGGGCCAGGAACCAGCCAAGTGCCCGTATGTATATGAACTTCAGTCATGGCCTGTGTGGATTTGGAGGGGGGGGGATTGGCGTGGTCGGCCCCATCTTGAGAGTGGGGTCCCTCGCCCCTCCATGTCTGCCTTCCCTTCCTTGGCATTCAGCACTGTTCCTTCGAGGCGTAGCAGGAGGAGGAGCGGTCTGGGAAGGGGGCTGCTGGCTGGGCCCCTGCGTTTCCCTGGTGGGTCAGGCAGGTGCTGAGCCCCTTGGGGTGCACCCTGGCCTGAGAGAGGCTGTAGAGCCAAGTACCCGGGCAGCTGTGCCCGTTGTTAAAGTGCTGACGTAATTGCATACTGGTTGGCAAGCACCACTATCCCAAACCCTGAGGATGCCACCATCACATTAGCCTCCTAGCGCCCCCTCAGGGCCTCTGGGCCTCCCACAGGGCAGTAGCTAAAGTTTACACCTGGCACAGCTGGGAGCCCTGGACCCTGCAGCCATCCTAAGTGGGCATTCCTTATGCTGTGTGTTGATACGTATTCTAAATCCTATCATCCTGACAAAGACTTCCATTTATTCAATAGTCTGAGCTTGTAGTGGGTCCCAGGTTATGTGCTGAGGTCCAGACATCCCAAAGGCAGACAGGGCCCCTGCCTTCCAGGAGCTCCCAGGGCAGGCGTAGGGGAGACTGATAGCAGTGATTGTAAAGACAGGAGGCACGTCTGCAGTAGGTAGGCATCAGTCCAGGGTGGCTTCCAGCTGGGTTTTGAGGGATGAATAGGAGTTTTTAAGTGGAGACACTGAGCCCTGACCACACTTTGCTCTTGCAGATACTGGAAGACGTGTCTGACGAAGCTCCTGCCCTGCTTACTGGAGCCTGGCGTGGAGAGGGGTGACGGTTCCTCCCAGGCGGCCAGGAGCGGGCCTGTCCAGAGCCCTGGGAAACCAGCGTGGCGCCCCGTGGAGGTCAGCAGCATGGTCCTCTGGCCGGAGAGCATCAGCGTGGTGAAGTGCGTGGAGCTGCTCGAGGCCCCGGTGCAGAGTGAGGAAGAGGAGCCGGTGGAGGAAGATGGAGGGAGCTTCTGCCCCTCGCCTGAGAGCAGCGGCGGCGGCTTCCAGGAGGGCAGGGCGGGCATCGCGGCCCGGCTGACGGAGAGCCTGCTCCTGGACCTCCTCGGGGGCGTGGAGGGGGGCTTTTGCCCGCCAGGCTCGGGGGAGCCCTGCCTTCTTCCTCCGTCAGCAGGTGTGAGTGCTCAGATGCCTTGGGCTGAGTTACCAGGTGAGGCGCCTCAGGAGGCCTCACTTCGGGGCAGGGGGCAGCCTTCTGACCCAGAGCCGCCCCCAGCCACTCGGACGCAGAGCCCAGCCTGCCCGGCTGTCGCAGAGCTGCCCGCAGCCACCATCACCGACAACCCCGCGTACCGCAGCTTCAGCAGCTTGCTGCGCCCGCCCTCGGATCCAGGAGAGCTGGACTCAGATCCACAGCTGGCCGAACACCAGGAGGACAGGGACCTCAATGTCCTCTATGCTCCCCAGGCCTCTGAGCCACCCACTGCGCTCCAGCCTGAGCCGGAAACCTGGGAGCAGGGCCTCCGGTGGAGCGTCCTCCAGCACAGGGCGGCCGCCCCCGCCTCGGCCCCCGGGGGCTACCGGCAGTTCGCGCAGGCGGTGAGGCAGGGCTGCGCCCAGGGCGGCGAGGCGGGCAGCCCTTCCGGAGAAGCCGGGTACAAGGCCCTCTCCAGCCTGCTGGCCAGCGGTGCCGTGTGCCCAGCGCCACCTGGGGTGAAGGCCAGCAGTGGGGAGGGGGGCTATAGGCCCTACCAGGGCCTCACTCCTGGCAGCCCTGGGGTGCCTACCCCTGTCCCCCTGTTCACCTTTGGGCTGGACATGGGGCCACCTCCCAGCCCTCAGAACTCGCTCCTCCCCAGCGGCTCCCCAGAGTGCCCGGGCCTAGAGCCAGTGGTGTGGGGAGAGGACAGCCAGAAGCGCCCGCTCGCCCTGGAGCAGGCCACGGCCCCCCTCGGGGACGACCTGGGCAGCGGCATCGTCTACTCGGCCCTCACCTGCCACCTGTGCGGCCACCTGAAGCAGTGTCACGGCCAGGAGGAGCGAGGCAAGGCCCACAGCGTGGCCCCCCGCTGCTGTGGCTGTCGCTGTGGAGGCAGCTCCGAGCCCCTGGGGAGCCCCCTGCCAGGCGGGGTTCTGCTGGAGGCCAGCCTCCCTCCAGCCTCCCTGGCACCCTTGGGTGTCTCGGAGAAGGGCAAGGACCCCCCTGTTTTTCCAGCCGGGCCCCAGCCATGCTCAGAGCTCAAGCCAGACCCCCCAAATGGTGGCCATGCTCTCCACGGGGCCCACAGGCATGAGTGCGTCCTAGGTGTGCGCCCCGTTGCTGTGTGTGCCTCGGCCCTGCCTGTGAAACACCCCTCCCCCCCCCCCCGCGAGGGCACCCAGGCTGGCGTGGCTGAGACTCGGAGAACCCCTGTGAAGTGAGGCTGTCAGACCCCGGGCCACAGAGGCTGGACCCTGTCCTCAACACTGACGGAGGGAGGTGTGGGCCGCGGGCCAGGAGGCGCGGGAGCGGGGAGCCACCTGCAGGGCCCCGGAGGCTCCGGGCACCTGGGTTTGTGAGCGAGCTGTTGGCCTCTTGATCGGTCCACGCTTCTCCGCGCACTGCCCCTGTCACGCTGCCCAAGGCCTGCTTGTCCACCTGGTCACTCGGTTGCTCACGTCTTATCTGGCCCCGGGACTAGCTGCTGCCATGTCACTGGACTGGACGCTGAGCCTAGAAACTAACCCAGCAACGGGGACGCATTGGGAGCTTTGGGGGACAGATGGGAAAGCCCAGAGGTGCCATCCATTCAACAGCTCCATTAGGTGGACAGGAGCAGGATCTGGGCTGTGGAGGGCGCTTAGTCAAGCAGGGGTACCAGAAGCACATGAAAAACGGTGATTACCACGCAGTGACAGTTTGCTGGGGGCCCTGGTAGGCGTGGGATCCCCAGAATAAACACACCCAGCTACCTTGGGCCGGTCTGTGCCTCGCAGACACCGTGGCTGGCAGCCACAGAGACCAGAGGGAGAGCTGCACCCTGAGATCCGGCTGAGCGGGTTGTTCCAGACGACGACACCAGGCACCTTTCGCCTGCACGCTTGCCTGGACTGCACGCTGAGTAATGTGTGTGTGTGTGCGTCCAGAGATTGTTTAAACCTAATATTTGTATTTGCTGAGGAGGCTGGAACGGAAGGGGGTGGAGTTTTATATAAGTAAAGGTTCTTTATCTCTTTTTTTTTTTACTTATGAAACAAGCCTACTGCCATTGTGAGTACTTTATGAACTCATTGACTCCACACAGGCAGTCAGTGCAATGAGTTGATTTAGAGGGGATCCCAGGAAGCCCTGCTTGGGGAGCGGGCAGGGAGGCAGGGAGGGCAGGAGGCAGCAGAGGGTGTTATCAAACAGCGCCAGCGCCGGCAACTGCTGCCTGATCCTGCCAGCAGCTTTGGGAAGCCATGCACCGTGTATGCCTAGAGGAGTCCCTGCAAAGTGGGGGTGGGGGGCTGGGGTGTTCGTCCACCCACTCCCCTCTGTCACTGGTGGAGGGCCACTGGCAGGGGCACTGGCAGCAGCTGGCACGCTTTGCCAAGGTACCCAGCGAGTTGGTAGCGGGCCCATAGCTGACCCCAGGCATGTCTCACCCAGGCTCTAGGTGATTGTTCTGGACATCCAGTAGATGGTGTGATGGAGGGGGCCTCAGACGGGCAGGCAGGGGATCGTAAGCTCCTAGGTCTGTGTTACTCTGTGTCTTTTTCAAAATGAGAGACTTGGCTGTTGGAGGTTCCTTCCCGCTCTGGCATTCTACACAGTGCTCTAGAGGCGACGGGGAGCTCACTACCTTACACGCAGCCTGATGTTCGTCAAAGTGTCTCCTTTGTTTTTTTGTTTGTTGTTTTTTTTAAAGTATCTCCTTTGTGCTGAGCCCAACACTATCGCTTTAGCTGCCAGAGTCACCCCATCCTCACCCCCAGACACCCAGTTTAAAAATGGGGACACAGCTTCAGGGAGGAAAAGGGACTTGCTAAGGTCAGCAGTGAATGGCAGAGCCTGAACTAGCCCTCTGGACTTTGCCTTCAGGAGCCTTCATAACAAAATATAAGAATTAAAAATAGCTATTTAGTGCCAAGCAACATGCCAAGTGCTGTATATCCACTGTGTCAGCCCTAGTAGGCAGGTCCAGTCATCCCCGTTTTACAGTTGGGAAGCAGGCCCACGGCGAGGAAGTCCTGGAGCCAGGTCTGGCTGCAGAGCTCCAGCCCCAGGGGATGCCATCTCATGTGCAGCATGGCACCTATTCAAATGTCAGCTCTAATCCACTGTGTCTGAGCATCGTCTCAGAAAACCCAATTTAAAAATTAAGCAGCAGAGAAAATACATTTGTGTGAGTGGTGGAGGGGCAGTTGGATTGGAGTGCAACTGACTGGAGGCAGGAGTCACTGTTCTCTCCTCGGGATCTTACAAGAAAGAGACCCAGGTTGTCAGCTGAGGCTGACGTGACAGAAATAATGGCTGGGGGGGGGGGGGGGGGGGCGGGGCTGGGATGGAGAATTAGATAGAGACACCTCCCGTCTCTTCCCTGCATTTAAACCCACCCTCCCAGGCTCAGAGAAGCTGGAGAAAGGCCACTGCCCTTGCTCCCCCAAACCCCTTCTCCAGCTTAACCTGGGAAGGAGGAAGCAGAGCAGAAAGCAGGTAGCAGGAAAGCCCACACCCCACCCATATTAACTGAGCACCTACTATGCCAGGTACTGTGCCGGGTGCTGAGGAAACAGTGAGATGAGGTTGTTTACCTCCTGGATCTTACAGTTAGTGGGGGAAAGACAGACATGAAACAAAAGGAAAAATTGCCAACACTGATGGGTGCAGCAATTTCTACACAGGGATCTCTCATGTAAGCTTCAAGGAGAAGCCTGCATTGGACTGCCTGCCTGCCTGCACCGTACTGCTGCCCTGTGAGCCTGGAATCCCATTTCAACCAATAGGACTGAGGCTTTCCCCACCCAATTGGAGCTGGGCAGCTCCACACAGCTCTATCCTGACCAATCAGGACAGTGCCCTTTTGGGCCAAACTTTGAGTCCTCATTTGCATGCGGACAGACCAATCAGGGACTAAGGGCAGAAACTTCCGTCCATGTAAGCCAGCTCTGAGAAGGCACTCTGCCTTTCCACTGAGGACTGAGTCTCCCTGGCTGAGCTGAGACCCCGATGATGCCTCACTCGAGTGGAGAGGAGCAGGCCAGCACAGGCCAGAGCAGACTGGAGCAAAGTGGAGCCGGCCAGCACCCCAGGGAGCAGAGCATCAAGGAGCAGAGCAGAGCTGTCCAGCCGGAGAGGGGCCTGGCTCCGGGGCTGCCTCACAGTTATGCTGTTTCCACAGCTGTGCTGTATCATAACTGAGCTGTGTGCACTGAATAAAGTCTCCTTCACCACACCCGACACTGGGGGTTCCTGTTGCTGTTGAAATGGTGCCAACAACCACCAGTTGACAGTTGACTGTGCTCTGCAGAAAACAGGGTCTGAGACACGGGGGGGGGGGGGGGGGGGGGGGGCGGGCCGGGGCTAAATGGAGGTCTTTAAGGAGGTGACCTGAGTTGAGCCCTCGGTGACTAGAAGTCAGGATGGACTAGGTCAGTGGTCGGCAAACCGCGGCCCCTTGAGTGGGCTCTCCCACAAAATACCACGTGCGGCGCGCGCACTTACAGTGTGATTGAAACTTCGTGGCCACACTCAAGGGGCCAAAGAGCCGAATGTGGCCCGCAAGCCGCAGTTTGCCGACCACTGGACCAGGTGAAGAGCAACCTGAGCAGAGCGTAGAGCAGGCACAAAGGCCCTGAGGCACCGGAGTTTGGCGTGTTCACAGAAAGACCAGCCACAGCAGTGCACCAGGGACAGTGGTGGGAGGAAGGCCTGGCACAATGGGGGCTGGAGTGAGGAATTTGTATTTGGCTTAAATGAACATTAGCCCCACCCCCTGAGAAACATGGCCCCATAGACACCAGTCTCTCTTTAATCTCCCCAATCCCAAAATGTAACCCGCCCACAAGCAGGAGCCAATGAGAGGGCGGGAGTCCCTGGAAGTCCTCCAGTAGGGCTCCCTCTCACCTTGCAGAAATGGAGGACTGAGGTTCCCCCTGACAACAGCGCTGGTTAGCGTCCTCTTTGCTGGTGCTCTCGCCCAGGAATAAAGGCACTCCCACCAGGAATGAGTTATTTGCACAGAGGAGTAGCTCTTGGAGTTTCTTTGGCAAAAGACTTTTTAAAAACCCCTTTGAAATCTGGTCCTTGGCCTCCCAAGCCCTGGTCTCCGAATTAGGCAGGACACCCCGAGGCTCTTTGGGGCTTAAAGCCCTAGACCCCTTCTCTGCTTTCTATGTCCCCTTTATCCTGCCCGTGCCTTCGTTTTCTCATTGGGAAACAGAAAGGATAATAAGACCTGTGTCGGGAGTTTTCCCGAAGATAGTCTCCATACCATGGTCTTCACCGTGTCTCCGGTTTACTCCAGCCTGGCTGGGGCACAGGTGACAAGAATTAAAGGTACAAACAGCTTAGAAATCTAGAATTCTCCTTCCTGGCCACTGCTCCAGGCTTTCTCTGAACTTCCCTGTGAGTCTCTGCGGGCTCCCACTTCCGCTGCCACTGCCATTGGTTAAGCCTGACAGGGGAGCCCCCAGGTTCTGCCCCCCCCCCCCCCCCCCCCTCTGGCTTATGCCTACCCTTCCTGGGTCAGGCCTGCCCCACACCAGGCCTGGGATTCACTCCTTCATTCAAATGTTACTCCCTGGCAGGCAATTGTTAAACCAAAAAATATATTTCTCAAGTTATGAGCATGGATCAAAGTTTTATTTAACTTTACAGGAAGAAAATCAGAAGAAGAAAAAAAAGAGAGAGAGAACTCAGGGTCCATGAACGACCTCAGGAAGCCGTCTTACAGGAAGACAGCGGAGTGTGTGGGACGGCGCTGTCCAACAGAACTTTCTACTGTGGGAAAAGGTCCAACACAGAGGCCTCGCCACGTTGGGCGAGGGGCATTGGGACTGTGGCTGTGTGGCTGAGGAAGTGATTTTTAAATGTATTGTATTAACCTGTACATTGAAACAGCCCCCTGTGGCTGGCGGGACCCGTACTGGACAGAGCAGGGCTGGTAGATCATCTTAGTCCGCGTACAACTCAGCTGTCTCAGCCTGGAGGGGAGGCACCGACCCGGAGAGACGGAGAGAGAGAGAGGGACAGCGACCGCACCAGATGGGACTCAGGAGGCACGAGGGCGGGTCAGAGGATGGGGTGCGCCCAGCTCACCCCGCCCCCACCTCCACTCCTCCCCCTCCCCACCCCCACCCCGCCCCCGCGGAGCCGGAAGGAGGCGGTGGGTGTGGCCCCAGCGATGCTGGCTGCGGAGTTTCCCAGCGCCCCCTGGAGGCGGGACCGGAGGTGGCGCGGCCCGGGGGGCTGGGCGTGGCGGGGGGTAGGGGGGCGGGGCCTGAGGCTCAAGCTGACCCCAGGAGGCCTCCAGAGCCTGGACTTCGGGGTCCCCATGGCCCGACTCGCACACCCTCAGCCTCGATTTTACAAAGATTTTTTTCCTGGGAGGCGGCGTACTTTGGTTTTGTTTGTTTTTTTTTAATATAAAACCTACTTCTTGCTTTTTTCTCATTACTAAATTGGCTTAGATTCAGAGAAAACCTGAAGGTATAAATAGGAAAGAGAAAACCACCGGAAATCCCAGCCCCCGCCCCAGCACCCGGCACCATGTGGGCGTCACAAATGACTGTTTCTGAAGATGTATCTCTGTGTGCATCCGGTAGAATAGCCTCTGGCACATGATTTTCTTATAAAAGGTATTAATTTAAAAAAAAAAAAAAAACAGCAAGGGAGGCATGACCTCAGCGGCCGCTAACAGCAGCGGAGGCCACGGGTGGGACTTGCCCAGGATGCACCCTGACTCCTCTCCACCCCTCCCCCCATAGCCTTACACCCCTTTTTCAGATGAGAACCGACACTGAGAAGCAGAGAAGCAAGGCTCTGCCTCGTCCTGCCTCTGTGTGAACCCGCCTTTGCCCGCGGAGCGGTGTGACCATGGGCAGGTGGGTGACCGCTCTGGCCTCAGTTTCTCCCCATCACACGCAGATAAGAGAAGTCCCTGCAGCCACAGAGGTGGGTGAGGACAGACGCCACGAGGGGCGAAGGCCAGGCGGTGCCCGTGCTCTGGTGATTAACTGGCCTGAGGCACCTGACAGCAGCAGGACCTGCCAGGCTCCCTCAATACCCCACCCTTTCCCACCGCATCTGTAGGCAGCTGGCCAGGGAGAGGCAGGCTTGGCGGGCTTGGCTGGAGGCCAGCTCCTGGGTCCCTGCTGCCCCCTCGTGCCCCACTCTGGCCCCAGCGCCTGCCTCTGTTCCAGTAAGTCCAAATCCAGGTCCTGTCCCAGTGCGCCCCAAGCCCAGAAAACTAGGCCTGGGGTCCCCACCCATGCGACCCACCCTCTCTTTGGTCTCTGCGTTTTCCCCGCCCGCTCCAGCACCTGGAGAAGGGGCTTAGCTGACATGCATTGGGAGCTCCCGGTGCTCCAAGGACCGGCTGTGTGACCAGGGCCAGTCGTCTAACCTCTCTGTGCTTGCTTCCTCATGGTGGTAGAGTAACAAAGCAGGAGAAAGGGATTGGATGAAAAGCAAAATTAGGAGACACACTTGTTTTACATTAGTAGGTACAAAATGGTTACATTTAACATTTACAGTAAATAGAGCTGGTATATGCACAAGATAAAATGAATGTTGGCTCATGAGGGCAGTTGCGTCTCTGAGACAAAGATTACTACTCTGGTCTATCCCAGGTGTGTTCACCTAGACACACAAGAACCATGGACAGGGCTTACGGACGGCAAAGGTGAACCCTTTACTAAGGGTGCCCTAGGCCTGGGGTGTCACTACCCACCATGGCCTTCCCAGTTACAGATGTATAATCAGATCACCCCGGGCTTGTCAGGCCTGCCCGGAGCCCCCTGAGCTTGCCAGGCTTGCTCCATCGCCCCTTTTTCACTCACAGCAGAGACCGGGGAGGTGCCCAATGCCCCGATGAAAAGCTAAACCCAGGAAGGTAGTTGGGCAGCCTTGCTTGCGTGTCTGTATAATGAACACAGAAAAGCTACAGCGGGGTGGTAGGGCCGAAAGCAGTGACCGCCTCGCCATGTCCCAGAGGGGCTCGCCACCTCCCCGGTCCCCCAGAGGAGCTCACCACCGCCCCCGTCCCCCAGGGGGGGCTCACCACCTCCCCCGTCTCCCAGGGGGGCTCACCACCTCCCCCGTCCCCCAGGGGGGCTCACCACCTCCCCCGTCTCCCAGAGGGGCTCACCACCGCCCCCGTCTCCCAGGGGGGGCTCGCCACCGCCCCCGTCCCCCAGGGGGGTTCACCACCTCCCCCTTTCCCCAGGGGGGCTCACCACCACCCCCGTCCCCCAGGGGAGTTCACCACCGCCCCTGTCTCCAAGGGGGGCTCACCACCGCCCCCGTCCCCCAGGGGGGGCTCGCCACCTCCCCCTTTCCCCAGGGGGGCTCACCACCGCCCCCGTCCCCCAGGGGGGTTCACCACCTCCCCCATCTCCCAGGGGGCTCACCACTTCCCCAGTCCCCCAGGGGGGGGGTCACCACCTCCCCCGTCCCCCAGGGAAGACAAGGCTCTTGATTTCATCAGATTCAAAACACTCCACACCTGACTGCTTTCGAATATCCTTTATTACTCTTACTATAAACATTATCATCCTAATATAACCTTGAAAGTTTTCTTTAAATTGCATGGAATTTGGTCACAAACACTGTGGGTCCAGTTAGCGCTTCCTGGCAGGCAGGGGGTGCAGCTTCCTTTTGGCTGAGCTCCTGCTCCTGAGGACGGAGACAGAGCTGCTGTCTTGCCCATGTGGACCCTCTACTATAACTGCTCCCTTAGCGTGGACGCCTCAGCGGGCTCCAGAGAAGACCAGGCAGACTGCACTTGCCACCTGATTGTAGTGTTTGAATCTGCAGATGGCAGAGCAGAGCCCAAACCCATCATCAGATGATACAGACAGGCTCTGTGCTAGTTTCAGAGGCACCTGAACCGCTCCATTGAAGGATGTGCTGGGCCAGCCTCTCTAACAAGCTGTGTCTTGATTAAGTGGTGGCTTGAGATAGAGAGGAAAGAGGAGAGACATAGAGATAAAGGTGGAGGTGGAGAGAGAGAGAGAGAGAGAGAGAGATGGAGATGGAGGTAGAGATGGAGATGGAGAGAGAGAGGGAGAGAGAGAGATGGAGATGGAGGTGGAGGTGGAGATGGAGATGGAGGTGGAGGTGGAGGTGGAGACGGAGAGAGAGATAGAGACAGAGGTGGAGGTGGAGATGGAGAGAGAGATGGAGATGGAGAGAGAGAGAGAGAGAGATGTGAGAAGCATCGATCCGCTGCTTCCTGCACAACCCCTACCGGGGATCGAACATGCAACCTGGGCATATGCCCTGACTGGGAACCCAACAGGTAACCTTTTGATGCAGGGGGTGACACTCCAATCTACTGAGCCACCCGGCCAGGACCATCTAGTACTTTTTATATATAGTTCCTTGGTCTCTCTGCTCCACCCATGCACAGCAGTCCAGGCCTTTTCGCAAAGATGTTACTGACTACTGACCCACCTAAGCAGGCCCTGGATCCCCATTAGGGGGCGAGATTACCTGGGGTGGGGGGTGGGGGGGAGGCCCTGGCCTCCTCCCAAGCCACTGACCACACTTCAGAGGAGCTCGCTTCCTGCTTCCCTGGAAGGCGGCTGTTTTCTGCTGGGCCTGGGGCCTCCTCACACCCCAAGATTGGAAGGGTGGTTGGGGGCACTGAGCTAGTTCCCTTTGGACCTTGAACCAGGCTACCGAGACCCAAAAGCCAAAAGTCAGAGGTGGGAGGGCACAGAACCGGAATGAAGGCTTGCTGTTAGTGGGGATGAGAACAAACCCCGCAGCTCCAGACCTCTCCCGCTTTGGAGACACGCACAGCATCTGATTGATGCATCCCGCCTCCCGGTCCCGCCCCTCCCGCCAGCCGCGCTCCACCCCATCCCCACCCCGCCGCGCCCTCCCCTGCGCCCTCCCCTGCGCCGGTGGCTTTCCTTAGACCTTGCACAGCCAGCCGGTCCCTCCTTGTTCTAGCAGCTTCGTTACGGTTTTTAAAACCCGTGAGCCTGGGCTGGCCCTGGTTCCACCCCAGAGCCCTAAAATGAGGAAGCTTAGCGTCTGGGGGTCAAAGAGAAAGGGTGTCTGGTCCGCAGAAGGTTGGGGCTGCAGGGAGGGGGAGGGAACATCTGCCTCCAATCCCGGCTGGGCTCGGGGCTGAGGAAGGATGGAGGCAAAGGTTCCCCGGCTGAAAAACAGGGGCTATTCAGCACTTCCCAAGATCCCCTCCAACTCTACGTGACAGCAAGACTCCAGGGAAGGGTTGTGAGGTCTTTAGGGGCAGAAGATCCTGGAACTTGGCTCGAGCTGGGATTAAGGGCAGGAGAATGGGCAGGTGAGGCGGTGGACTCTTGCTTGATTCCATCTAGCACCGGATGGACAAGACGGGGAGGCCTCCAGCCGCTGTCTTCCAGGCAAGCCGGTCACAGGGCCACAACTTCCGGAGAATTCCTATCTCCCTCTTTCTCCAACCACCCCTCCCCCAGCACTTTCCCTTTAGAGTCTGTCTCCCTGGCCCCTCTTTTAGGTGATTTTAGTACTTGCCGGCGGTGACTTGGTTAAACCGCCAAGAGCATATCTAGGAGGCGGGACTGAAGGAAAAGAGACCACCACGTCAAGGACAGACCACCGAAGGAGACCGGGGGGACCAGCAAAGCCAGGGTCGTCTTTATTGAGGTGTCCAGGTAGAGGAACACCCAGGAGCAGACCTGAGCACTGAAGGGCGCGAGGCAGGAACAAGGGCTTCCTGGCACCGCAGGCCTCGGTCTCGGGCGGGAGGCAGGCAGTGGGTGTGGTGGGTGCTCACAAGGACTTCAGGAAGGCCCTGTACTTGGCCAGGAAAGGGACGGACAGAGTGTTCAGCTCTTGCCGCAGCTCCTCCAGGGCCCGGTCCTGCTCTTGCTGCTCTCCCGTCATCTGCTGCTTATAGTAGTTGATGTAGAAGTTCACCCAGTCGTTTACCATAGTCACCATGGCCTCCTCAGAGACAGGAGGGTCGCTGAAGACCTGGGGGTGGGGGTGCGGGTGGGGGTGGGGGTGGAGAGACGGTCAGCGATGTGAGTCAGGAGCAGCCCTCAAACCCTGACATCCTCCCTTCTCGGATTTGCATTCTTTTTCTCTGGTGGTTTCCATCGTCTCCTCCGCCGCCACTCTCCCAGCTCCAAATTATTCTCCTGCCCTGCCCTCCCCCACCCCTCAGCACCCCAGGCCTGTCCTTTGACACAATACTGGGGCGTACCTGCTGATTCAGGAGAGCATTAAATTCCTGCATGCCTGTGGAAATGAGATCTTTATTAGCCGGAAGGAGCGCCATCTGCCTGTTTAGAGAAAGACATTGTAAGTATCCTTTTCCCTCACCCCTGGGTATTTCCCCCAGGCCCCTCGCTTCTCCCAAAGGCTCCTGGTGCCCTGCAGGGTCGCCTCTGCTCCCGTACCTTTCAAATCCTGCCCTGCTCTGAAGTCCCGTTTCTCCCCGGTTGGCTCACTTGAGGTCCAGCCGTGGTCTTATGTGTCAGCCACACTTTCGGGCTACGTGGGTCGCTCTGCGCCAAGCTGGGGGCAGGCAAGGAGTCCCCTGTCAGCCTAAGAGGGAAACGCCCCGCATCCAGACCCTGAGGGAGGGTGATAGGTCAGCCCGGGGAGGGGAAGGCGGGCGAGGCTCCCCTGAAGGTAGAAAGATAGCAAGGCCGCAGAAACAGATAAGGGAGACCCAGAGAACCACGCCAGGGCCAGGGCCGGGCCTGCCGCCCACATCCCAGCATCCAGGCTCCGAATGCCAACAACACTAACATCAACTGACCGTCACCCTGTTACAGGGCAGGCCTTTCACATCATCGCGGCACCGTGATGGCAGTTTTCTCCTGATTCATAGATGATACGTGAACAGCAGCTCACGCTGTATTTCTCCCTGATGCCAGGCACTGTTCCAGCATCTGCTAAAGGTTTGTCCTTTTGTAGGCAGGTGTCAGTCATGTCACAGTGGGCAGGTGAGCCATATGGAAGATGTGGGGACCGGACTCCACCCGGCTGTGCTCTGTAAGAATGGAGACACAGTTGTCTTGTTGTCTAACATGTCGCTAGGTACTCAAAGTAGAAGTACTCTTTTCGTCTATTGAAATATTTTCCTCATGTTTTCCATTTTTACTGGCCGTTTTCAAATTTCCAGCCACCACGTACTACTTGAGAGTAAGTGAAACATTACCCAAATGTACCCTGGAAAAGGTGATTATTTTTGCTCCCTCCCTCTACCAAGTCACCAGCATTAAAGACGCGTGTATTTCCTGTGACGTCTTGCTGCATTCAAAACCCAGCGTTCATACTTCCTAGGTACCTACACTCTCAGAGGCATTTGTCGATTTTCTTTCTTGCTTACAGCATTTTCTTTTAACATTCAGCGAAATTGACCTCTTTTTGGTGTGCAATTTGTGAATTTTAATAGATAGATTTATGTCACTACTACCACCGTCAGGACACAGAACATTTCCTTCACCCCCAAAAACTCCCTCATGCTACCCCTTTGTAGTCACCTCCAGGCCCATCCCTAAAGCCTGCCAAGCACTGATCGGTGCTCCACCACGGCAGTTCTGTGTTTGTGAGGTCACCCTATGATGGAATTGCATGGTCTGTAACCTGTAAGCCTGGCTTCTTCCTCTCAGAATAATGCCTTCCAGATTCATCCAAGTCGTTGCAAGTAGCAGTAAGTTGTTCCTTTCCGCTGCGGAGGGTGTCGCCCGGACACACTGCAGTTCCTGCTCACCCCGCTGACAGCTGGACAGTGTGCAGCTGCGGCCAGCATGAGTGCGGCTGCTGTGAATATTTGCGTCAGATTTTTGTGCCAATGCGTTTTCATCCATCGAGGGTGCAAACTATTGTTGCCACTAGGAGGAATAGTTGCAATACAACCTGACAAAGCTTTTTAGAGGAATAATTTGACAACACTTGTTCCAATTAAAATATGCATGCCTTTCAACCCCATGATTCTGCTTTGGCCTCTATTTTAAAGAAATGTTCATATTCAATGCACAAAAAAGGCCTGTACAAGGAATTTACCAGACAAGGAATTCGCCATCTGTGATCATAAAAAGACAGAATCAACCTGAAGGTCCTTTTCTATGGGGAATCTAAAGAAATTATGGCACATTCATACTAAGGCATGACATACAGCTATTAAACGAGGTAGATACATATGTGCTGATATGAAAAGATCTCTAAGGCAATATTAAGTGAACTATAAATAGAGCAGGCTGTCCCAGGCTCCAAGTATGGGAGTGGGATTAAATGTAAAACTCTCTCTCTCCCTCTCTCTCTCTCTCTCTCTCTCTTCCTCTCTTCCTCTCTCCCCCATTCCCTCCTTCTTTCTCTCTCCCTCTCTCCCCTTCTCTCTCTGCCCCTCCCCCCCCCCGTGTGTGTGTGTGTGTGTGTGTGTGTGTGTGTGTGTGTAGAATGATAAACAATATTTACTTCTGGGGCTTGATGGGCATTTGTTGGGAAATGTAAAGAGGGATTAATGTCAGGGCGAATTTGACCTTATCCCTCTTCCCTCTATATTGCTGTTTGAATTATTTTACAGCATGGATGTATCCTATTATTTTTTGTAATTTTTAAAAAGAAAAAATAGTGTAGTTCTAAAATCATTAGCCTCAGATTTAAATCATGCCTCAGTGCCTACAAGAGTAGCAGCTGCTCCCTAAATCTTAGTTGAATGAGTAAATGAATGAATGCTTTGCCGTTTTCAGTTCTGTAACTTCGAAGTCACTTCATATATGTAAGCCTCCGTTTTGTCTGTAAAGGAGGAATAAAATAATAACTGCCTTACAAAGGCTATTGGGGAAATAAATACTATTCCACCAATAGTATCGGGCACCTACCTTTGTGCCAGGCGCTGGTGCCAGGCCCTGGGAATA
The DNA here is from genome assembly GCF_028538775.1 of Myotis yumanensis. Lineage (NCBI taxonomy): Eukaryota > Metazoa > Chordata > Mammalia > Chiroptera > Vespertilionidae > Myotis > Myotis yumanensis. The sequence continues at coordinate 107,304,665 of NW_027223755.1, read as the reverse complement.
CACCACTGCCAAACACAGTGCCCCTCCCCCTCTCAACACCAGGCACACACTCCTGTCCCTGGAGCTTATGTCCTGGTGGCGGAGTGTGAGGGTGAGAGGCCAAGTCTGAGAGGTGGGCAGGGCCCATCCACAGAGCCTCGTGGGCCACAACAAAAAGTTTGTGTTTTATTTCCAAGTGAGAAGAAAAGCCATTGAAAATAACAGCTCCGGCGGGAAGGGGAAGCGGCGGGGTAGGACCAGATTATTCCCATTTCACAGGTGAAGAAACTGAAGGACAGAAAGAAATTTGCCCGAGATCTCACAGATATTAAGTGACCCGGGATTCAAACGGAGGCCCTCTGATGGGATTCATTCACAGGGGTGGGCCTCAGAGGTCCGTACACTCACAGGAGCTAAGTTTTAAAACATTACAGGTTTGTAACCCTTCAATTGTTCACTCCAAGGAGCAACCCAAATTTTACAAAAGGAAAAACGAAGTCCCCGGGTCTCTCTGGGCCTCAGAGAGGCTCTGTGTAGTTCTGAGAGAAGATGAGGGGGTGGCAGGCTTGCCAGGATGAGGTCCCAGGGGGAGGTGATAGTTTGGGAGAATCAGAAGTTTTAAGCAGGGAGTCCAACTGGGAGCGGGTGGGTGTCCAAAAAGGCCAGCGTGGGGGCGGAACAAACTCTCCTGGACCCTCAAGGTTCTCCTGGCTGGTCTAATCATCAACTAGACACGAAACAGGTTAGCAAGAGGAAATAACCAAATTTAATACATTTATAGGAGTGGAAACCCCACATACATGAGAGGTTCAGAGACCCCACATGCATTAGAAGTTCAGACATAGGAAGAGGGATCTGGGCATATAAGACATTCTGAGCAAGGGATGAGGGAAGGTGCCTTGGGAATTCATAGGTCATGGCAGGATGATAAGAAGAGCAGATGTTTATTAAGTAACAGTTTTCCCTGCCATATAGTTAGGTCAAAAAGGTTATTGCTAATCATCTCTTATTATGGACAAGGCCCCCAATTCAAGATCTAGGTAGTTAAGGGAGGGGCAGAAAGTTCTCTTGAGCCTGAAGCTAAAATTGCCTTTAGCTCAAAACAATCCACATACCACAGAAGCACATCTTTGGGTGACTCCTTTTGAACCCCGACACCAGGCTAAGGAACCAGGGTACTTTTCTGATAACAAGAGGGTGCTTTTGGCACATTTCTATGTTGGAGTCAGTACATTGCACTGAATGGGGAGGAGGAAGAAGGAAGGGAGAAGGGGGAAGAGGAAAAAAGGTGAGTTGGGAGAGAAACACTGTCTTTAGACTCTCCCCCAATAAACACACAAGAACTTTTTGCCTATTTCTCTTGTTTTCTGACACTATTCTGCAATCCTTTGATTTTCTCATTTCTCAGATGTCCCCAGGATCCTTCCAGAAACAATACTCTCCTCGCCTTGGGGAAGCTGAAGGGCAGAGAATTCCTAGTGGAGGGCCAGAGCAGCGCAGAAGAAAAACAACAAACAAAAAGGGAAGTTTAACAGGGCCTCCTCGGGATCATCTGGTCCAGCTTCTCACCATGCATGCATTCATTTATAAGTATCTTTTAAGCACCTACTATGTGCTAGTTACTGGGGATTAAACAGGAGTAAAATGTAGCCCCTTGGCCTCCCAACAAAGAAGGCACCTGAGGCCCAGAGGCACTGAGATGCCCAGAGTCACACAGTGAAAAACTCTTGGCCGCCCTGGCTGGTGCGGCTCAGTTGGTTGGGCATCATCCCTTGCACCAAAAGGTTGCTGGTTCTATTACCAGTCAGGGCACACGCCTGGTTGTGGGCTCGACCAGTAGGGGGCGTGCAGGAGGCATGTTCCGCTCCCACATGGATGTTTCTCTTTCTCCCTTGCCCTACTCTCAATAAAAAGATTTTTAAATAATAAAAACTAAAAATTCTGCCCGGCCGGTGTTGCTCAGTGGTTGGGCATGGACCCATGAACCAGGAGGTCAGGTTGGTTCAGGTCAGGGCACATGCCCGGGTTGGGGGCTCAATCCCCAGTAGGGGGCATGCAGGAGGCGGCCAATGGATGGTTCTCATCATTGATGTTTCTCTTTCTCCCTCTCCCTTCATCTCCCTGAAAATCAATAAAGACATTTTTATTTTAGAAAATATTCTGTGGCCCTCGCTAGTTTGGTTCCGTGGATGGAGCCTCTGCCTGCGGACTGAAGGGTCCCAGGTTCAATTCCCGCCAAGGGCACATGCCCAGGTTGCGGGGGTCATCCCCAGTGGGGGGACTTGCAGGAGGCAGCCAATCAATGATTCTCTCTCATCATTGATGTTTCTCTTTCCCTCTCCCTTCCTCTCTGAAATCAATGAAAATATATTTAAAAAAAAAAAAATTCTGTGGCCACAGCAGGTCTGGAACGCGGCGGTCCCGGGCGCTCCCCCACCCCCCCCCCCCCCCCCGGCCCCCCCGCCATAACTGGAAGTAGCGGGTCTCAGGGATGCGGGTCCCTCCGGGACTCCTCGGGCCAGGGGTCCCCTCGCTCCCGCGGCCCAGCTGCGGGGAACAGGGCGGCACCACACCTGGAGGGTTGGCGGGAGGCGGGGCGCGTGGCGGGCGGGAATCGCCGCGTGGCGGGCTCCACCCAGGACCCCGCGGAGGCCCGCGGCCTCGCGCGAAGGAAGACTGTCCCTCCGCCGCCGCCGTAGCCGGCCGGGAGCAGGCCCCGCCCACGTGCCCGTCCCGCGGGGCGGAGGGGCGTGACCGGGATGGCGGGCCGGGCCGGTGTTGGGGCTGCGCTGTGCTCCGAGCGGTTCGGCTCCCAGGCGGCCCGGGGCTGCAGCGCCGCCGCCGACGGGAGCCTGCGGTGGGAGGCCTGGGGGCGGCGCTGGTGGGGGGGCGCGGGGGGAGCTCCGGGGCCCGCCGCACGCCCTCTCCCGCGCCTGCTGAGCGTGTTCCTGCCGCAGGGCTTCCCCGACAGCGTCAGCCCGGACTACCTGCCCTACCAGCTGTGGGACTCCGTGCAGGTCAGCGCGGGGCAGCGGCGGGCTGGGGCAGGTCCCAGGTGCGCCCCAAGGAGAGCTGCTCGCCCTCCCGGCTCCCGCTCCCGAGCCCACTCCTCCCGCTTTCCTCCATTCTCCAGGCCTTTGCTTCCAGCCTCTCGGGCTCCCTGGCGACCCACGCAGTCCTGCTGGGCATAGGGGTGGGAAATGCCAGCGCCTCCGTGTCGGCCGCCACGGCCACTTGGCTGCTAAAAGGTAAGCTGGCCCCTGGGGCCTGACCCGCCGCTGCTCTCAGCCCCGCCGCCTGTGGTCTCCTCCACCTCTCCTCCACCGAGAAGCCCAGCTCCCCCTGCCCCCTCTCCCACGTTCTGGCCTCCAGCCCCGGGCTGTGCTGGGTGTATTTCCAGAGCCATGCCTGAGTAGGTCCGGGAGCCACGTCTCCCCGGTGCCTAGAACAAGGCCTTGCGTCCTGCTAAAGAAAGAACAAAATTCAGCTGAGTAAATGTTATAGCTCTTCATCAGCTTTATTCAGTGACTAGTGGGCCCAGTGCACGAAATTCGTGCATTGCACAGGGTCGGTGTTCCTCAGCCTGGCCTGCACCCTCTCCAATCTGGGACCCCTTGGGGGATGTCCGACTGCTGGTTTAGGCCTGATCCCTCTTGCAATCCAGGACCGCTGGCTCCTAACTGCTCGCCTGCCTGCCTGATCACCCCTAACCACTCTGCCTGCCGGCCTGCTCACCCCTAACTACCTCTGCCTCCGCCCCACCACTATGGCTTTGTCTGGAAGGTCTCCTGGTCTAATTAGCATATTACCCTTTTATTAGTATAGATGAACTGGGCAGCTGCCCACTGCTGGAATACCCTCATCCCCATCAGCCGCAGACACTACCGTGTTCAGAGTCCCTAAGTCACCAGGAGCCCAGATCCCCAACTTAACAGCCCCCTCCCCCCACTTTACTCTCAGGCTCCTGTGGAGGACTGCTGAGGTGACTGAAAGTGCCAGCTGCCTGCCATGTGGGGAATTGGGTGGTACCAGAAAAAAATGTGTAGTTGGTCCTGAGTAGGAGACAGGAGGTTCTGGGAAGAATGAAAGGCATTTTAGATTTTCTGGGGTGCTAGATGGTGCTATAAATAGTAAGTGTAGTAATCATCTGTTAAGTGTGCACAGCCTTTTGGAAAACCACGAAGAAATAAAAGATGCAGGCTGGTACCCTGCCACCCAGAGAGAGGAGGAGAGAAGAAAGGGGAGACTGCCACTGCTCCACATCAGGACCCTGGCACTCTGCGCTGTCCTTGGGATTGCACTGCCGTTCCCAGGGAGGATTTATTTTTATTTTTAAATATATTGATTTCAGAGAGGAAGGGAAAGGGAGAGAGAGAATCATTGATCGGCTGCCTCCTGCACACCCCACACTGGGGATCGAGCCTGCAACCCAGGCATGTGCCCTGACCAGGTATCAAACCATCCTGGTTCATAGGTCGATGCTTAACCCACTGAGCCACACTGGCCAGGATTTAAAACTGGGAATTCGGATGTTCTGTAAAATGTCCCATTTTTGTTCACCTGTCTTCTTCAAGCTCCAGTTGTTTCGTCTGTGAAAGGAAATGATTCCCTCAAACTCAGGACTGTTGTGAAGAATGGAAGGCATATATATCTCAGGAGCCTGCCAGGGTGCTTAGCAGTCTCAAGTCCAGGAGTGGGTAAAAGATGTCTAGTTAGAAGGCCTCAGTGCCTAAAGAGCGAGGCTGCAGAAGGAGGAGGACATGTGGTTCCAGTGGAGAGTGGGGAAGGCTGATACATATCACCACCTTATGTGTTGTGAGAAGCTCTCAACCCTCCTTTCCACAGCCAGCTCCCTTCTTGCCTCTCCACTTAAGGATCGATGTCCTTCAGCTCAAACAAGTGGGGAATCCTCTGCCTGCTGTATCTGTCCCTCCTGCCCCCCGCTGTATGAGGCCTTTCCGGTTGTGGGTTCTCAGATGGTCCTTGAACGCAATAAGCGCTACTTTCAGTGTAAGGTGTAGTGTAAACCGATAGGCACACCTTCTGTGAAGGACCAGATGGTAGATATTGTACACTGTGTATGCTGTATAGTTTCAGTCACAACAACCGGATTCTGCCATTGTGTCACAAAAACATCCATGGACAAGCTGTTGCTAACCTAAAAGTAAAGGGCCTTCCAAAGTTAAGGCAACAAGCACTTATTCGGGATTCCTGCCTCCCTCCCTGACCTTGGCGGGTCGAGCCTGTGAGGTGGGGAGCAGCTGGTGGCTCCCGCTTGGCCTTGGGCTGGCTGCAGTCTTCATCTGAGTGTGGTGGAAGTGCTGGCTCCAATAAGATGAGACTTTTGCTACTGCTCCAGGTGGTGGCTTGGCGTTGGTCCAGAGCGATGCCTCAGCCAACCTGGGCGGCATGCCTAGCGAGAGATTAAAGGTGCAGTCTGCCACCGGGCCGCTGCTCAAGTCCCAGATTTGTACTCCCTGAGGTCATAGGCAGGTGTTTGGGGAGTATCTGCTGGTTATTAGCCAGGGGTACTCCCAGACATCCACGCTGAAGTAGAGAATTACCTCCCTCAACCAATATATAGACACATAGCGTCTTTCCTGTCATCTTCAAACTAGTATTAATAGGCTGAAGAGTTGTTGGCAAGGATCCTTTTGCTTTCTTTGGCAAGCAAGCTCCTAGTATCTGGCAGTGGGACTAAGAAAATAAGGTCTGTGCATGTATGATGGTTTTCTTCTTGAGCAACATGATTGAGAAACAGTGTATGTCAGCTGTGCATTTGAGATAACTTTCAGTGATGTGCCTGTGTGGTCTAAGCTGGAATCTGGTCACCTTCCATCCATGCAACAGCGTATTCAAATTCTTGACAGTGAAATGAAGCCCAGCCCTAGCTGGTTTGGCTCAGTGGCTAGAGCGTCGGCCTGTGGACTGAAGGCTCCCGGGTTCACATCCATTCAAGGACACATGCCCGGGTTGCAGGCTTGATCCCCAGTGGGGGGTGTGCAGGAGGCAGCCGGTCAGTGATTCTCTCATCATTGATGTTTCTATCTGTCTCTCCCTCTCCCTTCCTCTCTGAATAAAAATATATATTTTTAAAAAATGAAGCCCAGTGTGCATATGGATTCAATCCCATATCATCGATCATAGCCCACCTGTCAGCACTGAAAACTCTTTTACATTAAGGGATTTTGCAAGAGCAATGTGACTGACGTTATGAAGACCTGTACTGAAGACAGTAAGCTGTTACTACAGACCAGATGCTTTCGTAGAGAGAGAGAGAGAGAAATGTCGACTGGTTGCCTCCTGCACTACCAGGGATCGAGCCCACAACCTGGGCATGTGCCCTGATGGGGACTCAAACTGGCAACCTTTCAGTGCATGGAATGGTGCCCAACCAACTGAGCCACACCAGGGCAGACCAGATGGTAGGCTCAGTGTACCTCTTGGAAAACCTCAATGCAAGACAGGCTTTCAGTGCTGGCACAGTTTGGAATTCTGCACATTGGTGGAGTGCAGTAACTGTATGGTTATCCCCCCCCCCCCCCAATCCACTCAGTTAATTGTTTTTAAATGCAAGCATTACTACTTGTACCTTTTTTCCTTAGTCATATTTGAAATAGTAGCAAAATGAGTTAGAATTTGATTTTTTTTCAAAGATATCTGTTGTGATTTTCCTTTTTTATAGTTTAGCATTGATCTTTTTGGGGATACAGCTGAAGTTCTCAAATACTTTGTGAGTTTATCAGGCATCTCTAATTTGGTCATGTCCAACTATACAGGTTTCACAATGCTGCAGAGCGTTATACAAGTTCATGGGGAGAGATCCTTTTAATTGATGTTGGAGGGAGAGAGGAGCATCAATCCACTGCCTCCGACATGCACCCCAATAGGATTGAACCCACAACTTGGGCAAGTGCCCCGACTGGGAATCAGACTGTTGACGACCTTATGCACGGGATGATGCTCAACTAACTGAGCCACACTGGCCAGGGCAAGAGACCAACTATTTCCTTTCTTTTTTTAATATGTTTTTATGATTTTAGAGAGAAAAAGAGAGAGAGAGAAACATCGATCGGATTGAACCCGCAACCTGAGTATGTGCCCTGATGGGGAATTGAACCTGCAACCTTTTGGTGCACAGTGTGATGCTCAACCAACTGAGCCACACTGGCCAGGGCCCAGCTGCTTTTTGAGTCCTGTTATAGTTCAAGTGTGTTGCCTTGACCAATCTATTGAGTTGATTAACTGGGCCTTTATTCTTAACTCAGTAAAAAACTAAGCAGATATAAGTTAAATAAAACTTAGAATTTATTGTCCAGCATACCTGTTAGCAATGTATTTAACAGTCATCTGCTTACATTTTTATTTTTAAAATATATATTTTATTGATTTTTTACAGAGAGGAAGGGAGAGAGATAGAGAGTTAGAAACATCGATGAGAGAGAAACATCAATCAGCTGCCTCCTGCACATCTCCTACTGGGGATGTGCCCGCAACTCAGGTACATGCCCTTGACCGGAATCGAACCTGGGACCTTTCAGTCCACAGGCTGACGCTCTATCCACTGAGCCAAACCGGTTTTGGCTACATTTTTATTTTTGACTGACAGATTTCAAAAGGCATATACTTTAGATTCACACACAAATAATAGATCATTTACCATTTTTAGGATAATTGAAACTGACCTCACCAGAAAATTTAGTTGAATTTCTTTACAACATTAATATTAGATGACCGGAGACCACTTGTCTAATTTAACTTGCCTAACATATATCAGAATCTTACTATATTTGAGGAACAAAATTTAAATTTTTTATTCAGTGAATTTAATATCTTTTCAGCATTCTAAAAAGACTCTAAGCCCCAGTCGGTTTGGCTCAGAGGATAGAGCATCAGCCTGCAAACTGAAAGGTCCCAGGTTCGATTCCGGTCAAGGGCACATGCCTGGGTGGTGGGCTCAATCCCCAGGGGGGACTTGCAGGAGGCAGCCGAACCATGATTCTCTCTCATCATGGATGTTTCTATCTCTCTCTCCCTCTTCCTTCCTCTCTGAAATCAATAAAATGTATATTTTAAAAAATACTCTAAGAATAATGTAGCAGAAATATGACCATAATGTAGAAAAATAGTCACATAGCAATAGTCATAACATCGGCCTCCATATAGGAGTAGAAGTGATAGGTCCAGATTTGTTAGTTGAAGTCAAGGGGTTTATGGAGAAGTTAGGAGATATTCCAACATCGGGTCCACCAAACACAGCACAACCGTATACGTTGTGTTGAATGCATGTCTGTGAATGATCACGGCTGTGACAGACTCGAGGTGGACCATGCTGTAATCTCTGGCTGACAGGAAGTTAGTTGGCAGAAAATGGATTAAAATGCCTTATCCTTTTTATGAAGTCTGCAGAGCTGTTAACCTAAGTTCATATAGTGCAAGAGACAATACAGTTTAAGCTGGGGACTTACTTCCAGGTTATTAGTATTCATGTGTAAGAACATTTTGCTGTCTCAGACGAGGGCTAACACCTTGTCAGCTTGATTTGTACCAGCTCACACTTCTATCTTCTGCAAGTGGAACACACTGCCCAGTGTGTCCAGGGTCTTTCTTCCTCTAGAGCAGCGGTTCTCAACCTGTGGGTCGAGACCACTTTGGCGGTCAAACGACCCTTTCACAGGGGTCGCCTAAGACCATCCTGCATATCAGATATTTACATTACGATTCCTAACAGTAGCAACATTACAGTTATGAAGTAGCAACGAAAATAATTTTATGGTTGGGTCACAACATGAGGAACTGTATTTAAAGGGCCAGAAAGTTGAGAACCACTGCCTAGTGCAGTGATGGCGAACCTTTTGAGCTCTGTGTGTCACCATTTTGAAAAACCCTAACTTAGCTCTGGTGCCGTGTCACATATAGAAATTTTTTGATATTTGCAACCATAGTAAAACAAAGACTTATATTTTTATATTTATTTTATATATTTAAATGCCATTTAACAAAGAAAAATCAACCAAAAAAATGAGTTTGTGTGTCACCTCTGACACGCGTGTCATAGGTTCGCCATCACTGGCCTAGTGACAGTAAACCTTTTAGACCTTAAATGTTCCCATGTATCTGACAGGGATTTGATTCTAACTTTTCCATGTTTGCCTTAGGTGAATAAATTGTCTTTTAGAGAATAGCTTTCGGTAGCTTAGACTGTGATAAAACTCAGCTATTTTGTTGATACTCACCTCAATATTGTTGTTTTATCTTTAGCCGTTTTTAAATCCAGGATTTAATGGAGTTTAGTGAAAAAATAGTGGGAAGCATGAATATAAAAAATATTAAGGGGAAAGGGAAAGTTTAAATGAAGCTAGTTGAAATATAGCTTTATTCTTAACATTTCAGAATTTATTAGTTGCTTACAAATTTGTGTGGCTCTGTAGTTTATAAATGTCTTTGTACTATGTATATATTTCTAAATATATTTTTATTGATTTAAAAGAGGAAGGGAGAGAGATAGAAGCATCAATGATGAGAGAGAATCATTGATCGGCTGCCTCCTGCACGCCCCACACGAGGGATCAAGCCCACAACCCGGGCATGTGCCCTGACCGGGAAATGAACCATGACCTCCTGGCTCATAGGTCAGGGCTCAACCACTAAGCCATGCCAGCTGGGCTCTTTGTATTATATTAATTAGTAGAACATGACACCGGGTTGACTAATGTTATTGGGTTTTTACCATAGTTGCTATTGTGGAAGAAATTATTTGTTAGATTAATTTTTTAATGTTAAAAAAAAAAAAAGAATAACTGTGCGAAGCATTGATCCAGGCAGAAGCCCAAATCCAATTAGGAGGCAAATGCCATGGATGTGAGAAAGGGAAGGAAACAATTACATCCGTAGAAGGAAGGCATTTCTGTAGTGCAGAGAGCAATGTAGTGGTGCCGATGCTTAGCAATGTTTAATTTTCAGTCACAGTCATAGTATCTGCTTTCTTGTTTTCTTTGCAAACAGTTCCTTAGGCACAAGGTTGCTTTAGTTCCAGTCTAAAGATTATTTTCCTTTGTTTTAACTTTCTAAAGGTTTGAGGCTTAAGACATGCAAGGCAGTTCCTCTGGGATGGCAGCTCCAGGTCCATTTTTTTTTTTCTGGTTTTTTTTTTTTTTTTTTTTTTTTCGTTTGTTTATTTGTTTTACATTGTAAATGAATGGGCACAGCTGTGTTCCAGTAAAATTTTATTTACAAAGACAGGGATTGAAAGCCCACACGCTTGGGCTAAATCTGTTTTTTTCATACTGACTACTGTTTTTTTGCTCTTACACTGGATTTGGAGCCTGGAGCCATCATTTTCCGGGTCACTGTGGTACAGAGTAGGTAGCCAGTAAGCATCTGTTGTGCAAATGAAGGTTGGCTGATTCCAGAGACTTCTCTGACTCTTTCTAGCCTGAGGAGGCCTCTCCCTCTGCCCCATACCCCCAGTTCTCTGTCACCAACCTGCAGCTCAAATCCTTTTTATTTATTTGCATTCTATTGACCACCTGTGAACCTGCTGCCCAGCCTGAGAGCCAGAGTATCAGCAGTCACCTCTGAACTTTCCACACAGCATCCTGCTCTTTGTAGCGGTTTTACCATATAGATATAAACCTAAACACCACATTGTTTAGTTTTCTTTGTTTTAGAGCTTTATGAAAAGTACTAGTGGCCCGGTGCACGAAATTCATGTGGGGGCAGGGGAGATTCCCTCAGCCCAGCCTGCACCCTCTCCAATCAGGGACTCCTTGGGGGATGTCCAACTGCCCTCTCACAATCTGGGACCGCTGGCTCCTAACCACTCACCTGCCTGCCTGCCTGATTGCCCCTAACCCCTCTGCCTGCCTGCCTGATCACCCCTAATTGCCCTTCCCTGCCGGTCTGATTGCCCCTAACTGCCTCTGTCTCGGCCCCCACCACCATGGCTTTGTCCGGAAGGAAGTCGGACGTCTGGAAGATGGCCGGTCGATGTGGTCTAATTAGCATATTACCCTTTTATAAGTATAGATATTGTGCTGTATACAGTCTTCATGGCTGACTTTCATGTCAGGTTTTACCAGGAGTCAGCCGTGTTGATGTGAGTAGCTGCAGTCCATCGGCTTTTCACGAAAAGCTGTCTGCTGTGCCACTGAGTGAATGTACCAGAACTCACCTGTGCATTCCACCAATGAGCATTTGTGTTTTCTCAGCTTTTGTTGTTATGAACAACGCCGCAAAGACTCTTCCTGGCCCATGATGCACATGGTACAGCGTTCTCTGGGTGTGACTGAGAACTGCTGAGTCTAGGCACTTCTGCCCGTCCTGCAGCTATGTCTGTCTAGAACTTACCGTGTACGTCCAAGGACAGTGACGCAAGACGCCAGGGTCTGCCAGGCCCCACGGGCTCAAGGCTTTTCTCATTCCTCACCAATGCCTCTCTCCCCCAGATTCAACTGGCATGCTGGGCCGCATCATCTTTGCCTGGTGGAAGGGGTGAGTTTGTCTTCCAGGTCAGAGACTTCTGGCCACTCTCCCCACAGTGGTCATATCGTCTTAGCCCTGGCTGTGTTTTCAGCCCCACCTCTCTCCTACCAGTTTCCAGTCATCAGGATCCCTGTCTGACATGGGATCCATGCCACCATTTCTCTAGAAGGGATTAAAGGCTTTGTGCCGCCTGCTTCCTCCTTAGGTCAGTACTGGGCAGCCTCAGGAGTGATTGAGTGTCTTCTGTTCATTGTGATTGTGGGGTGCAGTGAGATAGTTTATGCTCAGTGCTTAGCACATTGCGTGGCACATAATATGTGTCAGTGAACACGGGCTGCTGTTAACTAACTGTGCCTCACCAGCTCCTGTATGTCATCTCTAATCCTCATAACTTTTTAGAGGAGGGTTGAATGTGTACATTTCACAGATGGGAAGCAAACCTAGAGAGGGAAGTTACCCATGTCACACAGCTCGTAACAGTGAGGTGGGACTTGAACCTAGAGCTGTACTCTTTCTGTGGTAGCCGCAGGCTGCTTCATTAGGCAGAGCCCTAGACCAGGCCCATGTGTTCCAGTCCTGCCTCTGCCATGTATTCTGTCAGGAGTTCCCCATGTGTGTCCATCCCCCACCCAGGATGCTCCCTTTCCCTTTGGGAGATTTCAAGTTAAGGGTCGGGGCTAATGCTGCAGATTCTGAGCTGTGCTGGGGCTGCAACATCTCCTGCACTGGGGAGTGGTCCCAGGGGTGTGTGCATGGGCCAGGGATCACTGCCCGGCAGCAGAGGTGGACACTGTGGTGCTGTGTAGCTGAAATACCCTGGCCTGGATGTCAGAACCTGGCTCTCTCCTGGCCTGTCCCCCACTCTCCATGTGATCCCAGGGAGTCATCTCCCTTCTCTGGGCTGATGAGCTGTCAAATGCAGGGCTACACTAAATATAGTGTTTACCAGTCCAAAATGTGTGGACTTCCTCAAAGCAGGAGGAAGGGGGAGGAGACGGCAGAGGGACCCAGAGAGCCTCTCTCAGCAGAGGCCCAGAGGGTGGGGTGCGGGGTTAGTAAGGGGGAGCATTAATGACCACTGGAGATCCTCCCAGCTAATGGTGGTGTTCCAGGCAGCAGTGACAGGGTGTTGGGACAGATGTCTGCTGGCTGTGGGTTTTCCCGAGCCCTTCAGACCGTACCGTGGCCTGAGGAGGGCCAGCACTGCCCACAGGATGTGTTTTCGTCTGGAATCCAAATTGCAAACCAACCTCTCCTCCCCAACAGGAGCAAACTGGACTGTAATGCCAAGCAGTGGAGGTGAGGAGCTGGGACTAAGGGAAGGGGAGTGTTCTATTGTGAATGTCTCTCACCTCTGACCTCTAACCTGTGACCCTTTCCCCAGGCTTTTTGCTGACATCCTCAACGATATAGCCATGTTCCTCGAGATTATGGCTCCCATATTACCAATCTGTTTCACCATGACCATCTGCATCAGCAATCTGGCCAAGGTACTCACCTGGGGCATCCCTCTACCCAAGTCACCTGCCTTAGTGGTGCCGTGTGGGCTCACTTGGGGCCCACAGGTGAGCCCAGCCTGGGCCCTTTGTTCCGTGCACTTCTAGAAAAGTGAAAAGGTTCAGATGCTCCTACCCAGACCCAGCCGTACTCTGATCCTTCTTCAGCCACAGCCTGTGGTGGCTCCCAGTCTGCAGTGGTACCTGGAGCCGAAGTACCGGTGAGGGAGCTCTGAGCTGGGAGAGGAAGGGCGCTCCTGTGCCAGCATCTTGGGACCAGCTCCCTGGCTACCTTTCATTCTCTCAGGAACATAGTTATTGAATGCCTGCTGCATGTTTGGCACGGAATGTGGGCCCTCCTGTCTTTGGACAAAAGCCATGAAATTAAACAGATTTATAGAATTATAGCTCCAGATAGTTCAAATGAGAAGTGGAGGCGCAAGAGGGCTCAGCAGTGAATGGGGCCCAGTGAGGGATGGAGGAGGTCCCCAGGGACTGGGCCTGAAGAATGAGTGGAAGGTGCAGGGTGGCAGATCTGAGCAGAAGGAAGTGTGGGTCACGGTCCAGTGGTAGGTCAGACAGCACAGACTGGTGGTGAGGCGAGGGCCAGTGGGGCGAATGCGAGCTCTTGGTCCCGGCCTGGCCGCTCCCCTCACAGGTCCTTTAGGCCGCTCCATCCAGATGAGGTTCCGAAAGAGCTTGGCCAGTCTTCACTCAGGATGAAGCTCCAGGCCCAGAACAAAGATTCCTAAGAAGACTGAGACCCATCTGAAAGCCCCTCCCTCATTCAGTCACTCTGGAGCCGTGCCGCTTCCGCACTGCTGCCAGGTTCAGACACGCACTTCACAGTGGGGACTCCGCCTCCCTGGCCCATGCACTCAATGCCTCGAGCATCCCCTCAGCCCCGGGGAGACCCCAGAGAGCATCTCTGGTGGCTGTGGGCCATGCTTCACATTCCGCCCTGAACTCCGCCTGTAGGGCCTGGGTCTCTTTGTGTAAGGGACTAGAACAGGGCCCTGAACTCTCCCACTTCCTCTCCCTCCCTCCACCCCTCTCGGTGACCAGCACCCCGTCCCCCGGGGACACTAAGTAGAAGCCTGGCTGTCATCCATGCCCTCTCCTCCCCTCCCCTGTCACCCTCAGCTAAATGTCCATTCAGTTCTGTTCTCTTCCCTCCTGAAACTCTCCATCCATTACTCCATCTCCATGCCACCCGGTGGCTCCTCGCTGCTGAAAAGCACAGTTGCTTCCTAGGTGGTCTCTCCATTTCTGTTCTCACCCTCTTCATCCTCAGAGCAGCCCAGTCATCCTTCTAAGAGTGGAAATCAAATCAGCTCACTGCCCTGCCCGCCCACTGCCTTTAGGATAAAGACTTGTACAGGGTTGTGAGGTTCTGAGTGACTGGGACCCCGTCAGTCACTCCAGCTCATTTTGCTCCATGTTCCTCTTACCTTTGAGCAATTGATTTCCTCTGCCCACATCACAGCGTGTTTGTTTACCATCTATTGATGCATAAGCTTCCTGAGGGCAGGGGCTGAGCCTGAACTATACCACACCATTCCGTCTCGCCTGACAGCTAAGAGAGGTTTGGTCAGTAGGAGAGGAATGAAGGTGATCACTGACCCTCATCAGCTCATTAGCTTTAGATCTCAGGGGGAGAGCTCCAGGTCCCCTTTGGAGGTCAGGGCCACCTGTGTGGGCTCTGGACTGGCCTGGAAGCTGGCTGGGCCTGCACTGGGGCAGGGAGAGAGTGGAGTTAGTTCCAGGCAGGCAGGATGCAGGCATGAAGTTGGACAGCAGATGGCCTGGGTGCTCGGCCAGGGCAGGGTGCAGCCAGAGCAGAAGCTGGAGGGCAGAAGCTCTGGGCTAAGGACGGTTTGGGGCCTCTGCCTTGGAGAGAGAAACTGAGTTCCCCTGGGGTGGGGCCCACAGGGTGGTATGGCAGGAGAACGTGAGTTTTCTCCTGGAGCAAGACGGGAGGTGGGCCTGGTGGAGGTGCGGAGAGAGAACCAATACAGGGCAGCATTCAGGGTTTGGCTCTAGGGCAGCGGTTCTCAACCTGTGGGTCGCGACCCCTTTGGCGGTGGAACGACCCTTTCACAGGGGTCGCCTAAGACCATCGTGCATATCAGATATTTACATTACGATTCATAACAGTAGCAACATTACAGTTATGAAGTAGCAACAAAAATAATTTTATGGTTGGGTCACAACATGAGGAACTGTATTTAAAGGGCCAGAAGGTTGAGAACCACTGCTCTAGGGTCACCAGAGCCTGGTTTTCTCAAGCTGGTTTGAGCCCTTTACTTGGCTCACTCACAGAAGCGTCTGTGTTCACAGCTAGGGCCACTCTGACCTTCACCCTCCCTGTCCCCACCAGTGCATTGTGAGCGTGGCTGGCGGGGCCACTCGGGCTGCACTGACCATGCACCAGGCCCGGAGAAACAACATGGCCGACGTGTCAGCCAAGGACGGCAGCCAGGTGAGCGGCCGGGCTGGAGGGACGGCGTGAGGGAGGGGGGTGTGGGGGGGTGCAGGCCAGGTCACAATTTGGGAGTGTGGAGAGAAGCACCTGAGTGCTCCTGGGGGAGGGGTGGGAGACAGGCAGGAAGAAATGTGGGTGCTCCATGCTCTGACTTTCAGGACGGGTGGTCCGGTGTGAGGGCACGGGCTCTGGGGGCAGTAAGTCCAAGCTGGTCACCCCAGCCTCTGCCCATTGCCCATGTGGCAAGAATGAGCCCTGGCCCTGGCCCTCTTTAGGCCATGCCCCCCTCTGGGAGGAGGGCCTTTTGATCATGTGAGGCCCACAGGTTAAAGCTCATGGCAACTCAAAAAGTGCTCAGCATGCGAGGTGCCTGGGGTCACTGACTGGCCAGAGGCACCCACTCAGCAGTTTAGAGGCCTCTGGCCCAGCCCCTCAGCTGACCAGGGGAGCCTGGAGTAGGGGTGTCGCCACCCCCACAGGCTGAACACTGCTGTCCCCCTTGGTCCTCATGCTAAGTGCTTAAGTATATTGCATCATGTAACTCTCACACTGACCCTGTAAGGTCGATATTGTTACTACCCCTGAACATGTCCCAGGTCGCCCTGTGTTGTGTTACTGCCTCTGTGGACGGAGGAAGCCCGGGAGCCTTGGGAAATACAGCTTGGGGTGGGGGAGGCTGAGGGGTTAGGAAGAGAGTCAATGAGAGAGAAAAGTGAGGTCCAGGGATGTCAGAAGTGTGACGTGTTTTCTCTGACACTGAAGCAATCTAGAAGCCTCTCTCCTCTCTGGTTCTACTTTCTGGCCTTCTCTTAAATTGTTTTGTTCAGTTTCTAAATAGAACTTTTTTTAAAATACATTTTTATTGATTTCAGAGAGGAAAGGAGGGGGAGAGAGAAACATCAGTGATGAGAGAGAATCATTGATCAGCTGCCTCTTGCACGCCCCCTACTGAGGATCGACCCCACAACCCGTGCATGTGCCCTGACCGTGAGGTCAATACTCAACCACTGAGCCACACCGGCTGGGCAAATTTGCCCTTTGGTAACCACCAAGAAAACACTTCCCCCACACTGGGGACATTTACTTGCCTAAGCATAGAACTACTCAGCTGACTCCTGCAAAACAAAGAAAATGTTTCAAGGGCATTGTATCTGCCAGAGCAGCAGCTGGCATCTTTTTTTGATAGTTTGTTAATCCGCACCTGAGGGTATTTTTTTCATTGATTTTTAGAGAGAGTGGAAGGGAGGGAGGGAGGGAGGGGGGCATTGATGAGAGAGACACATCCATGGATTGCCTCCCAGACACCGACCAGGGCTGGGGATTGAACCTGGAACCCAGGTACTGAACCCAGGTACGTGATTGACCAAGAATCAAACCAGTGACCTGACACTCTAACCACTGAGCAACACTGGCTAGGGTGCAGCTGGTATCTTTTAAATGACGGTGCACTCACTAAAGATGTTGAAAATTTACCAGGCACCCTCCGTGTGTGGAGCCCTGGGTGGTTCTGGGACTGGGAGGGATGTTGTGAAAGGCACTCAGGGACACTCAGTCTGGCCTGCAGGGGAGCCGAGCCCTCCAACGCCCACCCGTCTGCCATTTTCCAGGAGACTCTGGTAAACCTGGCAGGGCTCCTGGTCAGCCTCCTGATGCTTCCCCTGGTGTCAGATTGCCCTAGGTAAGCGAGGGCAAGCGAGGGACGGAGGTGCCCGGCTGGGCCTCTGTCCCTGCCAACCACCTCATGCTCTCGTTCCAGCTTCAGCCTTGGTTGTTTCTTCCTCCTCACTGCCCTCCACGTCTACGCCAACTACCGGGCCGTCCGAGCCCTTGTCATAGAGACCTTGAACGAAGGCCGGCTCTGGCTGGTCCTGAAGCACTTCCTTCAGCGGGGGGAGGTGCTTGACCCCACCTCAGCCAATCAGATGGAGCCGCTGTGGACAGGTGACCCACCCCTTGGTCTGAAGTTTTATGTCTCTCAGTCTGTCCTCCTGCCTGGGACTCCTGACTCCAACTTCCCACAGGTTTCTGGCCGTCTCCGTCTCTGTCCTTGGGGGTCCCCCTACATCGCTTGGTTTCCAGGTAAGTAGCCCAGTGTCCCACTCATCACTACTGGCCCCACACTCCCCACACATGCGCCTCATTCCAGTTACACACTGGCCTTCCTTGACCAGACCCCCCTCTGCTCTGGGGTCCTTATTTCCACTGAACAGACTTGGGGTCAGCATGGGTGCTTGAGTGCAGTGGGTGTGTAATGGAGAGGAGATATAAAGGTATATTTGTGCCCTAGCAGGTTGTTCAGTGGTCAAGTGGTCAGAGCATCTGCCCTTGGACTGAGGGTCACTGGTTCGATTCCAGTCAAGGGCTTGTACCTCCGTTGCAGGCTCGATCCCTGGCCCCAGTTGGGCATGTGCCAGGCAACCAATCAGTATAGCTCTCTCACATCGATGTTTTTCTCTCTGTCTCTCCCCCTCCCTTCCACTCTCCCTAAAAAATCAATGAAAAAACAAACAAACCCTCGGCTAAGGATTAACCAAAAAAAAAAAAAAAAAGGTTATATTTGTTGGATAAAGGAATAATGGGTGGATGGGGCAAATGGATGGCTAGCTGCAGAAGGGAGGGTGGCTGTGGGGTGCATGAGGAATGGCTAAGGGGTGGTGGGAAGTGGGGGAAGGACATGAAGAGGCAGTTATGGCTCACAGGTGGCTGTTCATTTGACTGGGTGGTTACCCTGCCTTTGCTTTCTCCTCCCCACTGCACTCCCTTTCCTTCAGTGTCGTTGAGCTGCAGCAGCTGGCTGAGGGACACCAAGAGCCTTACCTCCTTCGCTGGGACCAGTCTCAAAGTAAGTGTTTCCCGCCTTAGACTCACCGCCTGGGGTTGGCTCCCATTCCTCCAGCTCCAGGCCCACAAGCCCTGCACAGTTTGGAGTCCGCCTGGTGCCCTGCAGCCAGCTCTTGACTAAGACTCCACATGTTCAATTATAGCTTCATGCCCCGGGGCGTTCCCTTTGCCGCTCTGTAAACCGGAGCCAAGGGTGCCTGCCTTATTCCTGCAGTGTTTTTGGAGGGTCAGATAAGATGATACATAAGGGCACTGTGTACATTGCAACACACTCACTCAGACAAGGCGGTTCCCTGTAGATGTCTCAGGGGGACCACTGTCCTCTCATCCCAAGTCACTTCTTGAGGAAAAAAGTACTAAAGTTTACTGGTCTGCTGGTCGGGTGTTAAAAGGTGCTTATTCTCATGAGCCATTAAAAACATGCAAAATAAACCCACCTCCGTGAGCCACAGTGACATTGCATTTGGAAAGTGGGCATTTCAGTCTGGCCAGAGCATTGGGGGCAGCAGGAGGTGACGCTGGGGAGGAAAGCGGAGACGGCCTTCCACGCCAGCCAAGGCCTCAGGCGGACAGGGATAAAGCGAGGTGATGGGATCAAGAGTGTTTGGGGAGGTGGCCTTCCCTGGTACCAGTCTGTCCCTGGGTCTCCAGATCAGGTACAGGTCGTGCTGAGCCAGGTGGCAGGCCCTGAGACCGTCCTAAGGGCCGCCACACACGGGCTGGTGCTCGGAGCCCTGCGGGAAGACGGGCCCCTCCCAAGAGAGCTGGGCGAGCTGAGGAGCCAGGTGCGGGCAGGTAAGAGCCTCTCAGCCTAGGCTGCTGATGACTCCAGGGGTGGAGAGAGGCTGTTCGGCCTGGGGACCCAAGAACTCTTCTGCGTCCCCATCCAGGCCCTAACACAGAGAGCTGGATCATCGTCAAGGAGACACACCAGGTGCTGGACAAGCTTTTCCCAGAGTTCTTGAGAGGTAACATCCTGCAGGTTCTCAGCCTCTGAGCCTTCTCCCCAGGGCCCTGCCTGCCCCGCCCCCTCCACCTGGGGAGAGGTAGATCTGGTTCTCTCTGTGAGCGTAAGTGTGGGCCTCGGTTTCTGCAGGATGGAGATTAGGATGGTCCCTGAGGCTGTCAGTGTTGTCTCTGTATGTAGTCCCAGTTGGCATTGAAGAACTGGGGTGAAAGGGGGCTCACAGATGACTGGTGCCCATCTTTTATTAGCCACTGTTCCATCCCACCCCTTCTCCATGGCTAGCTCAGTGAGTTCCCGCTGCACCAGATGAGGTGTTAGCCTCATTTTTAGCCAGAAGTCACCCAGCAGAGGCCAGGGAAGTCAGAGCAGGGCATAAGGCCTGCACCCATCCTGTGCCACTCCTTACCGCTCTCCCCAGGGTCAGCCCAGCCTCCTCCCCAGTGGCCCCCTAGTACCAGTACCCCCATGACCTCTCCCCAGGGCTGCAGGATGCGGGCTGGGACACTGAGAAGCACCAGCTGGAGGTGGATGAGTGGAGGGCCACATGGCTCCTGTCTCCAGAAAAGAAGGTCTTGTGAGCAGCCCCGATGGAGGCCAGACCCCGGCTCGGAGCCTGAAGCAAGAACATTGGCTGCAGCAGGATGTGGGAAAGGCAGCTTTATTTTTCACGGGGGAACTGCTGTGGCAGGTCGGCCGGGGCCTCAGGAGGTAACAGCCTGCCAGATGGCTTGGGCCCCAGGCAGGGACAAGGTAGAGAGAAGGGGAATCACAGCCTTGCTCCTGCCCTGCCTGTGGCTCAGGGCGCCCAGCACAGTCGGCCTCAGGCATAAAAGCCCCAGAGGAAGGTGGCCACGGCCATCATGAGCAGGGCATTGAGGTTGACCACACGGGCCCAGTGCGGGTCCTCACTGATGTCCTCCAGCCGCCTGGCTGCCGCATCCACCTCCTCCTGGGTGGGGGGTGGGGGACTGCCTGTCCCGCCCCTGCCCATTCCACAGAACCAGAGCAGGCACTGGCGGAACAGGCCTGGTGCCGGGGGTTGGGGCTCTGGGAGAAATTGAAGCCCGACAGTTAGTGTGAGGGAACTTGCCCCCCTCAGCTCCGCAGCCCCACCTCCTGGGCGGTGCCTCACCCTCCATCTCCACCGCGTGCTCCAGGCGCCCGTTCTGTACAGGGGCTGAGGCCGGACCTTCCAGCTCCTCAGCATCCAGGTCCTCCCGCTCCTCCTTGCTGTGCCGGAGACTGAAAACCAGGCGGTGGAGCTGGGGGAAGGGGAGCAGGGACCAAATGGGAGTTCTGTTTCCCCGCCTCAGGCCCTGATGTCTCTTGTCCACACTGGCACGTCCTGTCCTCCCTCTGTCCTGCGTGTATATAGCCCAGGCTCAGTCACTCAAACATGGCCTTTGGCTGCCCTTTCCCCTCGGGCTAAACCAAGCTCCTCAGCTGGGTGTTTAAAGCTCTTGGCCCTCCTTCATCACCCAGAGGCTCCTGTCCGCTCAGAATTGTATTACTTAGTCTCCAGGCTCAGTCCTAGCTGTCCCTCCCTGCGGGTATTTGCTCGGATTTCCTCCTGTGGCCTTCCCCCCACTTCTCCGCCCGTGGAATCCTGTCCATCCTTCTGGCCCCCAACTAGCCCTGCCCTGGGCACTTGCCCTGCAGCACAAGACCAAGCCCTGTTGTGGGCTTTCAGGAAAGTGTCCTGTCCCTCAGCCACCATCAGCCTGTTTTGAGTCCCAAAGGCCAGGCCAAGGACTTTGGGAACTTGAATCACTTCCCCTACAATCTTCAAGCCATCTCCCCCAAACCACCTCAAATAAATGTCGTTAAATAAAAACATTGTGATGGCTTTGCAAATACGACTTCAAACTGGACTCCCTGCCTGCCCTCACCAGCCCTCAGTATAGGAAACCGGGTCCTCTCCACTGGGTGGTCCTGGGAGCTACTGGCGAACAGCAGAGTGGGCCGCTGGCCCACGTGGCACATGCTTGGTGGCCGTCCGGAGGCGACACCTACGTGCTTGCGCGGGATGGGCGCTGTGCACAGTGAGATGACGACGGTGAGGAGGCCCGAGCAGACGAAGAGCACGATGGCGAAGTAGAGGTAATGCACCCCGCAGAGGAGTGCCGGGCATGCGGAGGGCCGGACGCAGCTCCCGGAGCCAAAGGAAAACTCGGGAATAAGGCGCGCCAGGCCCATCAGCAGGCCCCCAATCAGTCCCCAGAAGGCACCCTGCGGGGGAGACGAGCGTCAGCCTTCCCCGAGGTGAGGCCGGCCCTGCGCCAAGCGGACAGCTCCGCGCCTGCTCACCTTCTCGTTGACACGGGGCACGAAGAGCGCCAGCACGAAGACCGCGGACACGGGCGGCGCCAGGTAGCTGGAGACGGCCTGGATGTAGTCGAAGAGCTGCCCGCCCTGGGCCGCCTGTACCACGGGCAGCCAGGCCACCGACACCGCCACGATGAACACCACCCAGAGCCTGCGGTGGGCGGCCATCAGACTTCCCCGGGCCCCTCTCCCCAGCCCTGCCAGTGCTCCGTCCCCTTCCCGGGCAGACCCCCGGGACAGGGGGTGGAGGGGTGACGCGGGCCGCACCGTCCTACTAGCAGCAGCTCGCGGTCCCCCGCGCGAGGCCGCAGGCGCGTGTAGATGTCCATGGTGAAAAGGGTGCTGCTGCTGTTGAAAATGGAGGCCAGCGAGGACATCAGCGCGGCCAGCATGACCGCCAGCATGAGTCCTCGCAGACCTGCGGGCCGACGGGAGCAGTGAATCCCGGGAACCAGGGCGTGTGGGGGGGGGGGGGGGCGCACTGGGCAGCCGGTGATTCCTCCCCCGTCAGGCTCCAGAGGCGCCCACACCTGTGGGCAGGGGCCACCTGTGTGCTCGCCCTCACCGTTGGGCATGAGCTTGACGACGAGCCGCGGGTAGGCGATGTTGGAGCAGCCCACCTCGGTG
The DNA here is from genome assembly GCF_028538775.1 of Myotis yumanensis. Classification (NCBI taxonomy): domain Eukaryota; kingdom Metazoa; phylum Chordata; class Mammalia; order Chiroptera; family Vespertilionidae; genus Myotis; species Myotis yumanensis. Next base: position 107,282,461 of record NW_027223755.1, on the reverse strand, counting down.
CCGCACACGCGCTTGCACACCTCGGGCACCACGCACGCCACTTCGTCTGGGGGAGAGGGCACGACACACCTAGGACAGGGCCTGGTCCGGGAACTCGGATCCCTGCAGTGGGGGCTGGGAATCTAACGGAGAGGAGGTGGGAGCCCTGGAGGGAGGCGGGACTGGATGGCCAGGTTCCCACATCTCAGGGCTGTAATGGCTATGGGAAGCGGACGCCCGGTCCTTCTGCAGGAAGGGGTCTGGATGAGGCACACATTACCCGGGTAAAGAATGCGGCTGATCATGCCCGGCATGACCATGAGGAACATGGGCATCAGCTTCAAGTAGCCGCACAGGATGCAGCCCGCCTTGATGTGGGTCAGGTTCTTCCCCGCCAGGCAGCGCTGCACAATGACCTGTGACCAGGGGCGTTCAGCCGCCTGTTACCAGTCCCGGACACCCCGCCTCCTAGGCCTCGCCTCAACTCCTCGTGGCGCTAACTCAGGCCCTGCCTGGCTCAGCGCGGCAGCAATTCCGCTCCACGCACAGCCCCTGCGGGTTGGACCGGGCTTCCTTGGGCTTAGCTCCACCCCGGCAGGGTTCCCACGCCCTCAGCCCAGCCCCACCGGATGGTTTCAGGCTCCACCCATCTCAGCCACGCCCACACTAGTTCTGGTTCTGCCCCAGCCTTGCTCCCCACCCAACCCCTGACCTCGCACCTGGTCGCTGCACCAGTACCAGCCGGAGACGATGGTCAGCCCCAGGAGCAGCGCAGGCCACGGCAGGTCCCCCGTGACAGGGTCCCGGAGCAGATGGTAGGAGTCGGGCCGGGGTTGGTAGCAGGAGCTGGAGATGTTGCCCACCGCCGGATCCTCCGACACCGTCAGCGACGTCATTGCCCCCAAGTATTTGTCGAAAAGCCCGGAATACCCGCCCACCTCATGGAAGGCTGTGTGGGCAAAACCGTCAGGGGACCGGGCACCCGCGCCAAGGCCCTCCCTAGAACCCACGCCTGGGACTCGTGGTGTCCCAGCTTCCAGCGTGAGCCCTGCCCTCGGCCGCCGCCCCCTCCCCATGGGGCATACCGTAACCCATGAGGATGCAGGCGCCCCCGAGGATGACGAAGGTCTGCACGGTATCCGTGTACATCAGCGCCGCCAGCCCTCCTGCAAGGGGCCTGGTCAGTGGGGGCAGCCCGGACAGGCTGCTGCTAGTGCAGACCGCGTGGTTGTTGGAATATGAAAAGTGCCCCTTCCCGGAGAACATGTTTCAAAGCCATGGCCCACTCCCTGGCTCATGCACTCGTGAAGCGGAGGCGGGACTGCGAGCAGAGTCAGGGTGCGTGGCTCCTATCACACCCGAGCCCCTCCCTTCCCTACGCCCCCCACGGCCACCTGTCACCGTGTAGACCATGGTGATGCCCAGGAGCGCGATGACGGAGGCGTAGATGTTCCAGCCGAGAGCCTGTTGAATGAATACCGCCCCCGAGAACATGTCCACCTGGGGAAGGAGCGAGCAGGCAGGTCAGGCCCAGAGGCCGGGGCAGGGGCGCAGTTCCACCTCCTGCCCAGACCACAGCCCAGGGTGGCCACGCCTCAAAGGCGCCCTCATTTTTCCATGCCCTGACCTCCCCAGGTCTCACCCACGGTGGCGGTGGCCCCAGAAATCCATGACTCCCAACCCCCATCGGGACCTCACGTCCACCTCTCCTTGGTCCCGCCCCCTCCAGGACTTTCCAAAGCGCTTCCATCCGCGGCCCCGCCCTTCCAGGGCCCGGTCCCGCCAGCCTCGCGCGCGCACCGAAATCTTGGTGAAGATGTACAGAAAGAGCGAGAGCACGGACAGGTAGAGGCGGATGCGATGGCCGCCGAAGCGCTTGCGCAGGTACTGCGGCATGGTAATGACGCCTGCCGTCAGGTACACCGGCACGAAGAGCCAGCCGAGCAGCAGCACCACAAACAGCGCCTGCGGGCACAGGGCAGCTGGCCACTCCCTGTCCCAGACCCCGCCTGCAGCGCCTCCTACCCCTGAGGGTATGAGGCCCCTCTCACCCTCTTGGGCTTTTAACTAAAGCCCTCCTTGCCTCCCAGGCCACCACCCCTGGCCAGTCCTTCCCAAGAGGTCCCTGCTCCTGACCGCCAAGCACTGGAGTCCAAGCACAGACCCCTCAGCCTGACCCCAGCTTTGCCAGGAAGGGCTGCTTCCCCTCCCCTCCCAACCCAGGAAACCATGGAGGCTCAGCTCAGAGGCCTCCTCCTCCAGGAAGCCCTGAGCGCAAAGCCCTGACTGCCCCAGCTTTCCAAGGCGGGCCTCATCCCAGAGCCTTGCCTCCCTCCCACTTCTGCAAGGGCTTTAACTCGGCCCAGGGAGCCTCATAGGCCACACTACCGAGAGCATCGGAACAAGCACTTCACTGTCGCTGAGGCTGTGCACCCCTCTTCCGAGAGGAGTACATAGGCCACGGAGGTAGGGGCTGGTCCCGGCTCACATGGCAGGTCAGCAGCAGGACCTAGCCCTACCCTGAAATTGGTCATTTCCTACTTCCTTCTGCTTCCAAGCCGGACCCGTGACCCTCACCTGAAGCCAACCGCACCCCACAAATCAGTCTCACACCCCCTCTGCCCGAGCCTCCCTAGGTGTACCCTTCCAGGGGTTCCCACTGGGGGTGGGGGTTATTGGCAAAAAGGGGGCTCACATTCCACTCAAATCCAGCCACAGCCAAGCCGCTGGCAGCGCCAGTCCCCGCCAGGCCCACAAAGTGGCCACTGCCGATGTTGCTGGCAAAGAGAGAGGCCCCGACCTGGGTGGCCAGGGGCACGGGTGAGCAGGATGCTTCTCTAGCCCCCACCCCCTCCACAGCCCGCCTCTCTCACCGGCCACCACACCATGCTTCGTCCCGCCAGGAAGTAGCCGCCCACAGTGCCTCTGTTGGTTCTGCACATGGACTGGGGGACAGGAGTTGGGGGAGACCTGGGTTCAGGGCACATCTTTGGACCTCATTAGCCTTCTCAACACATTCCTCAGCCTTGTTTCAGGCTGAAGATTAACCCGCGCTCTGCTCCCCAATGGTTCACACCCCACCCCCACAACCTCTTCCCAGGTCCCCAGAGCCACCCAAGCCCTAAGCTGTTGTCCAGCTACCCAAGCCTGACTTTTCCGGGGCCCTGGTTCAGGCCATGGGCTTCTGTCAGCCATGACATAGATGGCGGACAGAGGCCTCACTTAGAATGCTGTCCCCGAGGACAGCCAACCAAGGATGGGAGACAAAGAATGAGTGGTGATTAAGCCTCTTACGGCTATCAAAAGACTTATTTGGGGGGACAAGTTTCCCCCTCCTTTCCCCAGCACCTGGTTTCTCCCTCAAGGATCTAGGCATCCTGCCCCTACTGCCACCTGCAGTCTCCCTGCGCCAGGCCCCAGAAACCTGGCCCCAGCAGCACCCCCTCAACTTCTCACCCACAAGCCGACACCAATGACCAGCAGGAAGTAAGCAGCAATGACCAAGATGTCAGCAGGGTTGTCGATTAAGACCCTCTGCTCCTCCAGCTCTGGCGCCAAGCTTGCCTCTGTGTAGTTCTCCATTCTCTCCATGATCTGCCCCTCAAGGGACCAGCCCCTGGGTTCTCCCAGGGGAGGGGTTAATGGTTACCTCAGGTGCAGTGAGCTGACAAATCACCCAGGCCTTGTCCCCCCTCCCCGCCTTTGTTTAGCTGAATCAGGTCACATCAAGACCGAAGGCTGGTCCTGGGAGGTGGACCCTTTCAAGTTCAGGAACACTCCTTCCTGGGCCTCAGCCCCTACCTCTTCCCTAGTGCCTCAGGCTCAAAATCACCCCCTAAAACACGCCAACTTTTCAGCCTTGACCTAGGGAGTCTGGCTGAGTCAGCCCCTGGTTCTGACCAATCCAGAGGGATCATCTTCAAACCCTCACCTGACATTGTGAGTCCCATGCCCAGGAGCACTCCATAGCTCTCCATCACAGTCAGGGCCTGCCAGGCCCCAACTCCGCCCACCCTTGCCCTTTCCCCCAACCAAATCTAGTCTCCTTCCTACTCCTTTGCCCTGCCCAACTTGTGTACATTCATACCCCCAAACTTCTGCTTAGAATGCCTCCGTCTCCCCAACAGCCAACTCCTACCCAGCCTTCAGTACCCAGCCCTGTTACTGCTTAGCAAAGACTTGCTTGACTTTTCTGATACAGTTCCCAGCACACGGAGTGGCCCTCATCCGGGCCCATCTCTGTCTCCCCAACAGGCTAGAGCCTCCCCAAGAGCGGGCGTGATGTGGTTCGTCCCGGAGTTGGTGAAGAGCCGTGTCTCTGCCTTTCTTCTAGAATGGACCAGCCTTGGACATCTGATCATGGCAGTTGGGTGCATGCCAGAGATGGGGAATTTAATGAATTATGTTTGGGGAATGCCTTAAAAGCAGACCCCCAAAATGAGAACTGGAGTGCAAAGATTTCACTGGGGAGGTGATCCCAATAGGGACTGTGAAAGAGTGAGAAAGAAGACAGAGAAAGGCGAAGAGCCAATGAAGGGCGTGTCCACAGACAGGTTACCGCTGTGCACAATTGGAATCCAACCCCAACGGGGACCCTCTGAGACGGTGGAGAACAACCTCAGAACTGACCCTCAAGCAGCCAGGAAGCTCGGGTGTCTCTTCGCCAACTCCTGTCTCTAACTAGTTAGAGGTTACAATCCCCCCCCCCTCCCCCACACTTCAGCCCTGTGAGGTACAAGAGCACACTCCTCCTCCAGAGAGCACCCTCCAGATACCTGGGAAGAGCTGGGGAGGCTAGGCAAAGGGGCAGTGTCTACATATGACTTCCAGGTGGGCCGAGCAGCTGTGGGTAGGGCAGCCACGGTGTCTGCTCAGGGCTGATGAATATGAAGTGCCCGAGAGAATGCAGGCCAGTGTCAGAGGGTGCACTGGGGCTATTGACCTCACTGCAGCCTTCAAAGCACTTCAGGATGTGGCACCTGTTTCCTCTTTGACCTCATCGCCTGCGACTCTCCCCTTCGCTTGCTCTAATCCAGCCACACTGGCCTTCTCTTCCTCCCAGTGTGCCAAGCGCTCTCTACCTCCTGGCCTTTGCACCTGCTGCTTCCTGCGCCCGGAATGCCCTCCTCATTCCTTCGCCTGGGTGGCTTTCTCAACCGCGTTGCAGCTTAGACATGACATTTTCACAGAGGTCTTCTCCGCCCAGCTGGGAAAGTTCTTCCTCCCCGCCTTCGCCGACTTCTCTGTTTTCTCCTTCTCATTTCCCCACCTTTCCTTCATTCACAAACATTTACTGAGCTCTTCCCACATACCCGCTACCATTCTAGACACTGGAGAGACCGTGCCATCCGACAAATAAATGTGCCGTCTGACAGGCTCTCAGGAGCTTGCATTCCAGTTGCAGGAACAGATACGAACAAGCAACAAATAGACATGCATTTGTGACAGCGATATGGAGGCCTAGGGAGGCGCTGTGGGTAGGAACAAGGTGGATGAACCAACTTTGGTTCATGGCACTTGTCATCTCTCCCCCTATAGATCTCAGCTCCGTGAGGGCAGGGGGCAGGTCTGCTCAGCTCCCTATGGTCTCCCCAGCACCTGCTGTGGACCTGACACAGCCAGTGTTCAGTAAGCGCTTGGCAAATGAATGAATCGAGACTGAGAATGGCCCATTCGAGCATGCTCAGTCCAGGAGGTGGTCACCCGCCAGGGGGTGGACGGCACTGTCCAGGGAGAATATGCGGAAGGGGAAGAGCAGGAGGCCTGGGAAGCGCAGGACGAGGAGCCCCAGAAAGGAATCTGGCGGCTGCAAGCGGCCAGGGCAGATAACACCTCACCTGTCTCGTCCCACACATGCTCCCTTTGGCTGCGAGCTCCTCCTTGAGCTGGAAGGGGCTCTGAGGGTCCACCTTTTCCATCCTCAAAGTTCCCTATAATGTGGACCCAGGAGTCCATGCCTCCTCCCTAGGGAACTGCAGGGTCCAAGGTAAAGGTCCTGGGGCTCAGAAAGGCCCCCGGGGCTTGGGGATTCTGATGGAGCCCGAACCCCTCCTCACCTACAACCTGGCCCACCGTCCTGGGCCGGCCTTAGCTCGGTGTCACCTCCTCCAGGAAGCCCTCTCTGACTCCCCGTTAGAAGTCTCCCTCTGGCTCCTCCAGCCCCAGCGCTTCCCTCAGCCACTGCCCTGACCACACCAAGTGTCACCCTCTGCCCAGGGCGAGTCCACACCAGTGAGACGGAAGCTGAGCCTTAGTGTCCAGACCCAAAGGGTGGGCATACGCTGATGCTTCTGGAGGAGGGGGAACATCTGGAAACCAGACAAGATGGCAGGGGTCGGGAGAATTGGGAAGGGAACAGACTAAGTGCTTATTTCAAAACTATAGAGGGCGTCGGGGTGGGTGGGTGGCGGCGGGAACGTTCTCCGGGCCCAGCTTGAGGTGTGCAGGCTCTGCCCCGTCGGTGCAATCCCGCCTGGTGGCCTTCCTCTCCAGCGGCCACAGGTCCGCTCTGGCCAGGGCGGCGCCTGGAACCCGCTGCGCAAAGAACGGCCCGAAGGGCAGGGCCGCGATGCGGCTCCACTGCAGACACAGCACCTGAGCGACGTGGACCGTGGACCGTGTGTTTATGTAGAAAAAGTGCACAGAGCAGTGAGGGGGCGGGGAGGGGAGCGCCCGGCCTGGAGCCCCCTGCAGCGGGGCTCCCTGGGGTGGGAGCCAGCGAAGGGCTCGGAGGGATGCTGGTCGGCGCACGTCCCACGCCGGGGCGCGTGGCTGTGGGATCGGCCGGGCCTTTCCTGAACTTGCCCTCGGAGGACGCGGAGTAAGGTACCTGGGGGCGTCTCTCCTGCGGGCGGTGCACACAGGGTGGGGTGAGGGGAGCCCCAAGATCCGAGAGCGTGGCCTTGGGGCGGGCACAGCACCGGTTGTGGTGGGGGGGGGGGCGCGTTTGGGGAGGGTCAGCCGAAGAGCTTGAGGAAGCAGGGCTGGCAGTAGGGCTTGCCGGCGCGCTCCTGGAAGGAGCCCTTGGTGAGCGCGCGCAGGCAGAAGGTGCAGGTGAAGTGGTCCGGGTGGAAGCGCCGGCCCAGGGCCGACACGCAGCGGCCGGTCACCGGGAGGCCACACGTGGCGCACAGCGAGCCGCGCCGCGCGTGGAAATGGTTCTCGCACAGCGGGCGGCCCTCGTGCTCGAAGAAGCTGCCCGCAGAGAAGGGCGCGAAGCACTCCTGGGGACGGGGAAGGGGCAGGCAGAACCTCGCACCCGACGCCTCGCTCGAGGAACCGAACCACCCCGCTCGGCCCGGGACCGTTCAGCCGGGGACCCCGCAGCCCTGCCGAGGGGAAGCCCCGCCTCGGAGCAGCCCGCCCAGGACGTGGCCCCGCCCCGCTTCCCCAGGCCCCGCCCCGCTGCCCGTGGCCCCGCCCCGCTGCCCCAGGCCCCGCCCCCAGCGCGCACCCTGCAGACGAAGCAGTCGGGGTGCCAGAGCGCGCTGAGCGCCGAGATGTAGTTGTCCAGGATGGGGCCCTGGCAGCCCTGGCAGCGCGGGGCGAACAGCTGCAGGAAGTCCCGGCGGCAGTAGGGGCGGCCCTCGCGCTCGTGGAAACCTGGGGGCGGGACGGAGCGGGCTGGAGGAAAGCGGTGCGGGCGCCCCAAGACCTACGAGGCGTGAAACGGCGGGGCCCGCGGAGGGGCAGTCCGTCCGAGTGAGCAGGAGAGAGAGGGACAAGGTCTGGGGCGCGGCAGAGCGGAAGGGGATGGATGGGAACCCCCGTGTTCAGGGGTGGGGACCCGACGAGAGCAGGAAAAAACTCATAGCCCAAGGACTGAGGAGGACTTAGTGGCTGGAAAGGCTGCGAGGCGGGATGTCCAGCAGACCCATGGCTTCCAGGTGGGAGGCACGCTCACCCTCCTCTCCGAAGGGCTCCCCGCAGCTGACGCAGCAGAAATGCTCCGGGTGCCAGTGGGTGCCCAGGGCAGTAACCATCTTCTGTAGGAAATGAAAGTGGACACTGGTATGACCCTCCATCCCTTCTCCCCTCCCCCTCCCACCCTGGACCTCGGTGAGTGGGTTGAAGTCTGAGTTAAGGCCACGGAGACCTAAGGAGGAACTTGGGGTCAAAGAGAGAGGGGAAGAGGCCAAGGGGCAGGGCCAGGGGGTAGGGGTGTAGGGGGCGGGGGGAGGGGTGGGGCTGGAGGGAGGGGACAGGAGTGGATGAAGCCCATCTCCCGGCCGCTTGGGTGAGAAGCGCTAGCCTGTGGGTCAGGCAGGGCTCACATGTCGAATGGGTTGATTGCAGAGGCCGCATCGCGGGGAGAAGCGCTCGAAGTAGCACTCAGGGCAGAAGGGGGCTCCATCCTTTTCGAAAAAGCTGCTGCCTCCCAGGGCGGTGGAACAGCCACTACAAACGAAGTGCTCAGGGTGCCAAGCGCGCCCCAGTGCAGTCACCACCTGCGAGTCGGGGTCGAGGCCAGGGTCAGAGTGGCCCTTCGGCCACCATGTCCCCAGGGAGCCAAGGTTTACATGGCACTTTTCAAGTCACTGCGGCTGTAGGTGATGGAGATGCAGCCCAGGTGCTCCAGCACAGGGCCTGGGGCCCACAATGCTCTTTAGGAGCCCACGAAAGTGTTGTAATTTCTTTTAAAATCAGAAGGGAGAAAATGAGCTACAAGAAAACTGTTTCATCGATAATATTAATATATTCCTCTTTAAACTAACACAGTCATAAAGTACAATGTTTACTATTTTTTAATGGAGGAAGGGACCTATGAAGGCAAACGTGGGTAAGGCCCCCGAAAGTCATAATGCCACCTGCTCTGCTCGGGTCGGGAATTCTGGGATGCAAGCAGGGCACTTTATCTGTCAGGAGGATCTACGTCAGTGGTTCTCAACCTTCTGGCCCTTTAAATACAGCTCCTCATGCTGTGACCCAACCATAAAATTATTTTCGTTGCTACTTCATAACTGTAATGTTGCTACTGTTATGAATCGTCATGTAAATATCTGATATGCAGGATGGTCTTAGGCGACCTCTGTGAAAGGGTGGTTCGACCGTCAAAGGGGTTGCAACCCACAGTCTGAGAACTGCTGGCATAGGAGGCTACAATAAGTGGTAGCTGGGTTGAAATTCTCACCCTGCCCCTTACTTGCTGTGTGAGTCCGAGCTTCAGTTTCGTCATTCATAAAATATGCATAACAATAACACCCACTTTCCGGGGTTACTGATTTAAAGGGGACAGCACAGAGGCTGGTGCTCAGTGAAGACCGGTCTGTGGGTCTCCACCTCACAGAGCTGCACTTACTTGCCCAGCGATGGGTTTGTTGCAGGAGCCACAGAGGCCCTTGGCCTGGGTGGGAATGCCACGGCGGCTGAGGTCGGACTGCAGCAGCCCCAGCATGGTGTCTAGGCTGCCCTTGCTTGCAGGCCCCGGTGGGGATGGGGAGCCCTCGTTCACGGAGCTTGGCACCGGTGTCTGGGTTGGCCCAGGAGCTGGAAGCTACAACAGGGAGGATGTGAGTTGAGTCAGCAAGGCAACAGATGTGGGAAGGTCTAGAATGGGTTAGGGAGCCACAAAACCACATTGGCCCACCCTGCTGCCTGACTCACATGGTTCTGGACTCGGAAGTCAGAGAGTGAGGCCATCAGTCTGTCCAGCTCCAGGGTGGCCGAGGTGGCCGAAGGCTTTGGGAGAACAGGGGATGGGCTGGGAGGTCTATGAAGAACAATGTGTGTCAGCTCAGAGCCTCCCAGAGCAACGCTCCCCCCAGTCACTCAGGCATCCAAGACCAATCGCCTCTCTCAGACCTGACAACTGTGCCAAACTCACAGGCTGGGCCTTTTCTTGTCCTCAGACTGGTCCTCCTTCTGCTCCCCGGCGGTCTCCTTGCTAGATGGGAACTGAGACATTATTTCATCTGTAGAGAGGAGAGAAGGGCAGTGGGCACAGGGCCTGCTCTCCGCACCCTCCCACGTAAGGCTTTGTGTCCCTTTAGCTGCTACTCCGGGAAATCTATGCCCCTTCATCTCTGCCCTGCCCTGCCCTGCCCCAGCCCCTCAAGGCCTGTTTCAGGAACCATGGTACCTGTGATGTTGAACTGAGTAGCATTAAGTTCCTGAAGCAACCGGTCTAGCTCACACAGTCCCGTGCCCAGGACACCGCTGGAAGAGGAGAATGGAGGAGCCGCAGGAGCCGCAGGCTTTGGGGACTGAGGCTTGCATACCGTGCTGGGGAACAGGGTGGGAGCTTGGGTTCAGGGTGGGGAATCGAAGACTCCTCACCTGAGTTTCAATTGGCTTCCCCATCCCCCAGTTCTCAGGCCGCTTACCTGTATAGATGGTCCTTGTCCCCAGAGGCTCCAGAAGACTCCCCAGTCCCCATCTACAGAGAGACGGACACGTGTGCGGGGTGATCGACCAGTACCTCGCCTCACTCGGGCCCAGACTCCCCCAGCCTTGGCCAGACTGGCCCTAGTGGTTGCCCTGGTCCACAGCATCTGATCTCACCTGTGGCTGGTGGCCATAGGGCAGGGGAGACGTTAGGGGCTCTGGGGACCGCTCTTTTGGAGCCCCTGACCGCGGCATGTGTGAGGTGGTGGTCTCCAGGTCAGAGAGCAGGGCATCTGCAGGGAGGCCGTCAAGGTGAGAAGTTGAGAGGTCAAGGTTAGGGCCGAGACAGGGCCTTAAGATATCAAAGGATAAGGCTTCCAAGTGGGCAGTATTTGAGGACAGAAGCCAGTATTAAGAAGGAAACACAAGGCCAGACCAAGGCAGAGAAGTGGAAGGGTAGTAAGGAATATATTTGACCAGAATAGCCCAATGGCTCATCCTGGGAGCCATGCACAAACCCAGCCGTCTGATTTTTTTTTTTTCTTAAAATCTTCCCTAATGCAGTCAGAATTGGCTCTTTACTGAAGCCAAAGTTGACTCCACCCCAAATTGCTCAATTGGCTACATGCCTGGCACCCAGCCTTCTGATTGGACGCTCTTTGCCACGCCCACTAATTCCTCCCCGGACCTAGCCCCGCCCACTCAGCGCTGGCTCACCTCCAGGCCCCAGTGGGTCCCACCCTATGCACCTCATTGGTGAGTCTGCAGGGACCTGCTTTCTGATTGGCTTATTCTCCACAGTACCAGTGCCCGCTACCCCTACTGAACAGCACCCCCTATTGCAGGGTGCTGGAACCCCTTCTGTCTCACAGTTGGAGGGCACAGCCTTCCAGCCCCAGTTCCCACAGATAGGGAGTACAAAATTCCACCTCCTTCCACCCGACACCACTACCACTCCACCCCACCCCACCCCCATCCCCTTTCCCTTCCAGAACCCAGCAGTCCCTGCCCCCTCACTCTTCACCTAGAGCACCCTGAACCTCTCCGGGCACCTACCAAACTTAGGGACCCTTAACTCTTTCCTCCCCCAAACCCCGGGGCAGGCCCCTTTCTTTTCCAGAACTTGATGTCAAAGCCTCCCTTTCCTCTCTACTTTCCCAGTCCCGGACCCAAGACCCCTCCAACCCCTCCCATCCCAGAGCCCCTGAGCCCCGGCGCCCGCGGGCAGGCACGCACCTCCCGGCGCGTCCGCAGCTGGGGATGGAGGGGCAGGGAGAGGAAGGAGTGAGGGAGCGTCTGGCCCGGGAAAGGCAGGAAGGGAGCGGCAGGAAGGGGGACGTGGAGTCGGAAAGGAGGCGCGGGCTGAGAGCAGAAGCGAGAAGACAGGAGGCAGGATGAGGAGATGCCGGGGAGGGCCGGGGGGCTCCAGGATGGGGAAGCGGGTCCAGAGGTCGATGCAGGGCTGGGCACAAGGGGACCCGGACCCCACTCACCCAGGTCCTCCATGGTGGGGCACAGGCGGACCACGCTGGGCTTGCAGGGCGGGGGCCGTGTCCGGTGGGGGCGGAGGGCGGTGGGGGGGTGGGGAGGACGTCCGGGAGCTGGAGGCCCAGCCGTGACCATGTAAGGAAGCCGGGATCCGTTGGGATGGGGCTGGAGGGAAAGGTGGGGGGCAATGAAGGGGAGAATCCTGGGTGGGGGCGTGTAAGGGAGGGAGGGCTGCGGTCCACGCAGGCCCAGCCCGCCTGCCTGCTTGCGGGGAGGCAGCCACACCCCAGCCTTGGCCTCAGCTGCAGGGAGCCCCAGGCGGCCACAGCCACAGTCGGAGAAGTGGCTCTTGCAGACCATGCCCGGATCGTCCGCCCAGCGCGACTCTCAGACACAAACCGAGGCCCCCAAGCAGACACCTCTCAAAGTTAGCTCCCCGAGTCTCAGACAGAGCCCCCTGCCACCCAGGCCTTTCCTGAGAGACTTGCTCCGGGCAGAATATGGGGACTGGAACAGAAATGATGTTCTAAAGCTCAGGCAGATCCCAGGTTCAGAGACTTTCCCTTAGAGACCCAGACAAACAATGACATAAACAGAGACCCCAAAAGGCACAATACTAAACACAAAGAAATCTCTCAGACACAGAGACAGACACGATGAACCCTCCTCAGACGGTAAAGCAGGACCTTTCCTCCAAGACTTGAAAACAGACATACAGTTGAACTGAAACCCAGGCCCCTGCAGACTGAGAAAACACTCCCAGGCAGCCGGACCCCAGCCCGCCTTCAAGACAAAGCCCTTCCCCAAAAGGGTGGCGGCCCAGACCTGTCCCAAAAGAAGCCCTTCCCAAGATACCGATGAACACAGTGAAGAAAGCAAGATGCAAACTCCAGCCAGCCACAAAGGAACAAGAAGCCTTCCTTGGACTGAGACCCTGAGAAATTAAGATTGAAACAAGCCCAGCCAGCATGGCTCAATGGTTGAGCATCGACTTATGAACCAGGAGATTACAGTTCAATTTTGGTCAGGGCATATGCCTGGGTTGTGGGCTCGATATCCAGTAGGGGGCATGCAGGAGGCAGCTGACCAATGATTCTCTCTCATCATTGATGTTTCTCTCTCTCTCTCTATCTCTCTCTCTGTCCCTTCCTCTCTAAAATCAATAAAAAATTGCCGAAACCGGTTTGGCTCAGTGGATAGAGCATCAGCCTGCGGACTGAAAGGTCCCAGGTTCGATTCCGGTCAAGGGCATGTACCTGGGTTGCGGGCACATCCCCAGTAGGAGATGTGCAGGAGGCAGCTGATCCGATGTTTCTCTCTCACCGATGTTTCTAACTCTCTATCTCTCTCCCTTCCTCTCTGTAAAAAATCAATAAAATATATTTAAAAAAAAATAATAAAATCAATAAAAAATTTTTTGGAAAGATTGAAATGAGACATTCTGTAGTTGGTATAGACAGACACAATGGTGCTGCAGCCACTGGACTGTGGGTCCCAATCCAGACCTGAGCACTTCAGTCTTCAAGGCCTTTAGCAGGCCACATGAGCTGCTGTGCCCACCACCATGCCACGAAAGAATGGGTTTCCTCTCATTGCATTTACAAGATATATTGATAGCATCATTGCAAATTATTCCATACAAAATGGTTGCTTTGTTGGGTGGAGAGAGTATTTGATATTTCACATAGGCTTTGATTTTTATTTTTTAGGCTTTGATTTATATGTGTAGTTTTAATTATTATTTTTTAAAAATTTTATTTTTATTGATTTCAGAGAAGAAGGGAGAGGGCGAGAGAAACATCAATGATGATAGAGAATCATTGATCAGCTGCCCCCTGCACATCCCCTACTAGGGATCGAGCCCACAACCTGGGTGTATGGCCTGACTGGGAATCGAACCGTGACCTCCTGGTTCATAGGTCGTTGCTCAACCATTGAGCCACACCAGCCGGCCTATTATTTACTAGGGGCCTGGTGCACGAAGATTCGTGCATTGGGGGTGGGTCCTTCAGCCTGACCTGCACCCTCTCCAATCTGGGAGCCCTCACGGGAACCCTCTCCAACCAGGGAGTTTCTGTCTGTCTTTGCAATCATATGAGCAAATTGTCTGAGACCCCCAGCCCAGCTTGGTTTGTTGCTCACAGAATAATAGAGGCATTTTTTTTCTTTGCTTCATTGGTGGAGATTTCCTGGAAGTTTTAGGATATCTTCCCTTTAATTTTTCCTAGACACTCTGATTTTACTTATGTCTCTCACCTTTGCTTTCCCTCCATCCCCCACTGCAACAGTAACTTGCTCCAGGCTCACTTTGCTTTAGATCTGTCTGCCACCAGAACTACAATTCCCAGCATTCCTGGTGCTCCCCGCACTCTAGGTTTTCCCTTCCTGCTCTGTCTCCATTCCACGGCCTCCCACATTGCCATGTTCCCCCAAGCTGCCAGCTCTCCCGCTCTGCTCTCCGCTGGGTGCCTGTGTATGCAAATGAGCCCACCATTTTTGCTGGGTTAATTTGCATATTCACTCCTGATTGGCTGATGAGCATAGCAAAGGGACAGTTAAAGAGAGAGAGGGAAGGAAGGGAAGAGAGAGAAACATTGATGTGAGAGAGACACATTGATTTGTTGCCTCCTTGCACGTGCCCCAACCAGGGCCAGGTATCAAACCTGCTACCCTTCAATGTGTGGGCCAATGCTCTAACCACTGATCACACCAGACAAGGCTGTCATTTTTATTTAAAATGTTAACTTCTTACAGTGCACACCTTTTTGGATGTGGAATGGAGGTATACAATGCTGTTGTAGATGGAGTAAATGCTTAAAACAAGACTAACAAGGGTAGAATAGGGTACAATCCTTGTTTTAAACTGTAATTCAGAAAAAATATAATAAGAATCATGGTGCCATAGATAGTTCTCGATGGTGCAGTTGAATATCCAACTCCAAAGTTTTAATCCCAACCCCAGAAGGCTGGGCTCTTCTCCATCTCGCAGGGCCCTCGGTCTCGGCTTCTCACTCCTGAGTCTGCAGCCCATCGTCCTGGGGCCCAGTTCCATCCTCTCGTCGGTCCTCAGTGGTGACTCCTGCTTAGCCTCCTCCCCGTGCCACTCTGAGGGAGGCCTTCTTCTTGCCAATTCGTTCTTGGGTCCCCTCTGAGGGGATATCAAGAGTCTAGGCTGGGACCCCTGCTCCCCACTTCAACTCCCATCACCACAGCCAGAAAAGCCTCAGTCAGGGGACCTGCTTCCTCGCCTGCTGCCTCCACCAGCTCCACTAAGGCCAGAGCCCGCTTCCGTGTGCACTGCCCCGGCCCCAGGACCCAGCGTGCACAGTGGACAGCCATCCGGGGCCGGCCCAGGCGGAGTACCTCACCCATTGACTCTAGGCTACCTTGGGATCCCAGGTGGATACGGCCCACAGCCTCTTCCAGTTCCTCCTCCAGCCCAGGCAGCAGGAAACGGCCAGCAGCCTCCAGTGCCTCCTCAGCCTCTGAGCCCAGCAGGGGCTGGCCTGGCGGGGGAATGGGCCCCAGGGCTGCCCCACAGCCCCGGCAGCCATGCAGGTGATGCATGATAGGCCAGGCTGCACTGGGTGATAGGTCTCGAAGAGGTACCAGGTCCATCTGGGCTTCAGCAAAGCTGCCAGCTAGCAGGGCCCGGAAGAAAGGGGAGGCAGCAGATGAGGCAGCTCGCTGGGCGGGGAGCCGGAGGCCTGAGTCCAGGAGGAAGTGCAGATCCGGGGCTGGGATGGGAGCTGGGCCCAGCAGAGGTTCATAGTGGCAAGGGGAGGGTGGGTCTAGGTCCAAGGGGGTTGCAGGTGGCGGAGCTGGGCTCACAGTGGGAGACACCAGGCTGTGGAGGCAGGAAAGGGAGTCTGCAGCAAAGAAGAGGAAGAGCGGGTGCGGGGCTGGCCGCGTCAGCGCCGAGAGGAGGAGTCGGAGGCCGCCCTGGTCCAGAAGTAGCCGGCGCCACAGAGAGGGCTTCCTATGGGGAGAAAGAGAATCTCTCAGAAGGGGGAAAAGGTGCGACTGGGCAAGAGCAACCTTGCTCCCCTGGCTCCTGCAAGGCACCCCCATCCTCCTCACCGACAGATGAAGGGCAAGGTCAGTGCACAGGCCACACGGTCCTCGGGACTCCCGGAGAGCAGCAGGTGAGTGAGGGCCCCCACTCCGAAGGGCGACTCCGCCTGCACCGTCAGGTTCTGCAGTAGCATTTCACCTGCAGGGATGGGCAGAGTGGGCCATGGTGGGAGCTGGTGTCCAAGATTGGGGCGGGAGGAGTAGCACAGGCTTCCGGGCCCCAGAAAGGAAGGTGGGTAAAACCTCAGGGCAAGAAACCAGGGCACGGGAAAGGAGGCTGACGCAGGCCCTGGAGGGATGGGGCCCAGAGACTAGGAATCGGAAGCGAGGGCAGGAAGAGGAAGTGGGATGTCAGGGAGTAAGCCAGGGCCCTCAGGGCTGAGACTGGACCCAGGAGACAGGGCAGTCCCTGGCAGTGTTGGATATGGGGGTTGGGCCTGAAAGGACATGGCGCCTGAGCCTGGGTTCACAAGTCAGTGACACCGCCGAACTGAGAGTAGATTAGGGAAGGAAATGCCGACAGGTACAATTCTAAATTGTGAGGCCCCCAAAGCCTGGGCCAGGTATGGAGCAGGACTCTGCAGGCGGGGATGGTGGAGCAGGATGGGGCGGATGGTGGGCTGAGGGCAGTGAGGGACCGAGGGGTGGTAAAGCGAGGTTCGGGGCTCACTGAAGGATAAGTGGAAGACAGAGCGGAAAGGGGCAGGGACATACCTAGCTCCCGGTGCTGGCTGCGCAGACTGGGGGGCCGGGCACGCAGCGTGGGCCAGTCGTCCGGGGCGACACCCAGCACCAGCCAGGCTCGCAGCAGCGCGGCACCATAGCTGCACACGAAGGCCTCCAGGCAGGCAGGGTTGCAGGTGAGGCGCGCCAGGATGCGCAGTGCTCGCGGGCTCGGTGGGCCCGGCGCCCTCGTCACGTAGGCCAGCAGGCCGCACAGGGCCGGGCCTGTCACCAGCGCCCCGCTTGGGTCTTGCGCCTGGGAGAAGCGTGAAAGCAGCAGCAGCGCTGGCCCCTCGCGGCCCCAAGACTCCTCGGTGGCAGGGCTGCGGCCTCGAGGCGTCCGCACCAAGGCTGGGCCCCGGGCGGGACTGGCTGCCTGGGCCTGCTCAGGGGGCGCAGGCGGTGGAGGAGGATGTGGACAGCGCTCTGGAGACCGGTCCGGAGAGATGTCTTCCGGGCCTGCGGCGTAGCCCTCAGATATCAGCCACGACCTGCGGAGGAGAGAAAGAGGAGGCTGAACTCAGAGCCAAGGCGAGGGAGCAGTCCAAAAGGAGGTGACAGAAGCCTGGAAGAGGAGGTGGCCAGAGAGGAGATAGGGGAGGAAGCGAGGGAAAACCCCAAATCATTCAGCAATGACTGCTGCCTGTCTGTGCCAAGCCCCGTTTTAGGTGTGGAGTTTGAGGAGCGATGCATACAGATGAAAGGAAGAGAAAAGAGCCGAGGGAGGGAAAAGTTGACACTGAAAACCAGGGGTGATGGTGGCCCCCACTGAGAAGGTGAGACCTGACCAAGGAGTCCAGGAGGAAGAGTGCTCCAGGCCGACAGAACCGCAGCCAAAGAGGCCCTGGGAGTCCTGCCGGTCACGAGGAGGAACCAGCCAGGAGGCCAGTGTGCAAGAGTGGAGTGGACACAGGGGGAGCCGTAGGAGATGAAGTCAGAGAGTTCACAAGACAGCTGACAGCTGCAAAGTACCCTCACTTATCCTTCACAACTGCATGGGGAAGGCATGCCTACTATCCTCCACTTTTCATGCAAAGAAGTTAACTTTCCCATGATAACTGGTGGCACCAAAATAAGAACGTGGCCTCCAGAGCACCCCATCACACCAGAGCGCCTTCCACCTTCCAGGGGACCTTGCTGGGCCCCAGAGTTCAGAGGTCCTGAGGTGGAGCCAAGGTCAAGGGGGGACGCAGGGGCGAGAAGGTGCATTTAATGGGCACTAGAAAGTGGTCATCACTGGGGAAAACAAGGGATCAGGAGTGAATAAAAGTCTTACTGAGACAGAGGGGGTGAGGGTGGTGGAGAGAGCCAGAGCAGACACAAACCCCATCCCAAAGCTCAGGGAGGGGCTCACCTGAGGCTTCGGAAGCTTCCGGCTTCTACCCGCTCAGGGGTCCGCTCCTCAGGAAAGTCCCAGGAAGCAGCTTCTTTTCCCTCTTCCTCCTCATCACCAAGCTCGCCACACAGCTGCCCGGCCAAGAGAGGTACAAGTCCCAGAGCCTGCAGCCGGCCCAGGGCCCCTGTATCATAGAGGAAGCCCACAAGGGCAGCCACGACACGAGGGTGCCAGGCGCTGGCATGAGGATCCCGCAAGAGTCCTATCAGCAGCTCCAAACCACCAGCATCCCGCAGCCGGGCTCGGTTGATGGCCTCCCGGCAAAGTAGGCACACAGCCCGCACGAGGGGCTGCTGGGAGGCTGGGCCAGCCCCACTGGGACCTCGGCGTTGCTGGAGCTCACCCAGCAGCACCTCCACACCACCAGCGTTGCCCAGGGCAGGCCGTACCAGGCCCTGGGCACACAGGTTGGCAAGGATCAGGATAGCTGACTCGCGGACTGTCCTTTTGGGATGGGAGGCTAGACTGACCAGTGGGCCTAGTCCTCCACCCAGACTTAGCTGCTCAGCACAGGCACGGGAGCAGCCTCGACTCAGCTCCAGGAGGGCACGGACTAGGGCCAAGGTCAGCGCAGGGTCTGGGGGAGCAGCCAGAAGCTCAGCCAGTGGGCGCACTGCTCCCTGCTGTGCCAGGGCCAGGCGGTGCTGGGGGGAGTCCGCCAGGTTGCGGAGGGCGCGAATCACGCTCTGCAAGCAATGTGAGTCCTGGTAGGCCGTCAGGCTCTCAATGAGGAGGGGAACAGCACCTGGAGAGGGAAGAGGAGGACATGGAATGAGCAAAGACAGAAACCCAAGCCCCTGTCCCACCCCAAGCTAACGCCACCCTCACAGCCTTCTCACCAGCAGAATGAATGTCCGCACAGCTCTCAGCTTCCATGGCCAAGTTGCCCAGAGCACGGGCTGCTCGGTTCTGGATGCTGTCTGTCTTCACACACTGAAGAATAGTCACTGCAAGAGAATTTGGCCTCTTGAGGGTTCTATTCCTTCTTGTCTCTCTCATTAACTGCCTCAAGAATGTGATCTGAGAGGGTCAGGAAAGACCTCCAGGAGAAACTAACATGGGGTTTAGAAGGTTAAATAGGTAGGGATTTAGTAGGATAATGGATTGGGGCTGTAACAGGGTATTTCAGGTTTGAAAACAGCCTTTGCAAGGGTCCAGAGGGGAGACCCAGTGTCTGCCATGACCTCATGAAAGGCTTCAATGCCAGGCCAAAGAATCAGGGTTTGAATGTGAGGGCACTGGGAGCCACATCAGGCTTTAAGAACGGGAATGGTGTGATAGAATCTGGTAGCCAGGAGAGAGAATGGATCATAGGAGGGAGGGGGAGAATAAGGCAGGGGAAGCATCAAGGAAGTTGGTGCTCGCCGAAACCGGTTTGGCTCAGTGGATAGAGCGTCGGCCTGCGGACTGAGAGGTCCCAGGTTCGATTCCGGTCAAGGGCATGTACCTTGGTTGCGGGCATATCCCCAGTGGGGGATGTGCAGGAGGCAGCTGATCGATGTTTCTCTCTCATCGATGTTTCTAACTCTCTATCTCTCTCCCTTCCTCTCTGTAAAAAATCAATAAAATATATATATATAAAAAAAAAAGAAAAGGAAGTTGGTGCAATAGTCCAGGTGAGAAAGGACAGCGGCTTAAACCAAATCAGTTACAGCACAGCCCAGGACATGGGCACAGGGCTCTGGGCACACGATGGAAGAGGGAGAGAAGTGGATGGATTCAGCAGATATTTAAAAGGCAGAATAGTGACTGAATGATGGGGGTTATATACTAGTAATAACATATTTAATTTATTGAAGACTAATTAATGTGCCAGACCTCCTGTCAAACATATTTTGGTCCATATGCATTTTATGCACATTTAAAATATATTGATGTTTCATTACCCCCAAATTTTAAGATTTTGTCAAAATTGGCATAATATTGCCTGGCCGGTGTTAATCAATGGTTGTTCAATTTCCTGTCACGGCACATGCCCGGGGTTGCGGGCTCAAGCCTCAGTAGGGGGCATGTGTGAGGCAACTGATCGATGATTCTCTCTCATCATTGATATTTCTATCTCTCTTGAAATCAATAAAACACTTTTTTAACCCGTAAAATTTCATACAGGCTACTAAGTAAACTGTATTTACAACGTTGCCACTAGGGGGCGCCAACTTAGCTGGGAAACAGAAAAGCTTGCTGTCTTGTTAGGATGTGTTAACTGCCTGTTTTTAGCTCGAAGCACCCAGTTCATGTTTAGAGTATCTGTGTTCTATATCTGTTTCATTTTCTCCCATCTCCAGTTATGCGAGGTAGCTATTACTATCCCATTGTGCAACAAGGAATCCTAGCCTCTAGGGGTCTGGCTGACTGCAGAGCCCACTTTCCTGACCACTGCATCTTCTGAGCTCTACCTCATCAAATGACAGCCCTGCACAGGGCCGGACGTTCAGGAGACACTATCTGCCATGAATCTCATAAATGCAGGGTAAAAATCATCTAAAAGTCACCAAATAATCCCTTTAGCCTCACCAGCCCAGATGCGAGGGAGATATGGCTGTAATTATTGATCTGAGAGGGCTCGAGTATAATCTGTAACCTAACGAGGCGTGAAAGCTTGAGCAGTGTGGGCACCGCGCTGTCATGACGCACGTTCTTCCAGGATACAACACAAAGAACTCAGGACGCCGCCAAAGGCCAGACAAGCTGGGGGAGTGCCTGGAAGCCTTCTAGGACGTGGAGGCGGAGCACTTACCCAAAGACAGAATGCCTCCGAGTCTGCGCACTTCAGTCCGGCACGCCCCTTCCGTACAGCAGTCGGCTAGGATGCTAAGCGCCAAGTCCAGGGTCTTGCGCAGGCGCGCAGGCGGTGAGGACGTCGACAAGGACGCAGAGGAGGGGGCGGGGCCAGGCGAAGGGGCGGGGCCATCCGAAGCCGCCGACTCGATCGACGAAGGGGAGGAGCCGGGGCCAGCCAGGGACGGGGCGGGGCCCGCTGCCGACGCTCGCCGTAGCAGCGCCAGAAGGGGGAGGAGCCCGCCGCGTGCCCGGAAGCGCTCGATTCCCCCCGCTGCCTTGATGTGGCGCGTGCGGAGAGCTAAGAGCGCACGGCCCAGGGGTGTCTCGTTGGTAGCTGTGTCCTTTGTCCCACCTAGACCCTCCCCGGCCGCCGCGGTGAGCTGCGCGAGGCAGAAAGAGAGCGAGTCCGTAGGGGTTGGTTTCGCAGCCGCCATCTTGGCTCGGGCCTAAGGCTCCGCCCCCGACTAGCCTCTGATCTGAGGGAGCGGAACTGGAAGAGAGGGACGCAGCCAAGCACCTCCTCTCTGACGCTTTTTAAATAGCGCCACCGCAGTTATTAAGCAAGTCGGAAGTTGTAGTTCTCGATCCCGGTACTCTCTTGCACAGTCGCAGAAAGCACTTCGAGTGCAGGAGTTACTTAATGGTTGCGCGAGCCCAGGCGGCGCGTGCGGTGCATGCTGGGATATGTAGTCCACGCCACGCTTACACGCCCGGTCTTGCTGGTGGGTCTGGAGTTCCCCAGGCGGCCGGGGAGGGTCTAGGTGGGACAAAGGACACAGCTACCAACGAGACACCCCTGGGCCGTGCGCTCTTAGCTCTCCGCACGCGCCACATCAAGGCAGCGGGGGGAATCGAGCGCTTCCGGGCACGCGGCGGGCTCCTCCCCCTTCTGGCGCTGCTACGGCGAGCGTCGGCAGCGGGTCCCGCCCCGTCCCTGGCTGGCCCCGGCTCCTCCCCTTCGTCGTGGAGTCCCAGTATTGTGCTGCACCAGGTGATGTGGCTAGGCCGCCCCCAGGGTGTCTCCGCAGCGACCACCTTTTCCTTCGGCTCGTTTCGCCGCCCCCAGCGGAGCGGGTACCGAAGTCAGCTCTGAGGTATTGAAAATCCCGAGTTAGGACCAAAGTATCTAATACTTGACGGCGGCCGCAGATGGGGAGCTCCTGATCCGTCAGTTGAATGAGAGAATTAACCTATACAAACCACTCGCTGCCTCTTCCTAGAGCATCACGGGTTAGTAGGTATTTGCATTTTCGTCCAACTAGCCTCTGGATTTGGGGAGGAAGAAGCCCTGCCAAAACCAACTGTTCCGCAATCTCCAAAGCTACAGAGTCAGGAGTGTGGATTGACCCAAGCAAACGTCCCCGACCTCATTCACCAAAGCAGCTAATTGGGTGGCAAAACCTACTGCTGTCTGGAGCTTGGTGAGAGCTTTCGACCAGGCTTCAGATCTGGTTAAGCATTACTGCAGACGGAGCTATTAAATACAATAGAACAACTACGTCATACCGAGGAAATGGGCGGAGGAAAGGGGAGTGAGTCATAACCTCCAGAAAGTGTAACATAATGAATGCAGTGTTTTCATCAGAACTTCAGAAAGTGCCAAAACGAATGCAGTGTTTTTCACACTGACTTCAGAGTGCCAAAATTAATGCAGTGTTTTTCACCCTAACTTCAGAGTGCCAAAATGAATGCAATGATTTTCACCCTAACTTCAGAGAGTGCCAAAAGGAAAGAAATGTTTTTCATCCAAACTCCTGAAAGTGTGCCATAATAAATGCTATGTTTTTCATCCTAAAACCAGAAGGTGCCATAATGTATGCTATGTTGTTCAATTTAACCTCCAAAATGTTTGCCATAATGAAGGCAATGTTTTTCAACCTAAACTCCAGAAAGTGCCATAATGAATGCGATGTTTTTCATGCTAACACCAGAAACTGCCATAGTGTATGCTATGTTTTTCTTTCTAACTCCAGAAGGTGCCAAAATGAATGCAATGATTTTCACCCTAACTTCAGAGAGTGCCAAAAGGAAAGCAATATTTTTTATCCTAACTTCAGAGAGTGCCAAATGAATACAATGATTTTCACCCTAACTTCAGAGAGTGCCAAAATGAGTGCTATGTTTATCATCCTAACCTCAGAGAGTGCCATAACTAATGCAAAGTTTTTCATTCTAAATTCAGATAGTGCCATTACGAATGCTGTTTTTCATTCTAACTCCAGGTATGCCACTATGAATGCTATGATTTCTTCCTAACTCCTTAAAATGTGCCATAAAAATTGCTATGATTTTCATCCTAAATCCAGAAGGTACCATAATGAATGCTATGGTTTTTATCCTAACTCCAGAAAGTGCCAAATGAATGCATTGTTTTGCACCCTAACTTTAGAGAGTTCCAAAATGAATGCAATGTTTTTCACCCTAACTTCAGAGAGTGCCAAAATGAATGCAATGTTTTTCATCCTAACTTTATTTTTTTTAATTAAATCTTTATTGTTCAGATTATTACATTAAGTTACTCTTTTTTCCCACCATAACTCCCTTCCACCCAGTTCCCACCCCACCCACCGCCCTCACTCCCTACCCACTGTCCTAATCCATAGGTGCAGGATATTGTCCAATCTCTTCCTTCACCCCCCACATCCCTTCCCCCCCCCCCCCAAGAATAGTCAGTCCATTCCCATTCTATGTCCCTGATTCTATTAAAATCACCAGTTCATACTGTTCATCAGATTATTTATTCACTTGATTTTTAGATTCACTTGTTGATAGATGTGTATTTTTTGTTCATAATTTGTATCTGTACCTTTTTCTTCTTCTTCCTCTTCTTAAAGGATACCTTTCAGCATTTCATATAATACTGGTTTGGTGGTGATGAACTCCTTTAGCTTTTTCTTATCTGTGAAGCTCTTTATCTGGCCTTCACTTCTGAATGATAGCTTTGCTGGATAAAGTAATCTTGGTTGTAGGTTCTTGGTATTCATCACTTTGAATATTTCTTGCCACTCCCTTCTGGCCTGCAAAGTTTCTGTTGAGAAATCAGCTGACAGTCGTCTGGGTACTCCCTTGTAGGTAACTGACTTTCTTTCTCTTGCTGCTTTTAGGATTCTCTCTTTGTCTTTTGCTCTTGGCATTTTAATTATGATGTGTCTTGGTGTGGTCCTCTTTGGATTCCTTTTGTTTGGGGTTCTATGCGCTTCCAGGACTTGGAAGTCTATTTCTTTCACCAGGTAGGGGAAGTTTTCTGTCATTATTTCTTCAAATAGCTTTTCAATATCTTGCTCTCTCTCTTCTTCTGGTACCCCTATAATTTGGATGTTTTTTTTAATTTTTATTTTTTCCTTGTTTTTTATAATTTTTTAAAATATATTTTATTGATTTTTTACAGAGAGGAAGGGAGAGAGACAGAGAGTCAGAAACATCGATGAGAGAGAAACATCTACCAGCTGCCTCCTGCACATCTCCCACTGGGGATGTGCCCGCAACCCAGGCACATGCCCTCGACCGGAATCGAACCCGGGACCCTTCAGTCCGTAGGCCGACGCTCTATCCACTGAGCCAAAAAGCTGTCCCAGAGGCTCCTTACACTATCTTTGTATTTTTGGATTCTTTTTTCATTTTGCTTTTCTGGTTGGGTGGTTTTTGCTTCTTCGTATTTCAAATCTTTGACTTGATTCTTGCAATCCTCTGGTCTGCTGTTGGGAGTCTGTATAATATTCTTTATTTCAGTCAGTGTATGCTTAATTTCTAGTTGGTTCTTTATTACAACATTGAGGGTTTCACCAGTCTTAATGAAGATCTCACTACATTTATCGGCGGCTTCTAGACAGTTCTTTAAAGACCTTAAAACTGTGGTTTTGAACTCTATATCCAGCAGTTTGCTTTCCTCCAATTCTGTCATTTGTGACCTGTTTCTTTGTCTCGGCATTTTTTTATGCTTTGCTGTGTCGATAGAGTGCCTTTCTGTGCTAAGTGTCCCAATTACCTGAGGTGGACACTCTTGGTGCACCCCCTTGTGGGCTTTGTGCACAATCTTGTTGTAATTAAGCCTTGATTGTTGTAGTTATCACTAGGAGGAATTGACCTCCAGGCCAATTGGCTGTGAGAATCAGCTCTGTCTGCAGTGGGAGAACTTCTGTGCTGGAGACACCCCTCTGGGGCTAGACTTGCTTCGATGGGGCTTTGGTGCTCACTGAGTCTGCCCCGTGAGTGTGTTTTTTATGGTTCCATGGAGCTGCAAACTGGATGGTCCCACTCTGACCTCTGGGCTTCCTGGCTCCTGGATCTCTAGGGAGGTGCTAATCTAGCCTTTGCCTGAGGCTATCCAGCCAAAGTCTCCCTGCAGGGCTTGGGCAGGGTGGGTCCTACGGGATCAACAGGGCGGGGTTAGCAATTATGGCTGATCTCAGTCTTGCCCTCAGAGACTCTGCTTCTCAGTGTCCCATTAATCCCTGTAAGCCCCTTGGAGAGAGAGCTGCCCTCGGGTTCTGAGTCTGGGTCCCAGAGACTCGTCCGGAACTGGAGCTCAGAGCCTGAGACTCCCTCCCAATTGAAAACGACAACCACACCCTCAGCCGCCAGCCCGCTCCGCACCCACCTCTGCACCATAGTATTTCACCTCCGCACTGCGCCTCCTCTGAGTTTCAGTATGCTTTTCTCTTTCCTTCTAGTTGTAGAACTTACACTCAGCCAGCCTTCCTATGGTTCTGGATGATGTCTGTACTGTCTTTTAGTTGTATTTTTGAAGTGGTTGTGCCAGACAGCAATCTCCAGTGTTTACCTATGCCGCCATCTTGGTTTCTCTCTCATCCTAACTTTAGAGAGTGCCAAAAGGAAAGCAATGTTTTTAATCCTAATATCAGAGTGCCAAAGTGATGCAATGTTTTTCACCCTAACATCAGGGAGTGCCAAATGAATGCATGATTTTCACACTAACTTCAGAGAGTTGCAAAAGGAAAGCAATGTTTTTCATACAAACCTCAGAGAATGCAAAATGAACTCAATGATTTCATCCTAACTTCAGCGAGTGCCAAAAGAATGCAACGTTTTTCACCCTAACTTCAGAGAGTGCCAAAAAGAAACCAATGCTTTTCATTCTATCTTCAGAGAATGCCAAAAGGAAACCAATGCTTTTCATCCTAACTTCAGCCAGTGCCAAAGGAATGCAACGTTTTTCAAGCTAATTTCAGCTAGTGCCAAAAGGAAACCAATGCCATGCATTTCACCCTAACTTCAGAGAGTGCCAAAAGGGAACCAATGTTTTTCATCCTAACTTGGGAGAGTGCCAAAACCAATGCAATGATTTTCATCCTAACTTCAGAGAGTGCCAAATGAATGCAATGTTTTTCATCCTAGCATCAGAGAGTGCCAAAATGAATTCTGTTTTTTATCCTAACTCCAGAAAGTGTCAAAATGAATGCAATGTTTTTCAACCTAACTTCATAGAGTGTCAAAAGGAAAACAGTGTTTTGGGTTGTTTTTTTTTTTTTTGCAGAATTTTATTAGTATGGAATAGAAAGTATATCAAACAGAATTTAATAAAACATTTCATAAAGCAAAGGCACAAAGTCATCAGAAGAGTCCCCGTCCGTCCCGATTTCTACTGCAATAACACGGCTCAGGGACACAGTTTGGCCTCAGGGCCACAGGCACTGCTGACAAACTGCAGACCTCACAGGGGGCCCTGGCCCAGGTTCCCCAAGGCAGTCAGGGGCACCGCTGGTAGAGCTTCATTACATAGCTTGCTATTTCCATTAGACCTGAAGGCCACAATTGCAACTAAGTTTCCAATACAATGGATTGACCCTTACAAAAAGAAATCTACTTCCTTCGCCCATTCTATAAGGACCAAGTACAGTTTCATCTAAAAGTTCCAATTGACATCTCACACGTCCCCCAGTGAAAAGTGCAGTAACTGGGACCCCGTGTCAGCAAGCCTTGTTGGACTTGCCACCATCTGAACACACAGCAGCGGGGGGGCTCTGGTCCACCAGAAACAGCTGCACCCGGTGGTGTCCCCTTCCCAGCTCCATAGTCTCAGCCAGGAGGCCTGGAGGCCTGGAGGCCAAGGAACAAGTCTTGGCTGACAAGGGGCGTCTCACTGGCCGTCGCTCTCTTCAGAGGAAGAGGAAAGCTGAAGGTCCTCTTGGAGGACAGCCCATGGGCCCTGTGACGGAGTCCCTCTGACTTGTCTGAGGTGAGGAGGGCTCTGAACAGCAGACCCAGGCTTCTCAGCAGGGGGCATGGAGGGAGTTGTCACCAGCCTGCAGCTCCACTGGCCTCCATGGAATCTCTTAAATGCCATTCTGATGGGCTGGTATGGAATCCGGGGACTTGGTGGGACCTGGCAGGGCTGCAGGGTCTTGGCAAGAGGGCCCACGTGCGGAGGCTGGAGGTCTGCTGTGTGCGTGCTCTTCTGGGGGGACAGGCAGGGCCTGATTCTGCGTTTCTTTCTGGCCTTCTGGCAGAGCTGGATGGATGTCTGGGCCGCTCTCTTGCCTGGTGCCTTGGTGCTGAGATTGGAGTCCTGGCACCCACTCTGTGCAGCAGGATGTGGCATGCTGGGCGAGTTTCCATCAGGGAACCTGGCTTGTTCCTGAGACATCAGGGTGTGGCCCAGGCCATGGGTGCTGGAGCCAGACTGGGGCTTGCTGCGTGTCTGCTGGACACTGTGGGTGGCATCCTGGACAAAGCGTGTGCATGCTGGCGGAGGGGTGTCAGTGACAGGAACTGACTGCCCAGGATTTAGCCCAGAAGCTGAGCAGGCGCTCCCCTCAGCTTTTGTGCAAGGAGGCGCTGGGGATGTCACCTCAGGTTTCCTGGCAGGTGACCCAGGGCTGAGACAGGGGTCTTGCACAGGCTTCCTCTTGCTCGTGGGGATGGGCATGGGCCGGGTGGGACGACGCCTGAGATACACCTCCTCTGGTGTGCGAGACTTTCGTGCCGCCCGGGCCCTCTGCGTCTGCTTCCCTTTCTGGACCTTCCAGGGTCTGCAGGGGCCCCGTTCTGGGTGATGATCCACCATTGGCCACACCTCCTAAGACCTTCAGGTCTTTCCTTCTGGGCTGTGGCCTCCTGAAACTCCTGCTGTGACCGGGTTGGCTGGGGCTCAGATCTCAGACCTGGTGGAGAACCAGGGCACTGACTGCAGAGCTGGAGCACTCTCAGGAAAGAAATGCTGTTCACCCTCACTTCAGCGAGAGCTAAAAAGAAACCAATGCAATGCTTTTCACCCTAACTTCAGCCAGTGCCAAAAGGAATGCAACATTACTCACCCTAACTTCAGCCAGTGCCAAAAAAAAACCAAGGCTTTTCTTCCTAACTTCAGGGAGTGCCAAAAAGGAATTCAACATTATTCACCCTAACTTCAGAGAGTGCCAAAAGTAAACCAATGTTTTTAATCCTAACTTCAGAGAGTGCCAAAAAGAAACCAATGCTTTTCACCCTAACTTCAGCGAGTGCCAAAAGGAAACCAAGGCTTTTCTTTCTAACTTGAGCGAGTGCCAAAAGGAATGCAAGGTTTTTCAACCTAACTTCAGCGAGTGCCAAAATGAGTGCAATGTTTTTCACCCTAACTTCAGAGAGTGCCAAAAGGAAACCAATGTTTTTCTTCCTAACTTCAGCGAGTGCCAAAAAGAAAGCAATGCTATGCTTTTCACCCTACCTTCAGTGAGTGCCAAAAGGAATGCAACATTATTCACCCTAACTTCAGCCAGTGCCAAAAAAAAACCAAGGCTTTTCTTCCTAACTTCAGGGAGTGCCAAAAAGGAATTCAACATTATTCACCCTAACTTCAGAGAGTGCCAAAAAAAAACCAAGGCTTTTCACCCTAACTTCAGCGAGTGCCAAAAGGAATGCAAGGTTTTTCACCCTAACTTCAGCGAGTGCCAAAATGAGTGCAAGGTATTTCACCCTAACTTCAAAGAGTGCCAAAACCAATGCAATGATTTTCTGTTTCTTTTTTTAAAAAATATATTCCATTGACCTTCCACAGAGAGGAAGGAAGAGAGTTAGAGAGTTAGAAACATCGATGAGAGAGAAACATCAATCAGCTGCCTCCTGCACATCTCCCACTGGGGATGTGCCCGCAACCCAGGCACATGCCCTTGACCGGAATTGAACCTGGGATCTTTCAGTCCGCAGGCCAAAGCTCTATCCACCGAGCCAAACCGGTTTCGGCCAATGCAATGATTTTCATCCTAACTTCAGAAAGTGCCAAAAGAATGCAATGTTTTCATCCTAACATCAGAGAGTGCCAAAATGAATTCTGTTTTTTTTTTAAAAAAAAAATATATTTCATTGATTTTTTACAGAGAGGAAGGGAGAGGGATAGAGAGTTAGAAACATTGATGAGAGAGAAACATCGATCAGCTGCCTCCTGTACACTTCCTACTGGGGATGTGCCCGCAACCAAGGTACATGCCCTTGACTGGAATCGAACCTGGGACCCTTCAGTCCTCAGGCCGAGGCTCTATCCACTGAGCCAAACCGGTTAGGGCTGAATTCTGTTTTTTATCCTAACTCCAGAAAGTGTCAAAATGAATGCAATGTTTTTCAACCTAACTTCATAGAGTGTCAAAAGGAAAACAATGTTTTGGGTTGTTTTCTTTTTTTGAGGAATTTTATTAGTATGGAATAGAAAGTATATCAAACAGAATTTAATAAAACATTTCATAAAGCAAAGGCACAAAGTCATCAGAAGAGTCCCCGTCCGTCCCGATTTCTACTGCAATAACACGGCTCAGGGACACAGTTTGGCCTCAGGGCCACAGGCACTGCTGACAAACTGCAGACCTCACAGGGGGCCCTGGCCCAGGTTCCCCAAGGCAGTCAGGGGCACCGCTGGTAGAGCTTCATTACATAGCTTGCTATTTCCATTAGACCTGAAGGCCACAATTGCAACTAAGTTTCCAATACAATGGATTGACCCTTACAAAAAGAAATCTACTTCCTTCGCCCATTCTATAAGGACCAAGTACAGTTTCATCTAAAAGTTCCAATTGACATCTCACACGTCCCCCAGTGAAAAGTGCAGTAACTGGGACCCCGTGTCAGCAAGCCTTGTTGGACTTGCCACCATCTGAACACACAGCAGCGGGGGGGCTCTGGTCCACCAGAAACAGCTGCACCCGGTGGTGTCCCCTTCCCAGCTCCATAGTCTCAGCCAGGAGGCCTGGAGGCCTGGAGGCCAAGGAACAAGTCTTGGCTGACAAGGGGCGTCTCACTGGCCGTCGCTCTCTTCAGAGGAAGAGGAAAGCTGAAGGTCCTCTTGGAGGACAGCCCATGGGCCCTGTGACGGAGTCCCTCTGACTTGTCTGAGGTGAGGAGGGCTCTGAACAGCAGACCCAGGCTTCTCAGCAGGGGGCATGGAGGGAGTTGTCACCAGCCTGCAGCTCCACTGGCCTCCATGGAATCTCTTAAATGCCATTCTGATGGGCTGGTATGGAATCCGGGGACTTGGTGGGACCTGGCAGGGCTGCAGGGTCTTGGCAAGAGGGCCCACGTGCGGAGGCTGGAGGTCTGCTGTGTGCGTGCTCTTCTGGGGGGACAGGCAGGGCCTGATTCTGCGTTTCTTTCTGGCCTTCTGGCAGAGCTGGATGGATGTCTGGGCCGCTCTCTTGCCTGGTGCCTTGGTGCTGAGATTGGAGTCCTGGCACCCACTCTGTGCAGCAGGATGTGGCATGCTGGGCGAGTTTCCATCAGGGAACCTGGCTTGTTCCTGAGACATCAGGGTGTGGCCCAGGCCATGGGTGCTGGAGCCAGACTGGGGCTTGCTGCGTGTCTGCTGGACACTGTGGGTGGCATCCTGGACAAAGCGTGTGCATGCTGGCGGAGGGGTGTCAGTGACAGGAACTGACTGCCCAGGATTTAGCCCAGAAGCTGAGCAGGCGCTCCCCTCAGCTTTTGTGCAAGGAGGCGCTGGGGATGTCACCTCAGGTTTCCTGGCAGGTGACCCAGGGCTGAGACAGGGGTCTTGCACAGGCTTCCTCTTGCTCGTGGGGATGGGCATGGGCCGGGTGGGACGACGCCTGAGATACACCTCCTCTGGTGTGCGAGACTTTCGTGCCGCCCGGGCCCTCTGCGTCTGCTTCCCTTTCTGGACCTTCCAGGGTCTGCAGGGGCCCCGTTCTGGGTGATGATCCGCCATTGGCCACACCTCCTAAGACCTTCAGGTCTTTCCTTCTGGGCTGTGGCCTCCTGAAACTCCTGCTGTGACCGGGTTGGCTGGGGCTCAGATCTCAGACCTGGTGGAGAACCAGGGCACTGACTGCAGAGCTGGAGCACTCTCAGGAAAGAAATGCTGTTCACCCTCACTTCAGCGAGAGCTAAAAAGAAACCAATGCAATGCTTTTCACCCTAACTTCAGCCAGTGCCAAAAGGAATGCAACATTACTCACCCTAACTTCAGCCAGTGCCAAAAAGAAAGCAATGCTATGCTTTTCACCCTACCTTCAGTGAGTGCCAAAAGGAATGCAACATTACTCACCCTAACTTCAGCCAGTGCCAAAAAAAAACCAAGGCTTTTCTTCCTAACTTCAGGGAGTGCCAAAAAGGAATTCAACATTATTCACCCTAACTTCAGAGAGTGCCAAAAGTAAACCAATGTTTTTAATCCTAACTTCAGAGAGTGCCAAAAAGAAACCAATGCTTTTCACCCTAACTTCAGCGAGTGCCAAAAGGAAACCAAGGCTTTTCTTTCTAACTTGAGCGAGTGCCAAAAGGAATGCAAGGTTTTTCAACCTAACTTCAGCGAGTGCCAAAATGAGTGCAATGTTTTTCACCCTAACTTCAGAGAGTGCCAAAAGGAAACCAAACCAATGTTTTTCTTCCTAACTTCAGCGAGTGCCAAAAAGAAAGCAATGCTATGCTTTTCACCCTACCTTCAGTGAGTGCCAAAAGGAATGCAACATTATTCACCCTAACTTCAGCCAGTGCCAAAAAAAAAACCAAGGCTTTTCTTCCTAACTTCAGGGAGTGCCAAAAAGGAATTCAACATTATTCACCCTAACTTCAGAGAGTGCCAAAAAGAAACCAATGCTTTTCACCCTAACTTCAGCGAGTGCCAAAAGGAATGCAAGGTTTTTCACCCTAACTTCAGCGAGTGCCAAAATGAGTGCAAGGTTTTTCACCCTAACTTCAGCGAGTGCCAAAATGAGTGCAAGGTTTTTCACCCTAACTTCAAAGAGTGCCAAAACCAATGCAATGATTTTCTGTTTCTTTTTTTAAAAAATATATTCCATTGACCTTCCACAGAGAGGAAGGAAGAGAGTTAGAGAGTTAGAAACATCGATGAGAGAGAAACATCAATCAGCTGCCTCCTGCACATCTCCCACTGGGGATGTGCCCGCAACCCAGGCACATGCCCTTGACCGGAATTGAACCTGGGACCTTTCAGTCCGCAGGCCAAAGCTCTATCCACCGAGCCAAACCGGTTTCGGCCAATGCAATGATTTTCATCCTAACTTCAGAAAGTGCCAAAAGAATGCAATGTTTTCATCCTAACATCAGAGAGTGCCAAAATGAATTCTGTTTTTTTTTTAAAAAAAAAATATATTTCATTGATTTTTTACAGAGAGGAAGGGAGAGGGATAGAGAGTTAGAAACATTGATGAGAGAGAAACATCGATCAGCTGCCTCCTGTACACTTCCTACTGGGGATGTGCCCGCAACCAAGGTACATGCCCTTGACTGGAATCGAACCTGGGACCCTTCAGTCCTCAGGCCGAGGCTCTATCCACTGAGCCAAACCGGTTAGGGCTGAATTCTGTTTTTTATCCTAACTCCAGAAAGTGTCAAAATGAATGCAATGTTTTTCAACCTAACTTCATAGAGTGTCAAAAGGAAAACAATGTTTTGGGTTGTTTTCTTTTTTTGAGGAATTTTATTAGTATGGAATAGAAAGTATATCAAACAGAATTTAATAAAACATTTCATAAAGCAAAGGCACAAAGTCATCAGAAGAGTCCCCGTCCGTCCCGATTTCTACTGCAATAACACGGCTCAGGGACACAGTTTGGCCTCAGGGCCACAGGCACTGCTGACAAACTGCAGACCTCACAGGGGGCCCTGGCCCAGGTTCCCCAAGGCAGTCAGGGGCACCGCTGGTAGAGCTTCATTACATAGCTTGCTATTTCCATTAGACCTGAAGGCCACAATTGCAACTAAGTTTCCAATACAATGGATTGACCCTTACAAAAAGAAATCTACTTCCTTCGCCCATTCTATAAGGACCAAGTACAGTTTCATCTAAAAGTTCCAATTGACATCTCACACGTCCCCCAGTGAAAAGTGCAGTAACTGGGACCCCGTGTCAGCAAGCCTTGTTGGACTTGCCACCATCTGAACACACAGCAGCGGGGGGGCTCTGGTCCACCAGAAACAGCTGCACCCGGTGGTGTCCCCTTCCCAGCTCCATAGTCTCAGCCAGGAGGCCTGGAGGCCTGGAGGCCAAGGAACAAGTCTTGGCTGACAAGGGGCGTCTCACTGGCCGTCGCTCTCTTCAGAGGAAGAGGAAAGCTGAAGGTCCTCTTGGAGGACAGCCCATGGGCCCTGTGACGGAGTCCCTCTGACTTGTCTGAGGTGAGGAGGGCTCTGAACAGCAGACCCAGGCTTCTCAGCAGGGGGCATGGAGGGAGTTGTCACCAGCCTGCAGCTCCACTGGCCTCCATGGAATCTCTTAAATGCCATTCTGATGGGCTGGTATGGAATCCGGGGACTTGGTGGGACCTGGCAGGGCTGCAGGGTCTTGGCAAGAGGGCCCACGTGCGGAGGCTGGAGGTCTGCTGTGTGCGTGCTCTTCTGGGGGGACAGGCAGGGCCTGATTCTGCGTTTCTTTCTGGCCTTCTGGCAGAGCTGGATGGATGTCTGGGCCGCTCTCTTGCCTGGTGCCTTGGTGCTGAGATTGGAGTCCTGGCACCCACTCTGTGCAGCAGGATGTGGCATGCTGGGCGAGTTTCCATCAGGGAACCTGGCTTGTTCCTGAGACATCAGGGTGTGGCCCAGGCCATGGGTGCTGGAGCCAGACTGGGGCTTGCTGCGTGTCTGCTGGACACTGTGGGTGGCATCCTGGACAAAGCGTGTGCATGCTGGCGGAGGGGTGTCAGTGACAGGAACTGACTGCCCAGGATTTAGCCCAGAAGCTGAGCAGGCGCTCCCCTCAGCTTTTGTGCAAGGAGGCGCTGGGGATGTCACCTCAGGTTTCCTGGCAGGTGACCCAGGGCTGAGACAGGGGTCTTGCACAGGCTTCCTCTTGCTCGTGGGGATGGGCATGGGCCGGGTGGGACGACGCCTGAGATACACCTCCTCTGGTGTGCGAGACTTTCGTGCCGCCCGGGCCCTCTGCGTCTGCTTCCCTTTCTGGACCTTCCAGGGTCTGCAGGGGCCCCGTTCTGGGTGATGATCCGCCATTGGCCACACCTCCTAAGACCTTCAGGTCTTTCCTTCTGGGCTGTGGCCTCCTGAAACTCCTGCTGTGACCGGGTTGGCTGGGGCTCAGATCTCAGACCTGGTGGAGAACCAGGGCACTGACTGCAGAGCTGGAGCACTCTCAGGAAAGAAATGCTGTTCACCCTCACTTCAGCGAGAGCTAAAAAGAAACCAATGCAATGCTTTTCACCCTAACTTCAGCCAGTGCCAAAAGGAATGCAACATTACTCACCCTAACTTCAGCCAGTGCCAAAAAGAAAGCAATGCTATGCTTTTCACCCTACCTTCAGTGAGTGCCAAAAGGAATGCAACATTACTCACCCTAACTTCAGCCAGTGCCAAAAAAAAACCAAGGCTTTTCTTCCTAACTTCAGGGAGTGCCAAAAAGGAATTCAACATTATTCACCCTAACTTCAGAGAGTGCCAAAAGTAAACCAATGTTTTTAATCCTAACTTCAGAGAGTGCCAAAAAGAAACCAATGCTTTTCACCCTAACTTCAGCGAGTGCCAAAAGGAAACCAAGGCTTTTCTTTCTAACTTGAGCGAGTGCCAAAAGGAATGCAAGGTTTTTCAACCTAACTTCAGCGAGTGCCAAAATGAGTGCAATGTTTTTCACCCTAACTTCAGAGAGTGCCAAAAGGAAACCAAACCAATGTTTTTCTTCCTAACTTCAGCGAGTGCCAAAAAGAAAGCAATGCTATGCTTTTCACCCTACCTTCAGTGAGTGCCAAAAGGAATGCAACATTATTCACCCTAACTTCAGCCAGTGCCAAAAAAAAAACCAAGGCTTTTCTTCCTAACTTCAGGGAGTGCCAAAAAGGAATTCAACATTATTCACCCTAACTTCAGAGAGTGCCAAAAAGAAACCAATGCTTTTCACCCTAACTTCAGCGAGTGCCAAAAGGAATGCAAGGTTTTTCACCCTAACTTCAGCGAGTGCCAAAATGAGTGCAAGGTTTTTCACCCTAACTTCAGCGAGTGCCAAAATGAGTGCAAGGTTTTTCACCCTAACTTCAAAGAGTGCCAAAACCAATGCAATGATTTTCTGTTTCTTTTTTTAAAAAATATATTCCATTGACCTTCCACAGAGAGGAAGGAAGAGAGTTAGAGAGTTAGAAACATCGATGAGAGAGAAACATCAATCAGCTGCCTCCTGCACATCTCCCACTGGGGATGTGCCCGCAACCCAGGCACATGCCCTTGACCGGAATTGAACCTGGGACCTTTCAGTCCGCAGGCCAAAGCTCTATCCACCGAGCCAAACCGGTTTCGGCCAATGCAATGATTTTCATCCTAACTTCAGAAAGTGCCAAAAGAATGCAATGTTTTCATCCTAACATCAGAGAGTGCCAAAATGAATTCTGTTTTTTTTTTAAAAAAAAAATATATTTCATTGATTTTTTACAGAGAGGAAGGGAGAGGGATAGAGAGTTAGAAACATTGATGAGAGAGAAACATCGATCAGCTGCCTCCTGTACACTTCCTACTGGGGATGTGCCCGCAACCAAGGTACATGCCCTTGACTGGAATCGAACCTGGGACCCTTCAGTCCTCAGGCCGAGGCTCTATCCACTGAGCCAAACCGGTTAGGGCTGAATTCTGTTTTTTATCCTAACTCCAGAAAGTGTCAAAATGAATGCAATGTTTTTCAACCTAACTTCATAGAGTGTCAAAAGGAAAACAATGTTTTGGGTTGTTTTTTTTTTTTTTTGCAGAATTTTATTAGTATGGAATAGAAAGTATATCAAACAGAATTTAATAAAACATTTCATAAAGCAAAGGCACAAAGTCATCAGAAGAGTCCCCGTCCGTCCCGATTTCTACTGCAATAACACGGCTCAGGGACACAGTTTGGCCTCAGGGCCACAGGCACTGCTGACAGACTGCAGACCTCACAGGGGGCCCTGGCCCAGGTTCCCCAAGGCAGTCAGGGGCACCGCTGGTAGAGCTTCATTACATAGCTTGCTATTTCCATTAGACCTGAAGGCCACAATTGCAACTAAGTTTCCAATACAATGGATTGACCCTTACAAAAAGAAATCTACTTCCTTCGCCCATTCTATAAGGACCAAGTACAGTTTCATCTAAAAGTTCCAATTGACATCTCACACGTCCCCCAGTGAAAAGTGCAGTAACTGGGACCCCGTGTCAGCAAGCCTTGTTGGACTTGCCACCATCTGAACACACAGCAGCGGGGGGGCTCTGGTCCACCAGAAACAGCTGCACCCGGTGGTGTCTCCTTCCCAGCTCCATAGTCTCAGCCAGGAGGCCTGGAGGCCTGGAGGCCAAGGAACAAGTCTTGGCTGACAAGGGGCGTCTCACTGGCCGTCGCTCTCTTCAGAGGAAGAGGAAAGCTGAAGGTCCTCTTGGAGGACAGCCCATGGGCCCTGTGACGGAGTCCCTCTGACTTGTCTGAGGTGAGGAGGGCTCTGAACAGCAGACCCAGGCTTCTCAGCAGGGGGCATGGAGGGAGTTGTCACCAGCCTGCAGCTCCACTGGCCTCCATGGAATCTCTTAAATGCCATTCTGATGGGCTGGTATGGAATCCGGGGACTTGGTGGGACCTGGCAGGGCTGCAGGGTCTTGGCAAGAGGGCCCACGTGCGGAGGCTGGAGGTCTGCTGTGTGCGTGCTCTTCTGGGGGGACAGGCAGGGCCTGATTCTGCGTTTCTTTCTGGCCTTCTGGCAGAGCTGGATGGATGTCTGGGCCGCTCTCTTGCCTGGTGCCTTGGTGCTGAGATTGGAGTCCTGGCACCCACTCTGTGCAGCAGGATGTGGCATGCTGGGCGAGTTTCCATCAGGGAACCTGGCTTGTTCCTGAGACATCAGGGTGTGGCCCAGGCCATGGGTGCTGGAGCCAGACTGGGGCTTGCTGCGTGTCTGCTGGACACTGTGGGTGGCATCCTGGACAAAGCGTGTGCATGCTGGCGGAGGGGTGTCAGTGTCAGGAACTGACTGCCCAGGATTTAGCCCAGAAGCTGAGCAGGCGCTCCCCTCAGCTTTTGTGCAAGGAGGCGCTGGGGATGTCACCTCAGGTTTCCTGGCAGGTGACCCAGGGCTGAGACAGGGGTCTTGCACAGGCTTCCTCTTGCTCGTGGGGATGGGCATGGGCCGGGTGGGACGACGCCTGAGATACACCTCCTCTGGTGTGCGAGACTTTCGTGCCGCCCGGGCCCTCTGCGTCTGCTTCCCTTTCTGGACCTTCCAGGGTCTGCAGGGGCCCCGTTCTGGGTGATGATCCGCCATTGGCCACACCTCCTAAGACCTTCAGGTCTTTCCTTCTGGGCTGTGGCCTCCTGAAACTCCTGCTGTGACCGGGTTGGCTGGGGCTCAGATCTCAGACCTGGTGGAGAACCAGGGCACTGACTGCAGAGCTGGAGCACTCTCAGGAAAGAAATGCTGTTCACCCTCACTTCAGCGAGAGCTAAAAAGAAACCAATGCAATGCTTTTCACCCTAACTTCAGCCAGTGCCAAAAGGAATGCAACATTACTCACCCTAACTTCAGCCAGTGCCAAAAAGAAAGCAATGCTATGCTTTTCACCCTACCTTCAGTGAGTGCCAAAAGGAATGCAACATTACTCACCCTAACTTCAGCCAGTGCCAAAAAAAAACCAAGGCTTTTCTTCCTAACTTCAGGGAGTGCCAAAAAGGAATTCAACATTATTCACCCTAACTTCAGAGAGTGCCAAAAGTAAACCAATGTTTTTAATCCTAACTTCAGAGAGTGCCAAAAAGAAACCAATGCTTTTCACCCTAACTTCAGCGAGTGCCAAAAGGAAACCAAGGCTTTTCTTTCTAACTTGAGCGAGTGCCAAAAGGAATGCAAGGTTTTTCAACCTAACTTCAGCGAGTGCCAAAATGAGTGCAATGTTTTTCACCCTAACTTCAGAGAGTGCCAAAAGGAAACCAAACCAATGTTTTTCTTCCTAACTTCAGCGAGTGCCAAAAAGAAAGCAATGCTATGCTTTTCACCCTACCTTCAGTGAGTGCCAAAAGGAATGCAACATTATTCACCCTAACTTCAGCCAGTGCCAAAAAAAAAACCAAGGCTTTTCTTCCTAACTTCAGGGAGTGCCAAAAAGGAATTCAACATTATTCACCCTAACTTCAGAGAGTGCCAAAAAGAAACCAATGCTTTTCACCCTAACTTCAGCGAGTGCCAAAAGGAATGCAAGGTTTTTCACCCTAACTTCAGCGAGTGCCAAAATGAGTGCAAGGTTTTTCACCCTAACTTCAGCGAGTGCCAAAATGAGTGCAAGGTTTTTCACCCTAACTTCAAAGAGTGCCAAAACCAATGCAATGATTTTCTGTTTCTTTTTTTAAAAAATATATTCCATTGACCTTCCACAGAGAGGAAGGAAGAGAGTTAGAGAGTTAGAAACATCGATGAGAGAGAAACATCAATCAGCTGCCTCCTGCACATCTCCCACTGGGGATGTGCCCGCAACCCAGGCACATGCCCTTGACCGGAATTGAACCTGGGACCTTTCAGTCCGCAGGCCAAAGCTCTATCCACCGAGCCAAACCGGTTTCGGCCAATGCAATGATTTTCATCCTAACTTCAGAAAGTGCCAAAAGAATGCAATGTTTTCATCCTAACATCAGAGAGTGCCAAAATGAATTCTGTTTTTTTTTTAAAAAAAAAATATATTTCATTGATTTTTTACAGAGAGGAAGGGAGAGGGATAGAGAGTTAGAAACATTGATGAGAGAGAAACATCGATCAGCTGCCTCCTGTACACTTCCTACTGGGGATGTGACCGCAACCAAGGTACATGCCCTTGACTGGAATCGAACCTGGGACCCTTCAGTCCTCAGGCCGAGGCTCTATCCACTGAGCCAAACCGGTTAGGGCTGAATTCTGTTTTTTATCCTAACTCCAGAAAGTGTCAAAATGAATGCAATGTTTTTCAACCTAACTTCATAGAGTGTCAAAAGGAAAACAATGTTTTGGGTTGTTTTTTTTTTTTTTGCAGAATTTTATTAGTATGGAATAGAAAGTATATCAAACAGAATTTAATAAAACATTTCATAAAGCAAAGGCACAAAGTCATCAGAAGAGTCCCCGTCCGTCCCGATTTCTACTGCAATAACACGGCTCAGGGACACAGTTTGGCCTCAGGGCCACAGGCACTGCTGACAAACTGCAGACCTCACAGGGGGCCCTGGCCCAGGTTCCCCAAGGCAGTCAGGGGCACCGCTGGTAGAGCTTCATTACATAGCTTGCTATTTCCATTAGACCTGAAGGCCACAATTGCAACTAAGTTTCCAATACAATGGATTGACCCTTACAAAAAGAAATCTACTTCCTTCGCCCATTCTATAAGGACCAAGTACAGTTTCATCTAAAAGTTCCAATTGACATCTCACACGTCCCCCAGTGAAAAGTGCAGTAACTGGGACCCCGTGTCAGCAAGCCTTGTTGGACTTGCCACCATCTGAACACACAGCAGCGGGGGGGCTCTGGTCCACCAGAAACAGCTGCACCCGGTGGTGTCCCCTTCCCAGCTCCATAGTCTCAGCCAGGAGGCCTGGAGGCCTGGAGGCCAAGGAACAAGTCTTGGCTGACAAGGGGCGTCTCACTGGCCGTCGCTCTCTTCAGAGGAAGAGGAAAGCTGAAGGTCCTCTTGGAGGACAGCCCATGGGCCCTGTGACGGAGTCCCTCTGACTTGTCTGAGGTGAGGAGGGCTCTGAACAGCAGACCCAGGCTTCTCAGCAGGGGGCATGGAGGGAGTTGTCACCAGCCTGCAGCTCCACTGGCCTCCATGGAATCTCTTAAATGCCATTCTGATGGGCTGGTATGGAATCCGGGGACTTGGTGGGACCTGGCAGGGCTGCAGGGTCTTGGCAAGAGGGCCCACGTGCGGAGGCTGGAGGTCTGCTGTGTGCGTGCTCTTCTGGGGGGACAGGCAGGGCCTGATTCTGCGTTTCTTTCTGGCCTTCTGGCAGAGCTGGATGGATGTCTGGGCCGCTCTCTTGCCTGGTGCCTTGGTGCTGAGATTGGAGTCCTGGCACCCACTCTGTGCAGCAGGATGTGGCATGCTGGGCGAGTTTCCATCAGGGAACCTGGCTTGTTCCTGAGACATCAGGGTGTGGCCCAGGCCATGGGTGCTGGAGCCAGACTGGGGCTTGCTGCGTGTCTGCTGGACACTGTGGGTGGCATCCTGGACAAAGCGTGTGCATGCTGGCGGAGGGGTGTCAGTGTCAGGAACTGACTGCCCAGGATTTAGCCCAGAAGCTGAGCAGGCGCTCCCCTCAGCTTTTGTGCAAGGAGGCGCTGGGGATGTCACCTCAGGTTTCCTGGCAGGTGACCCAGGGCTGAGACAGGGGTCTTGCACAGGCTTCCTCTTGCTCGTGGGGATGGGCATGGGCCGGGTGGGACGACGCCTGAGATACACCTCCTCTGGTGTGCGAGACTTTCGTGCCGCCCGGGCCCTCTGCGTCTGCTTCCCTTTCTGGACCTTCCAGGGTCTGCAGGGGCCCCGTTCTGGGTGATGATCCGCCATTGGCCACACCTCCTAAGACCTTCAGGTCTTTCCTTCTGGGCTGTGGCCTCCTGAAACTCCTGCTGTGACCGGGTTGGCTGGGGCTCAGATCTCAGACCTGGTGGAGAACCAGGGCACTGACTGCAGAGCTGGAGCACTCTCAGGAAAGAAATGCTGTTCACCCTCACTTCAGCGAGAGCTAAAAAGAAACCAATGCAATGCTTTTCACCCTAACTTCAGCCAGTGCCAAAAGGAATGCAACATTACTCACCCTAACTTCAGCCAGTGCCAAAAAGAAAGCAATGCTATGCTTTTCACCCTACCTTCAGTGAGTGCCAAAAGGAATGCAACATTACTCACCCTAACTTCAGCCAGTGCCAAAAAAAAACCAAGGCTTTTCTTCCTAACTTCAGGGAGTGCCAAAAAGGAATTCAACATTATTCACCCTAACTTCAGAGAGTGCCAAAAGTAAACCAATGTTTTTAATCCTAACTTCAGAGAGTGCCAAAAAGAAACCAATGCTTTTCACCCTAACTTCAGCGAGTGCCAAAAGGAAACCAAGGCTTTTCTTTCTAACTTGAGCGAGTGCCAAAAGGAATGCAAGGTTTTTCAACCTAACTTCAGCGAGTGCCAAAATGAGTGCAATGTTTTTCACCCTAACTTCAGAGAGTGCCAAAAGGAAACCAAACCAATGTTTTTCTTCCTAACTTCAGCGAGTGCCAAAAAGAAAGCAATGCTATGCTTTTCACCCTACCTTCAGTGAGTGCCAAAAGGAATGCAACATTATTCACCCTAACTTCAGCCAGTGCCAAAAAAAAAACCAAGGCTTTTCTTCCTAACTTCAGGGAGTGCCAAAAAGGAATTCAACATTATTCACCCTAACTTCAGAGAGTGCCAAAAAGAAACCAATGCTTTTCACCCTAACTTCAGCGAGTGCCAAAAGGAATGCAAGGTTTTTCACCCTAACTTCAGCGAGTGCCAAAATGAGTGCAAGGTTTTTCACCCTAACTTCAGCGAGTGCCAAAATGAGTGCAAGGTTTTTCACCCTAACTTCAAAGAGTGCCAAAACCAATGCAATGATTTTCTGTTTCTTTTTTTAAAAAATATATTCCATTGACCTTCCACAGAGAGGAAGGAAGAGAGTTAGAGAGTTAGAAACATCGATGAGAGAGAAACATCAATCAGCTGCCTCCTGCACATCTCCCACTGGGGATGTGCCCGCAACCCAGGCACATGCCCTTGACCGGAATTGAACCTGGGACCTTTCAGTCCGCAGGCCAAAGCTCTATCCACCGAGCCAAACCGGTTTCGGCCAATGCAATGATTTTCATCCTAACTTCAGAAAGTGCCAAAAGAATGCAATGTTTTCATCCTAACATCAGAGAGTGCCAAAATGAATTCTGTTTTTTTTTTTAAAAAAAAAATATATTTCATTGATTTTTTACAGAGAGGAAGGGAGAGGGATAGAGAGTTAGAAACATTGATGAGAGAGAAACATCGATCAGCTGCCTCCTGTACACTTCCTACTGGGGATGTGCCCGCAACCAAGGTACATGCCCTTGACTGGAATCGAACCTGGGACCCTTCAGTCCTCAGGCCGAGGCTCTATCCACTGAGCCAAACCGGTTAGGGCTGAATTCTGTTTTTTATCCTAACTCCAGAAAGTGTCAAAATGAATGCAATGTTTTTCAACCTAACTTCATAGAGTGTCAAAAGGAAAACAATGTTTTGGGTTGTTTTTTTTTTTTTTGCAGAATTTTATTAGTATGGAATAGAAAGTATATCAAACAGAATTTAATAAAACATTTCATAAAGCAAAGGCACAAAGTCATCAGAAGAGTCCCCGTCCGTCCCGATTTCTACTGCAATAACACGGCTCAGGGACACAGTTTGGCCTCAGGGCCACAGGCACTGCTGACAAACTGCAGACCTCACAGGGGGCCCTGGCCCAGGTTCCCCAAGGCAGTCAGGGGCACCGCTGGTAGAGCTTCATTACATAGCTTGCTATTTCCATTAGACCTGAAGGCCACAATTGCAACTAAGTTTCCAATACAATGGATTGACCCTTACAAAAAGAAATCTACTTCCTTCGCCCATTCTATAAGGACCAAGTACAGTTTCATCTAAAAGTTCCAATTGACATCTCACACGTCCCCCAGTGAAAAGTGCAGTAACTGGGACCCCGTGTCAGCAAGCCTTGTTGGACTTGCCACCATCTGAACACACAGCAGCGGGGGGGCTCTGGTCCACCAGAAACAGCTGCACCCGGTGGTGTCTCCTTCCCAGCTCCATAGTCTCAGCCAGGAGGCCTGGAGGCCT
The DNA here is from genome assembly GCF_028538775.1 of Myotis yumanensis. NCBI lineage: Eukaryota > Metazoa > Chordata > Mammalia > Chiroptera > Vespertilionidae > Myotis > Myotis yumanensis. The sequence continues at coordinate 107,239,467 of NW_027223755.1, read as the reverse complement.
GGAGGCCAAGGAACAAGTCTTGGCTGACAAGGGGCGTCTCACTGGCCGTCGCTCTCTTCAGAGGAAGAGGAAAGCTGAAGGTCCTCTTGGAGGACAGCCCATGGGCCCTGTGACGGAGTCCCTCTGACTTGTCTGAGGTGAGGAGGGCTCTGAACAGCAGACCCAGGCTTCTCAGCAGGGGGCATGGAGGGAGTTGTCACCAGCCTGCAGCTCCACTGGCCTCCATGGAATCTCTTAAATGCCATTCTGATGGGCTGGTATGGAATCCGGGGACTTGGTGGGACCTGGCAGGGCTGCAGGGTCTTGGCAAGAGGGCCCACGTGCGGAGGCTGGAGGTCTGCTGTGTGCGTGCTCTTCTGGGGGGACAGGCAGGGCCTGATTCTGCGTTTCTTTCTGGCCTTCTGGCAGAGCTGGATGGATGTCTGGGCCGCTCTCTTGCCTGGTGCCTTGGTGCTGAGATTGGAGTCCTGGCACCCACTCTGTGCAGCAGGATGTGGCATGCTGGGCGAGTTTCCATCAGGGAACCTGGCTTGTTCCTGAGACATCAGGGTGTGGCCCAGGCCATGGGTGCTGGAGCCAGACTGGGGCTTGCTGCGTGTCTGCTGGACACTGTGGGTGGCATCCTGGACAAAGCGTGTGCATGCTGGCGGAGGGGTGTCAGTGTCAGGAACTGACTGCCCAGGATTTAGCCCAGAAGCTGAGCAGGCGCTCCCCTCAGCTTTTGTGCAAGGAGGCGCTGGGGATGTCACCTCAGGTTTCCTGGCAGGTGACCCAGGGCTGAGACAGGGGTCTTGCACAGGCTTCCTCTTGCTCGTGGGGATGGGCATGGGCCGGGTGGGACGACGCCTGAGATACACCTCCTCTGGTGTGCGAGACTTTCGTGCCGCCCGGGCCCTCTGCGTCTGCTTCCCTTTCTGGACCTTCCAGGGTCTGCAGGGGCCCCGTTCTGGGTGATGATCCGCCATTGGCCACACCTCCTAAGACCTTCAGGTCTTTCCTTCTGGGCTGTGGCCTCCTGAAACTCCTGCTGTGACCGGGTTGGCTGGGGCTCAGATCTCAGACCTGGTGGAGAACCAGGGCACTGACTGCAGAGCTGGAGCACTCTCAGGAAAGAAATGCTGTTCACCCTCACTTCAGCGAGAGCTAAAAAGAAACCAATGCAATGCTTTTCACCCTAACTTCAGCCAGTGCCAAAAGGAATGCAACATTACTCACCCTAACTTCAGCCAGTGCCAAAAAGAAAGCAATGCTATGCTTTTCACCCTACCTTCAGTGAGTGCCAAAAGGAATGCAACATTACTCACCCTAACTTCAGCCAGTGCCAAAAAAAAACCAAGGCTTTTCTTCCTAACTTCAGGGAGTGCCAAAAAGGAATTCAACATTATTCACCCTAACTTCAGAGAGTGCCAAAAGTAAACCAATGTTTTTAATCCTAACTTCAGAGAGTGCCAAAAAGAAACCAATGCTTTTCACCCTAACTTCAGCGAGTGCCAAAAGGAAACCAAGGCTTTTCTTTCTAACTTGAGCGAGTGCCAAAAGGAATGCAAGGTTTTTCAACCTAACTTCAGCGAGTGCCAAAATGAGTGCAATGTTTTTCACCCTAACTTCAGAGAGTGCCAAAAGGAAACCAAACCAATGTTTTTCTTCCTAACTTCAGCGAGTGCCAAAAAGAAAGCAATGCTATGCTTTTCACCCTACCTTCAGTGAGTGCCAAAAGGAATGCAACATTATTCACCCTAACTTCAGCCAGTGCCAAAAAAAAAACCAAGGCTTTTCTTCCTAACTTCAGGGAGTGCCAAAAAGGAATTCAACATTATTCACCCTAACTTCAGAGAGTGCCAAAAAGAAACCAATGCTTTTCACCCTAACTTCAGCGAGTGCCAAAAGGAATGCAAGGTTTTTCACCCTAACTTCAGCGAGTGCCAAAATGAGTGCAAGGTTTTTCACCCTAACTTCAGCGAGTGCCAAAATGAGTGCAAGGTTTTTCACCCTAACTTCAAAGAGTGCCAAAACCAATGCAATGATTTTCTGTTTCTTTTTTTAAAAAATATATTCCATTGACCTTCCACAGAGAGGAAGGAAGAGAGTTAGAAACATCGATGAGAGAGAAACATCAATCAGCTGCCTCCTGCACATCTCCCACTGGGGATGTGCCCGCAACCCAGGCACATGCCCTTGACCGGAATTGAACCTGGGACCTTTCAGTCCGCAGGCCAAAGCTCTATCCACCGAGCCAAACCGGTTTCGGCCAATGCAATGATTTTCATCCTAACTTCAGAAAGTGCCAAAAGAATGCAATGTTTTCATCCTAACATCAGAGAGTGCCAAAATGAATTCTGTTTTTTTTTTTAAAAAAAAATATATTTCATTGATTTTTTACAGAGAGGAAGGGAGAGGGATAGAGAGTTAGAAACATTGATGAGAGAGAAACATCGATCAGCTGCCTCCTGTACACTTCCTACTGGGGATGTGCCCGCAACCAAGGTACATGCCCTTGACTGGAATCGAACCTGGGACCCTTCAGTCCTCAGGCCGAGGCTCTATCCACTGAGCCAAACCGGTTAGGGCTGAATTCTGTTTTTTATCCTAACTCCAGAAAGTGTCAAAATGAATGCAATGTTTTTCAACCTAACTTCATAGAGTGTCAAAAGGAAAACAATGTTTTGGGTTGTTTTTTTTTTTTTTTTGCAGAATTTTATTAGTATGGAATAGAAAGTATATCAAACAGAATTTAATAAAACATTTCATAAAGCAAAGGCACAAAGTCATCAGAAGAGTCCCCGTCCGTCCCGATTTCTACTGCAATAACACGGCTCAGGGACACAGTTTGGCCTCAGGGCCACAGGCACTGCTGACAGACTGCAGACCTCACAGGGGGCCCTGGCCCAGGTTCCCCAAGGCAGTCAGGGGCACCGCTGGTAGAGCTTCATTACATAGCTTGCTATTTCCATTAGACCTGAAGGCCACAATTGCAACTAAGTTTCCAATACAATGGATTGACCCTTACAAAAAGAAATCTACTTCCTTCGCCCATTCTATAAGGACCAAGTACAGTTTCATCTAAAAGTTCCAATTGACATCTCACACGTCCCCCAGTGAAAAGTGCAGTAACTGGGACCCCGTGTCAGCAAGCCTTGTTGGACTTGCCACCATCTGAACACACAGCAGCGGGGGGGCTCTGGTCCACCAGAAACAGCTGCACCCGGTGGTGTCTCCTTCCCAGCTCCATAGTCTCAGCCAGGAGGCCTGGAGGCCTGGAGGCCAAGGAACAAGTCTTGGCTGACAAGGGGCGTCTCACTGGCCGTCGCTCTCTTCAGAGGAAGAGGAAAGCTGAAGGTCCTCTTGGAGGACAGCCCATGGGCCCTGTGACGGAGTCCCTCTGACTTGTCTGAGGTGAGGAGGGCTCTGAACAGCAGACCCAGGCTTCTCAGCAGGGGGCATGGAGGGAGTTGTCACCAGCCTGCAGCTCCACTGGCCTCCATGGAATCTCTTAAATGCCATTCTGATGGGCTGGTATGGAATCCGGGGACTTGGTGGGACCTGGCAGGGCTGCAGGGTCTTGGCAAGAGGGCCCACGTGCGGAGGCTGGAGGTCTGCTGTGTGCGTGCTCTTCTGGGGGGACAGGCAGGGCCTGATTCTGCGTTTCTTTCTGGCCTTCTGGCAGAGCTGGATGGATGTCTGGGCCGCTCTCTTGCCTGGTGCCTTGGTGCTGAGATTGGAGTCCTGGCACCCACTCTGTGCAGCAGGATGTGGCATGCTGGGCGAGTTTCCATCAGGGAACCTGGCTTGTTCCTGAGACATCAGGGTGTGGCCCAGGCCATGGGTGCTGGAGCCAGACTGGGGCTTGCTGCGTGTCTGCTGGACACTGTGGGTGGCATCCTGGACAAAGCGTGTGCATGCTGGCGGAGGGGTGTCAGTGTCAGGAACTGACTGCCCAGGATTTAGCCCAGAAGCTGAGCAGGCGCTCCCCTCAGCTTTTGTGCAAGGAGGCGCTGGGGATGTCACCTCAGGTTTCCTGGCAGGTGACCCAGGGCTGAGACAGGGGTCTTGCACAGGCTTCCTCTTGCTCGTGGGGATGGGCATGGGCCGGGTGGGACGACGCCTGAGATACACCTCCTCTGGTGTGCGAGACTTTCGTGCCGCCCGGGCCCTCTGCGTCTGCTTCCCTTTCTGGACCTTCCAGGGTCTGCAGGGGCCCCGTTCTGGGTGATGATCCGCCATTGGCCACACCTCCTAAGACCTTCAGGTCTTTCCTTCTGGGCTGTGGCCTCCTGAAACTCCTGCTGTGACCGGGTTGGCTGGGGCTCAGATCTCAGACCTGGTGGAGAACCAGGGCACTGACTGCAGAGCTGGAGCACTCTCAGGAAAGAAATGCTGTTCACCCTCACTTCAGCGAGAGCTAAAAAGAAACCAATGCAATGCTTTTCACCCTAACTTCAGCCAGTGCCAAAAGGAATGCAACATTACTCACCCTAACTTCAGCCAGTGCCAAAAAGAAAGCAATGCTATGCTTTTCACCCTACCTTCAGTGAGTGCCAAAAGGAATGCAACATTACTCACCCTAACTTCAGCCAGTGCCAAAAAAAAACCAAGGCTTTTCTTCCTAACTTCAGGGAGTGCCAAAAAGGAATTCAACATTATTCACCCTAACTTCAGAGAGTGCCAAAAGTAAACCAATGTTTTTAATCCTAACTTCAGAGAGTGCCAAAAAGAAACCAATGCTTTTCACCCTAACTTCAGCGAGTGCCAAAAGGAAACCAAGGCTTTTCTTTCTAACTTGAGCGAGTGCCAAAAGGAATGCAAGGTTTTTCAACCTAACTTCAGCGAGTGCCAAAATGAGTGCAATGTTTTTCACCCTAACTTCAGAGAGTGCCAAAAGGAAACCAAACCAATGTTTTTCTTCCTAACTTCAGCGAGTGCCAAAAAGAAAGCAATGCTATGCTTTTCACCCTACCTTCAGTGAGTGCCAAAAGGAATGCAACATTATTCACCCTAACTTCAGCCAGTGCCAAAAAAAAAACCAAGGCTTTTCTTCCTAACTTCAGGGAGTGCCAAAAAGGAATTCAACATTATTCACCCTAACTTCAGAGAGTGCCAAAAAGAAACCAATGCTTTTCACCCTAACTTCAGCGAGTGCCAAAAGGAATGCAAGGTTTTTCACCCTAACTTCAGCGAGTGCCAAAATGAGTGCAAGGTTTTTCACCCTAACTTCAGCGAGTGCCAAAATGAGTGCAAGGTTTTTCACCCTAACTTCAAAGAGTGCCAAAACCAATGCAATGATTTTCTGTTTCTTTTTTTAAAAAATATATTCCATTGACCTTCCACAGAGAGGAAGGAAGAGAGTTAGAAACATCGATGAGAGAGAAACATCAATCAGCTGCCTCCTGCACATCTCCCACTGGGGATGTGCCCGCAACCCAGGCACATGCCCTTGACCGGAATTGAACCTGGGACCTTTCAGTCCGCAGGCCAAAGCTCTATCCACCGAGCCAAACCGGTTTCGGCCAATGCAATGATTTTCATCCTAACTTCAGAAAGTGCCAAAAGAATGCAATGTTTTCATCCTAACATCAGAGAGTGCCAAAATGAATTCTGTTTTTTTTTTAAAAAAAAAATATATTTCATTGATTTTTTACAGAGAGGAAGGGAGAGGGATAGAGAGTTAGAAACATTGATGAGAGAGAAACATCGATCAGCTGCCTCCTGTACACTTCCTACTGGGGATGTGCCCGCAACCAAGGTACATGCCCTTGACTGGAATCGAACCTGGGACCCTTCAGTCCTCAGGCCGAGGCTCTATCCACTGAGCCAAACCGGTTAGGGCTGAATTCTGTTTTTTATCCTAACTCCAGAAAGTGTCAAAATGAATGCAATGTTTTTCAACCTAACTTCATAGAGTGTCAAAAGGAAAACAATGTTTTGGGTTGTTTTTTTTTTTTTTTTGCAGAATTTTATTAGTATGGAATAGAAAGTATATCAAACAGAATTTAATAAAACATTTCATAAAGCAAAGGCACAAAGTCATCAGAAGAGTCCCCGTCCGTCCCGATTTCTACTGCAATAACACGGCTCAGGGACACAGTTTGGCCTCAGGGCCACAGGCACTGCTGACAGACTGCAGACCTCACAGGGGGCCCTGGCCCAGGTTCCCCAAGGCAGTCAGGGGCACCGCTGGTAGAGCTTCATTACATAGCTTGCTATTTCCATTAGACCTGAAGGCCACAATTGCAACTAAGTTTCCAATACAATGGATTGACCCTTACAAAAAGAAATCTACTTCCTTCGCCCATTCTATAAGGACCAAGTACAGTTTCATCTAAAAGTTCCAATTGACATCTCACACGTCCCCCAGTGAAAAGTGCAGTAACTGGGACCCCGTGTCAGCAAGCCTTGTTGGACTTGCCACCATCTGAACACACAGCAGCGGGGGGGCTCTGGTCCACCAGAAACAGCTGCACCCGGTGGTGTCTCCTTCCCAGCTCCATAGTCTCAGCCAGGAGGCCTGGAGGCCTGGAGGCCAAGGAACAAGTCTTGGCTGACAAGGGGCGTCTCACTGGCCGTCGCTCTCTTCAGAGGAAGAGGAAAGCTGAAGGTCCTCTTGGAGGACAGCCCATGGGCCCTGTGACGGAGTCCCTCTGACTTGTCTGAGGTGAGGAGGGCTCTGAACAGCAGACCCAGGCTTCTCAGCAGGGGGCATGGAGGGAGTTGTCACCAGCCTGCAGCTCCACTGGCCTCCATGGAATCTCTTAAATGCCATTCTGATGGGCTGGTATGGAATCCGGGGACTTGGTGGGACCTGGCAGGGCTGCAGGGTCTTGGCAAGAGGGCCCACGTGCGGAGGCTGGAGGTCTGCTGTGTGCGTGCTCTTCTGGGGGGACAGGCAGGGCCTGATTCTGCGTTTCTTTCTGGCCTTCTGGCAGAGCTGGATGGATGTCTGGGCCGCTCTCTTGCCTGGTGCCTTGGTGCTGAGATTGGAGTCCTGGCACCCACTCTGTGCAGCAGGATGTGGCATGCTGGGCGAGTTTCCATCAGGGAACCTGGCTTGTTCCTGAGACATCAGGGTGTGGCCCAGGCCATGGGTGCTGGAGCCAGACTGGGGCTTGCTGCGTGTCTGCTGGACACTGTGGGTGGCATCCTGGACAAAGCGTGTGCATGCTGGCGGAGGGGTGTCAGTGTCAGGAACTGACTGCCCAGGATTTAGCCCAGAAGCTGAGCAGGCGCTCCCCTCAGCTTTTGTGCAAGGAGGCGCTGGGGATGTCACCTCAGGTTTCCTGGCAGGTGACCCAGGGCTGAGACAGGGGTCTTGCACAGGCTTCCTCTTGCTCGTGGGGATGGGCATGGGCCGGGTGGGACGACGCCTGAGATACACCTCCTCTGGTGTGCGAGACTTTCGTGCCGCCCGGGCCCTCTGCGTCTGCTTCCCTTTCTGGACCTTCCAGGGTCTGCAGGGGCCCCGTTCTGGGTGATGATCCGCCATTGGCCACACCTCCTAAGACCTTCAGGTCTTTCCTTCTGGGCTGTGGCCTCCTGAAACTCCTGCTGTGACCGGGTTGGCTGGGGCTCAGATCTCAGACCTGGTGGAGAACCAGGGCACTGACTGCAGAGCTGGAGCACTCTCAGGAAAGAAATGCTGTTCACCCTCACTTCAGCGAGAGCTAAAAAGAAACCAATGCAATGCTTTTCACCCTAACTTCAGCCAGTGCCAAAAGGAATGCAACATTACTCACCCTAACTTCAGCCAGTGCCAAAAAGAAAGCAATGCTATGCTTTTCACCCTACCTTCAGTGAGTGCCAAAAGGAATGCAACATTACTCACCCTAACTTCAGCCAGTGCCAAAAAAAAACCAAGGCTTTTCTTCCTAACTTCAGGGAGTGCCAAAAAGGAATTCAACATTATTCACCCTAACTTCAGAGAGTGCCAAAAGTAAACCAATGTTTTTAATCCTAACTTCAGAGAGTGCCAAAAAGAAACCAATGCTTTTCACCCTAACTTCAGCGAGTGCCAAAAGGAAACCAAGGCTTTTCTTTCTAACTTGAGCGAGTGCCAAAAGGAATGCAAGGTTTTTCAACCTAACTTCAGCGAGTGCCAAAATGAGTGCAATGTTTTTCACCCTAACTTCAGAGAGTGCCAAAAGGAAACCAAACCAATGTTTTTCTTCCTAACTTCAGCGAGTGCCAAAAAGAAAGCAATGCTATGCTTTTCACCCTACCTTCAGTGAGTGCCAAAAGGAATGCAACATTATTCACCCTAACTTCAGCCAGTGCCAAAAAAAAAACCAAGGCTTTTCTTCCTAACTTCAGGGAGTGCCAAAAAGGAATTCAACATTATTCACCCTAACTTCAGAGAGTGCCAAAAAGAAACCAATGCTTTTCACCCTAACTTCAGCGAGTGCCAAAAGGAATGCAAGGTTTTTCACCCTAACTTCAGCGAGTGCCAAAATGAGTGCAAGGTTTTTCACCCTAACTTCAGCGAGTGCCAAAATGAGTGCAAGGTTTTTCACCCTAACTTCAAAGAGTGCCAAAACCAATGCAATGATTTTCTGTTTCTTTTTTTAAAAAATATATTCCATTGACCTTCCACAGAGAGGAAGGAAGAGAGTTAGAAACATCGATGAGAGAGAAACATCAATCAGCTGCCTCCTGCACATCTCCCACTGGGGATGTGCCCGCAACCCAGGCACATGCCCTTGACCGGAATTGAACCTGGGACCTTTCAGTCCGCAGGCCAAAGCTCTATCCACCGAGCCAAACCGGTTTCGGCCAATGCAATGATTTTCATCCTAACTTCAGAAAGTGCCAAAAGAATGCAATGTTTTCATCCTAACATCAGAGAGTGCCAAAATGAATTCTGTTTTTTTTTTAAAAAAAAAATATATTTCATTGATTTTTTACAGAGAGGAAGGGAGAGGGATAGAGAGTTAGAAACATTGATGAGAGAGAAACATCGATCAGCTGCCTCCTGTACACTTCCTACTGGGGATGTGCCCGCAACCAAGGTACATGCCCTTGACTGGAATCGAACCTGGGACCCTTCAGTCCTCAGGCCGAGGCTCTATCCACTGAGCCAAACCGGTTAGGGCTGAATTCTGTTTTTTATCCTAACTCCAGAAAGTGTCAAAATGAATGCAATGTTTTTCAACCTAACTTCATAGAGTGTCAAAAGGAAAACAATGTTTTGGGTTGTTTTTTTTTTTTTTTGCAGAATTTTATTAGTATGGAATAGAAAGTATATCAAACAGAATTTAATAAAACATTTCATAAAGCAAAGGCACAAAGTCATCAGAAGAGTCCCCGTCCGTCCCGATTTCTACTGCAATAACACGGCTCAGGGACACAGTTTGGCCTCAGGGCCACAGGCACTGCTGACAGACTGCAGACCTCACAGGGGGCCCTGGCCCAGGTTCCCCAAGGCAGTCAGGGGCACCGCTGGTAGAGCTTCATTACATAGCTTGCTATTTCCATTAGACCTGAAGGCCACAATTGCAACTAAGTTTCCAATACAATGGATTGACCCTTACAAAAAGAAATCTACTTCCTTCGCCCATTCTATAAGGACCAAGTACAGTTTCATCTAAAAGTTCCAATTGACATCTCACACGTCCCCCAGTGAAAAGTGCAGTAACTGGGACCCCGTGTCAGCAAGCCTTGTTGGACTTGCCACCATCTGAACACACAGCAGCGGGGGGGCTCTGGTCCACCAGAAACAGCTGCACCCGGTGGTGTCTCCTTCCCAGCTCCATAGTCTCAGCCAGGAGGCCTGGAGGCCTGGAGGCCAAGGAACAAGTCTTGGCTGACAAGGGGCGTCTCACTGGCCGTCGCTCTCTTCAGAGGAAGAGGAAAGCTGAAGGTCCTCTTGGAGGACAGCCCATGGGCCCTGTGACGGAGTCCCTCTGACTTGTCTGAGGTGAGGAGGGCTCTGAACAGCAGACCCAGGCTTCTCAGCAGGGGGCATGGAGGGAGTTGTCACCAGCCTGCAGCTCCACTGGCCTCCATGGAATCTCTTAAATGCCATTCTGATGGGCTGGTATGGAATCCGGGGACTTGGTGGGACCTGGCAGGGCTGCAGGGTCTTGGCAAGAGGGCCCACGTGCGGAGGCTGGAGGTCTGCTGTGTGCGTGCTCTTCTGGGGGGACAGGCAGGGCCTGATTCTGCGTTTCTTTCTGGCCTTCTGGCAGAGCTGGATGGATGTCTGGGCCGCTCTCTTGCCTGGTGCCTTGGTGCTGAGATTGGAGTCCTGGCACCCACTCTGTGCAGCAGGATGTGGCATGCTGGGCGAGTTTCCATCAGGGAACCTGGCTTGTTCCTGAGACATCAGGGTGTGGCCCAGGCCATGGGTGCTGGAGCCAGACTGGGGCTTGCTGCGTGTCTGCTGGACACTGTGGGTGGCATCCTGGACAAAGCGTGTGCATGCTGGCGGAGGGGTGTCAGTGTCAGGAACTGACTGCCCAGGATTTAGCCCAGAAGCTGAGCAGGCGCTCCCCTCAGCTTTTGTGCAAGGAGGCGCTGGGGATGTCACCTCAGGTTTCCTGGCAGGTGACCCAGGGCTGAGACAGGGGTCTTGCACAGGCTTCCTCTTGCTCGTGGGGATGGGCATGGGCCGGGTGGGACGACGCCTGAGATACACCTCCTCTGGTGTGCGAGACTTTCGTGCCGCCCGGGCCCTCTGCGTCTGCTTCCCTTTCTGGACCTTCCAGGGTCTGCAGGGGCCCCGTTCTGGGTGATGATCCGCCATTGGCCACACCTCCTAAGACCTTCAGGTCTTTCCTTCTGGGCTGTGGCCTCCTGAAACTCCTGCTGTGACCGGGTTGGCTGGGGCTCAGATCTCAGACCTGGTGGAGAACCAGGGCACTGACTGCAGAGCTGGAGCACTCTCAGGAAAGAAATGCTGTTCACCCTCACTTCAGCGAGAGCTAAAAAGAAACCAATGCAATGCTTTTCACCCTAACTTCAGCCAGTGCCAAAAGGAATGCAACATTACTCACCCTAACTTCAGCCAGTGCCAAAAAGAAAGCAATGCTATGCTTTTCACCCTACCTTCAGTGAGTGCCAAAAGGAATGCAACATTACTCACCCTAACTTCAGCCAGTGCCAAAAAAAAACCAAGGCTTTTCTTCCTAACTTCAGGGAGTGCCAAAAAGGAATTCAACATTATTCACCCTAACTTCAGAGAGTGCCAAAAGTAAACCAATGTTTTTAATCCTAACTTCAGAGAGTGCCAAAAAGAAACCAATGCTTTTCACCCTAACTTCAGCGAGTGCCAAAAGGAAACCAAGGCTTTTCTTTCTAACTTGAGCGAGTGCCAAAAGGAATGCAAGGTTTTTCAACCTAACTTCAGCGAGTGCCAAAATGAGTGCAATGTTTTTCACCCTAACTTCAGAGAGTGCCAAAAGGAAACCAAACCAATGTTTTTCTTCCTAACTTCAGCGAGTGCCAAAAAGAAAGCAATGCTATGCTTTTCACCCTACCTTCAGTGAGTGCCAAAAGGAATGCAACATTATTCACCCTAACTTCAGCCAGTGCCAAAAAAAAAACCAAGGCTTTTCTTCCTAACTTCAGGGAGTGCCAAAAAGGAATTCAACATTATTCACCCTAACTTCAGAGAGTGCCAAAAAGAAACCAATGCTTTTCACCCTAACTTCAGCGAGTGCCAAAAGGAATGCAAGGTTTTTCACCCTAACTTCAGCGAGTGCCAAAATGAGTGCAAGGTTTTTCACCCTAACTTCAGCGAGTGCCAAAATGAGTGCAAGGTTTTTCACCCTAACTTCAGCGAGTGCCAAAATGAGTGCAAGGTTTTTCACCCTAACTTCAAAGAGTGCCAAAACCAATGCAATGATTTTCTGTTTCTTTTTTTAAAAAATATATTCCATTGACCTTCCACAGAGAGGAAGGAAGAGAGTTAGAAACATCGATGAGAGAGAAACATCAATCAGCTGCCTCCTGCACATCTCCCACTGGGGATGTGCCCGCAACCCAGGCACATGCCCTTGACCGGAATTGAACCTGGGACCTTTCAGTCCGCAGGCCAAAGCTCTATCCACCGAGCCAAACCGGTTTCGGCCAATGCAATGATTTTCATCCTAACTTCAGAAAGTGCCAAAAGAATGCAATGTTTTCATCCTAACATCAGAGAGTGCCAAAATGAATTCTGTTTTTTTTTTTAAAAAAAAATATATTTCATTGATTTTTTACAGAGAGGAAGGGAGAGGGATAGAGAGTTAGAAACATTGATGAGAGAGAAACATCGATCAGCTGCCTCCTGTACACTTCCTACTGGGGATGTGCCCGCAACCAAGGTACATGCCCTTGACTGGAATCGAACCTGGGACCCTTCAGTCCTCAGGCCGAGGCTCTATCCACTGAGCCAAACCGGTTAGGGCTGAATTCTGTTTTTTATCCTAACTCCAGAAAGTGTCAAAATGAATGCAATGTTTTTCAACCTAACTTCATAGAGTGTCAAAAGGAAAACAATGTTTTGGGTTGTTTTTTTTTTTTTTTTGCAGAATTTTATTAGTATGGAATAGAAAGTATATCAAACAGAATTTAATAAAACATTTCATAAAGCAAAGGCACAAAGTCATCAGAAGAGTCCCCGTCCGTCCCGATTTCTACTGCAATAACACGGCTCAGGGACACAGTTTGGCCTCAGGGCCACAGGCACTGCTGACAGACTGCAGACCTCACAGGGGGCCCTGGCCCAGGTTCCCCAAGGCAGTCAGGGGCACCGCTGGTAGAGCTTCATTACATAGCTTGCTATTTCCATTAGACCTGAAGGCCACAATTGCAACTAAGTTTCCAATACAATGGATTGACCCTTACAAAAAGAAATCTACTTCCTTCGCCCATTCTATAAGGACCAAGTACAGTTTCATCTAAAAGTTCCAATTGACATCTCACACGTCCCCCAGTGAAAAGTGCAGTAACTGGGACCCCGTGTCAGCAAGCCTTGTTGGACTTGCCACCATCTGAACACACAGCAGCGGGGGGGCTCTGGTCCACCAGAAACAGCTGCACCCGGTGGTGTCTCCTTCCCAGCTCCATAGTCTCAGCCAGGAGGCCTGGAGGCCTGGAGGCCAAGGAACAAGTCTTGGCTGACAAGGGGCGTCTCACTGGCCGTCGCTCTCTTCAGAGGAAGAGGAAAGCTGAAGGTCCTCTTGGAGGACAGCCCATGGGCCCTGTGACGGAGTCCCTCTGACTTGTCTGAGGTGAGGAGGGCTCTGAACAGCAGACCCAGGCTTCTCAGCAGGGGGCATGGAGGGAGTTGTCACCAGCCTGCAGCTCCACTGGCCTCCATGGAATCTCTTAAATGCCATTCTGATGGGCTGGTATGGAATCCGGGGACTTGGTGGGACCTGGCAGGGCTGCAGGGTCTTGGCAAGAGGGCCCACGTGCGGAGGCTGGAGGTCTGCTGTGTGCGTGCTCTTCTGGGGGGACAGGCAGGGCCTGATTCTGCGTTTCTTTCTGGCCTTCTGGCAGAGCTGGATGGATGTCTGGGCCGCTCTCTTGCCTGGTGCCTTGGTGCTGAGATTGGAGTCCTGGCACCCACTCTGTGCAGCAGGATGTGGCATGCTGGGCGAGTTTCCATCAGGGAACCTGGCTTGTTCCTGAGACATCAGGGTGTGGCCCAGGCCATGGGTGCTGGAGCCAGACTGGGGCTTGCTGCGTGTCTGCTGGACACTGTGGGTGGCATCCTGGACAAAGCGTGTGCATGCTGGCGGAGGGGTGTCAGTGTCAGGAACTGACTGCCCAGGATTTAGCCCAGAAGCTGAGCAGGCGCTCCCCTCAGCTTTTGTGCAAGGAGGCGCTGGGGATGTCACCTCAGGTTTCCTGGCAGGTGACCCAGGGCTGAGACAGGGGTCTTGCACAGGCTTCCTCTTGCTCGTGGGGATGGGCATGGGCCGGGTGGGACGACGCCTGAGATACACCTCCTCTGGTGTGCGAGACTTTCGTGCCGCCCGGGCCCTCTGCGTCTGCTTCCCTTTCTGGACCTTCCAGGGTCTGCAGGGGCCCCGTTCTGGGTGATGATCCGCCATTGGCCACACCTCCTAAGACCTTCAGGTCTTTCCTTCTGGGCTGTGGCCTCCTGAAACTCCTGCTGTGACCGGGTTGGCTGGGGCTCAGATCTCAGACCTGGTGGAGAACCAGGGCACTGACTGCAGAGCTGGAGCACTCTCAGGAAAGAAATGCTGTTCACCCTCACTTCAGCGAGAGCTAAAAAGAAACCAATGCAATGCTTTTCACCCTAACTTCAGCCAGTGCCAAAAGGAATGCAACATTACTCACCCTAACTTCAGCCAGTGCCAAAAAGAAAGCAATGCTATGCTTTTCACCCTACCTTCAGTGAGTGCCAAAAGGAATGCAACATTACTCACCCTAACTTCAGCCAGTGCCAAAAAAAAACCAAGGCTTTTCTTCCTAACTTCAGGGAGTGCCAAAAAGGAATTCAACATTATTCACCCTAACTTCAGAGAGTGCCAAAAGTAAACCAATGTTTTTAATCCTAACTTCAGAGAGTGCCAAAAAGAAACCAATGCTTTTCACCCTAACTTCAGCGAGTGCCAAAAGGAAACCAAGGCTTTTCTTTCTAACTTGAGCGAGTGCCAAAAGGAATGCAAGGTTTTTCAACCTAACTTCAGCGAGTGCCAAAATGAGTGCAATGTTTTTCACCCTAACTTCAGAGAGTGCCAAAAGGAAACCAAACCAATGTTTTTCTTCCTAACTTCAGCGAGTGCCAAAAAGAAAGCAATGCTATGCTTTTCACCCTACCTTCAGTGAGTGCCAAAAGGAATGCAACATTATTCACCCTAACTTCAGCCAGTGCCAAAAAAAAAACCAAGGCTTTTCTTCCTAACTTCAGGGAGTGCCAAAAAGGAATTCAACATTATTCACCCTAACTTCAGAGAGTGCCAAAAAGAAACCAATGCTTTTCACCCTAACTTCAGCGAGTGCCAAAAGGAATGCAAGGTTTTTCACCCTAACTTCAGCGAGTGCCAAAATGAGTGCAAGGTTTTTCACCCTAACTTCAGCGAGTGCCAAAATGAGTGCAAGGTTTTTCACCCTAACTTCAAAGAGTGCCAAAACCAATGCAATGATTTTCTGTTTCTTTTTTTAAAAAATATATTCCATTGACCTTCCACAGAGAGGAAGGAAGAGAGTTAGAGAGTTAGAAACATCGATGAGAGAGAAACATCAATCAGCTGCCTCCTGCACATCTCCCACTGGGGATGTGCCCGCAACCCAGGCACATGCCCTTGACCGGAATTGAACCTGGGACCTTTCAGTCCGCAGGCCAAAGCTCTATCCACCGAGCCAAACCGGTTTCGGCCAATGCAATGATTTTCATCCTAACTTCAGAAAGTGCCAAAAGAATGCAATGTTTTCATCCTAACATCAGAGAGTGCCAAAATGAATTCTGTTTTTTTTTTTAAAAAAAAATATATTTCATTGATTTTTTACAGAGAGGAAGGGAGAGGGATAGAGAGTTAGAAACATTGATGAGAGAGAAACATCGATCAGCTGCCTCCTGTACACTTCCTACTGGGGATGTGCCCGCAACCAAGGTACATGCCCTTGACTGGAATCGAACCTGGGACCCTTCAGTCCTCAGGCCGAGGCTCTATCCACTGAGCCAAACCGGTTAGGGCTGAATTCTGTTTTTTATCCTAACTCCAGAAAGTGTCAAAATGAATGCAATGTTTTTCAACCTAACTTCATAGAGTGTCAAAAGGAAAACAATGTTTTGGGTTGTTTTTTTTTTGCAGAATTTTATTAGTATGGAATAGAAAGTATATCAAACAGAATTTAATAAAACATTTCATAAAGCAAAGGCACAAAGTCATCAGAAGAGTCCCCGTCCGTCCCGATTTCTACTGCAATAACACGGCTCAGGGACACAGTTTGGCCTCAGGGCCACAGGCACTGCTGACAAACTGCAGACCTCACAGGGGGCCCTGGCCCAGGTTCCCCAAGGCAGTCAGGGGCACCGCTGGTAGAGCTTCATTACATAGCTTGCTATTTCCATTAGACCTGAAGGCCACAATTGCAACTAAGTTTCCAATACAATGGATTGACCCTTACAAAAAGAAATCTACTTCCTTCGCCCATTCTATAAGGACCAAGTACAGTTTCATCTAAAAGTTCCAATTGACATCTCACACGTCCCCCAGTGAAAAGTGCAGTAACTGGGACCCCGTGTCAGCAAGCCTTGTTGGACTTGCCACCATCTGAACACACAGCAGCGGGGGGGCTCTGGTCCACCAGAAACAGCTGCACCCGGTGGTGTCTCCTTCCCAGCTCCATAGTCTCAGCCAGGAGGCCTGGAGGCCTGGAGGCCAAGGAACAAGTCTTGGCTGACAAGGGGCGTCTCACTGGCCGTCGCTCTCTTCAGAGGAAGAGGAAAGCTGAAGGTCCTCTTGGAGGACAGCCCATGGGCCCTGTGACGGAGTCCCTCTGACTTGTCTGAGGTGAGGAGGGCTCTGAACAGCAGACCCAGGCTTCTCAGCAGGGGGCATGGAGGGAGTTGTCACCAGCCTGCAGCTCCACTGGCCTCCATGGAATCTCTTAAATGCCATTCTGATGGGCTGGTATGGAATCCGGGGACTTGGTGGGACCTGGCAGGGCTGCAGGGTCTTGGCAAGAGGGCCCACGTGCGGAGGCTGGAGGTCTGCTGTGTGCGTGCTCTTCTGGGGGGACAGGCAGGGCCTGATTCTGCGTTTCTTTCTGGCCTTCTGGCAGAGCTGGATGGATGTCTGGGCCGCTCTCTTGCCTGGTGCCTTGGTGCTGAGATTGGAGTCCTGGCACCCACTCTGTGCAGCAGGATGTGGCATGCTGGGCGAGTTTCCATCAGGGAACCTGGCTTGTTCCTGAGACATCAGGGTGTGGCCCAGGCCATGGGTGCTGGAGCCAGACTGGGGCTTGCTGCGTGTCTGCTGGACACTGTGGGTGGCATCCTGGACAAAGCGTGTGCATGCTGGCGGAGGGGTGTCAGTGTCAGGAACTGACTGCCCAGGATTTAGCCCAGAAGCTGAGCAGGCGCTCCCCTCAGCTTTTGTGCAAGGAGGCGCTGGGGATGTCACCTCAGGTTTCCTGGCAGGTGACCCAGGGCTGAGACAGGGGTCTTGCACAGGCTTCCTCTTGCTCGTGGGGATGGGCATGGGCCGGGTGGGACGACGCCTGAGATACACCTCCTCTGGTGTGCGAGACTTTCGTGCCGCCCGGGCCCTCTGCGTCTGCTTCCCTTTCTGGACCTTCCAGGGTCTGCAGGGGCCCCGTTCTGGGTGATGATCCGCCATTGGCCACACCTCCTAAGACCTTCAGGTCTTTCCTTCTGGGCTGTGGCCTCCTGAAACTCCTGCTGTGACCGGGTTGGCTGGGGCTCAGATCTCAGACCTGGTGGAGAACCAGGGCACTGACTGCAGAGCTGGAGCACTCTCAGGAAAGAAATGCTGTTCACCCTCACTTCAGCGAGAGCTAAAAAGAAACCAATGCAATGCTTTTCACCCTAACTTCAGCCAGTGCCAAAAGGAATGCAACATTACTCACCCTAACTTCAGCCAGTGCCAAAAAGAAAGCAATGCTATGCTTTTCACCCTACCTTCAGTGAGTGCCAAAAGGAATGCAACATTACTCACCCTAACTTCAGCCAGTGCCAAAAAAAAACCAAGGCTTTTCTTCCTAACTTCAGGGAGTGCCAAAAAGGAATTCAACATTATTCACCCTAACTTCAGAGAGTGCCAAAAGTAAACCAATGTTTTTAATCCTAACTTCAGAGAGTGCCAAAAAGAAACCAATGCTTTTCACCCTAACTTCAGCGAGTGCCAAAAGGAAACCAAGGCTTTTCTTTCTAACTTGAGCGAGTGCCAAAAGGAATGCAAGGTTTTTCAACCTAACTTCAGCGAGTGCCAAAATGAGTGCAATGTTTTTCACCCTAACTTCAGAGAGTGCCAAAAGGAAACCAAACCAATGTTTTTCTTCCTAACTTCAGCGAGTGCCAAAAAGAAAGCAATGCTATGCTTTTCACCCTACCTTCAGTGAGTGCCAAAAGGAATGCAACATTATTCACCCTAACTTCAGCCAGTGCCAAAAAAAAAACCAAGGCTTTTCTTCCTAACTTCAGGGAGTGCCAAAAAGGAATTCAACATTATTCACCCTAACTTCAGAGAGTGCCAAAAAGAAACCAATGCTTTTCACCCTAACTTCAGCGAGTGCCAAAAGGAATGCAAGGTTTTTCACCCTAACTTCAGCGAGTGCCAAAATGAGTGCAAGGTTTTTCACCCTAACTTCAAAGAGTGCCAAAACCAATGCAATGATTTTCTGTTTCTTTTTTAAAAAAATATATTCCATTGACCTTCCACAGAGAGGAAGGAAGAGAGTTAGAGAGTTAGAAACATCGATGAGAGAGAAACATCAATCAGCTGCCTCCTGCACATCTCCCACTGGGGATGTGCCCGCAACCCAGGCACATGCCCTTGACCGGAATTGAACCTGGGACCTTTCAGTCCGCAGGCCAAAGCTCTATCCACCGAGCCAAACCGGTTTCGGCCAATGCAATGATTTTCATCCTAACTTCAGAAAGTGCCAAAAGAATGCAATGTTTTCATCCTAACATCAGAGAGTGCCAAAATGAATTCTGTTTTTTTTTTTAAAAAAAAATATATTTCATTGATTTTTTACAGAGAGGAAGGGAGAGGGATAGAGAGTTAGAAACATTGATGAGAGAGAAACATCGATCAGCTGCCTCCTGTACACTTCCTACTGGGGATGTGCCCGCAACCAAGGTACATGCCCTTGACTGGAATCGAACCTGGGACCCTTCAGTCCTCAGGCCGAGGCTCTATCCACTGAGCCAAACCGGTTAGGGCTGAATTCTGTTTTTTATCCTAACTCCAGAAAGTGTCAAAATGAATGCAATGTTTTTCAACCTAACTTCATAGAGTGTCAAAAGGAAAACAATGTTTTGGGTTGTTTTCTTTTTTTGAGGAATTTTATTAGTATGGAATAGAAAGTATATCAAACAGAATTTAATAAAACATTTCATAAAGCAAAGGCACAAAGTCATCAGAAGAGTCCCCGTCCGTCCCGATTTCTACTGCAATAACACGGCTCAGGGACACAGTTTGGCCTCAGGGCCACAGGCACTGCTGACAAACTGCAGACCTCACAGGGGGCCCTGGCCCAGGTTCCCCAAGGCAGTCAGGGGCACCGCTGGTAGAGCTTCATTACATAGCTTGCTATTTCCATTAGACCTGAAGGCCACAATTGCAACTAAGTTTCCAATACAATGGATTGACCCTTACAAAAAGAAATCTACTTCCTTCGCCCATTCTATAAGGACCAAGTACAGTTTCATCTAAAAGTTCCAATTGACATCTCACACGTCCCCCAGTGAAAAGTGCAGTAACTGGGACCCCGTGTCAGCAAGCCTTGTTGGACTTGCCACCATCTGAACACACAGCAGCGGGGGGGCTCTGGTCCACCAGAAACAGCTGCACCCGGTGGTGTCCCCTTCCCAGCTCCATAGTCTCAGCCAGGAGGCCTGGAGGCCTGGAGGCCAAGGAGCAAGTCTTGGCTGACAAGGGGCGTCTCACTGGCCGTCGCTCTCTTCAGAGGAAGAGGAAAGCTGAAGGTCCTCTTGGAGGACAGCCCATGGGCCCTGTGACGGAGTCCCTCTGACTTGTCTGAGGTGAGGAGGGCTCTGAACAGCAGACCCAGGCTTCTCAGCAGGGGGCATGGAGGGAGTTGTCACCAGCCTGCAGCTCCACTGGCCTCCATGGAATCTCTTAAATGCCATTCTGATGGGCTGGTATGGAATCCGGGGACTTGGTGGGACCTGGCAGGGCTGCAGGGTCTTGGCAAGAGGGCCCACGTGCGGAGGCTGGAGGTCTGCTGTGTGCGTGCTCTTCTGGGGGGACAGGCAGGGCCTGATTCTGCGTTTCTTTCTGGCCTTCTGGCAGAGCTGGATGGATGTCTGGGCCGCTCTCTTGCCTGGTGCCTTGGTGCTGAGATTGGAGTCCTGGCACCCACTCTGTGCAGCAGGATGTGGCATGCTGGGCGAGTTTCCATCAGGGAACCTGGCTTGTTCCTGAGACATCAGGGTGTGGCCCAGGCCATGGGTGCTGGAGCCAGACTGGGGCTTGCTGCGTGTCTGCTGGACACTGTGGGTGGCATCCTGGACAAAGCGTGTGCATGCTGGCGGAGGGGTGTCAGTGACAGGAACTGACTGCCCAGGATTTAGCCCAGAAGCTGAGCAGGCGCTCCCCTCAGCTTTTGTGCAAGGAGGCGCTGGGGATGTCACCTCAGGTTTCCTGGCAGGTGACCCAGGGCTGAGACAGGGGTCTTGCACAGGCTTCCTCTTGCTCGTGGGGATGGGCATGGGCCGGGTGGGACGACGCCTGAGATACACCTCCTCTGGTGTGCGAGACTTTCGTGCCGCCCGGGCCCTCTGCGTCTGCTTCCCTTTCTGGACCTTCCAGGGTCTGCAGGGGCCCCGTTCTGGGTGATGATCCGCCATTGGCCACACCTCCTAAGACCTTCAGGTCTTTCCTTCTGGGCTGTGGCCTCCTGAAACTCCTGCTGTGACCGGGTTGGCTGGGGCTCAGATCTCAGACCTGATGGAGAACCAGGGCACTGACTGCAGAGCTGGAGCACTCTCAGGAAAGAAATGCTGTTCACCCTCACTTCAGCGAGAGCTAAAAAGAAACCAATGCAATGCTTTTCACCCTAACTTCAGCCAGTGCCAAAAGGAATGCAACATTACTCACCCTAACTTCAGCCAGTGCCAAAAAGAAAGCAATGCTATGCTTTTCACCCTACCTTCAGTGAGTGCCAAAAGGAATGCAACATTACTCACCCTAACTTCAGCCAGTGCCAAAAAAAAACCAAGGCTTTTCTTCCTAACTTCAGGGAGTGCCAAAAAGGAATTCAACATTATTCACCCTAACTTCAGAGAGTGCCAAAAGTAAACCAATGTTTTTAATCCTAACTTCAGAGAGTGCCAAAAAGAAACCAATGCTTTTCACCCTAACTTCAGCGAGTGCCAAAAGGAAACCAAGGCTTTTCTTTCTAACTTGAGCGAGTGCCAAAAGGAATGCAAGGTTTTTCAACCTAACTTCAGCGAGTGCCAAAATGAGTGCAATGTTTTTCACCCTAACTTCAGAGAGTGCCAAAAGGAAACCAAACCAATGTTTTTCTTCCTAACTTCAGCGAGTGCCAAAAAGAAAGCAATGCTATGCTTTTCACCCTACCTTCAGTGAGTGCCAAAAGGAATGCAACATTATTCACCCTAACTTCAGCCAGTGCCAAAAAAAAAACCAAGGCTTTTCTTCCTAACTTCAGGGAGTGCCAAAAAGGAATTCAACATTATTCACCCTAACTTCAGAGAGTGCCAAAAAGAAACCAATGCTTTTCACCCTAACTTCAGCGAGTGCCAAAAGGAATGCAAGGTTTTTCACCCTAACTTCAGCGAGTGCCAAAATGAGTGCAAGGTTTTTCACCCTAACTTCAGCGAGTGCCAAAATGAGTGCAAGGTTTTTCACCCTAACTTCAAAGAGTGCCAAAACCAATGCAATGATTTTCTGTTTCTTTTTTTAAAAAATATATTCCATTGACCTTCCACAGAGAGGAAGGAAGAGAGTTAGAGAGTTAGAAACATCGATGAGAGAGAAACATCAATCAGCTGCCTCCTGCACATCTCCCACTGGGGATGTGCCCGCAACCCAGGCACATGCCCTTGACCGGAATTGAACCTGGGACCTTTCAGTCCGCAGGCCAAAGCTCTATCCACCGAGCCAAACCGGTTTCGGCCAATGCAATGATTTTCATCCTAACTTCAGAAAGTGCCAAAAGAATGCAATGTTTTCATCCTAACATCAGAGAGTGCCAAAATGAATTCTGTTTTTTTTTTTTAAAAAAAAATATATTTCATTGATTTTTTACAGAGAGGAAGGGAGAGGGATAGAGAGTTAGAAACATTGATGAGAGAGAAACATCGATCAGCTGCCTCCTGTACACTTCCTACTGGGGATGTGCCCGCAACCAAGGTACATGCCCTTGACTGGAATCGAACCTGGGACCCTTCAGTCCTCAGGCCGAGGCTCTATCCACTGAGCCAAACCGGTTAGGGCTGAATTCTGTTTTTTATCCTAACTCCAGAAAGTGTCAAAATGAATGCAATGTTTTTCAACCTAACTTCATAGAGTGTCAAAAGGAAAACAATGTTTTGGGTTGTTTTTTTTTTTTTTGCAGAATTTTATTAGTATGGAATAGAAAGTATATCAAACAGAATTTAATAAAACATTTCATAAAGCAAAGGCACAAAGTCATCAGAAGAGTCCCCGTCCGTCCCGATTTCTACTGCAATAACACGGCTCAGGGACACAGTTTGGCCTCAGGGCCACAGGCACTGCTGACAAACTGCAGACCTCACAGGGGGCCCTGGCCCAGGTTCCCCAAGGCAGTCAGGGGCACCGCTGGTAGAGCTTCATTACATAGCTTGCTATTTCCATTAGACCTGAAGGCCACAATTGCAACTAAGTTTCCAATACAATGGATTGACCCTTACAAAAAGAAATCTACTTCCTTCGCCCATTCTATAAGGACCAAGTACAGTTTCATCTAAAAGTTCCAATTGACATCTCACACGTCCCCCAGTGAAAAGTGCAGTAACTGGGACCCCGTGTCAGCAAGCCTTGTTGGACTTGCCACCATCTGAACACACAGCAGCGGGGGGGCTCTGGTCCACCAGAAACAGCTGCACCCGGTGGTGTCTCCTTCCCAGCTCCATAGTCTCAGCCAGGAGGCCTGGAGGCCTGGAGGCCAAGGAACAAGTCTTGGCTGACAAGGGGCGTCTCACTGGCCGTCGCTCTCTTCAGAGGAAGAGGAAAGCTGAAGGTCCTCTTGGAGGACAGCCCATGGGCCCTGTGACGGAGTCCCTCTGACTTGTCTGAGGTGAGGAGGGCTCTGAACAGCAGACCCAGGCTTCTCAGCAGGGGGCATGGAGGGAGTTGTCACCAGCCTGCAGCTCCACTGGCCTCCATGGAATCTCTTAAATGCCATTCTGATGGGCTGGTATGGAATCCGGGGACTTGGTGGGACCTGGCAGGGCTGCAGGGTCTTGGCAAGAGGGCCCACGTGCGGAGGCTGGAGGTCTGCTGTGTGCGTGCTCTTCTGGGGGGACAGGCAGGGCCTGATTCTGCGTTTCTTTCTGGCCTTCTGGCAGAGCTGGATGGATGTCTGGGCCGCTCTCTTGCCTGGTGCCTTGGTGCTGAGATTGGAGTCCTGGCACCCACTCTGTGCAGCAGGATGTGGCATGCTGGGCGAGTTTCCATCAGGGAACCTGGCTTGTTCCTGAGACATCAGGGTGTGGCCCAGGCCATGGGTGCTGGAGCCAGACTGGGGCTTGCTGCGTGTCTGCTGGACACTGTGGGTGGCATCCTGGACAAAGCGTGTGCATGCTGGCGGAGGGGTGTCAGTGACAGGAACTGACTGCCCAGGATTTAGCCCAGAAGCTGAGCAGGCGCTCCCCTCAGCTTTTGTGCAAGGAGGCGCTGGGGATGTCACCTCAGGTTTCCTGGCAGGTGACCCAGGGCTGAGACAGGGGTCTTGCACAGGCTTCCTCTTGCTCGTGGGGATGGGCATGGGCCGGGTGGGACGACGCCTGAGATACACCTCCTCTGGTGTGCGAGACTTTCGTGCCGCCCGGGCCCTCTGCGTCTGCTTCCCTTTCTGGACCTTCCAGGGTCTGCAGGGGCCCCGTTCTGGGTGATGATCCGCCATTGGCCACACCTCCTAAGACCTTCAGGTCTTTCCTTCTGGGCTGTGGCCTCCTGAAACTCCTGCTGTGACCGGGTTGGCTGGGGCTCAGATCTCAGACCTGGTGGAGAACCAGGGCACTGACTGCAGAGCTGGAGCACTCTCAGGAAAGAAATGCTGTTCACCCTCACTTCAGCGAGAGCTAAAAAGAAACCAATGCAATGCTTTTCACCCTAACTTCAGCCAGTGCCAAAAGGAATGCAACATTACTCACCCTAACTTCAGCCAGTGCCAAAAAAAAACCAAGGCTTTTCTTCCTAACTTCAGGGAGTGCCAAAAAGGAATTCAACATTATTCACCCTAACTTCAGAGAGTGCCAAAAGTAAACCAATGTTTTTAATCCTAACTTCAGAGAGTGCCAAAAAGAAACCAATGCTTTTCACCCTAACTTCAGCGAGTGCCAAAAGGAAACCAAGGCTTTTCTTTCTAACTTGAGCGAGTGCCAAAAGGAATGCAAGGTTTTTCAACCTAACTTCAGCGAGTGCCAAAATGAGTGCAATGTTTTTCACCCTAACTTCAGAGAGTGCCAAAAGGAAACCAAACCAATGTTTTTCTTCCTAACTTCAGCGAGTGCCAAAAAGAAAGCAATGCTATGCTTTTCACCCTACCTTCAGTGAGTGCCAAAAGGAATGCAACATTATTCACCCTAACTTCAGCCAGTGCCAAAAAAAAACCAAGGCTTTTCTTCCTAACTTCAGGGAGTGCCAAAAAGGAATTCAACATTATTCACCCTAACTTCAGAGAGTGCCAAAAAGAAACCAATGCTTTTCACCCTAACTTCAGCGAGTGCCAAAAGGAATGCAAGGTTTTTCACCCTAACTTCAGCGAGTGCCAAAATGAGTGCAAGGTTTTTCACCCTAACTTCAGCGAGTGCCAAAATGAGTGCAAGGTTTTTCACCCTAACTTCAAAGAGTGCCAAAACCAATGCAATGATTTTCTGTTTCTTTTTTTAAAAAATATATTCCATTGACCTTCCACAGAGAGGAAGGAAGAGAGTTAGAGAGTTAGAAACATCGATGAGAGAGAAACATCAATCAGCTGCCTCCTGCACATCTCCCACTGGGGATGTGCCCGCAACCCAGGCACATGCCCTTGACCGGAATTGAACCTGGGACCTTTCAGTCCGCAGGCCAAAGCTCTATCCACCGAGCCAAACCGGTTTCGGCCAATGCAATGATTTTCATCCTAACTTCAGAAAGTGCCAAAAGAATGCAATGTTTTCATCCTAACATCAGAGAGTGCCAAAATGAATTCTGTTTTTTTTTTTAAAAAAAAATATATTTCATTGATTTTTTACAGAGAGGAAGGGAGAGGGATAGAGAGTTAGAAACATTGATGAGAGAGAAACATCGATCAGCTGCCTCCTGTACACTTCCTACTGGGGATGTGCCCGCAACCAAGGTACATGCCCTTGACTGGAATCGAACCTGGGACCCTTCAGTCCTCAGGCCGAGGCTCTATCCACTGAGCCAAACCGGTTAGGGCTGAATTCTGTTTTTTATCCTAACTCCAGAAAGTGTCAAAATGAATGCAATGTTTTTCAACCTAACTTCATAGAGTGTCAAAAGGAAAACAATGTTTTGGGTTGTTTTTTTTTTTTTTGCAGAATTTTATTAGTATGGAATAGAAAGTATATCAAACAGAATTTAATAAAACATTTCATAAAGCAAAGGCACAAAGTCATCAGAAGAGTCCCCGTCCGTCCCGATTTCTACTGCAATAACACGGCTCAGGGACACAGTTTGGCCTCAGGGCCACAGGCACTGCTGACAAACTGCAGACCTCACAGGGGGCCCTGGCC
Source organism: Myotis yumanensis (assembly GCF_028538775.1). Taxonomy (NCBI): domain Eukaryota; kingdom Metazoa; phylum Chordata; class Mammalia; order Chiroptera; family Vespertilionidae; genus Myotis; species Myotis yumanensis. Next base: position 107,213,861 of record NW_027223755.1, on the reverse strand, counting down.
CAGGTTCCCCAAGGCAGTCAGGGGCACCGCTGGTAGAGCTTCATTACATAGCTTGCTATTTCCATTAGACCTGAAGGCCACAATTGCAACTAAGTTTCCAATACAATGGATTGACCCTTACAAAAAGAAATCTACTTCCTTCGCCCATTCTATAAGGACCAAGTACAGTTTCATCTAAAAGTTCCATTTGACATCTCACACGTCCCCCAGTGAAAAGTGCAGTAACTGGGACCCCGTGTCAGCAAGCCTTGTTGGACTTGCCACCATCTGAACACACAGCAGCGGGGGGCTCTGGTCCACCAGAAACAGCTGTACCCGGTGGTGTCCCCTTCCCAGCTCCATAGTCTCAGCCAGGAGGCCTGGAGGCCAAGGAACAAGTCTTGGCTGACAAGGGGTGTCTCACTGGCCGCTCTCTTCAGAGGAAGAGGAAAGCTGAAGGTCCTCTTGGAGGACAGCCCATGGGCCCTGTGACGGAGTCCCTCTGACTTGTCTGAGGTGAGGAGGGCTCTGAACAGCAGACCCAGGCTTCTCAGCAGTGGGGATGGAGGGAGCTGTCACCAGCCTGCAGCTCCACTGGCCTCCATGGAATCTCTTAAATGCCATTCTGATGGGCTGGTATGGAATCCAGGGACTTGGTGGGACCTGGCAGGGCTGCAGGGTCTTGGCAAGAGGGCCCATGTGTGGAGGCTGGAGGTCTGCTGTGTGCGTGCTCTTCTGGGGGGACAGGCAGGGCCTGATTCTGCGTTTCTTTCTGGCCTTCTGGCAGAGCTGGATGGATGTCTGGGCCGCTCTCTTGCCTGGTGCCTTGGTGCTGAGATTGGAGTCCTGGCACCCACTCTGTGCAGCAGGATGTGGCATGCTGGGCGAGTTTCCATCAGGGAACCTGGCTTGTTCCAGAGACAACAGGGTGTGGCCCAGGCCATGGGTGCTGGAGCCAGAATGGGGCTTGCTGTGCGTCTGCTGGACACTGTGGGTGGCATCCTGGACAAAGCGTGTGCATGGTGGCGGAGGGGTGTCAGTGACAGGAACTGACTGCCCAGGATTTAGCCCAGATGGTGAGCAGGCGCTCCCCTCAGCTTTTTTGCAAGGAGGCGCTGGGGATGTCACCTCAGGTTTCCTGGCAGGTGACCCAGGGCTGAGACAGGGGTCTTGCACACGCTTCCTCTTGCTCATGGGAATGGGCATCGGCCAGGTGGGACAACGCCTGAGATACACCTCCTGTGGTGTGCGAGACTTTCGTGCCGCCCGGGCCCTCTGCGTCTGCTTCCCTTTCTGGACCTTCCAGGGTCTGCAGGGGCCCCGTTCTGGGTGATGATCCGCCATTGGCTACACCTCCTAAGACCTTCAGGTCTTTCCTCCTGGGCTGTGGCCTCGTGAAACTCCTGCTGTGACCGGGTTGGCTGGGGCTCAGATCTCAGACCTGGTGGAGAACCAGGGCACTGACTGCAGAGCTGGAGCACTCTCAGGAAAGAAATGCTGTTCACCCTCACTTCAGCGAGAGCTAAAAAGAAACCAATGCAATGCTTTTCACCCTAACTTCAGCGAGTGCCAAAAGGAAAGAAACGCAATGCTTTTCACCCTAACTTTAGCGAGTGCCAAAAAGAAACCAATGCTTTTCATCCTAACTTCAGCGAGTGCCAAAAGAAATGCAACATTTTTCACCCTAACTTCAGCGAGTGCCAAAAGGAAACCAATGCTTTTCACCCTAACTTCAGAGAGTGCCAAAATGAGTGCAATGTTTTTCATCCTAACTTAGGAGAGTGCCAAAACCAATGCAATGTGTTTTATCCTAACTTCAGATTGCCAAATGTATGCAATGCTTTTCATCCTAACTTAAGAGATTGCCGAAAAGCAAGCAATGTTTTTCATCCTAAGATCAAAGATTGCCAAAATGAATTCTGTTTTTTTATCCTAACTCCAGAAAGTGCCAAAATGAATGCAATGTTTTTCACCCTAACTTCATAGAGTGTCAAAAGGAAAACAATGCTTTTCACCCTAACTTCAGCGAGTGCCAAAAGGAATGCAATGTTTTTCATCCTAACTTCAGAGAGTGCCAAATGTATGCAATGTTTTTCAACCTAACATCAGAGAGTGGCAAAATGAATTCTATTTTTATCCTAACTCCAGAAAGTGCCAAAATGAATGCAAAGTTTTTCAACCTAACTTCAGAGTGTGCCAAAATGAATCCAATGTTTTTCATCTTAACATCAGAGAGAGCCAAAATGAATGCAATGTTTTTATCCTAACTTCAGAGAGTGCTAAAATGAATGCAATGCTTTTCATCCTTACTCCTGAAAGTGTACCATAATGAATGATATGTTTTTCATCCTAACTCCAGAAACTGTTCCATAATGAATGCTATGTTTTTCATTCTAACTTCAGAAGGTGTGCCATAATGAACGCAATGTTGTTCATCCTAACTCCAGAAACGGTGCCATAATGTATGCTATCTTTTTCATTCTAACTCCAGAAGGTGCCATATTGAATGCTATGGTTTTTATCCTAACTCCTGGAAGCTTGCCATAATGAATGCTATGTTTTTCATCCTAACTCCAGAAAATGCCAAAATGAATGCAATGTTTTTCACCCTAAGGTCAGAGAGTGCCGAAATGAAAGCAATGTTTTTCATCCTAACTTCAGAAAGTGCCAAAATGAATGCATTGTTTTTCATCCTAACTTAAGAGATTGCCACAGGTCCAGCAGTACATCAGAAAGATCATACACCATGACCAAGTAGGATTTATCCCAGGGATGCAAGGATGGTACAATATCTGAAAATTTAATAAACATAATACATCACATAAACAAATTGAAAGAAAAAACCACATGGTCATATCAATTGATGCAGAAAAAGCATTTGACAAAATCCAACACCCATTTTTGATAAAAACTCTCAGCATGGTGGGAGTAGAAAGATCATACCTCAACATAATAAAAGCCATATATGACAAGCCCACAGCCAACATCATACTCAATGGACAAAAACTAACACCATTTCCCCTAACAACAGGAACAAGACAGGGATGCCCACTCTCACCACTTCTGTTCAACACAGTACTGGAAGTACTAGCCATTGCAATTAGACAAGAAGAAGAAATAAAAGGCATCCAAATTGGAAAAGAAGAAGTAAAACTGTCCTTATTCACAGATGACATGATATTATACATACAAAACCCTAAAGACTCCATTAAAAAACTACTAGACTTAATACATGAATTTGGCAATGTAGCAGGATACAAAATTAACCCCAAGAAATCTATGGCATTTCTATACACCAATAGTGAACTTTCAGAAAGAGAGACTAAAAAAAATCCCATTTACCATTACACCAAAAAAATTAAGCTACCTAGGAATAAACTTAACTAAAGAGGTAAAAGACCTCTACTCAGAAAACTACAGGACGTTGAAAAAAGAGATAGAGGAAGACATAAACAGATGGAAGAACATACCATGTTCATGGATTGGTAGAATCAACATCATTAAAATGTCCATACTACCCAAAGCAATCTATAAATTCAACGCACTTCCCATTAAAATACCAATGGCATATTTCACAGATCTAGAACGAACTCTCCAAAAATTCATCTGGAATAAAAAAAAGACCCCAAATAGCTGCAGCGATCCTGAGAAAGAACAAAGTAGGTGGGATCTCAATACTAGATATCAAGCTGTATTACAAAGCCACTGTTCTCAAAACTGCCTGGTACTGGCACAAGAACAGACATATAGATCAATGGAATAGAATAGAGAGCCCAGAAATCGGCCCGAACCAATATGCTCAATTAATATTTGACAAAGGAAGCAAGAACATACAATGGAGTCAAGATAGTCTCTTCAATAAATGGTGTTGGGAAAATTGGACAAATACATGCAAGAAAATGAAACTAGACCATCAACTTACACCATACACAAAAATAACTCAAAATGGATAAAGGACTTAAATGTACGACGGGAAACCATAAAAATTCTAGAAGAATCCAAAGGCAACAAAATCTCAGACATATGCCAAAGCAATTTCTTCACTGATACAGCTCCTAGGGCACTTGAAACTAAAGAGAAAATGAACAAATGGGACTACATCAAAATAAAAAGCTTCTGCACAGCAAAAGAAACCATCAACAAAACAACAAGAAAACCCACTGAGTGGGAAAACATATTTGCCAACATCATATCTGATAAGGGCCTAATCTCCCAAATTTATAGGGAACTCATACAACTTAACAAAAAGAAGATAAACAATCCAATCAAAAAATGGGCAAAGGATCTAAATAGACACCTTTCAAAAGAGGACATTCAGAAAGCCAAGAGACATATGAAAACATGCTCAAAGTCACTAATCATCCGAGAGGTGCAAATCAAAACAACAATGAGGTACCATCTCACACCTGTCAGAATGGCTATCATCAACAAATCAACAAACGACAAGTGCTGGAGAGGATGTGGAGAAAAAGGAACACTTGTGCACTGCTGGAGGGAATGCAGACTGGTGCAGCCACTATGGAAGACAGTATGGAGTTTCCTCAAAAAACTAAAAATGGAACTCCCATTTGACCCTGTGATCCCACTTCTAGGAATATATCCCAAGAAACCAGAAACACCAATCAGAAAGGATATGTGCACCCGTATGTTCATAGCAGCACAATTCACCATAGCTAAGATCTGGAAACAGCCTAAGTGCCCATCAGCAGATGAATGGATTAGAAAACTGTGGTACATCTACACTATGGAATACTATGCTGCTGTAAAAAAGAAGGAACTCTTACCATTTGCAACGGCATGGATGGAACTGGAGAGCATTATGCTAAGTGAAATAAGCCAGTCAATGAAGGAAAAATACCACATGATCTCACTCATTCATGGATAATAAAGACCATTAGAAACTTTTGAACAATAATAGATACAGAGGCAGAGCTGCCTCAAACTGATTGTCAAACTGCAGCGGGAAGGCCAGGGAGGGTTGGGGGGCAGGACATAAGACACTGCGGGGTAAGGGGGCCAGGGGATTGTCAAGGGCGGGGAAGAAAAAAAAGGACACATATGTAATACCCTTTGTAATACTTTAAGCAATAAAAAAAAAAGAAAGAAGAAGAAGAAAAAAAGAAATTCGGGAACCTGACAATCCCCTCTGACATAATAGGATTCCCTTTTCCACCTCACCTCCTGGCTGATCCCAGTGGTGTGAAGATCTCTGGGAGTGTCTGAGGTAGGTCCTGGCATAGGGGCTGGACCTCAGGGCTTAAGAGTCACTGGTTCCTGGGAAATGCCCACAGAGCCAGCCTTCCCTCACCCCCACTGCCTACCAGTGCTTCCTCACACACGCTGCTCCAGGTCACAGACACACTGCCTCTCATCTTCCTTACCCCAGACCCGCATCAGCCCGTGGGCAGCAGCTGCTTAGCGCTGAAAGGGAGGAAAGATGAGACAGAGGCTCCATCAGGGCTGTGGCTGTAAAGTATCTGGGGATGGAGAAGTTTCATGAATCTTGAAGGACCATCCCCCACTCCATTCATCATCTCCAAACAAAAGTTCTGACCCAGAGGCTCACTTTCTCCGTAGGGTCAGCTGGAAGAAACCAGGATTGAAATCCCAGCATCCTTAGCTCAAGGCACCTGTCACCAGAGAATCCCAGACTCCTTCTCTCCTAGACCCCAGGGGTCCCACCCACACAACTCACCTATCTCTCCCCACCAGTGTCAGCTCTCTGAGCCAACCACGGCCTCTGAGATAGACGCCAAGGTTCCCTTCCCTAAGTGGTAAAGAGAGGGATGAGCATCCTGCTTGACATGTGTGGCTGCTTCCAGGCTGGCCAACCTCCCCCACCAGAATACAGCTGAGCTCCGGGGATGAAGCAAAGGGGAGTCCCTGAAGTTCAAAACAGACGTCACCAAGTCCATGCACCCAAACTCATGCTCTCCACCCCCAGGAAAGGCCTCACTTGGCACCAGGACCTCTCAGTGTCCTCAGTAATAAAACAATAAAAACAACGGCAACAACAAACTTCATATCATGAAGGAGTGAAGGAGTGAAGCAGTGAATCTAGTTTCTAAGCCAATGGCTTGCTAAAAATAGCAAATTAGAAGAAGGAAAGAATGTTGTTAGAATTATGCAAACTAAAGGGACAAGCAAGGAGGAAAAGAGGAAAGAAAAAAAAATACTTCAAAAGAGATCTGCTCTTCCCTGCTCCTGGCCTCTTCCCTTCCTGAATTATCAAATCTTCAAGCCTTGAGGGGCAGACAGAGCAAAATAGACATCTGCAGGTGGCGAGGGGAGATGCAGGGCTGAGGGGTGTGTCAGAGCTCCGCAGGGTGAGGAGGGCTTCATGGAAGGGAGGAAGATGGCAGGGAGGTAGGAAACTGGTGACACCAGGTATTGATCAAATTATTTCTTGTATTAGGATAATGAGAGTTAGGTTTCTTGGTGTCAGCGAGGCACAAATAGGGGAAGGGAGAAGACTCCGGTGACTTTAATGGTGCTGAGATGGAATTGGAGGTATATCAAAATGGATGTATGATTTTCAATAAGTGTATAGCTAGATATAGAAATATGTATGTGCACACATGTGTGTATATGTCCATATAGTTCCCTCAGAGGAACTATAAGAAGAAGTTTAAGATAATGTGGAGAAAAGGCTGAGGTACTGTTCTAGAATAATGGAGACTAAAGAGACCTAACAGCTGAGTGAAATGTGTGGCTCTGAAATGGATCCATTTGCTGAAAAGGACATTTTGTGTTAACCAGCAAAACTTGAACAGTGCTTGAGGTTTCCATGGCAATTCCCTGATTTTGATGGCTGTGCTGTAGTTCTATAGGAGAACGGTCTTAATAGAGAGGAAGTACGGCGTAGGAGGGATCATTTGGGAATGGAGGCCCAGAGACAGTGCCATAGTTACCATGGTGCAAGCTGAGAGCCAGACTTGGGAAGCTTGAGACCCACTCTTCCATACATAGTTATTGCTGCTCATTGGGTCTTCAGGACCCCCTTTCAGAGCGACCCCTCAATGAAGGGCGACCCCTCAATGAAGGGCAACCCCTCAATGAAGAGGTAAGGGTCTTAGTCACCTCAAAAAGATGAAGGTGGAGGACTAGGGACTGGGGCAGGTATTATGAGAAAGACCAGGAGGTGCATGGGAAAGGCTAGCCTCACATGAATGGGTTACAAGGCTTTGAAAATTGCAGCCTAGCCCCATTCCAGAGAGCCAGCCTTCTTTCCAACTTCAGTTCCTGAGGCCTCAACATGGAAAGAAAAATACAGATCAATTGCATATAATAAATGAATAGATTCTGTTCTACCTTGATTCGTTACCGATCACTGCCACATTGCCGTAGGAAACCCCATGTCTTTTTATCTTACTGACCATCAGAGAGAACCAGCAGTAAGGAACTGGCCCCGTCTCACCTCCTCAAGAGATTTAAAACAACAAATGGTTTCTGTGGGCCAGGAGTTTGGGCTCAGGTTAACGAGGCTCCTCTGGTTGTGATCAGGTGTCACCAGGGGGAGGGTCCACTCCGAAGGTCACTGTCATACTTGTTGGCAGGCTTCCGGTCCTCCCTGGCTGTTGGCCAGAGACATCAATTCTTTGACATTTGGGTAAAACCTTAGGCATCGTACAACTTGGCAGTTGGCATCAACAGGTCAAGCAACTAAGGGAGTGACAGAGGACACCCACGTGGAAGCTGCAGTCTTTGTAATGTGATTTGGAAGTAGCATTTCTGCCACATTCTATTTACTAAAAGGGAGTCACGAATCTAGTGCACACTAAGGGGCAGGGATTGCACAAAGGCATGACTCCCGGGAGGTAGGAATCATTGGGGCCATCTTGGAGGTTGCTTCCCACACACCCAGAAAACTGTTGTTGACCATGCACATGCCTTGTGAACTGTCTCTGCCTGTCACATGTAACCTTCCCTAATTTCCACCCTATTTTCAGGGTGTGGCTACCTAAGGTGGTGGCAGCATTTTTCTGGGGTAATAACCCCAAAGAGTTGTGAGGAAAGGCTTGGCAAGGGTGAGGAGGTGAGGATGTGAAAAAAAGTCAGAGGCAGACAAGAGCAGAGCACGGAGAACGGCTTCCGGAGCCTTCATCCTCACACTTATTGGTCACTTTGTACCAGTAGTTGCTCACATTTTCCAAGAAGTTGGGTACAAGGAACTAGATTCTCAGAAATAAGCAGATGTGAAAGTGTTTGCAACCTAGAAACCGTGAGCGTTTTCAGCACCCTGGACAGTATATATTTAAAAGTAAGAATATCACGGTATTTATTTTCCTACAGGTAATTTTTCTATTTCTTCAACATTTACTCCTCAAAATTAAAAGAACAAAAAAAATTCCCAAAGCATAGAATGAGATCACTTGGCTCTTTCTCTTTTATCCTCTCCCAGTTCGAAAGGCTTGCTTCTCTTCATGGCCAGCGTCCTCTTGGATCTGAGGTAGGCACAACACATTCAAGCCTCAGCACAAATCTTTGTAAAGTCAGGAACTCTTTGGGTACCAAGAAGTTCCCTGCAGATTTTCTTCCAGCCCACCCATGCCGACCTCTTTGTGCCACTCTTTTCCCCTCTCCCAATCACTTCTTCTCTCTGGGCTTCAGTTTCTTCATCTGTAAAATGAGCGGATAGGATAAAATGGTCTTCAGGGCCCCTTCCAGAGCAACCCCGTGATGAATATGATTCTCCTATGTGTAGGGGGCACACTATGAGCACGGGTTCACGCCTGCATTAAAACTGGCCTTTCCTGCAGTTTGGATGTCATTTGACTCTATTGTCTCCTTCATCTAATGAGCCTCTCTAGGCTCTAGATGTTGGAAAAGTAAACACCACATTTCCTACTTTCCCTTGCATATGAGGTTCTGCCATTTAGCCTTGAGAGCGGAGACCACCTCTGTCTTGTTCACTGCTGTATTAGCACAAAATCTAGCACTTGGAAGGTGTTCAATAAGTGATTTTGAATGAATGAAGTCACTCAGTATATCATAAGGAAGCTGAGGAATGTCACAGCCAACAGAACCTGGAAGAGGTGAGGAAGGGTTCTGATCTAGAGCCTCCAGAGGGAGTGCAGCTCTGCCCACACCTTGATGTCAGACTTCTGGTCTCCAGGACTGTGAGCGAATGAAGTTCTGTTGTTTTAAGTCACCCAATATAGGGGAATTTATTATGACAGCCCTAGGAAACCAACGTAACTCCCAAAGCCCTACACTTCCTGCTAAGCTGGGAATTCCTTGGTTCTCCTGCCATTCCTGACACACTCCACAGCTGTATGCCGGGGGGTGATGAGGTAGAAAAGGAGCAGGATACAAGCACCCTTTCTTTTCAGGAAGGGGGATTGTGGGGGTAGTGCGGAGTTATTGTCAACATTTCAAAAAGTCAAACAGAAGTCATACTTTTTCTTACACCCAATAAGTAGTTACCTTGGCCTGAGGTAACTACTGTCACCCCATTAACTTGATGTAACCCCTGACCAAAGCAAAGAAACTCAGCAGGCCACCCAGTCAACTGGCCAAGGGTTCTCCTCCCTGCAGAAGCAGATGTCACAGAATCACAGGATTCTAGAGCTGGAAGGAACCTCAGAGTTTTGAGAAGTTTCACACGTTGATGACTCTTGTTATGACAGATACTGCATTGATTATCTATTGCTGTATAACAAATTATCCCCAAATTTAGCAACTAAAAACAACAAGTATTTATTATGTCAGAAATCTGAGAGTTTCTGAGAGTCAGAAATCCAGGAGCAACTTAGCTGGCGATGCTGGCTCGGTGTCTCTCATGGGAGTGTAGTCAAGTTATCCTCCAGGGCTGTGGACGTCTGAAGGCCTGACTGGAACTAGAGGACCCACTGCCAACATGACTGCTGTCAGAAAGCCTCAGCTCCTCTTTGGCTGTTGGTTGAAGGCCTCAGTTCCTCCCCATGTGGGCTTCTCCACAGGGCTGACCACGACCACCTGCTGGCTTTCCCCAGAGTGAGTGATTGGGGTGGGGGAGCAGAGAAGGAGAGAAGCTGTAGTGTTTTTTGTTTGTTTGTTTTACTTTTCGAGACTGTTTATTAGGTAAGCATTTTACATATCTTACTTTTATGGGTAATGGTGGAGCTGGGGAGTATTGCGCCTTCTCCAAGCTGCAGGTGAGAACCACGATAGTGTGGCTCTTTCCAAGGCCATGGCTCTTGCAGCCTGCAGATGTCAGCCCTCACGTCTTCCTATGCTTGTGGACCGGTTTGGTGAGCAACTGGGGTCAGGATTCCATCTGATGGCTTCATGGATTGGATCAATGAGGATAACCTCAAAGAATCTGTACATGGAATCTTCACCAACCTAGTAAGAATTCAGGACTCTCAGAGCCCCACAGTGGCACCCAGTTTGCTCCTCCGCAACAGACTAAAGACTTCGAGCAAACTTTAGCTGGTTACCACCATGATGGACAGGATTGTCTTAGGTCTCACCCTTAGAAGCTGGGTATTTGCAACCATAGCACACATGAATCTGATATCCTATATAATAAAAGACTAATATGCAAATCGATCAAACAGTGGAACGACCAGTTGCTATGATGCACACTGACCACTAGGGGGCAGACACTCAATGCAGGAGCTGCCTGCCCCCTGGTGGTCAGTGCGCTTCTACAGAGGGAGCACTGCTCAGCCAGAAGCTGGTTCATGGGCTGCAAGTGCAGTGGCGGTGGCAGGAGCCTCTCCTGCCTCTGCAGATGCGCTAAGGATGTCCGACTGAAGGCTTAGGCCTGCTCCCTGCGGGCCTAAGCCTTCATCCAGACATCCCCTGAGGGCTCCTGGACTGCAAGAGGGTGCAGGCTGGGCTGAGGGACCCCCCTACCCCCACAAGTGCACAAATATCATGCACTGGGCCTCTAGTATGACATAACCTTGGTTGGCCTCGTATCCCAGCCTGTGTGCTTTATCAGGCTGGGTGGAGGCTGTGTAGCACAGAAAGCTGGCAGTACTTCTAGGAGTGCACCCTGAGAAGAAAATGCATCACAGGGTACTGCTTCCTCCACAGCTCCTGGACGTCCTCATAAACTTCATCTTGCTTATGATGGCTGGAGCCAGACGGAAAGGGGAGAAGCTGCAGTTTCTTTTTGAAAAAACAGCTTTATTGAGACATACTTCACATACCATACCCTCCGCCATTTCAAGGGCACAATTCAGTGGCTTTTGGTATATTCACAGAATTGTACAGTCACTACCACATCCTTTAGCTGTAACCCCACAGTCATCCTGGACACCAACCCTCACACATCTCTGGTAGGGTTATTACCCGGCAGGAGAGGGTGAAGGGGGATAAATGGTGATGGAAAGAGGCATGAGTTGGGCTGGTGAACACACGATACAATATGCAGATGATGTATTATAGATTTACACCTTAATCCTATGTAATTTTATTAACCAGTGTAACCCAAATAAATTCAACAAAAAAGGAACGCAATACTGACACATGCTACATGCACGAACCTTGAAAACATCATGCTGAATGAAAGAAGTCAGACACAGAGGACCACAGGCTATGTGATTCCATTTATAGGAAATGTCCAGATTAGGTCATCTAGAGAAATGGGAAGTATATTAGCGGTTGCTAGGGCTAGGAGGATAGGGAGTTTACTGGGTAAACTTTCAGAGGGATTTGCATTTTGAAAAAGTTAAGTGAAGTTTAACTTCTTCAAGGAGAGGCCTGAGTCTTTTTTTTAAATACATATTTTTTGTTGATTTCAGAGAGGAAGGGAGAAGAGAGAGAGATAGAAACTCAATGATGAGAGAGAATCATTGATTGGCTGCTTCCTGCATACTCCCCACTGGGGATCAAGCCTGCAACCCAGGTAGTTCCCTTGATCGGAATTGAACCTGGGACCTTTCAGTCCACAAACCGACACTATCTGCTGAACCAAGCCAGCTAGGGTAGGAAGGGCCTGACTCTTGAGCATCCCCAGGACATGGTGCAACTGAGAGGCAGTCAGGAGACATTCTGAACAGGAGGACTGTGGAACCTAGTGGGCCCATCAGGCTCAGTCCTTCCCTGGTCTTCAATTAATTGTCCAAGTCCACTAATGGGTCACCAACCCAAGAGGACTAGGTAGGGACAAGGTGAAGAAGGCATTGATGATGGATTAAGGAATTGCACCAATTCCTCAGATGTTAGATTTAGATGATGTGGCTGTTTCTGTAACCCTGTTATAAAAGTAGTTGGGCTGGCCCTGGCCAGTGTGGCTCAATTGGTTGAATATTGTCCCATGCACCCAAAGGTCTTCAGTTCGATTTCCAGTCAGGGCACATGTCCAGGTTATGGATTCATTCCCCAGTCAGGGCATATGTGGGAGGCAACCAATCGATGTTTCTCTATCACATCAATGTCTCTCTTTCTCCCTCTCTCTTTCTCTCTCTCTGAAATCAATAAAAACATATTTTTTAAAGAGTTGGGCTGGAACTTCAAGATCATGTGTTTGGGTGATAAGAGGTTTAATCCCTTTGAGAGTTCTGGAGACCTGGCAGGAGCTCACCAGGACATCAACTCTCACACATCTCTGGTAAGGACTCGAGAACACTTGCTCTTTGCACTTAGTGCAGTAAAGTCTTACCACCGAGACTCCATCTTCACCAAGATTCTGGCCTTGGTTTTTGAGCAACGACCTTCGGGCCATCCTGATTCTGCCACTTACTGCCCGACAAAGGGTCCGCTACAGCACTAGATCATTTCATTCATTTTGAAAATTATTATTGAATATCTACCACGTGCCAGGCACTGTTGTAGACACTTTCCCACCTTTTCCAGTATTCAAAAATGTCCTATGTACAGAAAAGTACATAAAGCCTGTGTGTGCATCTTAAAGAACAAAAGGCAAGATTCCTGTGACCACCACCCAGGGGAAGAAATGTTCCCAGAGCCGTCTTGGCAGTTCACACCTGCTTCTTCTTTCCTGGGGCTATAACACTATCCCGACATTTGTGGTAATTTATTGCTTGACTTTATAGCTTCTCATCTACATATAGATTTCTAAGCGATATAGTGTGATGTCTGCTGGGTTTTAGATCTTATAGATATGGAATTGGACTGTATGTTTTCTCTCTCGTTTTGTTTGTGATACAACGTTTGTAAAGTTTATCTCTGTAGCTGCACATGGTTGTAATCATTCATTTTTGCTGCGTAGCATGACGTTGTTTGAAATGCCATTCATTTATACACCCATTTAACTGCCGATGAACATTCTTTTCAGCTCTTGGCCACTAGGACCAATGCGTCTAGGGCTAGGCTCACTCGGTGCTCACATAGAGGCACCTGAAATTTCCACACTGTGGGAATCGCTGCTTTTGAGAATTACCAAGACTGTCCTCAGTTGTGTAGTGGGACTCCCCCGACTGTTACAAGGGTCAGCTGAAGCTAAGGGGGAGTAGGACTGGCCCAGGGTCACTCAGGCAGCTGGTGGCAGAACTGAGCCCATAATCGCGGTCTCTTCTGAATGTAGACTTGGCAGAGGCAGCACTAGAGCAAGATGAGAGGGGCACTAGCCTCTGGTGCAAAATGTAAGGGGACACGGAACCATTTGGCACCCAAGACAGATCATACGTGAGTGCCACTTTTAACCAGTTACCTACAGCCTGTGCCAGCCGCCTGTTTGGGGGTGAGGCGAGTGGAGGAGGGCCGTGAAAATATGAGGTCGAATGTTTTTATTTTAAAATTTGATATTTTATTCATCATCGATTTTTCCCATTAAATTTTTGGTTGTGTGTGTGTGTTTTTTAAGATTGCACTTAAATGTTGTTTATCTTGATTGCTGCTTGGGGCGCCCCCTTAAATTCTGTGCTAGAGGCCAGTGCCTCCCTCGCTTCACCATAATCCCAGCCCTACCACCTCCTCCTTCCTCAACCTCTTCGCCTTAACCCTCCAGCGCCTTCCAGCCGGCCCCTCGCTGCCTCCAGCCACTAGGGCGCGCTGTCGTCCTGCCCCGCGCCTCACCCCGGAGAGGAGCGCAGCGGGAGCGGAGGGGTGGGGCGCGCTGGGGAACGGTGGGGCATGGAGCACCCTCGGGCCGAGGCTGGGTGAGAAGGCGGGGCCCCGGCATCCCGGACTGGGAGGCGGGGTTAGCGCACAGACTCGTAGGCGGCTTTCGGAGCGGAGCAGGGCACGGAGGCTGCCTGCCCGGGGGCCTCAGGGGCGCCCATTTCCCGGAGCAGAGCGCCTCTGAGCCGCTGCGTTCCCTGGGGTGGGGGGTGGGGGCCTTCTCAGGGTTGGGGCCTCTGCAACACCACCCCATGGCCCTTCAGGAGAGTGGGGTGCGCCCCCAGGCGTCGGGCTCGGCATCTCACTGGGTCAAAGCCAGCCCAGGACAGCAGCCTGGACACACCCCTTTGCCCTTGTAGTGGTGACCTCATGGCCCCCCCTCCCCCGCCCCCCCAGCACGTGGTGCTACCAAAGGTGGGAGGACTGTTCACGCCGTTAGCTTTCCTCTGAGAAAGCAGTCCATCTGCTCCAGCTTCTCGGTGTCAACCCACGGTCATTGGTGCCAATTCAAGGCCCACAGGAATCCCCAATTTGGGGTGCAATGAAGAAGGAAGCTTTATTCGGCCCGAACAGCTCAGCTGTGGTACAGCAGCGGGTGAGAACAGCACAGCTGTGGACAGCTCAGAGTCGCCTTAGCTGTGAGGCCGAGAGGTGACGCTGGGGTGAGGCAGCCCCGCCCCGCCCTGCCCAGAGGTCCATGTCCTATGGTGAGGGAAAGGGGGGGTCCGCTCCAGCCAGAAAAAGCACAGGACTCAGTAGGAAGGGGAATTCTTTGCTCTCTGAGCCAGAGGGGAGCTGACTTATAGAGACAGAAGTGTGTCCTGGTGGCCCCTTCCCCCATGGTCCACATGTAAACAAAAAACTTTACATCCGTGCAGTTTGGTCCAAAAGGCTTCGTCCTGCTCTGGTTGGCTGGGGAAGATGCTAATATGGATGTAGTTGCACAGTTCCAGTTGGTCAGGGAAGCCTCAGCCCAGGGTTGGAATACAATTCCAGAAACCCCTTATAAGCGCCGGCCCAGGTGTTGGGATAGGCCCAGGAAGGTAGTTCAAGGAGGCAGGCAGCTTGGGCTTGTCCTGAAGCTGGTTCGTGTGAAAGGCCCTGTTTCCTGTGGGCTCTAGACCCTGCTTTGAACTTGAGCCCAGTGAGCCGCCGCGAGGAGTCTACGTAGTCGGCCTCTTCTTTCTCAGCGTCCACGGCTGTAACAAGTACTCACATTCCTTTTTAACAAAAAGGTGAAATGTTCTTATAACCAGAGTCCAGACTCAAACTGTGATTGGACAAACGAGAGGATAATAATTATGACACAAGCATATGAAGAAGAAAAGAGTCTGGAGGAAGGTCACCGTTCCATTCCGGTCGGGACACATGCCTGGGTTTCAGGCTCCATCCCCAGTCGGGGGCGTGCGGGAGGCAGCCCGTTGATGATTCTCTCTTATCCTTGATGTTTCTATCACTCTTCCCTTCTCCCTCTCTCTGAAATCAATGAAAACTTTAAAAAGAAGAAGAAGAAGAAAGGTTGGAAAATAAACAAATATTACAAAGTGTGCCAAAACCGGTTTGGCTCAGTGGATAGAGCATCGGCCTGCAGACTGAAAGGTCCCAGGTTCGATTCCGGTCAAGGGCATGTTCCTTGGTTGCGGGCACATTCCCAGTGGGAGATGTGCAGGAGGCGGCTGATCGATGTTTCTCTCCCACCGATGTTTCTAACTCTCTATCTCTCTCCTTTCCTCTCTGTAAAAAATCAATAAAATATATATATTTTTTTAAAATATATTTTATTGATTTTTTTACAGAGAGGAAGGGAGAGGGATAGAGAGTTAGAAACATCGATGAGAGAGAGAGAAACATCGATCAGCTGCCTCCTGCACACTCCCCACTGGGGATGTGCCCGCAACCAAGGTACATGCCCCTGACCGGAATCGAACCTGGGACCCTTGAGTCCGCAGGCCGATGCTCTATCCCACTGAGCCAAACCGGTTAGGGCAAAATCAATAAAATATTTTTAAAAAAAACACACACAAAAAAAACAAAGTGTGCCTGACAAATTATAGGCCCTCTCTACCTCAGATGTAAGAAAAATCAACTCAGCCATTCCTATCTAGGTAACTATTAATGTGACCAAACCTTGCCCAATATACGGCAGTACCCATGAACACTGGAAGCATTAGCTGGAATCAGACCCGTTATCCAGCACTGCCTCAAGCAAGGATTAGTGGTTCCTTGCAATATGCCCACCCTTCCTGTGAACAAGCCAAACGGAAAGGCAGGAGATTTCTACAAGATTTAAGGGCTGGCCCTAGCTGGTTTGGCTCAGTAGATAGAGCATCAGCTTGCAGACTGAAGTGTCCCGGGTTCGATTCCAGTCAAGGGCACATGCCCGGGTTGTGGCTCGATCCCCAGTAGGGGACATGCAGGAGGCAGCCGATTAATGATTCTCTCTCATCATTGATGTTTCTCTCTCTCTCCCTCTCCTTTCCTCTCTGAAGTCAATAAAAATATTTTTTTAAAAATCAAAAAAATCAATGGATGCTGTATACCTGAAACTAATACAAAATAATATTGAACATAAACTGTAACAAAAAAAAGATTTAAGGGCTGTAAATAATACTGTAGTTCCTTTACATCCTGTAACCCCAATCCACATACCTTACTTACTACCATTCCAACAAACAGTGACGATTTCTCACTGGTAGACTTATGCAGTGCATTTTTCCAGCATTCCAGCAGACAAAGACAGTCCATATCAGTTTGCCTTCACCTGGGAAGAACACCAATATATGTGGACTGTTATGCCCAGAAATATAGTGAAAGTCTCACTTTTCTCAGATATTGAAAATAAACGTAGATGACCTTGAATTTCCAAGAAATTCGACATTTTTTTCAAAACGTAGGTCTGCTTCTGACACTCTGGGACTCAAGATACTTTTCATTTATTACAACAATTGGCCTCCAGGGGGCATAAGGTCTCTAAAGACAGGCTCCGTTTTTGCCTACCTAAGGTAAAATATCTTGGACATTTAATATCAAAGGCTGGACTGTTAGTTAATCCTGAACAAGTCAAAGGAAGTTCAGCTTTCTTTCTTCCCCAAACAAAGAAACAATTAAGAGGACTTTTAGGACTAACAGGTTATGGTAGCAATTGGGTACCAAATTTTTCACTTGTTGCTCAACCTTTATGTGCTCTACTCAACTCAGACCCATGTGACACGATCGAATGAACTCCAGGTGAAAAAGCTGTAAATACCTAAAACCCCACTTAACTCCAGCTCCAGCTCTTGGGCAGCCTGACTATGATTTGTCATTCGTTCTTTTTATATATAAGGACAAAGGAAACACTTTAGGAATGATCACCCAAAAATACCGTAATCACCATTGGCCTAAAGGCATTACAGTCAACATCTAGATTCAGTAACAAAGGGCTGTCCCAGGCACAAAAGCCACCCACAGTGGCCCTATTATGCAGGCTACTGACGGAATTGTCTGAACTGTCTATGCCCTACATTCAGGTGAGACTCTTAAACTCTCACTGTACTCAGGATTGCTCAATCAGCTGTTTAGCCTCATATGAAGTACTGTGTTGCTTTCTGTACCCAACATTACTTTAGCTCAATAACGTTCTTATTTTACTTTGTTTTGTTTTGTTAATCCTCACCCGAGGGTATTTTTCCGTTGATTTGTAGAGAAAGTGGAAGGGAGGGGCAGAGACAGAGAGAGAGAGAAACATTGATGTGAGAGAAACGTGGCTCCAACCAGAGCTGAGGATCAAGCCTACAACTGAGGTATGTGTCCTTGACTGGAATTGAACCCTTGACTTTTCAGTCTGAGGATTGATGCTCTAACCACTGAACAAACCCAGTTAGGGCCAATAACATTCTTAACACTGCTACTTTGCTTCCTTCCCACAGAACAAAGATGGCCATGACTGTGTTCTCGTACCTGATTATCTTCTGATTCCTAGGAATGATTTAAGGGAGATGCCTATTGACAATGCTGATCTATTTTGGTTTACAGATGGATTCTATTTAAAGGGGTGAACAGGGAAATTATCATGCTGGGTATGCCATTACCTCTTTAGCTGATGTAATTGAAAGCTTTTATCTGTCAGGAATAAAGTCAGCACAGCAGGCTGAATTAATGGCATTACCTTGGGCCTATCAAGCATGTCAGACTTGCGGCCAGCAGGCCACATGCCTCATTAAATAAATGTGAGTTTAACATGCTTGAAAGATCTGCCAGCAAACACATGTGCTGACAGCTGCTGTGCTTTGGGAGTAGCACGTGACTTCGGCATGCAAGGGAAACACGTTCTGCTGATTCAGTCTCTAACCCGGCCATGCCCATTTCTCCCCAGACTTCTCACCTCAGCCCTTCTTTTCATATTCTCTGAGGCACCAATTCTCTCTCTCCGGTATTCAGCCCTCTCTTATTCCTCCTCCACCCACTCATCCCCAGCATCCCCCCCTGTTGCCACTGCTACTGCCTGAAGTGCAAGTCCTTGTCATCATTTGCCTGAATTATTGCAAAGGACTCCTAATCGGCTCCCTTCTCCCCATCTCTGCTTTCTGGTTCACCTTTCATATCACCCACTAGTCAGATTCCTTCCTTACACCCCCGACTCCAATACTAGTCTGACATCACTCTCCTGCCTGCAAGCAGCCTGCCTGCCACCCCACTCCCCAGCATGGCCTGCGGAACAGAGCTCCGTGCTTCAGCACAGCCTGCAGGCACCTCTCGGTCTAGCGTTGCCCAGCGTCACCGGTCATGGTCACCGGTCATGGTCACTGGTCATGGCCTCTGACCCCTCTGCGCCCTGTACTTCTTTTAGTTCCCTCAGCTGCCCAGAGTGTCCTTCTCCTTTTTCAGTCACCAAAACTTGAGCTCCGTGAGAGCAGAGACTTTGGCACAGAGCCTGACTCACAGTAGGCACTTGGTAAGCATTAGTTGAATCAAGGAACCTTTCCAGTTGCTCAAGTGTGTGTGTGTGTGTGTGTTGCATGTGTTGTGTGTGTGTGTTCTATGCTAACTCAGGTTTCTTTTATCCTTGTTGTTCTCCCAAGATACACTTGGAAAGTTAACCAAAGTGATCAAGAAAGTGACCGCACCTGACCCATGTCTTCCTGATCGCTTTGCCTGCCATTCAGCGACTCGATGGTTATTTCCTTTTTAAAAAAAGTATATTTTATTGATTTTTTTTAGAGAGAGGAAGGGAAAGGGATAGAGTTAGAAACATCGATGAGAGAGAAACATTGATCAGCTGCCTCCTGCACACCCCCCACTGGGGATGTCCCCACAACCAAGGTACATGACCTTGACCGAAATCGAACCTGGGACCCTTCAGTCCGCAGGCCGACGCTCCATCCACTGAGCCAAACCGGTTAGGGCTCGATGGTTATTTCTATGGTGATAACAGAGAGAAGCGACTGGGGACAATGCTGTTCACTTGGGCCCTGGGCATCTTGTCTCCACATTTGT
Organism: Myotis yumanensis; assembly: GCF_028538775.1. Lineage (NCBI taxonomy): Eukaryota > Metazoa > Chordata > Mammalia > Chiroptera > Vespertilionidae > Myotis > Myotis yumanensis. The sequence continues at coordinate 107,194,391 of NW_027223755.1, read as the reverse complement.
TTGTGGTAATGAGATCACCCTATTGCCAGGAGGCTCTCATCAAATTTCCAGCAGCATCAGCGAGCGTGCAGAAAGGCCTTCGGGGTGTTTTCAAAAATCAGCACTTGTGGTGGCGAAATACTGGTTCAGAGACTATCTGAGATTAACAAGCCACCACTTTAGGGCCTCTTTACATACCACTGGCCCAGGGAGCACAGCACACAGGATGTGAGATGAAGGCCTCAAGTGGGAGCAGCAACTTCAGACGCTGGTCTGAGTTACAGGCTGGGCGGGAGTTGCAGCAGGTGAGGCCACTGAGCAGGTGCGCGGCTCAGCTGAAGTGTTCAGTGTCCCCAGCATTACATGTGTCTTCAGAGAAATCCCGTCACAGCAGATAGGTTTATTTATTTATTATTTTATGTATACGTAATTTATTTCAGAGAGGAAGGGAGAGAGAGAGAGAGAGAGATAGAAACATCGATGATGAGAGAGAATCACTGATTGGCTGCCTCCTGCACGCCCCCCACTGGGGATGGAGCCTGCAACCCAGGCATGTGCCCTGACTGGGAATCGAACTGTGACGTCCTGGTTCATAGGTTGATGCTCAACCACTGAGCCACGCCGAGCGGGCAGCATATAGGTTTATTTCGATGCATTACTACACCACTGTATTATGAAATGGAAGATGAAAATAAAAGGATAGGACAAAGACTCAACTACTTAACCTTTAGCAAGTTGGAATATATCTTCATATGTAATTTATTTCGCTAACTTCATTTTAAGAAGAACTAGACCCCTTCACTTTAAGTGCCCATTAAGTTTAATTTATTAAAACTAAATATACTCCAGAATGTTTACTAAAGACACTTATAGCTGTCATATCCACAAAAGAAGGCAAAAAAAGTTTCCAAAAAAAGTTTCAACATGGGTCTCAGAACAGGGGAACAGAAATTGGAAATCTGCAGGTAAAGTTTAGAGATATACTGTAGTTTCACCGGAAATGTATAGCAATTAATGAAGACTTAAAACCCCATCTCAAACTGGCTTTGTGTTTGTTATTTTATGTAACTGAAAGGTCTAAGATCTTTCTCGATTCTGGCACATCTTGACCCACAGATTCAAATATTATTAACAAGGCTAGATCTCCCTCCATCTTCCCGGTACGCTCTGAAAAATGGCTTCAGAATGTACTTTAATCTGAGGCTCCTGGAACTCCAAGTCCCGTTGAAGTACTGTGTCTCCATAGTCCAAGAAAGAAGCCCTGAAATTGAAACCCAGGGTCCTGTGCTCCTCCCAAGCCAAGCACTATGGCCAGGAGAACAGAATGTTCTGATTGGCTAGCCCTGGATCATGGGACCCTCTTAGAACTGGAGGAGGGAGTCAACCCCATGTGAACCTTGAACTGAAAATGAGAGAGGGTGAGTGATTGCACACAGAAAATCCTGCGCATTATTAGGAGAAGAAGCCACAGGTATGTTGGGCAGAGGACATAGAACGATAGGAGTCCACTCTCACAAGCATCTACCAGTGGTCGGCAAACTCATTAGTCAACAGAGCCAAATATTAACAGTACAACGATTGAAATTTCTTTTGAGAGCCAAATTTTTTAAACTTAAACTACATAGGTAGGTACAGTGGGGCCTTGACTTACGAGTGTCCCGACTAACGAGTTTTTCGAGACACAAGCCATCTCTAGGCAGATTTTTTGCTTTGAGTTGCGAGCTAAAATTCGGGTTAAGAGCCAGCTTCAGTTACCCCACCGCTAGTTGGTGCAGCGAACGTTACAGTGAACGCCACAACATCAGCCCAGCATCACGTGTCTCACTCGTTCACTGTTGATTTGACATACGAGTAATTTGAGTTACGAGCTCGGTCAAGGAACGAATTAAACTCGTTAGTCAAGGCCCCACTGTACATTGTTATTAACTTAATTAGGGTACTCCTAAGGCTTAGGAAGAGCCACACTCAAGGGGCCAAAGAGCCGCATGTGGCTCGTGAGCCGCAGTTTGCCAACCATGGGTCTAGTCCCTTCCAGGGACAGAGGGAGCTAACGCCCCCTTTAGACCCTATCATACTATTGTCATCAGCCCACTGGGGGGCTCCACCTTGATCATCATCTCCAACTCCCTTTCCCGTTCCTCGTAGCTAACCATGTCCAGAATCACCACTCAGCTGTCTTTCTGGAACAATTCCAATGTCAAGTATGCTGTCCTAGAGCCCCCATAAACAAAATGTACATTTAGTAGCTCACATGTTGGGATTCTCTCTGCTCTGGAAAACATGCTCCTGATATGCAGCATCTCAGGAAGGAGGCCCAAGAGAACTGACATGGAGGCCTCCCTCCACCCCCTTCACCTCCAACAACTGAGGAACGTTTGAAAGGGGCTGGGATGCTGCCCACAGGGTTTACTTAACAACTGGTAAGTTTGTTCTTCTCTCTGCCTAAAGCAAAGCAAAACCTAAACCTCCAGTAACTGGAAGCGTTGGCAGCAGCCCAATTAATTGTGTGTGAGAACCTGAAAAACAATGTCCAGTATACAAACTGCAGGATCAGCTCCGCACTCTCTCTACACAAAGGCAGTTAAGAGAGAACCATGGTCAGCCTCGGAAAGCACAGGCGACTAAGGAGAAGCCCCTGGGTACTCACAGGGGCACGGCAGGAGGAGACCAGCAGGGCCTGGTGGCGGCACCAGCAAGCAAAGCTCAGTGGGAACTTCCAAACTGAGACACAGGGATGGGGGTCCCCAGGGAACTGCTTGGCAATGACCCACAAACTCCGAGTGGAGAGGGGGAACCAAGAACCTTTTCAGGTAAAAGCACCCCTCTTTATTTTTTTATTTTTATTTATTATTTTTGATTCATCCTCACCCAAGGATATTTTTTTCTATTGATTTTTTTTTAGAGAGAGTGGAAGCAGGGGAGAGACAGAGAGAGAGAAATATCTATGTGAGACAGACACATTGATTGGTTGCCTCTTGTACCAATTGGGGGCTCTAGCCTGCAACTGAGATATGAGCTATGTGCCCTTGACCCTTGACCCTTGACTGGAATCGAACCCGGGACTTTCAGTTCTCAGGCTGACGCTCTATCCACGGAGTCAAGGCTCTTTATTTCTCCAAGAGCCTTATCCTAAGTGCAGAGGGGGTTGGAGGGAGCTGTGTGGAGGGAGATGCCAAGTAACTTTAACTGAAATCAGGCCCCATCTTCTCAGCAGTAATTTCAAAGCCCAACTGGGAAAAGCTATAGGAAGAGCTCCATTGTAGCTCAGCGAGGGCTCAGGGATAACTTAACACGACATAACATCTGACTGTTTCACAGGTTACTAAGAACCTTACTCGGACAATGTGCCTTCCTCTTTTTCCTTCTGCACGTTTAGATTAGGCTCATAAAAACCCCTTTCCTTTTGTGGGTTCACATTAGGTGCATCCGCTCTGGCTCGAAGCTGGAGGCATCCTGCTGGACCGCAGCTCTCAGTAAGCACGGGCTTGTGCTGGCAGAGCACCTGCTCCTGCGGGCCTGCCGTGCCGAGGACCGCCGCTCTCTAGTGACCTTCGCTCCCAGGCCTGGGGGGCTCTCTTCATCCCTCCAAGTCGTCAGACTTTCCAGGTTGAAATGACACACTGAGCAGGAGGCAGTGGTCAAATCTGTGGCTGTCCAGGATCTTCTGGATCCTCCTCCTATATTTGGGGATTTTCTCCAAGATAGATTCCCACCCCCTAAGGCAGCAGCCAGAACTCAATTACCCGGACTTTCTCGAAACCAGAGCACAGGCGAAGGCCCAGGTGCTGCCAGCGGGGCCCGTGCGATTCTCGGGTCCAGAAGACACCAATCACAGGGCCAGCTCCCGAAGATGCCCTTTCGAGAGGGGGTGAGGGTGGAGGAGCTGGCTTTCCCGGGCGGCACTGCTGACGTTTTGGCACCCAGCGTCCAGCGCGGGAACGTGTGGTGTCTGCCTGCAGCTGCCCCAGAAGGGTTTGCGTCTGCTGTGCAGATGGCAGGCCTCCGTGGAGGTCCTGTGAGCTGCCCACGATTCGCAGCTGGTTGTCTTTTAGAAACTAGTTAGAGTGAGTTCTGCTCTTTGCAAAGAAGTGTGACTGCCCAAGCCGGTTTGGCTCAGTGGATAGAGCTTCAGGCTCCCTGGCCTGCGGACTGAAGTGTTCCAGGTTCGATTTCAGTCAAGGGCATGTGCCCAGGTTTTGGGCTCCATCCCCAGTAGGGAGCGTGCAGGAGGCAGCCAATCAATGATTCTCTCTCATCATTGATGTTTCTATCTCTCCTTCCCTCTCTAAAATCAATAGAAATATATTTAAAAAAAAAAAGAACAGCGACTAATCTATTTATTGAGGTACTGTTATGTGCCAGATTCTAAGCTGGTATCTCTTATGTTACTTTATTTAAATTTCATAAATATAATTTAAAGTACAAATTACTATACATTTTATAGATTTAAGAAACTGATATTCAAAAAGACACAATTCGTTTACAAATGTTTTTTTAAAATATATTTTATTGATTTTTTACAGAGAGGAAGGGAGAGGGATAGAGTTAGAAACATTGATCAGCTGCCTCCTGCACACTCCCCACTGTGGATGTGCCCGCAACCAAGGTACATGCCCTTGACCGGAATCGAACCTGGGACCCTTGAGTCCGCAGGCCGAGGCTCTATCCACTGAGCCAAACCGGTCAGAGCTCTACAAATGTTTACTAAAGGCCAACTGGGCGCCTGCCACTGGGAATAGAGTGTTGAACAAAATCGCTCCCCGCACTATACAGAGCGGTGTATTGTATGTGAAACGCCCGCTGACCAAAATAGGAGGCGCGGCGCAGCAGCTGTCTGCACGGAAGGCCCGCATGCCAGTCAGGGTTCACGTTAAATATAGAAAACCCCTAAAATAGCCGCCCAGTCGCAGACTCAACAGGTGACTGGCCCCCGCGAGGGGAGGGGACAGGCCTCGCTGAAGGAGAGGGAAGGACAGACGGCGCTGCTGACCGGCTGCGGGCGCGATGGCTCTGGCTCTGGCTCTGCCGCTGAGGTCCTGCAGCCGCGGCCTGGCGAGCGCGGCCCAGGGCGGCCACGGAGGCGCCGGAGGTGAGTGGGCGCCCCCCCCCCCCCCTCCGGGGCTTCCCCACCGCGCACTGTCCCCGCACCGCCCGCAGGGCCTTCCAGGGGCCCGGGACGCCGCCGCTGATTCTGCCGCCCCCGCCCCTGTCCCCGCTGCAGCCGGCACCTGGCGCCTCCTGACCTTCGTGCTGGCGCTGCCGGGCGTGGCCGTCTGCACCCTCAACTGCTGGCTGCACGCGGGCCACCCGGAGCGCCCCCCCTTCGTGCCCTACCACCACCTGCGCATCCGCACCAAGGTAGCGGGGAGTCCCGCTGCTGGCGGGGGGAGCGGCCGCGGGGCGCTGGGTGTGGGGAGCAGGGGGGCGCGCGGGGGTCCCGGCTGGTGGCGCGGGGCGCGAGGTGCGGGGGGGTGGGGCGCGGGGCGCCCGGGGTGACGGCTCGCTCTCCCGCTCTCTCCGCAGCCCTTCTCCTGGGGGGACGGCAACCACACTCTTTTCCACAATCCCCACGTCAACCCTCTGCCCACCGGGTACGAGCATCCCTGAGGCCCAGGCGGAGGCCCAGGCGGAGGCCCCGCTCTCAATAAAGATGTGGAGGCCGTGGCTGCAGCTCCGTGGGGACCGGGACCGGGCGGGACGGGCGGGAGGGACCGGGCGGGATGGGCGTCTCGGGGTCCTCCTGGCGCCCGCGCATGCGCACAGTGCGTGCTTTCCCCGAGTTCCCCCCTCCCCCCCCATACCCGATGCGGGCGGGGAAGGCTTTCTCTGGCTCACGTGTTAAGAACGTGTTAATAACGAGGGCTCCAGGCTGCCGAGGCTTTCGCGGTGAATGCGTGAGTCCGGCTAACGGAACAACCTTGATTTCAAACAGGGTCTGCAGCCCGCTGGAGGCTTAGGCCCCAGCTCCGAGTGGGAATGCTCCCCTTTCTCCACGACCACCTGTAAGGGCCTCTGTGCTGGTTTGGGAATGAGGTAATTCCTTCTGGAAGCCTGGCTCCCCTAGCTTCTGGGAACCCATTCGAGGGGGCACTGGGTAAACCAGCTCTGGGCATTGCACTCACTAAGACAGTCTGCTCGCGGTGCATCGCCAAGGGGCACGGAGCCTGGGCTGAAACCCAGTACCACCACACACACACACACACACACACACACACCCGCCACCCCCCCCCCCCCTCCTCCGCACACACACACACCTCCTCCCCTGACCCTACTCGCACCACCACTGGAAGGCAGGGGCAGCCTTCACCTGAGAAAGAGCAAGAACATTCTCTCCATACACAAAGGGTTCACCCAACGCTTCCGCTTCTGAGAACAGCACTCGTGCCCTGGATCAGAGCTCTTTCATTCAAGGAAAACGTATTTTAAATCCTCATTTAATGTGGCAATTCTCACACATAAGAAAATCTGTGCTGGCCTCAGGCCTGCTTGGGTAAAAGGGGCTTCTCACTGAAGGTTGGCAAGGCCCTGGGGAGGGGTGTGGCACCCGGTGAGTCCCTCAGGCCAGTCCGTTCTATGCAGAAGTCATCCCCAGGGAAGTGGGTACAGAGGCTCAGCAAGACCAGCCCATGGGGGAGAAATAAAGAGAAGCAGATTATTAGGACAAAGGCAAACTGGGGGCCTCCCCGCCGAACATGGCAGCGTCTTCGGGCTTGTCATTCATCATTTCTTTATACCGACGTTTGAAGAAGCCAAGCTGTGAAGGGAAGTAAACAGAAGATCTGGGTAAGAGGGCAGGGGAGACGCTGGGAGTGAGGAAGGAGCCGAGTGAGATGGGAACCAAGCTGATTGCATGGTGTGCAGAACACTGTGAGCAAGCTGTACGTTCCCAGTCGCCACTGTGTTCAAGGTCAGTGGTTAGACACATAATCCAGAGCAGAAAAAGCATAGACGCTGTCTGTGGTCAGGCAGGCCTGTGGACATAACTTGGTCTCACTTCTGTCTTGCTTTAGCCACTCTGTGATGCAGGCATTATCATCATTTCCAAAATGGGAAACAAACCCAGAGAGCTTGATCAACCTGCCTGACATTAAGCGCTAAGACGGAGCCGAAATGTGCCCCCAGGCCGGCCTGACTCCGTGGTCTGCGCTCTTCCTGCTGGGCCACTCTGAGTGTGGGAGGCCTTGGGTCTGCTGCGGGTGGCGCCAGGTGTGGGAGGGGAGCACTCACCTTGAAGAGCGTCGCTGTGATGAGAGCCAACAGCAGGAGTCCTCCCACACAGCTGCCCACCACGAGGGGCAGAGGGTCATACACCTCATACTCTTCCAGCACCATCTCCATCTGATGCGGGAGCAGAAAGCATCGGGCCTCTGGCTGCCCCGGCTCCTCCCAGCCTCTCCAACCTTTAACCTCCTCCCCGGCCTCCCCGGGCCAGACTCCACAGGCTGAGCCACAGAAGCCCTCAGGGGCTTAGGGACAACTGTCCCCACCCCCTCCCCCAGGGATCTTCACCCCCTCCCTCCAGCCTTGTGAGACCCCGCCCGGCACACGGATTTAGCATCAGAAGCCTCTCACCAACCTGGCTGCTGCCTAGCACACAGTCACTACCTGGGCTCTCAGAGACGCCTCCTGGCCGGGGAGCTGGGCATACACAGATCTGTCGAACGTGATTTCCGCCACACTCACCACCGATACCTTCTTCTGCAGAGTCTGCAAAAGGGCAGGAGAGCTGGCAGCTGGCTCTGGGGAAAGCCTAGCATCAGGGAAATGCCCTCGCTCTCCACTGAGGCCGGGCACAGACATTCAGGGCCCACGGGAGGCGGAGGCTGGGGGCGGGGCGCTGCCGCTGGGCCCACCCACCTGGCTGACCCAGCCGAAGCTGAGGTTGCCCTTCAGGGTGAAGTCCAGTTCCTCCTGGGTGCCGAAGGAAGGGATGTCACAGCGGAACCGCCGGCAGGCAGCAGCGGAGCAGTCCTAGGGGCAGGAGAGCAATGAAGTTAAGGAGGGCCTTAACTTAGGAACCACAAGTCGAGAAAAAGTGTCAGATTTGGGGTGAGGAACAGGTTAACAGTTATAGGACATATACAGGATGTCCAAAAAATGTGTATATACTTTCACAGTTGATAGTTCAACTTTGAAAATGAACTGTATTTTAATAAACACTGCCCTCATACATTTTGGGGGTTACCCTATAGATAGCTCTGCAACCTAGCGCTGCATGTCCCTGTGTTCCCCGATGAGCTGCTGGTCCTATAGGGGAGCCCAGGGCCTTGCTCACCAGCACAAGACTCCTTGGAATCCGAGTCTGGAAGTCAGAATGCTGGGGAGGTTCCATCTCTGACACACAAGGGAGATTCTAGTGAGAGAGAAACAGCCACAGAAAGATCAAAATGTCACTGGCGAGACGGTGCGAGGCACTGGGATCAGCCCTGCACCCGGAGGCGAGCCAGGCAGGCACCTGTGAGGAGGCCACCGCAGCCACATCCCACACAGCCACGCCGTTCAGCAGGACGGGAACCCAGAAGTGAACGCTGATGGCCAGATCCCGCTGACTCAGGTTATTCACCTGCAGAAAACCGAGACAACATTACGGTGGCCCCCGGAGCATCCCAAATCCCCTTTCTTTCCTTTTGGCTCTAGCCCTCAGGTCCTCTCCACCTTTGGCCACCAACTTTCAATGTCAGCAGCGCCGTGGGAGGGCAGACACGAATATTTCCTGGCCTCTCACATGATATCGGTGCTCAGCTTCTTTCCTGCTCTTCTCATCAGAAGCGGAAAAGTTGAAGTACTTGGTGGATTCTTCCTTCCTGGAGAAAGAGGGCTTGTTGGTGAGTCAGGGCGCTGGGACCATCCGCCGGGGACCCAGGGTTCCCACAAGCCTCTGCAGCCTCAGCTTCAGCTCCCCCCGTGCCCTTTGCCCTCTTCACCAGAACTGCCAGCTCGTCCCTGGGTGCCCTGGCTCTCAGATCCCCATGCCTTTGCCCTTACTCACTCCCCTTCTGGAAATTTTCACTTAAAGGCATAACTTAAACATCACCTCCCATAACATTTGAACATTTCCCATGGGAAAAAGGTGTTTACATGCTTTTTGTAGATTTGCTTTCTCTGGCCCCAATTTTCCATCTGTGCTGTAAGAATTTTTAAAACATGCAATACCTATTTATTTAGTCAGGAGCACTGATCTCTTTTCCCTTAGATTGTAAAAAAAAAAAAAAAAATGACAACGGCCAACACAACAATAGCAAGCCGATGTGAATGAATCAAAATTATACCTATTTTTGGTCAGATTGGCAAAACATATATCTTCTGGGGGTGCCACAGAACTTTAGTAATTAGTTTATGTGCCATGAGACAAAAAAGGTTGGAAACTGCTGCTCTAGTAGATTAAGGTTGACTTCAGGTGAGGCTTGCTCAGGCTACTGTAAGAACACATAAGCCTAAGGAGACTTGCAGGAATGATGAGTGGATCCCTCAAAAAATGGAGCATGAGCACCTCCAAAATGGGGATGAAGAAAATAGACATGACTATGCCGGGCAGTTAAATAAATGTGATGGAAGATGGCACATGGACACAAGCTCATGGACTGGACATAAATGTTCTTGGCTGCAGGTGGCTTTCCACCCTTCCATCCTTCCATCCTTCCATCCATCCATCCATCCATCCTTCCATCCACCTATCTGTCCATCCATCTACCTAATCATCCATCCATCCTTCCATCCATCCATCCATCCATCTACCTATCCATCCATCCACCTATCCGTCCATCCATCCACCTATCCATCCACCTATCCATCCATCCATCCATCCATCCATCCATCCATCCATCCATCCATCCACCTACCCATCCATCCATCCACCCATCCATCCATCTTTCCATCCATCCATCCATCCATCCATCCATCCATCCATCCATCCACCTACCCATCCATCCACCCATCCATCCATCTTTCCATCCATCCATCCATCCATCCATCCATCCATCCATCCATCCATCCATCTACCTATCCATCCATCCACCCATCCATCCATCCATCCATCCATCCATCCACCCATCCATCCATCTTTCCATCCATCCATCCATCCATCCATCCATCCATCCATCCATCCATCCTTCCATCCATCCATCCATCCATCCTTCCATCCATCCATCCATCCATCCATCCACCCATCCATCCATCTTTCCATCCATCCATCCATCCATCCATCCATCCATCCATCCATCCACCTATCCATCCATCCATCCATCCATCCATCCATCCACCCATCCATCCATCTTTCCATCCATCCATCCACCCATCCATCCACCTATCCTCCATCCATCCATCCATCCATCCATCCATCCATCCACCCATCCATCCATCTTTCCATCCATCCATCCACCCATCCATCCACCTATCCATCCATCCATCCATCCATCCATCCACCCATCCATCCATCTTTCCATCCATCCATCCACCCATCCATCCACCCATCCATCCATCCTTCCATCCATCCATCCATCCATCCATCCATCCATCCATCCATCCTTCCATCCACTTATCCATCCTTCCATCCACCTATCCATCCATCCATCCATGGCCTCCTCCAGTAAACATTTACCCTGTGCCAGGCTGTGTGCTTGGCTCTGGAGAGTCAACAGTTAAGTCGTAAATCTTGCCTTTGCAGACCCCACAGCTGTGGCTGTCACTTTGATGATTAAGAACATAAGAGCCAGCCCTGCCAGTGTGGTTTTGTGGTTGAGTGTCAACCCCTGAACCAGAAGGTCATGGTTTGATTTCCAGTTAGGGAACATGCCTGGGTTGTGGGCTCGACCCCCAGCAGGGACAGTGCAGAAGGCAGCCCATCAGTGATTCTCTCTCATCATTCATGTTTCTATCCCTCTCTCCCTTTCCCTTCCTCTCTGAAATCAATTGAGAGAGAGAGAGAGAGCGAGCACGCAGGAGCCGACCACCTGCATTCACAGCTCAAGTCCACCACTTCCTGCATGAGTAATTTAAGGCAAACTATGTGGTCTCTCTGGAGCCCTGTAGTTTTTTACTCTTTAAAGTAGGGCTGCTAAGAATAGTGGCAACCTATAATGGAGTTGTGATGTTTGCAGCAGTGCTTAAATGTGAGAATTTGTTTCCTTTAGTATTGTTAGTCTTCCTCTCTGCTCCCCACCCAGACCCCCTTCTCTGCATCAGTTTTCCACCTTAAAATCTTCTCATTCTAAATCTCTTTTCATATTGAGTCAGTCACTCGGCCTTCTCACTCCTTAGAGAAGATGTTGTCTGGCCGCTGGCATAAGCTCTGGACCATCTAGGTTTCGCTCCTGGTTCTGCCACTTACCAGCTGAATGTCAGGGCAAGTTATTTAACCCCTTGATTTCTTTGTTGGTAAAAGGACGTAACAATAACTATATCATAGAGTTGCTAGAAAGATTAAATAAACATAAATACATGTGAAGTACTTCAATGCCTGGCACATCATAAGCACATATCACTATAAGCTCTTATGATAAGTTTTAGTATTTTCCCATGGACATAAGGGGAAATACGCACAGAGTTTGGACGGGCAATGGCATTGCTTGACTCCCATCCCTCGTTCCCCTAAAAATTCACACATCAGCAGCAAACTGTCCCATGGCAACTTTGCAAGTTCCTACCAAGTCTCTAAGCCTCTGGAGTTTAGCCAGGTTGTGGAGTCCTTGCCCTGCTTCCTGCCTGGCCTGCCCCTACTCCTCCACCTTCAGCACCCAGAGCAGCGTCCCTGCACTTGCCTTTCTTGTGGCCTGCCTTGGCCTTGGGCTGTCAGAGACCTTCACCACAGTTTCTCACACCTCCGCTCTCCTCTGAAAACCTGACCTTCCTTTCCTCTGTGTGGGGAAAGACCATATCCTGCCTCCGGGTCTCAGAAGAGCCCCGGTCTCAGTCTAGTAGCTTAGCTTCGCCACACTCCTGTTTAGCACAAAGGACAGGACTGGCTCCAGGTTAAAGGGAGGCTGCATCTTAGAGAGAGGAGGTGGCACACGGCAGCAGCCAGGGGTGTGCGTCCCCCCAGCAGGCCAAGTCTTCAGAGAAGAAGCAAGAATTATGCCACAGGCGCACCTCAGAGATATTGTGGGTTCGGAACCGGACCACCTCTATAAAGCAAATATTGCAATTGAGTCCTTCGAGTCTTTTGGTTTCCCAGTGCCTATCAAAGTTATGTTTCCAGGAACACTGTAGTCTATTAAGTGTGCAATAGCATTATGTCTAAATAATAAACATACCTTAATTTAAAAAAATCCTTGCTAAAAAATGCTAACCAACCGAACCTGTTGGAAAATGGCACAGATAGACTTGCTTGACCCAAGGTTGCCACAAACCTTCCATATGTAAAAAACACAATGTCTGTGAAGTGCAAGAAAGTGAAGTGCAACAACAGATATGTCTGCATGTGGTGTTGTGGTGTAAGCATATGGCGGGTCACAAATATTTACATGTGAGGAATCAGAGGGACTAGTTTCGATACCCATCCACAGAAGAGCAGGCTGCAGGGGGAGGTACTAGCCTTGGAGGAAGGTCAGAGGTCCAAGGGAAGGGCCAGGGATTAGTCACCTGCTGATCACTGTGTAGACGGCATATTTCACTGGGAGCTCCAACTGGAAGGTGGTCTTGTTGGTTGTAGGCTTATTATTCTCACTGGAGAGAGGGGGAAGCCCAGTTGGGGAGGAAACCAAGAGAGGAATCTCTGGCTGGTACAGGAGACTGGAGGGTGAAGGACACACCATACCTGGTCTGGCTTACCTGCTTACATTGGCCCTCAGAAGCAACGTGTCTCCCAGGGTGGCCTTGTAGAAAACATCAAATGTGACTATGAAGGTGCCCTGATGGAAGAAGAAAGACGGAATGGGGAGAGGGAAGGTTATGGGGGACTGAGGGAAGGACGTGGGTCGGGACAGTGAGAAGAGTGATGAGGATTTGGGGGTAAGCACTGACCTTACTGCCCTCTCGGAAAATGGGGTGGTTGATGCTACAGCTACTGCTCCTCAGGCTCTCACTCCCTGTGGGCACTGCCTCACATGCCAGGTGTAGTGGGCGCTGATGGGGTTGCTTCCAGAGGAGGAGAAAGAATTCAAAACAGTTACCCACATACATATATGGGCTTGATATATGACAGTGGTGGCATCACAGAGCAATAGAAGAAAGGACAAACTTTTCAATTAATTATCCCGGGAAAATTGGCCCATACAAAAACAAACGAACAATCAATACAAATGGATCCCTACCTCACTCCATCCATTAAAATAAATTCCAACTAAAAGACTTAAATGTCAAAAGGCAAAATTATAAAGCTTTTACAAGATAATATAAGGGAGTATTTTTTTCATTACCTGAAGGAGGGAAATATTTCTTAAATAAGATCCACACATAAAAACACTAAAGGAGGACCTCCGGTTAAGATGGCAGAGCAGGTAAACTCTGTGATCACCTCCTCCCATGGCCACATCTAAACTACAGGCAAACTACAGAACAACCATCACCGAGAAGCACCCAGAGACTAGCTGCATAGAAGTCCTATAACTAAGGCATACAGGAGAAACCACATGGAGACTGGTAGAAGGGGTGCAGACATGGAGCAGGTTGGTCCCTAACCTATGTGTGGTGGTTAAAAATCAGGAGGGATATTTTGGCTGTGAGGGTCCCTTCTGAGGAGCAAGGAGTCTCAGCCCCACACCAGGCTCACCAGTCCAGGAAGGAAAGCATCCTTAACTTCTGGCTGTGATAACCAGCAGGGATTGTGGCTGAGTGAGATGGGAAACACACAGATGGAGATTGAAAACAAAAAAGAACCAGTCAAAAATAAAAAATACAATAATTGAAATGAAGAATACCTTAGAGGGAATCAACAGTAGTTTAGATGAAGCAGAGGGTTAAATCAGCAGATTGGAAAACAAGGTAGCAGAAAACACATAGTTTAAGGGGCCTCTGGGATAACACCAAGTGTACTAGCATTTGCATCATGGGATGCTGGAATGAGAAGAGAGAGCAAGAAATTGAAAACCTATTTGAAGAAATAATTATGGAAAACTTCAACATTATTGTATGTAATGGAGGAGGAGGAGGAGGCAGAGGAGGAGGAGAAGGAGGAAGAGAAGGAGGAGGAGGATGAGGAGGGAGCAGGGAGGAGGAGGAGAAATAAAAATATGAATAAAATGGAAATAACTACATACCTATCAATAATGACTTTATTTAAATGTTTTGGTGACTGGATAAAGAAGTTGAAGGGATTAGCTAAAGAACATAGCAGCAATAACTTTAAATGTAAATGTATTAAATGCTCCAATCAAAAGACATAGGGTAGCTGAATGGATAAGAAAACAAGATTCATCTGTATGTTGTCTACAAGATACCTACCTCAGAATGAAAGACACAGACTAAAAGTAAAGGAATGGGAAAAGATATTTTATGCAAATGGAAATGAAAAGAAAGCTGGGGTAGCAAAACTATACTAGACAAAATAGACTTTAAAACAAAAGCTATAACAAGAGATAAAGAAGTACTCAGCAATGCCAGGTCTGGGCATTTATTTAAAGAAACCCATCACTACTTCAAAAAGACACATGCATTGGCCTGGCCGGTTTGGCTCAGTGGATAGAGCATCAGCCTGCGGACTGAAGGATCCTGGGTTTGATTCTGGTCAAGGGCACAGGCCTGGGTTGCAGGCTCCATCTTCATTAGGGGGTGTGCAAGAGGCAGCCGATCAATGATTCTCTTTCATCATTGATGTCTTTGTCTCTCTCTTCCTCTCCCTTCCTCTCTGAAATCAATAAAAATATACTTTTTAAAAAAGACATACGTATCCATACGTTCATTGCAGCATTGTTTACCATTGACCAAGATATAGAAACAACCTAAGTGTCAATTTGATGGATGAATGGATAGAGAAGATGTGGTACATATGTACAAAGGAATATTACTCAGCTACATAAAAGAATAAAATCTTGCATTTGCAACAGCGTGGATGGACATAGAGGGTATTATGCTAAGTGAAATGGGTCAGACAGAAAAAAATAAATGTCATGTGATTTCACTTGCATGTGGACTCTAGAAAACAAGCAAACAAAACAGAAACAAACTTAAAGCCACAGATCATTTTGATGGTTTCCAGATGGAAGGGGGTTTGGGGGAATGAATGAAAAAGGGGAAGAGGCCCTGGCCAGTGTGGCTCTGTGGATAGAGTGTCGGCCAATGCAACAAAGGGACGTGGATTCAATTCCTGGTCAGGGCATGTACCTGGGTTGCAGGTTCAATCCTAGCCCCAGTCGGGGAGGTTACAGGAGGCAACCAATCAATGTGTCTCTTGCACATCAATGTTTCTCTCTCTCCCTGTCTCTCTTTTTCTCTCTCCCTCTTTCCTACCTCCCTTACACTCTCTCTAAAATTCAATGGAAAAAATATCTTCTGGTGAGGATTAACAAAAAGAAAAGGAGGGCAGGAGATTAAGGTACAAATTGCCCGCTATAAAAACAGTCATGGGGCTGTAAGGTACAGCATGGGGAATGTGGTCAATAATGTAATCACCATGTTTGGTGTCAGATGGGTAGTAGACTTATGGAGGTGCATACTTTGTAAATTATATAAATGTCTAACCACTATTCTGTACACTGAAACTAATATAACATTGTGTCAACTATGATTAAAAAATAAAAAATTATTTTAAAATATACTAAAGATTTATAAAAATCAACCGCAATCAAATTAAGACATTTATTAAAAGACACTATAAGGAGACTAAAAAAAACAAACAAGATATTTATTAGAAAAGATATTTGAGCACATGTAACTGGAAAAGGAGTAGGAACCAGAATATGTACAAACTCTTACAACTCAATAAGAAAGAGGTGGACAACTCAATAGAAGAATAAGAAAAGGACTTGGACAGGAACTTCCTAAAAGAAGACACCCAAGTGACCAGGAAATATATAAAAAGTTGTTCAACTTTATTAGAGAAATGAAAATTAAAACTGCAAGGAAATATCATTACTCACCCACTGGATAGATGAAAATTAAAAAACTGGACAATGCCAAGTGTTGGAGTGGATGAAAGTCACAAGAACTCTCATACACTACTGATAGAGTGTCAATAGGCGAAAATGGTCCGGCTTTACTTATGAAAATTGAAGACACACATACCCAATGATCCAGCAATCCCACATGTAGTACATACTTCCAAATATTAATGCATGGGCACACCAGAATATATGACCAAGAATGGTCATGGCCAAAATCAGGAAACAACTCAAAATGGCCATCAGTTATGGAATAGGTAAATAAATTGTGGTATAGTCATACAAAAGGGCTTCTTTATAGCAGTGAAAGTGTTCCACAGCCACAAGCAACAACATGAATGAATCTCACAAACATAGTATTCAAGAAAAGGAGAAAGACAAAAAAAGTAACATGCTTCTATTCAAATAAAGTTCAAACATTGGCAGAATTGAACAGTATTAGGGATGTACTCATGGGCGGTAAAAACGATAAGAAATACCAGGAGTTGATTGTCACAAAGTCAGGTAGCGATTACGCTGGGGAGAGAGTGAGGTTATGATGAGGAAGGTGCATATTGAGAGGGTTTCTGGGGGTGCTAGCCCTCTTTTATTTCTTGACCTGGATTTATTTCCCACGGGGGTGCTAATTGCATAGACATTTACTTAATATTATTTGTTAAAGTATATATCTGCTTCACACACTTTTCCGTGTGTTTTATATTTTATCATAGGAGACATAAAAAGAACCTACTATAACCCAGGGCAGGGCAAAGGTCCCAGCCAACCAGAGCCCAAGGGAGCTATTTACCTGAGTAACTAACACTCGTCGATAGGACAGCCCTGCTGGGTAGTAGAAGTTGATCACAGTTCTGTAGGAATCCTCACCCTCATTCCACACAGCCACTGTCATGTTGAGTTCTAGAGAGCTTCCCACCACCAGGGCCTGTAGGCTGAAGGAGGAAGTACAGCACTGGAGAGAGATTCCACTGGAAAGGGTTTGGAATTGGATCAGGGGCAGGGGCAGGGGCAGGACACTGGGAATTCATGAGCTATTAGCTGATAACATTGCAATCATTTCTCAGTTATAACGCCAGCTAAAGGGGAACACAAGCACTTCTCATCCTGCTGGTAGGAGACCCAAAAGCTTGGGTGCCTGGATATGGCAGGAGATAGCACTCACCCTGAGAAGCTGAGGTTGACATTCAAGTCCCCTTCACAGAGGTGATCTTGCCCACAGTTCTTCTTAAAGGGGAGCTGCAGCAAAACAGTATGTCTCTTTCCATCCAGGTCTTAATCCTTCTCCAACTCCCTCATGAAGAGCACTCCTCAACATTGACTATTACTGAGCCCACACCCTGCACCAGGCACGGTGCTAGCCACTGGCAAGGGGTGGGGTGGTGGGAGACGGGCAGTTGGATGATGAAAGAAAGCTATGACAGATCCTCGGCTTTGAGGAACATAATGTTTAGCTGAGAAATCAAATCTAACTCACCCCGGAAGAGCTATTCAACAGGTGTTGTTAAGAGTCGATACTGGGAGAGAAAAGAAGATGGCGGCGTAGGTAAACACCGGAGACCGCTGCCGCAAACAACCATTTCAAAAATACAACTAAAAGACTGAACGGACATCACCCAGAACCACAGGAAGGCTGGCTGAAGAGAGACTCTACAACTAGAAGGAAAGAGAACAGCAAATCGAGGCTCAGAGGCGGCGCAGTGTGGAAAATACAAAGGTACCGAGGTGCGCGCGCAAAGCGGGCTGGTGGCTGAGGGCGCGGTTGTCGTTTTCTGTCGGGAGTGAGTCTCAGACTCTGGGCTCCAGATCCCGGCGAGTCTCTAGGGACCCAGACTCAAACGGGAGAAGCGGGATTATCTGGCATCAGTTGGAACCTGAGGGCAGCTTTCTCTCCGAGGTTTGCAGCGGCTGCCGGGGTTCTGAGAAGCAGAGCCTCTGGGAACGGGACTGAGCGTGGCCATAACTGCTCCCTCCGCCCGCCCTGCTGATCCCGCCCCGCCCAAAGCCTGCGCACAGCCATTTGCCGATCGCCTCAGGCAAAGGCTGGATTAGTGCCTCCCCAGAAGGCAGACGTTTTCCATACAGCTGATTCCTATAGCCAGTCGGCCTGGTGGTCAAATCCCTCTAGTGTTAACTACAACAATTAAGGCTTGGCTAGAACAAGACTGCGCACAGAGACCACAAGGGGGTGCACCAAGAAAGCATAAAAGATGCGGAGACAAAAAAACATGACAGAAATGGAGGATATGGAGCTAAGAATCGCAATTTTGAGGGCTTGCCATAAATTTGTGCAGAGCCTCACGAAAACTAATGAGACCCTCCCCTCGATGCGACGATAAAGAAATTAGAAAGTAAGCATACACGGACTGAAATAAAGAATATTATACCCAATAGCAGACCAGAGGAGTACAATAATCAAACCAAAGATTCAACAAAAAACACCCAATTGGAAAAGCAAAATGAAAAAAGAATCCGAAAGTGTGAAGATAGTGTAAGGAGCCTCTGGGACAGCTTTAAGCGGTCTAATATCAGAATTATTGGAGTGCCAGAAGATGAGAGACAGCAAGATATTGAAAACCTATTTGAAGAAATAATGGCAGAAAACTTCCCCCATCTGGAGAAAGAAATGGACTTACAGGTCCAAGAAGCGCAGAGAACCCCAAACAAAAGGAATCCAAAGAGGACCACACCAAGACACATCATCATTAAAATGCCAAGAGCAAAAGACAAAGAGAAAATCTTAAAAGCAGCAAGAGAAAGAGGCTCAATTACCTACAAGGGAATACCCATACGACTGTCAGCTGATTTCTCAACAGAAACTTTGCAGGCCAGAAGGGAATGGCAAGAAATATTCAAAGTGCTGAATACCAAGAACCTACAACCAAGATTACTTTATCCAGCAAAGCTATCATTCAGAATTGAAGGTCAGATAAAGAGCTTCACAGATAAGGAAAAGCTAAAGGAGTTCATCACCGCCAAACCAGTATTATATGAAATGCTGAAAGGTATCCTTTAAGAAGAGGAAGAAGAAGAAAAAGGTAAAGATACAAATTATGAACAACAAACATGCATCTATCAACAAATGAATCTAAGAATCAAGTGAATAAATAACCTGATGTACAGAATGAACTGGTGATTATAATAGAATCAGGGACATAGAAAGGGAATAGACTGACTATTCTTGGGGGGAAAAGGGGTGTGGGAGATGCGGGAAGTGACTGGACAAAAATCATGCACCTATGGATGAACACAGTGGGTGGGGAGTGAGGGTGGAGGGTGGGGTGGGAGCTGGAAGGAGGGGAGTTATGGGGGGAAAAAAGAGGAACAAATGTAATAATCTGAACAATAAAGATTTAAGAAAAAAAAAAAAAAAGTCGATACTGGGACAGGTTTTGGGTTGGATGGGCTTGGAGAGGTAGGAAAGGTAGAAACTACAGGTGGATTAGACCTGGTTCTTGCCAAGAGAGCCACAGAGGTGGGTGCAGATGGCTATGATCCAGTCATGCGACAAGTGGCAGGTCACCATGACATGCTACGAGGCCAGGGAAGAAGAGACAGATGCCGAGTGCGGATTCCCAAAGAAAGGGAGAAAAGGCTGGGGCTTTAGGGACTAAAGATGGTCGAGGTGGAGAGAGGAAAATGTCTTCCAAATAAGAGCTACAACACGGTCACAGGCACAAGTTAGGAAGGATCTGCAGAACGAAAACCAGAGTTGATGCATGTGTAGGGTCCCAGCGGACAGGGTCTTGGAATCGGGCGGTGCCCTTCTGGACCTGATGTGGTCGGCGGGCGATTGGGAGCTACTGGAGTTTCTTACGCACAGGGGGACACATGGACGGCCACCCATCCCTGGGACTTCATCGCGAGACTCACAGAAGCAGTGAAGAGGTCCTGGGAGCCCACAGCCAGCACGGGGCGGAGGTTCTGGGCGGAGGGGATGGGCTGCCCCACCAGGGAGAAGTTGACCCGGAGGACGATGGGGCTCACCACGTCCTCCACACAGCCCTGGGGGGGGGATGGGCTTTTCAGAACCCACTCTCTGCAGCCCTGCTTTCCCCGCTGCCGGGAGCTTCTCCTCCACTGGACTCATTTCCCGCTGTCACACAGGGCCCTCCCCACGCTGTGGAGCCAGCCTCTCTGACCTCAATTTCCCTCTCTCCAGCCCCAGCCCCCACCTCCCGCTTCCCACCTCACTCAGCGGGGGACAGGGATGCCAGCCTGGGCTCCCCCTCCCTCTCCCTTTCCCAAAACCCAAAGTCCTCACTGATAAAAACAACTTCAGGCTTTCACAGTGCTCTCCCAGCCCCAAGGTTTTTCTTCGCGTCAAAGTCCAGTTCTTGGTCTCTTCAAAAATGGCGCGCGAAATCAGGCGGCCTGGGTCCAAGGCCAGGTCATACCTGACGGAGCTGCGGACGTCCCCTGAAGCGGAGGAGGATGGAAGGCAGAATGTGAAAGGGAACCTCAAATGTTCTTTCATGTATTCATGCAGCAGGTATTCACGTCGTAGTTGTTCCAGGGTGAGTTAGATTTGATTTCTCAGCTAAACATCATGTTCCTCGAAGCCGAGGATCTGTCGTAGCTTTCTTTCATAGTCTAACTGCCCGTCTCCCACCACCCCACTCCTTGCCAGTGTCCGGCACAGTACTTGGCGCAGGGTGTGGGCTCAGGGCAGTCTCTATGGTCCGTGTGGATTAAGGGGGAACGGGGCCAGGTCACTGAAGGCATGTGGAGAGGGCTTTGGTCTTCACAAACAAAGGCAAGGGGAGAGCGGAGGGGTGTTAAGCAGGGACTGAGGAGGCCAGGTTTGCATGTTAGGGCTAATCACTGGGAGGAGGATGGGAAGGTGCAAGAACAGACGCGGGAAGAGCTCCAAGTGGAGTAGGAAGAAGGGTGGCCTCCAGGCAGGCAGCGGCTGGGCGGGTGAGAGGGGTGTGCAGACTCCAGATTGATGCTGGAGACAGGCCTTTCTGGGCTTGCGGGGGGCGGGGGGGGGGGGGGGCTTAGAAGGGACCCAGGTTTCCAACACCAGCAGAAATGGATATGCAAGTGAGATTTGGCTTCAGGGCCCTCTGTCCTGAGGATAGGGCTGGGGCCTTGGGGGCTGAGGGCCTGGGTCCAGGGGAGGAAACTCACCTAGCTGGTCAGGTGAGCTTTTGTGGATAGTGAGACAGACTGTGGCGCTCACGGCTTCCAGGGGGGAGGGCGCCTCTTCCAGGCACAGGTACTCAGCCTGCCCCACCTCGGAGGGGGCAAATCTGATGGCCACCCCCACACCCAGCACTGGCCGGCTCCTGGGGGGACGCACAGGGCTGAGGAGAGGACTCTGCATCTGGGAGGACCAGGAAGGGCAGGTCGGACGCACAGCCAGCAGGGGGATGTGGGAGCTGTCACCTGAGCAGCAGCACGTGACCTCGGGACCCCACAGCCAGGTCTGCCAGTCCATCCTGGGTGAGGTCCTGACCTCCGCTCAGCGACTGCCCAAAACTCTGGAGCCGGGGGGAGAGCTGGGAGCCTGCGATGCGCTGGCGGGGAGGGGAGAAGTAGAGGTCAGGGGGAGGCGATGGAGAGAGAAAGATTTGGGAAGGAGGCTGCAGCGAATCCGATAGGATCCCAGTGGAGAAACGGAACAGAGGGGACCCGGGTGGGATGGAAGGCAGGCAGAGTGAGGGTCTCAGGGACAAAGAGAGGGGAGCGCTTTGGGGCCCCTCATCATGAGGGTGCAGGTTGACGACAAAATAAAAGCGTAACAATGGGAACACAATAGAGCCAGTTATTAATTTGTGTGTTTATTCATAAACGGGTGATGAATGGACTCCCACTGATATATAGTTACAGGAAGCCCATGGGGGTGATTTGTTATTTAATGTTTCATAGAAGGAAACGAAAGCTAACTCAGCCCTTTGCCTGAAGGCACACAGCTGACCTGGCTGCCAGGCCTTTGACATGGGCCTGCAGGCTCTGTACCATCAGCCGCCCACAAAGGCTGACTGAGGTCTGTTGGAACCACAGGAGAGAAGGAGATACTCTGCTTAAGGGAAATGCGCTGCCGGGAGGCGGTGGGGAGGGCTCCTGCCAAGGCAGGTGTGGGAGCAGCAGCAGGTGAATCTAGGAATGCAAAGGGGGCTGAAGAGGGCCTCACCTGGCTGTGGGAGGGGCTGATGCCCGGCCCCGAGGTTCCGTGGAACAGGTACACTGCACCCCGGTTCTCCTCTTCCCCCGGGGCCCCGATGGCCACGTCCGTCAGCTTGTCCCCATTCACGTCCCCCATGGCGGTCAGGGCTGCCCCAAAGCGGCCCCAGGGGTGGCCCTGCTCCCCACGGAGAACGGCCCGGCACTGCCACCTGGCCCTCTGCAGAGCAGAAACAGTGCCAGTCCCAACCCGGGCCGCCCCTCCACCCCACACCCAGGCCCCACCCAGCCAGGCCTCCTCAGCCACTCACCCCCCGGGGCAAGGGGCACACAGACACCTGGCCCCCCCGGGTCGGCTCGTAGTAATGGGGAGCCCCGATGAGGACCAGGTCGGAGCTGCCATCTCTGTCCACGTCCACGGAGCAGAGGGAGGCCCCGAAGTAGGAGCCAATCTGGAGGGCAGAGCCTCACGTCACCCTGTCTGCCCTGGCGCAGGGCACCCTCTGGGCCAGGTCCCGCCTCTCCCTGGGCACCAGGACCTCCCCCCAAGGGGCCCAAACCCCTTCATCTGCTCCCTCCTCCCTGGAGACCCCGCCACCCTCCTGTCCTCCACACCCAACCTGGGTCCCTGTGACTTCAGCCTTCGGCCTCCACTGCCCGGCCGCCTGGGTGAAGATGACGGCCTTCCCGGTGTGCTGATGGCGGGGGGCCCCCAGGACCAGGCTCTGCACCCCCTTCCAAAGGGCCAGCTCGGTGGAGTAACCTGAGGGGCTGGGCCTCAGCACAAAGGCCACCTCCTGCCCCCCACCCGTCCCCTGCCCCCGTCCCCTGCCCCCACCCCCACCCCTGTCCCCTGTCCCCCAGGCAGCTCATCTCCCGCCTGTCCGCACAGCCAGAGCCTCCTCTCACCCAGGTAGGAGTCCGCCATGTCCACATTCTCCTGAGACATGTTGATGAAGGTGGGAGGTTTCTTATTTGGGGGGTACAGGAAGGCACCTCCAGACCAGCTGAAGCTCCCCACAGCGCCCAGAACTGGTCCGTCCTGGGAAGGAAGGTCTGGGGCTGAGCCGGGGAGCAGGAGAGATGGCAACTCCAAGGCGGCCTCACTCACTATTTGGAATTCCTCTTCCCCATCCGGGGCCCCTGCCCGGTCAGCCCCATCGCCTCTCACTGCCCTAGAGTTAGGTCCCCTCAACCCCAGTGTGCAGCCGCCGCCCTCCCGGGGAACCAAGATGGCACCCGTCACCAAGCCCCTGAGGGTGGCATCTAGGATCCACCCCAGTCAAACCTGTGGAACCCCCTCTGTTCCCAAACACACCGAGCCTTGCGGGGCACCTCTCTCCCTGCTGCTGGGACTCAGCGCCTCCCTCTGGAAGCGGCAGCCTCCTCCCTCCTCTGGGGGTTGCTCCTTCCTCGGGAAGCCATGGGCATTCCCTGCTCCACACAGACCGTTTGCTGGTAAGCTTTTGATTGTGGATAATTGAGAACATTTACAAAAGTAGAGAGAAGCGTATAACGAGCCCATAGTACCCATGGCTCAGCTCAGGGACCAAGTCATGGCCAACCTCATTCCATTTCTATGTCCGCCTCACTCTCTCCACAAATTGTCTGGAAGCAAGTCCCTCCGGACAGATGGACCACACAGCGACCTTTGGACAAGGCTTGTGATGTTGTCATGTCTGGTCTGCGTGGTCTGGCCCTT
The DNA here is from genome assembly GCF_028538775.1 of Myotis yumanensis. Classification (NCBI taxonomy): domain Eukaryota; kingdom Metazoa; phylum Chordata; class Mammalia; order Chiroptera; family Vespertilionidae; genus Myotis; species Myotis yumanensis. Next base: position 107,170,556 of record NW_027223755.1, on the reverse strand, counting down.
CCCACCGCCACGGCCATCTCCTCCGTGCTGCCCTGCGTGCACTCTGCCCGGCTCTGCTGCCCTTCCAGCTCCCTATTGCAGTGACCTTGCTCCTGCCTCAGGCCCTTTGCACGTGCTTTCCCCTCTACTTGAGCCATCTCTCCCCACGTGTTTCCAGGGTTGGCCCTTTCTCATCGTCCAGCTTCAGTTCCCACTCCCCGGGTCTCCTCTGAGCACCTCCCTTGCTCTCTCCCGACTCCCACAGTCTGAAAGGTGTTGTTTCTCGGTTGTCACCTCCCCCAAGAGAGAAGGAGCTTCGGCTAATCTGTTCTCTGCCGTGTCCCCAGCGCCCACACACGCCCCGAACGTCTGGCTTGAACAGATGCTGAGCTGGAGGACAGGGTCTGCTTTCTTGTTTACTTCTGGGTCCCAGTTGCCAACCGAGGGCTGGCCCAGGGTAGTGCCCGAGACCCGCTTGCCAACTGCGCGCCCTCCACCCACCTTTGTGAGTGCCGAACTGAAGCCTTCTTGTGACATCTCGTACTGGAAAGCGCTACTTGTCCTCGACTGGGTTCCTGTGGGAACAGGTGGCTGAGGCTCCCGGAGGCCAGGAGACCGCAAGGGCTCGGAGCAGAGGAAGGAGGGGTGCCTGGGGCTTGGGCTCAGTTTTGGGTGAGCTGTGACCAGGGATGGACCTCAGACCCGCAGGGGACAAGTGGGTGGGGGCACCTTCGGTGCTGAGACCCCAGCTCTTTCCCCATTTACCCTCCACCGCAAAGATCTTCTCCTGCAGCTGCTTCTGGATGCTGCCGAGCGCCGCAAAGTTGTTCACCTTGAACACGTGGTCCCGCGCAGGTGCGGAGCCGATGGTGTCCAGCTCCTGCCTGGCGGCCCGTTCCTCGAAAGCGCCTCCCACCTGCACAGAGAGGCGGCTGAGAAGGAGTGCCAGCCTGCTGCCTGGGGCGGGGGAGGGGCAGGGGGCGGGGGGCAGGGGGCAGGTGCAGGCGAGCCTGGGGCAGTCCACAGGCCGAGCACGCACCCCAATGGCATAGCGGACGATGCCGGCTCTCTCGGCCTGGGGGATGACGTCACTGTACTCGAGGGGGTCTCTGTACTTCTGTCCATCCGTGATAACAATGAGGATCTTCTTGGCACTTTTGCGGGCCCCGTTCCTACTGTGAAATAGGTCCTTCCTGCCAGGGAAGAGAGGGAGATGGCTGCTGAGGGGGGCCGACTCCGGGAGGAAATCGTCTGTGGTACCGGTAGCTCATCCGGACAGCCGGGGAGTCCTGGCGCCCTAGGCTGTCAGGCGTGTGAAAAAACCCATTCAGCCCTTTTTGAAAACCATGCTGACAATGGTCAGTAAGGCCAATAGCGAAGATTCTCAGGTCCCTGCTCCTAGAATTCCACCCGCGGTGGCGTCTCACTCCCAGGAGGCAGTGTGGTTGCGGGCGGGAGCTCTGCGGGCGAGTTACCTCGGCTCTCTGAGCCTCTGCTTCTCTCCATCAGGGTGAGAACGACGACTGTGCCATAGCTGGTCTCCCAAGACGGCGCCAGGGAGCCCCACCCGATCCCCTTCCCATGCTGAACCCGGCCTGGGACGTGCGCTACTCGCCCGCATGCTCAGCCTTCGTAGCTTTTGCCCCTTGGGGAGCCCTTGAACCCCACGAGAGAGGTCTAGCTGCCTGTTGGAGTGGCCACACGGAGAGAGGCCCAGCCACCCCGGCCGAGCCCCGCCTTGCAGCCACGTGAGTGCCGCTCTCGTGTTCCAGCCTCAGGCGCCCCCTGACCAGCCCCACGAGGGACGGAGAGCCCTGTGTGACATGGCTGAGCCCCGGATCATGAAAATAATAATAAAAGAGCTGTAGTTTAAGTCACCAAAGTTGGGAGTCGTTAGGCAACAATAGATAATGGAGACAAATGGTATCAGGTAATTCTGAGCGGCCTATAGGGAAGCGTTAACTCCATGGAGCTGCCGCAAACGGTTAACACTGTGGCCGTGTGCTCACATCCGTGTACATGTAACACTGGAAACAGCCTTAGTCCAACACTAGGGAAGGTGTGTAGCACATGACCAGACCCCTGGAGAAGCACACAGACATTTCAGAGGAAAGCAGTAAAAGCCGTGGAGGCAGGTGGACGCGATCCGCACAGCAGACGAAACAAGGCAGACGGAAACATTGGTTTCCACCCGGTCGAGACCATGTGAAAGGTGTCGGCACACAGACGAGGATGGGAGTCACACTGCTCTGCAGGTGGGATTCTGTTATTCGTTTGTACTTATTTCCTCTTGTTGCGAAAAGCTGTGAGGGACCCCAGCCAGGTGGTTCTGTTGGTTGGAGCGTTGTCCATACAACAAAAAAGGTTGTGGGTTCGATTCCCAGTCAGGGCACATACCCAGGTTGCAGGGGTTTGATTCTGGTTGGGGTGCGAGTGGGAGGCAACCAACCAATGTTTCTCTCTCTCTCTCTCTCTCTCTCTCTCTCTCTCTCAAACCAATAAACCTATCCTCGGGTGAGGATTAAAAAGTAAAATACAGTGAGGTGTTTGGCTAGAGGGACAGTGGGTCCCCCAATATTTCCTTAAAGTTATTGCCCTTTTGTCTTTTTTGTAATAAAATTCCTACTCCCCACCCCAATCTCAGTCAGTGGCAGGAAGGAGCTGAGTCAGCCTGAGGCAGCTTGGCTCTGGGGAGCGGCTAGCTGTCCGCTGTCTGGGAGAGAGGAGCAGGGCGGTGGGAGGAGCAGGGCGGAGGGAGGAGCAGGGCGGTGGGAGGAGCAGGGCGGAGGGAGGAGCAGGGCGGAGGGAGGAGCAGGGCGGCACTGAGAGAACCTCACCCTGGGCCGCCCCTGGACAGGGCCCCAGAGAAGAAAGGGACGACGGACCAGGACAGAAGCCTCACTCGGATGGAGGCTGTTCTCATGGTTGTCCGTCCCCAGGGGCAGTGGCCAGGGCAGAAGAGCCACAGGAGTGAGAGGGGCATTTGGAGAAGCACCTCTTTCTCCGGCACCACCTCCAGAGCCGCGCCCGGAGTGTGCGGGCAGCAGAGCACCCAGGACACTCAGCTGCGCTCCCAGGAGAGCCACGTCCCCCGTGCCGGCCTCGCACCTGGGCCCTCTCCCCGCCTCCGCACCCGGTGCTGACAGGTGCCCGGCCAGCGCCCAGCCGTAGGGCTGGGGCCATGTGTTACCCTGTGGCACATGGTTAGTAAGGCATCACATGTGCGGGCTTTAAAGAGAAAGCAAACAACACCAACAGATACAGAGTAAAACATCAGTGCCAGCTAATGAAGAGGGCACGCGTGGGTGAGGAAGGCAGGGAGGGCGGGAGGAGCCGGAGAGGCACGGTGCCTGCGGCGAAGGGGGGGAGGGCGGCGGCTCCCAACAACCCATCGCTGATCCAGCACCTTCCCTGCAGGAGCTCCTCACATGTTACCTCGTTTCATCCTAAACCAACTGGTGAGTTTACTCTCATTTGAAATGTACCGAGACAGAAAGGTCAGGAACGCCCAGGGTCGCCCAGATAACAAGTGGGGGAGCCAGCATGGGAACCCAGATATGTCTGAACCAAAGGCCAGGAGCTGGCTGCCCCAGGTGGGCTCCGGGTCCAGCCATGCAAGGCCAGGCAACGGGAAAGGGACCAGAGGAGCCCTTCCTGCAAGGGGCGGGGTCGGGGGGGAGGAGATGCGGGGAGCAGGAGGCCAGAAGCGCTCCAGGAGGACTCTGCCTGCAGACCCTCCCTTCCCTTTTGCATCCCTTTCCCTAGATCAGGGGTCCTCAAACTTTTTAAACGGGGGGCCAGTTCACTGTCCCTCAGACCGTTGGAGGGCCGATCTATAGTTTAAAAAAAAACTATGAACAAATTCCTATGTACACTGCACATATCTTATTTTGAAGTAAAAAAACAAAACGGGAACAAATACAATATTTGTATTTGCATGTGGCCCGCGGGCCGTAGTTTGAGGACCCCTGTCCTAGAGCCTCCCTCAGCTGGAGGAAGGGCTGTCCAGGACCCAGGGTGAGGCGGGGATCCCGCAGGTAGCAGGGGGTGGGAGGCGGGGATCCCGCAGGCAGCAAGGGGAGCTTACACCACCATCTGGATGGCTGAGGCTGTGAAGGTCAGTCCTTTCAGCTGGACGATGGGCTCCAGCAGGCTCTGAGGGCCCGGGCTGGCCTGGAACTCGGTGAAGGTGAAGTGGGTCTCCATGATGTTGGAGTACTGCATCAGCGAGAACTGCGGGCGAGAGGGGCCTGGGCTCAGGAGCTGTTGTTTTGGGGTTTAATATGCTTTTTATTTCAGAATAATTTTGGGCTTGCAAACCATGGTCTGTGTTTTTTTTTTTTTTCCATTTTAAGCACTTTTATTTGTTAAAAAACTATATTTTATTGATTCTTTACAGAGAGGAAGGGAGAGGGATAGAGAGTTAGAAACATTGATCAGCTGCCTCCTGCACCCCCCCTACTGGGGATGTGCCCGCAACCCAGGTACATGCCCTTGACCGGAATCGAACCTGGGACCTTTCAGTCCGCAGGCCGATGCTCTGTCCACTGAGCCAAACCGGTTAGGGCATGGTCTGTGTTTTTGAGGCCCAGCAAATATATACTGAAACCCACAAGAAAAGAAAATGATCCAAAAAGACAACCGGAATCTCGAAATCCAATAATGCTTCTTTCATCGTCTGCAAAGAATAACCTTGCCAACCACAATATTTGTTAAACTTACATCTTAAAAAATGATAACACATGAAATCAATTTGTAGCTGTGTTTCCTCACTCCTCAAGAATTTGCACATACACATTCACTAATTACTGGGAGATAAAGTAAGATGAAGAAGCCATGAATTAAGAACTGTAAAGAATCATCAATGATCTGGCCAAGTTACTTTCAGTCACATTTCACAGCAGAATTATTTTACAAAATTTTCAATGCTTTTAAACAGCAAAAACATCCTATTTTCTGTGGCATGTGGGAACCTATTAAATGCAATGGGGGGTGGGGACCTCCTAGGGTCAAGACACAAATTGGCCCTTCGCTGGCACCTTACCTTGACCCTGGACCCTGGCCTCATCCCGGCACAGGCCCGCCGAGCCAGCCACCCCAGTGATGCCACGCCCCCTCCCAGGCTGTCGCCCCCAGAAGCAGACCCTCCCACCCCACTCCTCCGGCCTAGGGGACCCGGTCCTCACCAGGGTGCTGGTGCCCTTAAACTGGCCCATGACGGCTCTGACAAAGTTCTTCATCTGCTTAAAATCAATTTGGCCAATGCTGCCCGAGCCATCGATGAGGAAGACAATGTCCATCTCTCGGTGCGGACACTCTGTGGAGAGGGAGGGAAGACCCAGAGATGCACGTGTGGGTGCCAGCCACCTCCGAGGACCCGGAAGGCCTTCCCCCTCCACAGACGCAGGGGTTGTCCTGGGCATAGGAATCAATCCCCACCCGGTTTCCACACCCTCCACGGAGGAGACCCACGTCTGTGGCCCCAGCCCCGTCTCCCCTCAGCGGGGTCCCTGTGGCTCCCCTCTTCCCACAAGGCCTGAAAGGGGGAAGGAGGAAGTAGAGAACAGGGGCCCAGTGGGTTCCTCAATCATTTAGTCAACAAATGTCTATTGAATACACGCTCTAAAGATGCCATCGAGGTTAGGAGAAGGCATTTTAGCAAAATGGTCCAGCGTGTGCACCCTGGAGCCAGCATGCTAGGCTCAAGTCAGCCCCACCACCTGCCAGTGGTGGATTCAGGCAAGTTATGTAACTCCACTGGCTTCAGTTTTCTCATCTGTAAAATGGGCATAAGAATAGTGCCTCCCACGTGGGATCATTGCCAGGATAAGAAGAACTGATGGGAACACAAAGTGTTTGGTCGTTATCCCCATCGGCACCACGTGCTGGTGTGCGCTAGGCCCAGGGAAGGACACACTGGCAGCTGGGGCGTGCCACCAGGCCCGATCCCTATCAGGACGAAGCGCTCATCCCAGCCACAGGGAGTTAGCTGTCCAGGGCTCCCGGTGGAGTCTCTCCCAGGAATCATGCCAGTCCAAAAGGGAGCTGTCTTGCCCACCGTTACACCTCCTGTTCCTGGAGGCAGCCTGTATCCAGCCACGCTCCCAGCTCTGAGCTCCAAGCTCCCAGCTCCGAGCTCCGGCTGAGGCCTCTGATCCGATGGCTCTGCGTCCACCCTCTCCCTCTGCCCAGTCCTGCTTTCCTCACACTCACGGGCATTGCTCCGAGGCCCTTCCCAAGTGAGCCTCAGAGTCTGTTCCAGGGAGATGTACCAAGACCAGAGCTTCAAAAAAGATGCCGCCCCTGCCCTGCGGAGTCCACACCGCAGTGGAAAGCCAGGCCTTAAGCAGGTGACAAATAGGACATTTCGGATTGTTCCCACACTCGTGCCGGGGGCTGTGGCCTGTCTGCCAGACCTAGTTGCTGCCTCCACTGTGCCCACATCCTGTGCTGCCCCGGGCTGGTGGGGGCCACGGACCCAGCACCGAGGAGTGAGGCTGAGCTGAGGCTGCTCCTCCCCCGTCCCCCCTGCTCAGCCAGCGGGTGCAGAGAGCAAATGGGAAATCACATCCCCTTTCTCCCCGAGGACTAGGAGAGCCAGCCCCACGGGCCCACTGGCAGGCTCAGAGGCCCCCGGCCCCCTTCTCACGGTACCCCCGCCCCCAGCTGGGAGCTGGTGTTCCTGTCACCGTATCTCGCACTTGTGCCCACTTTCCCAGCTGCATCTCGAAAGCACCCCCACACCCTCTCTGGCCACAAGAGCTCCCTCATCAAGTCCCTTCTGTGTCTTGCTCCTTTCATGCGACCCCCTGGCCTCCAACAGCAGCCCCTGCTGTACCGCGTCTTCTGGGAAAGGACCCGGCCAGGCAGGCTGCGCCCGAAGTCCTCCATCCCTAACAGTGGCGCTCACCGCGGACCTGCTTTCTCGGCTGTGGTGGGGGTCACCCTGCCCAGCACCCAGGATCTATCTGGTGAGGATGCAACAAGGTCGGGCGCCCTCCACTGCCTGGACGCCGCCCCTTCCCTTCCCTTCCCTTCCCTTCCCTTCCCTTCCCTTCCCTTCCCTTCCCTTCCCTTCCCTTCCCTTCCCGGCAAAGGCCTCGCCTGCAGGTTTACCTCCCGCGGCCCATTTCCTCAGGCCCCGGAGACATCAGGGAGGCATGTACCTCCGAGCGTTTAAATGCCCCATCCTGGCCTGGCTGCACAGCCTCCGGGCAGGGCCTGACACCCGAGAGTGGACACCCTCCTCCACGCTCTCTCCCTCTGCAGACTCTGCGGCCTGCGGGGTTCCTGCTGCTGCTTCACCGTCTAAAAGCCGGCCACGGCTTCCCTGACCCAACGCACTGTCCTCGGTCACGTCCTCAGTCAGTACCAGAGAGGCCGGCCCTGCCCTGGGCCCGCTCTCCCCTCGGCCACGGAGGAGGCAGCGTGGTCTCCCTCCTCGCCACGCAGCCCTCGGCTAGGTCAGGCCACGCTTTATGTCTATTAAATCCTCACAAGCACCTTGGCGATTTAGCGCCATTTTACCAACCAGGAAACCAAGGCCCAGGGAATGAAGCGACGGCTCCGGGACACAGGAGGTGACAGCGGGCAAGAGCCGCCTGCGGTGCCCAGGCCCATGCTCTGTGCACGATGCCAGTGCCGGCGCCCTGTGCACCCTCCCACGGCCTGCCATTCGCTGCCCTTAAGGGGAAGAGTTCATCTGGGGACACTGGCAGCTCAGCACCAAGGCCGCCTCAGCAGGAGGCGGAGACCAGGCCTCATGCCTGCCCGCTTCTCGGTGCCAGCACGTGGCCCCACAGAACTGCTGCCCTAGGAGACCCACCTGGCTGGGCATCGGGGACTCTCCGGACAACCTGCAGCTGGGAGTCCAACAGGAGGCAGGACCCTTCCACGTGCATGTTCTCCCCACAGGCTCTGTGCATGGTGGGGCCGCAGGCCTGGGTGCAGAGGCCTGTGTAGGCAAGGGGCCCAGAACACTCCCCCTCCGGCTCCTCCCCAGCCTCCACTGGCCCCTGCCCCTCTTGACCCTGCTGTGCCCCAGGAAACTCACCAACAGCCAGGGACGGTGGACGGAGGCCGCGAGGGACAGGCCGAAGGACATGTTCACAGCCTCTAGGGGGACTGAGGGCCAGACACACATGGTCACACTCAAGGCACACCCTCATTTTCGGGGAGAATCTGGGCTGGAGGCTGAGAGGGGGGACCTGGGCATGGAGAGGCGAGGCCGGATTTCCGGGTGGAATCACTCACTGTGCAGTGAAAGGGGCTGACACAGGCCGGAGGCAGCGTCGCAGTCGTACAGCCGTCCGGTCTGGTTGGCTCCCACCACCTCCAGGGGGGCTCCCACCACGAGTCTGGAGGCACAGCCGTGACACACGTCGCAGGAGGGGTGGGGGCACAGGGTGCTCCCGGGGGGTGGGGGGTGGGGGGGTAGGAGAAGTGAAACTTTGCTCTTGGCATTTGGCACTTGTGAGGCGACTCAAAAATCAGGGCCTGAGCTTAACCCACAAATGGGAAGGACCACGGGGGCGTCGTGTGTGTGTGTGTGTGTGTGTGTGTGTGTGTGTGTGTGAATATATGTGTATTTATGTACACAAATGGTTTGGTTGTTTTTGGTGTGTTTTTTTAACATTCGCCAAAAATAAAACTGTTCACAACAAAACAGCATTTCCCAACTGTGGGTAAGTGCCCTTTGTCTCTGGGGTGCCAACATTCTTAGTCACCCCAAGAAACAGATCGCCTCAAGTTCAATGGAAAATTTCCTGAAGTCCTAGTTTTCGAAACAATCTGATGATTCTGTAATGAATTATACAAAACTATAATATAAACAATTTAAATTGCACAATTTAAAACAGCTACAGCTATATCAGAATCCATAACTATATCTATCCTATATAATAAAAGCGTAATATGCAAATCGACCGAAGTGAGGAATGATCAGTTGGCGGGGGGATGGGGCCGGCAAGCAGGCAGCATCAGACCAGCCAAGGCTCATGCCAGTGGGCAGAGGGAGGGAACGGTGATGGGGGGCATGGTGCCCAGCGGCAGTGGAGGGGCAATGGGGGGGGCGGGTACCATCCTCTGATCGGCGGCCCTGTCACCTCCCGCAGAGGGAGGCCAGGCTGCACTTAGGCCCTCTCCTGAGCCGTCAGTAGGACATCCCCTGAGGACTCCTGGACTGTGAGAGGGTGCAGGCCCAGGGCTGAGGGGCCCCCCGTCCCCCAGTGCACGAATTTTCACGCACCAGGCCTCTAGTAGTCGTATAAATGCAATGGTTTCTTTGCAAAACTTGAGAGAAGAGACTTTTTTTGACTTTAGAAAAAAATTTATCACCACCAGCAACTCCCCCACTTAGATGAGAAAATCAGAGAAATACTGGTGTGTTTTAATTAATTAGCTGAGCAAGGCTTCGTTAAGCTGGTATTTAAAGTGCCTTCCCTGGAGCCGTTCCTGTAGGGAGCGCTGAGGCCCCTGAGTGTCTAAGGTGCTGGTGGAAACCTAAACGGCCGGCTAGACCTGGAGCAGCCTGGCCTGCTGGTCTCCAAGCACGCGCCAACTTTTAGTCAAACTATCATTCTGCGTGCTCTTCTCATCCCATTCCTCACACGTAGGCTCCGTCTTGTCAGTATTTGGGCTATAATCCAGCAGAGACCAGGAATAACAATGGGAATCTCACCCAATATACACTATTTACTTTATTACAGATGAGGTGAACAGTGGCCAGTCAGTCGCTCTATATTCATTTTTTAAGACAGAGGAGCCTGAACACAACGTGGTGGTGAAGGAAGTGGGACGGTGGCTGCCTTGGGATTTGTCGGGTGCTGAACGAGCAGCAGGGGCCCCGGGGGGCTGGGGGATCAGGGGCCTGGGGGTGGGGAGCTGGAGCTGTTCTCCGTGTTCATCTGGGGAGGGTTACCTGGCACACACAGCACAAGTATTGAGTTGGGCCTTTCGGATTTCTGCTGTTCAGTCTGTGTGTTACATTTCAAAGCAAACAAAGAAAAAACAAAGCTCAGTGCCGGAGGGCAGATTCGAGGCCTCTCCCCCACGGCCATGTGTTGCCCACCTGGGATTGTGAATAGGGGTGTCCGGGCCTCGCTGCGCTTGCCCTGGGACACCTGGGCGCAGCCACCTGCTGCAGGCGGCGGGAGGCGAGGGGAGGGGGGGCCTACCTAGATCTGCCAAACTGGGCCACGCTCTGCCCGAAGCCAGCTCCGTCCTCCTGGAAGACCCTGGGCTCCTCCACATCCAGGTTGAATCCGTGATAAGCAGCCAGAACTGAGGGGATGTGGGGCGGAGGGGCAGGGAGGAGGGTCAGAGAAGCCCCCCGCCAGACCCCCCTTCTTGGAATCTTGATGCCCACCCTCCCCCAGCCTGCGTTTCCCATCTGCCTGTCTTAGTTGTTTCCTGGTTTGCTGGCTGTGTGGCTCCTGTCTCCCTCCCTCCCTTAGAAATAATCAGAGCGCACTGCGAAGGACAGCGAGGCAGAGGGAGGCCCCTCGGGACCCTCGAGGCCATCCAGAACCCGAATCAGGCCGGGCACCGCCTGGGATGTTGCATCAGGAACGCCTTTTAAAGACAAAGCGACCACAGGGTTTACTGTCTACGTGGGGACCTTCTGAGAGTGAAAGGAACACCATCAACAATGACACCAGGGACACTGGGGCTGCCCCGCAAACCAGGGCATATGGTCACCCTGCTTCACCTTCTCCTTATCCAGAGGCCCTGAGGGCCAGATTGGAGAACACACTTAGAATTCTGGGATTAGCCCTGGTTGGTGTGCGCAGTGGTTGGAGAGCTGGCCCGCACACATAAGGGTCGTGGGTTTGATTCCCATTCAAGGGCACATACCTGGGTTACAGGTTCACTCCCTGCCCCCAGTGGGGAGTGTATGGGTGGCAACCAGTCGACGTGTCTCTCTCACATCAACATTTCTCTCTCTCTCCCCCACTCCCTCCGCCCTTCCACTCTCTGAAAAGCAATGGAGACATATCCTCAGATGAGGATAAACAACAAAAGCACACAAACAAACAAAAAAGAAGTCTGTGATTCATTATTTGAAGTCATATGTCTCCTTGCCCCTCTCCCTTGGCGCCAGGTTCTCAGAGGGCCAGCACTGCGCTGTCCTGAATGGGAGCCTGGCACAGTGCCTGGCCCTCAGCCGGGACGAACGCTGCCTATTGACTGACCCAGAACTGGACACAGACCGGCCCTCTCTCCGGGCCCTTCACTGGCCACAGGCTCTTCTCTGGTGGCTACGCTCGAAAGCTTCAGGGAAACCCCTACATTTCACGGGCTTTTTCTTGCTCCCCCATCCCAGGCAACCACCCTCCCTCCCCATCCCTCCTAGAGCTCCGAGCTCTCTCTGTACTGAGGACCCGACTGCAACCCCAAGGCCAGGGAAACTCTAGGGAAGCCAAGCCTCAGGCTGGGCCGAGACAGGGAGGGTCCAGACCCTCATGCCTGGGTTCGGGGAGGAGGACAGAAGTTTAGGGATCTGGGGCCTACGATGGCCACGTGCGGGGGAGCCTCACGTCCTAGGCCTTCCTGCCAAAGAATGGCTCCACTGAACCTGACGCTGCCCCCAGGATCTGACAAGGAGCCTCGTGTCCAGGCCTCAGGGTGACATGAGCGAGAAGCAGGCGGTGTGAGGCCGGGAGTGAGGCCGCTTAGACACGCGGCCCTTCCCCAGGGGCAGCAGTCACCGGCGCTGGTGCCAGCGCTGCCGGGCCTTCCCACTTCTCAAGAGAAGCCGGGAATCGGGATTTCTGTGTGAAGTCGGCTTTAAGACACACACACGACCGATTTTTAAACGACTCGTGGATGTGGGCCTGACACCGGTTCCAACTTCCAGAGTTTTCTCTTGGCAGCAGTGTGAGTGCCAACCCGAAACCAAGATTCAAGGGAGACGCAGGACCAGGTACCCCGGTGGTACCCAGCCATCCCCTCTCTGCTGGCTCCTGTGGCCTCCGCTCCCGGCTGCTGGGGCTGCTCCTCTCACCCCCTAGCGCCCGCCCAGACCCACCCAGGGGAGAGGGGTGCTGGGGGTGTGGGAGGCAGCTCGCCTCTGCCCAAGCAGCACCCAGCTCCCCTCTTCCCACCTCGGCTCAGGTCTCACCCTCCCCAGACTGCAAGTCAGTCCTCCTCCCACACCCGTGGACCAACCCTCCCCTGCCTTCAGCTCCCAGGAGAGCTGCCCCCAGGGCTTCTCCCAGCTCTGGGGCCCCACTCACCCCCCAGGAAGAGCACAGCTCCAAAGGCCATCGCTGAGCGGAGGACCGTGCGGCTGAGCAGCCGCTGAATCGCAGGGCTGAGCACCAGCTCGCTGAAGGCTGCTCAGTGAAGAGTTAATAACTACTCAGGGCCTTGAAGTGGGAAGAGAAGTCGCGTTGAGGAAGTCCTTGGTTCACCATACAGCAGAAACAGGGGCAGAAAGCCAGCACCACCCTGGGAGACAATCCCCAAATTCTCCCCCTCCACCGCCGCTAGGGCCTGGCTGACCCAGAAGACACGCCCTCCCCCCCCCCCCCCCCCCGCCCTTTAGACCCAGCTGGTGCCTCCGAAACCAGGTGGCATATGGGCCCTAGGACATGGGTGTGAGCTGGAGACAGGCAGACCACCCCTCAGGTCTACACCTACACTACTCTACACTTGACATTTAACCTACATTTGAAGTGTTAGAAATAACTGTCATGAATATATACTTAAAATAGTATGCCACAGTCAGGGGTTTTCTCATATATTTTAATGTTACAGGACATTCATTTATGTTTAATTATGTAATACTTAAAGCACACAGAAAATTACAGAGAACAAATAGCAACCACACGTTTACCTACCTCTCCCAGACTTAACAAATGTTAAAATACCCAGTGGGGAGGGGCAGGAGGGACATGGGCCAGGGTGTTGTTGAAAGAAGTAGAACCAAACTGGTAAATTCGTACACATGGACTTACTAGTGAGCAGTAAGTCACAGATACATGTGACGACATGGGTGAATCTCAACAGTGTCGTAAGTGAAGGAAGCCAGGAACCGGAGGCACAATGTGCGAGTCCTTTCATACGAGCAGGTGCCTCCAGCCCACGAAGATCGAAGTCAGAAGCGTGACCGCCTCTGGCGGGGCGGGGAGGACGCTGCTGGCATTCTGTAAATTTAACACTCAGCACTGAATATTTTAGCATTTGTTAAATCAGGGAGGGGTAGGTAAATGTGTGGTTGCTATTTTCTCTCTCTGTAATTTTCTGTGTGCTTTCAGTATCACACAATTAAACAGAAATAGATGTTTTGTAACAACATGAAAAAAGGTCCGATATATAAGAGCCCAGACTTAGAAGGGGAAAACATACGACAGAATCCCTAGCCGTGGCATACTATGTTAAGTATATATTTGTGACAGTTATTTCTAACACTTCAAATGTAGGTTAAATGCCAAGGGGAGACAATATGAAATAGCTTTCTAAACAAAAATTTTAGCCCCATTTACTTGAGCTGATACTCGATGGACCGAAGAGACCAGTTAGACGCTGGGAGGGCCACGGATGTGCCCTGGCAAGGACCGGGCCGGGACGGCAACTGCAGGCTTCGAGGCGAACATTCCGACTTCCTGCGGATTATTGTTGGAGAGGGAACCACAGCCCCCGATCGAGTCACTGGTGCTAAAAGCCCATGACACCAACGTAGAGTGAACGCCTGACTTGAGTGCAGTTGCAACCTCTCCCAGAAACGTGGTCTCACTTAACCAGCCGGGACCTTCTGGTTAAGCACCAGCCCGTCATCTGCGACAGGGGCCTCCTCCTCCCACCCGCAAGGAAGACAAGCCGCCTGGAGAGAAGTCCTGGCTAAAAAGAACCCTTCCTTTTCTTTTACTACTAACTTCTCTGCCACACCCTCTTCCCATAAAAACCTTCCCAAGGAAACCGACCTTTCGGGTGCTAGGTGGGGTGCTGCTTGACTCATGAGTCGCTTAGCAAAGCCCATCGGCTCTCCAAGGGTGCTTGGTGGAATTTTGCCCTTTAACATGATCAAGGCCAAGTGGAACAACAGCTCTCTCCCTCTTGTGCTAAGGGGTCTGTCGCAAACAGCACCCTGTCAGCAGTTCCGTGGATCTGTGAACCTCTCTCTGTGTCTAGAATCTCAAAATAATTTTTTTAAATATATTTTTTATTGATTTCAGAGAGGAAGGAAGAGGGAGGGAGAGATAGAAACATCCATGATGAGAGAGAATCATGGATCGGCTGCCTCCTGCAAGTCCCCCACTGGGGATCGAGCCTACAACCCGGGCATATGCCTCTGACCGGAATCGAACCTGGGACCTTTCAGTTCACAGGCTGATACTCTATCCACTGAGCCAAACCGGCCAGGGCTCAGAATAATTTTTTAATGGTTTTCCTAAATCCCCAAACTTAAAGATCTCTTCATTTCTTCATCTTCACCATACCTCATCGAATAGACATGACCTTGAATGATATCACCTTTCACACATAATCTCTAATTTGGGACTTCCCTTCAAAAGCAAGGGTTAAGGCTAACATTTTGCTGATTCAGCCACTGTAAAGATTTTCACCTTTGCTTCAATTATATTATCACTTGTCTCAGCAAAAGACTTTTGTTGCCCAGTCATTTTTAAAGAACAATAAGGTCAAATTGCAAAAAAGATAAGCAAGTGCTTGCAAACACCACAGGCTGCATGGCAGTGTCTTTCTCCCAGGCTGGAAGCAGAAGGCGCCCGGCCCCGCCCCCTCCAGCACTTGCTGTAAGTGAGGTGCCTCCACCTGGGTATCCCCGGGGCACTGGGTGGGGGTTCCCCACTCAGGAGAAGCACCGCCTCGCTAAGTATTTTTAAAGCCCGTGATATCGCCACTTATAATAAGAAATACACATTTTGTCGTTGTCCCTTTTCTGCCACAGAGCTCCTAAAACTCTTGGAATTTCCTAAGTCCTAAGCGTATAACTGCAGAACCAGCTCAAACTGGTCCTTGTTTCTAACAAGGTACTGAGTTGCTTTTCAGAGACAACAGGCCCAAACTGCAAGTCATGCGACCCAAGTCTGCAAAAAGGAGAGAACTTTGACCTCCAGTTGCACCCAGGACAAAAGCGTCGCCCCCCCCCCCCCCCCCGCCCAACACACACACCACCACCACCACCACCATGATGGAACCAGAGGACCAGGACATGACGGAACCTGAAGGCCGGAACCCTCTCAGAAGCGAAGGGTCCATTGTCCAGAAAGATCCAGTGCGGGAGCCCATTTACCATAAATGGCCCAGTTCCAAAACTCTTCCATCAAACCTGCCCTGCCAGCACTTCGAACACCAGCCTGCGCCCCATCACCCCTAAAACTCGCCTGAGCCCTGGATCTGAGCTCTGCCTCCTCCTTGCTGGTCAACTTAGCAATAAACGCTTCTTCTCCCTTTTTTTTTTTTCTCAAAAGCCGATGTCATAGCATTGGCTCCTATGCACACATAGGGCTGCAGGCCCTCGCTCCATAGCAAGAGCAATAAATAAATGTGCCTCTTGTGACCTTAGTGAGGTGACTTTTGAAAACAGGATGAGGGCTGGTTGCATAGAGCCACCATGTGATTGGAGGGCTGGAACGTTCAGCCCCACCCCCGGCTTCCTGGGGGAGGAGCTGGAGAGTGTGTTCACTCACCAACCTCAGTGATTTCATCAGCAGGGCCTGTGTGCTGAAGCCTCCACAAAACCCACCAGGATGGGGTCAGAGAGCGTCCGGCCGGTGAACTCAGGAGGATTTGTGGGGACTGGCCGCTAGCGGGGCATGGAAGCTCCAGGCCTTTTGCACAAACCTTGCCCTGCGTGTCCCTTCCGCCAGCTGTTCCTGAGTTATACTACACTGGTCATCCACAGTTATACGTTGCTCTGAGTGCTGTCAGCCATTCTAGTGAATTAGCCAAAGCCAAGGAGGGAGGATCGTTGGAGCCTTCAGTCTACAGCCAGCGAGTCACAAGCACAGGTGACAGAGCCCAGGCTTGCCACCCACATCTAGTGGGGCAGCCTCGCAGGACTGAGCCCCGAACCTGCAGAACCTGACGCTGTGTCCGGGGAGAGAGGGTCCGAATTGAGCTGAATTGTAGAACTCCCGGCTGGTGCTGAAGAATTGCTCGGTGATGGGAAAAAGCCACCCCCCACCCCCCCACACACACCCATTGGAATTCGGGTGCTTAGAACCATTAAAGTTCTATGTAAAAAAGTAATTAAACAATACATGCTGCTAAGTGAAATGAGCCAGTTACAAGAAGACAAACACTGTTACGATTCCACTGACTTGAGGTCCCGAGAGTCGTCAAATTCACAGAGACGGCGGGAGAATGGCGGTTGCCAGGGGCTGGGGGAGGGGTAATAGGGAGCGGTTTCCAATGGGTGCAGAGGTTTAGTTTTACAAGTTGAAGAAGGCCTGGAGTGGAAGGTGGTGATGGTCGTACAGCGAAGGGAATGTACTTGACACGCCTGAAGAGTACACTTAAAATGGTTAAGAAGGCAAACCTCATGTTGCGTGTATTTTGTCACAATTTGAAATAAAAAGCACAATCTCACGCAGCCGCATTTCTCCCTGACGTGACTTTAGTATGAGAGCGGTCTCCCACTTGCCTACTCCATACGGCACTGCGCGGGGAACAGCCAGTGGCCATATTGGGTCACATTCACAATTCTCTCCCCCTGCGCCAGCACTGAGCAAGGTGGAAACCGCACTGCTGCCCTGCCCCCTCCCTCTGCAAATGAAGTGTGCGTAGACCAGCCCCTGGGGGCCAGCGCTCCCCCAGCGGGGATGCCACCCCTTCCCGCCACGCACAGGACGGCCATTCATACCAACAACCAGACGTCACTGTTTGCTCCTCGGCGGTCAGCAATAAACAAAACGCATCAAGCGCTTCTCCCTCGCGTTTGCGCTGCACGAAAGCCTGCAGCTGGTTCAGGCTTCGCACGTCAGTGACGGAATCCAGTGTAAGGTGACTTTTACTCGCCACCGCTGCTCCCGTGGAGACCTCTGACATTACACAGCGCCCAAGCTGTTCCTGGATAAAGGAACGTTGCCCACGGCTTATTCTTCCAACGTGACATTTACCAGGCAGGGGGGTGGCCCTGCCACCCTCGTCCTGGCGGCCGCAGCTCCCTCTGACATGAAGCCTGCAAAAGGCAGGTGCCCCCTTGCTCAGCGTTCCGTGAAGTCGGGGGACGTAGTTTAACTCAATCCTGGTCAATGGGGTCTAAGGGAGTATCTGAGGTGTTTACCTCCTCGATGTAGAAAGATGGGGGGAGACATTGGGCTGGTTCTCAACCTTGGGGTTCCCTGGAAAATCTGAAGCCAGCCCCGCCCCCTACACTGTGGGCGAGGAGAGACTGAAGAAAGAGACAGACCTTCCAGGTTGCGAGGTGGCAGGTTGAACAGGTCAGAGGCCTCACATGCGGGGCCACAGGCGTAGATCTCCACCCCACCGGCCAGGATCTTAAGTGTCTACAGAGGCCTTAACGGGGTTCAGTCCCGGGACCACCCAGGTGGTCTCAACCACATGTTGCTCTCTCCCGGCTGCCTTGAATTAAGAGGACTGGTCCTGGCTTCTTCCTCCTGAATGTACTGCTCTGGAGCCGTCTGGTCCGCTCCGTGGGGCGGTGGCTCCCACTCCGTCAATCCTGACCAGCTGGAGAGGAGCAGCTGCTCACATACCCAAGAGCTGGACTGTTTTGTGCAGGGAGTGGGCCCGGGGAAGGGTATTTTCACCAGGTGCCCATCCTGTGCCCGGACTCCACAGGAGCAGCGGAAGTCCAAAGTCAAAACGGCGGGTATAGGGCAGGAACTTGCATCGGGGCCTCCCCCTCCATAGAATTACCCTTGTGGCCTAACGCTCAGGTGGCTGCAGCTTTAGGACTTGAACTTGCTTTGCGTCCCATTCACGTTGACCAGGGGAGGCTGCACCGTCAGCCACCAGGGGGCGTGAGGGTAGTTCCCTCCCGGGGCTAATGCATTGCCACAGCTCAGCTTGCAGCAGGACAACGGGGAACCAGCGGAGACTGGGTAGCTGCCCCTCACTCAGGGCACTTAGGGGTACAAAGTAACCCACCCACCCCGGGGGGAACATCCCGTTGCAAATTCTAGTCCGTAACACCGCTCCCGGGCGTGATGGGCCTGGGTGCGCTCCGCAGCACGTGACCCGCTGTGAGAGTGGGAGCAAGGCTGTCTTGGGTGCCTTCCTTACCTTTACGGTGTGGGGTGTCTTGGCAGGGTCCCCAGTCTGGCACATGGGGCAATGGACCCTCCTGCTTGATCAACCAAATGTAGTGAAGCCTGGGATAGTTCTTTAGTCCCCAGCCGAGGGGGCTTTTCATGTTAGTAATTTAATCTGATGCTGTAATCTTCCTTATTCCTTTCTGCCAACCCCGATGCTTGCGGGTCACACGGGCGTAGAATCTCCATTCGATGCCACGCTCTGCGGCCCAGTCTTGCGTATCAGGGCCTTTGAATGGGACTCTGGAGCACTGCCTGTTGGCGAGGGTATCCATCCATGGTCCTCAGTATCTCCAACCTCCCATGGTGACAGCCTGGTGTACACGGTGACAGGGAAAGCTGGAGGTAGGCCAGATGCAGGGTTCACGCAAACCAAGGTGTATTCAGACCCTCACGCAGGGGGAGCGGGCCAGTGTAATCTATTCACCAAGCCCTCACCTGGTGAGGACTCCAGGGGGCAGCCCCAGATTCCTTTGCCAGTTGCTCAGTCTTGTTGAAAACCAGGGCACTAACCAAGTCACTGTTCTTCAAGGGCGATCCAGCGCCCTTGGCAATATGCCCCCCACCTGGGTGCCCTGTGGCCACTCTTCCCTGGCCCCAGTCTGCTGTGGCTACTGAAGAGTCTGTTGCTCAGGCTACATCTGCGCTGGGGCACCGGCTTCCTGCTGGGCAGGGGTCAGCTGCTTATGAGCTGGGGCGTGACGGGCAGACAGGACTGCGTTAGCCTCTTACAGGTGAACCCAAATCTCCTTCCAAAAATCTTGACCTTACAAGGTTCATTCATGTGAGTTCACCCTTCAACTTCCCATGGTCCAAGGCATAGGGTAGAGTCAGTCCCTTTAGAACAACCCAACTGTCAGTGCAGAGGGTGAACAGCCAGGGCCCATGAGCCATCACCAGCGAAACCACTGCTGTGGTTCATTCCTGTTTCCATCCAGATGGTGTCAGTGTTGGGCTGAATAGCCACGGCAGTCCGTGTGGCCGGGCTGCCCGGACCAGACCCACCTCTGTACCAGGCGTCAGTGGGAATTCCCTCATACCCTCTCTACAGGCTGCAGGGCTGCTGCCACAGGAGAGGCGGGCATTGGAGGCTCTACGCACTCTACAGGCCGAGTGGCACCTGCACTTCCAGAGACGGCGGGCTGGTGGACAGGGAGCAAATAGAAATGCCACATAGTCAACGTGGGGTCTGAGCCACGGCAGAGGTGGCTAATGAGACATATGCCCGCCAGCCCTAGAGAGGGAGAGAAGCTCTTTCCATGATACGCTCTCCTTCCTGGGAGCCCCTGCCTGGAGCGGTGCTGGGTACCCTGCTCACAGCTGGGACCAAAATCCTGGGGTGCTCTCTCCTGCTGTCTGCTGTGCCCAGCCCTTACCTCCTGGAGTCACAGACACAACTGACTCAGATGGTAGCCTCCGTGGAGATGCCCAGACCTTCCACCTGCTTCTCCAGTACTTTGCCTGCTCAAAGGCACTCGCTGCTCTGATCCCCAGGCGTGCCCTTTCCTCACCAGCAGCAGAAGCGACGGAGGCTCTGTGCCAGGTGGGGAAGGAACGTCCTCCAGACCCACACCTCCCTGCGAAGGCTTACACGTCTTTCACGTTCTGAGTGGCTTGCCCCTCATCAATCACAGCGTCTGGGACAATGTGTGTCTTAAATCACCAGAAACCAGTCGGTGGTGCCTGGGCCTGGAGCTCCCATGGGCTGCCCTCCCCCCCCCTCCCCGCCCTCAAACGTCCTGCAGCAGAGGCGGGTCTTCACAGGCTCACGTGGTCTCATCAACCTGACAGCCCGTTTTCCTGCTGTGCACAGGAGACGGGGCACAGACCTCAGGCGGCCGTCCTGTGACATCTGGTGGGGCCGTGTGGGTAGCCTGGGAGGTATTTGCCAGTCCCATTGTTGCCCCTCTCAAGTGAGGGCAAATTGCTCTGTGACACAGAGCCGGGGGTGTACGGGACATCTTGTGTGAAGGTGTGTTTTTTTTTAGTTGAAGTTATTGGGGTGACATTGGTTAATAAAATTATATAGGTTTCAAGTGTACAATCTGTAAAACAGCGTCTGAATATTGCATTGTGTGTTCATCATCCCAAGTCAAGTCTCCTTCCACCACCATTTATTCCCCTCTCCCCACTTCTACCGCCCCCACCCCCCTTCCCTCTGGTAATCTCCATACTGTGGTCTGTGTCTAAGAGGTGGTTCTTTTCTTTGCTTAATCCCTTCAGCTTGTTCACCCAGCCCCGCAACCCCTCTCCCCTTTGTCAGCTGTCAGTCTGTTCTCTATCTATGACTCTGTTTCGATTTTGTTAGTTATTTTATTTTGTTCATTCCATTTCACTATGAGTGAAATCATACAGTATTTGTCTTTCTCTGACTGGCTTGTTTCACTTAGCGTAATAAGCCATCCATGCTGTCGAAAGGGTAAGACTTTCTTTCTTTCTTTTTGTTTACAGCTGAGTAGTATTCCATTATTAAATGTACCACAGCTTTTTTATCCACTCATCTTGGCTATTGTAAATAATGCTTCGATGAACATAAGGGCACATATATTCTTTAGAATCAGTGTTTCAGGTTTCTTTGGATATAGTCCCAGAAGTGAAATTGCTAGGTCATAAGGCAGTTCCATTGGGGAAAAAAATATATGTTATTATTGATTTCAGAGAGAGGGAGGGAGAGGGAGAGAGGGATAGAAACATCAATGATGAGAATCATTAATCAGCTGCCTCCTACATGCCCCCTACTGGGGATCAAGCCCAAAACCCCGGTATGTGCCCTTACCTGGAATTGAACCGGTGACCTCCTGATGCATGGGATGACACTCAACCACTGAGCCACACTGTCCAGGCAAGGCAGTTAAATTTTTAATTTTTTGAGGTAACTCCATACTGCTTTCCACAGTGGCTGCACCAATCTGCATTCTCACCAACAGTGCATCCTGGCCAACACATTGTTTGTTGACTTATTGATGATAGTCATTCTGACAGGTATGAGGTGATATCTCATTGTGGTTTTAATTTGCATTTCTCTAATGATTAGTGACATTGAGAACCTTTTCATATGTCTATTGGCCATCTGTACGTCCTCTTTGGAGAAGTATCTATTCAGGTCCTTTGCTCATTTTTTAATTAGATTGTTTTGGTGATGAGTTGTATAAATTATTTATAAATTTTGGATATGGCCCTAGCTAGTTTGGCTCAGTGGATAGAGCGTCGGCCTGTGGACTGAAGGGTCCCGACTCGGCCCCTTATCAGATGTATCATTGATGAATATGTTCTCACATTCCATGGGATGTCTTTTCATTTTATTGATCGTTTCCTTTGTTATGCAAAAACCTTTTAGTTTAATGTAGTCCCATTTGTTTATTTTTTCTTTTGTTTCCCTTGCCCAAGGTGATATATCAGAAAAAATATCGCTACGAGAAATGTCTGAGATTTTATTGCCTATGTTTTCTTCTAGGATTTTTATGTTTTTTTAGTCTAACCTTTAAGTCTTTAATCGATTTTGTGTTTATTCTTGTGTATGGTGTAAGAGGTGGTCTGGTTTCACTTTTTTGCACATATCTGTCCAATTTTCCCAGCACCATTTATTGCGTAGACTACTTTGCCCATTGTTTGTTCTTGCCTCCTTTGTCAAGTGTTAATTGGCCTTAAAGGCGTAGGTTTATTTTTGGACTCTCTGTTCTGTTCCATTGATATCTGTCTGTTTTTACGCCAGTAACATTCTGTTCTGATTACTGTGGCCCTGTGGAATAGTTGGATTTCAGATAGCGTGATTCCTCTAATTTTGTTCTTTTTTTTTCTCAAGATTGCTGTAGCTTTTAAGGGTTTTTTTTGTGGTCCCATATAAATTTTTGAGTCCTCGCCAGGGGTGGGGTGTTTTGGGCAACAGCATGTCTCTGCCTCTCCTTCCCATTGCGATGTGGTCCTTCTCTCCGTTGTCAAGGAGGAGCAGTCCATCTGCTTCCCAGGTCTTCAGAGGGAAGTGATCCCTACACAGCTGTAGACTTGGTGTCCTTGGGGGACGTGAGCTCAGGGTCTTCCTATGCCATCATTTGGACCCTCCGTTTCTTGCTTTTTTCCTCTCTCAAACGTAGCACTTAGGATCTGGCCGGGTGGCTCGGTTGGAGCATTGCCCTGTACATCAAAAGGTTGGGTTCGATTCCTGGTCAGGGCACATACCCAGGTTGCAGGTTTGATCCCAGGTCAGGGCACACACAGGAAGCAACTGATAGACATTGATGTTTCTCTCTCTCTCTCTCTCTCTCTCTCTCTCTCTCTCCCCCTTCCTTTTGCTCTAAAATCAATAAACATTTCCTTGGGTGAGGAAATAAATAAATAAGTAAATAAAAGCCTTGACACATAGGAGATCAGTGGAGACCACCAGTTTGTGGAACCCATTTTGAGAAACAGCACTCTAAAGCCGGATTCCAGTGAAGTCTCGCCTAGAGCCCACCTTGAGGCTATTGTATGATAACTGGCCCTTCTGGAGACTCCAAAGCTTCCAGATACAAAAGGAGTTTGGACCCGAAGACGGTGGATGAGGGTATCGTTGGGTGGAGGGAAAGGGCCACTTTCTAGCATTCCCTCAAGTCACATGATCAACTGCTTCCCCCCTTTTTTCCCAATTAAAAGATCCTCAGGCCTGAGCACCCTTGTGGCGGCAGCAACAGTGGGATCTCTCCCGGGCAGGGGTGTGTTGGCTCCCAGCTCAGCACCAGGCACCACTTTGAGCTTCATGCCGAGATGAGCGGCACAATAATAACCTTATCGGAGGCAGCAGGCCCCTGACATAGGACTTCAGAGTCTCCCCGATCACCAGTCACACGCAAGCAGTGTCAACACCTCTCAGGATTTGTACAGCATCTGCGCATTGGTTCCTTCCAGAGGGAAGAGTAGCCATGAAGGGCCGCCCCTTCTCCTTGCCACCCCTCCCCCTCAGCCCTATCCGCTTCCCATCAGTGACACCCCTGAGAATGGAGTGAGCAGATGAAGAGGGCAGGCTACCCCCAATAAGGGACGTTTATAACCCTGACCTGTTTAACTGTCTGGTCCTGGCCCCAGGCCTCAGGGCTGGCCGGCGTCTACCATGATGAGGGGACAGCATGAGTGTCATTTCCAGGACTCACATCCATAAAAGGCATTGATTTTAGATCTTTGACGTGTTTCCCAATAGAGGCACATACATCTTTTTGTGCAAAGTGTTAATTTGTTAATGCAAATATTTAAAATGTGCAATTTTTATAATTACTAGTATGTTCTGGCATGTATTCATTTTCTATCTTTAGGGCCTCAAAGAGACCCTGAAGCTGGGTGAGCCGAAGTGGCACTGGGGCCACCGCCCCTCCGGGGGCAGGGGCACCCTTCCATCATGGCCAGCAGTGCCGGCCAACGCTAGAAGCCGAGTTTACAAATGCTAATGGAAGGCATTTCATTCCCAACTTCGTTCGGGAAATCTGGACTGAGATTCCCAAGACAAAACCGAGACCAGTACTGCCAGCACTTTGCTAGATGAGGGTGACAGAGCAGCACAGACGCCTCATGCTGTGTGCTCCGAAGCCCGTCTTCTGGAAAGGGAGCTGGCTCCCGACATCCAGCTGATAGTTTAGCTGCTACCCTGCGATTAAGGGGGAGCCACTGAAGATGCATGAGAATGAGTGACTTGTTCAAGACCGGATCTTAGGTGGTTGCCAGAGGAAGGAGGTAGGGGTGAGGGGTGAAGGGGCCTAATATATGGTGGCAGAAGATGATTTGACGTTGGGTGGTAGGCACACCATGCAATATACAGATCTTGTATCACAGAAGTGTACACTCGAAATCTACATGATCCTATTAACCAACGTCAGCCCAATACATTTCTTTATTTTTTTAATCACAAAAAAACAATACTGCATTTTAGCGAGATCACTGGTGGCTAGTGGAGGAAGGGAGAATGGAGCTGGGGGCTATGGTCCGTGTATTTCCAGGTAGAAATTTCAGGTCACGTGCTCGGGGGCAGGGCAGGGATCCTGCCCGGGTGTTTCCATGTGGAGCTTTGACAAGACAAATGGCCCTTCCCAGGCGAGACGCTTTGTGCAAATAAACTTCATCCTCCAAAGAGAGAAAGCAGCCGATGCCAGCCTCCCTCCTGTGGGACATTTGTTCCCCCTCAAGCCTGGCGGGCGCGAGTAAAGGGGCCAGGAAGCCTCTCAGGGCAGAGCAAGTCCAAAAGAGAACAGGAGGGAGTTTCTTATTGGCCACCGTGGGGGTCCGATGGCCCATTTTCTGGGGCAGCTTGTTCATTTGCTTCCGCCATCATCTCTTTGTACTGACGTTTAAAGAAGCCAACCTGCAGGGAAGGAAGGAGAGGAAGGGCGTCCGGTGGGAGAGGGGGAAAGAGGCGATGGGAAGGGGAGGGACCACCATTCAGGAGCCCCTAGTGGCAACACTGTGACAGACTGGACCACAGTTCTGTGAGCTGGTATTTACCATCAGAATGTGAAACAAGACCCAGCATGCCTACCACAGGCTTGCGACACTGTGAGCCCTGCGTCTGAGCGGAGCTCCCACTGTGGGAGCACACTGACCAGGGGGCAGCTCCCGCATTGAGCATCTGCCCCCTGGTGGTCAGTGTGCATCATAGCGACCAGTTGTTCGGTCGCTTAAGCTTTTATAGCTATAGATTTGCTGTCAAGAGAAACATGTAGAAAGGCAGAGGTGAGTGGGAAAGAAAGGGAGAGAGACTAAAGGAGGTCCTGAGAACAGATATGAGCACACACATGGGGGAGAGCTGGGGACTGCCGATGTCAGAGGCGGAAGAGGCTCTCTCGCATGCAGTGACTGAGCGAGAATGTGGCCGACTCCAAGGGGAGCGCTGTCTTATGCTGTGAATAGTGGGAGCACGTGCTGGGGGTCAGGAGGCGAGTACGTACCTTGTACAGTATGGCTGTGATGAGAGCCAGCAGCAGCAGTCCTCCCACGGAGCTGCCCACAATGAGGGGCACTGGGTTGTGGACCTCCTGCTTCTCCAGCACCACCTCCGTCTGGAAGGAGGTGACCCCATCAGAAAGCATCGGGCCTCTGGTGGCCCCGGCTCCTCTCAGCCTCTCCAACCTTTAACCTCCTCCCCGG
This sequence comes from Myotis yumanensis, assembly GCF_028538775.1. Lineage (NCBI taxonomy): Eukaryota > Metazoa > Chordata > Mammalia > Chiroptera > Vespertilionidae > Myotis > Myotis yumanensis. Next base: position 107,145,231 of record NW_027223755.1, on the reverse strand, counting down.
CCTCCCTGGGCCAGACTCCACGGGCTGAGCCACAGAAGCCCTCAGGGGCTTAGGGACAACTGCCCCCCCACCCCCACCCCAGGGATCTTCACCCCCTCCCTCCAGCCTTGTGAGACCCCGCCCGGCACACGGATTTAGCATCAGAAGCCGCTCGCCAACCTGGCTGCTGCCTAGCACACAGTCACTACCTGGGCTCTCAGAGACGCCTCCTGGCCCGGGAGCTGGGCATACACAGATCTGTCGAACGTGATTTCCGCCACACTCACCACCGATACCTTCTTCTGCAGAGTCTGCAAAAGGGCAGGAGAGCTGGCAGCTGGCTCTGGGGAAAGCCTAGCATCAGGGAAATGCCCTCGCTCTCCACTGAGGCCGGGCACAGACATTCAGGGCCCACGGGAGGCGGAGGCGGGGGGGCGGGGCGCTGCCGCTGGGCCCACCCACCTGGCTGACCCAGCCGAAGCTGAGGTTGCCCTTCAGGGTGAAGTCCAGTTCCTCCTGGGTGCCGAAGGAGGGGATGTCACAGCGGAACCGCCGGCAGGCAGCAGCGGAGCAGTCCTAGGGGCAGAGAAGTAGATCAGCCCAGAGTGTGTGTGTGTGTGTGTGTGTGTGTGTGTGTGTGTGTGTGGTGGGAAGGCAGCAGACAGCATTAATGTGTCTGATTTAAAGGAGCAGCCACATCTGAATTCAGGAATGCTGTCAGCAGACATCCCTCTGAACGTCACACGGACCCCTGAGCTCAGTGCCTCTGATGTGTGGCTTAAGTGGGGGGCAGCCAGTCCTCCTCACCAGCACGGGATTCTTCTGCATGTGGGCCCGGGGGTCGGCCTCTGTGGGCACTGTTCTCTCTGAAGAGCAGTTGATAGATGGGCCCTAGGAAGACAGAAAGCAGGCGTCTCAGAGGGGACATCAGAGAGTTGGGGGACACGGGAACCCAGGCAAAGGGCATTGGTGGGGGAGCCACACACAGTCCTCGGGTACCTGGGGGTAGAGGAGCTTCAGCTCTGTCCACACCGCCACCTGGTTCAGCTCCACAGGCACCCAGAAGTAGATGCTGACAGGCAGGTCCCTCTGCCCCAGGTTGCTCACCTGCACGGAAGGCAGCGAGGGCAAAGCATGCCAAGGCCATTCCCCTCCCTGCGCCCTGGCTCCTGGGCCGCAGCACCTGCTCTTGAGCCGCCTCACTCACCTGGTATCTGAGCTGGGCCACGCTGCTCCCCTCCTCCTCCGAGGCCGAGAAGTTGAGGTACTTGGTGGATTCTTCGTGGCTGGGGAGAGAAGAGGCATGAGGGCGTTGAGGTTCCCCGGGGGCCTCCCGAGCAGCTCAGTGGGGCCCTGGCTGTCCCGGATGAGGTGTGTGGCTGACCAGAGGAATGGGGAGATTAGGGAGCGGGGCCGGGCTTCCGGGTGGCTGCTTGCAGAAGCTGCCCACAGAGGAAACTGCCCAGGTGGGGCCGGGCAGGGGTGCAGTGAAGGGACAGAGGCAATCTGCAGAGGTCACACCTGGCTGCCTGCCTGTGGGTGCCCTGTGAGGTGTGCCAGCCCCAGTGCACGCTCCGAGAGCCCAGCGTGAGTTGCGGGAAGGGTGTGGAGCTCTGGGCAGGAGGAGGGCAGCCGACGAGGCACGTGGGTGGACGTATCGGGGCAGTGTGCCCAGGCTACGTCCCACGGCCTGTTCCATATCACAAGTGCATACATCCCACGGGGCAGGGGTCTATGTCTGGTGATGATTACACAAAATAGAGGCTCAATAAATCTTTGTTGGAGTCAAATCAATGAATTTATGGAAGGCACCCACATCACTGTGCCTGAAATACAGCAAATGCTAGGGAGGTGTCTGCTCACAACCTCCTAGTTTCAAACACCTCATCACCCCTCCTCGGGAGGCACCTACCCCTCATCATCCACCCCTCCTTGGGCACCTACCCCTCATCATCCACCCCTCCTTGGGCAGTACCTACCCCTCAGCATCCACCCCTCCTTGGGAGGCACCTACCCCTCAGCATCCACCCCTCCTTGGGCATCATCTGTAGCTTTTCCCTGACCCACCCCCTCCCCAGGAGCAGGCAGGGTGTTTGTCCCTATCCTTCCCAAGGAGAAGGGAGGAGGAGTGGTTCTAACAGCCCTTCAAGGTGTAAATCTGTTCCTTACGATGAAGAACTTTCCCACCCAAATGCCAAGGGCCACAGCCAATGCCGCAGGCCCCTGCAATGTTGAGCTGAGGCATCCTCTGACAGGAGCCCCTACCCCCTCCTAGAAGCTCACAAAGCCTCAGACCCCAGGACCACAGAGAGGCCCTTGGTAAGACTCTGCTTTAGGTCAGGGTAGCCTCGCTCCCAGTGAGGCCGAGAGAACCTGGAAGACAGTGACGTCTCACGTCTCTTACGGAATCCAGGACAATCTTGGGGCTCTGGAGAAAGCCTCTGAGAACTATAACCTCTATTAAATGCAGCGTGTAAGTAATGAGAACGCCACACTTACTGTTGTCAGAGCCAGCCCACCATAAACACTCAGGATTGAGGAGCAAGTGCTACCAGCAGTTGCCAGCTAAGGACTGGAAGGGTAGTGGGAGAGGGTAGTGGGAGAGGGTAGTGGGAGAGGGGAGTGGGAGAAGGGTAGTGGGAGAAGGGTAGTGAGAGAGGGTAGTGGGAGAGGGTAGTGGGAGAGGGTAGTGGGAGAAGGGTAGTGGGAGAGGGTAGTGGGAGAAGGGTAGTGGGAGAGGGTAGTGGGAGAAGGGTAGTGGGAGAAGGGTAGTGAGAGAGGGTAGTGGGAGAGGGTAGTGAGAGAGGGTAGTGGGAGAGGGTAGTGGGAGAAGGGTAGTGGGAGAGGGTAGTGGGAGAAGGGTAGTGGGAGAAGGGTAGTGAGAGAGGGTAGTGGGAGAGGGTAGTGGGAGAGGGTAGTGGGAGAAGGGTAGTGAGAGAGGGTAGTGGGAGAGGGTAGTGGGAGAAGGGTAGTGGGAGAGGGTAGTGGGAGAAGGGTAGTGGGAGAGGGTAGTGGGAGAGGGTAGTGGGAGAAGGGTAGTGGGAGAGGGTAGTGGGAGAGGGTAATGGGAGAGGGTAGTGGGTGAGGGTAGTGGGAGAGGGTAGTGGGAGAAGGGTAGTGGGAGAGGGTAGTGGGAGAAGGGTAGTGGGAGAGGGTAGTGGGAGAGGGTAGTGGGAGAAGGGTAGTGGGAGAGGGGAGTGGGAGAGGGTAGTGGGAGAAGGGTAGTGGGAGAGGGGAGTGGGAGAGGGTAGTGGGAGAAGGGTAGTGGGAGAGGGTAGTGAGAGAGGGTAATGGGAGAGGGTAGTGGGTGAGGGTAGTGGGAGAGGGTAGTGGGAGAGGGTAGTGGGAGAGGGTAGTGGGAGAAGGGTAGTGGGAGAGGGTAGTGGGAGAGGGTAGTGGGAGAGGGTAGTGGGAGAAGGGGAGTGGGAGAGGGGAGTGGGAGAGGGTAGTGGGAGAAGGGTAGTGGGAGAGGGTAGTGGGAGAGGGTAATGGGAGAGGGTAGTGGGTGAGGGTAGTGGGAGAGGGTAGTGGGAGAGGGTAGTGGGAGAGGGTAGTGGGAGAAGGGTAGTGGGAGAGGGTAGTGGGAGAGGGTAGTGGGAGAGGGTAGTGGGAGAAGGGTAGTGGGAGAGGGTAGTGGGAGAACCTAAATATCCCAGGTGTTTGGGCCGCAGGGACTGAGAATCCCCAGCCCCCTCAGAGTGATGGGAAGGACCCTGCTCAGGTCCTGGTGCGGCACCTGCTGACCACGGTGTAGACGGAGTACTTCACCGGCAGCTCCAGCTGGGAGGTGGTCCTGCTGGTCCTGGGGGAGTTGTTCTCACTGGAGGAAGAGGAGGAGCATTGGTGGGTGCTCCTGACGAGGAGGTGGGCGCGAGGGGGCGCGGACCTGTGCCTGGCCCTGCTCACCTGCTCACGTTGGCCGTTAGAAGCAGCCGGTCTCCCAGCATGGCCTTGGGGGAGACGTCAAAGGTGGCCACGAAGGTGACCTGAGGGAGAGGCAGGCATGGGGTTAGAGGCAGAGGTCACGGAGACTGAGACTGGGTGGGGGCAGGGAAGTGGGAGGCAGACCTGAGCTCCCTCGCGGAAGATGATGTGTTTGAGGCTGCAGCGCGTGCTCCAGGCGTCCTGGCTCCCGCTGTCACAGGCCAGTTGCAGGGAGCGTGACTGCGGCCGGCTCTAAGCAAGGGCAGGGGCAAGGGCGGGGGGCGCTCGTTAGAGCGTGTCCCAAAGAGACTCCACGGCGGAGTGACAGTTTCCTGGAATCTACCCTAAGATTATGTTTTGTTTTTAAAAAATCCTTAGACACTATCTGGTCAAATTTCTTCCTAATGTAGAAATCTCAGATTTATTAAAGTTCTCCCCCTTTTTTATTTATTGTTATTTTAAAAAGGCTTTCTGTTATGGAAATTTTCAAACATACTCAAAAGTAGAGAGACTAGATAAATCAAGCCCCATATACCCATCACTCAGCTTCAACTGCCAACATTTTTTCTACTTTTGTTTTATTCAGCTGCTTCTCCACCTTTTTTCGGAGTAATTGAAAGCACATTCCGCATATCACATTGTTTCATCCAGAAATACTTCAATATATACCACCAACCGCAAGACTCAACAACTCACGCCCGGCAAAATAAGCAACAACTCCGTAATGTCGGCCAGTAGGCAGGGCATGCGCAGACTTCCTGGGCTGCCTCCAAAGATGCTACTTTACAGCTCATTTTAGAAACAAATACCCAACAAAGGTCCACTTGCTGCACTTGGTTGGTGTGTCCAGAAGTAATTCCACTGATGGGCACTCACCCCTGGGCAGCCGGGTCTTGCCATCTCCAGTGCGTTCCTTTGAATGTTAACCAAACTATGACCCCATTGGGAATACTAGCCCAAGAGAGACACAAGAGACCAACCAGCCAAACGTAATGTATAGACCTAGTTTAGATGCTGGTTCGAACAAATCAGGTATAAAAAGATATTTTTGAGCCAACTAAGGAAATTTTATTATGAATCGTTTGTTTCACTGGATGCGATAATGGTATTGGGTCATGTGGGATGTGGGGACAGTCCGGAACTATAGGGGGGAAGAGAGAGGAGTGACATGATGTCTGGGATTTATCTTAAAATATTTCAGCAAGTGGAGGGGGGGAGCCAGATAAAGTAAATATAGCAAAACGTTGATACTTGTTGAATCTGGGTGATACGTTTTTGAGAGGTTTGTTGATCTACTCCCTGCTTTTATAAATGTTTAGCATTTTTCGTAAAATTTTTGTTGAAAATCTGTTTCACTTTGGTCCTAGCTCTGCCTTCCGGGGCAGGTCTTGCCAAACGACAGCCCAACACCACTTTCCATAGAGGGAGTTTATAGACGCTCATTCGCGTACGCCTTGCCAGTGGCTGCTTTCAGTCCACACCAGCAGAGCCCAGCGGACGTGACAGGCGCTCTATGGCCCACAAAGCGGAAATATTTATTTTCCAGCTCTTCAGAGAAAAGGCAGGCCAAGACCTGATCTAGAGCAACCAATAAAGTGAACCCCTGCTTCTACAAGACAGTGTTTGACATATTTGAAGGCTGAGGTAGGTTTTCCTTTGGAAGAAGAATAGTGACATGATGTGGGATACAAAAACGTTTAGGGCAGAGTGCCCTGTCTCTCCACATTGGCAGCCTGCTGGGCACTCAGTCCTAATAGTCGGTGTCTTTAAAACGCGATGCCCGGAGTTGAGCACAGCATGAGCAAGCCCCAGATGGCACAACCGTGTCTCTCCGACCAGCACCAGCCCGGATCCCTGGGTTTCTGAGAGGCTCTGAGCCATGGCAGCCCCAGCCTGAGCTTTGAACAGGAGTCTCTGCTGATCCCCAGCCACTGGCTGCTTCCCCAGAAGGAATAATACCTGGCTCACTGTCGCCCGTCGGTAGGACAGCCCTGGCGGGTAGGAGAAGGTGACCGTGGTCCCATAGGAGTCCTCACCATCATTCCACACTTTCACTCCCATGTTCAGCTCCAGGGTGTTCCCCACCACCAGGGTCTCCAAGCTGGGGGTTGGGGTGGAGGGCAGGAGATGAGCCTATGACCAGGGCTAGAAATGGTCTGGGGACGAAACCCAGAGTGCAGAGGTGGGGGCCCCGGGGCCTGGGATGTCTGGTTTCTGAGCACAGGATGGAGATGGTAGGGAGAGCCAGATGGCAGCTCTAGGTCCCAGGAGAGGAGCTGGGAGACCAGGGCAGGTCTCAGGAGGTGGAAGCTCACCCAGAGGCGTCAACGGTGATGCCAAGGTCGTCCTGGCAGACACGGTCATCCCCACAGTTCTTCTCAAAGGGGAGCTGAGAGGGAAGGCAACTCGGGGTTTCTCCAAGGCCTGGAGCCCACACCCCACTGCCCCCCGAAGATCCCAACCCGAGGACTCACAGAGGCCGTGAAGTGTCTGCGGGTGTCCGGAGCCAGAATAGGCTGGAGGTTCCCAAAGGAAGGGATGGGCTGGCCCACCAGGGAGAGATTGAGACTCAAGGTGATGGGGATCATCGCGTCCTCCACGCAAGCCTACAGGGCGGCCATGGGGGAGAGCAGGCGGCTCAGGACAGCACCTCACAGCCACTGGCTGTGCCCGTCTCCTCATCCCCGAGATGGGGTGACAGTGAGGCCTGTCGCCTGCGCTGGTGAAATGCTCATTGCTGATTCCACCTTGAGGACCCTCTGCTGGGCTTGCCCTCTGCCTTGATCTCCCTCCCCCGGCCTCCCACAGGTCAGCCTGTTCAGGGCCTCGCAACCTCCCTGCTCAGAGAGGCCTCCGGATCCTCTGCTCTCTCCCTGGCTTCGTCACAGCATTCATCACTACCTGACCCTGTTGTCTAGGAACCGTCCCCAGGGCCCCGAGACCCTCACAGCCTCAGCATCGCCCTGTCCCCAGCGCCCCGAGACCCGCACAGCCTCAGCATCGCCCCGTCCCCAGGGCCCCGAGGCCCTCACAGCCTCAGCATCGCCCCGTCCCCAGCGCCCCGAGACCCGCACAGCCTCAGCATCGCTCCATCCCCAGGGCCCCGAGACCCGCACAGCCTCAGCATCGCCCCGTCCCCAGGGCCCCGAGACCCTCACCGGGAGCAGCAGCTTCACGTCCTCGCAGTGCTGTCTCAGATCAAGGACTCTGACGCGGCTCAGATGCCGAGTGTTTGTCTCCTTGAAGATGGCTCGGGGACTCAGGTGGCCAGGGTCAAGGGTCAGGTCAAAGGTCACATCACTTTGGAGGTTACCTAGAGGGGGAAGTAGAGGGTGGGGAAGGCTGAGAGAACCAGGAACTCCCCAGGGGGGCAAGGGGCAAGGCCGGAGATGGGAGTCTGGGCCAGAGAGGACTCACCCAGCCGGGTCCTGGGACTTTCATGGACACGAAGGCAGACTCTGGCATCACCCAGGTCCCGGATGGAGGCTGTGTTCTCCCGACACTCAAACACAGACCTAGCAATCTCTGTGGGTGTTGTGCGGATCTCCACCCACACCCTCAGCACAGGTCTGGTCCTGTGGGCAGAATGCCAGCCTTTGGTCCCGGGAGGGCCACCTGGGGTGGGTGAGGGGACGGGTGTCCTGGGTATACCTAGGGACCATCTGGGGAGTGACTGGGGAAGGCTGCTCTCACCTGAGCAGCAGTGCGTGCCCCTGGGCCCCCACGGCCAGGTCCACAAGGCCGTCCAGGGTGAGGTCCTGGCCCCCGCTCAGCGACTGCCCAAAGTGCTGGAGCCCGGGGGAGAGCTGGGAACCTGTGATCCTCTGGCGAGCAGGACGGGCAAGCCAGTTTGGGGTGAGAAAAATGAGTTAGAATCAGCAACAGGAGGAAGGGGGAGGTAGGAAGGTGAGAGACAGAAGGGGTGAGGCAGGAAAAGATGTCACCTTGAAGGGCCTACAAAGCCACGATGACTAGAGCGAAGGAAAGGAGCTTCGGGGGCCGCTGGGTTCTCAGCCAAGCCCCTCGCCCTCTTCTTAAAGTTCCAAGCTCTTTGAAACCCCTTCCGTTGCTAAGCTGTACCGACAGGAATTGAGGATAACGGAGCACCTACTGTGCCAGGCACACATGCATATGTCTGCCATAGACGTGCTACGTGCCACCTATGTACTAACTCATGTGACCCTCACGGCAGCGGCCTGCGCAGGCTGGCTTCTTGTCGCCACCGTGGACAGCTGAGGAGCTCAGCACAGACAGGTGAGCCGTGACCACGACCACATCCCTGAGACACAATTCACACACCGTGCAGTTCACCCTTTTAAAGTACACAACTCCATGTTCTTAGGAGGTTCACAGAGTTATGTGACCACCAACAAATCAATTTTAGAACATTTTCTTCACCCCCAAAAGAAGCCATATGCCTGAGTAGTCACCCCTAAGTCCCTCATTTCCCTCCCCAGCCCCTGACAACCACTAACCTACGTTCTGTCTCTGTGAACGTCCCCCACCCCCACCCCGCCGCGTTCTGGAGCTAATATAAATGGAACCAGACTCTAGGTGGGCTTTGTGTGGGCTTTTCTCACTCAGCATAATGTTTTCAAGGTCATTCATATTGTAGATGTGTCAGTCCCTCGCTCCTGTTTACGGCTGAATGCTATTCCACTGCATGGCCACACCCACTTGTCTATCTGCTCATTCATTGATGGGCATGTGGGCTGTCTCCGCCTTTGGGTTATTGTGAATCATGCTATATGAACATCTGTTGTAACTTTTTGTGTAAACGTGTTTTCAGTTCTCTCGGGCAGAGTCGCTGGGTCATACAGTACCTTCTGCTTCACCCTTCAGGACCTGCCAGGCTGTGTCCAAGGCGGCTGCACCGGGTCCCATCCCCCCCCCACCCCGCGGTACATGAGCCTCCGCATCCGGCCCACACTTGCTGTTTCCCGTCTCTCTATTCTAGACGCCCCCCCGCCCCCGCCCCTAGGTGTGAACTGGTGTCTCACTGTGGTTTTAATTTGCTGATGACTGACGATGAATGATGTTCAATACCTTTTCATGTGCCTGCTGGGCCTTCGTAGATCATCTTTGGAGAAGTGTCTCCTGGCCCTTTGGCCTGTTTTTAACTGGGGCTTCCTTGCCTTTGCCAGGGAAGCAGCCCCCTTTCTGAGGGAGCCCTGACCCCCTGGGCGGGGGCTCCTGTGTGGACGGGCCTCTGGCAGGATTGCTGATGGCAGCAGGGAATGAAGTCGTGTGGCCTCCAGGGAGATGAAGGGGTGCGTGGACAGGCAGGCTGAGCAGCCAGGCCCAAAGTGACCGGCAGCGGGGCCCCAAAGGACCCGGCAGGAGTGAGAAGCAGGAGACCCGAACGGCCCTCACCACCATTCCCGACCAACTACCGGCCGGGACCAGCCAAGTCACTGACTCCTGCAGACCCCAGGCCTCTTCTCTAACACGCTGGCTGGCGGGGCCTGGGCCGCTCCTGAAGCCGCCGGGGGATTAAAAGTCCTGGGCGAGAACCCACCCAAGTATCAAGTCTCCACCGGACATTTCCATTTCTCACGCCCCACAGATTGTGTTCGCTGCCTAGAGATGCCCGCGGTGGGCAGAGGAGGGCAGAGGTGGTGACACTTTTCCAGGTGGCAGCGTGGAAGACAGGGAGGAGCAAGGAGAAGGCGGTCGGAGTGACAGGATCTGCAACGGGCCTCACCTGGCTGTGGGAGGGGCTGATGCCCGGCCCCGAGGTTCCGTGGAACAGGTACACAGCACCCCGGTTCTCCTCTTCCCCCGGGGCCCCGATGGCCACGTCCGTCAGCTTGTCCCCATTCACGTCCCCCATGGCGGTCAGGGCTGCCCCAAAGCGGCCCCAGGGGTGGCCCTGCTCCCCACGGAGAATGGCCCAGCACTGCCACCTGGCCTTTTGCAGAGCAGAAACAGTGCCAGTCCCAACCCGGGCCAACCCTCCACCCCACACCCAGGCCCCACCCAGCCAGGCTTCCTCAGCCACTCACCCCCCGGGGCAAGGGGCACACAGACACCTGGCCCCCCCGGGTCGGCTCGTAGTAATGGGGAGCCCCGATGAGGACCAGGTCGGAGCTGCCATCTCTGTCCACGTCCACGGAGCAGAGGGAGGCCCCGAAGTAGGAGCCAATCTGGAGGGCAGAGCCTCACGTCACCCTGTCTGCCCTGGCGCAGGGCACCCTCTGGGCCAGGTCCCTCCTCTCCCTGGGCACCAGGACCTCCCCCCAAGGGGCCCAAACCCCTTCATCTGCTCCCTCCTCCCTGGAGACCCCGCCACCCTCCTGTCCTCCACACCCAACCTGGGTCCCTGTGACTTCAGCCTTCGGCCTCCACTGCCCAGCCGCTTGGGTGAAGATGACGGCCTTCCCGGTGTGCTGATGGCGGGGGGCCCCCAGGACCAGGCTCTGCACCCCCTTCCAAAGGGCCAGCTCGGTGGAGTAACCTGAGGGGGCTGGGCCTCAGCACAAAGGCCACCTCCTGCCCCCCACCCGTCCCCCACCCTCGTCCCCTGCCTCTCCCCTCCGCCCCTGTCCCCTGTCCCCCAGGCAGCTCATCTCCCGCCTGTCCGCACAGCCAGAGCCTCCTCTCACCCAGGTAGGAGTCCGCCATGTCCACATTCTCCTGAGACATGTTGATGAAGGTGGGAGGTTTCTTATTTGGGGGGTACAGGAAGGCACCTCCAGACCAGCTGTAGCTCCCCACAGCGCCCAGAACTGGTCCGTCCTGGGAAGGAAGGTCTGGGGCTGAGCCGGGGAACAGGAGAGACGGCAACTCCAAGGCGCCCACCCTTGACACCCACCCTCACCTACCTCCTCCCTGCTCCCCCTCCTCCCACACGCTCCCCTCCTCCCACACGCTCCCCTCCTCCCACACGCTCCCCTCATCCCACAGGCTCCCTCATCCCACACCAGTGCCGGAAGGGCCCACTCACGGGTGTGAGCACCGCGCTGAAGCCCTCCTGGGACATCTCGAATTCGAAGGAGCTGCTGCTCAGGGTGTTCGTACCTGGGGGAGGCATGGCACTCAGGTTCGGGGTGGGGGGAGGGGGGACAGGCTTTGCCAGGGCACCTCAGCTTTTTTTTTTAATCCTCACCCGAGGGTGTTTTTCCATTGATTTTCAGAGAGGAAGAGAGAGGGAGACAGAGAGAAACACCGATGTGAGAGAAACACATTGATTGGTTGCCTCTTGCACACGCCCCAACCACAGCCTGGGCAAGGGAGGAGCCTGCACTCCAGGACCCTTCGGTCCTCAGGCCAACGCTCTATCCACTGAGCCACACCGGCCAGGGCAGGACACCCCAGCTTAACAGGGCCTGATGGTGGAGACTATGCCCAGAGGGTGGGGCCCAGGGGAAAGGCACCGGTGAATGAGGTGTCCAGAGCGAGTTCCAGCTCTGACTTACCCTCAATGGCAAAGATCTTCTCTTTCAGCTGCTTTTGAATGTCTCTCAGAGCATCAAAGTTGTCCACTCTGAATATGTGCTCCTGCGAGGGCCTGGACGCGATGGCGTTCAGTTCTGCGAAGGCGCTTGCTTTCTGAAAAGCCGACCCCACCTGTCCCCACAGGAAACCGACTCAGTGAACAGATGACAAGCCCACGGCGCCTGCCCCGCTCTGGGGCTGTGTCCTCCAGGGATCGGGGCCAGTGTCACCCCCCCCCCCCCCCCCCCAGATACGGGAGAGAAACGGAGGCTCAGAAAGCATCACGGAGGTTGGCAGAGGGCCAGGCCCCCAGGCTAACACAGCCTCCTCCCGCGGGCAGTGGGAGCCGAGAGCTGGGTTTCTGTCCCTGGAAGGGAAGTCCCCAAAGAGGAAGCAGAGGGCAGCATCCACATCCTACCCCGACCGCATAGCGGACGATGCCCTTGTCCTCGGCCCGGGGGATGACATCCTTGTATTTCCGTCTGTCGCCTACTTTCTCCCCGTCCGTGATGACGATGAGGATCTTGGAGGCGTCCTGTCTGGCCCCCTTGTGGGCACTGAACAGCTCTTCTCTGCAGGAAAGAGGAGGGTCCAGAGGCGCCTGGGCAGAGCCCCTGGGCAGAGCCCCTCCGCCTCGGTGGCAACGAGGAGGTGACACTTCCTCTGGAGGCCTGATGTGTGCAGCCCAGAGCCACCCCCGCCCTTGGTGAGGAGACCAGGCAGAATCTCAGTTCCATCCGCCCCTTTGTCTTGGAGCCGGAGGAGGTCCAGGGGAAGGGGGGCCGCCGGGAGGACTGGAGAGTCAGGACTCACGTGACCATCAGGATAGCTGAGGCCGTGAATGTGCGCCCATCCAGCTTGGTCACAGAGTCCAGCAGCCGTAGTGGGTTTGAGCTCTGCGAGAATTCTTTGAACGTGAAGTGAACCCGGAAAGTGCTGGAGAACTGCATCAGGGAGAACTGGGAGAAGAGCAGGGGCTGGCACCTCCCTCCCCGGAGCCTCAGCACCCTCCCCCAGAGCCCCAGCGCCCTCCCCCAGAACCCCAGCGCCCTCCCCAGAACCCCAGCGCCCTCCCCCAGAGCGCCAGCGCCCTCCCCCAGAACCCCAGCGCCCTCCCCCGGAACCCCAGCGCCCTCCCCCGGAGCCTCAGCGCCCTCCCCGGAGCCCCAGCGCCCTCCCCCAGAGCGCCAGCGCCCTCCCCCAGAACCCCAGCGCCCTCCCCCAGAACCCCAGCACCCTCCCCGGAGCCCCAGCGCCCTCCCCCAGAACCCCAGCGCCCTCCCCGGAGCCCCAGCGCCCTCCCCCAGAACCCCAGCGCCCTCCTCCAGAGCTTCAGCGCCCTCCCCGGAGCCCCAGCGCCCTCCCCCGGAGCCCCAGCGCCCTCCCCCAGAACCCCAGCGCCCTCCTCCAGAGCTTCAGCGCCCTCCCCGGAGCCCCAGCGCCCTCCCCCGGAGCCCCAGCGCCCTCCCCCAGAACCCCAGCACCCTCCCCGGAGCCCCAGCGCCCTCCTCCAGAGCTTCAGCGCCCTCCCCGGAGCCCCAGCGCCCTCCCCCGGAACCCCAGCGCCCTCCTCCAGAGCTTCAGCGCCCTCCTCCAGAGCTTCAGCGCCCTCCCCGGAGCCCCAGCGCCCTCCCCCCGGAGCCCCAGCGCCCTCCCCCAGAACCCCAGCACCCTCCCCGGAGCCCCAGCGCCCTCCTCCAGAGCTTCAGCGCCCTCCCCGGAGCCCCAGCGCCCTCCCCCGGAACCCCAGCGCCCTCCTCCAGAACCCCAGCGCCCTCCCCCAGAACCCCAGCGCCCTCCCCCGGAGCCCCAACGCCCTCCTGCAGGCCTACCCAGCGCCTGCCCTGCCCACGGGCACACCTGGGCCCTGGGTCTCTGGAACTGGCTCATCACAGCCTTCACGAAGTTCAGCATCTGGGTAAACTCCGTGGGTTCGATGCTGCCTGAGCCGTCGATCAGGAACACGATGTCCTGCTCCTGCCTCGGGCACTCTGAGGAGGAGGTGGCACGGTCCTCTGCGGGCGCTCCCAGAGCCCAGACCCTCCTGGTAACAAGAACTCCCCCCCCAGGGGCCTCCCTGCCCCCTGCCCCCTGCCCGGAACAGGGCCCGGTGGTCTCCTGGAGTCTCTAAGAGGCTGCACCTAAGATTCGGCTGCTGACACCTGTGCAGCCAGCCTGGTTGGTAAAAACATGGAAGGTCCTGCAATGAGAAGCTGCTCCCCTCTTCGACCTGGGCGGCCGACCCCCTGGCCCTCCACACCTCTCCCCACCGCATCGCCACTGCTCCGGGCCTGGCCAGGCTCTCTCCTCACTGTTCGGAGCTGAACTGAAATTTTTGTTAATTTTTTTAACTTGTTGCTGTTGTTAATCCTCACCCAATGATATTTTTCCATTGATTTTTAGAGAGTGGAGGAAGGAGGGAGGGAGGGAGGGAGGGAGGGAGGGAAGGAGGGAGGGGAAAAGGTGGAGAGAGAAAAAGACAGAGAGAGAGAGAGAGAGAGAGAGACATCAGTGTCAGAGAGACACATCGATTGGGTGCTTCCCGCACATGCCCTGACCAGGGCTGGGGATCGAACCTGCAACCCAAGTACTTGCCCTTGACCGGGAATCGAACCCAAGACCCTTTGGTGCATGGGCTGATGATCTAACCACTGAGCACACCAGGTCGGGGCTGTTAAATATTTGTAATGCCACCCCTGGCAACAGCCACACACTGGCCCTATTCTGTTCTCCGCTTAAATGCAGGACCCCACTCCCCTCCTGGGTGAACACAGGTCTGCCCTCAGGAGAGGAGGCTGCCCAGCTCTCAGCTCCCCTTTCTGCCGCAGCGGCCTCCCACCCGAGAGAGTAGCGTCCTGGGTGTTCCCTGGGGAGCCCAGTGCCTGTGGGTCAAGTCAGAGCCTAGAGGTGCTGCAAGGGGCAAGCATTCAGTGGCCCATGCCGGCCTCCCCAAGGGCCTGAGTGTGAGAGTGAAACCAGGGCGGGGCCTTGGGCTGCTGTGGGCTGGTGTGAAGAACTCACTCTTCCACTTCCTCATTTTCCATTCCCACCGGCACTGGGAAGCCAGACGCTGTGCCTCAACCTGTGCGTGCGCACACACACACACACACACACATCATACACACACACACACACACATCATACACACTCACACACACACACACACACAAATCATACACACACAGATACAAAGACACACATACACACATCATACACTTACACAAATACATGCACACCACACACAAATACACAGACACCATACACACCACACACATACACACACATCATACACACATCATACATACTCACACACACAAGGACACACATGCACACACATCATACACTCACACAAAAATACATACACATCACACACACAAATACACAGACATAATACAGATCATACACACATCATACATGCACCAATGCACACAAATCACACACACAAATACACAGACATCATACACTATACACATCATACACACATCATACACACACTTGCACACAAATCATACACACATACATACATCATACACTCACACACAAATGCACACACACATACACACATCATACACTCACACAAATGCACACACATACACACATCATACAAATGCACACAAATGCACACATACACACATCATACACACACATACACACATCATACACTCACACACAAATCATACACACACAAATACACATGCATGCATCATACACTCACATGCAAATGCACAGACATCATACACACAAATACACACGCATCAAACACACATCATACACACACACAAATGCACACATACACACGTCGTATCATCGCACACAAATAGACACATGCACACATCATACACATACACACACACACACACAAGTACACACATATACTATACAGGTCCACACATCATACACACGAACAGACACATCATGCACGGACACATTCAGACTGCCTGCCCTCATCACCCTTTCTTGGCTGCACAAACCAATCGGTCACATCTATCCCAGCTACACTGGGTGAAAATAAACCCCCTTCTCTCTAAAAACAATAGCAGTTGGCAAGCACTGAGCCCTCAGCACATGCCAGGCGCTGTGCTAAGCCCTGGCCATGGCACGTCTGGTGTTGCTCTGTACTGGGTGTCACCATGCCCATCCGCCAGATGGAGCAGGGGGGCTCGGAGAGGGCGAGGGACAGGAGAGGCTGCAGCGGCAGTCACAGGGCGGGCTGTGAAGGCGGCAGTGATTCCCGCCGTGTTTGACCCACTACACAACCCAGTAAACCTTTTTCCAGATCCCTCTCTTCTTTTTAATGGTTTTATTGATTTCAGAGAGAGGACGGGAGAGGGAGAGAGAGAGAGAAACATCAATAATGAGAGAGAATCATTGATCAGCTGCCTCGTGCACGCCCCCTACTGCGGATCGAGCCCACAACCCGGGCATGTGCCCTGATCAGGAATCGAACTGTGACCTGGTTCCTGGGTCAACGCCCAACCACTGAGCCACACCAGCCAGGCCAGATCCTTCTTTTCGACCTGCTTTGGTAGAGTGTCTCTGGCCCCACTACACCTCCAGTGAGATGTGTGTGGGCTCCTCGAAACACCCAGTGCCCAGACACTCACCCTGCAGGGCATCTGGGAGCCTCTGGGGCGGCCAGGAAGAGGAGGCCCACAGGAAGCAGAACCCGGCCAAGTGCATGTTCTCGTTGCATGCATGGTGCACAGTGGGGCCGCAGGCCTGGGGACAGAGGGTGGTGGGCGGGGCAGCTCCTGCCTCTGTCCCATCCCAGCACCCCACCCTCCACAAGAGCCCCGCTCCTGCAGTCCCAGGTCCCCACCCCTCCTCAGGATGCTCCCGTGACCCAGGGCGACTCACCAGCAGCCGAGGGGGTGTGGTGGCAGCTGTCAGGGATAGGCCCAGGGACATGTTCACAGCCTCTGGGGGGGCTGAGGGGACAGGTAGGTGATGGTCACCCTCAGGACAGAGGACCTATGCACAGTCTGGGCAGAGGTCACCTCATCCCTGGGAGACAAGGTCTGACACATGAAGGGGGCTCCCAGCTCTTGATGGAGCTCTGAGGGTGCAGGAGGGCCACGGGTAGGGAGGCCTTCGGGGTCAGGAAGCATGTCTGACGGTGAGGGTTTTCAGAGCTGAAGCTGGAACGTGGGCCCCCTGTGCTCCGCACAGACCCCCTGCAGCACGGGCACCTGGACCTGGGTCCCAGGGAGGGGCGGGGACTCACGCTGCAGCTGGATGGGCTCACAGGTGGCCGTGCCGTAGTCACACCGGTAGAGGCCACCGGTTTGGTTGACAGCCTTTATCTCCTGGGGGGCTCCCACCACCACCCTGGGGGGCAGACAAAGAACACTGCAGTTAAAAGCGTGGACACAGCAGACAGAGGAAGACAAATACCGTGCGATTTCACTTACTGGTAGATGTAGAACCTAAAGAACCAAATACACACAAACAAAACAGACTCAGATACAGTGAACACACTGAGGGTTGCCGGGTGGGAGGGGCGAGGGGACTGGGGGAAGAGGGGAAGGGAAGGAGAAGTCACAGGATAGTCGCGGGGTGGGAAGCACAGCATGGGACTGTGGGCAATATTTGTGTGGTAAGTACGGCCGTGCCCGGTGGGTACTAGGATGATCAGGGGGGTCACTTCACAGATTATACAATTGTCTGCATGGGAGGGATTTCTCTCTGTTTTATTCTCTGGGGTATGACTGGCTCCTGAGGCACACAGTAGGTGCTCAATAATTGTTGAATTGAGGACTAAATCCATACCCACGTAAAGGGTGGGTGGCCCAGTGTCTGGCGCCGAGTAAGTGCTCAATAAATGTTAGCGAGCTCTGATCATCGAGATGGCCGGACAGCACCGCTTTCAGTCCAGCTCTTCACGGCCTTGGGGGAATGGCCCACCAGAGAGACAGGAGAGCTTGTGAACTAAGGGCGTGGTGGGGAGGAGCAGAACGCTGTGCAGGGAGAGGAGCTGATGAGGTGACCGAGGCCAGTCACCACCACCACCACCCCCCCGCCGCCAGTCCTCACCAGTTGGCGTACTGGACCACACTGTGTCCAAACCCGGCGCTGGGCATGGGGAAGATGGTCGGCTTGTCGGTGTCCAAGTTGAAGCAGAGAGAGGAAGCCACGGCTGGGGAGGAGGGTGCAGAGAGAAGCTTTGAAGAAGGTTCCTCCTCTGCTTCATCTCCCCGGGCCTGACCCCCCCTCTCCTCGCTAGGCCCAGCGCCCCAGTGTCTCCTGGTCTTCTGGCCGCCCACCCGGGCGTGGGCCGCCCCCGCCTCGCTGCTCTCTTTCAGACGGTCCAGAGACAGCGCCTCACCCAGTGGCCGGCTGGCAAGTTTCAACTCTCAGTTTCTGCCAAGCTACACCCTCCCCCCCCACCCCCCGCCCCCCCCAAAGGTGCGACTTCCCACCCCCACCCTGAGGGCTCCTAAGAGGGGGGATCCAGGGAAAGTTGGGGCCAAAGGGGCACTGTGGACAGAGCACACAGTGAGCTGGTTCTGCCTACCTGAGGGATCTCTGGATTGTCCGGGCAACCGGCCTCTCTCCCGGCATCTCTTACACCCCTCCCCCCAGATTAGTTCTTCAATCTCCTCTCTCTGCAAACTCCAGATCTCAACCCCTAGATCCCTCTCCTGATGTCTGAATCCAGAACACATGCATTCTCAGTTCTCCCTCCTGGACCCCATCCTCCCCCCCCCCCCCCCCCCCCCCGCATTCCCAGCTTACCCATCAACAGGAGAAGGGATGTCCTGGTCCTGCTCATGACTGGGAGGTCAGACGTGGGCTCCCGAGCTCCTGAGCCACTGGGAACCGCTGGAGCGAGTGAGCAGAGAGGTGGTCAAGGCCGGAGCTAGAGAGGGAAGTTGTCAGAATGACTCAGACGTGGAGGGCGGAGAGTGTGACAAAAGCAGACACAGGGGCCCCGCAGCGGACACACTCCGTCCAGGAGTCGTTCTGCGCAGAGATGGCGTGACCTGCCCTCTTGCCTCGCCGCCGATCTAGGCTTGTGTGGATGCCAATCCCCTGCCTGCCCCACCTCCCCCAATTCCCCTGGTTCCGGCTGAAGGTTCCCCCTGACCTCGAAACTTCAGTTCGCCTGGGGAGGGGGAAGGGGCAGGTGTCAGGGTGGGGTTAGGGCCCTAATGGAGATTCTGGGGGACCCCTCCACTTCTGGCCTGGAAACCTCTGGGCCACGGAGTGAATACTCCTTGTTTGTTCGTCATTTACTCAGCAGGCCCAAGGGGAGGCTGAGGATATGTGCCCTCTGTTAGCAGAGTGAGGAAACCCAAACCACAAGGCCCCGGCCCTGGGGTCAGTGGATAAGGCGACGCGTAAACAGCAAGGCTTTGTTCTGCGGGGAAACCCAGTAACCACAGATACCTTACGGCTGGCAGGGGCAGGTCAGGGAAGGCTTCCTGGAGGTGGTCGCATTTGAGCTAAGTATTGAAGGCACCTGAGTACAGGGGAGCGTGTTTAGCAAGGGGTGGCCAAATGTGGAAGAGGCATGGGACAGCGGGGGCTTGGGGAAATGGGTGGTGGAAACCAGAGAGGAGGTGGCGGGAAGTAACAAGGGATGAGGTCAGTGCTGTGGGGGAGGAGAGAAGGGGAAGCAGGCCCAGCCCAGAAAGCCCCCTCAGGCATGTGATTTTATGCTGGGGCGGAGGGAAGCATTGATCTTCACATTTCTATTTTAGGAAGCGGGAAAGAGGGGCCGATGAGGCTGGAGACAGGTCAGTCAGGAGGGAGATGAAGGGGGCCTGTGGAAGGAGGTAGTGGCCATGGGGATGGGCTGGAGGTGACTGGTCAGACGGGAGGACCGTGGTGCCGGTCCCGGGAGGAGGGGCGGGGCGGTGGGCCAGGCCTACTTTGGTTTTGAGGAAACCAAAACGCAGTGGTTAGGAGCTTGACTTCTTTCAACCTCTCTATGCCTCAGTTTCCTCCTCTGCAAAATCGGGGTGAGAATAAAAGTGTGCACCGGCTATTGCTGCTGGAGCTGGAGTTCGTGTGTGAGAGCTTTGCCCCCCGGCTGTTATCGTGGCTGCGCTGTGGTGATTGTCGCGTTAGGTAAGAGTGGCCTGAAGGGCTCCGGGAGGCAGCTGGGCGTGTGGGGCCGGATCTCAGGAGAAGCGTCTGGGATGGATGAGTTCGGGAACCACCTGCAGAAGCGCTGGATGAGATCCTGGTGGGAGTGCGAAGGGGAGAAGAAGGCTGTGCCGGGGGTGAGTCCCGGGGAAATGCCGATGTTGGCAGCAGAGTGGGCGCCTGCGGAGGCTGAGAAGGAGGGAGTCCGTGAAGGAGAGCAGCCCAGGAGCGAGAAGGGCATCCTGGAAGGGCGGCCTAGAGAGGATGTGAGCAGTGTCACCGGCTGCCGGGCATCAGCGAGGTGAGAAATGAGGAAGGCCCGGATCTGGCCACAGAGGCGGTGGGTGGCCCTGCCATGCAGCGCAGTGGGGGTTCGGGGGCCTGGGGATATAGAATGTGGGCAGTGGTACCACCTGGAGGAAAGCAGTCCTGAAGGCCTCAGACACAATGTGGCTGGGAAAGGCCTTAGATTTGAAGACAGTTTGAGGGGGAAAGGGGGAGGGGGGGTAAAGTCTAAGTCTTAGACTCTAAGAGGAAAACAATGGCAGAAAAACCCAGTAAGAGAAGGAAGAGGTGGCCCTGACTCTGGAGAGGATAAACGATGAAACAGAATGAGCCAGCAGCAGCCTGAGACTCAGGGCTGGCGTAAGGGACCGGTGAGGGCCTGGGAGGCCTCCGCCTTGAAGGAGCCTTCAGTCCTGGGCCATCATTGCTCCCTGTCCTCAGGTTGGGTTCACACTCGGTGGACAAGACAAGAATACTGGACGATAGTGCTTCATCCCCATGATACTTCAGAGAAAAACCAAGGTAATACACCTCTCCTTTGGCAAGAATAACTTAGACCATCAAAGTGTAGAACGGGTGTATCCTTAATTCAACCCGCCCACTTTACAGATGCGGACACTGAGGCTCCAGCCAGGATCTTGAGTGTCTAAACCTCATTGCCCCATTTCAGTGCATCATGACGGACGTTTCCAGAGAAAGGATGGCAGCTGAGGGGGATGATATAAGCGAGGAAGGGGCAGAACCCAAGTTACCCATCTCCTCAGCCGAGCGGGATCAGGCACACCCAGCTCTGTCCAGGCTGAGCCTGTGGCAAGAGATCAGAGGCCGAGAGAAGGTCTGGGCGAGTTTGGAGAGCAGCCAGCCTTCCCCTCTGTTGGCATTCCTCTGCTCAAGGTGCTGCCTGAAGACCATTCCAGCGGGTGGGGGCGTGGGGGGGCGGGGGCGGGTGCACCTGATCTGCCACATATTGGAGGTGGAGGTGGAGGCGGGGGGGCGTTGGTAAAGAAACTAGGGCAGAAGCTGTTTTAATTCAGGTCTGACGTGCCAGAGCGAAGTGGAACTGAAGAATTTGGAGTCTTTCTCCTGGGGCATTTCTTTTCCATGGAAGAAGAAAACAGAAATCTGAATGCAGCAACCCTGGGATTTCTTAGTCCATTTCCACCCACACCCACCCACGGGGCCCGAGCCCTCCTCTTGCTGCGTGCACTCTGTCTCACTTCTCTGTCTCCAGCGGACACTGAAGTTGAGTCATGTGCCTCAGGTTGCTCAGCTAGGACAGGTTCCAAGGCAGGGAAGTGTTGACTGCTAATGACCTACTCCTTCCTCTGCCCACAGCTGCTGTGCTGCTGCAGTTGTTAAAAGCTGAGGGCGAGGGAGGGAGTCAACATCAGCCTTCCTCAGTGACGAATAGAAGGTGACATCCTCTCACGGCAGTTCGTACTCATTTGTCCTTGTCTCTCTGAGGATGGCCGTTAGACCTGGAGCAGACACGACGAGGTCCTACACATCTGCTGGGCGTGTGGATGGATGTGCGATGGGAGCGTAGAAAGGACTGTGCGTGAACAAGTGGATGGGTGAGTGGGCTGTGGTGGGTGGAAGGGTGGGTAGGGCAGTGGATGGGTGAGTGAGAAGGTAGGTGGATGGGTGGAAGGGGAGTTGCACGGATTTGAAGCGAGTGGACCAAGTGGTCAGCTCAGACGCCCTGAGGCCTGCTGAGTCATTGCACAAATCACAGATCAGGAAGTTTTAAAATAAGTCAAGTGAAGGACGTCAGGGAGCAGAGCCAATGTGGACACGGTGGATGTGGGTGGCGAGTGAGGCAAGAGGAAGGGGCCCAGCGGGCTCAGATGCGCATGTCGGCTAAGCCCCTGAGCTGGCTAAAGGGTATTCCTGCTCCACCTCCCACAGCTGGCCAGTGATGAAGCCAGAATGACAACACAGCCCTTCATATGTATGTAAATTCTATAAAATAGAGGCCGAGGAGAGAAGGGGAAGTGGAGACAAGTCACTGGGCCCCGGGGAGAGAGAGAGGGAAGAGGAGAGAGAAACAAGGAGGGCAGGGTTAGGGCCGTGGGTCTGCGTGTTGGTGACAGGCTTTACCTCCTGCCGGCTGTCCCATCTGAAGGCCCCACCAGCCGCCTCAGCCCCAGCCTCGGGGCAGCCACAGAGCTGAGCAGGCAGACCAGGCTGGAGCCCGCGCCGCGGAGCCTGCCTGACCTTGCGCAAGGCCACGCACCCTCACTGGTCGTGGGCATCCTCTCCTGCAACATGAGAATCGCATGCGCCTCCCTGGGCAGACGGAGGGATCCATGAGCCCTGGCTGGGAACTGAAAGCGAGGGCAGCTGCCCCCCTGTCTGAGCCGGGCAGGCCCACAGCTGCGGCTGCAGGTGGAGGGCGCCTTGCTCCCAGGTGGCCACTTCCTGCCCACCCTGCTCTGCAAGTCGAAAGGAAAGCAATCCCAGATGGAAAACTAGGTGCACACGAGGGCCCCAAAGATCTCCTTTTCCTTCCCATGACTATTTTGATATTTCTCTGGCGATGTCAAATATTGTGTCATTTTCAAAAAAAATGGTTCCCTCGACCTTGATGGTGCCTTAAACGCAGGGTAACCGCGGGGTCTGGTTTACAAGTGTGGCCCCAGCATAAGGATTGCCAGGGCCCCTTTCATCCCCCAAAGCTGCCCTCCTGGGCGCGCCTGGGTTTGAGCCACGCGGGAGAATCTGAAAGCTGCCATGGCCTTCCTGACCAGGGGCTGCTACACTCGCCCTCAGGGCACCCCTCTGCCACACAGACACCCACTTCCCTTTCCAAGTCTGTACAAGATTGCGCTGCCGGGGCCCTTAAGAAAGTCTGTAAACGCAAAGGCGTGCCTTGCTACTGCTGCAAGGTGGATTGGCTCACTCGTTCGTTAGCAGGTAGCCACCGAGTAGCTACTCACTCCTGCCAAGCGTCTCAGCCAGGACAGGCATCGCATCACTGCAACGTGGAGTCAGACAAAATGACGCCGCGGCCAGAGTTCGTTAGGATGGCAGTCACCTTAGTCTGGCTGTCGAGGCTGGGGGTGGGTGCTGGCAGTGTGTTGAAGGAGGCTGTGAGGACAAGGGGATGGGGACGCGGGACGGAGCAGGGAAGAAGGGAAGGGATACTGAGAGGGGGAGGGAGGGCTCCGGCCTCGGCCCAGGGGCAGCTCTGGAGCAGGAGCCACACACGGAATGGGTCCCACCTCACCTCGAGGCAGGGGCCGGCGGAGTACTTGCTGTGTTGGTCAGTCACTGGCCACTGGCCACTCCCCCGCCCCGACACACACACACCCCGGGATAGAGCTGCTCCTGTTCAGCACGGGTGGTTCTCCAGAAAAGGGGGCCATTGTGAGCCGCCAACGGCCCCCACAATGCAGATGCTGCCAGCGCCTTGCAACGCGGGGCTACTCCAGTAGCGGGAGCTGGGAGGGCACAGACTGCATCTAGTGACTATATGGTTGCATCTTAATCTCTTCTGGGGGTGGAGGGGGCAAGGGGTCCTAGGAAGGTGGAGTGGGGCTCAGAGCAGACACCCAGTGTCTCAGGAGGAACGTGGGCCAGGCAGGGACTGTGCGCGGAGGGCTGGGCGAGGGATGCCAGTGGGAATTAAGCGAGGGAGGGTTCCGGAGAGGAGGGGCAAGGCTGGGTCCTCCTGCTCAACTTCTATAGCTTAGCCCTGGCTTGGTAGCAGGATTCTTCTCCACAGGCAACTGCATATCTGGCAGGCCTGGCAGCCAATGCATTCAATTCGTGTTTACTCAGCCCAGCCTGCCGAGGGGCCCAGAACTGTAATTCACGGGCCGCAGGGGCAGGAGGCAGAAAAGGGGACCGATTTCAGCAGTTGTTCTTCCAGGTCTGTGCCAAATTGAGAATGCCCACAGGGAAAATGGAAAGAATGTAGCCCTGTATATATAATTCTCTCCCAGTGGCCGAATCAGAGAAGTGTGAACAGGCGCGAGGCCCGCCCCAGGAGAGCAGGCCAAGGCTGTTGACGCAGAGCTTGCTCCAGCAGACAGTCAGCCTCGAAGGCAGGCAGAGGATGGGGAAGCTTCGATGTGAGCGGGAAACATGGAGCAGCTGCCTCCGGCACGCCCCCTACTGGGGATCGAGCCCACAACCTGGGCATGTGCCCTGGCTGGGAATCGAACCGACACCCTTTCGGTGCACAGAACAACGCCCAACCAACCGAGCCACACCGGCCAGGGAGGCACTTCCTTTTTCATGCGTGGTCTGCCCATCACACTGGTGTATGTTCAGTCCCTCAGGATTTAGAAAACTGAGGCAGGCACATACAGCCAGATACTCGATGGCCCAGAAGAAACGCGTCGGGCTGTAAGGAAACAGATGTTTGAGAGCCCTGCCTTCTGGTAGAGAACACAAAGAGAACAGGAAGCTACCCATCCATTCATTCATTCATTCATTGACTCAGCACATATATTCAGCTGCTGCTTTGTTCCGTGTTGCAGATGCTGTCCTAGGCTTTCTGCCCTGCAGGAATGTACGCCGCCAGGGGCGGAAATACAGGTTACTGGGGCGGCACGTGGAGCTCCTTCTCGCTAGAGTCAGGAGGCGGCGACCCCCAGCTGAGACAGGATTCAGATGAAGGAGGTGAGGCAGTTCTGGGCAGAGGGAACAGTGTGGGCAAAGGCTGGGAAGGGAGAGGAATGTAGGGACCAGAGATACGTTCCCATCTGTCCCCAGCAAGCCGTGTTCAGGCCCGACAATCCACTGTGATTAACAATCACACTTCCTTTTGCTTTCAAAAGGGCCCTGATTAGTTCCCCTAAATATGGTGAAAGCCGAGGGTGAGAGGGCAGGACAGGAGCGGAAGTGAAGAGAGGCCGGATGGCGCAGGGCCTCAGCGGTCACCTTACCCAGGACGGCGCTGGCTCCCAGGCAGGTGCTGTGGGGTGAACCGGAGAGCCACGCCCTGCCTGGGTGTCTCTCCAGCGGAGCCTCACGCTGCCAAACTTTCCCATTTTTTCAAGAGACACCATCAGTCCGGATTTCTCTCAGAAATCTCTCCATGTTACAATGTCAGCAACGAATCAAAATCAGATCAACAAAACCAGTAAGGCCTGCAGGCCGAAGCTGGCTCAGAGGTCGCTGGTGTGGGATCTCTTTTCTAAACGGTAGATGGTTAACAACTAAGGTTTCCGAAAAATAGCCCAAAGCCTGAGCTTTCCCTGGGGAAGGGGAGCCGCGCCCTGAGGACACACCCTCCGGGTCATCTCTCAGGAGGGAGGGAGGGGGCTCCCTCCTGGCGCCTTCCTCATGCATCTGCAGGAGAAGCAGGTCTGTTCTTTTCACCAGGAGGGAAGGGAGGGAGGAGTAGGACCCTCCCCGCGTGCTCTCAGAGGCTGAGGGCAAATGCTTGAAGACTGGACCAAGTGGGACGTCAGGAAGGTCTTGCTGATGGAGAACATAACTGAAGCCTGTGACCGCCCCCAGGATGGATGAAGGGGGACACTCCTGGCCCCTCCACTCCGGTGCCAGCCAGGTTGAGGATCGTGATAAGAAGGGGAGACTGAAATGCTAGGAGTTGGGGTAGCAAGACCATCAAGAAGCCTCCAGGCATTGCCATGGGTTTAGCTTCTCGAACCAAGTGGGAAACAGAACGTTTGGGAGCTAGTGGATTAGCTACAATGCAGGGGCAGCCGCTGGACCAGGGCCTTGGAGCAGCAACGTCTGAGCCAAGATCAGCGCTCACTCCTGTCCCTGGTGTGGCTGTGAATGCGGAGCGGCTCTCTGGAGGGGCAGCTGCTCCTCCGTCTCCTCTGTCTCTCGGGCAGGCATTCCTGGGCTTGCCCTCGCCTGGCTGCAGGGTCCGCAGTGGTGCCCATGGCGTTGGTGCTCCAGCTGCTGCCAAGAGGACAAGGAGAAGAGGAGGACACTCCTTCCCTCAAAGGACCTGACCCAGAAGTTGTTCACCAACCCTGCTCACCTCCTAGGCCCGGAGCCCAGCCACCTGGCCATCCCTAGCTGCAAGGGAAGCTGGGAAATAGCCTCTTTCACTGGGAGGCTGTGCGAGTTATCCACTGAAGCACAACAAATCACTCCAAACACCACGGATTGAGACTATTTCTATTTCTCACAGTTCTGTGAGGTGACAACCTGGGCAGTTCTCCTGCTGGGTTGGCCTGGGCTGGAACCGCCACCAGGACCTCATGCCTGCAGCTGTGCTGGCGGCCAGCAGGGGGCCTCGGCCATCGCCCTGTGGCCGCAAGGTCACCAGTGGGTTAGATCGATGATTTCCAAAAGGTGTGCCACAGGGATGCTGAAAACAGGCGCTACCTGACTCCTTTTCCCTCTGATTGTCAAATGAAAAAAGTGACAAGACCAACACAACCATAGTCATCGGTGTGAATGAATCAAAGGTATACCCATTTTTGTCACATGACAAAGAATGTATTTTGGGGGTGCCGCAGAATTTCAGGGGCGCGTTTCCGTGTGCTGTGAGATGAGAAAGGTGGGACTTGGCGGGGCTGGACGGGCTCCCCATGTCGGCTCAGGGTTGTGAGCGGCCGCAGTGCTTTTGGGGGCCTGGGCTTCAGGTCGTCCCTCCGCCTGCGTCCTACGGGTCAAGGCAGCCAGGAGCGCAGCCACGTTCCAGGCGCAGAGACAGGCCCGCTGCCGCCAAAGGGGAGGAGTCGCAGTGTCACCGGGCAAAGGGGCCAAAGGGGCGGGTGTAGGGAGGCGCAATTCCCTGGGCTCACAGCTGTAACAATCTGCCGCTGTAGCCAGGATGAGAACCCTATTTTAAGTAAGAAAAAGAGGCTGGACACTGAAGGGATTTATTCTTTCTGAAGCAAGAGACCCCAAAACAGAAAACCCAGGGCCTCTTGTCCTGGGCTTGGCTGCTCATCAGCAGCGATTTGCGGCCTTGTTAGGGCCCATGTGGCCATCTCGGGTCATCTGTCACTAAAAGGATTTCCTTTCTAACCCCCTGTAAGCTCCGGTCTGGCTGCACTCGGCACAGCTTCCAATGCAAAGGTGCCCCTGTGGGCTCTGAGCCACAGCCCTCGGCTGCCGACGGGGACCTGGGCTGCGCACTCGGATGCCTTCTCCTCTCCCGTCAGTGAGGCTGCTGGAGATACCGAGCCCTTTCAGCTTTCACCTTAGAGAATAGAAAAACGTTCTGAATGGAGTTTACAGTCAGGAGAAGAAATGGTGTAGAACCATGGAAAGGCGGCTCGTGTGTGCACAGCCAAGTGTACGCAGGGCCCTGCTCTCAGTCGTCACCCTCTAGTGACATCCAGTGCTTTGAATAAAACAGAAACTCCTCACTCCGGCTTAGGGAGCCCTGCCCACGCCCCTAGCCTCGCTGTGCTGCCCTCTGACTTGAGCCAGGGGTCCCTCCCCGATCTGGGTAGAATTTAGCCATTCCTGCTTCCTATCCCAACAGGAACTGATGTTCATTTAAGCCAGTGGTTCTCAACCTTCTGGCCCTTTAAATACAGTTCCTCGTGTCGTGACCCAACCATAAAATTATTTTCGTTGCTACTTCATAACTGTAATGTTGCTACTGTTATGAATCGTAATGTAAATATCTGATATGCAAGATGGTCTTAGGCGACCCCTGTGAAAGGCTCGTTCGACCGCCAAAGGGGTCGCGACCCACAGGTTGAGAACCACTGATTAAGCCATGGTTTTCCTGTATTTCAGTGAACCGGCTAAATGACAGCCTCTCTCCCATGCCTCCCTCGTGCCTGCTGCGGGCAGAATGGGCCATTCCTCCGAGGCCATCAGGACAGTGAGAGGGAAAAGAGACAGAACCGGGTTCGAATCCCAGCTCCAGGCCTTTCCCTGCGTGACCTCAGGCAGTTGGATGACCACTCAGCCTCCATCAGCTGTAAGTGAAATTCAAATGCTACTAAATAGCCAGTGGAGGCCACTTAACATCACTGGTGTGAGAACCAGACAGGGCGCATGCCCAGGCCAGAGTCACGGTCACTGCACCGTCACAAACACGGGGTGTGGGCACCGGGGTGCTCCCGGAGGAGGGAGGGCTACCTAGAAGCAGTTATCCAAACTTAACCTGAAGCACCCTTGGTAGCAGGTGCTGCTGGTGCCCTGCCTGGATCCCCGTGGCCTTGCCTGGGGCTATCCTCCCCTGTCGGACTTCCCCCTAGAGCACCCTGCATCCCTCTCTTTGGCCCCAGAACCCACTCTGCCCACACTCAAGGCAGGCCAGAGGCCCCAGGGAAGGCACGTCCCCCTCCCTAGAGTAGCTCTCTGCCAATGATGGTGTGGAATTGTGTTTACACACTCCCGTCCCTCTCTCCTCGGTCGACCCAGTACAGGTGCATGGTCTGCTCTCCCCGGGCTCCCGGTGGGGTTATGGTCTAGGGCAGCCGTGGGCAAACTTCGGCCCGCGGGCCAGATCCGGCCCATTTGAAATGAATAAAACTAAAAAAAAAAAAAAAAAAAAGACCGTACCCTTTTATGTAATGATGTTTATTTTGAATTTATATTAGTTCACACAAAGACTCCATCCATGCTTTTGTTCCGGCCCTCCGGTCCAGTTTAAGAACCCATTGTGGCCCTCGAGTCAAAAAGTTTGCCCACCTCTGATCTAGGGGCTCACAGCGGTGCTTCGTTTGATTACCCACCTTTACTGGCTGCCTTCTCTTCCCAGTCCACATCCCTCCCTTAGTGGCATTTCTTTTATTTTTATTGAATTTATTGGGGTGACATTGGTTAATGAAATTATATAGGTTTCAGTGTACTATTCTATAATGCATCGTCTGTATATTGTGTTGTGTGTTCACCACCCAAGTCTCCTTCCATCACCATCTATCCCCTCTTTACCTTCCTCTACCTCCCCCACCACCTTTTCCCTCTGGTAATCACCATACAGTGGTCTGTTGTCTATGAGTTGTTTTTAGTGCGGATTTTGGGTGTTTTGTTTTGTTTTTGCTTAATCCCTTCACCTTTTATCCAGCTCCTAAACCCCTCTCCTCTGACAGCTGTCAATCTGTTCTCTGTATCTATGAGTGTGTTTCTATTTTGTTAGTGTATTTTGTTCATTGGGTTTCACTCATAAGTGAAATCATATGGCACTTGTCTTTCTCTAACTGGGTTATTTCACTGAGCATAATACCCTCCAGGTCCGTTCATGGTGTCACAAAAGGTAAGATTTCCATCTTTTTTGTGGATGATTAGTATTTCATTGCGTAAATGTACCACAGCCTTTTTATCCATTTATCTACTGATGGGCACTTGGGCTGCTTCCAGATCTTGCCTATTGTAAATAGCGCTGCTATGAACATGGATGTGGGGAGCAGCTACAGTGTTTGGACAGGTACAAGCCTTGGACTAGTGAGAGGGCACAGTCCTCTCATTGCCACGTGCAAGTCCCAGCTTGGAGAGCAGGGCCCTCCCAGCACAATGATAGCCAACAGCTGTAGTTGTGAGCTTGAGCCTATGGTCCGAACACATGGCCCCGCGTGCCTGAGTGATGTAGGCTTGATAGAGTTCAGGTGCATGTAGTTGAGAAGGATTAAAACCCACGAGAATGCTGTAAACATCTTGGTCACGCCCTTACTTTGCCTCATGGCATCTGCTATAAAATAAAGACACGGCTTGTGGGCAGCGTCCCACCGAGACCCGGCTTTCATTCTCTTGTCTGTCTTTTCTAAGCCTTTCAGCTGCCCCCACTTAGGTTCACCCTTGCCCTAGCTGGTGTGACACACGTGGAGGTGAATATGTTCTTTCAAATTAGTGTTTCAGGTTTCTTCTAATATATTCCCAGAAGTGGAATTGCTGGGTCACAAGGCAGTTTCATTTAAAAAAAATTTTTAATATATTTTTGATTTCAGAGAGGAAAGGAGAGGGAGAGTGAGAAACATCAATGATGAGAGAGAATCATTGATCTGTTGTCTTCTGCATATCCCCTACTGGCATGTGCCCTTGACCGGAATCAAACCCGGGACCCTTCATTCCACAGGCCAATGCTCTATCCATTGAGCCAAACCGGTTAGGGCCATTTTTAATTTTTTGAGGTAACTCCATACTGTTTTCCACGTGGCTGCACCAGTCTGCACTCCCACCAACAGTGCACAGGGTTCCCTTTTCTCCACGTCCTCGCCAACACTTGTGGTTTGCTGCTTTATTCTGATCCATTCTGACAGGTGTGAGGTGATAGCTCATTGTGGTTTTAATTTGCATTTCTCTGATGATTAATGAGAAATTGAGCATCTTCTCATATGTCTATTGGCCATCTGTATGTCCTCTTTGGAGAAATGTCTACTCGGGTCCTTTACCCATTTTTTAAATTGGATTGTTTGTTTTCTTTTGGTGTTGAGTTGTACGAGTTCTTTATAAATTTTGGATGTATCACTGACAAATATGTTCTCCCCTGCAGTGGGCTGTCTTTTTATTTTGTTGCTGGTTTCCTTTGCTGTGCAAAAACTTTTAGTTTGATGTCATCCCAGGGTAGTATGCTAATTAGACCCGACGTCTTCCGGACGACCTTCCGGATGTCCTTCCTGACAAAGCTGGGCCAGGTGCCTGCAGCTGCGGCCGGCCCAGGAGAAGCCTCCCGCGGTCTCAGGCGAAGAAGCTGCTCCTCCGACCAGCCTCCGCCATGGGCCTGTCCGGGGACCTGCCCGAGTGTTCGCCGGCTGCCGGTAAGTGAGGGGCCGCCCTGCAGGCGAGGAGAGGGGGGCGGGCGGGCTGGCGGCGCCTGAGATGGTTGGTGGGAGGGCGAGTCCGCTTGCCTCAGGCCGGCCCAGCGTGCGCACTGCAGCTCCGCCACGGTCGCTGCGTAGGAGGAAAGGGCTCTGCTCGAGGCGAGGCCGGGCGCAGCGTGGCCCCCGCGGCCTCCGTGTGCGCCCCCGCGCCCCCAGCTCCGGCCGCTCCGCGCGGGCCTGGCGCAGAGCCTTCGCCCGCCCGCGGCGCGGCGCCCCGGCCTCCAGCCCGCAGCCCTCCCCGGGCCTGAATCGCTTTTCCCTGGAGCAACGTTTTTCCGCGCGCGCGCGCGCCCACAAGTTCAGGGTTTTCTTTTGGTTTGTTTTGACCCCAGAGATTGAAGGAATCGCCAGCGTTGTCTTTGGTGTTTTGAACCATCCTCTGTGCGTCTCTGATGGTTCGTTCGGTTGGCGGTAGTTTCCCGGGTCACCGGAAGTCGCCCCCTCCCCGGAGTCAGGAGCACCAGCCCAGCTCCACCCATCGGCCCTGACCGCGGGGTGAGGCCTGCAGCTGGGGTTTGATCCCCACATTAGCCTAGGAGACCAGTGACTGTTATTGCTGTGTGTCCGGGTTTTATTTGGACAAATGCCCGGCGGTCCCGGGCGCCAGCTTAGCAAAATCTTGCAGGAGGAGAATTCTGTCTCGTTTTCCCCAAATTCCCTCACCCCTACTCACCCCTCTGTAAAGGCGCAGAACAAGTGAGGCCCCGTCAATAAAAATCAGAGCCCCAGCAGCGGTGGGCCTCTCATCACAGTCAGTTGGACTGGAAGGCGTTTGAGTATTTATCCAGGCACCATGACAGGGAACACAGGCTCCAGTCATGATCTCTGCCCTTAAGTCGGGTTCTCAACCTTCTGGCCCTTTCAGTGCAGCTCCTCATGTGGTGACCCAGCCATAAAATTATTTTCGTTGCTACTTCATCACTGTAATGTTGCTACTGTTAGGAATCGTCATGTAAATATGCAGGATGGTCTTAGGCGACCCCTGTGAAAGGGTCGTTCGACCGCCGAAGGGGTCGCGACCCACAGGTTGAGAACCGCTGTATTAGAGCGAGAAAGATGGTATCTGAGGTGCCGTAGAGGGATTCAGCAGAGTTCCCAGCGGCTGTCCCTTCAGCTCTCTCTCCCCAGAGCCACAAACTGCAGTCTCTCCTCACATGATTCCGGTCCGCTATGCCCTCCCACTGCTAGGGCCCATGGGAGCGGGAGGGAGAGGGGGGCTGTAAATGAGATTTTGTGCATTGGCCCTTTAAGAGGGCACCTGTGTCTCTACAGACTCCCATCTCCCCCTGGCAGACAGAATCCCTGCCGATGTTCACGGCCAGATGTTATGAATGAGTCCTTGTGCCTGAGAGGGTACCTGGCTCTGCTGTTCTGGGCTGGGGAGCCTGGCTGGGGGTGAGACCCCATGCCCCCCAGGGGGACCTCTGCAGCTGAGCTATCACGCTGGGATCCCGGCTGCCACTCATGGAGGCAGGGCCAGTCCTTTCTGTGTCTCTGCCCTTCCTACCAATCGCAATGTGGCTTCTTCTGCAAGTCCTCAGTTATAGGACTTCTGTGCTCTATTGGTATTTCCTGATACCGCTGTTAAACACAATTCTTTCACTTAAATTCTTATCTTGGGTTTGCTTTTGGGAGAATGCAAACTTCTGGGACTATATCCTTTAAATTATCTTTACACATATGCAAAAATGGCATATATTCAATTTATTAATTCACCTTCGTTTTAATCACAAGAGATTGGACCAATATATCAAAAGGAGGCTGGTTAAATGCATTATGACTCATGACACAATGAACTACTGTTGAGCTGTATAAAAAAATGAAATGCCTTTATGTCTTATATGAAACAATGTCTGAGCTATATGAGTGAAGAAAGCATGATGCAGAAGAGGATAAATAACCTGTGCTATCACTTGTGTGAGAAGCGTGTGTGTGTGTGTGTGTACGCGTGTGCATGTGTTGGTGTGTGTTTGCATAGTCTGTGGGAAGGGGGCCCGAAAACACATGGACTTGACTGTCCTTCAGAAGTGACTTAAGTGGCTGGGCGATCAGGCTGGAAGGGAGACTTTTGACTTATACTATGAACAGGTTGATCAATTCAAAGAATAAAAGTAACATTAAAATAATAAATAACTGATAGGTAAAGGGAGGTGTGTCATTGCCGACCGGACGCTTTTAGCTCTGGTGTGCAGTGGGTTTGGCAGGACCCTGTTGGCTGACCAGGTCCGGGCCTTAGCATGGCTCCCAAGCGGCCTGGGCCGTGGCTGTCCAGGCTTCTGCAGGTGTGCGCTCGCCCGAGAAGGGAGGCCTCGCTTCCTTCCGCAGGGACAGCATCTGTTGCCTTCCCTTCAGGT
The DNA here is from genome assembly GCF_028538775.1 of Myotis yumanensis. Classification (NCBI taxonomy): domain Eukaryota; kingdom Metazoa; phylum Chordata; class Mammalia; order Chiroptera; family Vespertilionidae; genus Myotis; species Myotis yumanensis. The sequence continues at coordinate 107,112,446 of NW_027223755.1, read as the reverse complement.
CCTCCCGCAGGAGCTGCCATCACTCTGTCCTGGAGGAAGGCTGAACCCACACGCGCGCGCGAGCCCGAGCATTCCCTGTGCCTGAGGGTTTGCCAAAGCTTCTGGCCCGCATGCAAGAGACATCTGAGACACACAGCCCACACACTCGCACACACACTCGCACGCAAACATGAATAGGAATGGAAACCCAAGCAGGTCTTTTCTGAGTGAGACATCAGCACCAGTCTCCGGACGGACGGACAGACGGACGGAAGGTCGGACAGATGCATCTGTGTAGCCGCCTGTGCGCTGGTCTAACCAGAGTCCTGCTGGCTCCAGGAGACGCTACTCAGTGGGCAGGAGCAGCTACTGGGGTGGGGCAGCTTCAGGAGCAGCTTCAGGAGCAGCTTCACTCATCATGTCCTTGTACTGCCGCTTGAAGAAGCCGAGCTGTGGGGCAGGGACAGGGGAGTCAAGGCCCTGAATGCCAGGGCCGTGCAGACCCGAGTGGAGACAGAAGGATCAAGAGATGCAACGAATCATGTGTCAGAGTATAGAAGGGACCTGGGAAAAGTGGAGCAGGGTGGAGGAAGATGGCATCACTATCGGGGCAGGGCCTTAGCTGGTGTTGCCCAGTGGCTAGAGCGTGGGCCTGTGGATGGAAGGGTCCCAGGTTCCATTCCGGTCAAAGGCACATGCTGGGGTTGTGGCTCAATCCCCAGTAGGGGGCTTACAGGAGGCAGCCAATCAATGATTCTCATCATTAATGTTTCTGTCTCTCTTTCCCTCTCCCTTCCTCACTGAAATCAATAAAAATATATTTTTAAAAAATATTGGGGCCAGGAAAGGAAGAAAAGAAAATACTCTAAGAAGGAGGAGAGCTGCTCCTGATCCAGTGGTCAATCTGCACCGGGCACTCTCAGTGCTCTGCACACACTAACTCAGTTACCTCACCAAATGGTGTTTGTGTTCCCATTTTACAGCTGAAGAAACTGAGGCCTGGGACTTGCCAAAGGAAGCAGCGAGGGGGCGGGAGGGGCAGGCAGAGGGCGCCCAGGGGGTACCTTGTACAGTGCAGCTGTGATGAGGGCGAGGAGGACCAGCCCCCCCACGGAGCTGCCCACGATGAGCGGGACCGGGTCGTACACCTCATATGGCTCCACCTTGGTCTCTGTCTGGGGCAGGGAAGGGGAAGGGGAAGGGAGGGACGCGCCAGGGGAGACAGGCTCTGGGTTACTGGAGGTCCCCGAGCCAGACCTTGCACCCTGGGCCTAATGACTAACCCCTCCCCGTGCCCCCAACCGCAGCCCTCACTCCCCCTCCTCCCCACCCCTCTCAATCTCCCTCTCTTTACCCAGACAGCCCCACAATCCAGCCTCCCCTCCCCCTTCCAGGAGCCCCTCCGGGCCCCAGACAGTTACCTGGGTCCTCACCAGCGCCTCCTGTCCTGAGGGCAGGGCAAACCTCCGGTCATCAAACAGGATCTCCGCTGTGCTCACCACCTGCAGGTGGTTGTGCGGAGTCTGGGGAGAGAGAGGCAGAGCTGGGCCCGGGCCTGGGCAGCGTCGTGTCCAGACCCGCTGAGCCTCGGGCCCCGCATACCTTGATGTACCAGTCAAAGGAGAGGTTGCCGGTGAGGGTGACGCCGAACTCCTCCTGGCTGCCGAAGGACGCGATGTCGCACTGGATTCTCAGGCACACGGCGACGGAGCAGTTCTGGGGAGGGCGGAGGAGGGGCGCTAGGGAAGCTGGTGCAGAGCACGCGCCCCGGGCCAGCCCCGGCACCAACCAGGGGGCAGTGCTGAGTCTGCGCGGCCCGAAGCTAGGGTTGCCCGCATTCTTACCAGCACCGGAGCCTTGCTCAGCTCAGCCAGGAAGCTGGAGCCAGGGGGCACCCTCTCCTCCCGGCGGCATGTCCTGTTCAGGTCCTGAGGAAAGAGGGGTGCTGTGAAGGGAGACGTGAGGGCTCCTGGGTGCACCCCAAGGGAGGGGAAGATGTCCTAGGCCCTAGAGACGGTCAGAAATGGCTCCAAAACCCAGCAGAGGAAACGGAGATTTTAGGAAAGACCAGGGCTGTGGAGGGAGGAGCGGGGCCCACGCCTCAGGCCCAGCTGGGCTTACCGGGGAGAAGACGGCGTCTGGGTGGCCCCACACGGTCACCTGGTTCAGCCAGATGGGGATCCAGAGGACCACACTGATGGGGGGGCTCCTCTGCCCCAGGTTGTTGAACTGCAAGCGGCGGGGGCGGGGTGTGAGGGCGCCGGCCTCGCTGTCGCTGCACCCCGCCCCCACCTGCCCAGGACACCTGGTGACCAAGCGCCCGCCACCTGCTTTCTGGGAGGCCGGCAAGTGTGGCCTTAAACACCTGCTCACGGGCCAGAGGGGCTGGTGCTAAGCAGCGGCTCATCCTTACTGTGGTGAGACCTCGGGGTGTCATTAACCTCGCTGAGCCGTGTCTCAATCTGTAAACGGGCGGTGCCTCCGTCGCAGCCATTATGGAGGTAAAATGAGTGAATTATGTACGTGTGTGTACAGCCGCCCTCGGCATCCACGGGTTGGGCGTCGTGGGTTAAAGCCCAGAAGGAAAATACCCAGTAGGAAATGTAATGTTGTTGCTGATGTGTGTGCTATGTAGCTAGGCCTGCGACGGTTGCCTAACACGTGCCGACTTCTTGTCATTATTCCCTAAGCAATACAGTACAACAGCTGTTTACGTAGCATTTACACTGCCCTGGGATTCAGTGATCCAGGATGTGCGTGGGTTATAGGCAAATACGACACCATTTATCTAAGGGACGTGAGCATCACGGATTTGGGTAAAGGGGGAATCCTGGAACTAACATCCGGCGGAGACCGAGGGATGACTGTATGCACACACGTGTGTGCACGCCTGTGTGTGCAGAGTGAGAGCGAGCTCGGACAGAGCCTGGCACACAGCAGGCCCCGACGCACGCTTCCCGTCACTATTCTGCACCCCACCCGGCCCTCGGCTCCCCACCTGATACTGATGGTTTATAACATGGCTGGTCTTCTTTGAAGCTGTGAAGTTGAGATATTTGGTGGAGACCTCACGGCTGATGGTAGAAAGAAGAAGGAGCCGGTGAGAGAACATCAGGAATGTTCTGGAAGGGGAGTCTCGGACTACGTGTGTAAGGGGTAAACAGGCACATGGGTAATACGGGCCTGAGAGGGTGCGAGCAGATGGAGTGCAAGGGGTGATGTGTGTGACTGGGCTTCACACACATGTGCACGCACATGCACATGCACACACATGCTCACACACACAAATACCCATGCACACACACACACATGCACGTTTATCCTCAGAGCACACGGGCACACGTGTGCAGACTGACACACACAGGTGCTCAATGGCCCGTCCGGCCCGTGCGCAGGGGGAGGGGAGCTCTGGGCACAGCACCTGGCCACCACCATGTAGACGGTGTACTTCACGGGCAGCGCCAGCTGGAACTCCGTTTTGTTGGTTCTCGGCAAGTTGTTCTCACTGAAGGGAGACAGAGCTTTTCTTCTCTCTCTTCCTCTCCCTCCACCTCAAACCAACCACCGAGTTCGTCCTTTCTGCATCCCACCCACCACTGTTCTCCACCCCCTGCCTGCACCTCGCCCAGGCCCACCCCTACTTCCCGGATGTGTGTGCTGCCTTCTTCTCACTGGTCCCTGAATTCGAAACTGCTCACACCCCAAGCCCCAGCCCTCCTGGGGGTGGTCTTTCTACCACGCAAATGTGACCTTGTCACGCCCAGGTCATGCTGCAGATGTGCTGACAGCACCCATCAGCCAGTTCATGACACTGTCTCAGTTATGCCCACATCTCAGCCACTCCTTAAACCCTACGTCATGTGCCTGGGCCACGCTCCCACACAGTCCGATCCTTCCAGTCTCCGGCTCTTCCTCCGTACGCTCTTCCTTCATTCTGTCTTCACGCGCCCCCCCCCCCCCCAATTTATGTCTTTATTTGGCCAACTCAGAGCCTCAGCACATCTTCTCCAGGATTCCTCTCTGAACGCCCAGCTCCCGAGAGCACAGGAAGGCCATTCCAGTGTATGGTAATCGCCAGCGCTCCTGCCTGCCTTCGCCACTAAGTGATAACCCCTGTGAGGGCAGCTCAGCGTCTCGTCCATCCCTGTCCCACCGGCACTGGGCCCAATGCCTGGCACACGGTGGGTGTGGGTGTTCATTCAGTGTTTGTTGAATGAATGAGCTGAAGCAAGAACCAGTGCGGGGTGGGGGGAGGGGGGGCGAGTGGGCGTGATCTAACGCAGAGGATGCCCGTACCTGGTCACATTGGCCTTGAGAAGCAGTCTGTCTCCAAGGGAAGCATCAGGGTCCACGTCCAATGTGATGTTAAAGGTGACCTGGAGTTGGAGAAAGGAGAGACAACAAGAATAGGAGAGAAGAAGCAGCCAAATGTTCCTTAATGGGAGCATGAATAAGTAAGGGTGGTGCATCCATCTAACAGAATAGCAGGCAAAAGCAATGAAGTTCCGCAACGTGGATGATCCTTGAAAACCTGCTGCTGCGTGAAAGAAGCTGGTCACAGAGGACCACGCGCTATAGGACGCACTGGTACGACCTGTCCAGGATGGGAGAATCTGGAGGCGGAAAGTGGGCTAGCGGTTGCCTGGGGCTGGGAGAAATAGGAACGGGGGCTGATGGCTAAGGGGACCAGAGTCGTTTCTTGGGGTAAGAAAATATTCTAAAATTGATCGAGGTGATGGAAGCACAAGTCTGTGAACAACCTAGGAGCCACCGAATGGGAATGCTTTAAATGGGTGGGTGATGCGGTATTTGAATTATATCTCAATAAAGCTGTTTCTCAAAAAAGGAAGCTTTACAAGAGGAATAAGAGGAAGGAGGAGGAGAAAGTGGGGAAGGGGAGGGGGAGGAGGAGGGAAAGAAGGGAATTCAGAAGAAGACGAAGGAGAAAAGGTGAGCGGGGTCCGCAGCCTGACCTCTGAGTTGCTTGGGAAGATGGGGTGGTTTATGGTGCAACTGCTGCTGTGCAAGGTCCTGGTTTGGGTGGAGGGGCCGGAATCACAGAACACGCGCCAGGATCGCCATGACTGCGGGGACTGGAAGGCAAGGGAGGGAGAGGTGGTGACGTCAGCCACGGCCTGGGGACCCAGAAAGAAGGCCAGGGGGAGCCTGAGAAGTATTTGGCTACCTGGACCCCTGACACCGTCCGATAGGACAAGCCAGGCGGGTAGAAGAAGGCGACCCGAGTCCCGTAGGAGTCCTCGCCCTGGTTCCTCACAGTCAGCGTCACGTTGAAGTTGCGGAGGCCACCCACCACCAGGGTGTGCAGGCTGTGGGGGGAACAAGCCAGGCCAGACATGCTGAGGGCTCCCCTGTGGGAAGTCGGCTCTGGGGGGGAAGAGGCGTGGACACTTGGAGAGAGAAGCCAGTGGGTGGGCAGCCACGCAGACACTGCCAGAACAGCAGCTGTGCCCGGCTCCTGGGGCAGGGGAGGCCGAGCACCGGGTCTCGGCGTAGGCTGGGAGGCAGCGACAAGGAAGAGAAACTCACTTCGTGAAACTGAAGCTGATGCTGAGGTCATCCTGGCAGACACTGTCATTGACACAATTCTTCTCAAAGGGAAACTGCAAGAAAATAGGATGTGATGAAACAAATGAAAGGAAATCATGAAACGTTGTGACATGAAACAATAAAATTTTGAAATGAAATGAGGCCCAACCATGTTGGCATCGGGACCTCCCGTCCCCTGCAGGGCCCGCCTCCGGGACTCACCGCGGCTGTGAAGAGCGTCTGAGCATCCACAGCCAGCACGGGCCGCAGGTTCCCGAAGGAGGACAAGGGCTGCCCCTCCAGAGAGAAGTTGAGGCGCAGGACAATGGGGGTCACTGAGTCCTCTACACAGTCCTGAGAGACAGTGTTGGTTTGGGGGTCTGCCTTCTGAGCTTCCCAAACCCACCCTGTGCTTGAAGGCCCCTGTGGCTGCTCCCTGCTCACCGGCAAGTGTAGCTTCAGTGTCTCACACGTCTGACTCAGCCCCAAGACCCGTGTCTGTCTGCGTGTGCTGTTCTTCGTCTCGTCGAAAACGGCCCGGGGACTTGAGCGCGTGGAGTCTAGAGCCAGGTCATAGGTGACGGTGCTCTGGATCTCTCCTGCAGGGGGAGGGCATCACAGTGGTGAGCAGCCTGGCTTGGGAGTCAGACAGGCAGGTGTGAGGCCCAGCTCCTCTGCTCCGCAGCTCTATGGCTTTGGGCAGCTTATCTGACCTCTTTGAGTCTCGATTCCTTATTTTTACATGGAGGACAATAATTGTACCTTCCCAGTGGTGAAAATGAAATGAAATAGTGTCTGCAAAGCACACAGCACAGTGTTTGCCACATAGCAGGTGCTCAATACACGGTAGCTATTCTGTTACATACTAGAAAACTGCATGTTTTTTCTGGCTGCTTTTAGCTTTTTGTCTTTGTCTTTGGTCTTCAGCAGTTTGTGCCTTGATCTAATACAGTGTATAATGTTGTGTACACCAGTGTATTGTACCATGGTATGATTTCCTTTATATTTATCCTACTTTAATAGAGAATCTTGATATCTTTCACCAGTTTTAGAAAATTCTTTATCACAGTTTTTTTAACTATTGCTTCTTTCTTATTCTCTCTTCTCTTCTCTTCTCTTCTCTTCTCTTCTCTTCTCTTCCCTCCCTCCCTCACTCCCTCCCTCCTTCCTTCCCTATTGGAATTCCAATCAATGTTTATTAGATCTTTTACCATGTCCCATACATCTCTAATGCTCTAATGGTTTCTTTCTCTAGTTTTCATCCTTTTCTCTCTTTCTGTTAGTCTGTATATTTTTATTGCTTTACCTTCCAGTTCACTACAGTAATTCTCTGTTCTGCTTCTTATCTTCTATTGAAACTATTTATTGAATTCTTCATTTCAGTTAGCATGTTTTTCAGGGCTAGAGTTCCCATTTGACTCTATTTTATGAATTTCAAGTCTTTTCTGAGGTTCTCCATCATTTTGAATTCCTGTCTGATGACTCTAATTTATGAATCACCTGTGGGTCTATTTCTATGGTCTATTGTTTCTCCTAATTGCTGGACTCAATGGACATTGTCCCAATAGGAAGAACAATTTGTTTACAAAGGCTCCTCCTAAATCTCCATTTCCCCAGCAGCATGAAGCTGCTGAATTTCTGCTCAACTCTTTAGCTCTCCAGTTGCTGTCATCAACTGAGTTCCTTGGAGTAGTGACCTGCAAATGACTTGAGAGGAATTTCTATGTAGATTTGGGGGTACTTTCTCTGTAATTCTCTAATCTCCAAGACTTTGCTTTCAATTTCTAGCCATGCTGGCTGCCCCAAACTCTGACTGCTGTCACCTCAGCCCAGTAAGATTACTGCTAGAAACATAATTTTATGAACTCCCCCTATTTCTCTCTAGTACCACCACTACTATCCTCACCCCAGCACAATATCGCTCTTTAAAAGTAGAAAAAAATAAGTCAAGTTCCTTACAATAAAATGCATGTCTGAGTGCTTTGTGAATTTGTGTTTAGCTTCATCAATGCAAACTTTCCTTTAAAAGAGTTCCCCATCCTATATAATAAAGAGGTGATATGCAAATTAACCCTCACACCCTCACAAGATGGCTGCCTATGACCAGGCCAGCACAGGGGTTAGTGAGGGATGACCAAATGACTGAACAAGCAAGCTGCATGGGACGACCAGGCCAGCAGGGGGGTTAGTGAGGGACAACCAAACAACTGAACAAGCAGGCTGCGTGGGGCAACCAGGCCAGCAGGGGGGCCTTGAGGGGGGTAATCAGGCTGACAGGGGGACAGTTAGGGGTGACCAGGCCAGCAGGGGGGGCAGTAAGGGGTGACCAGGCTGGCGGGGGGAGGGGCAGTAGGACCAACCAGGCCGGCAGGGAGGCGGCAGATGGGGGCGATCAGGCCAGCATGCAGAGGCAGTGAGGGGCGATCGGGCCAGCAGGGAGGTCAGTTAGGGGCGATCAGGCAGGCAGGCAGGTGAGCAATTAGGAACCAGCAGTCCAGGATTGTGAGAGGGATGTCCGAAGAGTCCCGGATTGGAGAGGGTGCAAGCTGGGCTGAGGGAACCTCCCCACCTCCCGCACGAATTTTGTGCACCGGGCCTCTAGTTAAAAAATAAAAAAGATCGCAGTTAATTCACAGGTGGGGAGCCCCGATTATCTGGAGAACTGAGAGAGTAAGAGCGTGCCACGGGCTCACTTCTTCGATGGGGTTTGCTGGGCCTCCCCACCCAGTAGGGGAATCACCCACTTGCTCCAGCTGAGCTTGGAGAAGGCTGCTGGAGCCAGTGAGCACTTTGCTCTGAACTGCCAAGAAGGCTGAGCCACCTGTCAATGCCCCCAGCCACTTAACCTGCTGAGACTTACCCTGCAGCCGGTCTGCTGTGCTCTTCTGCACACGGAGGCAGACTCTGACCTCCCCAGCAGGTTGGCCTTTCACCGTATTTTCCCGACACTCAAACACACTCCTCGCCAATTCCCTGGGCGTGAAGGTCATGGTTGCCTCAACCCTCAGCACAGGCTGGGACCTGTAGAGACACCAGAGGTCTCTTTAAGCTGCTCCTTAAAGGGAAGACAACCAGGTATGCTCTGAAAGAGGGTCTCACCTGAGCAGCAGCGCGTGCCCCTGCGCCCCTACAGCCAGGTCCATCAAGCCGTCCATCGTGAGGTCCTGGCCCCCACTCAGTGACTGACCAAAATACTGGAGCCTGGGGGAGAGCTGGGAGCCTGTAATCCGCTGAGAACAGAAAAGAGAAGGGGAGGAAGGGAGCAGGGAAGAACAGGGAAGTGTGTAACTCGGTTACCCCAGGTGACCCAAGGAGAGATTGTCTGGTTTCCATTCAAGTCTCATCTCCCATAATTTCTCAAGGAATCAGGGCAGCCACTCAGCTTTAGACCACAGTCTTGAGATGGCACCCAAAGTTTCCATTAGTCAGCTGGGGTTTTAGGAAACAAACAGTTTTACAGGAAGGAAGTGGCATAGCATTCTATTTGACTCATGAATGTCATTTACATGGTCCAGATGGTGCAAACCCTGAATATTGATCTAACCAAAATCATCGTGTAAATATCAGGAGTGGGGGTGGGGGGAGGCATGTGAAGGCGTGGCCAAGGGGGTCTGAAAGTGCTCAGGCCTGAGCTCCCACACGGGAAGTCCATGCTAAGACAACAAGCAAGAAGCAGCAAATCATGTTGTTGGGAAGTATGGAGGATCAGTAAGTGTTTCCTGGAGACCCAGGGAAATAAAGAGGAAATCGAGTGTAGGTGTGGACATTGCTGTTTCCATAATCAGCCTTTAAAAACGATTTCGAGCCCGGCCAGCTGGCTCAGTGGTTGAGTGTCAACCTATGACCCAGGAGGTCACAGTTTGATTCCCTATGAGGGCAGATGCCCAGATGTGCGGGAGGCAGCCGATCAGTGATTCTCTCTCATCATTGATGTCTCTACCTCTCTCTTCCTCTCCCTTCCTCTCTGAAATCAATAAAAATATATTTTTTTAAAAAGAGCGGCCCTAACCGGTTTGGCTCAGTGTATAGAGCGTCAGCCTGTGGACTCAAGGGTCCCAGGTTCAATTCCAGTCAAGGGCATGTACCTTGGTTGCCAGCACATCCCCACTAAGAAGTGTGCAGGAGGCAACTGATCGATGTTTCTCTCTCATCGATGTTTCTAACTCTCTATCCCTCTCCCTTCCTCTCTGTAAAAAATCAATAAAATATATATTTTTTAAAAAGAGCGATTTGACTCTCTAGTCCATCTGCAAGAATAACACTGAAAGAGTAACAGCCAAATAAAAAGAAATTTTACCGACACACTTTAAAATGGTTAAAATGGTGAGCTTTATGTCAAGTATATTTCACCACAATTTTTTAAGTGATTTTGTCAACTGAAAGGAAGCATGGGGTGCCGGAAGTTTGCTATATCTTAATGTAAGTACTGCCTACTTGGATTCACAGACATGTAAAAATTCATCACTTAAGGCTTGTGAGTTTACTGGGTGTACATTATACCTCAAATTTTTTTAAGGAAAATGTATTCTGTTGGGATGAAGTTTGTTCTGAAATTATGTGTCCTGTGGCGATTGGGAAATCCACAGCCTATTGGCTGGTCCGAACACCGAGCATCCCTGCCCCGTCATAGGGGAAAGCAAGTAAAAATGCAGACAGTACAACTCTAGGACAGCGTGGTCCTTTTGGCATTTGCTGTTCATTCCAACGTCTGTGGGGCAGGCGTGCATGTGTGCAGACGCATAGAGTACCCCCCCCTTTCCCTTGATTTTCTCTGTGGGGTGAGTTACGGTGCAGGTAAGGGGCGGGAAGTAAGGGTTTTCACTGCTTACCTTCGATTTATACATTTGTTCAAGCGTGTAAAGCTTTTGTGATAAAAATAAAGTAAAACCAGAGCCTTCAAACGCCATTTACACAGAGAAGCAACAGGTGCCAATGAAAAGAGGATAATCCTGCTGCTCACACACTGAGAGGCTCCTGATGCAGAGAGATGGCTAAGGAGCGGCGCTTGGCAGTCAGGGGCCCGTGCAGACACTGGGGCCTACGTAAGTCTAGTGGGCGGAGCTGATCTGTGGTCGACAGTGACCAGAACTGCGGTTCCCTCTGCAGCAGAGTGGGGTCAGAAACTGGCCGGAGGGGGCAGGAGGGAGCTCTGTGAGGAGATGATGGATGGTGGAGGGTGGGTTACAGCAGGTGCATACACTCGGCAGTAGTCACTGAGCGGCTAAAGAAGCAACATGTCCTGTTGGTAAATTTGATCTTAAGAATAACAGTAAGCAAATGTTGAAGTCTAGTTCATGATATACGTGCTGAAGTGTTTGCGGGTGAAGTGGACTGATGTTGCAACTTACTGTGAAATGCATTGGAGAATAAGAGGGACTGTAGAGAGGGAATGGCTATGCGGTCAAGTAAGTCTAATAAAATGTTCATTGTAGAATGTAGGTAAATATATGAGTGTTCACTGTACAATTCTTTCAACTTTGCTTGTAAATTTGAAAATTTTTCTGATTTTCCTGAGAGGGGGGCCCTGCGTGACTGCAGAGGCGACAGCCCCTGAATCGTGTGGTTCTGGGAGGCGGCCAATGGGAAGGTCTTCTGAGAGGGCGGCTTTCCGCCTAAAACCAGGCTGCCCGCTGCCTGCCGCGCACGTCCAGCCGTCCAGCCTGCCACCCCTCCTCCAAGCCTTCCCCTCACTGGCACAGTGCAGCGCTGTGCCCCATGGCCTCCGGCTGTGCAAGAACTAATCTAGAACGGAGGGGTCTGAGGCTTCTGTGCAGCGCGTTATTGTTTTTACAGGTTCCGAAAGGAGTAATGGGAGAGCTAATCTGGCAGCTGTGGGAGCACTGAACAAGAAAGGGACAGATCTGCAAAGAGTCTACTGCCACCATGGAGACAGTGAGGGGGCCTCACCTGGCTGTGGGAGGGGCTGATGCCCAGCCCCGAGGTTCCGTGGAACAGGTACACAGCACCCCGGTTCTCCTCTTCCCCCGGGGCCCCGATGGCCACGTCCGTCAGCTTGTCCCCATTCACGTCCCCCATGGCGGTCAGGGCTGCCCCAAAGCGGCCCCAGGGGTGGCCCTGCTCCCCACGGAGAATGGCCGGGCACTGCCACCTGGCCCTCTGCAGAGCAGAAACAGTGCCAGTCCCAACCCGGGCAGCCCCTCCACCCCACACCCAGGCCCCACCCAGCCAGGCCTCCTCAGCCACTCACCCCCCGGGGCAAGGGGCACACAGACACCTGGCCCCCCCGGGTCGGCTCGTAGTAATGGGGAGCCCCGATGAGGACCAGGTCGGAGCTGCCATCTCTGTCCACGTCCACGGAGCAGAGGGAGGCCCCGAAGTAGGAGCCAATCTGAAAGAGACGAGGCCAGGGTCACACCTGCAGCAGAGTGGGGAGTTTCTCCCTGTGAAGAGAAACCATGGCTGCTGGGCTGGAGAACAGCTTAGGAGAGGATGTGAGCCTCTCTACTCTCTGTAGTTGATGGCAAATTCTCATTTGAATGTGCTGACAGAGAGAGGAGCAGAGTGACGGGCAGTGGCGAGGATTTTACCCCAAATAGTGTTATAAGGAGATAATTAAGATAACAAAAAAGAAGTTGGACTGGAAAATATAGACAGAAAAGCCTGAAAGAGCAGACAGATCTTCTCAATACATTGGAAGTTTTTGGTCGGGAGCGAGGGGGGGTTTGGGAGGGTGTCAAAGTTGGTAGTCTGGCTAATAAGGAATCAACTAACATGGATTAAAAATATCTATTACTACAGGAATATTTCTGTGTGATATTGAGAAATAATGTCTACCTTTTAAAAGAATTTTTTTAAAAACCCACAAAAGTATGTTCAATGTCAATGTGTAGAATTCACCCACAGGATTCATCCATTTAGTCATTCACCTATTCATTCATTCATTCATTCAATAAACAAGGGTTTGGAGACGCAGAGCCTTCCAGGGCTCTTGGGCAGCATGGCGGAGCAGAGGGAACAGTAACAGGTGAACAGGGACATGTCTACAGCAATTTTGAACTGAGGCAGGTTCTAGGAAGGAAAACTGCAGGTGACGTCAAGACTGACTTCTGCCCCCAGCATTGAGACAGGCCATGCTGACAGCAACAAAGGCATTTAGCTTCATCGATAGTATTTTTTGTTTGTTTGTTTGTTTGTTTTAGGTCAGGTTTATTGGGGTATAACTTACTTACAATAAAATTCAGGCTTCTTAGTGTATTTTTATGAGTTTGACAAAACACACAGTCATCTAACTACCACCATGGTCAAGATATAGATCAGTTGCATCACCCCCAAATACTCCCTCATGCTCCACTGTAATCAACCTCTTCCCTCAACCACCAGCCCCTGAAAACCACTGAAGGCGTGGCTTCTTTCACTAGAATAATGCATTTAAGATTCATCCATGGTGTTGCATGTATCAGTAATCCATTCCTTTTTATTTCTGGTTAGTATGCCATCATATCTACCACAATTTGTTTAGCCATTCCAGTTGAGTGACACTTGGGTTGTTCTAGTTTTGCACAAATATGAATAGAGCCACTAGAAACCTTCACATACAGGTTTCCATGTAAATATCTGTTCTTATTTCTCCTAGGTTAATACTAAATACCTAAGAATGGGATTGCTGGCATAGGAACTATATGTTGAACTATATAAGATACTAGGGACCTGGTGCACGAAATTCGTGCACTTGGGTGGGGGTGCCTCAGCCCTGCCTGCGCCCTCTTGCAGTCTGGGAGCCCTCAGGGGATGTCTGACTGATGGCTTAAGCCTGCTCCCCATGGAAAGTGAGCCTAAGCTGTCAGTTGAACATCCTTAGCACTGCCATGGAGGTAGAAGAGGGTCCCCCCACCACCGCTGCACTTGCCAGCCGTAAGCCCGGCTTCTGGCTGAGTGGCCTCCTCCTGTGGGAGTGCACTGACCACCAGGGGGCAGCTCCTGCATTGAGCGTCTGCCCCCTAGAGGTCAGTGCACGTCATAGCAACCTTCAGTCGATTTGCATATTAGCTTTTTATTATATAGGACTGACAAACTGTTTTCCAAAATGGGCATGCCATTTTCCATTCTGACAGCATTGTATGAGTGTTTTAGTTGCTACATGTCCTTGCCAGTACTTAATATTGCCCGTTTATTTTCATTTTATGCCAACAATTCTAATACATGTACAGTAGTCTCTCATTGCAGTTTTAATTGCCTTCCCTAATGACTAATAGCATGGAACATGTATGTGTTCATGTGCCTATTTCCCATCCATATATCTTCTTTGGTGAGGTGTCTCTTCTAATATTTTGCTTATTTTTTATTAGATTGCTTCTTATTGTTGAATTTTGAGAATCCTTTATATATTCTAGATATATCCTTTGTCAGATATGTAATAAAAAAGGAAGGAAAGCCCTAGCTGGTTTGGCTCAGTGGATAGAGCGTCAGCCTGTGGCTGAAAGGTCCCGGGTTCGATTCCAGTCAAGGGCACATGCCTGGGTTGCCAGCTCGATCCCCAGTAGTGGGCGTGCAGGAGGCAGCCAATCAATGATTCTCTCTCATCATCAATCTTTCTCTCTCTCCTTCTCCCTTCCTCTCTGAAGTCAATAAAAATATATTTTTTTAAAAAGAAGGAAAATTTACAAATATTTTCTCCAAGTCTGTACCTTATTGTTCATTCTCTTAACAGTGTCTTTCACATAGCAAAAACTCTTCATTTTAATAAAGGCTTTTTTATCAATGTTTCCTTTATAGATTATGTTTATAGTATTATATCTAAGAACTCTGCCTAACATAAGGTCACGAAGATTTCCTTCTATGTTTTTTTCCAAAAGTATTGTAGTTTTAGATTCTACATTTAGCTCTATAATCTATTTTAAATTAATCTTTTTTTTAAATATATTTTATTGATTTTTTACAGAGAGGAAGGGAGAGAGATAGAGAGTCAGAAACATCGATGAGAGAGAAACATCGATCAGCTGCCTCCTGCACATCCCCCACCAGGGGTGTGCCCGCAACCCAGGTACATGCCCTTGACTGGAATCGAACCTGGGACCCTTCAGTCCGCAGGCCGATGCTCTATCCACTGAGCCAAACCGGTTTCGGCTAAATTAATCTTAATATGATATGAGGCATGGGTAGAGGTTTTTGTTTTCTTGGTTTTTATTATACATGTCCAATAGTTCTGGCATCATTGAACTCTCCGTTCAATTGTCTTTGTGCCTTTAACAAAATCAATTGACTAGTCCTGGTTGGTGTGGCTCAGTTGTTGGGGCATCATCCCATGCACTGAAAGGTTGCTGGTTTGATTCCTAGTCAGGGCACATGCTCAGGTTGCAGGCTTGATCCCCAGTAGAGGGCATGCGGGAGGCAGCTGATTGATGTAATGCTCTCACATCATTATTTTCTCTCTCTCTCTCCTTCCATTCCTCTCTCTCTAAAAAAAAATCAATTTAAAAAATCAACTGACTAAAGGCTTTCAGTCAAGACAGTGGAGTAGCTAAACTGTGCGCTCACCTCCTCCAGTGACCACATCAAAATTACAACTAAACTATAGAAAGCCATCACTGAGACCACCTTAAGACTAGCTGAACAGAAGTCCTATAATTAGGGATACAAAGAAGAAGCAATGTCAAGACTGGCATGAGGAGTGGAAAATACAGGGATTGGCAGGTCCAACACCCACAGTGTGGCGATTATGAATTGGGAGGGATATCTTGTCTGTGAAGGTCCCCTCTGAGGAGTGAGGGGTCCCAGCCTCATATTAGGCTCCCCAACCTGGGGCACCAGTGCAAGGAATCAACTACACTAAGAAGCCCCCACAATATCAGGCTGTGAAAACCATCAGGGATTGTGTTGGAGAAAGACAAAGGGCTGCTGAATACCAAGACACTGCTCTTAAACAACCCACGCACAAATGCACTTGCTCACAAACCCACTAACTCTAAGCTCCAGCATAGGGATAATAGCTCAAAAGTGCCAAGGACACATAAGGAGGAACTAGATTAACTAACTCAGGGTGAGGGCTGGAGAGGCAGGGTACAGGGCAACTCTCTCTAGGGGCAAATGTGCTGGCAGGCACCCTTATTTCTTTGTTGAGGGCTCCCCGAGAACCTGCCCCACCCAACTCACCCACCTGGCCCTAGCTTCCTCCAGAAGCTCCTCCACACACACAACAGCCTGCCTCAGCTCATGCTATGGACTTTCCTCAACCCTGACAAAGGCCCACAAACCCCTAACAGCAGTGGCAGCCTCAGCATACCTTGTACCTCTTGCTAACTGGTCCAAGCCTGGCACAAGCCCTAGCCAGTCTTGGCTTGAAGCATAGTTTCAATTAATCCGCCACAAGCACAGCACAAGTGGCAACTTGTCTCAGCTCACATTGTGGTGCCCACGAAAAGGTCCCAAGTCTGACACAAGTGGCAGCCAGTCTCAGTTCACAGCATAGCCTCTCCCAAGCAGCCAACCACAGACTATTTTCTAGCTTCTACGATGTGGCCCTGGTCCCAGCACAAGGGCTGGCTGACTTTGGCCTACCCTGGAGCCCATCTCAAGAGGCTCCAAAACCAACACACACAGTGGCTGGCTTCACACCACACCAGAGCACCACACAACCAATTCTACAAATAGCACATCTGAAGGGAAGACTTGGCTGGCACCAGGGCTCTGCTAAAATGACAGCCTCTCATTAAAAATAAATAAATAAATAAATAAAATGACACCCTCTCTATGGGGTGAGCCCCTGCACAATAGCTCACCCATTGTAGTCACAGCCAGCCCTCACAGCCATTCAGCCTGAGGGTCAATACCGCCCACTGGCATGCCAACTGCAGTCAAGGCTCAACTACATCAGGAGGGCACACACAACCCACACAGGGGGCATACCTAGAGCACCTGACTTAGGTGACCAGCGAGATTGCACCACTGGACCCCACAGGACACTTCCTAGATAAGGCCATTCTCTCAAGACTGGGAGACATAGCAGATCTGCCTGATACATAGTGACAAACACAAGGAGTCAGCCAAAATGGGGAGACAATGAGACATGATCCAAATGAAAAACAAAAAAAAAGAACTCAACTCCAGAACAAGAACAAAACAAAATGAAGACAAGCAATTTACCAGATGCAGAGTTCAAAACACTGGTTATGCCCTGTGTGGTTCAGTTGGCTGGAGCATCATCCCATACACCAGAAAGTTGCAGGTTCGATTCCCGGTCAGGGCACATACCTAGATTGCAGGTTCAATCCCTGGTTGAGGCATGTATATGAGGTGAAAATTTGATATTTCTCTCACATTGATGTTTCTCTCTCTCTCTCTCTCTTTCTCTCTCTCTCTCTCTAAATCAATGAACTTGTCCTCAGGTAAGGATTTTTTTAAAAATCTGGGTTATAAGTATGTTCAATGAACTTCAGAGAAGTATAGATTAATTCAGTAAGAACTTCAACAACGAGGCAGAAAACAAAAAAAAGAACCAGTCAGAAATTAAGAATACAATAACCAAAATAAAGAATACATTAGAGAAATCAAGAGCAGAGTAGATGAAACAGAGGATCAAATCAGCAATCTAGAAAAAAAAAGTAGCAGAAAGCACCCAATCAGAACAGCAAAGAGAAAAAAAGAATTTAAAAAATAAGGATAGTTTAAGGGACCTCTGGGACAACATCGAACATACCAACATGGGATATACCAGAAGGAGAAGAGAAAGAACAAGGGACTAATATCTGTTTGAAAAAATAATGATTGGAAATAGACATACAAGTCCAAGAAGCACAGAGAGTTCCAAACTAGATGAACCCAATGAAGCCCACACCAAGACATCATAATTAAAATGCCAAAGGTTAAATACAAAAAAAGAATCTTAAAAGTGGCAAGAGAAAAGCAGTTAATTATCTACAAGGGAGCTCCCATATGATTATCAGCTGATTTCTCAACAGTAACTTTGCAAGCCAAAAGGGAATGGTATGAAATATTCAAAGTGATGAATGGCAAAGACCAGCAGCCAAGATTATTTTACCCAGCAAGGCTATCATTTAGAATCGTAGGAGAAATAAAGAGGTAGCCAGACAAGAAAAAGCTAAAGGAGTTCACCACCACTAACCCATGTTACAAGAAATGTTAAAGGGACTTCTTTAAGAAAAGATAAAAAATATGAATAAGAAAATATAGTAAAGAAAAAGTTCTCATGGACTAAGGCAAGTATTTAGTAAAAGCAGTCAATCAAGCAAATATAAAACTAGCACAAAGGTTAAAAGATCCAGAGACATAGAAGCATGCAACAGACTAATGTATTCCAGAGGAAAGGTGGGGGTGGGAAGAGGTTAACCAGTGAATTGATGTGAATATATGCATAACCCATGGACACAGACAATCGTGCAGGGAAGGCCTGGAGAGGGTATAAGAACAGGGTTGAAGGGATGTCCACTTCCACCACTTTTATTCACCATAGCATTGGAAGTCCTATCTGCAGCAATCAGACAAGAAAAATAAATAAAAGACATCCAAATTGGAAAGGAAGAAGTCATTATTTGCAGATGCCATGATACTATATATAGAGAACCTTAAAGATTCCACACACAGCCGAAGCCGGTTTGGCTCAGTGGATAGAGCATCGGCCTGTGGACTGAGGGGTCCCAGGTTCGATTCCGGTCAAGGGCATGTACCTTGGTTGCGGGCATATCCCCAGTAGGAGATGTGCAGGAAGCAGCTGATCGATGTTTCTCTCTCATCGATGTTTCTAACTCTCTATCTCTCTCCCTTCCTCTCTGTAAAGAAATCAATAAAATATATTTAAAAAAAAAAAAGATTCCACACACAAAAAACTATTAGAACTGGTAAATAAATTTGGTAACGTAGCAGGATACAAAATTAATATTCAGAAATCAGTTGCATTTTTATACACCAATAACAAACTATCAGAAAGATAAATAACAAAAAAAAACTCATTTACAATTGCATCATAAAATACCTCAGAATAAATTTAACCAAGGAGCTAAACAACCTGTACTCAAAAAACTGTTCAAAATATTGAGGAAAGAAATTGAATAACACATGCACAAAAATAATGGGAGGCTATACCATGCTCATGGATAGTAAGAATTAGCATTGTTGAAATGTCCAAACTGCCCAAAGCAATCTACAGATTCAATGCAATATCTATCAAAATACCAATGGCATTTTTTCACAAAAATAGAACAAATAATCCTTAAATTTATATGAAACCACAAGACCCTAAATAGCCAAAGCAACATTGATAAATAAGAATAAAGCTGGAGGTATCGTGCTACCTAATATTAAACTGTACTGCAAGGCTACAGTAATCAAAACAGCATGGTACTGGCATAAAAACAGGCACATAGATCAATGGAATAAAATAGAGCCCAGACATAAACCCAAGCCTATATGGTCAATTAATTTATGACAAAGGAGGCAAGGATATAAAATGGTGTGAAGACCGTCTCTTCAATAAATGGTGTTGGGAAAACTGGGCAGATACACACAAAAATAAAATAAAATAAAACTAGACCACTCTTTTGCACCATGTACAAAAATAAACTCAAGATGGATTAAAGACTTAAATGGAAGACCTGAAACCAAAAGACTCCTAGAAAAAACCATAAGTAGTAAACTCCTTGAAATCGCTCTTAGCAATATTTTTTTGATTGAGGCAAATGAAACAAAAGGGAAAAAATAAATAGGACTACAGCAAACTAGACCATCAGCAAAATAAAAGACAACCTACTGAATGGGAAAACATATTCATCAATGATACATCTGATGGAGATTAATATCCAAAATATAGGGTGTTCCCAAAAAATCTATACACGTTTAACAACTGATAGCTCAATTGATGTTTCCTTCTTTTCACATTTAACTCATTGGAATTAGTAATTACTCAAAGTGTGTATACATTTTTAGGGACACCCTGTATATAAGGAACTCATACAACTTAACACCAAAAATAATCTGATTTAAAAATGGGCAGAGGACCTGAACAGACATTCCTCCAAAGAGGCCATGCAGATGGTCAATAGACATATGAAATGATGTTCAACATCACTAATCATCAGAGAAGTGCAAATTAAAACTGAAGTGAGATAGCACCTCACCTGTTAGAATAGCTATCACCAATAAATCCACAAACCAGTGTGGGCAAGAATGTGGAAAAATGGGAACTCTTGTATAATGTTGGTGGGAGTAAAAATTGATGCAGCAAATATGGAAAATAATATGAAGAGTCCTCAAAAACTTAAAAATAGAACTACCGTAATGACCCATCAATTCCACTTGTGAGTATTTATCAAAGAAATCCAAAACACTAATTTTAAAAGATATTTGCATTCCTGTTTATTGCAGCATTGTTTACAATAGCCAAGATATGGAAGCAACGTAGGTGTTCATCAGTAGGTAATTGGATGAAGAAGTGGTACGTATATACAGTGGAATATTAGCCATAAAAATGAATCACATCTTATTATTTGCAACAACATGGATTGTCCTGGAGCGTACTACTCTAAGTGAAATAAGTCAGCAGAGAAAGGCAAATAGCATTGACTTCACTTTTATGTGGAATCTAAAAAAACAAAATAAACAAAACAAAAACAACCTCATAGAGACAGAAAACAAATGGGTGATTCCCAAATGGGATGGAGGTGGGAGGATGGATAAGGTGAAAGATATTAAGAAGTACAAAATAGCAGTGATAAAAATAGTCAAGGACATATAATCAATAATATTGTAATAACTATGTATGCTGTCAGATGGATACTAGACTTATCATGGTGATTACATTGTAAGGTATAGAAATGTCTGATCACTCTGTCATACACCTGAAACTAATATAATACTGTTTGTCAACAGTAATTGAAAAATAAATTTTAAAAAAATCAATTGACTATATATGTGTCAGTCTATTTCAGACTTAATCGGTTCCACTGATCTTCATTATCTCTCCTTTTGCCAATGTCACACTCTCCTGATTATCATTTTATATTAAGTCTTCAAATCCCATAGTGTATTAATCCTCCACTAAATACCTAATGGTATTTCTCTAAGTTCTTTTACAAAACTGTTTTTTGGAAATTCTATTTTCTATGATTTTTCATATAAAATTAATTTAAAAATTAGCTTGTTAAATATATATATATATATATATATATATGCCTAAGAAACCATTACGACTGGTTGACTGGTCGCTATGACGACACACTGACCACCAGGGGCAGACACTCAAAGCAGGAGCTGACCCCTGGTCGTCAGTGCACTCTCACAGCCAACCTTCCGCAGTCCCTCCCCCTGGCCAGCCAGCTGCCCTGATTGGCTCCAATTGGGCCAATCGTCAGCCAGGTCGAGGAATCCTACCCGTGCACGAATTCGTGCACCGGGCCTCTAGTACATAATAAACTACTAGGATTTTGTATGGGCCTATGTTGCATCTACAGATCAACTTGGGGAGAGTTGACATCTTAACAATATTGAGTCTTCTAGTCCATGAACACAGTATATTTATTTACTTAGGTCTTTGATTTCTCTCATTAGTGTTTGTAGTTTACAACATACAGATATTGCATACCTTTTGTTAAAGTTACACAACAACATTTCATAGTCTTTGGTGCTATGATAAATAGTACTTTGTAAAATTTTAATTTCCAATGTTTATTGCTAGTATAGAGATACAACTTATCCTATATAATGAAAGGCTAATATGCAAATCGACCGAATGGCAGAACAATTGGTCACTATGATGCTCACTGATCACCAGGGGGAAACGCTCAATGCAGGAGTTTCCCCCTGGTGGTCAGTGCACTCCCACAGGGGGAGCGCCGCTCAGCCAGAAGCCCTGAGCCAGGCTCACCGCTGGCGAGCACAGCGGCAGTGGTGAGAGCCTCTCCCGCCTCCATGGTAGCACTAAGGATGTCCAACTGCTGGCTTAGGCCTGGACATCCCCGAGGGGTCCCAGACTGTGAGAGGACACAGGCTAGGCAGAGGGGATCTCCCCTGAGTGCACAAATTTCATGCACTGAGCCTCTAGTTTGTATATATTGATCTTGTATCTTGAGAACTTACTGAAATAAGTTATTAGTTATAATAGTTTTTTTGTCGATTCTTTGGAATTTTTCATGCAATTTTCCAAACAATCATGTCATCTGCAAATAGAGACAATCTTATTTTTTTTTTCCACTCTGTATGCTTTCTCCCTCCCAACCCCTCACTCCCCCACCGACTTTTTCTTGCCTTATTGCGCTGGCTACATCTTATAGTATGAGGTTGAATAAGACTGGTGAAAGTGGATATTCTTGCTTTCTTTCCAATTTTAAGAGATAAATATTCTCTTACTTTTAAATATGATGCCAGCTATAATTATTTTTTATAAATGCTCTTTCTCAGGTTGAAGATTTTCTTTAGTTCCTAGGTTGCTGAGAAGTAAACATAATGAAAGGATGTATTTTGTAAAAAAATTTCTGTATCTATTAATATTATGTTTTATTCTCTTCTAGTATGTTGTTATGGTGAATTACATTGATTGCCTTTTTGTCATGATAGCTTTTTAAAAATATATTTTTATTTATTTCAGAGAGGAAGGGAGAGAGAGAGAGAGAGAGAGAAACATCAATGATTAGAATCATTGATCTGCTGCCTCTTGCATGCCCCCTACTGGGGATCAAGCCTGTAACCAGGTCATGTGCACTGACTGGGAATGCATCCATGACCTCCTGGTTCATAGGTGTTCAACCACTGAGCCACACTGGCTGGACTAATCGAGATAAAATTTACAAACATAAAATTTACCATTTTTAACTATAACACTTAGTGGGTTTTTGTATATTCACAATGTTGTATAATCATCACCACTAATCCCAGAACATTTCCATCACCCTGAAAAGAAATCTTATTTCTGTTAGCAGTCACTCCCTATTCCCCCACTCCTTCTATCCCCTGGCAACTACTAGTGTACCTTCTGGTTCTATGGATTTGTCTAATATGGATATTTCAGATGAATGGAATCATACTATATGTGGCCTTTTGTAACTGATTATTTTCACTTAGCATAAAGTTTTTTAAATATATTTTTATTGATTTCAGAGAGGAAGGGAGAGGGACAGAGAGATAGAAACATCAGTGATGAAAAAGAGTCACTGATTGGCTGCCTCCTGCACGCCCCACACTGGGGATCGAGCCTGCAACCAGGGCATGTGCCCTGACTGGGAATCAAACCATGACCTCCTGGTTCATAGGTCAATGCTCAGCCACTGAGTCACACCAGCTGAACTATGACTAAATAGTACTTCATTGTATGTAGATGCCACATTTTGTTTATGTATTCATGAGCTAAGTACAATTTGGTTATTGCAGCATAGTCTTGGAGATGTAAGGTACAACATAGGGGATACAGTCAATAATATTCTAGTAACTATGTATGGTGTCAGATGGGTACAAGATTTATCAGGATAGTCACTAAGTTATAAAATGTCATCACTGGGGTGTACATGTGAAACTAATATAATATTGCATGTCAACTATAATTAAAAAATTAAAAATGATAATCAATGAATAGCCATTCTAGTGAAATCTCTGTTGTGTTTTTAATTTGCATTCCCCTAATGACTGTTTATGTTGAACATCTTTTCATGTATCTGTTGGCCATTTGTATGCCTTCTCTGGAGAAATGTCTATTCAAAGCCTTGCCCATTTGAAAATTAGATTATTTGTCCTTTATTGTTGAGTTATAAGGGTTCTTTATACAGGGTGGGGCAAAAGTAGGTTTACAGTTATTTGTATGGAAAATAATGCAATCTAATCTAATGAAAGAGGAACATGCAAATTGACCACACCTCCACTATGCCCCAAGCCATGCCCACCAGCCAATCAGAGTGACTATATGCAAATTAACCCAACCAAGATGGCGGCCAGCAGCCACGGAGCTGGAGCAAGCAGGAGGCTTGGTTGCCCCGGTGATGGAAGAAGCCAAGCTTCCCACCTGCCCTGGCCAGCTGTGGCCTCCGCTCAAGGCAACAAAGTTTCAATTATAGAAGATAAATAAATCTCAGATACCTGCTTCCAGCCAGCCTCCACTGGGAGCTTGGGTGGCTGGGGGCCGTCGCCAGACTGCAAACAGCCATCAGCCCTTCATCCAGGATGGCCACACCCTCATGGGGTGAGGGTCCCCGCTGGGGGGCTTGGCCAGCCTGCAAACAGCCATCAGCCCCTCATCCAGACTGGCCAGGCACCCCAGCAGGACCCCACCCTGAAAGGGGTGTGGCCAGCCTGAAAACAATGTTCAGCCCCTCACCCAGGCTGGCCAGGCACCCCAGGGGGGACCCCCACCCTGAAGGGGCTGTGGCCAGCCTGCAAACAGCCTTCAGCCCCTCACCTAGGCTGGCCAGGCACCCCAGCAGGGACCCCCACCCTGAAGGGGCTATGGCCAGCATGCTAACAGCCATCAGCCCCTCACCCAGGATGGCCAGGCACACCAGTGGGGACCCCTACCCTGAAAGGGCTGTGGCCAACCTGCAAACAGCCATCAGCCACTTACCCAGGCTGGCCAGGCACCCCAGCGGGGACGCCCACCCTGAAGGGGGTGTGACCAGTCTGAAAACAGCCTTCAGCCCCTCACCCAGGCTGGTCAGGCACCCCAGCGGGACCCTCACCCTGATCCAGGATACCCTTCAGGGCAAACCAGCCGGCCCCCACCCATGCACCAGGCCTCTATCCTATATAATAAAAGGGTAATATGCAAACTGACCCTAACAGCAGAATGACTGGGAATGACTGGTCACTATGACACACACTGACACCAGGGGGCAGACGCTCAATGCAGGAGCTGCCCCCTGGTGGTCAGTGTGCTCCCACAGGGGGAGCTCTGCTCAGCCACAAGCCAGGCTGATGGCTGCCAGTACAGTGGTGGTGGTGGTAGCCTCTCCCACCTCCTCAGCAGTGCTAGGGATGTCCGACTGCAGCTTAGGCCTGCTCCCCACTGGCAAGTGGACATCCTCCGAGGGCTCCCGGGCTGCCAGAGGGATGTCTGACTGACAGCTTAGGCCTGATCCCCTGGGAGTGGGCCTAAGCCAGCAGGTGGTCATCCCCCAAGGGGTCCCAGACTGCGAGAGGACACAGGCCGGGCTGTTGGACCCCCCCACCCCCGAGTGCACAAATTTTTGTGCACCGGGCCTCTAGTAATTAATAAATAACAAGAGTAAACTCTGTGTTTCATAACTGTAACCCGATTTTTGCCCCACTCTCTGTTTTCTAAATACCAGACCTTTATCAGATATATTATATATAAATAGTTTCTCACATTCTTTTCATTTTCTTTATAGTGTATTGATGCTCAAGAGTTTTTAATTTGATGAACTACAATTTGTCTATTTTTTCTTTGGTTTCTTATGCTTGTGGTGTCATATTTAAGAAATCGTTGCCAAATCTATGATTACAAAAATTCACCTATAGCTCCTTCTAAGAGGTTTATAGCTTTAGCTCTTACATTTAGGTCTCTGATCCATTTTGAGTGAATTTTTGTATATTGTGAATTAGGGGGTCCAAATTTATTCTCTTTCATGCAGATATCCATTTATCGCAGCATCATTTGTTGGAAAAAATTATTTTCTCCATTGAATGAACTTGGTATCTTTGTCAGAAATTAATTGACCATAGACGTATGGGTTTATTTCTGTACTCTCAGTTCTGTTCCATTGATCTGTAGGTCTGTCCTTATGCCAGTACCATACTGTACTGTCTTTATTACTGTAGCTTGTAGTGCATAACACTAACTGAAACTGTAAGCAAACATAATTGGTCGGGAGGATCTATGGGAGGAGCTAGGGCTGATGACAGCTCTCACACTCTATGTCATCAGGAGGACCCTGATGGAAGCACTGTTTATAATAAAGCGCTTGGGTTCTGATTTCCCCGTCCCTTAACTTCCTTTTTTCTTCTATAAATACCCCTCGTCTTGGCATGCACGCCAGAGTGTGCACGTGGCTTGCCATGTCTCATGCACTGGGTTGCAACCCTTCCTTTTTCATGAATAAGTCCTTTTTGATGACAGAATACCCAGCTGATATTTTTCAGTCAACAGTAGTTAAGTTTTTCCCTGAGCAGTGGTTGGATTGTCGGCCCCACGGACTGAAGGATCTTGGGTTCAGTTTTGGTCAAGAGAATGTGCCCCAGTTTCGGGCTCAATCCCTGGCCCTGCAACCACTTTCTCTTTTAGTAAATGGAGAAAACGTATCCTCGGGTGAAGATTTTTTTTAAAAGTTTTGAAATTAGAAAGTGTGAGTCCTCCAATTTCATTCTTCTTTCTCTTTTTTAAAAAAATTTATCTTTATTGTTGAAAGTATTACAGATGTCCCCTGTTTCCCCATTGACTGCTCCTCCCCATCTCCATCCTTTACCCTGGTCTTCACCCCCTATTGTCTGTGTCCATGGGTTATGCCTATCCAGTATAATGAAAGCCTAATATGCAAATCAACCAAACGCTGGAACAACCAGTTCTATAATGTGCACTGACCACCAGGGGGCAGACGCTCAATGGCTGGCAAGTGCAGCAGCAGTGGTGGGAGCCTCTCCTGCCTCTGCAGCAGCACTAAGGAGCGGCCAGCCGAGCAGTAAGAAGCAGCGAGCAGGCAGGCAGTAAGGAATGTGGGGTCCTGGACTGCAAGAGGGCACAGGCTAGGCTGAGGGACCCCCACCAAGTGCACGAATTTTGTGCACCAGGCCTCTAGTATGCATATAAGTTCCTCAGTTAATCTCTTCCCTCCCCCATCCCCCTTCCCTCTGAGGATCTTCACTCTGTTGCATGTTTCCATGTCTCTGGATCTATTTTGTTTGTCAGTTTATTTTGTTCATTAGATTCCACATATAAGTGAGATCTTCATTCTCCTTTTTCAAGATTATTTTGGCTATTCTGGGTCCCTTGCGTTTCCATTTAGAATCAGTTTGTTCATTTCTGCAACATTGTTGAACAAGCCCTAATCCCCGGGATAAACCAGACTTGGTCATGATGTATTATTACCCTTTTTGGAGATTACTGAGTTCAATTTGCTAATAGAGTTGACCCTTGAACAATGAAAGGGTTTCGACCTATCCCCTCTCATGTAAATGAAATCCACACAGCAAACTTTACTAATAGCTGACTGTCGACCAAAAGCCTTACCAATAACATAAACAGTTGATTAACACATATTTTATATATGTTTCATATTGTATGCGTTCGTGACACACCTTTTTCTTCATTTTTTCAATATTTCTAGGCTATACAGTTTGTGAATTTTTCAAACTGCTGCAAATCTCCAAAAATTTTCCCAATATGGTATTTATTGGGGAGGGGCGGGGGGAGCGTGGATCTATACAGTTCTAACCCATATAGTTCAAGAGTCAACTGTATTTTCTTGAAATTTTTTAAATCTTTATTGGATATTGGTCTGTAGTCAACGAAGGGTCTTAAACTGAAAACTGATAGTTTCTCACTTAGTAAGCTCACCCTCCCTCTATGGATTAGAACAGTGGTTCTCAACCTTCCTAATGCCACAACCCTTTAATACAGTTCCTCATGCTGTGGTGACCCCCAACCATAAAATTTATTTTTGTGGCTACTTCATAACTGTAATTTTGCTACTGTTATGAATCATAATGTAAATATCTGATATGCAGGATGTATTTTCATTGTTACAAATTGAACATAATTAAAGCATAGTGATTAATCACAAAAACAATATGTAATTATATATGTGTTTTCCGATGGTCTTAGGCGACCCCTGTGAAAGGGTCATTCGACCCCCAAAGGGGTCGCGACCCACAGGTTGAGAACCACTGGATTAGAGGGAGGCAACATGGGACTTGGGAGACCAGTAGGAAGGTTACAGCTGGATCTACAGAGAAGATGCTGATGGCCTGGACCAGGCTGTGGCAGTAAAAATGGAGGGAGAGGGTAGATTTGAGATGAATCTATTTCCTGTCCTTCTCCTCAGTGTTTTCTCCCACCTCCTCCCCTTCCCCTACACTCACACTCCGAACTCACACTTTTTCCTTCTGACCGTTTCCTTTCCTCACTCTTCACTTCTCTAGTTCTTCCCCCTTGCGCACTGCCTTCAGGAAGCCTTCCCTAACGCTCTCGTGTGGGTGCCCCTCCCATTTGCTCCCATTTGACTGTTCCAGTTTAAGTATTTATCACCCTTGGTTGTAATTTGCATGTGTAATATTTGCATGTTGTGGGGAAGTTTACCAGCTGGCCTTCCCCACGTGATTCTGGACCCCCACACACAAAACAGAGAAGTAGCAACACACTCACCCTTGACTTCCTGGAATCCCCACACATTCTCCCCAACCCTACCCCTTCTATATGTCAGGCACTGGCGCCATCAATGGTCAATATGTGTTGGTAGCTGAAACCGGTTTGGCTCAGTGGATAGAGCCTCGGCCTGTGGACTGAAAGGTCCCAGGCTCGATTCCGGTCAAGGGCATGTACCTGGGTTGCGGGCACATCCCCGGTAGGAGGTGTGCAGGAGGCAGCTGATCGATGTTTCTCTCTCATCGATGTTTCTAACTCTCTATCTCTGTAAAAAATCAATAAAATATATATTTTTTTAAAATATGTGTTGGTAAGACCTTTAAAGAACATATGAAGAATTTGACTATTGACAAAGAATTATGACAAAATCGTTCTGGTACAGAGCAAACTGGTTTCATCCACACATGATGCATTAATTGCAGACCAAAGAGAACCACAGATGAAAATTAAAGGAATACACAGAACTACAGTATCATGGATACAGTCCTATTTAAGGAATTTGCAAGGATGGTTTTGACTAAAGATTTTTGCCTCACACACCACATAAGATGCAACCACAGTGCTTCTGCAGGGGTGATATTTAAAATAGGGAACTGTTAGGACTGCTCAGGCTCTCAGCAGGGTCCTAGCCGGAGTAGGTCCTAGAGGTCCCCTGAGGTGCCCTGCCTGACTTCATAGTGGCTGGGGAAGTTCAAAGAGTACTAGGGCCCTAGCTGGTTTGGCTCAGTGGATAGAGCGTTGGCCTGAGGACAAAGGGTCCCGGGTTTGATTCTGGTCAAGGGCACGTACCTCAGTTGCAGGCTTCACCCTAACCCCAGTCCTGGTCAGAGTGCATGCAGGAGGCAACCAATCAATGCGTTTCTCTCACATTGATATTTCTCTCTGTCTTTCCCTCTCTCTTCCACTTTCCCTAAAAATCAATGGAAAAATATTCTTGGGTGAGGATTAAAAATAAAAGAAGAAGTACTGGGGAAGGGACTATTTTTGCAAGACAGGGGCCACCGCAGGGAAATATGACAGATATGGAATTATTTCAATGCTTTAATAACTAATATGCTTATATTGATTATGTACTGTCAAATACCAGCTCCGTATACAGGTAAACTCATAGAGAGCTCTGTAAAGGTCTGTGTTATTATTTACTAGAGGCCCGGTGTATGAATTCGTGCACCGGTGGGGTCCCTCGGCCTGGGCTGCTGGGATCAGGCCGAAACCTGCCCTCCGACATTCCCTGAGGGTCCCAGATTGCGAGAGGGCACAGGCCAGACCAAGGGAGCCCACCCGTGCACGAATCCGTGCACTGGGCCTCTAGTATGCATATAAGATCTTTGGTTAATCTCTTCTCACCCTCCCCTCTCCCCCTTTCCCTCTGAGATTCATTAGTCTGTTCCATGTTTCCATGCCTGTGGTTTCCACTCCTGTGTTGAGCATCTGCCCCCTGGTGGTCAGTGCGCATCATAGCTACAGGTCAGATGGCCGAATGGTTGGCCGGTCTCTTAGACTTTTATATATATAGATAGATCGTTGTGAGAGTATTCTCAAATGCAAAGCTGATTCTGTGAGTCTCCAGCCCAAGGCCCTCTGAGGTGCCTTTATAAACCTCTGTCACACATGGCACCTGGTGATGCCACCCTGGAATCTCTCCGTCCCCAGATGCCTCTATGTGCACATCCATGGTCCACATGCTCTGCACTCACCTGGCTGCCCTTGATAATCGCGTTGGCCTCCCAAGCACCAGCGCTCTGTCTGAACATTGCCACCAGGCCAGTGTGCTGATATCGAGGTGCCCCCAAGGCCAGGGTTTGCACCCGGCCCCGTGAGATGACTTCGGCAGCATAACCTAAAGGTGATATCAAGAGAAGTGTGTTTTCTAGCAGGCCTACGCTTGATAGGTTGGGGTAACTGGACCCTGCGCTGTACTTCTCTTTGTTAACATAATTAAAACAAAATTTTGAAATTTCTGTCTTTAAACCTATTCCAAGGGCCTATGAAAGTTCCAACCACGCCGAAACCGGTTTGGCTCAGTGGATAGAGCGTCGGCCTGCGGACTGAAAGGTCCCAGGTTCGATTCCGGTCAAGGGCATGTACCTGGGTTGCGGGCATCTCCCCAGTAGGGGGTGTGCAGGAGGCAGCTGATCAATGTTTCTCTCTCATCGATGTTTCTAACTCTCTATCTCTCTCCTTTCCTCTCTGTAAAAAAATCAATAAAAAAATATATATATATAAAAAAAAGAAAGTTCCAACCACATCAGGTTGAGTTGTACCACATCCTGACCCTGTCCTCCCCACTTACCCAAGTAAGCATCGTTCATGTCTGAATCTACCCTGGTTGTGTTGATGAAGGTGACTTTATCCTCTGACATATGCAGGAAGGCTCCACCAGCCCAGTCAAAGCTCCCCACAGCACCCAGCAAGGGACCATTCTGGGAAAGAGAGTAGGATGGGATTGAACAATCTATAGCTTCAGTGCAATCCACATCAAAATTGCAATGGTATTTTCCATAGAAATAGAACAAACAGTCCTAAAATTTGTATGGATTCACACACACACACAAAAAAAGAAACCCACACCTAAATAACTAAAACAATTTTGAGAAAGAACAAAGCTAGAGGCACTACACTTCCTGATTTCAAACTATATTGCAAAGCTATAGTAATCAAAATGTATGGTATTGACATAAACATAGACACATAGACCAATGATACAGAATAGAGAGCCAGAAATAAACCCATGCATATGTGGTTAACTAATTTACAACAAATAAGCCAAGAACATACAATGGGGAAAGGACAGTTCCTTCAACAAATGGGGAAGGGGAAACTGGACAGCCACATTCAAAAGAATGAAACTGGACCACTCTATTACGCCATTCACAAACATCAACTCCAAATGAATTAACTATTTGAACATTAGATCTGAGATCATAAAACGCCGGGAAGAAAAGAGAGGCGGGAAGCTCCTTCACATCAGTCTTAGCGATGGGCTGTTTGTTTGGTTTTATTGTTGTTGGATCTGACAGCAAAAGCAAAGGCAACAAAAGCAAAAATAAACTAAGGGGACTGCATCAAAAGCTGTGCTCAACAAAGAAAGCCGTCAATAAAACGAAACAGGCAACCAATAGGGTGGGAGAAGACATGTATTTCAATCTTATGTCTGACAACGGGTTAATACATCCAAAATCGATAAAGAGCTCATACAACTCAATAGCAAGAGAACAAACAACATGATTTAAAAATAGGTAGAGGATCTGAATAGACATTTTTCCAAAGAAGACATACAGATAGACAAGAGGTACATGAAAAGTGCTCAACAACACTCAACAAAATCAAAACCACAGTGAGATATCACCTCACACCGGTGAGACTAGCTGTCATCAAAACGGTAAAAAATAACAAGTGTTGGTGAGGATGTGCACTGTGTGGGAATGTAAATTGGTGCAACCACTATGAAAAACAGTATGGAATTTTTTTCAAAAAATTAAAAAAAGAATTACTATACAAACCAGGAATTTCACTCTAGGTATTTATCTGAAGGAAACAAAAACACTAAGTCAAAAAGATAGCTGCACCCCGTGTTTGCTGCAGCATTATTTACAATAGCCGAGACTTAGAAGCAAACTGTCTATCAGTGGATGGATGACAAAGGAAATGTGGTAGATGCAATGGAATATTTCTCAGCCATAAAAAAAAAAAGAAGGAAGAGACAGAGAAGCATTGATCAGACTGTCAGACCTCAGAGGGAAGGTAGGAGAAGGTGGGGGTAAGGGGGAGAGATCAACCAAAGGACTTGTATGCATGCATATAAGCCTAACCAATGGACACAGACACCAGGGGGGTGAGGGCATGAGTGGGGGAGTGCAATGGGGGGATAAGGACACATATGTAATACCTTAATCAATAAAGAAAAAACATTTTTTTAAAAAGAAGGAAATCCTGTAATTTGTGTCAACATAGATCAGTGATGGCGAACCTTTTGAGCTCAGCGTGTCAGGATTTTGAAAAACCCTAACTTAACTCTGGTGCCATGTCACATATAGAAATTTTTTGATATTTGCAACCATAGTAAAACAAAGACTTATATTTTTGATATTTATTTTATATATTTAAATGCCATTTAACAAAGAAAAATCAACCAAAAAAATGAGTTCACGTGTCACCTTTGACACGCGGGTCATAGGTTCGCCATCACTGACATAGATGGACCTGGAGGGCATTAGGCTATGTGAACAAAGTCAGACAGAGAAAGACAAACACCATATTATCTCACTTACATATAGAATCTAAAGAACTACTCATAGATACAGAGAACAAATTGATGGTTGCCAAAGGCAAGGGGTGGGGAGTGGGCAAAATGGATAAAGGTGATCAAAAGGTACAAACTTCTAGTTATAAAATAAATAAGTCCTGGCGGTGTGATGTACAGCATGGCGACCATAGTTAATAATACTGCATTGTATATTTGCACATTGCTAAGAGAATAAATCTTAAAAGTTCTCATTCCAAGAAAAAAATTGTAACCATGTGAGGTGACAGATGTTAACTAGATTTCCTGTGGTTGTCATTTCGTTTCCCAGTGTATACACATATAGACTCATTATGTTGCAACTGAACAGGTTGACAAAGAAGCAAGAAAGGACCACTGCTGATCACCAAAGAGGTGCCTCCCAAAAACTACCCATCACCGAGAAGAGCCCCCAACCCCTTTGCCTCTTCTCCCCCTCCTTACCACCCCCACAATGTAACGAAGGACACTTACGGAGGTTATGGAAGCACTGAAGCCTTCCTGAGACATCTCATACTCGAAGGTGCTGCTACTTCCTGACTGAGTACCTGTGAGGAGGAGACCTCTTCACATTAAAGAAGGCAGAAGAGCCCAGCTGGCGTGGCTCAGTGGTTGAGCATCGACATATGAACCAGGAAGTCACTGTTCGTTTCCTGGTCAGAGCACATGCCCAGGTTACAGGCTGAATCCCCAGGAGTGGGTGTGCAGGAAGCAGCTGATCAATGATTCTCTTCATTGATGTTCCTGTCTCTCCCTCTCCCTTCCTCTTTGAAATCAGTAAAAATATATATATTAAAAGAAGGCAGATGAGCCTGGAACACGGGCTGGAAATTCAAATGCTATGGTAGCCAGTCCCCACCCCTCCCTTAGGATGGGGCTGGACTGCAGTGGGCAGGGCCCAGAGCAGCTCTGCAGTGGAGATAACTATCAGAGTCTGCAATAGAAAACGGTCTCCAATAAAACTACACTGCAAAGACTGGGAACAAAACAAAACGGAAGAGTGAAAAGTTGAAGAGACAGAACCTGAAGAATTTGTAGTGGAAAAAGTATCGGACCGACGCTGAGCAAATGGTCAGTGGGTCATTCCCTCGGGACTCGTAGGCTGACAATGCTTGGGAACCTGGAGGACATTTAGGTGGCCCAGAGCTCACAGAAGCATTTCTTCATTCTCAAAAAGCTGGTACAGAAAGAAAATCTTTATCTGCAGTGAATCTGATGACAGTAAATCAAAGAGAAGAGCTGCTGCTGATAAGCCACGTGGCTGGCCGAGGTGTGATCCTGAAGGACCGCTCGTGCCAGAGACAGTGGGGAGTCAATGTTTCTCATGAGACAGAGGATGCAGACGTCGTGGATGTGGTGCTGGCAAAAGAGGCAAATAGGAAGTGTCCTCCATTGTAATTGCTTCTGATGAGGAGAGCCTGACTTGGCATTCTTGTCCCGAAGATGAAGCCCAATAATTGCATTGCTTTCCATATATAGTTATAGTTGGTTATGGTTATAGTTATAGTTGGTTATGGTTATAGTTATAGTTATAGTATGGTTATGGTTATAGTTATAGCTTAGTTATGGTTCTGGTTATAGTTATAGTTATAGTTTGGTTATGGTTATAGTTTAGTTATGGTTATGGGTATAGTTATGGGTATGGGTATAGTTTCATTTTGGTTATGGTTATGGTTATGGTTTAGTTATGGTTATAGTTATAGTTATGGGTATGGGTATGGGTATAGTTTAGTTTTGGTTATGGCTGTGGTTATGGTTATAGTTATAGTTTAGTTATGGTTATGGTATAGTTATAGTTTGGTTATGGTTATGATTATTATGGTTATAGTTATAGTTAGTTATAGTTACAGATGAATATGGTGGGTCTTAGGTTTTTTATTTGTTAGCATAAGAAATAACCACATTCTAATGAAAATCAAGTTTGATGTCTGTTTTGAAGGAGCACTGGGGGCGTGGCTGGGCGGTTGTATCTGTGGCACGGGGCACTTTGAACAAAGGCTCTCTGTAGTCGCTTCCTTTATCATAAAAGAACACTGGATGCCATGGTGTATTTCTCCCTCTGCATTAGGAAACTTTCCTAAATGTTGGGTAAAATCCCCAGTCATGACTCAGTCATTCATACCTAAAGATCATTGCAGGTTTTCTGTTTATTTGGGTGGTTTGGTGAATATACATAAAACAAATATGTAAGTGGTTTTTGTTTCTTTTTCTTAAACATTCACCAAAACAAGCACAGCATCCACAGCCACAGATAAGTGTATGTTTCTGAGCTGCCTAAGAAATAAATCACTACCATGCCACTGAAATTTCCCCTGAGGCTTTAACCTCTGAAATTAAATAGATAATTAGTAATTAACTGGACAATCTTATATAATAAAAGACAAAGATGCTAATTGACCATACCTTTGCTATGCCCACCAGCCAATCAGAAGAGTATGCAAATTAACCCAACAAAGATGGCCATTAAATTTGCAAACTGCAGGTGGGGTGGGCAGTACCAGAGCCGCCTGCAGGATCTAGGCTGCAGACCAGGGACTGGGGAGGCGGGGCGGGCAGCGCCAGACGCCACCTATGAGATCCGGGCTGCAGATGGGGACTGGGGAGGCGGGGTGGGCAGTGCCAGAAGCCACCCAGGGAGGCAGAGCTGGTGATCACCCCAGGCAGAAGCCTGAGGCCTGGGCAGGGGCGGAGCCAGCGATCGCACAGGGCTGGGGGTCCCCTGCCCAGGCCTAATGCCCGGCCTAAGGCATTAGGCCTGGGCAGGGGCAGAGCCGGGGATGGGTGTGAACTACAGAGGAAACACCTTTTCTGACCGCTCATTGGCTAAGCTCCCTGTATGCCACTGATAATATTCTTAGTAACTTGGGTAATAAGAATCCAGGAAGGTGATGTAGGGTTTTTCCACCTCACTCCTGGAGAAAAAAACGAAGGTCAGCTGCTGGAGGGGCTAAGAAATATCATATCCTGCCCTAGCCAGTTTGTCTCAGTAGATAATGCCTCCACCTGCCTACCACAGGGTTTGGGTTCAATTCTGACCAAGGACATGTACCTAGGTTGCAGGCTCTTCCCTGGCTGGAGCCCAGGTCAGTGCTCATGCAGGAGGCAACCAATCAAAGTGTTCCCCTAACAATGGAAACATATCCTCAGGTGAGGATAAAAAAAAAATAATAAAGAAATGTCATATCCTATGAAAGACACATCTTGAAAATGCCTAAAGAAAGTTATCATTTTTTCATGGTGAAGGGACCAGAGTCCATGTTGATGAAAACACCTTGGTGGCTGCGGTGACTGGAAGTGGCTGTAGCAGTGGGGTGATGGGGCTGGTGCCTTCCCCTGATCAGCCCGGTCGCCTCCCACAAGGGGAGGCCAGACTTTGGCTTAGGCCCGCTCCCCAAGGGGAGCAGGGAGCAGGCCTAAGCTGTCAGTAAGACATCCTCTGAGGGCTCCCAGTATGTGAGGGGGCAGGCTGAGGGACCACCCCCCCCCCCCAGTGCACAAATTTCGTGCACCGAGCCTCTAGTCCTATATAATAAAAGGCTAATATGCAAATCGACTGAACGGCGGAACGACCGGTAGCTATGATGCACACTGACCACCAGGGGGCAGACACTCAACACAGGAGCTACAGGGGGAGCACAGCTCAGCCAGAAGCTGGGCTCATGGCTGGCAAGTGGAGCGGTGGTGGCAGGAGCCTCTCCCACCTCCGCAGCAGCGCAGGAAGCAGGCCTAAGCCATCAGTCGGACATCCCTCAAGGGCTCCCAGACTGCGAGAGGGCACAGGCCGGGCTGAGGGACCCCC
The DNA here is from genome assembly GCF_028538775.1 of Myotis yumanensis. NCBI lineage: Eukaryota > Metazoa > Chordata > Mammalia > Chiroptera > Vespertilionidae > Myotis > Myotis yumanensis. The sequence continues at coordinate 107,076,575 of NW_027223755.1, read as the reverse complement.
CTCCCTGAGTGCACGAATTTTGTGCACCGGGCCTCTAGTTTAAATATAATGTAAGCAGATTAAGTTGGACCATTTAAGAGCAGCCATATCAGATTCTCTATCCATATCTACAATCATAAATGCAAGTTTATTTGAAAAACCCCTGAAAGGAAAGTTTTGTCACTAGCAACAAACTCCCACCCAAATAGGAGAACTAGTGGGTTAATCAGGCCAGCAGGCTTACTTAAAGCCTCTCCCTCATAAGCCATCTCTTTACCTGAAGTTGAAATCCCTGTGCCACATTGACTACAGTGTCTTGGTTCATGGACTATGTTCATGGAAACCTAATCAGATGGTTAGAAACCTTGGCCATTGAGGACCTGCTGGAATAGGCGGTGAACAAGCTGTTGTCACCTAAACTCTTGACCTGCCTGTTTTCTCTTTAGCCCAACTCATCCCTTACACGTAGCTCCGTCTCAGCATTTGGGGTTCTGGTTCAGCAGAAGCCAGAAAAAACAGTCACTTTGTAGTAAACAGTGTTACCCAACTGTACATTGTTTACTTTATTGTAAGTACTGGTAAACAGTGTAAATAGTTTTATATTCCTCTAACACACACACACACACACACACACACACACACACACGCTTTGGTGGCCAAAGAGAGAGGCTCGGGTGAGAGCTATGTTAAATGAGAAAGCATATGCCCCACCCCTTTTAAAGGGATGGTGGCTCTTTGGCTCCCGCCACTTTTTGCCAAGTGGGAATGTTGTCCTGTAGGTGTATAATATTCCAGCTTTTCAAGAGTAGCCATAAATCCAGATTGTATGTGAACCTTCCCCCAATTTTAAATTATTTTATTCAGAAAACTTTGATCGAGCACCCTCTATGCACCAGGCACTGTTCTAGGCACTGGGAAAACAGCAGTGAACCAAACAGACAAATGTTGGCAACATCCACATTTTTAGAAAAATACTGTGGGGGGTTTGGCTCCGCTACCCTCCAAATGTTCAGCCTGTGGCAAGAGCGGCAAAATTAGAAAAAAAAAAGTCTAGATTCTTCTATTCCAAAGGAACTGACCAAGGGGAGCCAGAGTTGCTGGAAATGGAGGAACCAGGGAGAGAGCTTGCCAGAAGCCAGTTCCAGCATGTCATAATTGCAAGAGTTTCATCAAAAGGTTGATGGAACTTGAGGACTCAACAAGGGCTGAGTCACATATGTTGGCACCTGTTGGGAATGGCTGAGGGCATTTCCCCAAACCTGAAAAGGGATGGATTGCTTGCTGCCAGACAGCTCAGGGCATCTTAATCTACATGTTATTGCCTCCTACTGGCCAAACACCTGAACAGCCATAGGCTAATTCTTCCATTCTGACAATGGACTCTGTATAGGAAACCCTGACCCTTTGATGTGTATATCTCCACCTCGCCTCAGGACAATTTATGTTAATAAAAAGCATGGGGTCCTGAGACAAGATCTTAATTCCTTTTAGCTAAGCTCCTCTGATCCCCATACGACTTTCAAAATTATGCTTCGTCTCTGGACTTCTTTAAGTTATACACGGCCCCTTCTTCAGATTTCCTGAACCCTTCTATAGAGTGTCCCAAAATTCACGCAAGATTTGAATTTTGCGTGAGCATTAACAACAACAAAAAATAAAATAAAAGCCTAATTTTACTTGGTTTATTGAATCAGATTCTAATATCTGTTGCCCTTTGATTTCAATTCCTTCAATTTAATAAGCATTACCAAGAACCAATTATGGCCCAGGAGCAGGAACAATGAAGACCAATAAAAACCACAGCTTTGCGTTTGTGCCAGCAAAGCCGTGGAGGCCATTTACCTGATGTGCTATTCCATACATAACCCTATACTGTATACTTTATGAATCAATAAAAAATTTACAATTTTTAATTATAAACCTGTGTTTTCTATCAAAATTACTTCTTGCATGAATTTTGGGACACCCTATAGATGCCGGAACAAGAACCCCGGCAAGAGCTGATGCTGAGGGTCAGGATACCAGAGATCAGGAGGGCCTAGTTTCTGAAGAGGAATGTGTGTTTCAGGGTGAAGGGCTGCCTCTGAGGCTGTTTCAGAAACATGGGACCAGAGCTCACCTTCAATCGCAAAGATCTTTTCCTGAAGCTGGTTCTGAATGGTCTTCAGAGCTTCGAAGTTGGTCACCTGGAACACGTGGTCGTGAGGCGGCTTGGACGCGATGGTTTCCAGCTCTTTGCGGGAATCCTCGCTAGTGAAGGCATTGCCCACCTGTTACCAAGGAACAGAGGCCGAATCAGACCAAGAACATTCCGGCACAGAGCATTCTGCAGGACAAGTATCGGAACAATGTGTGTCACAGGAGGGAGCACCAGAGGCTCCTGGGCCAGGCCGCCAAGCAGAGGAGAGCGGTTGTCCTCTATGTCGAGGGGGCAGCTGGGACTGAACCCCACCTTTGGTCTGTGAGCTGTGCTGCCTCCTGGGGGGGCTGGCCTCCCCCGAGGAAGGGGCGCCCTTTCCTTTCATGAAGGTGTTTCCCACTTGCCATGCCGTGCACCCCCTTCTGTCACACAAGGTTCTGTGGTAGTTGGATTACACTGGTGATCCCAACCCTTTACCCATTCCTCAGCCCCAGCCATCTCCCCAAAGCGTCGCTGTGCCCTCCTGTTCCTGGCCGAGTGAGCTGCCTCGCTCACTTCTCTGCGGTCAGCCACATGCATGCTATTAAGTGTGACACAAACAGAGGCTTGAAAAAGTGCTTGCGACATCTCCACTGGCTCTTTGTTCCTCTGCCCTCGCCATGAGGACGGGCCCAGGCCAGGCCACTGGAGGGTGAGATGGAGCAAAAGCCCTGTTACTGCTGCCCCGCCATCCCGTCCAGCAGAGGGCGCAGGAGAGCGCCCAGCCATGGTCAGCGGGGCTGCATGAGTGAGCCCGGCTGAGACCAGAAAAACTGCCCAGAGGACCTCCAGACCCACTCACTGTTTAAACCACTGGGTTGGGGGAGTTTCTGGCACAGCATCGTTGTGACAGTAGTTCACTGATTCACCCACATAGGGGTTGGCCGGGACTGTCGCCCACTTCGATTTTATTGATATTTGCTCACCGCAGGAAGGTGTATCTAAGCAGAAAGCCTCCCCAGAGGCATCAAGCCCGGGAGCCACAGTTCCTACCCCAATGACGTAGCGAATGACGCCCTCTCTGTCTGCCTCGGGGATGACATCCCGGTACTCCAAGGGATCCTTATACTTTGCTCCGTCTGTGATGACAACTAGGATCTTAAGGGCATTCTTCCGGGCTCCGCTGTTGCTGTTAAACAGTTCTCTTCTGTGCGGGGAGAGGAGGGAAAAGTCAAGTGCAAGCAGGTGGAGATACGCTTAATGCCGGGAGGGGTCAGGGTCAGCAGTCGCTGGTGAGGCTCAGCTAGGATGGGCTGGGGCTCCCCTGAGCCGACCACTGGGGTGAAGGCAGCAGGAGAGGGGCGAGGAGTGGCGGGAAGACACCGTCACTGCTTCTCCATGCTTTGCAGAGGGTGAGTTTTTTAACTGAGTATTATTCCTCTTAAATTAAAAAGTATATATATATATTTAATATTCTTAATTGGGCTTCGTCAACAGCTCTCTAGCTTATCTCCTGCACTTTTATCCCACCCCCACCTTTGCCTCTACACACACACTTACACACACAGAAATCAGAGTGAACGTTCCAAAAAGAGTGATGGTTCCATCTCCCCACTGTTTAAAATCTTCCGTGGATCCCCTCTGGCCTCAACTATCTCTCCAGCCTTCCTCTCGCTTCCTTCTTCACTCCCACCTTTACTTACACCTTGTTTTGTCATGAACAGTCCCTCCTCCACACCTTAGCATGCTGTTTCCTCAACCAGAAATAGCCTTTACTCCCTCCCTCCCTGCCTGAACAACTCCCCTCATCCTTCAAAACCCAGCTAAGAGGATCACCCCCTTCTCACATCCTAAGCAAAAAGGGAAGAGCTTACACTACTTTTCGGATGCCCGTGGCTGTGTATGTCCACCCTTGAAGCTGTGTGATTGGCCCCACCAGTAGCCTCGGGTCAGGGTTAGCCTTGAAATCTTGGAAGGTGAAGTGGGTCTGGAAAGCTTCAGAGTACTGCATCAAAGAGAACTGGGGACGGAACCTGGCATTACACTAAAGAAGATGCCTCTCCCCCTCCCTTAGCCATCTCCCAGAAAGCCCTGCAGAAATCTTAAAGCACCCCGGTCTCCAACTTCTACACTGCCCCCCTCTTTCTGCCCCACCAGGAAAGAGACCTGCCATCTGCTCTCAGTGCTACAACTCAGTCAGAGACGACGCGGGGGTTTCATCTCCCACGCCAACCCCTATCAAATAGTCAGAGCTGCCCACGTTACAGGGAGTTGGAGGAATACCGAGGCTTCATCCAGACAGAGCAAGAAGGAGAATCATGAAAGAAGATCATGATCGACTGACCATTTGTCAAAGTCTGCAGTTGAGGGAGGAGAGGAAAGTGGTGGCCTGGTTGCTATGTCCTTGCAGCCTTGCTTGGGCTGTTCCTAACCTCCCCATTGGCCCTCACCAAGGTTTTGGACTTTGTGAACTGATTCATCACAGTTGAGACGAAATCCTTCATCCGCCGAAAGTCATTTTGGTTGATGCTGCCAGAGCCATCAATCAAGAAGGCGATGTCGCTCTCCTGCTGAGGGCACTCTGGACAAAGGAAAAGGGTGTGACGTGATTAAGTACTTCAGCTTCGGGTGCTACATGTAGGTTAGTATTATTCCTCAGGATCGGGCCTAAACCGGCAGTCGGACATCCCCCGAGGGGACCCAGATTGGAGAGGGGGCAGGCTGGGCTGAGTGTGTCTCCCTCCCCCCCCCCCCCCCCCCCCCCCCGCACCCTATGCACGAATTTTAATCACCAGGACTCTAGTTTTTAAATAAAAATGTGAACAAATTGGTATGAAAAACAATTGGTTAATTCTGCCCAAGAGAGTCAGGGAACGTGGTGATATTAGAGCTACCTCATGAAGAATGAGAAATAATTTGCCAGGAATACAAAGGAAGAAACAAGATCCGAGGGCGGGAGGGGAGGACTAGCACAGGTATGCTGGATGTTCTTCTGCCCTCAGCCCCAAACCTACTTTCTACCCTCCCAACTCCGCTCCGCAGCCTGGGAGAAGTGGGCCCACATGGTCCAGAGCAACAGGGCTCTTTTACCCTCTGGCTTCTAGTTGGATTTACCCAGTTAGGAGCTTCAGCAGGAGACTGGAGGGAGGGAGAAAAGTGAGATCAGAGTGTTCTCCTCTTGGCTCCCTCCCTGCAAGGTTGCTCTAGCCAGCTGTGTCCCTCAGCAGATCTCCCATCCTCTCAAGGAGGCCCGCTCACACACTTCCTCTCTGCTGGGTTCTGGTGACTTCCCTCTCCTTGTCTTATCAGCTTAGGGGTGGTGACAGCTCTGCTGGCCCTGGGTTCCTGGACTGTCCCTAGTAGCTTAGACCCTACCACATATTTATAATTAGTCCCTTTGCAAATAGTCCCTTTGAGTTACCTTAACTGGAGTGTGCCGCCTGTTCCAGTAGAGACCTCAACTGATACAAAGGGGAGGGACCTCAAAGAATTCTGGCAGAATCCAGAAATGGACATGGAACTACCGGGGTAAACCTATCTGATGGAGATGGAGACGAGGCTATGACATTAAGCAGAGAACAGTTGGAAAGAGCCTCTCTATCCCAAAAAGAAGTTTGACTTTACCCCTTAAGCAGTGGGGAGCCACAGATGGTTCTTAGGGAAGGAAGAGAGATGATGTGTTTATGTTGTAGAAAGATTGCCATAGCAGTGAAGACTTTTAGCAGCTTTATTCATGATGTGAAATACTGGAAATAACCCAAACACCCTTCAGTGAGTGAATGGATGAATCGGTGAATGGGACTGTGGGAAATCCATGCAATGGAATACTACTCAGCAATAAAAAGGAAAGAACTACTGACATAACAATGTGGGTGAATCCCACATGCAAACTCAAAAGGTTATGATTCCATGTACGTAACATTCTCGAAAAGACAAACTATATAGTGATAGAGAACAGATCAGTGAGTGCCAGGGGCTAGGGGTGAAGGGGAGGAGGCAACTGACTATAAAGGCGCAAAGGTTTTCTTAGGGGGGAGTGGAACTCTTCTACATCCTGTTCATGTTGTTTTCACACAAATAGATACATTTCTTAAAATTCATGAAACTGTACACTAGAAATAGTCATGGGGATATAAGGCGGGGCAAAGGAAAATAGTCAATAATATTGTAATAACTATGTATGGTATCAGATGGGTGATAGGTTTATCGGAGTTACCCCTTCGTAAGGCATATAAATGCCTAATCACTATGTTGTACACCTGAAACTAATATAATATATATCAACAGTAATTGAAAAAAAAATTTTTTTTTAAAGAAGAAAAGTAAATTCTTTTGTAGGACATTAAAAAACTAAAATTACCCAAAAAGTGTTGGCTTCTTAAAAATAAACAAACAATGCCAGCCAAGTGGCTCAGTTGCTTGGAATGTCGCCTGGTGCACCAAAACGGTTGTGAGTTCGAGTCCCGGTCAGGGCACATGCCCAGGTGGTGGATTTGATCCCCAGGAGGCAACCAATCAATGTTTCTCTCTCACATCTCTCTCTCTCTCTCTCTCTTTCTCTGTCTCTCTCTCATCAGTAGACATACCCTCGGGTGAGGATTTAAAAAGAAATTTTAAAAATACTAGTAAACAAACAGGTTCTAAGGTTTATATGGAATATATACAAAAATTGGCCAGAAAAAAAAATTATTTAATCTCAAAGATAAGTTGAAAACAATCAAGGCACATACAGTGTGTCTAGCAGGCCACCATTGTGATGCAGGGAGTATCTCCAGAGATGACACAAGACACAGGCAGCAGGGCTGCCTCCAGAAAGGAAACAGACTGGGGAACCCAAGGGAGAGCGTCTCACAGTCCACCCCTTAGTGCCTATTGAACTGCGAACCAAGTGCATCTTAAAGGAAACGGAAATGGTTTTTCAAAGAAGAGTCTTGAGCTCCTGGGAGGGCCGAAGACAGAGATGTGAGAATGGGAGCTGAAGCCACAGAAGTGGAGGCGTCGGGCAGGAAGAACGCATGGGAAAGTAGAGAAACTGTAACCTGGTGCCCTGGGCAGGCAGGGGCAGATGGCCTGGCAATGATGCTTAGCAGAAGCCCCTGCAGGGGGGAAGCAGGAAGGGGAGGGGGGGTGGGAACACCTGAGGCGGAGGTATGTGGGGAAGGAAGGTCTGTAGGTCACCTTAGAGAGGTCAGTGAACATGAGGACAGAAAAGATACTCGCCATTCAGGGTCACAGATGCCATTTGCAAGGTCTGTACCGCGGATGGGCAGAGGCCGGATGTCAGAGCGTGAAGTCAGGACATGGGGGAGATGGCGCCAAAGGAGAAAGCCAGCCCTTTGAAGACGTTTGGTGAAGGGAAGGGGAGTCGGAGGGAGACAGGGCAGAGAGCAGGAAGCGGGGAGGTTATATTTATTGGTGTGAATCTGTCCTTGATGGATTCTAAGATGTGGGTATCAGCAGCAGGTTTACATTCAAAGGAATGGGGGACCGTGAAGGTCCTGGAGGGAATGAGTGAGTGACGACACGAGCCCCAGGTCGGTGACGTGAAAGAACCTCTGAGGCCCAGACGAGAGACCCACTCCTGGAAAGGCCCCCCTAACCCCAGTGAGACGGTGCCTTCGTGGGGATCTGGACGAGGAGAGGGGGATGGGGAGGGAGTTCCGGCCTGGCAGCTGTGGTTTTCTCTGGGAAGAAGGCGGTAGCTATCTGGTGAGAGTGGAGTGCAGAGGAACCGGGCGTAAGGGAAAGAAATGTAGAAGGAGGACACCGCTGCCCTTGGTTCCAGAGCCGACTTGGAGACAAGCAAAAAGGTGGCCAGGCAGTGAGAGAACGCAGCGGCCGAGAGCAGCTCAAAAAAGATCCCCTCGCTCACTCTCCTTCAGTCAACAGATGTTTGGGGAACCAGGTGTGGTCGGCAACCGCCAAGATAGTCACCTCCTCTTGAGTTTTAATTAGATTTTTTTTTTTTTTTTTCAGAATGACACTCTCTTTTAGTGAGTGAGTGAGTGAGTGAATCCTCGCCTGAGGATATTTTTCCATTTTTAGAGAGGATGGGCGGGAGGGGGAGAGACAGAGAGAGAAAAACATCGATGTGAGAGAGACACATTGATTGGTTGCCTCCCACATGGGCCCCGATCAAGCCTGCAACCAAGGTACGTGCCCTTGACTGGAATCGAACCTGGGACCCTTCAGTCCACAGCTGTGCTCTACCCACATAGCCAAACTGGCTAGGGCTTAGCTGAACTTTTTTTTTAAATATATTTTTATTGATTTCAGAGAGGAAGAGAGAGGGAGAGAGTGATAGAAACAACAATGATGAGACAATCATTGATTGGCTGCCTCCTGCATGCCCCACACGGGATCAAGCCTGCAACCCAGGCATGTGCCCTGACCGGGAATCAAACTCTTACCTCCTGGTTCTTAGGTCAACGCTCAACCACTGAGTCATATGGGCTGGGTTCAGCTGAACTTTCTGACTCACTTCAAAGAAATTGCAGAAGTTATGAGCTGTAACTTCTGAGATTAGTGTATGAAAAGACTGTGACTTCTGCTTGGGTGCCTGCTCTCTTCTCTCTCCATCTTTATCCACCCACCCCTGAGGGAAGCCAGCTGCCATGGTGTGCGCTGCTCGCGGTGGAGGTCCGTGTGACGAGCTAGGGGAAGCCTCTAGCCATCGGCCAGTGAGGACCCAGGCCTCGGTGCAACAACCTTGAAGTGAGCTTGGAGGTGGCTTTTTCCCAGTCAAGCCTTCAGATGAGACGACAGCTCTGGTGTGACAACTTAACTCCCATCTCATGAGCAACCCTAAGGCAGAGGCACCCAGCTGGGGCACGCCCAGATTCCTGATGCATTGAAGCTGCAAGATAATGAATCTTGTTGCTTTTAGCTGCTACTTTCAGGGGAAATTTATTATGAAGCAATAAATACAAAAGCACAGAGCAGTGAACAAGCTAGGCAACATCCTTGCTATCCTGGAGCCGACATTCTAGAAGAAAGGACAGATGAGAAGCACGTGGAAAATGGAAATGCAGACGTGAGAACAGTAGTTAGGGCGATGTGGCAGGCGTCACACGGGGATGGTTGGAAGGGCACTGGGGAGGCTTCTGGAGAGGGGGCATTGGAGCTGAAATTACGACAGTGGCTGTCAGCTGAGCTCTTGGGGAAGAGCACACCAGGCCGAAGGAATGGAAAGTGCAAAGGCCTGGAGGCAGGGGCAGTTCTGTGTGGTTCTTGGAGAAGAAAGACAGCCGGTGTGGCTAGAGCACAGCGGCTGAGGGAAGGGATGGCAGAGAAGCTGGAGAGGTGGGCAGGGCCTCACCACCTAAAGCTTCAGAGCTCTGGCCAGGAGACTAAGGCACTTCCTGTAAGGACAATGTGTGGAATATCACCTTACAAAGATGAGCGGCTATCGCAGGACTTTTCTTGAAGTGCAAGACCCTAGCACTTCGCCAAAGTCTGTCTGTCTGTCTGTCTGTCTGTCTCTCTCTCTCTCTCTCAACCTTCTACACCCAGACTTCTAAGTCACGCTACAGACTACGAGTGGTCCCCAGTCCAGCGCTGCCCCTGCCTCCAGCCTCTGCTGCCCATCTCCCCTCTATACGAAGCGCAGCCTACCTCTGAGGGCCTTTGGGAACCTCTGGGGCGGCTGCCGCAGGTTGGATCCAAACAGGAAGCAGAAGCCGTTCACATAGGTGTTCTCCTTGCACGTTTGGTGTAGGGTGGGGCCGCAGGCCTGGAAGGCAGGGGGCAGGTAGGAGGGGCTGTCCCCTGCTTCCTGTCCTTTTACCCCATCATCTCCATCCTCTGCAAGACACCAGGTCTGCACGCCTCCCCTCAGACACTCCCGTGACCCAGGGGCGACTCACCAGCAGCCGGAAAGGGTTGGTGGCAAATGCCAGAGACAGACCCAGGGACATGTTCACGGCCTCCGGGGGCACTGAGAGGACAGGCATGGGCATGGTCACATTCAGGAGAGGAAAGGGCCTGAGGAGAAGCTGGACAGGGGTCACCTCGACCCGGGAGACACAGGCTGGCAGGTCAAGGGGCACCGGTCATGGGAAAAGAATATGAAAGGAGTGCCTGAGGGTGCCTGGGCTGGGAGTGGCTGGGAGTTGACCCCCGGGGCCCAACCACAGACCCTCCCCCCAGAACAAAGGGAGCAAAGGGAATGCCTGGCAAGTGCAGGGATATGCACAGGAGGGCCCGGGCTTAGGGAGGGGCGGGGCTCACCCTGCAGCTGGATGGGCTCACAGGCCGACGTGCTGTAGTCACACTGGTAGAGGCCTCCCGTCTGGTTGGCGGTCTTTATCTCCTGGGGGGCTCCCACCACCACCCTGCGGGGAGAGTTGGGCACAGATCGCCACAGGAACCCGAGGAAATGGACACATGGAGAGAGAAGAAGGCCAGGGAAGAAGTCCTGCCCCCGGGGGAGAGTGGGAGCCAATCCACACAGGTTCTCCAATTCCTAGGGACAGGACGCTCAACAAAGAAAAAGGGAAATTTTAAATCTCAGCGTGGGAAGGACACACACCAAATAGGTTATTTAAAAATGGTTCAGTTCGCTCTTCTCGTGGCACCCAGAGGCGGCGGCTGCTCAGCACGAAGCTGGGCATCTGTTTCCCAGTAACCGGCTGCCAGCATTCTGCTCGCTGACCTGGGCGATGGCCGCAAACTTCTGCCTTTTGTGAGAAGCGTGTGGCCACAGAAGCTGGACGGGTTATGTGGTCGGAGTCAGTGGTGGGAACTACAAACAAGGTTCCCCGTGAAGCAGGGTGTCTTGCCGTGGCCGAGTGGCCCGCTGCCGTGTGAGAGGCGTTCCTGTTATAGACCAAGGAGGATGGAGAGAGAAAGTCACCGCTGTTTGGGGCTGCATTGCGGACGCCATGCTCCCAACCTGGTCGTTGTACGAGAAGGGGAGAAGGATATTGCTGGTCTCATGGATGCTGCTGTGCCTCATGCCCGGGCCCGGAAGAGCTAGCAGAACCCACAAGCGTTTCCATCTCTGGAGCAGATGCTGTCCAGTAGGGTGCCGTGAGGCAGCCCTCCACAGAGAAGCTAAGAACTAGGACCAAAGCACCCACGAGTCAGCATCTTGTTACCCACGTGGCCTGCCACGCAGCCCGTGACACAGACGTGGGCGTACTGCTCTGAAGAAGCAGCGCCCTAAAAATAACCAAGAGGCCGCAGAATATGCTAAACTTTTAGCCAAGAGGAGGAGGGAGGCCACAGGAAAACGTAAGAAACAGATTGCCTGAGAGCTCCTACCTCTAAGTCTGAGCTCAGTCAAAAATGAAGTTTCTCTTGCCCTGGGGAAGGGAGGGCGGGGGGGGGGGGGGGGGGGGGGGGGGACTCAGTTCGTTAGAGGGTTGTCCTGTGCCCTGAAAGGTTATGGATCTGATTCCCAGTTGGGGCACGTACAGAAGGCAAAAATGGATGCTTCTCACCTCAGTGCTTCTCTCTCTATCTCTCTTTCTCTCTCTTGCCCCCCCCCCCTAAAATCCACAAGCAGCCCTAGCCAGTTTGGCTTAGTGGATAGAGCATCGGCCTGTGGACTGGAGGGTCCCAGGTTTGATTCTAATCAAGGGCACAGGCCCAGGTTGCAGGCTCAATCCCCAGTGTGGGGCATGGCATGCAGGAGGCAGCCGATCAATGATTCTATTTCTCTATCCCTCTCCTTCCCTCTCTCTGTAAAATCAATAAAAACGTATTTTTTTAAAGATCATTTAACAACAAAATAACATAGTACTGGCTGTCCGGTATTCGCTGGCACCCTGCCCCGGGAGCGAAAAGACCCCCTCCCTCTCTTGGGCCGGTGAAAAACTGACCTCACCACACTGACGTCCAGAAACTGCCCTACCCTGGTGGAAAGTCCCTGCCGGACAAACGGCTCCTGGAAATGGCCAAAACTGCAGGACAGACCGCAGGTTTCACCTGACCCTGGGAAACCCCCACTGCCACCAATTTCTGCCAGCATAAAAACTTGCCCCTGCTCCAGTCTGGCGCGGCTTCTCCAGCTTCCCTCTCCGAGCTGGTGAACCCGCCCGTGTGCTCCCAATAAAGCCTGTTTAATCTGGTCTCTGATTGGACTCACGGTTTTTCCTTGCGGCAGCGTAAAACCTAATACTGGCATAAAAACAGACATAGATCAATGGAACAGCATAGAAAGCCCAGAAATAAACACATGCCTCTATGGTCAATTAATACTTGCCAAAGAGGCAAGAGCATACGATGGGGTAAAGACAGTCTCTTCTATAAATGGTGTTGGGAAAACTGGACAGATACATGCAAAAAAATGAAACTCGACCACCTTCTTATGCCATATACAAGAATAAACTCAAAATGGATTAAAGATATAAATGTTAGACTCGAGACCATAAAGTCTTAGAAGAGTGGTTCTCAACCTTTGCTGCACATTAGAATCACCTGGGAATCTTTTTAAAATCCTGATTTCTGGGCCTCATCCTCCGGAAATTCTGTTTCTTTGTTATGGGGGGGGGCCACAACATTAGTAACAAAGAAACAGAATTTCCAGAGGATGTGGCTCAGAAATCAGGATTTTAAAAAGATTCCCAGGTGATTCTAATGTGCAGCCAAGGTTGAGAACCATGTCTTAGAAGAAAAGATAGGCAGTAAGATCTCTGGCATTTCTCATAGCAATATTTTTACTGATATATCTTCTCAGGGAAGGGAAACAAAAGAAAAAAATAAACAAATGGAACTGCATCAAACTAAAAAGTTTTTGTACAGCAAAGGAAACCATCAACAAAATGAAAACACAACATACTTAATGGGAGAACATATTCACCAATGATACATGTGATAAGAGGTTAATATCCAAAATTTATAAAGAACTCATACAACTCAATACCAAAAAAAATGTTTTTCTTCAATTTAAAAATGGGCAAAAGACCTGAATAGACACTTCTCTAAAGAGGACACACAGATGCCCAGTAGACATGAAAAGGTGCTCAACGTCACTAACCATCAGAGGAACGCAAATTAAAACTGCAGTGAGATATCACCTCACACCTGTCAGGATGGCGACCATCGACAAACCCACAGGTGACAAGTGTTGGCCTGGATGTGGAGAAGAGGGAGCCCTCCTGCACTGCTGTTGGCAATGTAAATTGGTGCAGCCACTGTGAGAAGCAGTATGGAGGGGGGTCCTCAAAACATTTAAAATGTAGTTGCCTTATGACCAACGATTCCATTTCTGGGTATAAGTCAGAAGAAACCCAAAATACTGATTCAAAAGAATATATGCACCACTATGTTCATTGCAGCATTATTTACTCATGATAGCCAAGCTCTAGAAGAACCCAAGTGCCCATCAATAGACCAGTGAATAAAAAATTGTGGTACATATATACAATGGAATATTACTTGGCCATAAAGAAGAATGAAATCCTACCATTTGCGACAGCATAGATGGACCTAGAGGCCATTATGCTCAGTGAAATAAGTCAGTCAGAGAAAGACAAATACCATATGATTTCACTTACATGTGGAATCTAAAGAACAAAACAATGAAACAAACAAAACTGAAATAGACTCATAGAAACAGAGAACGGACTAATGGTTGCCAGAGGGGCAGGAGGGTGAGGGACTAGCTAGAAATAGTAAAGAGAGTAAATACAAGTTGGTAGATGCAGAACAGTCACGGGATGTAAAGTACAGCACAGAGACATGTAATAACTGTGATTGGTGCCAGTGGGCACTGGTAATATCAGGAAAGCCCTTTATAAAGTATATGATTGTCTAACCTCTGTGCTGGTATATGCTGTACACCAGAAACTAATGCAAAATAACATTGAATGTAAACTGTAATTGGGAACAAAATGTTTAAACCCTCCTGGGATAGGAACTGGGAGAAAGGAGTGCGGGAGATTTTTCACTATCACACTCTTCGGGATTAACTATTCGGAAATAAAGCAAGAAAAACAAACAAAAAAACAACAACAAAGGAAATGGGGGGGGAGGGGTTCTCAGGGATGCATCTTAGAGGGAAAGTGTGGGAGGCAGGGAGCTCCACGGTGGCCCTTACCGGGACCCCTCAATCTGGACCACGCTCTGCCCGAAGCTCCTCACATTCTCTTGAAAGATCACGGGGTTTTCGGTGTCCAGGTTGAACCCATGACATAAGGCCAAGGCTGGAGGGAAAACAGAGGGTGAGGGTCAGGAAGAGAGAAGGACATAGTGAAGGAAGCAGTTCGTCCTCCTGCTCCGTGCGTCTTCCTGTGGGATTCACCCCCACCCAGCACGGAGATGTGGGGCTCCCACATGCAGCTCTGAGAGCCTGGGCCAGAACTCAGCACCCTTTTCCCACAAAGGACCCGACAGTAAAAATGTTAGGCTCTGTGGGCCCACAGGCAAGTAGAGTATATTATGTACTTATATAAAGTATTATATAGGTAGGTACTTATATACAAGAGAGCAAATGCATTCCCACAAATTTTTCATTGAGGAGATTCAAAATATAATAAGGAGTACACTTTTTGTTATACAAATTTGCTAATGACACAAAGGGAATTCTTTGGGGGAGATGACATTTCTCACTTCACTGGGATTAAATTAGTGTTCCCGAGCATGAACCAATTATAAATGTCCATCTGCAACCCAAGGCTCACAGGCCATACACGTCGTCGGTGGAACCCTTGCCTTATGCCCATAGACCTCAGTGGCTGAGCCCTGGCCTAGCCCACCAAGGCGGGGTGCTTCCCGCCCCTCTCTGAGCCCCACCCTATGCTCCCACCCTGCTGATTTGCCCAAGATCAAGTTCCTAAATCTCAGTTAGGCAATTTCCTTCCCATGCAACTCTCAAGCATTTCATTCCCGGTTTTTGGCTCATTCGCCACAAAACACAGGCATAAAAGAAAACAAACTTAAATCATTTGATCCATCCGTCATTCCACAAACATTTACACCTGGGTCCGTAGAAAACAGAACTGGAGGCAAAGTGGTGGTGAGGGGGGACCCAAGAAGAAACACCCTGAGAAGAGCATCCAATACCTTCTGTGCTACCCTTCACCTCCCTAGTCTCAGGTTCCTCCTCTGGGCAGCAGAGGGGCCAGCCAGACCCCCTTGCACAGCCTGCGGATTCAGTCCTTCATCCAGTCTTCTCTGCTCGTCTCATCTTGGTCTAGCTCTACTCTCCGCTCCTTGGTGAATCTCTTATCCTTCCCCAAATCCTCTTTGTCTCTCCCCAATCTGACCCCTTGATATTCTGCACCCCTTCTCTCTACTCGCAGACTCATAAGTTCCCCTCCTCCTCACCCTAAGCACCTCCCCCAGCCCCAGGGCTCACCTGTTAAGAGAAGGACTGGGCGAGTCATGGCTGGAGGGAGCAGGAGCCCTGTGACTGTGGGCATCACCAAAGCCAGGAAGGACATAAAAAGAGAAGTAGTAGAAGCAGAAATATGCTAGAGACTCAAAGGAAGAGGGCGGGGGCTTAGTTAGTACAAAGCCTTCTTGACCTCCCTCCTATGGCCACACTCAGCTCCCTCCCCCCAACCACTAGCTTCCTAGCCCAAACCAGAAAGGTCACTATTTCCAACGTGTTGTTTGCCCACCAGCTTCTAGGCTTGTGAAAGCATTGTGAAAAGCAAGCCAAGTAGGCTCAGGGCCTGCCTCCTGGAACGTGTGTTCTGCACATTAACACAGACCACCCAAGTGTGGGAGGCCACCCCCTGGGTCTCCCTGAAAGCACGCTTTGCAAAATGCCCTGCCCCCCTGCCCAAGGAGACAGGAGCACCCTTCAGCCAGAATTGCCCTCCTTGGTAGCCATCAATAAGGACAGCTCAGACACAGAGACCTATATTACTTTGTTTACGAAAAAAAAAAATAACTCAAACCCTTTGCCCAGGAATTTTCACTTCTAAGAATTTATCCTAACTATTGCGACTTAAAAGAGCAGCTTATTATTGTCTCATGGTCCTGGGGACTGTCTGGCCTCAAAGTTCCCACTGAAGGATCTCACGTTGCAGTGAGATAGTGATGGGCTGGAGTCATCCAAGGTTCCGTCGGGCTAGACGTTCCCAATGGGTCGCTCGCACTGCCAGCAGTTGGTGCTGCAGACAGGGAGCTCAGTCGGGGCTGTCACCTGGAGTACCTACGAGTGACCTCTGCGTCCTGGGCTTCTCACAGCACCGTGGTTAGATTTTAAGAGCAAGCGCTCCAAGAGACAAGAATTGAAAGTTTCCAGTCTCTTAAGGTTCTGACCTGGAAGCCATCACAGAGTCACCGCCACCGTATTCTATTAGTCAAGCCATCCAGAGCTCGTCAAAGAGAGGGAACACAGATCCACATCTCAATGGGAGGTGCGTTAAAGAGTCTGTAGTCAACTTGAGTCTGCTACTGGCTGATTTTAGTTTTCTCCTACATATCTTTAGTATTTAAAGCTTTTATACAAAAAAAGATGAAGGAATTTTATGATCAAAAAGAAAAGAAAAGCACTAGTGAATAGTTTAAAACAGAGTACCTGTGTGTGTTCGCAGGAAAAGGGCCGAGGAAAGAGGAATAAGGCCGTGGGCCCAGGATGAGAGGACACCCCATGGTGTGAGGAGCAGCTTAGTGGAGAAGCCGGGGGTTTTCTGGTAAAAGCGTTTACACTCTGATCACCACAGGAGGCTGCTATTGCTCAGACACTGTGGTCCTCCTTGCCCAGGGCCCACTATGTGTAAAGGCCCAGGAAAAAGTCTCAGAACGGCTATCCAACTGCAGAGCCTTTCTCAATGACCAACAAGGGGGTGTGCACCTGACCAGGTGATGACAGGTGGGCACCTACCTATAGGCTTCCAGTCATTCCCTTCCACCCAACCCCTCCCCCTACTCTTGATAAAAATCTTAGCTTGTGTTCCTCTACAAATGGACCTGAGACAAGGATTCAAGTGCAAGTAGTTTATTTGGGGAAACACTGGTGGGGAAGAGAAGACAGGAAGGAACCCATAAAAGATGTGTGATGAAACGAGTTACTACCAAGGAGTAACTCCAATTGTGGAGTTCAAATCATTAAGGAACTCTGAAAGCCAGCCTCAGCATTATCCTCCTGAGTGACGGGAAAGGGGGCCAGATTCTTACCCACAACTCATATCAGCTCTTAGTTAAGGAGTGCTCTCTGGTGAAGCCTTCATTCTCTGGTGCTACCAGCCTGCCCTGCACCCAGGCAGAGGAGGCTCCAGGGGCCAAAAAGAGCCCTCAGACAATCAGTTGCAGGTACTACTGGAAGCTAGAAACCAGGCCAGCTTGCAGAAAAATGTTGAACCCTGCCCAGCCAGAGTGGCTCAGTGATTGAGGTCGATTCCCGGTGAGGGGCCCAGGTTGTGGATTCAAACCCCAGTAGGGTGCATGCAAGAGGCAGCCGATCAATGATTCTTTCTCATCATTGGTGTTTCTATCTCTCTCTCCCTTTCCCTTCCTCTCTGAAATCAATAAAACTTTAAAAAAGAATGTTGAACACTGATGGGACATAAATGGGGCAACCACAGTGTCTGCTACAGATACTCAAATATTTTTTCACAGCGCTTACATGAAGTTCTATTGTGTTTATTTAGTTTATCTATTGTCTGACTTCCCTACCAGAGTATATAAGCTCTATGAGAGCAGAGATTTTTTTTTGTCTGTCTTGCTCATCACTCTATTTCCAGTGCACAGGACAGTGCCTGGTTCACAATAGAAACCACCCCCTCCCAAGAAATAAGTAATTGATTTAGAGGAAGAATTCTGGGGAAATTAGGAAGCACCAGGAGTCCTTCTTCCCACCTAGACAGCAATTGTACTAGCAGAATAGTCTGATGTAACTATTTAGGAGCTCTGGAGTCTCTTCAAAATTAATTTTAGTCTATGTCAGCGTTTAGCACTGTAGCAGCTACCAATCCCCACGCCCCCCAATCTCATGTCAGGAAGCTCTGCATGCAATCCAACAGCAGTTTGCATGCAGCTTGCAGAAACCAGAGCAGGCAGTACGACCCCATCCCCAAAATATTGGGGCTCAGTGCTCTGTTGATTACAACCTTTTATCTCAGAGATCCAAACACAGAGGCAGGCAGCCATTGTTGCCCCCGCCTCCATTGTAAAAGTTCTTTCACCTCTGGGTGAAGCAATTTTCAAGAGAATTAAATGACTGGTGTATTTGTTCCCCTCTTTCATTTTTCTCTCCCCCCACCCTTTTGGGAGCCAGACAGTTAAGACCTAGTACATTCAAAAGCATACACAAGAATTTAAGAAGTTGCCCTAACCGGTTTGGCTCAGTGGATAGAGCGTCGGCCTGCGGACTGAAGGGTCCCGGGTTCGATTCCGGTCAAGGGCATGTACCTTGGTTGTGGGCACATCCCCGGTGGGGAGCGTGCAGGAGGCAGCTGATCGATGTTTCCAACTCTCTATCCCTCTCCCTTCCTCTCTGTAAAAAATTAATAAAATATATTTTATAAAAAAAAAAAAAAAAAAAAGAATTTAAGAAGTAAACTACACCTACCCTAAGATCTTAAGACCATAAGATCTCAGGCTAATCCCTAACACAGAGTCAGCATATAACAATTTAAAAAAAAAAAAAAAAAGCAAAGTAAAACAAAACAAATAACAGCAAACCCTGGGGAAGGGGAAGAATATGATATCCAGAATTAGTATATTATTAGATTCAAATATCTTATTTCAACAACAAAAAATCACAAGGCATACAAAGAAAAATGAAATTATGGTATATTCAAAGGAAAAGAAAATAAAAGAAAATATTCCTGAGAAAGACCAGATAGCAGACCTACTAGACAAAGACTTTAAAACAGCTCTCTTAAAGCTGCTCAAAAAAGGGAGACATTGAGAAAGTCAAGAAAATGATGTAAGAACAAAATACAAATATCAATAAAAGGAATACCTACAAAGAAGCCAAAAGGAATTCTAGAGCTGAAAGTTACTTAAATGAAATAAAATATTCTTCTGGTGATGGAGTCTGGAGAAGACACACAGACATGGCACCTTGCAAGGGGGAGGAAAAGAAGGAAGAACAGGTCATCAGCCTCAAACTGTAGGTGGTTGAAGAATAAAATATATTTAGTCTTCTCCACATCTTTGCAGTCTTCAATGATACTTTTGCCCATGTCACTGATCTTTCTGATAAGGCAACCATCTGCCATGTGACTGGTAGGATGAAGGTAAAGGCTGAATGAGATTATTCCTCTCCATATTCTGCCATGTTGGCTGCTTAGAATGTGACTCAGAGGTGCAAACACCTGGGCATCACTGGCCTCCACATAAACTCAAGGCTGCAGGAATAAATAGGATTCACACCCCTGAGCCAGGGCCTAATCAACTCTCAGAGCCCTTGCTCGATCAGGAATAGAGATCGGACAGATTAAGGATGTTATCCCCTCCCTCTCCAACAGAACCCACAGGAAGGGGAGCCACTATAGTTGCTGTCTGTGAGCAGGACTCCTCAAATTATTGTTTTATGCTAATAAGTTTTATTGTGTAAACAAAAAAAGAAAATAAAGAAAAATTTACAAAAGGGATTCTAAGGCAGATTTGAGCATTCCAAAAAGTGAGTGTGACAAATTAAAAATAGAACAATTGAGGTTACTGAGTATGAAAAAAAAAAAAGAAAGAAAGAAAGAGATTGGAGAAAAGTAAAAAGAGCCTAAGGGACCATGAAACAGACTAACATATACATTGTGAGAGTGCCAGAAGAAGAGAGGGGGGGACAGAGGGTCAGAGAAATCATTTGAAGAAATAATGGCTTAAATCGTCCCAAATTTTATGAAAAACATAAGTATAAATATTACAGAACCCCAACAAACTCCAAGTAAGATGAAGTCAAAGAGACCCATACCAAGACATATTGTAATCAAACTGTTGAGAGACAAAAACAAAGAGAGAGTCGTGAAAGCAGAAAGGAAAAAGTGAATCATCACATACAAGGGATCCTCAATCAGATTTCTCATTAGAAATTTTGGAGACCAGAAGGCAATGGGATGATATATTCAAAGTGCTAAAAGAACGAAGGACTTGTATGCATGCATATAAGCATAACTAATGGACATAAGACACTGGGGGGTAAGGGAGGGTAGGGGTTTGTCAAGGGTGGGGGGGAAAAAAGGACACTTATGTAATACCCTTTGTAATACTTTAAGCGAAAAATAAAAAAAAAAAAAACAAAGTGCTAAAAGAAAAACAATGTCGGAGAAAACCAAGATGGCGGCATAGGTAAACACCAGAAATTGCTGCCTCGCACAACCACTTCAAAAAAACAACCAAAAGACAAAATGGACATCATCCAGAACCACAGGAAGGCTGGCTGAGTGGAAATTCTACAACTAGAAGGACAGAGAAAAGCACACTGAAACGCAGAGGAGGTGCAGTGTGGAAGTAAAGTGCAGAGGTACGGAGGCGCACGCAGAAAGGGCCGGCAACTGAGGACACGGCTGTCTTTTTCAATCGGGAGGGAGTCTCAAGCTCCCGACTGCTCTGAACTCCAGTTCCAGGCGAGTCTCTGGAGACCCAGACTCATACAGGGAGAAACAGGACTGTCTGGCATCGGGCAGAACTTGAGGGCGGCTTTCTCTCAGAGGCGCTTGCAGTGATTACCTCGGAACAGTAAGACCCGGGTCCTCTTAGGGCAGGGCTGAGGATCACCATAGCTGTTTGCTCCGCCGTGTTGATTCCCTGAGACCCTGCCCCACCCAAGCTGTGCGCAGAGGGTTTTGCATGTGAATGCCCTAGCCCTTTGCAATCTGAAAATTACCTAACAAACTGCAGCTGGGTCAGAGAGACCCAGAACATCCAAAAAGAAGGCCCAAAGCCCTACAGCAGCTTGCATTGCTTCACAGCTGGGACTCATCTAGGCACCTCCAAACTCCAAACAAAGAAAAGGAATCTGCAGATCTCTCCATAGCTCCTGCCGGGTAGCCTTAGGCAGAGGCTAAATTAGCACCTCCTTAGAGATCCAAGAGCCAGTATACCCAGTGGTCAGAGTGGACCATCCAGATTACAACTCCTCAGATCCATAAGGGACACACTGAGGGGGCTGACTCAGTGAGCAGGCAAAGCCCCACTGAAGCAAGTCTTGCTCAAGAAGGGTGTCTCCAGCACAGAAGTTCTCCCACCGTAACCACAGCTGATTCTCACAGCCAATTGGCCTGGAGGTCAATTCCTCTCAGTGTTACCTACAACAATCAAGGCTTACCTACAATAAGACTGTGCACAAAGGCCACAAAGGGGTGTACCAAGAGTGTCCACCTCAGGTAATTGGGGAGGCTGAGCCACTGGGCCCTATAGGACACCTAGTACACAAAGCCACTCTACCAACACAGGGAAGCAGCCAAAATGCAGAGACAAAGAAACAGGTCACAAATGACAGAAATGGAGGAAAGCAAACTACTGGATATAGAGTTCAAAACCACACTTAAAAGGTTTTTCAAGAATTTTCTAGAAACTGCCGATAAATTTAGTGAGACTTTCGAGGATATGAAAAAGGACCAACTAGAAATTAAGCATACACTGACTGAAATAAAAAATATTATACAGAGACCCAATAGAAGACTAGAGGATCCCAAGAATCAAGTCAAAGATTTGAAATATGAAGAAGCAAAAAACACCCAACCGGAAAAACAAAAAGAAAAAAGAATTGGGATTGTCAAGGGTGGGGAAGGGGGGAGGGAAGGACACATATGTAATACCCTTTGTAATACTTTTAGCAATAAAAAAAAAAGAAAAAGAAAAAAGAATCCAAAAATATGAAGATAGTGTAAGGAGCCTCTGGAACAACTTCAAGCGTACCAACATCCGAATTATAGGGGTGCCAGAAGAAGAGAGAGAGCAAGATATTGAAAACCTATTTGAAGAAATAATGACAGAAAACTTCCCCTACCTGGTGAAAGAAATAGACTTACAAGTCCAGGATGCACAGAAAACCTCAAACAAAAGGAACCCAAAGAGGACCACACCAAGACACATCATAATTAAAATGCCAAGAGCAAAAGACAAAGAGAGAATCCTAAAAGCAGCAAGAGATAAACAGTTAGTTACCTACAAGGGAGTACCCATATGATTGTCAGCTGATTTCTCAACAGAAACTATGCAGGCCAGAAGGGAGTGGCAAGAAATATTCAAAATGATGAATAGCAAGAACCTACAACCAAGATTACTTTATCCAGCAAAGCTATCATTCAGAATTGAAGGTCAGATAAAGAGCTTCACAGATAAGAAAAAGCTAAAGGAGTTCGTCACCACCAAACCAGTATTATATGAAATGCTGAAAAGTATCCTTTAAGAGGATAAATAATTTGATGAACAGAATAAACTGGTGAATATAATAGAATCAGGGACATAGAAAGGGAGTGGACTGACAATTCTCTGGGGGGAAGGGGTGTGGGGGGTGCGGGAAGAGACTGAACAAAAATCATACAACCTATGGATGAGGACAGTGGCAGGGGTAAGGGCAGATGGTGGGGTGGGAACTGGTGGAGGGGAGCTATGGGGGGAAAAAAGAGGAACAACTGTAATAATCTGAACAATAAAGATTTAATTTAAAAAAAAAAAAAAAGAAAAAAACAATGTCAGCCAAGAATCCTATACCTGGCAAAACTGTCCTTCAAAAGTGAGGGAGAGCCTGGCCAGCATGGCTCAGTGGTTGAGCATCAACCTATAAATCAATAAGCCATGGTTCAATTCCTGGTCAGGACACATGCCCGGGTAGCGGGCTCAATCCCCTGTGTGGGGTGTGTAGAAGGCAGCATATCAGTGATTCTATCTCATCATTGATGTTTCTATCTCTCTCTCTCCCTCTCCCTTCCTCTCTGAAATCAATCAAGATATTTTTTTAAAAGAGAGTCAGAGAGAAATCAAGATATTCCCAGATAAATAAAACCTGAGAGGGAATCATTACCATTAAACCTGCCCTGAAAGACATGCTAAAGGGAGTGCTCCAGGTTGAAATGAAAGTAGACACTAGACCAGTGATGGCGAACCTATGACACGCGAACTCATTTTTTTGGTTGATTTTTCTTTGTTAAATGGCATTTAAACATATAAAATAAATTTCAAAAATATAAGTCTTTGTTTTACTATGGTTGCAAATATCAAAAAATTTCTATATGTGACACAGCACCAGAGTTAAGTTAGGGTTTTTCAAAATGCTGACACACTGAGCTCAAAAGTTTCGCCATCACTGCACTAGACAGTAACTTGAAGTGATATGAAGAAATATATATCTCATTAAAGGTAAATACATGCAATTATAAAAGCTAGTATTATTGTAACAATGGTGTATAACATGTTTTCTACATTTTTAAACCATTAGTCTAAAAGCTAGTATTATTTTAGCTTTGATTTGTCACTCCACATTTTGTTTTCAATATAATTTAAAAGACATGCATTTTTATATGCTTATTTTGCCTTTTTTTAAATTAAATCTTTATTGTTGAAAGTATTACATTTGCCCCATTTTCCCCCCATTGACCCCTTTCCCCCAACCCAGACCTTCACCACCCTATTCTCTGTGTCCATGGATTATGCATATATGCATACAAGTTCTTTGATTGACCTCTTCCCACCCACCCACTCTTCCCCACCTTCCCTCTGAGATTCCACAGTCTGTTCTGTGTTTCTATGTCTCTGGATCTATTTTGTTCACCAGCTTATTTTGTTCATTAAACTCCACATATGAGTGAGATCATGTGATATTTGTCTTTCTCTGACTGGCTTATTTCACTTAACAATAATATTCTCCTGGTCCCTCCATGCTGTCTCAAAGGGTAAGAGATCCTTCTTTTTTACTGCTCCATAGTATTCCATGGTGTAAATGTATCACAGATTTTTTTACCTATTCATCTACTAATGGACACTTGGGCTGTTCTAGATCTTAGCTATTGTAAATTGTGCTGCTATAACCATAGGGGTGCATATATTCTTTCTGATTGGTGTTTCTGATATCTTAGGATGTATTCCTAAAAGTGGAACCAGTGGGTCTAATGGCAGTTCCATTTTTAATTTTTTGAGGAAACTCCATATTGTTTTCCATAATGGCTGCACCAGTCTGCATTCCCACCAGCAGTGTACTAGGCTTCCCATTTCTCCACATCCTTGCAAACATTTGTCATTTATTGATTTGTTGATGGTAGCCATTCTGACAAGTGTGAGGTGATACTTCATTGTTGTTTTGACTTGCCTCTCTGATGATCAGTGACTTTGAGCATTTTTTTCATATGTCTCTTTGGCCACCTGTATGTCCACTTTAGAGGAGTGTCTATTTAGGTCCTTTGCCCATTTTTTTTATTGGATTGTTTGTCTTTCTTTTGTTAAGTTGTATGAATTCCTTATATATTTTGGATATTAATCCTTTATCAGATGTATATTGCCAAATATGTTCTCCCATACAGTGGGCTCCCTTTTCGTTTTGATGATGGTTTCTTTTGCTGTGCAGAAGCTTTTTATTTTGATGTAGTCCCATTTGTTTATTTTCTCCTTAGTTGCCTTTGCCCTAAGAGATGTATCTGTAAACACATTGCTATGAGAGATGTCTGAGATTTTGCTGCCTATGGTTTCTTCTAGGATTTTTAAGGTTTCCCAACTTACATTTAAGTCTTTTATCCATTTTGAGTTTATTCTTGTGTATGGTGTAAGTTGGTGGTCTAGTTTCATTTTTTTGCATGTTATCTGTCCAATTTTCCCAACACCATTTATTAAAGAGACTGTCTTAACTCCATTGTGTGTTCATGCTCCTGTATCAAATATTAATTGAGAATAATGACGTGGGCCGATATCTGGGGTCTCTATTCTGTTCCATTGATCTAAATACCTTTTTTTGTGCCAGTACCAGACTGTTTTGATTACGGTGGCTTTGTAGTATAACTTGATATCTCAGCATTGTGATTCCTCCAACTTTGTTCTTCTTTCTCAGTATTGTGTGGCTATTTTTGGTTCCATATAAATTTTTGGAGTATTTGTTCTAGATCTGTGAAATATGCTGTTGGTATTTTAATAAGAATTGTATTGAATCTGCAGATTGTCTTGGGTAGTAAGAACATTTTAATGATTTTGATTCTACCAATCCATGAACACAGTATATTCTTCCACTTGTTTACATCTTCCTCTGTCTTTTTTCCTGTAGTTTTCTGAGTACAAGTCTTTTACCTCCTTGATTAAGTGTATCCCTAAGTATCTTAATTTTTTTTTTTTTGCTGCAATGGATTGTTTGTTTAATTTCACTTTCTTTTTTCTTTCTTACTTTTTAAAATTTTTTTTATTGATTTCAGAGAGAAAGGGAGAGGAGAGAGAGAGATAAAAATGTCAATGATGAGAGAGAATCACTGATTGGCTGCCTCCTGCACACCCCACACTGTGGATTGAGCCTACAACCCAAGCATGTGACTTGACCGGGAATCAAACTGTGACCTCCAGCTTCATAGGTTCATGTTCAACCACTGAGTCATGCTGGCCAAGCTAATTTCACTTTCTGATAATTCGTTATTGGTGTATAAAAAAGCCATTGATTTTTTAGTGTTGATTTTATATCCTGCTACATTGCCAAATTCATTTATTAAATCTAGTACTTTTTTTGGTGGAGTCTTTATGGTTTTCTATATATAATATCATGTCATCTGTGAATAATGAGAGTTTTACTTCCTCCTTTTCAATTTGGATGCCTTTTATTTCTGCTTGTCTTATCACTGTGGCTAGGACTTCCTGTACTAAGTTGAATAAGAGTGGTAAAAGCAGACATCCCTGTCTTGTTCCTGTTCTTAGGGGAAATGGTTTTAGTTTTTGCCCAGTGAGTATGATGTTGGCTGCAGGGTTGTCATATATGGCCTTTATTATGTTGATGTATGCTCCCTCTATTCCCACTTTGCTGAGAGTTTTTATCAAAAATGGGTGTTGGTCCCTGACCGGTTTGGAACAGTGGATAGAGCGCTGGCCTGCTAACTGAAGGGTCCCAGGTTCGATTCTGGTCAAGGGCATGTACTTTGGTTGTGGGCACATCCCCAGTAGGGGGTGTGCAGCAGCAGCTGATCAATGTTTCTCTCTCATGGATGTTTCTAGCTCTCTATCCCTCTCCCTTCCTCTCTGTAAAAAATCAATAAAATATATATATTTTTTTAAAATGGGTGTTGGATTTTGTTGATGCTTTTTCTGCTTCTATTGATATGATCATGTGATTTTTGTCTTTCAATTTGCTTATATGATGTATCACATTTATTAATTTGTGAATATTGTACCAGCCTTGCATCCATGGAATAAATCCCACTTGGTCATGGTGTATGATCTTTTTAATATAATGCTAGATGCAATTTGCTAATATTTTGTTGAGGATTTTAGCATCTATGTTCATCAGGGATATTGGCCTGTAAATCTCTTTCTTTGTAGTGTCTATTTGGAATTAGAAAAATGCTGGCCTCATAAAAAGAGCTTGAAAGTGTTCCTTCCTCTGGCATTTTTTGGAATAGTTTGAGGAGTATGGGTGTTAGTTCTTTAAATGTTTGGTAAAACTCCCCTTTGAAGCCATCTGGAGCAGGGCTTTTGTTTGCTGAGAGGTTGTTTTTTTTTTTTTATTACTGCTCCTATTTCATCAGTTGTTATTGGCCCATTCAAGTTTTCTGATTCCTCCTGATTCAGTTTTGGGAGGTTGTATTTTTCTAAGAATTTTTCCATTTCATCCATATTGTCCAGCTTGTTGGCATATAGTTGTTCATAGTATTTTCTTACAATCCTTTGTATTTCTGTGGTGTCAATTGTTACCTCTCTGCTTTCGTTTCTGGTTTTATTTTATTGGTTCCTCTCCCATTGTTTCTTGATGAGTCTGGCTAATGGTTCATCAATCTTGTTTATCTTTTCAAAGAACCAGCTCTTGGTTTCATTGATATGTTGTTTGTTGGTTTGTATAGTCTCAGTGTCATTTATTTCTGCTCTAATCTTTATTATTTCCTTCCTTCTACTTACTCTGGGCTTTTCTTGTTGTTCCCTTTCTAATTCTTTAAGTTGTAGAGTTAAGTAGTTTATTGTTAATTTTTCTTGTTTTTTGAGGTAGGCCTGTAGTGCTATGAACTTCACTCTCAGGACTGCTTTTGCTGAGATTAGGTTGTTGTGTGTTCATTTTCATTTGTTTCCAGAAGTTTTTATTTATTGATTGATCTCATTGATAATCCATTCATTGTTTAATAGCATGCTATTTAGCCTGGCTGGTGTGGCTCAGAGGTTGAACGTCAACCTATGAACCAGGAGTTCATGGTTCAATTCCCAGCCAGGGCACATGCCCTGATTGAGAGCTGGATCCCCAGTGTGAGGCATGTAGGAGTCAGCCAATCAATAATTCTCTCTCATCATTGATGTTTCTATCTCTCTCTCCCTCTCCCTTCCTCTTGGAAATCAATAAAAGTATATTTCTTAAAAATAATATGCTATTTAGCCTCCATGTGCTTGAATGTTTTTGAGTGTTTTTACTATTGTTCAGTGGTCGGCAAACTGTAGACCACGAGCCACATGTGGCTCTTTGGCCCCTTGAGTGTGGCTCTTCCACAAAATACCGACTTCTGCGCATGGGCCATGAAGTTTCAATCACACTGTACGTGCGCGCCTGCACATGGTATTTTGTGGAAGAGCCACACTCAAGGGGCCAAAGAGCCACATGTGGCTCGTGAGCCGCAGTTTGCTGACCACTGCTATAGTTGATTTCTAATTTCTTTCCTTTGTAATCTGAGAAGATGCTTGATATGATTTCAATCTTCTTGAACTTATAAAGACTTGTTTTGTGTCCTAACATGTGATCTATCTTTGTGAATGACCATGTGCACTTGAGAAGAATGTATATTCTGCAGCTTGGGGCTAAAGTGTTCTATAAATGTCAATTAAATCTATATGATCCAGTGTGTTATTTAGAGCCACTGTTTTCTTGTTAATTCTTTTACTGGAGGATCTATCCAGTGAAGTCAATGGGGTGTTAAAGTCCCCTACTCTAACTGTATTGCTGTCAATCTCTCCCTTAAAGTCCTCTAGAAGTTTTTCTATATATTTAGGTGCTCTTATATTGGGTGCATATATGTTTACTAGGGTTATATCCTCTTGTTGGATCGATCCCTTTAGTATTATGTAGTGACTTTTGTTGTCTTTTGTGATGGTCTTCATCCTGAAGTCTATTTTGTCAGATATGAGTATTGCTACCCCAGTTTTTTTTCTTTTCCATTTGCCTGGAAAAGTTTTTTTCATTCCTCCACTCTCATCCTGTGTGAGTCATTTGTCTTGAGGTAGGTCTCTTGTAGACAGCATATAGTTGGGTCATGTTTTTGTATCCATTCAGCTACCCTATGTCTTTTGATTGGAGCATTTAATCCATTTACAGTTAAGGTTGGTACTTATTTATTGGCATTTTAATTCTGTGTGCCTATTTTTCTTTCTCTCTCTCTCTCTCTCTCTCTCTCTCTCTATATATATATATATATATATATATATATATATGATTTCCTCTTCTCATTACAGCAGTCCCTATAGCATTTCTTGTAGTGCTGGTTTGGTGGTGATAAACTCCTTTAGCCTTTTTTTGTCTGGGAAGCTCTTTATTTCACCATCTATTTTTTTAATGATAGCCTTGCTGGATATATAATCTTGGTTTCAGACCCTTGCTTTTCATTACCTTGCATACTTCATGCTAATCCCTCTGGCCTACAGAGTTTTTGATGAGAAATCAAAAACTGACAGCCTTATGGGAACTCCTTTGTAGGTAACAGTTTGCTTTTCTCTTGCTGCCTTTAAGATTCTCTCTTTGTCTTTAATTATGATGTCTGGGCATGGACCTGTTTGGGTTCTTCTTGCTTGGGACACCCTGGGCCTTCTGGACTTTTGTGATTTTTTCCTCCACCAGATTAGGGAATTTTTCTGCCATTATTTCTTCAAACACTTTCTCTATCCCTTGCTCACTTTTTTCTCCTTCTGGCACTTTAATTATGTGAATACTAGAGACCCGGTGCATGAAAATTCATGCACTGGAGGGGGGGTCCCTCAGCCCGGCCTGGCCCCTCTCACAGTCTGAGAGCCCTCAGGGGCAGGAGGCAACACAGCAATCAGGGGAAGGCTATACCCCATCACACCTCTACTGCTGCCACTGCCAGCAGCACAAGCCTCGGCCAGCCTTGGTTACCTGAGCCTCGGGCGGCCCTGGGAAGATGGGCAGCCGCCATCTGAGGCTTGCCTGCATCTCGGGCTGGCTCTGAGCGGCTGGGCAGCTTCCATCTGAGGCTTGCCTGCACCTCGGGTGTTGGATGGGCAGCTGCCATTTGAGGCTTGCCTGCGCCTCGGGCTGGCCCTGGGTGGCTGGGGGGCTAAGGGAACTGGGGGTCTCTGGAGGCAGGTACATGGAGCGGCCGGGCATGCCTGAGGGTGGGTCCGGCCTTGCCGGGAGTCTGCCACCCTGGCGGGGCTGAAGGGACTGGGCACTGCCATCTTGTGGCTGTGGGTGCCGCCATCTTTGATGGCAGGGCAGTCAATTAGCATATTCCCTCCTTATTGGCTGTGGGCACCACCATCTTTGCGATGGCATGAGGGTCAATTAGCATAGTCCCTCTTTATTAGATAGGATTGTTACAATTCATGTGGTCCCTTGGCTCCCTTAAGCTGTCCTCCTGTTTTTTAATTGTTTTTTTCTTTTTGGTTCTCTGGGTGATGAAAGAAAAATACCACATGATCTCACTCATTTATGGATAATTAAGACCATTATAAACTGATGAGCAAAAATAGATACAGAGGCAGAGCAACATCGAACAGACTGTCAAACTACAGCGGGAAGGTGGGGGTGGGGGGTAAGAGAACAACCGAAGGACTTGTATGCATGCATATGAGCATAACCAATGGACACAAGACACTGGGGAGCATGGGAGGCTAGGGGAGGGTCAAGGGGAGAAAAAAAAAAGGAGACATATATAATACTCTTTGTAATACTTTAAGCAATAAAACAATTAAAAAATAATAATAAAATAAAATAATTCACTGATCTAATCCTTAACTTCCCCTAATCTGCTATGTATTCTTTCCAATGTGTTCTTTATTAGTGCTATGTCATTCTTTATTTCTGACTGGTCTTTTTTCATAGTTACTATATCTTTTCTCATGATGTTGAGATCTTTGCCATCATTATTCTGAATTCTGTATCTGATAAATTTATTATCTCCATTTCGTTTAGCACTTCTTCTAGAGAACTCTCTTATTCTTTCATTTGGGGTTGGTTTTTTGTCTCCCCATTTTGATTGCCTGTTTGGGTTTGTGTCTATGTATTAGGTAGATTTGCCACAGCTCCCAATCTCTAGTGCAGAACAATGTCAGACACTGTTTCTGAAAGGTCCTGAGTACCTCATTTGGAACTATCAGCAATCCACAGCTTGGGCTCCCTCTGCTGGGCTTGGATGTCTTTGGAAAGGACCAAGATGTGCACCAGGGTCTGCTTTTCCTAGCCCCAGGCCTAGAAGGAGATCAGGCAAAGACTCAAAGCCTCTAGAGACCCACTTCTGCTGTAGTCAGATTGTATTCTGGCTTGATTAGCCACAAGCTATCTACCACAGGGTGAGATGAGAAGTCTTCCAGTAGGGTGGGGAAACTGCCTTCCCCCAGGCAAAAACTGCCTGGATAGCAAAGGTCTATGGAAAAAGATGTCCTCCGCAGTGAGGGAACAACTCAGCACAAGAAACTAAGGTGGCTGCCCTCTAATCTCCAATCCCAGAACCCCAAACCCTGGACTCTCCTTACACACTCCAGTCCACTCTGCCCTCCCTCTGCCAGAGTCCAAGGTGAGTGGCTGCACAAGAAGTTTTGTGTGTTGCCCTTTTAAAAGGGTGCCTGCAGACAGCAACTCTGCTGCTTTCCACAGCCAGATGTTCTGTGGGCACCTATCTCAGTTCTGGTTCTCTGGGGTGGGGAACCCATATTGGGGTTTAGACCCCAGAGTTCTCAGTGGGAACCCCCCACACCTGAGATATCCCTCCAGACCTTCAGCTTCTGTCTGGGGGAGCCCAGCCAGCCCTTCTGCGTCTTCACGCTTCCTACCACTCTCTATGTGGTCTCCACTTTCCATCCTTAGTTATCAGGGCTCTCTCCTGCTAGTCTTCAGTTGATTTTTCAGAGTGGTTTTCTGTGTTTTAGTTGTATTTCCAGTTTGGTCCTAGGAGAGTGTCAGTGTAGCTTCTACTTTCTCAGCCACCATTTTTAAGATCCTTTTTTTCCCCATTGATTTTTAGAGAGAGTGTAAGGGAGGGGAGAGACAGAAAAAGAGAAACACTGATGTGAGAAGAACACATCGATTGGGTGCCGCCCACACATACCCTGATCAGGAATGGGGATTGAGCCTGCAACCGAAGTATGTGCCCTTGACCAGACTCGAACCTGGGACCCTTTGTCTGCTGGCCTACTCTCTATGCACTGAGCCAAAAGCAACCCAATTGCTTTTTAACTGCACATAATTTAGAATCAATATTCAGTGAATAAAAGCTAGTTTAAGGTGGCTGACTTAATTAGAGATAATGGCTTATCACTTTTTGGTCTTGTGAAACCTACATGGAGTTCTCTAAAAAGGATTATTAAAAGTTATCTAAAACTGATTATGGAAATAAATGGAATAAGAGTTTCTAGGTGAAATTTTGGCAGTTTCCAAAGTCCTCTGGTTCCTTAAAGTCTTCTATTAAGATCCAGATACTTGTGATAAGGCCTGATTAGGATGTTAGAGTGATTGAAAATGATTGCATATAGAGAATAAGATATGTGTGCTTGATAAAAGAAGGTATGAGGAAAGGAAATACATTTTGCTGACGGAAAAGAGTGTGATTTTATCCTAGAGTAAAATAATTATTCTAGAATAAGAAAGGAAAAAGAACAAACGCTGAAAGTTTTATGAAAATTGCAGATGGTTTGTGTATGTTGCAGGTTAATGAAGAAAGAAATTTGAAAAGGAAATCTTATGTATGGTCAAACTAACCAAAATTGGAAAGGATTTATTTAAGTTAATTTTAAAAGTATACTGATACAGCCCTGGCCAGTGTGGCTCAGTTGCTTGGACATTGTCCTGTGCACTGAAAGGTCACAGGTTTGATTCCCTGTCAAGGCACATGCCCAGATTTCAGGCTTGGTTCCCTATAGAGAGCGGCGTATAGTGTAGGGAGCATGTAGTATAGGGAGCATGTAGGAGGCAGCTGATCGGTGTCTCTCTCTCTCCCCCTCCCTTCCTCTCTCTCTAAAAATCAATAAAGTTCCTTTTTCTAAAGAGTATGCTGATACGGAGTTGGAATTGGGGTTTCTCTCTGTGTTAAAAGAACATATTTTCCTGTACTATAATATGCTCTTGATAAGAAGTTATAAAGGATAAAACAAAAATTTATGTTTATTTAAAGTCATTTCTTGTGGTCTATAGCATCAAATCTTTGATTGCTTAGGTAAACCAAACCTTCTTAAGATTGAAAAAAGCTAAATTTTGGTTCTAAGCATTTACATTTCTGTAACTGCTTGTGAAGCCTTTGTCACTATGGTTAAATGAATAATTAAAGTAAGGAGATCTCTCTTTACAAATGGGAGACATGAAACTAATCAGGCCGATTTGAGGTTTGAAAAATAAATTTTATCCAATTGGCCTCTTTTTCAAGGATAAAGTGACCTAGTGATGATTTCCGTGTGTTCTCATTGGGTAGAAGCATTCCCATGTGGAAGGGCTACAGCCACAGTTGCAAAAATACTTTGAGAGCCCGAGCTGGTTTGGCTCAGTGGATAGATCGTTGGCCTGCAGACTGAAGGGATCCTGGGTTCGATTCTGGTCAAGGGCACATGCCTGGGTTATGGGCTCGACCCCCAATAGGGCGTGCAGGAGGCAGCCGATCAATGATTTTCATCATTGATATTTCTATTTCTCTCTCTCTCCCTTCCTCTCTGAAATCAATAAAAATATATTTTTTTAAAATACTTTGAGAAAGGAGTTTCCCTACTTGGCAATTGGAGGACCCACTTTACAAGACAAATTCTATACCAGGAATGCAAAATGTGGTCAATATTGCAGCATCCCCACTGCACTTAACACCCCCAGTCCTCTGGCTTTACAGAACAAACCAAAGAAGTACTTTAAATTCAATTGGAAAAAAAATGTTGAATCTTTTGATCTGTCTTGGCCTAAAGTCTGTCCCTTGTATTGCTTAACCTAAGATCACTCCCTTTGTAAACAGCGATTTCCTTTTGAAATCATTATCAGAAGACTTATGAGGTTAGATTAGGCAATGCACAATGTATGAAGGAGACCTATTGCAAAGAGTTTACGAAAGCTCGTGAAGCTTGCAGAGCCATCTTCTCTCGGCGCTCTCCCGGAAGATGAAGGCCTCAAGCATCACGGCCCACCACCTGGAGCGACGGCCCATGGAGAAGGACATCTCCGCACAGATTCCTTCCAGCCGCCCTGAAGGAGCCCACCCTGGGGACCGGGAACTAATCTCTGTGCTGCAGGATTCAAAGGGTTATGTTTCTCATTGTAAAGAGGCTCTCAAACTGACACCTCACTCGCCTGACTGGACGTCCAGCCTATCAGAGACCTCAGATCAAAGTTACCCAGAACAGACCTCTGGTCAGACAAAAAGCAGATGGCCCTTGGAGCCCACGGCTTTTCCCGGGATCCGCGGCCAGTCCAGAAAAGTTAACGCCTGCTATTTTGGTCCATAATGTTGTTGTCATAATGATTATATTCCTGGGCATATTAGTGAGCTTAATTTTCTTGCAACAAGCCCGTCACCTTCCCTGTGTTTTAGATTGTATGTTCTAGTTATTCCACATCATGAGCTTCTGACTATATGGCACTTCCTGATTTTTGCTGTTTTGAGCCTTGTAAGTGGGAAACCTTGGCGTGGGAAACCTTGGCATGGAAATGCACAGTGCTCTCAGCCTCAGCCTCCTCGGGAGCCTGTCTGAACGCTGGATGGCCATCAATGCCTGCCTCTACCTGGCAAAGCTGACGATCCTACAGTTATTCCTCAGCTATTTCTCCACAATCTCTGACTTTACTGTTGATTTGACAAGCCCCCTCTGTAAAGCCACTGTGGTGGCAGGAGACAGCCTCATTCTTTTTGTTTTCTTTTTTTTTAAAAAAAACAAAAAAACACCTTTTTTCTTTATTTCACACAGCGCAACCTACGTGGTTGCTTTTTCGAGACAGCCTTATTCTGCCAACGAAGTCGACGTTCCAGTGATTTACACACCACCCCTGTGAGAAATCATTCATTACTGAGGACAGTTTGTAGCTTAAGGAAGAATTGTAGCCTCACATTTCCCCTGGATAAGGAGCTGTTTTGTTTTGTTTTGTTTTGTTTTTATAAGGAGCTGCTTTAGACCTATCTGTACGTTCCCTTGATTCCGGCCAGTCAATGAAGCCAAGTTTCTGTGTCCTGGCAGAATGAAGTGCTGGCGAGTTTTTATAAAAAGCACATCACCTCTGCCCTGGCTGGTTTGGCTCAGTGGATAGAGTGTCGGCCTGAGGACTGAAGGGTCCCGGGTTTGATTCTGGCCCAGGGCACATGCCCAAATTGTCGGCTCGATTCCCAGTGGGGGCGGGGCATGCAGGAGGCAGCTGATCAATGATTCTCTCTCATTGATGTTTCTCTCCCTCCCTTCCTCTCTGAAATCAATAAAGAAATATCTATTTTTTAAAAATTTTAAAAGCACATCATTTCAAATGTGAATCATTTCTTTTATCTGGAATCATCCCTTTTACGCTAGACCTAGGATAACCCCTGTATTGATATTTGATTAGTCACTCAAGTGGAAAGGATCTGTTGTCAGTTGAGGTGATTTAGAGCAACATGGAAGGCAAAAACTGATGACTAAGATAGCCTGTTGTGTACAACCTTCATGCATAGTTCAGGGTGTGTATTGTCCTTTTCCCAATACCTGAGAACAAAGGGGGCAATTTCAAACATAATAAATTTTCCTTCAGACAGGAGTAATATTTTTTCAAATGTTTATTGATTTTAGAGAGAGGAAGGGAGAGGGATAGAGAGATAGAAACATAGATAAGAGAGAAACATCCATCGGCGCCTCCTGCACACCCCCCACTGGGGATGGAGCCCACAACCCAGGTATGTGCCCTGACCGGGAATCGAACCAGTGACCTCTTAATTCATGGGTTGACACTCAACCACTGAGCCACACTGGCCAGGCAGGAAGTAATATTTTAACAGCGGTCAGTCCACCAACTTAAGGCTGTAACTTTCCTTTCTTCTCTCTTGGGACTGATTCTATTGAATAGAGTTCAGTATTTTGAAAATAACCTTCCTTTGTGAGTTCCTTATCTTTCACCTCATGCCAGTACTTAAGTATTTAAGTGTATTTTAAGTGATGTCAGAGAGAATAAGCCTAACAATTAAATGTCTATTATTACGGATAATATTTAACATAATTTTAAAAGTTAATGATGCTACACATTGTGGGGGTTTTTTAATTTATTATTTGTGTGTGTGTGTGAATCCGCACCCAACGGTACTTTTTCTTGACTTTTTTTGAGAGAGAGTGACAGGGAGGGGGAGAGACAGAGAAACATCCATGTACAAGAGACACATTGATTTGATTGGTTGCCTCCTGCAGGCACCCTGACAAGGGCCAGGGATCGAGCCTGCAACCAAGGTGCATGCCCTTGACTGAAATTGAACCCAAGACCCTTAAGTCCGAGGGCCGACGCTCTAACTACTGAGCCAAATCAGCTAGGGGTGTGTGTGTGTGTGTGTGTGTGTGTGTGTGTGTGTGCGCGCGCGCGCGCCATAGCCTGGCAGGTGTGGCTCAGTGGTTGAGGGTCAACCCATGAACCGGGAGGTCACAGTTTGACTCTGGGTCAGGGCACATTCCTGGGTTGCAGGCTTGATCCCCAGTAGGGGCGTGCAGGCAGCAGCCAATCAATAGTTTGCTCTCATCATTGATGTTTTAATCTCTCTCCCTCGCCCTTCCTCTCTGAAATCAATAAAAATATTTCAAAAAATAAGAAAGAAAACATGTAAAGTAAGTGAAGCTATGGTTTTAGTGATAGCTTCTGATTTCCATCAGTCCCATTCCCTTTAACTCTTCTCAAAGGTAGCTGAATCTCTATCATTCAAAGATGAGTGTGGATAGAATTTTAAGATAATATGAGAGCAATGACTTCCTTAGAACTGTACGCTCAGCTAGACATAATGATGCACAATCTAACCAGACCACTAACAAAATATCCTTCTCAGCCACTAGACATTCGAGCTCAGCAAACATCTTTAGATTCTTTAGCATGAGTGGTCCCTGACAACAAAATTGCCCTCAATTATTTACTCACAGCTCGAGAGGGAGTTTATGCTATAGCCACTATTTCCTACTGCCCCTGGATAAATACCTTTTCCCAGGCAGAATTAGAAACAATCAGACTCCTTAAACTCACAAAATCTCTTAAATGATGTGGCCATTTTGCTTCTAGCACCACAGGCTGGTGAGAATTTAAATCCTCTGATATTTTTAGCTGAGTCCCAACTGAACTCAGGGCTATTTTAAGGTCTGGGTTGCAAACTGTTTTATTCATTGTTATTCTAACTTGTTCAATATAATTTATTTATTATCAAGCTATTGATGTTCTTCATAGCCAAATATTTTTGTTAATCTTTATTGTTGAAAGTATTACCTATGTCACCTGTTTCCCCCCATCAACTGCCTCCAGCCCACCCCCGCCTCCCACCCCAGGCCCTCACCACCCCACTGTCTGCGTCCATGGGTTATGCATATATGTATACAAGGTCTTTGGTTGGTTACCTCCCCCCCACCTACCCTCCCCTGTGCATAGCCAAATATTTAAAGCCTTCTACTTGAGCAGTTGTTGAACCAAAGATGGAAATGACTCATCATGCCCTGAATCCCCTTCATGTTTGTACTTCGTAATAGATAAAACCTTTACTCCTGATGCCAAATATCATTTTTGTCAATAACCCCTGATTTCTCTTACTGTTACCAAATAAGTGCCTTTCTTGTTCTTTAGCCTTTGCCAAGCTGTTTTGGCTGCTTCTATCAGAGACTGGGAATTTCCTTAATCCAGCACATGCTGAGAGACCTCTTATGAGCAGATGGCCTAGTTGTTCCATTGGCTAAAGCCCAATCACAGGAGTTCTGCCAGCAGACTAGGTGGGACTGGGTTAGCCAAGCCCCTCCAGCACCAACATGGGACACAATGACTTGCTCATCATCACACTGTCTGTCAACAGGTTTTGATTGAAAACGGGAAATAACACCAAGAAAGGATGTATCTTCAAAGAAGGACTCCTTGTGGTTAATCAGGCCCAAATTCAGAGTCTAGCAGCCATTGTTTACTGAGGCTTCTCATGCTTGCTGCACATCAGGGAAAAGTCACAGGCTGAGCTGTCTGCCATTGAGCCAACCTCTATGAAGAAGCTCCGGGTATTGTATTTCAAACAATGTAACTGAGACCTTTCTCGTTCAGTCCCAGGTGTGCAGCTATATCCTCATTGCATCTTTACCAACCAATCAGAGCAGCTCCATAACAACCAATTAGAACACAAAATTCTGACCAATCAGGACAATGTTGTTTGGACCAATCAAAATGTGAGAATTTGGAGTCCTCATTTGCATAGAAATGGACCAATCAGGGACCAAGTATGGGAACATCTCCCCTTTGTCTTGGTGGAGTGCACCACCAAATACTGCACTTCCCCAGTTTCAGCTGTCTCACTGGAGCTGTGACATTGGAGCTGTGACACTTGAGCAGCAACACAAGTGGTTTGAGCTGCTTCACTTGAGCCATTTCACTCGAATCAAGTTTCTCTCCCATCACTGCACT
Source organism: Myotis yumanensis (assembly GCF_028538775.1). Lineage (NCBI taxonomy): Eukaryota > Metazoa > Chordata > Mammalia > Chiroptera > Vespertilionidae > Myotis > Myotis yumanensis. The sequence continues at coordinate 107,038,698 of NW_027223755.1, read as the reverse complement.
CCAGACTGGAGACTGCTGTTGGCATTGAATTGGTGGCAGCAACTTTTTGTCCACAAAAAAAAATACCTTATTATATAATCCCATTCCACAACTAGATGTTCCCTATCAAAGCGATACCCTAAAGCTATAGTAACTAAGAGTATTTATTCTTGAATAAATACATAAGGCCAATGGAAAGAATTCTGGGTGTATACACAGACATTTGATATTAAGACGTCATAGGGGCTTGGGCCCAGGAATGGGAAAATACTGGGTGTGCCCGGCCAGTGTGGCTCAGTGGTTGAGCGTTGAACTATGAACCAGGAGGCCTCATTTGCATATAAATGGACCAATCCAGGGCACATGCCGGGTGGTAGGCTCGATCTCCAGTAGGGGGCGTGCAGGAGGCAGCCAATCAATAGTTCTCTCTCATCATTGATATTTCTCTCTCTCCCTCTCCCTTCTTCTCTGAAATCAATAAAAATATAAATATATTTTTAAAAAGAAAAATACCAGGTGGTCAGGAAGCCAAGTTAAGATCATGTGTCCAGAAGGTGTGAAAATCGCTCTTCCACGTGTGCAGTTGATCAAGATTTGGGCTTCCTGGAGTGGTGGTAACCAGCACCAGTACTATCTGGCCCCACAACACAAACACGAAAACAGTTGCCAAGCAACCCAACAAGAGGAAGCAACCCCACCTTGACATGGAAATGCCACTCCCTGAACCCTTCACAAGCACTTCTTTTTGTGCAAGCCTACTTTTTACAAAAGCCTGCCTTTTCACGCAAGCCTGCTTCGTCCCCAGCTTATAAAAGCAGCCAAGCAGAGCCGGCCCACAAGCCAGTTCAGAGGACCCTCCTTTCCGCTGTGCTGCCTCCCTGTGCTCAAGCATAAGCTTAATAAAATCTGCCTGAAGATTTATCTGAAGCTTCCTCTCAATTTTTTATCTCTTAATGAAAAAACAGCCTGGCTAACGTGGCTCAGTGGTTGAGTGTTGACCTATGAACCGGGAGGTCACGGTTCAATTCCCAGTCAGGGCACATGCCCGGGTGTGGGCTCAATCCCCAGAGGAGGTCATGCAAGAGGCAGCCGATCAATGATTCTCTCATCATTGATGTTTCTATCTCTCCCTCTCCCTCTCTGAAATCAATAAAAATATATTGAAAAAAAAGAAAAAACAAACTTTTTTTTAACCCCACTCCCCACATCAACCACTGCCCCACTTTTTTAAGTGATTCAGCAGCAGCTTTTGACAGTTAACCACTTCTTCCTGTGAGGCAGGCCAGCAAGCCAGGGCAAGCGAAAAAGGAAAATTGAGACAGATGGTTAAACAGCGGTTTGTAGCCATCTAGAAAATCTAGATACCAAGTAGTTTGCAGCCATCTAGTAAATCGTATCTTCTTTAAACCAAGGACGCTTAAGAGTAAATGATTTGCACTTCTCCACAGCCAGAGGGTAAATAGCTTAAATCACCCTACTCAGGGAGACAGATAGCAGAAATCCAATTACTATACTGTAGTGCCATTTGCCAAAACACTCAAGGATAGATGAAGCTAAGAGAATAAATCTCATTTTGGTACATCAGCATAAAGCTCATGAATATTCTATTGATCCTCCCCTAAGACCTCCCCTAACAGCCTAGCCTTTAAAACCCCTAAAAAAACGAAGGTCCCAGCTCCAGTTCTTCCTCCTAGAAGCACGCCTACACCTTCCCGCCTCTCCCCCACTTCTTTCCCCACAGACGAGCATCTCCTAAACTCTACAGGCCCCCATGCGGCTGGCAACCAGGGCAGTGGCTGTTCGTCCTGGGCAAACTTCCGACCCTGTCCCAAGGCCCCTTTTCTCTGACTCCTTAGTGAGCCAACGCAGCCCAGCCTCGGCCCCTTTCCCCACTAGACCCTCTCCTGTTAGCCCAGGCCCTTCCTTATTGTGCTGTCCTCAGTTTTAATAACTGCCCACTAAGACTCACCTGGACTCGTGTGAAGTTTTTCTACATGAAGTCAAGAACCCACATAGAATTTGCCAGCCCTAGGCAGGCCCACTCAAGGCCAGGTCTCCTTTCAAGTAACACCTGGACCTAATTTGAACATTGGTTTCTGGGACACCCCCCCACACCCCCATTTTCCTCATTCTCTTTCACCCTGGTCCCTCTTCCCAGTTTCTTTTGCCAGTCCCTCCTTTTCTCTCCAACTGCATAAGGAGGATCCCAGAGCTCAGTGCTTGGGCCTATTTTTTACCTATACTCTGTCCTTATAAATAGCTATAAATAGCATCTATATGCTGATAACAACCTACGTTTACGTCTTCATTCCAGACCCCTCCCCTGAGCTCCAGACTCATATATCCAGCTAACTGCCTGATCCATGTCTAACAAGCACCCCAAACCAAGTATGTTCTAAATGGAATTCCTGATCACCCCCAATCCTGACCCCCTCCAGCTGGCCCCATGTCAGTCTCAAGCACACAAGACAAGGCTAGGCCAGACCAAGGCCTGACTGATTCAACCAGTAAAGATACAATGAGCCACATTTAGGTCAAAAAAATGTGTTTAGTTTTATTTTTGTTTTTTCATTTAGATTACATTGGTTTATAACATTAAGTCCTCACTTAATATTGTCAATTGGTAGGGACAACCCGGTCAGGTTGAAACAGCCCCGGTGTGGTAGGGACAACCCCGGTGAGGTTGAAACGGCCCCCGTGAGGTAGGGACGACCCTGGTCAGGTCGAAACGGCCCCGGTGTGGTAGGGACAACCCCGGTCAGGTTGAAACGGCCCCGGTGTGGTAGGGACGACCCCGGTGAGGTTGAAACGGCCCCCGTGAGGTAGGGACGGCCCCGGTCAGGTCGAAACGGCCCTGGTGAGGCTCAGACGGCCCTGGTGAGGTTGAGACTACTCCAGTGAGGTTGGGACAAATAAAGGGGACCAGTATGGACTGATGAACAGGGGTAGATACAGAAGCAGAGCAACATTGAACAGAATGTTAAACTACAGTGGGAAGCCTGGGGAGGGTTGGGGGGGGGTGGATTAAGAGACCAACTGAAGGACTTATATGCATGCATATAAGATTAACCAATGGACACAAGACATGGGGCGGGGGGGGGGCGGGGGGTAGGGGCCGGGGGAATGTCAAGGGGGGGAAAAAAGGAGACATATGTAATACTCTTTGTAATACTTTAAGAAATAAAAATTATTAAAATATTAAAAAAAAAAATATTGTCAATTGGTTCTGTGACTTTAAGCAAAATGACATATAATGAAACCAGTTTTAGCATGGGCTAATTGATATAAATAAGAGTTGATCATCATCTCGTCAACCTCATAATGAAGTGATGTTGAATAAAATGATGTTATTTGAGGACCTGCTGTATAAAAATTTCAGGTGTGCAACATTGTAATTCGACATCTATATATACTATAGTGTGCTCACCCACCAAAGGTCTAATTTCCATCCATCACCATTCAATTGACCCCCTTTACCCATTTTACTATCCCTCACCCCTTCCCCTCTGGGAACCACCAATCAAACTCATAAATTCAAACACTGTATTACTTACATAGACAACAAAACCAAATTTCCCGATGGTTCTTTTTTTTTAATATATTTTATTGATTTTTTATAGAGAGGAAGAGAGAGGGATAGAGAGTTAGAAACATCGATGAGAGAGAGACATCAATCAGCTGCCTCCTGCACACCCCCTCCTAGGGATGTGCCCTCAACCAAGGTACATGCCCTTGACCAGAATCGAACCTGGGACCCTGGAGTCCGCAGGCTGACACTCTATCCACTGAGCCAAACCGGTTAGGGCCGTGGTTGGCAAACCATGGCTCGCAAGCCACAGGTGGCTCTTTGGCCCCTTGAGTGTGGCTCTTCCACAAAATACCACGTGTGGGCGCACACATACAGTGCGATTGAAACTTCGTGGCCCATGCACAGAAGTCGGTATTTTGTGGAAGAGCCACACTCAAGGGGCCAAAGTGCCACATGTGGCTCGCAAGCCACGGTTTGCCAAGCCGCAGTTTGCCAACCACTGGGTTAGGGCGTCCCTGTGGTTCTTGTCCTGCACACAACAAAAATGGCACCAAAAAAGAGGGAGACCACTTTCTAGACTAACAGACAATGCTGTTTTGGTCTGTAGCTCTGCCAGGGAGTGAGGCAGGAAGCCTCAAACCACATCAGAACCTGGGAGACCACAGAAACTGGCTCGGGACAGCTCCTAAGGGAGGTAGAAGGATAAGTGGGAGATGACCCCAGAGCAGCTCCTCACAGGCCGCGCATTCTGTGTCCAGGAAGCTCACAGGCATCCTGCTGAGACTCAGGGGAGCTGTGGTTCCGGCTACTGCCTATGTGACCAATGTGGTGGTGCCAGGTAGCCAGGGCACCATGGGGAGCTGTGTTCCCACATTCAGTGGCAATAGTGTCCTTCTCATTACTCAGACCAAAAGTAATCAGGAAATCCTATGCTGCCTCTGAATACGTTCAAAATATGACCACTACTCACCACCTCCCCTGTTATCAAAACTGTGGGAGCCACAAAAGACATCGAGTGACTGAATGGATAAAAAAACATGACCCATACATTTGCTGTCTACAAGAGACCCACCTCAGAAGAAGGGACTCACACAGACTGAAAGTGAAGGAACGAAAAAATATCTTTCAGGCAAATGGAAATGAAAAAAAAGCTGGGGTAGCAATACTTATATCAGACAAAATAGACCTCAAAGTAAAGGCCATAACAAGAGATAAAGAAGGCCGCTTCGTAATACTAAAGGGATCGATACAACAAGAGGATATAACCCTGATAAACATATATGCACTCAATGTAGGAGCACCCAAATACATTTAAAAAACTCCTGGAAGATAGCAAGGGAGAGATCGACAACAGTACAATCATAGTAGGGGACTTTAATACACCACTGACATCTCTGGATAAATCCTCTAGACAAAAAATCAGCAAAGAAACAGCAATCCTAAATGACTCACTAGATCAGATGGACTTAATTGACATCTTCAGAACATTTCACCCCAAAGCCACAGAATATACATTCTTCTCAAGTGCACATGGGACATTTTCAAAAATAGACCACATAGTGGGTCACAAGCAAAGTCTCCCCAAGTTCAAGAAGATTGAAATCATACCAAGCATCCTTTCAGACCACAATGGCATAATATTAGAAATAAACTACAATAAAAACAATCCAAAACACTCAAACACTTGGAAGCTGAATAGCATGTTATTAAATATTGATTGGGTTACCGATGACATCAAAGAAGAAATTAAAAACATCCTGAAAACTAATAACAATGAAAACACAACAATCAAAACCTATGGGACACAATGAAAGCAGTCCTGAGAGGGAAGTTTATAGCTCTACAGGCCTACCTCAAAAAAAGAAAAGAAAAAAATGGTAGTAAATCAGCTAACTCTACAACTCAAAGAATTAGAAAGAGAGCAACAAGAAAAGCCCAGAGTGAGCAGAAGGAAGGAGATAATAGAGATCAAAGCAGAAATAAATGATATAGAGACCAAAAAAAACAATACATAAAATCAATGAAACCAAGAGCTGGTTCTTTGAAAGGATAAACAAGATTGATGAACCTCTAGCCAGGCTCACCAAGAAGCAAAGAGAGAGGACCCAAATAAACAAAATCAGAAATGACAGAGGTGAAATAACAACAGACCCCACAGAAATACAAATGATTGTTAAAAAATACTAGGAAGGAGAAAAATGTTCCTGTTCTACACAAATCTGATTCACAAATCTGGGAAGATTAGGAAGTTAGTAGGAGCCTGGCTTGTATGGCTCAATGGCTGAGCCAGGAGGTCAGGTTTCAAATCCCAGTGGGGGCCTGCAGGAGGCAGCCAATAGATGATTCTCTCTCATGGCTGATGTTTCTCTCCCTTTCCCCTCCATCCCTCTCCCACTCTATCTCTCTCTTTCTCTCCCTTCCTCTCTGAAGTCTATCTGCTCTCTCTCTATCTATCTCTCTCCTCTCTCTCTCCATATCTGTGGGAGACTCCCTTATGACCAACCCTGACCAGAATGTCCGTGAGACGGTGCTCACCTTTCATCCCCCTTAGTGAGAAGGTCCCATGCCCCTGCAGACAAGGAGTGTGTGTGAGAATGGCCCCTTGCTCCTGCCCAGAGGGTGTAGACCAGGTGTTAGAGCTGGAGCCTGGAGGCCTAGATGCCACCAGACACTCCTCACAGGCTGAGTTTATCCGATCACAGGCTTTAATCTCATTGCCGACCCCGGGCCGTATAAAAGGCAGGAGCCTTTGGAAACACATCAGAGGCACCAGCCCTGACGGCCAAGCCCCACAGCAGCTCAGCGTTGGGCCAGGATCACCCAGCGTGAACGTCTGTGTCCGTGAGGAGAATGGCATCTCAAGATGAACCAGCCAGGAACGGTCCCCGGGCAGGAAACTTCAAGCTTAGATCTCGTGGAGGAAGAGGAGGCGGAGGAGGTCGGCTTCCCCAGCCCTGGGCTCATCTCATTGAACAGCAGCAGCCACGGGCATGGGAAGGCGGAGCTGCAGGGCATCTTGGTCTTTCTGCTGTGGCTGCAGCCAGGCACGCACAGTAAGCAGGAGATGATTTCCCATCTGTCCGTGGAGCAGTTCCTGCTCAACAGGCCCAGCAGCGAGAGGGCCGCCTGGCAGGAGAAGTGGGAGTGAGTGGCAGAGACATGGAGGCTTCATGGAGCACCTGGGGGATGAGGGCCTGAGGCCCCCCAGCATGGTCCATGTCAGCATGCAGGGGCAGGAAGCCCTGTTCTCGGAGAACATGCCCGTAGGACAGGTCCTGGCCCGCTTTCAGGAGCAGCGCTCAGCAGCAGCCCCCACGGCGCTCACCTCGGGGACACCCCCCCCAGAGACACCCCGACCAACAGCACCAGGAGATGCAGATGAAGATGGCGACAACCTTTCCAGTCCAGACCATCAACCCCCCTCCCTGCTCATCCTGGAGGGAGAGAGCCCTCAGGGGCCCGCAGAGGGCGCGGTGTCCGGGGAGAGTCTACGCAGCTCCGGTTCAGCAAGTCCGGACGCCCCCACCGCCCAGGAAGAGCCTCCCCGAGAGGAGGCACCCCGGGAGGCAGGGGGCGCCGGGAAGCTGTACCGGTGAGACCCAACCGGTGTCCCCGGGTCTTCGGGTATCTCTCTCGGTTCCAGCTGCACCAGAGGAGGCACAACAACGAGCGGCCCTTCGTTTGCGCCACGTGCGGCAAAGCCTTCCTCCAGGCCTCGGACCTGCGCGTGCACGAGCTGATCCAGGCGGAGGAGAGGCCCTTCCGCTGCCGCCACTGCGACGGGGCCTTCAGCCACCGGACCAACCTGCGGCCGCAGGAACGCATCCACACGGGCGCCAAGCCCTACGCGTGCTCTCAGTGCGGGAGGACCTACCGCCAGTCCTCCACCTACCACCGCCACCTGCGGATGCACCAGAGGAAGGCCTCCGCGTCTGGGGCCTCCACGCCCGGGACATCACGTCCGGGGCCTCCACATCCATAGGCTCCACATCCAGGCACTCCACGCCCGGAGCTTCCTCCCTGTAATGTGTGTGTGTAGATATATTTATTTTATTTTATATTTTTATTGATTTCAGGGAGGAAGGGAGAGGGAGAGAGGGAAACATCAATGAGGAGAAAGAGTCATTGATCAGCTGCCTCCTGCATGCCCCCCACTGGGGATGAAACCCACAAGCCCGGGAATGTGCCCTAGAAAGTGGCTGACAGGTTTCCAATGACCAATAGTTGTTGAATAAATAAAAGTATTGTTTATTTCTTAAAATCCAAAAAAAAAAAAAATACTATGAACAACTCTACTCCAACAAACTAGACAACCTGGAGGAAATGGACATATTCCTAGAAAAATACAACCTTCCAAAATTCAGGAAGAATCTAAAAATCTCAATAGGCCAATAACTATGAAAGAAATTGAAGTAGTCATCAAAAAGCTTCCAGCAAACAAAAGCCCAGGGCCAGATGGCTTCACAGGGGAGTTTTACCAAACATTCAAGGAAGAACTAAAACCTATCCTCCTCAGACTATTCCAAAAAATTCAAGAGGAAGGAACACTTCCAAGCTCATTCTATGAAGCCAGCATCACCCTAATACCAAAACCAGATAAAGACAACACATGAAAGAGAATTACAGACCAATATCCCTCATGAACATAGATGCCAAAATCCTCAACAAAATCTTAGCAAATCGGATCTAACAGTACATCAGAAAGATCATACACCATGATCAAGTAGGATTTATCCCAGGGATGCAAGGATGGTACAATATCCGCAAATCAATAAACGTGATACACCACATAAACAAGTTGAGAGAAAAAAAACACATAGTCATATCAATTGATGCAGAAAAAGCATTTGACAAAATCCAACACCCATTTCTGATAAAAACTCTCAGCAAGGTGGGAATAGAAGGATCATACCTCAACATAATAAAAGCCACATATGACAAACTCACAGCCAACATCATAATCAATGGGCAAAAACTAAAACCATTTCCCTTAAGAACAGGAACAAGACAGGGATGCCCACTCTCACCACTCCTGTTCGACATAGTACTGGAAGTACTAGCCATTGCAATTAGACAAGAAGAAGAAATAAAAGGCATCCAAATTGGAAAAGAAGAAGTAAAACTGTCCTTATTCGCAGATGACATGATATTGTACATAAAAAACCCTAAAGACTCCATCAAAAAACTATTAGACTTGATAAATGAATTCAGCAATGTAGCAGGATACAAAATTAACCCTAAGAAATCTATGGCATTTCTATACACCAATAGTGAACTTACAGAAAGAGAGACTAAAAAAACAATCCCATTTACCATCTCACCCAAAAAATTAAGATATTTAGGAATAAACTTAACTAAGGAGGTAAAAGACCTCTACTCATAAAACTACAAGACGTTGAAAAAAGAGATAGAGGAAGACATAAACAGATGGAAGAACATACCATGTTCTTGGATTGGTAGGATCAACGTCATTAAAATGTCCATACTACCCAAAGCAATCTATAAATTCAACGCACTTCCAATTAAAATATCAATGGCATATTTCACAGATCTAGAACGAACTCTCCAAAAATTCATCTGGAATTTAAAAAGGCCCCGAATACCCGCAGCAATCCTGAGAAAGAAGAACAAAGTAGGTGGGATCTCAACACCTGATATCAAGCTGTATTACAAAGCCACTGTTCTCAAAACTGCCTGGTACTGTCACAAGAACAGACATATAGATCAATGGAAGAGATTAGAGAACCCAGAAATCGACCCAAACCAATATGCTCAATTAACATTTGACAAAGGAGGCAAGAACATACAATGGAGTCAAGACAGTCTCTTCAATAAATGGTGTTGGGAAAATTGGACAGATACATGCAAAAAAATGAAACTAGACCACCAACTTACACCATACACAAAAATAAACTCAAAATGGATAAAGGACTTAAATGTAAGACGAGAAACCATTAAAATACTAGAGGAATCCAAAGGCAACAAAATCTCAGACATATGCCGAAGCAATTTCTTCACTGATACTGCTCCTAGGGCATTGGAAACTAAAGAGAAAATAAACAAATGGGACTACATCAAAATAAGAAGCTTCTGCACAGCAAAAGAAACCATCAACAAAACAAGAAGAAAGCCCACTGCATGGGAGAACATATTTGCCAATGTTATCACCGATAAGGGTTTAATCTCCAACATTTATAGGGAACTCATACAACTTAACAAAAAGATAAACAATCCAATCAAAAAATGGGCAAAGGACCTAAATAGACACTTTTCAAAAGAGGACATTCAGAAAGCCAAGAGACATATGAAAACATGCTCCAAGTCACTAATCATCTGAGAGATGCAAATCAAAACAACAATGAGGTACCATCTCACACCTGTCAGACTGGCTGTCATCAACAAATCCACAAACAACAAGTGCTGGAGAGGATGCGGAGAAAAGGGAACACTCGTGCACTGCTGGTGGGAATGCAGACTGGTGCAGCCACTATGGAAGACAGGTTATGGAGAAGACTGGCTTGCCCCCAGTGAGGTGAGGAGCCTTTGGAAGGTTTTGAGCAGCAAGCAATCTACGTCTTGTGTTTTAACAGGATCCCTCTGGCTACTGTATTGAAAACTGACTGAAAAAAACTGACCTCAAAAAGTTAAAAATGGAACTCCCATTTGACCCAGTGATCCCACTTCTAGGAATATATCCCAAGAAACCAGAAACACCAATCAGAAAGGATATATGCAGCCCTATGTTCATAGCAGTGCAATTCACCATAGCGAAGATCTGGAAACAGCCTAAGTGCCCATCAGCAGATGAATGGATTAGAAAACTGTGGTACATCTACATGATGGAATACTATGCTGCTGTAAAAAAGAAGGAATTCTTACCATTTGCAACAGCATGGATGGAACTGGAGAGCATTATGCTAAGTGAAATAAGCCAGTCAATGAAAGAAAAATACCACATGATCTCACTCATTCATGGATAATAAAGACCATTATAAACTGATGAACAAAAATAGATACAAAGGCAGAGCGGCATCGAACAGACTGTCAAACTACAGTGAGAAGGCCGGGGAGGGTTTGGGGGCGGGAGGGGTTGGTAAGAGATCAACCGAAGGACTTGTATGCATGCATATAAGCATAACCAATGGACACAAGACACTGGGGGGTAAGGGAGGCCAGGGAAATGTCAAGAGAGAGGGGAAAAGGAGACATATTAATACTCTTTGTAATACTTTAAGCAATAAAAAAAAAAAACTGTGGGAGCCACCGGCGTCCACCTGGACTATGGCGGTAGGCCTCTCCTGTGCCCCATGGCTTCTCTACTCCCCCTTCACCAAAGTCAGTTTTCAGTACAGTAGCCAGAGGGATCCTGTTAAAACACAAGACGTAGATTGCTTGCTGCTCAAAACCTTCCAAAGGCTCCTCACCTCACTGGGGGCAAGCCAGTCTTCTCCATAACCTGCAAGGCCCTGCATGATCTGTCGCCCCCTGCCCCGCCCCCACTTGCCTCCCTAAGCTCATCTCCTTTTCTTTGACCCTTTGCTCCTTCCACTCCAGCAATGCTTGCCTCCTTGCTGTTCTTCAAACATGCCAAACACTTCCATCTTAAGGCCGTCACATTGGCTGTTCCCTCTGACTCAACTATTCTTTCCCCAGATACCTCCCTCACTCCTTTGTGTCCTTCATGTAAGTGGGTTTTGCAGCACATGACTCTCTATACTCACCATCACAAATCCCTGCTGTTATGTTTCTCCTCCCAAGCTTTTCTGGCTTTGCTCTCAAGAGAATGAGGGTAGCAGGGTGGGCCCACATGTCACGCAGGATCACGGCTCCTCTCTTCCCAATTTCTCAGTCCAATCTCTCCCAATCTTTTCCCCTGACCTACACACAGCCAACCTGCTCTGTCTAGAAGCCTCTGTCTAGAAGCCTCCCATTTGCTTGGCCCGCCGCATTCAAAAGAATTGACCACTCAGAATCTACCCCCTGAGAAGGTGCTGAGAAGTACAAATAAGAAAACCTTGTTTTTCCATTACACTGTATTGCCAGTAAAAATTTCACCTGAAAGTCATTCTCAACGATCGCATTAAGGCTTTGGGGTCTGGAACCAGACTATATGGAAGGTTAAAATCCTAACTCTACAAGTGACCTTGAGCAAGGTCCTCTCTGGACTTCACTAGCTTCCTTTGGAAAACAGTGGTCATAATAGACATATCTCTTGGAGTTGCTGTGATGATTAAATGAGATAACAGATGTGGTGAATATTCAGTCACTATCGCCTATCATTATTCTACCCACTGGGTATTGGGCTGACCAGCCCTGAAGACATGTAAAGAGTATTGGCCTCCACGTTGCATCCTGGACCACTCCACCTGCTCCCTCAGGAGTGTGAGCCAGGGGCCAAATGTCAGGCGGGTCAGAAAAACAGCATGTGAACTAAGCCAAGCCAATCTATATATCTCATACCCCCGACTTCCACACCCATAGGCTTTGTGAAAGGCTCGGTGCTTCCTCCAAGAGCATCTAAGAGTATGGTTGGCCAGAGGTCACTCGCAGGGCAGGGACAGCCGTGTGGTGCCACCCCCCTGACGTGCTTCCTCTTGCTTCCCATTCTTGAAAACAGAAGTCTCTCGGGGCCTGTCCTGAACAGTTCAGAGAAGTACTCGTTCCTGGAATCGAACCGGAAGGATGCTGCCCTTCCCTCCAAGGAAAGAACCACCCTCTTTTATGTGGGTTATTTAGGGGTGATGCGGGTAGATGCAACTGTCAAAGCAACACCGCCCCCCAAGTGCACAGGACAGGTCATTTTTGGAGCGTGGATCAGATGTGTCCTAAGATACCTGACTCTGTTCAACCCCTGAAAGGTCTAGGAAGCCACTGTAATGGTATTTTTTTTCTCCCAATTTTATTAACGATACAAACAGTAGTATAACAATATTAAAGAAAACAAGCAAAAAGAAGATAGTCCCACCACCATAATAGATCAGCTTTTCTTCATTCACACCCAGCACAGATATCATTTACAAACTTGTCGTGATTGGGTAGGTTTAATTTTGTAACATGGTTTTTGCATATAACATTTTTTTTAATATATTTTATTGATTTTTTACAGAGAGGAAGGGATAGAGAGATAGAGAGTTAGAAACATCGATGAGAGAGAAACATCGACCAGCTGCCTCCTGCACATCTCCTACTGGGGATGTGCCCGCAACCCAGGTACATGCCCTTGACCGGAATCGAACCTGGAACCTTTCAGTCCGCAGGTCGACGCTCTATCCACTGAGCCAAACCGGTTTCGGCATGGCATATAACATTTTAGCATAAATATTTCATGGAGCTTTACGGGACTCGATTTTAGTGCATATAAAATATTTCTCTAAGTTGGGAAGTTTTAATACTTTACTATTTTAGTCAATGCAGCATTAAATACTTTTCTACATACAACCTTTAGCTTCTTTGGAATTCTTTCCTCCAGATATAATTTTTTAAATGAAACGACTGGGGCAAATTAGATGCACATTGTGGAACCCTTCATACCCTCTGCTAAACGGCTCTCCAAATGGGTGCGCCACATGCATTCTATCTTGAAGCCACGTTATAGAGTGCTTTATACTTTCAACCCATTTTTTTTTAAATATGTATATTTTATTCACTTTTTACAGAGAGGAAGGGAGAGTGATAGAGAGTCAGAAACATCGATGAGAGAGAAACATCGATCAGCTGCCTCCTGCACATCTCCCACTGGGGATGTGCCCGCAATCCAGGTACATGCCCTTGACTGGAATCGAACCTGGGACCCTTCAGTCCGAAGGCCGACGCTCTATCCACTGAGCCAAACCGGTTTCAGCTCAACCCATTTTAGACATTTCATCTCAACCATCTGAGCAGGCTGGTCTGACTTCTATCTCCTGAGGCACTTTGGCCAATTAACTCCAGCTCCCTCTCCTGTGCCTCTCTCCCATAGAGACTGGAAAAGCTACCCACAGACTTTCCCAGCCTGCTTTGCAGCTGGAGTGGCCATGTGACTCCATTATGACCAATGAGATGTACGGGGAAGCCTTGATGGACAGAGGAGCTGACACCTCCCCTCCCTGAACCTCCTTCCCAGAAGGTGGGAGTGATGCCTAGAGCAAACTAAGTTACGAAGGAGTAGAGGTGACAGGAAGGGGGTGGAATCTATTCACAGAGGAGCAGATGCTGTGCAGGAGCCATGGGGCCCCTGCGAGAGAGATGAGCGTGTGCCTGGGGCGCCTGGGCCCTGGAGATGCTCTCCGGGTTAGTCCCGCCCGCACACAGGAGCCCCGCCTATCTTCACCCCAACCCCATTTTCTTGTAAGACTTTGGGCAGGTGTCTATTCCTTGCAGACAAGTAAGCCTTCAGGGATTACAACTATTTTTCTCACAATTGATATTCTAGTTGGTGGAGTCAAAGGATCGGGGCAATAAAGGCTTAGTTCTTCCGGGGCCACAGGAGAAGAGGAGGGTGTCATACCCCGGAGGCCCATTGATCGCTGCCCGAACCACGTGTATCCTGCAGGGCAGTGTGGAGGGTGAAGCAGCCTGAAAGGGTGACAACCACATGTCCCTGATTTTCCAAGTCAAATATGCCTCCCATTTGTAGTCAAAGAATCAACAGGGGAAGGGGCTCCCATTGGATCTGTTTATACCCTCTTCGAAGCAGCATCAGTTAACAGAAAGCCAATTAGGCACAGCTGCTCTGTGGAGACTCACACGTAAATGCACCGGGTCTGAGTTTAGAAAGCTCGGTATCACCTCAGAGCCCGAGGACCGAGAGCAGGAGCTGGGCCCAGCCTGCCCGGAGGGCGGCCGGGCACTTGAGGAGCTCTGCCATCTCTCCTGTTCTTGCCCCCAGACTCTCCATTTAACAAATATTTACTGAGTGCCTACTGTGTGCCCGGTGCTCTTCCAGGCTGGGAGGATACAGATGTGAATAAGAGGGAAAATGCCTGCACTCAGAGAGTGTATGTTCTCAGGGGACAACATAAGTCCTAGGCCTTCATAAAAGCAGGGGCGATATGGTGTTGGCTCTAGCCCGGTGCCCAACACGATGTCTGGATAAGGCTCAGTAAATGTTCTTGTTGGACACTTGTGGTTGCCCCCCAGCATCCAATCTCCCTCTTCCAAGAAACTCTCACTTCCCATTTGGAGGACTATGTTATTTGGGAAAAATTGACTTCACCCTCAGCTCCAAGGGGGGAGCATGTGAACGAAGCTAAGCCAATCTATATATTTCATACCCCTGACTTCAGTGATTCGTTCAAGTATGTGCATGTGGCCTAAGCCAGGCCAAAGTGGAACTGAGGACAAAAATGCCTTTTCTCTGTCCAGTGTAATGTAAAAATCTGGAACCACTGCAACTAATTTTTGCTACCGTGAAAAAAAAAAACCTACACATCACCAAACGGAGCCAGATCCCTCATGAAAGTGTGAAACTCGGGATCAGACCACACCTGAAATCCCTTCTATTGATGGACTTTCCAGTTATATGAGCCAATAAATTCTTTTTATTACTTAACTAGAGGCCTGGTGCACGACATTTGCCCACTCCAGGGGCGGGGAGGGGGGGCAGTCCCTCAGCCTGGCCTGCACCCTTTCACAATCCAGGAACCCTCAGAGGATGTCTTACTGACAGCTTAGGGGAGCCAGCCTACGCTGCAGTGGGACATCCTTAGCACTGCCACGGAGGCAGGCTGCTGTGCTCGCCAGCCGTCATCCTGGCTTGTGGCTGAGCCTCCTGCGTTGAGCCTCTGCCCCTGGTGGTCAGTGTGCGTCATAGCAGTCGGTCATTCCACCGTTCAGTCAATTTGCACATTAGCCTTTTATTATATAGGATTCATTTTGAGTTAAATTTTATTTGCAACCAAAAGTATACAAACTGATAGAGATATTAAGTCCTACATATTAGAAGAACGTTCAAGCTGACATACAACACAAACTAACAGGTTCCAAACACAGTCCAACACAAAATGACAGAACGGGATATGTGTAAGTCTACGTGAGGTTTCACACATTTGGATAAGAAGAGACAGTTCAGGAGATCGGGGGAAAGATGGCGGCATAGGTAAACACCGGAGACTGCTGCCGCAAACAACCACTTCAAAAATACAACTAAAAGACGGAACGGACATCACCCAGAACCACAGGAAAGCTGGCTGAGGAGAGACTCTTCAACTAGAAGGAAAGACAGCAGCGTCCCGAGGCTCAGAGGAGGCGCAGTGTGGAAAATTTAAAGGTGCGGAGGTGCGCGCGAAAAGCGGGCTGGTGGCTGAGGGCACGGTTGTCGTTTTTGGTCAAGAGTGAGTCTCAGACTTTGGGCTCCAGATCCAGGCAAGTCTCTAGGGACTCAGACTCAGATGGGAGAAGCGGGATTGTCCGGCATCAGTTGGAACCTAAGGGCAGCTTTCTCTCCGAAGTTTGCAGCGGCTGCCGGGGTTCTGTGAAGCAGAGCCTCTGGGAACGGGACTGAGAGCAGCCATAACTGCTCCCTCCGCCCGCCCTGTTGATCCCCTGAGACCCAACCCGCCCAAGCCCTGCGCAGAGCCATTTGCTGGATCACCTCAGGCAAAGGCTAGATTAGCACCTCCCCAGAGGACAGAAGTTTTCCCGGGCAGACACAGGTGACTCTCACAGCCAGTCAGCCTGGTGGGCAAATCCCTCTAGTATTAACTACAACAATCAAGGCTTAACTAGAACAAGACTGCGCACAAAGACCACAAGGGGGTGCACCAAGAAAGCATAAAAAATGCGGAGACAAAAAAACATGACAGAAATGGAGGATATGGAGCTAAAAAACCCAATTTTGAGGGCTTGCAATAAACTTGTTGAGAGCCTCACGAAAACTAATGAAACCCTCGATGCTACGATAAAGAAACTAGAAATTAAGCATACACGGACTGAAATAAAGAATATTATACCCAATAGCAGACCAGAGGAGCACAAGAATCAAGTCAAAGATTTGAAATGCGAAGAAGCAAAAAACACCCAACTGGAAAAGCAAAATGAAAAAAGAATCCGAAAATACGAAGATAGTGTAAGGAGCCTCTGGGACACCTTCAAGCGCACTAATATCAGAATAATAGGGGTGCCAGAAGATGAGAGACAGCAAGATATTGAAAACCTATTTGAAGAAATAATGGCAGAAAACTTCCCCCACCTGGTGAAAGAAATGGACTTACAGGTCCAAGAAGCGCAGAGAACCCCAAACAAAAGGAATCCAAAGAGGACCACACCAAGACACATCATCATTAAAATGCCAAGAGCAAAAGACAAAGAGAGAATCTTAAAAGCAGCAAGAGAAAGAGGCTCAATTACCTACAAAGGAATTCCCATATGACTCTCAGCTGATTTCTCAACAGAAACTTTGCAGGCCAGAAGGGAATGGCAAGAAATATTCAAAGTGATGTATACCAAGAACCTACAACCAAGATTACTTTATCCAGCAAAGCTATCATTCAGAATTGAAGGTCAGATAAAGAGCTTCACAGATAAGGAAAAGCTAAAGGACTTCATCACCACTAAACCAGTATTAGACGAAATGCTGAAAGGTATCCTTTAAGAAGAGGAAGAAGAAAAAGGTAAAGATACAAATTGTGAACAACAAACATGCATCTATCAACAAGTGAATCTAAGAATCAAGTGAATAAATAATCTGATGTACAGAATGAACTGGTGATTACAATGAATCAGGGACATAGAAAGGGAATGGACTGACTATTCTTGGGGGGGAAAGGGGAATGGGAGATGCGGGAAGAGACTGGACAAAAATCGTGCACCTATGGATGAGGACAGTGGGTGGGGAGTGAGGGCGGAGGGGGGGGGGCGGGAACTGGGAGGAGAGGAGAGGAGTTATGGGGAAAAAAAGAGGAACAAATGTAATCTGAACAATAAAGATTTAATAAAATTAAAAAAATAAATAAATAAAAAAGAAGAGACAGTTCAACCCCCCAAGTGCCTTCTTAAAAACCTTTCAACACTTCCCGCTGAAACCGGTTTGGCTCAGTGGATAGAGCGTTGGCCTGCGGACTGAAGGGTCCCGGGTTCGATTCCGGTCAGGGGCATGTACCTGGGTTGCAGGCACATCCCCAGTGGGAGATGTGCAGGAGGCAGCTGATCGATGTTTCTCTCTCATCGATGTTTCTGACTATCTATCTCTCTCCCTTCCTCTCTGTAAAAAATCAATAAAATATATTTTTTTAAAAAAACTAAAAAAAAAAAAACCTTTCAACAGTTCCCTCTCACCAGCAGTTAAAAGTCAAACTCCTTCCTCCTGACAATTTAGTCCATAAATAACTCTCAGCTTATGTCTAACCATCTATAGCCCAAGTGCACCCCATCAGTTGCACTTCACTGCCCGATGTGGAGGCCCCCAGTGATATTCCTCTCCAAATACTCATACCCTCGTGTAGCCCCCTTCCTCATTGAAACGTGGCTGGCCTGTGTGACCTATAAAACACAGCGGAGCTGAAGGGGTGTCCCTTCCAAGACTAGATTTTGAGAGGCTTTGCAGCTTCTGCCTTGCTCCTTTGGATGACTCTCACTGGAGGCTGGAGGAGGCCACTCCCCATGCTGTGAGGATGCTCAAGCTACCTCCTGGTGGAGAAGAACTGAGGCTGCCCACCAACAGCCAGAACCACACACCCTCCGAGTGCGTGAGCTGCTCTGGAAGCAGACCCTTCCTCCAAAGTCAAGCCTTCAGGTGATTGCAGCCCCAGCTGACGTCTGACCATGACTGTCAGACTGCTCAGCCACACCATCCCCAATTTCCTGACCCAGAGAACTCATGGGAGATAAGAAATAATTATTGTTGGGGGTTTTGTTCATTTGAGTTTTTTAAGTATAGACGTCATTTTTTTAGAGCAGTTTTAAGTTTACAGCAAACTTGAGGGGAAGATTCCTCATATACTTACTACCACCACATAGCTCAGCAATTTTTTTTTATTTTATTTTTTAAAAAATATTTTATTGATTTTTTTCCAGAGAGCAAGGGAGAGGGATAGAGAGTTAGAAACATCGATGAGAGAGAAACATCGATCAGCTGCCTCCTGCACATCTCCTATTGGGGATGTGCCCACAACCAAGGTACATGCCCTTGACCGGAATCGAACCTGGGACCTTTCAGTCCGCAGGCCGATGCTCTATCCACTGAGCCAAACCGGTTAGGGCAGCTCAGCAATTTTTAACCTTTTTCATCTCATGACACATAAACTAATTACTGAAATTTTGTGGCACACCAAAAAATATATGTTTTGCTGATCTCATACAAAAAAAATAGGTATAATTTTGATTCATTCACACTAGATGGCGATTGTGTTGGCTGCTGTCATGTTTTTGTTTTCTTTTTTTTTCTTTTTCTTTTTTTCGTTATTGATTAAGGTATTATGTTGTCATGTTTTTATTTGCCAATCTAAGAGAAAATAGGTCAGGGCCCCTGACGAAATAGTAAGGTATTGCATGCTTTAAAAATTCTGCGGCACACTGGTTGAAAATCGCTGGCATAGCCTTTCCCATTATTAACATCCTCCACCAGAGTGACATATTCACTGCCTTCATAATTTTGCCTTTTCCAGAGCGTCGTATAGTTGGAATCATACAGTACATAGCCTTTTCCGACTAGCTTCTTCCACTTAGCAATATGCATTTAAGTTTCCACCATGCCATTTCATGGTTTAATAACTCACTTCCTTTTTTTAAAAATATATTTTATTGATTTTTTTACAGAGAAGAAAGGAGAGGGATAGAGAGTTAGAAACATCGATGAGAGAGAAACATTGATCAGCTGCCTCCTGCACATCCCCTACTAGGGATGTGCCCGCAACCAAGGTACATGCCCTTGACCGGAATCAAACCTGGGACCTTTCAGTCCACAGGCTGATGCTCTATCCATTGAGCCAAACCGGTTAGGGTGACTCACTTCCTTTTAATACTGACTAATATCCCCTTGTCTGGATGGACCGTAGTTTATCCATTTGCCTACTGAAGGATATCTTGGTTGCTTCCAATTTGGGCAACTACGAATAAAGCTGCTACGAACATCCTTGTGCGGGGTTTTATGTGGACATATTTTTCAGGTCCTTTGAGTAAATACCGAGGAGCTTAATGGCTGGATCACACAAGAAGAGTGTGTTTAGTTCTGTAAGAAAATGCCAAACCATATTGCAAAGTGGCTGCACCGTTTTGCATTTTCACTGGCAATGATGATTGTTGTTTTAAGTCATTAGGTTGGGGGTAATTTGTTATGCAGTTTTAGATGACTACTACAACCTACACTGAACATGTCTAGCATGCCTCCTGCATCTGCGTGTAATCCTTAAACACTCCTAATTGCTTTCCAAGTGCCAACTCAAACTGGCACCTTTTCTGAGAAGCCCACCCTGATTTCCTGCTCAGACCCAGGCTCTCTTGCACATGGCTTTATTAGAAATACTCACACTCCGACTGCATTAAATGTGTATGAGGTTATTTCTTCCATTATAGCCTATTGAAGGCAACAGTTTTCAATTATCCAAGTGGATATTCCCAAGACTAAGAATGGTACATGCCACATTAAATGTTGCTTGAATAAATAAATAACTAAAATTTCAACTCTGGACAAGACAAAAAATGCCTTACTCTAGTCTGAGGCGCAAAGAAAGGGTAAGAAAGAAGGGAATAGTGGTGAGAAGGACCAAAGATGTTATTGCAGGACTCATCTTGCTCCTAGCTCTTTAGTTCACTTTGAAATCTCCTTTCCCTGGCCACAAAAATGTTTACAAAACCTGGGTAAGCAGAAGTGGGTTGTTCCATTTTTGCTCTTAAAAAATTAACCTGCATGTAAAAAAGTGTAAAAGCCATCGCAACAGAGAACTGGAGCAATAACGTGGCCAAAAGCGAGTGCGAGGAGGCACAAGGGCTCTATCTTGACAGCGTTTAGAAAGGAGGAAGGAGCGGTCTGGATTTAGACACATCCTGCTCACAGACAGAGCAAGAGGAAATGTGGTTTTAAAAGAGTTACACCAGTGAGGCTAGAAAACCCATGGGCTGGGGGTCTTTCTCCAAAATCTGGACAATGAAAGTTATTTGGGGAGTAGAGACAGAAAGGTCTCCGAGGTAAGGCACTGAGCCTAGAAACAAACAGGAATTTGAGGAAGAGTTGGACCGATGTCCAGTTAGAAATAGGAGGATTTGGACAGATTTAGAAAGTAGTGTCAAATGAACTCAAAAAAAAGTCCAGAGGCTTTGCTAGAAGTAAATGGTAAAGAGTTATTCAAGGGTCTTAGAGTTTGCAAACTGGGGACATGGCCAGGAAAAGAACAGGAAGTGTTCCTAAAAAGGAAGACAAGAGTTCCTACAATAAAAAGCGCATTCTTGTGCAAACACGATCACTAACTCTGCATAATGTTGCAGAAGTGAGGGGAACCAGGTTTGCTAAAGTAATCGTGGTGATAGAAATGTTATGAGCCTCAGGGGTTACTGAGCTGCTCCATTCTATCTGAGTACAGTGTAAAAAAAAAAAAAAAGAAAGAAAGAAAGAAATGCACTCTTAAAAATAATCAGTCCTGCCCTGACCGGTTTGGCTCAGTGGATAGAGCGCCGGCCTGTGGACTCAAGGGTCCCAGGTTTGATTCAGGTCAAGGGCATGTACCTTGGTTGCGGGCACATTCCCAGTGGGGAGTGTGCAGGAGGCAGCTGATCGATGTTTCTGGCTCTCTATCCCTCTCCCTTCCTCCCTGTAAAAAACCAGTAAAATATATTTAAAAAATAATAATAATAATCAGTCCTGCATTCTTAGCCCTAGAGTTTGATCCAGGATGGTTACCAGGCAGATGTCAGCCTGTCTGGATGATGGATGCCAGGTCTAGAGCAACAGTCGCCAACCTTTCGGACCTCACAGACCACGGGTTGGCGACCGCTGCTCCAAAGGTTTCCTTAAATCAGCGGTCGCCAACATTTCAGACCTCACGGACCACCAGTGGCCCGTGGACCACCAGTTGGCGACCGCTGGTCTTGAGGATGACCGCCAGGAGGTCTCGATGATGAATGTATCAGGTGGATGTTAGGTGGCCTGGATTCGTGAGTCCTTTGTGGCGTAATCAGAGGGTTATCCGGAGGTCTGATGCATGTCCACATATTGACACACAATCAGCTGATGTATATCCAGGCCATGACGCAGGACTGGAAAGTTCAAGAGTTTAAGCTCCTGGGCTAGTTAGCACAAGAATAGAGTCATTTCCTCCTGCCTCAGCCTATTAGGTTTTAGTAATTTAGCAGCTTAATTATAGTGAGCCTGTTGTATTTCTTCACTCTTTCCTCAGTAAAAATTGAGGACAAATTCTGATTTAGCTATAGATGTGGGAATCAAGTGATTGATCTGAACACAACTAATAAGGATATATGTCAAAGATTAACTTTTTTAATATATGTTTTATTGATTTCAGAGAGGAAGAGAGAGAGAAACATCAATGATGAGAAAGAATCATTGATCAGCTGCCTCCTGCATGCCTCCTGCCAAGGATCAAGCCTGCAACCCGGGTTGTGCCTTTGACCAGAATCAAACCCGGACCCTTCAGCCTGCAGGCTGGCACTCTATCCACTGAGCCAACTGACTAAGGCTAGTTTTTAAAATTAAACTTTTTAAGAACATAGAAGAAATATAACATGTTGCAATATGTTTAAGAACATATTACATATAACATGTTATATTAAAAAATAATAATAAAACACTAATAATAACTAACAGTGATTCAGCATTTACTCTGTGCCAGTATTAAGTGCTTTGCACCTGTTAACTCGTCTAATTCTTCATAAAAATCCTATGAAGATGATATTCTCATTTTGTAAATGAATAAACTGAGCCCCACAAAAGTTGTGTAATTGTATATCAAGCTTTTACAACAGAGATTACATCTGTTGGGGTGCTTTGGGCTAAATAATGGAGATCGCAACTCAAACAATAGCCAGCACATCACAGCACAGAACAGGACCGGAGGGAGCCCGGAGTTGGGTACTCAGCAGCTCAGTGCATATTTAGGACCCGTGATTCCATGCCATTTCACTTAATCCCATGATTACGCTAAACTGAGTTGTTTTCAAGCTCCTCTTCACTCCGCTAAAGGTTCTCCTTGATCCTTTACCTGAAGTGTTCCATTTCCACAGTCTCCACTACTGTGGTTTGCTTAGCCTCTTTCTGGACCCTTACAACTGAATTCATGAATCTCTCACTCATTTGTTTGTTCATTAAAATACTACACATTGAGCAATCATTGTGTGCTAGGCATTGGGGATCTCAAAATAATCAAAACACACAAAGCCCCTGCCCTCATAGACCTACATTCTACCTGGGGAGTGCAGCAGACACTGGCAGCACCTGCGCTCAAATCCCTCCGATTCCAACACCCTCAGACCCCGCGGGTCAACTTCCAAGTGGCTGCTAGGAACACAACCCATTGAGCTGCAAGTGCCACTCTGCTCCCAAGGCAGCTCCCAACCAACTACTTTCAGAAGCTGCTGTATAAACACCCCAATTCTGACGTGTGTGTTTCTCATCACTTCCCAGAGCTTGCCCTCTGGATTAATGTCCAGTCACTCCCCGAGGTAACTGGCTTAATAATGCGCCCTTTGTACAAAGTTTTGCAGGCGGAATGAGTGCTGGATATTTAATGTACAGCATGGTGGCTCTAGTTAATAATACTATATTGTACCCTTAAAACATGCTAAGAGTTGCCCTGACCAGTTTGGCTCAGTGGATAGAGCGTCGGCCTGTGGACTGAAGGGTCCCGGGTTCGATTCCGGTCAAGGGCATGTACTTTGGTTGCAGGCACATCTCCAGCGGGGAGTGTGCAGGAGGCAGCTGATCGATGTTTCTCTCTCATTGATGTTTCCAGCTCTCTATCCCTCTCCCTTCCTCTCTGTAAAAAATCAATAAAATATATTAAAAAAAAAAAAACATGCTAAGAGTAGATCCTAAGTGTTCTCACCATAAGGGGGGAAATTACTATGTGAGATGATGGATATGTTAATTAGCTTGATTGTGGGCAATCATTTCTATATATATGTGTGTATGTATATATATATATATGTGTGTGTGTGTGTGTGTGTGTATGTATATAATTATCACATTGTACACTGTAAGTATGCAAAATATTTTTAAAATATTTTACTGATTTTTTAGAGGTAGAGAAAGAGAGAGGGAGAGAGAGAGGGAGAGAAAGAGAGATGAACGTGAGAGCATCACATTGCCTCCTACATGCGCCCTAACCAGGGATCAAACTCCCAACCCAAGCATGTGCCCTGATCGGGAATCAAACCAGTGACGTCTGGTGCACAGGACAACACCCAACCAATCGAGCCATACCAGCCAAGGCTGTGCCATTTTTATGTGTCAATTATACCTCAATAAAATGAGAAGTGGGGCACACCTTTAATTGACTGCCTTTCCCCCCTTTGCCCCTCTGCCAGTGATCCCCGCACCACCCTCCTGGTACTCGAATCCTTGTCTCAGGGTCTGCTTCAAGGAGAATGCAAAACAAGACAGAGAAGCAGCTGATAAGCAAGAATGAGGAAACTGCTCCCAGGAAGTCATATATCAGCCACGTGAAATGCTGCTGAGAGGTTAAGATAAAAACAGAACAGGATCCATTGGATTTAGCAACACAAACTTGACCTTCAAAAAGGCCCTAGCAGAGGTGTGGGGCATGTGGATACCAGACTGATGTGGCTTGAGGAGCTGAAACAAAATAGCTGTGGGAGTTCTGGTCAAGATGGTGGCACAGGTAAACGTGGTACTCACCGCCTCCCACAATCATTTCAAAATTACAACTAAACTACAGAATAACCATCATTCAGAACTGCCTGAAATCTGACTGAATGGAAGTCCCACAACTAAGGAAACAAAGAAGAAACCACTTGGAGACTGGGAGAAAGCCCAAAACAGGCTGGTCCCACACCCATGTGTGGTGGATAAAAATCGGGGTGGATATCTTGGCTGCAGAGGTTCTCCCGGAGAAGGAGAAGGCGAAGTCCCAGCCCTATACCAGACCTCCCAGCCCAGGACTCCAGTGCCAGAAATAGAAGTCCCCACGACTTCTGGCTGTAAAAACCAATGGAGATTTTGACTGAGGGAGACAGAGGGCTGCTGGAATCCCAGGCAATTCCTCTTAAAGAGCCTGTGCATGGATTTAATTGGACTCACTCTTTCTGAGCTCCAGCACTGGGGCAGCAGTTTGAAAGGCACAGAGACATATGGGGAAGAACTGAAGTCTGTGACATTAGGGCAAGAGCTGGGGGGAAAGCTCTCTCCAAGATAGAAGTGCTGGCAGAGGGACACCATGTCTGAGACTCTATCAACCTGGCTCGCACTGTTTACCCCAGCTGATGACTATCTGAGGCCTCGCCCACCCAACTTTCAGACCTACTCAAGCTGTTTCCTGTGGCTTTTCCATATGAATGGCCTGTCTTGGCTCATGCTTCAGATTTTCCTAAAATCTCTCAAAAAAGCAGCATCTGGTCTCAGTGTGCCCCATACCTCTTGCTAAGTGGCCCAGCCCCGGCACTAGCAGCAGCCAACCTGATTCACAGCTCAGCCTTGCCTGGGCACTCCAAGTCCAGCACAAGTAGCAGCCATCTGCAGATTGCTTTGTAACTCATGCCAAATAATAAAATTAACAAAATAATTGCTCAACGGGGTAGGGAGTGTATGGGGAAGAAGGACTAAGGGACTGCAGGTTTTTGTAGCAAATTCTTTGTCACTATTTGACTTCTTTAACCAATGCTCTTCAAACTTTTCTGACTGTAACCACAGTAAGAAACTGAATTTTACTTTACAACCCAATACATACATCCAAGTGTCAGAGGCTAAGGATGGATGGGATCACTAATTCACGGCTGCTTAGTGTGGAAACTGGCAGAACAGGTGGAACACTGCATAACCTACCCAGCATTCCACTTTCAGGTATTTGTCAAAATAAATTTAGCACATATTCATTAGGAAACACAGGCAAGTATATTCATATCCACACTATCCATATTGGCTAAAAACTGGAAATTACCCAATGCCCACCAACAAGAGAACGGACAGTTACAATTAATAAACGAAATATTACTATACGGCCAAGTACAACACCACGGATTAATTCTAGCAACATAATGTTACATCAGATTTGCAGATCCATGGGCTAAGGAATAAGTGCTGATTTTGTCAGGAGTATTAACAGTAATATGAATGTGTAAGAAAATGTCCAGTTTTTAGAAATGAGTGTGAAAGCATGCACGCGTGATTGTATGTACGTTTTGGCAACGGATTTGGAATCTTTATTAAAGTTATTTTTACAAATGTATGTCTCCTAAGGTTGTTTTCTACTTTAACACCTGCTTTGCAAATTGACATCAGCAGTAGGAAGGGCTTTGGTGAAACAGTAAGATTTCCAAGATTTACTTTAACTATTGCAAGAAAAGAGAAAGAAAAACATGATCAATACAGCAAGTGCAGCAAAATCTTGATCACTGTTGAAGCTGGGTGATGGTACAAGAGGTTCATGGTATTCTTCTGTTTTGTGGGTCTGAAATTTTCATAATACAGAGATTTTTAATAAACAAACCCATCCCAGTAGACAAAGTATTTTCATGCCTCTTTTATACAATTCACAAACAAGTAAAATGAAACTAAAAACATGTGTGGTGATTAAAAGGAGGAGCAAGAAAACCCAAAACCACAAATCCAGGCTCACCGTCCCTCTGAGAGGGGGCGGGTTTGCGTCAGGGGAGAAGTAAGTTTTTAGAAATAGTTGGCTTGTTGGATTAGGTGCTGGGCTCACAGGTGCTGATTTTTTAATAAATAGGTAGCGGAATGCAGGAGGTATGCATAGACCCACTGCTAGAGCTTTGTGCCTAATCCAAGTCTGTGCACCTGAGGTTAAAAATAGCACATGGGCCCAGCGGGGGTGGCTCGGTGGTTGAGCGTGGACCTATGAACCAGGAAGTCCCAGTTGGATTCAGGTCAGAGCACATGCCCAGGTTGCAGGCTCAATCTCCAGTAGGGGGCGTGCAGGAGGCAGCTGATGAATGATTCTCATCATTGATGTTTCTCTCTCTCTCCCTTCCTCTCTGAAATCAATAAAAATAATTTAAAAACAAAAAACAGCGTACGGTTTCTGCCCTTAGGGATCTTACACTTCCCCGTGAAAGAGAAGTCTCAGAAAGATCCCTGAACTGAGAGTGGGATGACATGTTCTGGGTGTTGTTCTGCCACTAACTCCCACACTGCTTTAGAAACAAATTCCTGCGAATGGCTGTTTCCCCACCCGTGAAATGAGCAATTTGACCAACGGTTGCTGAAACTCCCCTTAAGAGGAAGAATGACTGCATACTGGGCCGAGAGGCGAAACACAACAGAGATCTCTGGCAACAGGCTTCCAGCCCCGCCAGCAACAGAGGGCCACACCCCGTCAGCCTCTCCTCCAGGGCTCTGGGCCTGGCCTCCGTTCTTCCCGGTTCCTCGCCTTTGTAGACAGTGCTGAGCCCATTCCTCCACGCCCCCAGACCCGACATCTGCCCCTCAGTTTCCCTTACCACCCCCACCCCCGCCCCACTGTGCTCCCACCCGGAAACCCAGACATCCTGCCTCGCCCCTAACTGTTCTCGGGAAATCCATCCTGCCTTGGGTACCTGAAGACCCGATGCAAGGCCTGCTGGTTCGTGAAGCCACCTGCACGACCCCTGCTTCCGGCCGGGAATGTCACTCTCAGGCATCCACACAGGCAGGGCCAGAGCGCACAGCTTGGTCCTCACGCAGGTGACACAGCCCAACAGGGAACCCCCAGAGAGCCCGCTTTGCTGCTGTCCGCTCCCGGCCAGGACGCTCACCCCCTGCCTCTCCCCTCCTGTCTCCGCCACATCCAGGAACTGAGCGTCCTCGGGAAGCCTCCGCTGCCTCCCCCTTTCTCTCAGGAGGCTCTGAGGCTCAGACTCAAGCCAGCCAGAGCCGGAGGGTGAGGCGCACTCCCCGGGCCTCTCTCTTCTGTGTGCTCGGACTCCCCACCCTGCAGGTGCACCTCCCTGCCCGAGGGCTTCCTCAGAAACCTCAGCGATGGCCTGGCCCCGAGAACAGGCAGATGGGAGGGAAGATGACCTCCCTCAGGGCCCGTGGCCAGCAGGAGTCCCAGGCTACACGCCCGAACCCTTCACCTCGGGTGGGATGAGGAGTTTCTCGGCGAGAAGCTCCCCTCTCCTGGCGCTGACCTCCTTAATAATTCACCTTCCCTGCCCCCACCCGACCCCGGCCCACCGGCCCACCGGCTCTCCAGCCCCCTGGCCCCCTTCCCCGCGCCCAGGTGCTTCCTGCACCGCATAAGTAAGCCTGCTTTCACGGGATCTTTCTTCGTCTGAAGGTCTGCTTGGGGGGGAACCCAAACTAAGACAGTGGCATCTCAGAGAATTCTCTAGGCCAACCCCTTCCCACTACAGATGAGGAAACTGAGACCCAGACAGAAAAATGACTGGTCTCCCCGCCACCCCCAACACTGGCCATCACCATGGACCAGGGGTCCTCAAACTACGGCCGCGGGCCACATACAAATACAAATATCGTATTTGTTCCCGTTTTGTTTTTTTACTTCAAAATAAGGTATGTGCAGTGTGCATAGGAATTTGTTCATAGTTTTTTTTTAAACTATAGTCCGGCCCTCCAACGGTCTGAGGGACAGTGAACTGGCCCCCTGTTTAAAAAGTTTGAGAACCCCTGCCATAGACCCTCCACCCACATGGCCTCCTCCACTTGAAAGACAGCAGGCCAAGATACCTCGAACCCTTCAGGGAGTGCTCCCCAGGCGTCACTCACTCACGCACCATCTTCACGTGCCATTTTCATGTGTCTCAGACCCACAGTACCACCCGTGGTACTTAACACGCTTTAATAGACTCTCTTTTTTACTTAAATTTCCTTTTTCCATGTTATTTTCTGTTTTAAAAATGAAATGATGGGGTTTTTTGGTTCTTTGGGGGGGACATAAAATTTTACTGACAGGTCTGAGGAAGAGCCGGGGGTAAGGGTCCCTCCCCTCCCATGCCCCTGCCCAGGGGCATCTCTCTGCTGGTGGGCAGGTTGTGGGTGACGTCCTGGCCCTGGAGCAGACTGTGCTGGGTGGTGATCCCCTGCTCCAACCGCATTTTTTTAAAATATATTTTTATTGATTTCAGAGAGGGAGGGAGAGGGAGAGAGAGAGATAGAAACATCAATGATGAGAGCAAATCATTGATCGGCAGCCTCCTGCACGCCCCCTACTGGCGGTCCAGCCACACATTCCCTGGCGTGTGCCCTGACCTGGAATGGAACTGTGACCACTGAGCCACGCCCCCCAGGGCCTCCAGCTGCATCTTGATGTCCATGAACTGTCGCTACTCCAGCGTCTGCCCGTCAGTGTGGGCACGAACGTCACTCAGCTGGTCAGCAAGGACCTGGCCCTGGGCCAGCTGGGCTCCAAATCCAGCCTCTGTTGCCACCGGCGAGCCTTCCAGGCGCTTTCCTGCAGAACAGGCCGGAGGCTGCTGCAGCCCGCGCCTCCGTCATGCTAATCTGCAGTTGCTCCGTGTGGCCAGCGACCTCTGAGTATGGGTCACCTCTTCGGGGATTTTCTTTAAATTGAAGAAATGGGCAGGGAACCATATTGCCCCTGCTTCCCCATCAACCTCTCTTCATTTAACGTGCTGTGAGTCATGGAAAGAAACTCCATATGGGATGAGGTGTATCCCACCTCCGTGAAAACAGTGCAAGTCAGACTGCCTTCCCTGCCTTTGTCTCGGACGCTCTGTTGTGGGCGGAGCTCTAGAATGAAGCCTCCTCTGTGTGTGAGACAATAGCACCTGTAACTCACTAAGCTGGCGCTGTTTACCCAACCCACAGCCCAGCCCGCAGGAATTTGCTGGTTGATTGATTTTCAATGGAGTGAGGTATACCACCCACCAAAATAAACAGGAGTGTGACCATTTCTTTATTAAATTATAGGAAAAGGGTTGGGGGGGGTGGGAGCTGTTGGGGGAAGGAGGGAGGAAGACAGAAAGAAGAGGGAAAGGGGCAGTTGGGGACCAGCTGGGGACTCAGATGGAACAGGCCCAGCGGTGGAGTGAGGACGGAGGGGCAGTGTCTGGAGAGGTGGACATGAGAAGTGGGGGGAGGGTGGCAGCTCTGATGCGGGGCCCAGAGCAGGGCCAGGTGCGGAGTGGCTGCGCAGGCTCCTCGGCTGGCTGGTGGCCAGGCTCAGCATCCTTCCGGGTCTTCCCAGCCATGACCTCCGTCGGCTCCCATGGCACCCGGGCTCTTGGCAAGGGCCATTCTGGAGCGAAATCCACCTCCGCGCTGACCTGGCGGCGCCCTGGCCCCTCCGGGGGCTGACTTCCTCCTGAGGTTCTTCTTCAGGCAGGCCTGCTCCTCCTCCAGGCCTTCAGCCTGGTCTCCAGACGGGCTCTGGCCAGGCCAGCGGGTCCAGCACCCCCACCCAGCACCCCGTACCCAGCACCGCGCAGGTCGCACTGTCCCCTCCACGCTCGCGCAGGGCCTGCTCCAGCCGGCCAGGACGCACACCTTGTCCAGTGCAGGCCAGGCAGTCGCTGAGGTTCCGCATGGTGGCTTCCCGTTGCCCACCAGCAGCCAGCCTGGCGCCGCCATAACCCCCACAGGAGAATGAGGACACGGAGCAGGCAGAGGACACCCACATGCCTCGGGCTCCTGGGCCTCGCAGGCCTCGTGGGTGCCTCCCGCCCAGAAGCGCACGGCGCCCCCGCGCCATAGCTTAGGAAGTCATAGACAGAGGGCGCGGGACACTGGTCGGAGGAGCTGTGGTCAGCAGGGGTGCAATAAAATTATGTTGTTAATATATACACCAACATGGCTCAAAATTCAAAAGGAATAACAGTGCACACGGGGAACAGTTTCCCTCCCATTCCTGCCCAGCCTCCGGAACCACAACACCAGCCTCTCCAGATCACCCAGGGAGGTCCAGCCGGGTGTCCCGGGGAGACTGTCTTCGGGCTGAGTCATCGGCGAGGGCAGGACTGGGAAGGGAACAGCATTCCCACGTGAGTCACGGCTGCACGCCCAGGCTCTGCCCGCACAACAGCTCACAGTTGGCAGAACATCCCTGCCTGGCCTGGCCCTGAGAAACGCGCTCCTTGGTAGAATCAGTGTTGCCACTTCCTACCTGTGTTCCCTTCTCTGAGCATCACCACCCTCGCTGGTTTTAAAGAGAAAACAGCGCTCAGAGTCCCGGCCTAAGAGTGCAGCCCACCAGGCGTCTCTCGCTGAGTCCTCGTTCCTCCACCTGGTGGACATTCAGAGCAACTCACTCCCAGAACGGGGACACGGCAGAGAAGTATAAAGAAAAGCTAAGTCTCCAGGAATCCCGTGGGTGGCATGTTTTGAAATTTCTTTAGCTTTTTTTCAGGGGAGTTTTTTCTCATAATGGCAACCATGATGGATTTATAGTCTCATATAAGGCTTTGTGGTTTCTCACTTATTTCATGAGTATGTCCCCTTTCATTAAAAAACTCTTTGACATTATATCTCACACTATTTGGTTCACAAAGTTTCTCGATGGTTTAAAGGAAAAGGCAGCATGTGTACACGGTGGGAACTGTTTCTACCCCTTCAGCCAGGCCCTGGGCAACTGGCCAGGGGCTGCTGCCTGACTCGCAAGGCCCTTCCAGGAACCCCCAGCTCTGCCAACCTTGCTAACCTTCCTCCTCAGCCTCTACTCTCGGGAAAAAGCCAGAAACACGGTAGCAGCAACTCAGATGTCTATGACGACCTTCCATTTTACTAGTCCAGCATTCCTTCTGAGGATCTCAGATTCCCTGTCCCAGCCCCCGTGGCAACTGACTCCGAATTCTCTTAAGATGGGGACAATATGTGATAGAAATGCTGCCCCACATTCTCTTTTGTTATATACTTTCATTGGTTTTGAGAGAGAGAGGAAGGGAGAGGGAGAGAGAAAGAGAAGCATAATGTGAGAGCAGACCATCGATCAGCTGCCTCCTGCACGCCCCCTACTGGGGATCGAGCCTGCAAGCTGGCCTGACCAGGAATCTACTGGTAACCTTTTGGTGCACAGGACGAGGCATATATGCATAACCCATGGACACAGACAGTAGTGTGGTGAAGGCGGGAGGGGGGGCGGTATAGGGCAGAGGGGGGTCAATGAAGAAAAACGGGGGCATCTGAAATACTTTCAACATAGAGATAAAATTTTTAAAAGAAAGATATTGTGATAGACCCCCAGCCAAGACAGCTGCCTACCTTGGCAAAGGGTCCCAGCAGTAGGACCGCAGGAGTGTAACTCCAGGAGCGGAGGTGGGGGGATGGGGGAGGGCAGGGCAGGAGCTGAGACAGTCGGCCTGCCAGTGTCTGCTTTCATCATCTCTGAAGAGCCCACAGCACCGGCCATGGCAGCAGGAGTGTTTGGACGGCCATCATGACAGAGGTCCAGCTTATAACCACACCAACCATGTGTCCTCTCTTTTCTCTAAGTCACCGAACCTGAAGGAGCCGGCAGAGCAGGGCGGGGAGGGTTTGGGGGAAGGAGAGGGGTTGAAAGGAGAGTGAAAGATGAGATCTTCTTCCACGTGGGGTCGCTTTAAATTGGCGGTGCTGTTGAAGGTTTGGATTCTGCTGGACTGGACACTCTCATGCCTGAAAATGAGACTGATCTTCAAGCTGGGGTGACCTAAAAGCTGTGGGATCCTCCAGAGCATGGCTGAACCACTGATAAACGATATTTCCTGATGTAACCCTTCAAGCCCACCACTTCTTCCTCACGTCCACCATTTAATGGTAATGCCATCGACATTTTAAAGGCACACATGCTAGGACACAGACCCTCCCCACACAGTATCCACCGAAGAGAGACCTTCACACATGTGCACATAGAGGCGTGTGCAAGGATGCTCATTTCAGCAATGTTTGCAGTAACAAAAATAAGAAGCAAACAGCAATTAATCAGAGCATGATTAAGTAAGCAACGGCACAGCGTACGGTGGAATACTACACTGGAATTAAAAAGGAGATTCGCGGAGAACATGACATCACTTATAGAGAAAGAAAAACACAGTCACATCTACTTTCTGTGGGACGTAAACGTGTGCAGGAAGTCCTGGAAAACCACTCACCAAACTGGCCACCGGGGAGACCAGAACTTGGCGTTGGGGAGCATGATCAGAGGGCTGTCCCCTTGTCCATAAGATATTAAGTTTAGCCATGCATTATGTATATTTTAATTTTAAAAATAAGTTTAAGAATTTACATACCTAAGGGTCTGGAAGTCTAGATCCAACAGCCAGCACCACCAATGCAAAACTTTATGGATTGCCCGGCTGGTGTGGCTCAGTGGTTGAGTGTCGACCTATGAACCAAGAGGTCACCATTTCCACTCCCAGTCAGAGCACATGCCTCAGTTGCAGGCTTGATCCCCAGTTGGGGGAGGAGGGGCATGCAGGAGGCAGCCGATCGATGTCTCTTTCTCTCTCTCTCTCTCTCTCTCTTTCTCTCTCATCACTGTTTCTATCTCTACCCCTCTCCTTTCCTCTCTCTAAAATCAATAAAAACATATTTTTTAAACTTTATGGATATTTCTTATTTAATCTTAAAAAGCAATGCAAATTCTATACTCCATAATATCTTTGTTTTGATATGATCATGTTTTCGATGTTTACTTATTGGTTAAATTAGGCAGCTTTCCTGCCGCCACCATCACGGAGGAGAGGTGGTTCTCCAAGAGGCACCATGAGGCGGACCCGAGTCCTCAGTTTGCACCACCATTG
The DNA here is from genome assembly GCF_028538775.1 of Myotis yumanensis. Taxonomy (NCBI): domain Eukaryota; kingdom Metazoa; phylum Chordata; class Mammalia; order Chiroptera; family Vespertilionidae; genus Myotis; species Myotis yumanensis. The sequence goes on along the minus strand of NW_027223755.1, from coordinate 107,005,397 downwards.
TTCCCTGGGGACACTGGAACCCAGGGGAAGAGGCAAGCAAGCCTAGGGGGGTGTTAGCTGCTTGGAGGCCTGGTGTTGTGAGGATGAGATAAATGAGAGTATGAGGTTACTGACAAGCTCTCAGTGTCTTTGCCCTTTAGCTCGGCCCTGGCAGGTGCCAGTTTGCTCTTGTCCACGGGAAGTCAGGGCCCCCCTCCCACACCACCCTCTCTGCGGCCAGTTCCCCCAGTCTCCACAAGGGGGCAGTACTGAGTGCTGGAGGGACCCACTTCTCGGTTCCATTTCACCTTCCCACTTTCCCAGGGAGGTTTTGGCTGGGCCACGCAGCCACCGTCCAACAAGGAACACTCCGATTAGGCAGTTTTCCACAAACTGGCCCTCATGACTGCCTCCAGCTCAGGGACCTCATCTCTCACTCAGCCAGCCCTGGGCAAGGTCACAGGTCATTTCCCTCCATGCACACAGCTCAAGCCAGAGTAACTTCATGGTGCCTGTGAAAAGGAAGTTTCCTCCATAACTCCAACGAAGAGGAGCAAATGAGTGAGGGCGCAGCTGAGGAGCTGTGAACCCCACGCCTGTGTCTGCTCAGCCAGCCTCGGAGCAGGCAGGGACACACGCTCCTGGCCGGGCGGCTCTGGGGAGGAGTCCCCACAGCAGTCACTTCCACCCCAGCCTCCTTCCTGCCTTCACTCGGGGTCCGACTGGCATCCGAAGCTGTGGGCTCCGTCTCTCCCCAGCCGTCTTCCCTCGCCAATCTTCGCATATGTGATCCCACCTTGGCGTCTGCTTCTCAGGGTCCCCATTTCCTCAGAAAGGGGCTGTGGGCTCTTGGGCCCCCGCCCCCCAGCCTCCCCCTGACACCCATGACAGGGGCTCAGTGCCGAGGGTGCACAGTGTAAGGAGGTGCCGGGGTTAAGGGAGGGTGAGAAATGGTGCTGCTCCCCCAGAGCACTGAAGGGCGGATGGAGGGCAGGGCCTCTGCGTGTGGGGGCAGGAGGGTGGCACAGGCCAGGCTGGAGAAGGGCAGGGCCCCTCGGATCTGAGTCAAAGACCGGACTTTCTCCTCTAAGCAACAAGGAGTTGCTGAAAGTTTTGAGCCACTGACTCACATGACCTCATTTGTGTTTTCAGGAAGATTTGCCGGGTGGAGACTGAGGCTGGGAGGGCAACAAGGAGGTTACTGCCCAAACCAGGTCACTTGTCTCTTCACAGAGACTTCACGCGGAAGGAGTCAGAGTGCAATCGCTTTTATTAGTGCTGCTGGATTTTACAACCACTTAGCCCATTTGCTGTATTGTTTTATTTTCTAGCGTGAAAGAGGCCCTCCGTGAGTCCTCTCTCCTGCGTCGGAGCCAGGCCCCAGCAGGCTTCCCTGAGGGACACAGCCAGGGGTGCCCTCCCAGCCAGACCCTGAGGCCTTTCTTACCCACCCACAGCCTTCCTTTGGCCCCATCTCTTAGTTCCATCACCCAAGGAAGTCCCCACTTTGGCACCAGTTGCCAGGGGTCCCCAGGCCTGTCACCCATCAATAGGCGATGGTCCCAGGCCAGTGTCTCCCCTGGGGTAGGAAGGGCAGCAGCCTCCAGGCCCTCCTGCGAGTCCCCAAAGGCCCCTCAGCCTCAGGGGTTACTCCAAAGCCCAGAAAGTGGTCTTGGAGCTAAAACCAAGGAAGGTGTGAACCAGCAGGTAAGTGTGGGGCCAGCTCAGAGGGGTGCGGCCTTCTATTCTCCACCAGCAGGGGGGCCCAGGGCGGGGGCAGGGGTAGCATCAGGCTCTTCTCTCGGGTGGCCACTGGGGGGTTTCCTCCAAGGCCCCGACACTCCGTGAGCACATTCCAGAGGGAACGGCAAGCAAGGTGGCGGGTTTGTGCAGCTGGCACGGGCTCTGGCGGTTTTTAAAGGGCTGTTGAACGGAGGAATGTGTCCGGGACGTTCTAGACCTGGTGGCTGATAGGATCTGAGCATTGGCTCTGAGGTGGACACTGACTGAACAGACGGGTGCCCAGGTGCTTCTCCAGGGGTCAGCCCCACCTGGGAACCTGTTAGAAAGGCACGTTTGGGACCCGCCTGGAAGGGGGCAGCTGTAGAATGGGGGAACCAGCTAGAATTGTGAGAAATATGAATCCTGCTCTGTTAGCCGCGATGCTTTGTCTGGTTAGAGGAGGCACTGCCACCCTGGCTGGAGCTGCCCTGGAGGTGCAGCCTTCCTCCCCGTTTGGAGCTGCCTGTCATCATGGGAAGATGAACAACTTCGCTGTAGAAACCAGAGTCCCAGCCCTTTGAAGCCCTGGCCCTTTTGCTACCCACAGGCCCTTGCAAACTTCCAGCCTGCTCACCTGTTCACTGCCCACAGGCACTCCCTTTGGCTGTTTCCCCTGGAACCCCAGGCCCTGCATGTCACTCAGCCCTGGGAAGACCCCAGTCCTTCTGCAGATCTGTCAGCTGCCCTTCTGCCTGCTTTCCTTTGTGCTTTTGCTATATCAGCAGCCGGCTAATGGGGGGTGCAGAGCAGATTTCTGTGGCTGACCTGCTGCTCTCCCAGCTGCCGGCAGGACTGGAACAAACGCTCACGTATGATTCAACCCTGTCTCTGCTTCATAGTGACAGGCAGCAGGACCCACTGTTTGTCCGGTTACACGCCCACACCTACTGAGCCACACTCAGCCGCCTGTGCTCCGACAGCCACTGCTGCGGCTCTGAAAGGCTGGGTTTGACCTGCTCCACATGGAGACACTGAGCGGCCGGGGAGTCTGCCTGCGCCCCGTCTGGAGGAGGGAGGGGGAGCTGCGGCCCCCCACCCCCACCCCCCTCCCCCAGCTCCTCCCCTCCCCAGGCTCCTGGCCCTTCTCCCTCCTCCCCTCCACCTCAGTTCTTCCTGGAACACGTGCATCTCCCGGTTCCCAAACGGGTTTCCTCGCGGACCTGACGTCAGACCCCCTGCCCCCCACCCCTCACTGCAGCCCCCTATCCCTGCCAATCCCCAACTTCGCCAAACTCTCGGCGTCCCCACCCCCGCCTGCCCCCCGCCCCCCACCCCCGCCCCCCTCCCGGCGGGCAGCTCAGGCCTCCTGGCCCTCGGGCGCCACGAGCAGCAGCGGCTGCGCGTTCTTGCCCTTGTCGTGCCAGCACACGTCGAAGAAGGGGTACACGGGCCCCGGCAGGCGCTCGTGGAAGGCGAAGAGCAGCTCCAGCGCGTCCGCGTCGCTGGCGTCGTAGAAGGAGAGGACGCCGTCGCCGAAGCTGAGATAGACCCCCACGCGCGCCGGCCGCCGCTCCACGTGGCGCAGGGCGCGCGGCTCCTTGGCCTCCACGTGCGCCTCCAGGACCTTGCCCTCCCGCTGGCCGAGCAGCCAGAAGCCCTGCGAGGGCACCGTGTGCAGCCGGCCGCGGCGGCCGGCCTGGGCCGCCATCACGCCCAGCGCCCAGCGCGGCTTGTCGCCCACCGCCACCTCCCAGTAGTGCTCGCCCTCGGACAGCAGCTGCCGCGCCACCACCGCCACCGCCTTGTCGAACTGGCGCGGGTCCTCGCCGGCCGGCGGCGCCTTCTGCTCGGAGCACTCGGCGCGGCGGCCGCAGGGGGACAGCACCAGGCTCGGGTGGGCCGTGCTCGGATCGAAGGTCAGCTCCTTCACTGCCGGAGAGACCGTCAGGCCCGTTAGCCTCCGAGCCTTTCCCCGCAGCCCACCTACGGGCCAGCCTGGCCTCCTCTAGCCCTCCCGGCCCCCGGGGGGGGGGGGGGGGACCCCTCTGCTGACTGGCTTCGGCCAAAGACTGCCCCTCTGAGCTGCCGTTTGCTCGGCTGTGAGCTGAGGCCCTGACTGCCTCCTTCCAGGTTGGGGCGGACTAGTCGGTACCAGGCAGGCAGCACCATCTAGGACCAGGTCACAGGGAGGAGACAGTCAGGAAGCCTGGTCCGCAGCCCCTGTCTCACCGCTGTGGGAGCTCAGTCCGTCTCTGGGCCTCAGTCTTCTCTTGGATAAAACAGAGTCCCCCATTCCCACCCCCACCACATGTACATGCCCTGGAGCTCTGGAGGCTGAGCCTTTGAGCAAATGAGGGTCACCACAACATGAGGAACTGTATTAAAGTCCCTCAGCCCGGCCTGTGCCCTCGGGGGGGTGTCCCTCAGCCTTTGAGCCGTTCCAGCCACAGGCACCAGAGTCAGTGTCTGGCCCAGGCCAGTGCCCAGGGTTCCAGCTCTGCAGACCCTCAGGCCCCCATTAGCAGGGATTGTCCTCTCCACTGTCCACAGGGGCAGAGCCTAGACAAGGAGCACACAGGGTTCAAACCCCACGTCCCCTGCTGCCAGCAGCAGCGCCTTCCTGTAAGCAGCATCCTCTCCCCTCCCGTCAGGCACCCACCTATAAATCCCATGCCCTCAGGGGTCCTTCTCTCAGCAAGTACCAGGGTACAGGGATACCCTAGAGCAGCGGTTCTCAACCTGTGGGTCGCGACCCCTTTGGGGGTCGAACGACCCTTTCACAGGGGTCACCTAAGACCATCGGAAAACACATATATAATTACATATTGTTTTTGTGATTAATCACTATGCTTTAATTATGTTCAATTTGTAACAATGAAATTGGGGGTCACCACAACATGAGGAACTGTATTAAAGGGTCTCGGCATTAGGAAGGTTGAGAACCACTGCCCTAGAGCAAGCATGTCAAACTTGCAGCCGGCAGGCCACATGTGGCCCACAACCAATATTTTTGCAGCCCAGCCAATATAACAGTATGTAAGAAACGTTTTAATAAAAATTTCATAACTTAATTTTTACACAATCCTGTTATACTATTATATAGTTATATTATATATAATCTATATATATATATATATATATATATGGCTGATATGCTAAAGTGTCCAACCTTCCCGGTAATGATGTCACATGGCAATGCCTGGCTTCCTCTCCCCAGCAACTAGCCTCCTTGCAGTTTCTTCAGCCCAGGAACACAACTTGCTTTAAAGCCAGGTGCAAACACTTCACACTTCAACCAAATGTTTGTGAAGTGTTTTCCTGTGCCTCATCTCATTTGATCCTCACAGAAGTCCTGGAACAGGTAGCCAGGAGACTCAGTGGAATCCTATTTTCTTTTCATTAGCCGGAAAATGGAGATTTAGAAAGCTTAGAAACTTGACCCGACTGAAAAGAAGTAAGAAATGGTGGAACTTGAAAATGACTTCAGGTTTTCTCACTGCGCAGAATATAGTCAAACACTGCTGCAGTTAAATATTTCACCCTTTGTTCTCCCTGCATGATCTACAATAATAACCTTCATGTTGATATTTACTGCTGTGTTGCTGACAATTACCTGAAATCTCGTTGGGGTGCGTCACTGGACTGGAAAAAGTTTAGCTAAATCACAAAGCAGGTCTAATTAAGCAAGTTTATTCTATATCTATAAAAGGCTAAGCTGACTTGCAGATGCAAGATACATATAAAGCTCTCACTGGCACCAGTCACATGTGTGTGTTCCCATCTGTCATCGTTGATAGTGAATTTGGTTGACACGTCTATTATAGAGAAAGGGTGAGTAGTGATATTAAAATATTTCTTCTAATTAATTTCCTTTTGATGTTCACAAATTCGTGCACCGGGCTACTAATTATTAATAATGAACGATAATGTTCCCTAATGACTGATTACTATAATCGTGTTGCATTCATTTCCCTTATGCACTTTACACATAGGCACACCATTTCTCTCCACTAATACTAGCAGCGAATATCTTAGCAGCCGATTGCCACATCATTAATCTTGGACTGACTTGTTTGGTGTGCGAAACAGGATATATTTCGCTTTCAAAGAACAAGAAAAATAGGTTTATATGCATGACACTTATTAATTTGTGCAGGTATTCAATGTCTGGTAAGTTAATGTTCAAGCAAAAATATTAATTTTTATTAAAATGTTCTATTTTATGTTCACGACTACTCATTTAGTTCAGCCCTTTGTATTCAGCATGTCTCTATTGAAATAAACCTACGTTTCCATGAAAATTGAAGCTTTTGTTTCTTTGCGGCCCACATAAACTTAAACCTTGTTTATTTGGCCCGTGTTAGCCTTTGAGTTTGACATGCTTGCCCTAGATCAGTGATGGCGAACCTTTTGAGCTCGGCGTGCCAGCATTTTGAAAAACCCTAACTTAACACTGGTGCCATGTCACATATAGAAATTTTTTGATATTTGCAACCATAGTAAAACAAAGACTTAAATTTTTGATACTTATTTTATATATTTAAGTGCCATTTAACAAAGAAAATCAACCCAAAAAATGAGTTCCCATGTCACCTCTGACACGCGTGTCATAGGTTCGCCATCATTGCTCTAGAGTCTAGAGGCAAAGGGACAACGGGCCCTTCTTCTGTGACCTTCTTCGCTGAGACTGGGAGGCCTCTCTGTGTGTAGCTGCGGCCTCCCATCAACTGCATGGTTACAAACATAACATGCCTCCCGTACCTGGCATCAGAGCACGGAACATCTTCCTCCACACGTGGAATTTGAAGTCATCTGAGATGACAGGCAGCTGGATGTCCAGACGGGCAGGTGGCGGGGACTCTGCCAGGATCTTCTGCAGCCTGGGGGGGGGGGGGGGGGGGGGGATGGGGAGTGTCTGTGAGGGGACTTCCGGAGGAGGCATGGGGTGGGGGAGGGCAAGAAGCCGTGCCCAGAAGAGTGGACACGGCTGTGGAGTTCGGGACCTCTCCACATCATTCCTCTGCTGAATTTTCAGTTTGGAAAGATGGAAAGTTCTGGCCCCAGCTGGGTGGCTCAGTTAGAGCGTTATCCCATACACCAAAAGATTTCGGGTTCGATCCCCAGTCAGGGCCAGTACAGGAGGCAACCAAATGATGTTTCTTTCTCACGTAGATGTGTTTCTCTCTCCCTCCCCCTTTTCTCTCTCTACAATCAATAAGCATATCCTTGAGTGATCATTTTTTTAAGATGAAATGTTCTGGAGATGGATGGTGATGATGGTTGCATAACAACATGAATGTACTTAATGACACTGAATCAAAAATGTGCACTAAAAAATGGTTTGCCACGGGGGTGGCTCAGTGGTTGAGCATCAACCCATGCATGCACTGGTTTGATTCCCGGTCAGGACACATGCCCAGGTTGTGGGCTCGATTGCCAGTAGGGGGCGTGCAGGAGGCAGCCGATCCATGTCTCTCTCATCTGTAATTCTATATCTCTCATCCTCTCTCTTCCTCTCTAAAATCAATAAAAACATATATTTTAAAAATGGCTTAAATGGTCAATTTTACTTTGTGTACATTTTACCACAAATTTTTTAAGTCTTTTGTTGGGATGAGGTCCAAGCCCCTCACTCTTCAGTTTGCCCACCTGCCACACCAGCACACCTTCTCTCCCTCTTGCCTTCTCTCAATGCTCTTCCCCCAGCTCTTGACCTGGCTAACTCCAGCTCATTCCTCCAGCGTCCAACTCTAACGTCCAGTCCAACTCCGCTGCAAAGCCTTCCCCAGCCACCCACTGCTCTCCGGGCAGCACTGAGCACCATGATGCCTATGTCCCCGCCCCCCCCCCCCACTCCCTCCCCCCCTCTGTCTGGGAGGTTCCTAAGAAGGACCAGGTCACGTTCATTTCTATCTTCAAAACAAAGTGCAGGGAAATCGCAGAGGACCAAATGGAATCGGCAGGCACAGGGGGAGTAGCGAGTGAGCCAGCCAGTGTCCCTGAAGACCAGGGCAGGTTGGGAAAGGGGCGGGGCCAGGATGATCTCACCTGCTGGTCACCAGGCAGTATTTCTGGAGAGAGAAAAAGAAAACGGAGGTGAGGCAGCAGGAAACACACTGGACACGACTGAGGACGGGGTGGGTGGACCAAGAATGCTGAGTATGGGGTCAGGAAAAATCAGAAAAGCCGAAAGAAACCCAGAATTCAAGGCCACCCCTCGCCCTTTATCTGTGTAAACTAGAAAGGGACCCCTTCCTCAAGAAACAGTACTCTGTGGCAGAAGACTGTCCTGAGAAATAAACAAACCCACAGCGTCTGTTATGTGAAGGGTCCCCCTTAGACATAGCGGCCTTGTGCAGCGCCCAGCCTAAGCAACATACAGCAGCCCTGGGCGCACCCCTCTTCCCTGTGTGACCCTGGCTGGTCCCTGCCCCTCTCTGGACCTCAGGGCCCCTGCCTGACCCTGGGATGAGCTCTCCGGGGCCTGGACCCCGGCGGAGGGGCAACAAAGGAAGGTCACCCCTGCTCACCATGAGGAACTCAGTCTGCGGCTTGTCTGCCACCTCCTCCAGCACCTTCTCCATCTGCCGCAGCTGCTCCAGGTAGGAGTTCAGGCTCCCCAGCTCCTTCCGCAAGGCGACCCCCGCCTCGCCCCGCACCCGCTGCGCCTCCCGGTCCAAGGAGCCCTCCAGTGCATCCAGGAACAGCCGCATCTTGCCCAGCTGCTCGCCCACCGCCTCCTGGAACTGACGCACTGTCTCCTGTGGGGCAGACAAGCCAAAGCCCTGGGCTGGGGAGGCCTAGCCCGGACCCCGCCCCCAGGCTCTGCCACGCTGGGCCCTCACCTCCACCTCCAAGAGCTGGTGCTCCAGCACAGCCACACTCTTCTCCTTGCGCGCGCATGCCTCCTGCAGCTGCAGCTTCTGCTGGGGGAGCTGGGTCTGGGGGTGAGACAGAAAGAGGCGATGCTGCTGCTCCCCCACCTGAACTCGCCCTCTGTGTCTCGGTCTCAAGGCCAGCTCCCCCTCCAGCCAGCTGGCTCTTACCTTTCCCCAAACCCACGTGCAGGTCGCCAGGCCCTTGCCAGTTCTGGTCCTAGAGCGCCTGCCCCTCCACTTGCCCATTCAGGGAAGGTCCTCCCCAGCCCCTTGGCAGTCAGCCCCCCCCCCCACCCCCCTCAGGGCTTTATGAGAAAGACACACAAATGTGACTGGCTCTCCTCCACCAGCGGGGAATGAAGCTGGCACGCAACCTCCTCCGATTCCCGGACAACCTGGAGCTCCTAACACCTCCTGCCAAAGCCCCATGCGCTGGGGCTGCAGGGCCATGGGGCCAGACGGTCCAGTCCCGCCTCCACGGCTTCCAACGTCTGGGTCCCCTTCTGTGGGCACAGCCTGGCGCCTCACCTGACGGCGCTACAGTGGCGGCCTCCTCCCACCCCGAAGGGGACCGGGGAGCCCCTCGGCGCCGGCGCCAACAGTCTCCTCCCCCGACGTCCTGGGAGCCGCAGCCCCGCCTGCTGCAGGCCTGGGCCGGACGCGCCGTCGGAGGGAGCGGCTGAGCCATGGGGCAGAAGCGCGACGCCATCCTGGACGCGCTGGAGAACCTGACGGCGGACGAGCTCAAGAAGTTCAAGCTGAAGCTGGGGGCGGCGCCGCTGCGCGAAGGCTTCCGCCACATCCCGCGGGGCGCGCTCGGGCCGCTGGACGCCGTGGACCTCACCGACAAGCTGGTCGCCTTCTACTGCGAGGACTACGGCGCCGAGGTCACCGAGGCGGTGCTGCGCGCCATGGGCATGCAGGAGGAGGCGGCGCGGCTGCGGGGCGCCGCGTGAGTTCCCGCGCCCGCCGGCCCCCGGTTACTCCTGAGTCTCGGTACCCGGCCAAGGCGGGACCCGCTCCTCTTCCTCGCCAGAAACCCAGGGGTCCGGTCCCGCCCAGCCTTCCTGCTCCCTCCCCCACCCCCAACCCCCCACCCCCTGCCAACCTCTCCCTGCGTTTTCGGGCTGAGCGGATGCGGACCCTGGCATACTGCACCCGCCCCGCCTGCCCCTGGAGGCGCCCCGGACTCCTGGGCCCCTGTCCCATTTCACGGACTCTGTTATCTCTTCGCAGATGAAAACGGACGAGGTCGGGAGCGGTACGATTTTCAGCAGAGGTGAGCCTGGGCTGGGGGCGCTCCTGGCGTGGGGGGCTCCTGCACGGGCCGGGGAGACCGCCGCCGGCAGTGGCTGGACGGGAGGCCGGACCGGGAGGGAAGGGGGGCTGGTCCTGCGGGAGCCTGAGGCCTGCGCCTACCCCACTAGGAGTCCGGGCCGGAGAAGGGCAGTGCTGATGCGGGGGGCTGGGACCACGCAGAAGCCCGCCGACCCGAGTCCTGAGACCGCGGCCACTCCTCCACCGCGGGACCGACGGCCGCTGCGCGCCTCCAGCCCCCGCCCCGCCCCTCGCTCTGCCCCTGCACCAATAAAACCTTCATGACAAACCTTCCTGGCCTGTGTAGACACCTACCCTCTCGTGCCTGGCCCCGCGTATGGCGTGGGCGCGCCCGTGTGCGCCTGCGTCTCCATTTGCAAACGTGTAGGCCCTTTCCGGCCCGTGGGGATCGCAAACCTCGGCGCGCACAGCTGTGTGTGGGCGCTGCACGCGATCAGGACGAACAGCTCCAACCCGTAGAACAGCCCTGACTTGAATCCCGGTGCCCACTGGGCCTGCGCACCGAGCTGCGCGCCCAGGCGCCCGAACAGCTAGGTTTGCGCCGAGCCAGTCCCACCAGGGCCCGCCCGGAGCGCCTCTTCAAAGCTTCCCTCTCTCGGCCCCGCTCAGCTCGGGAGCCCCGCACTCCCCAGCCGTCTCCCCCTCCCGCGTCCCCCACAACACCTGGCGCCTGGGGCCCTGAAGCTCAGAGACCAATCAATGCAGCAACCCCCCATGGGCCCTGCCCCATCCACCATCCCTTGACCGACCCGCCGGGCCCCGCACCTTGAGGCGCGCGTGGGCTTCAGCTGCGGGCAGCAGGCGGTGGCCGCGGTGGGAACCCAGCGAGGCGCACACGCCGCACACGAGCGCGCGGTCCTGCTCGCAGTAGATGCTGAGCGGGTCTAGGTGCTCCTCGCAGTGGCCCTGCGGCACCTGTGCCAGCCCCTCCACCAGGCGCGCCAGCTGCAGGTTGGTGCTGAGCGCCTGCGGCCGCGTGGGTGCCTGACAGGACGGGCAAGGCGCCGTGCCGTCCGCCCCCGGCTCCCCGGCCACTCGGCTCAGGCAGGCGCGGCAGAAGCTGTGGCCGCACTCTGCTGTCACCGGCGCATCGAACAGCTGCAAACACAGCGGGCAGGACAGCTCCTGGCGCAGGAGACCGGGCGCAGCCGACATGGCGGGCCTGGGTACAGGAGAGGTCAGTCAGGGAGACTCAGCCCAGAAATACCCCCCATCGGGGTCGTTGTCTCAATCCCAGTTCCTAAACACAAGCCCGGGTTGCAGTCTTACCCACTGTCCTTCCCTGACTTAGGCCCAGATTCTCCAAAGCCGCATGCGGACCCTCCGGCCCTCACCTCCCCAAGACCCCCAGCACTCCCCTCCGCATTATCTCCAGGCCCACAGGACCCATGGACTCACAGGTCTGGTTGGAGATCACGGGCAAAAAGAGACTCCCAGGAGGCTCAGCCACGTGAGGCCTAACGAAGCGCAGGGGGTCAGGGTGGTGTCTGAAGACAGGTGAGAGGCAAGCGACCAGCTCAGAGCAGGGCCGGGCACTGGCACTCACGGGGCAGCTAGCAGTGGACACCGCAGCTGACCGGCAGCAGTGACTGGCAGAGGGAGCCTCCCTCGTGAGCTCTGGCCCCAGGACTATATTTAGCTGCCCTGACTCTGCCTCCTATCATTTCTGGAAACCATTCTAAAAGTGAAGACTGAGTGGTCAGGGAACAAGCAACACATGTCAAGGCCACCTGTCCCGGCCCATCCCACTGTCCCCTCCGCTGCCCAATCTGAAGCCAGCGCTCAGAACCAACAGAACACAGGGCCTCTCCATAGGAGAGAAGAGAGATCTGCCCTTTCTCCCCGCCCCCCCCCTCCATGCCCACGCCACAATCTGCAGCCACCCCCTCCCCAAGGGCGGCCCCTGCCCAGCTTGTCACTATTTCCCAAGCTGATGACAGTATTATCTCCCCCTGCGGACAGGGCCTCGCCCCACCCAGGAAGGTTTTCTTCCTCCAGAGCTGAGGAAAGAGCCTTTTTTCTGTCTTGTCAGAGCTCAGCTCAAGCCCGGGGACAAAGCTGGCCTCCCTAAATGCTTGAAAATAAATATTCGACTGGCAGTTGAATAAATGGATGAACTGAATCCAGAGCCTGCGGCCCAGAAGCAGTCTGCCTGGGAGCCCCAGGCCCCTCTGTATGCTGATCCTTGAAATCTCCGCTTAAATTTCATTGAGAATAAAAGCCAAAGTCCCTGTGGCCTACAAGGCTTTACCCAATTAGACCCATTTGTCTCTCACCCGGCACCCCCTTGCTCACTCCAGCCAGGCCTTCGTACTTGCCATCCCCTCTTTCCGGAAAACTCTTTCAAAGGAAGATCCTTATTTTTTATTTTTTAAGAACAAAACAGGTATCTTTCTATTGGACTACCTGATACAGAGGATAGTGTGGTATGGATGGATAGTATGAATGACAAATAATACAAATATATTTTATTTGAAATAAACAAATATGCTTACACAGCTCAATAGGTCACTTGGAAACAAACTCTTGCTTGACTGTATTACTGAGCAAAAACAAAGCTGAAGCACAAACACCCTTCTTTTTTGACATGTATATGCAGATAGGTGGGAAGACGCTACTTGGTTTTTTAAAAACTGACCTTCCCTTAAGGCCTGGTCATAGAAGTGTAAACAATGTAAATGAATCCACCGTTTCAGTTGTCATATCATATCTATGTCACCTGTGTATTCTGAGATCACACATATACCTGCCCATAAACATGGAAGGGCTGCTATACCACAGTTACATTTAAGTTCTTGGCAGGCAGGACTGAGGAAAAGTCATGTAGAACAAGTTTTACATCCTATTTAGAACAATCGCTAGTATTCCCTTAAATAACAGGCTACAATAGAAAGATACTGCCGGGAAGTTTTCCTTTTCAGTTGGTTCATTTTTAGGTTTTGTTTGTGATTTACAGAGCTGTTCGATTTGTTTGCCTATACAATCCTGCCACATGTATTAAAGCACAGATACCTATTATTTCTTCATCTTTCAACTCTGATACTCTATTACATCCCTCGTATGTCAGCAGTTCTGGGATATTAAAAAAACAATAGTGGGTAAAACTCTGCTAAAAATGCAGATGTCTACAACTACAATGGTACTAGACGGGAAGGAGACAATAAGGAAGGGAAAAAAGGAAACACATTCATGTGCAGGGAATGTGGTTCAAGTCTTTGGATTTAAAAACAACTTCCCCGGAGAAGCTGGCTCTAATGGAATTTCCAGAAAACTTCCTGTGCCCAACAAAAGGACCTGAAAAGCCCCAATCCAAACTTTTGAAAACCACAGTTACGGAATGCGCTAAGAGATGATCAAGGCAGTTGAGGGAGAGGATGGATGTGTCTTCCATTCGGCTACAGTTGGTAGCACAGCCTCGTTAGCTATTGATGATCAGTATAAACCACGGAAGTACCAGGTGTGCTTTGAAGGACAGGGGTAGAAAAGCAGTGAACATATTACCTGTCTATATCAGAAACAGGGCTTTATGGCTAGGAAAATTTTCTAAACAGTAAAATGACTCCAGGATAGATCTTTCTCTCCATCATTAAATGTGGCAGAATTGAAAAAAAAAAAATTTACAGGTAGATATAGTGAAAACAGAAAATTACAAGTCAGAGAACATAAAAGTATCAAGACAATGCTATAGGTTCAACAGTATGCCATGAGGCTAGAAAACCTGTTAACTTTGAAAGCCCTAGCAAAATATCTCTCTTGTTTATAAATCACTTATTTATCATACTAGAGGCCTGGTGCACAAAAATTTGTGCCTGGAGATAATGCGGAGGGGAGTGCTGGGGGTCCTGGGGAGGTGAGTGCCTGGCCTGTGCCCTCTCGCAGTCTGGGACCTCTCAGGGGATGTCCACCTGCTGGCTTAGGCCCACTCCCCAGGGGATTGGGCCTAAGCTGGCAGTCAGACATCCCTCTGGCAGCCTGGGAGCCCTCAGGGGATGTCCACTTGCCAGCAGGGAGCAGGCCTAAGCTGCAGTCGGACATCCTTAGCGCTGCTGAGGAGGCGGGAGAGGCTCACGCCACCACCACTGTGCTGGCAGCAGTCAGCCTGGCTTGTGGCTGAGCAGAGCTCCCACTGTAGGAGTGCACTGACCACCAGGGGGCAGCTCCTGCATTGAGCGTCTGTCCCCTGGTGGTCAGTGTGTGTCATAGTGACCAGTCATTCCCAGTCATTCTGCTGTTAGGGTCAATTTGCATATTACCCTTTCATTATATAGGATGACCATACATTGAAACCTTTCTTTCCATGTACTGAGGAATCTTACATTCAGCCTTTAAGCACTCTGCATTTCTTTGCCAATCTTGTAGCGGAGTATCTTGTTCCAGTCTGATTTGATGCGGGTAACTGGAAGCTGCCGGCACAAGGCTTTGAATGTGGTGTCCGACATTGTTTGATCGTTTTCACTAATTGCTGTCTGATACTCATTTTCTGCATGTTCTATGATTTTAATAAACTCCTTGGCAGTTTGTGCTTCATTCGAAACAGTTACTGAATCCTGTACGTCTTTATGACTAACCAACTGAGCATTGCCATCTTCATAATAGTGTACCTGAATCTTAAGTACTCCAACCACCTGGGCTGTAGGTGGTGTGATGGTGAACTTCCCATTCTGATCTCCAACGACCATTCCAGAAATTTTTAGGCTGAAACTGGTGGCTTTCAATACACGCAATAATGGTCTGTTGCCCATCTATAGTTTTAGCATAAACAGTACAGAAGCCACTGGAATAATGGTCTTTCACATAGGCCCTTAAAGCGCTGTCACAGGATTCTCTCCAAGACTTCAGATCTCCATCTACTTCCTCTGGCTGGGGGACACTTGCTTCTTTCCATAAGTGATCAAACTTAAAGGGAATTTTGCCCTAACCGGTTTGGCCCAGTGGATAGAGCGTCGGCCTGAGGACTGAAGGGTCCTGGGTTCGATTCCAGCCGGGAGCATGTGCCTTGGTTGCTGGCACATCCCCAGTGGGGGGGCGTGCAGGAGACAGCTGAATTGATGTTTCTCTCTCATCGATGTTTCTGACTCTCTATCCCTCTCCCTTCCTCTCTGTAAAAAATCAATAAATTATAATAAATTAATAAGTAAATAAATAAATAAATAAATAAATTCCCCTGGGGGTGCATGAGTGATGAATTTAGCAGCTATACATACCTTCTCCTCATCTGACACCTGATCCTCGAAGTGGGCCACCTTGGTCTCTCAAAGGAAGATCTTTAGCCAATGTCACTTTTTCAGTGCAGTTTTTCCTAACTCCCTGATTTTAAATCTCACGTCTCCCTTCCCTGCTTTCCTTGTCTTCATAACATTTATCACCACCTGACATGCAAAATATTTAACTTCGTTTTTCGCCCGTCTCCTCCTACCAGCATACGTGTGTTCACTGCTTGTCTCCAACTTTAAAGTAAGTGTGTGGCACCCAGCAGGTGCTCAGTACATACTCAGCAAAGAAATCAACACAGGAGCTTCTGGCCTCCCGGGCACCCCCTCTCAGCCTTTACCCAGATTTGCTCTTTTCCTCGACCGCTCTCTGTCTCTCAGAGTTTCTATTTCTGTTTCAGTCACTTAACTTCCTCTTTGGACTCTCTTTGCCTCTCTCTCGGGATTTTAATATTCATGTTTATGTGTTTTGTGGCAAATTTGCACGCAAGGTGTTCTGGATCAGAGACAGACTTCTCATTAATTACTCACAGTAAGTGGCAAATGTTTGGACCCTGCACCCTGGGATGATGCGATGAAAGCCAGGTCCATTAACCTGTGAGAGTAGCCAGATACCCCATAAGTGAGCAACAAAAATTATTTTTCCTGCCCTAGCTGTTTTGGCTCAGTGGATAGAGCATTGGCCTGCAGACTGAAGGGTCCCAGGTTCAATTCCAGTCAAGGGCACATGCCCGGCTTGTAGGCTCGATCCCCAGTGGGGGGCATGCAGGAGGCAGCCGATCAATGATTCTCTCTCATCATTGATGTTTCTATCTCTCTCTCCCTCTCTCTGAAATCAATAAAAATATATTAAAAATTAATTAAAAACACAACTATTTTTTTCTGCTTTTAAAGGGGAAGGAGGCGCCCTGGCTGGTGTGGCTCAGCTGGTTGGGCATCATCCCCTGAACCAAAAGGTTGCTGGTTTGATTCCTGGTCAGGGCACATGCCCAGGTTGTGGGCTTGAATTCCCATGTGGGTGTGAAGGAGGCAGCCAATTGATATTTCTCTCTCTCTAAAAATCCATTAAAAATTTTTTTAAAACAACATATTTTTATTGATTTCAGAGAGGAAGGGATATATAGAGAGAAAGGCAGAAACACCAATGATGAGAGAGAGACCTCAATTGGTTGTCTCCTGCAGGCACTGCAACCAGGGCCAGGGATCAAACCTGCAACTGAGACACGTGCCCTTGACCGGAACTGAACCTGGGACCCTTCAGCCTGAGCCAAACCAGCTAGGGCAAAAAATATATATATTTTTTAGAGGAGGGAGGAGGCAACTGTCCCCCTCCTCTGCTTAAATGTCTAAATAAATCTCCTCAGGAGTCAGGATAGCTCCTTGCACATCTTGGCTTTTATGACAAGTCTCCAAGCTCTGGACTTCTCTCCAAGCCCTGGGGCTCATTTCTTCTGGAATGCTTGAAGATCTTGCGTGGTGCACGCTGGCCTGATTAGGAAGCTACTCCAGGCTTCCTGGCACCTTGGGGCTTAGCCTAGGAACTTTGTTCAAGCTATAATCACTTGGGCCCCTCAGGAAGAGATAAGAGTTTTACTATTTTTTTGAATGGGAGCAATTACCTGTACAAATGACCCCAGACTGAATCTCCTGATATGTGAGCAGTCTCAGGAGCTAAGGCTTTCTCCCAGGATCCAGAGAAGTCTGATTTCCCCACTGGATCTCTAAGTCTCTGGTTGTCTCTCTGCCACTTTTGATGGCTCGGACTTGGCCTGGGGTGGCAAACAGGAGGGCAGTAAAGGTAAGAGCAAACCTGGAGCTGGACTCTGAAACCACAAGCCACTTCACTTTGGATCAGAAAGTCAACATCCCGAAGGTAGACCTCACCTGGAGTTCTCATCCCTGCCAGGCTGGGGCTGAAAGAGTGGGAACCCAGGACAGGGAGGAGACAGTCGACTCATTCCCTTTCTGTAGATGAGCCTGGTCTGACCTCTGACCATGGGAAGGGACATGGATTGTTTACAACAGATTGGAGGACAAGAAGGGGCCAGGGATCATGTCTAGCGGAGGAGAGGAGGACAAGTGTCGCTGACCCTAAGACAGGGCTGGGGCCCAGAGCTCCGAGGCTGCAGGTGTTAGCTTGTCCTAAGGGAGAGCATCCCAAGAGCTGGAGTGGCAAGTGCAGCGGGAGATGAGAGCCCTTGTATTGGATACATGCAAAGGAAGCCAGAACTCCCCAAGCAGGACCGCTGCAGAAGCACGTCCTGAATGCTGACACCACGAGCTCAGGAAAATCGCCTCCCTCTCTGGGCTTCAGCATCTTCAGCTACAATATAAGGATAAGGAGGATAAGAATACCAGCCCTGTAGCCTTGTCATGGGGATTAAACTAGACAATATAAGTAAACACCAGGCGGGGGTGCTGGCACCAAAGGGTTTAGGAAGGGCTAGGTTAACACTTGACTCTGCTCTTTCCTTGTTGTGTGACCTTGGGAAAGTTATTTAACATGATTTACTCACCCGTAAAATGAGGGTTATTTAAGGATCAGAGCATTGGATTGTTATGAAGATTCAACAAGGTAATTCATGTAAAGCACTTAGAACAATGCCAGGCCCATAGAAAATGTTCACTAAATGTTGGCAATTGATATCATTACAATTATTATTACTAATTATTCCAATGAATCTTCCCTGCATCATCCCCAAATTGAGAAACTGAGGCTCAGAAACTTCAATAATGACAAAGGCACCTACTATGTGTCAGGCCTGTTCCAAGCACTTCACAATTCTGAATCCATTTATAATCTCCTAAATCCAGTTGTAACCTTATAATAACCTCATCATTATTCCTATCTGACAGGGAGGCCATGAGACACAAAAGATTAAGTGACTTGCCCAATTCCTGGAAGTCTATGGGCCCTCTGGGCCCAGGAGGCCCAATCTGGCTCCAGCAATCAAAGGGTTACTTTGTTGGGTGGAGGGTCACACCCAGGAACCAACTTACCACCAACTGCTCTGGCTCTAATCCAGGTGGCAAGGGTGGGCCAAGAGGTAAGACTAGGAGGTTCTTTTCTGCCAGGTGTCAAAGCTCAGAGCTCTGAGACTTCCCCCAGGAAAGGGGGTCAAGGCAGAAGCGATTACCATGGATTCCCAGGGGGCTGCTCAAGCCCCCTATTCCCCACCCTCCCAGGGCAAACCACCCTGGCAGTCTCCAGGAATGAGCAGGCTCTGCCTCTACCTCCCTGGGGGACCCTGGGCAACTTACAGTCCTTTTCAATGAGGTGAGCCTATTCATGACACAACAAGCAGAGCCCAGAGAGGGGCTGTGACCTCCCTACGTCACACAGCTAAGAGGCAGAGGGCCTGGGAATCAAATGTGAGTGGGTCTGACACCCCTTCTCTCCTGCTTGTCCCACTGTTCCGCAGTCTTCGAAGAGGGGGAAGTTACTGTTAGCATTACTGTGACTGCAATGCCTGCCCTCCTGAGGGTGTTTGTGGACAGTCTGGAGGAGGCATAAATTCCCTTATACATAACTCTCCAAGCAATTTGTCAATTTTTGAGGACAGACATGGAACTTTAAAATGGTGGTTGGCATCTGGGCCTAGGAGTCAGATGGACATGGGTTCAACCTGTTTTCTCAGGTGTTACCAGCGTAGGCTTCCAGGGTAATTTCTGAAAACCACAGTTTTCTCCTCTGGAAGGTGGGCTAAATACACATGCCTCATAGGGCTATTGGGAGAATTCAATGAGATTATGAATGTTACGTGCTTAGCACAGTGACTGGAACATAGTACATTAAAGAAATGAAAGCTGTTGTCACTATTATTTGTCTTTCACCAGCACTTATATGGGGTTGGGCATTTAGTAAATCCTTAATACCTGTTTTTAGAATAACATAGATTCTTCCCAACCCTGGGTCCTCCTGAGTTCAGTGTCTACGATGTTCTTCTAAAGCACAGGCACCTATCAAGCAGCACCACTTGCTCCCACTGAGTTCCAGCCTGAAACCACTGCAGGAGTGAGGCTTCCAGTTCTAGGAGAGGAACGGCTGTGTGTCCCGGGACCCTTGTCCCTTTGCCTCCTTGCGACATCTCACCAAAGTGCTGGCACTTGCTCTGAGGCGATGTCAGGTGAAAACCACAGCAGGTTCTCCTGTGTGTGAGCAGGAAGGTGACTGGGGTTGGATGCCAGGGACAAGCTGGGCCCAGAAAGAAGGCTCCTGGGTGGTGATATGCAGGGATAAGGGAAGAGGCACAGTGTCCCTTATCTAATCTTAAGGGTTGGGACTCATGAAACTCACCTTCTGATGAATTGAGATGAATGCCAAATAAATAAACAAACAAATGGATGTGCAATATGTCAGGATCACATCACTAGAAGAAATGGTGATTGTTACAGCGCTGCTGAAAGGGATAAATGGAGTCCCAGTACCCGACTAGGAACAAGAGCCAGAATTCCAACTGGGGACCGCATGGCTTCAAGGCCACAGTCCTTCAGCTCCTGGGAGCTGCGAGGCACCCCTTCCAGTTACTGGTACCCTCCCGTGAGCCATAGAGCCATTCGCTCATTGTTGATTCCACGAAGATTTATTGAGCACTTACTACCGGCCAGGAACGGTTCTGGATGCTGTAGCTGTAACAGTGATGTGGACAGGCATGATGTGAGGCTGGGAAGACTGGTACCAAACACACACACCGAGTGAGTGCAATGCAGCCACAATTGCTATGAGAGCTACAGGTAAGGAGCAGGTGTTACGAACTACTCTGGGAGGCATTCTAAACCTGGTCTCCCTGAGAAGGTGACATTTAACTTGAGACCTAACGTCTCAAGAGCTTATCAGGCAATGAGTGAGGGAACAGATTTCAGGTTGAGGGAGCAGCCTGTGCAAAGACTGAAAAGCAGCAGAGGCGCCTGGCACATCTGAGGAACTGAGAGGCCAGTGTGGTTGGAACTGAGCTGGAGGGAGAACAGGATGTGGTGCAAGACAAGGCTGTGAGACCCACAGGGCCAGACCAACCGCGCCGTTCCAGCTGTGTGAAGAGCAAGCGAAGGATTCTGGGCACAGCTTGGCCTCCAATCCCCAAGCTTTCACCTGCTCACCTGGGGCAAACCACCCAGAGTGACTCCCACCCATGGCTTTCCCTCCAGTCCAGAATTTTCTCAACTATTACAAGTGTCTCTTGTCATCGCGTCCCCAGAACCTCGGCTCCTGGGACCAAATCCTGGCTCTCCCAGGAAATCCTGACAAGGTTTCAGGAGCCACTGGGTAGCCTCGGTCATGCTGGAATATTTACTAAGTGGATAAGCGGGTGTTATCTCCATTTTACAGGTGAGGAAACGGAGGCTGAGAGATAAAGTACACACAGCTATTTCCCTCCCTTTTTTTAATACCTCATTTCCCCCCAGTATGTGGAATTGGGAGCTACGAGGTTCTGGCTGTTAGGATTCTGATTCTAACATCCTCTGGCATGTGAGAGAGGATGCTAAGGTTCAGGGGAAGGGGGAGATGTCGGGGCTTCTGAATTTCAAGATTCTAAACCTTGGCACGCCAGTAAACTGGGTTCCTGGTCCGTGCCAGCTAGTGCAAGCCTGGAGTCGCGGGCACCACCCATGAGCGCCTCCCTCTCCCATCTGGTCTCCCGCGTCCCACCTGGTGGATCAGCTGGAGGACCGGGTCCTGGCGCCCCCTCTCCATGGCCAAGGGACTGGCACCGGAGGCCTTGGGAGTGGAGGGGGGCGGGAGAAGGGACACAGGGATAGTCTGGGATGACCTAACTCCCACCCCAGGGCAACGGGCTGGGGCAGAGGCGGTGTCGGGAGAAGGCGGGAAGCTGCAGGTCCCGCCCCAGAGGAGACTTCCTGGTGGGCGGATACCCCGGTGAGCCCCAGCCGCGGCGGCGGGGGACCCCGGCGCCATGGCGGGCACGCGGGACGCCATCCTGGATGCGCTGGAGGAGCTGACCGCTGATGAGCTCAAGAAGTTCAAGATGAAGCTGCTTTCCGTGCCCCTGCGCGACGGCTACCGGCGCATCCCGCGGGGGGCACTGGAGCGCATGGACGCCGTGGACCTGGCCGACAAGCTCGTCAGCTGCTACCTGGAGGCCTACGCCGCCGAGCTCACGGCCCAGGTGCTGCGCGACATGGGCATGCAGGACACCGCGGAGCGGCTGCAGGCCCCGGCCCGGGCCCGGGGTGAGGAGCCCTCCACCCCCTCCGGAGCCCCTCGCCTAACCCAGCCCCAGCCGAGCATTTGCCCCTGGGGCGCTTTCGCTTCCTGTTCCTCCTGCCCCCGAATAAAGCTCTTCCTGCTGGGGAGGGAGGCTTCCCGCGCTCGGTCCTGACCCCGCGAGCCTGGAGACACCATGGGAAGGGAGAGGAAGGACCCCTTATGCCGTCTCTTTCCTTTCAGGCTCTGGAGCCGGGCCAGCAGGGATCCAGGCCTCTCCTCCCCAGGTGCCAGCCATATCAGGTGAGGCCCTCACACCCAAACTCACCTTCCTGGGCGCCTCACCAGCCTCACCGACCACACCCCTGCACAGCCTATCTGCCACCAGAACACTCGCATTGGGGGAGAGCAAGGTTGGGCCAGCCCTCCCACCAGCCCACCTCACACACCTTGGGCGGAGCCTCGCTGGGGAGATGGTACACTCATCCCACTGTGTCTGGAGCCCCACCCCCTTAGGGCGCATTTAGAGCCAATCTGAAGCAAGCAGGGTTCCGCAGGAACAGGCCCCAGTCCCCACCCGGGGTCCCAGCTCATCTGCTCTCCCCCTCCTTCCCGCAGCCCCGCACTTTGTGGACCGGCACCGGGAGGCCCTCATTCAGCGGGTCACAGACGTGAACGGCGTGCTGGATGCTCTGTACGGGAGCATCCTGAGGGAGGAGCAGTACCAGGCAGTGCGGGCAGAGGCCACCAATGCAGACAAGATGAGGAAGCTCTTTAGCTTTGCTCCAGCCTGGAACCTGGCCTGCAAAGATCGGTTCCTTCAGGCCTTGAGGGTCACCCAACCCTACTTGGTGGACGATCTGGAAAGGAGCTGAGGCAGCAGCTGGAACTACCAGGGGTTGGACGTGCAGAATGAGTGATTTTTTTAAATAAAAAGTCCACTTGTACTTGTGTGGGTTTTCCTGCTTCCAGCCTGGCCGCACATGCAGAGCTCAGCTACACAGGTCAATGCTTTGGAGGCTCAGGGGCAGCTCGCTGCCTTTCAGGGATGGGGCAGCAGGCTCCCCAAACTGTCACCCTTCCTGCCTGTCACCATGGCGAATATTCCTCATTTGCCAGTTAGTGCTCCTCCAGTGCTATGCGAGAGGGTCTGCCCTTGAGACTCTAGCTAGCCCTGTAGTGCACGTTAGATAGGGGTGTACAAAGGGTCTGGGCGGTGGGAGCCAGGTGTGTCAGAAGGCATTGAACTTAGGGCACTCTGCTAGCGGGCAGAGCTTCTCTTTTGCCTTTTCCATGGGAAAGAGTAATTGTACAATTAGAGCAATTTCCAGGGGGAGACAGTAGCATCTAAACATGGAAGACCACAAGCTACCAAACAAAATTCTAGGGTTCCTTCTGGCACTGACAGCAGCAGGCTAAATTACTCCCTTTGCTCCCTGCCACCCCCTGGAGAAAGGGGTTATAGGTTACACTATGCCCACAAAACATGCCAATCACAAAAGCAAAACTTTATGAATTCTAGTAGATTTTCTTCTTGTGATGTAATTAAAGGAAATATGAGTACATACAGTTGACCCTTGAACATGGGGGTTAGGGGTGCTGGCCTCCTATGAAGTCTTAAATCCACATATAAAACTAGTCAGCCCTCACAAAATAAGCAAAATAGATTCATAGTCTGACAGCTGTCAGAAGGGAGGGGAACTTCGGGGCTGAGTGAAAAAGTGAAGAGATTAAGCCCCCCAAAAAACAAATACAAAAAAGCACATCAGCCCTGGCCAGTTTGGCTCCAGTTTGAGTGTTGGCCCTCAGACCAAAGGGCCTCGGGTTCAAATCCGGTCAAGAGTGGGTATCTTGGTTGCAGGATCGCTCCCTGCCCCTGGTTGGGGCACATACAGGAGGCAACCAGTAGATGCGTCTCTCACATCGATGCTTCTCTCTCTCTCTCTGTCTCTCCCCTCCTCCCTCCCTCTCTTTCACTCATTCTTGGAGAGAGGGCACTCTGCAAAGTTGCTGTCATAGTACAGGGTGTACAGGGTGTGGAATGCAAACACAAGTGTGCAGTAAACCAGATTCGGGGCCGACAGTGCCCCAGCAACAAACCCACAGCTGAAGGTGGAATCATGTGGCCCCACGAGGAATCAGATTCCCTCCTCTCTCATTTCAGTGTGCATCACATGAAAACCACCACTGCCAAGTCACTGCAGCTCGGCAGCTCCTGCATTGAGTCTGCCCCCTGGTGGTCAGTGTGCATCATAGCGACAGGTCAGATGGGCAGAGGGACAATTAGCATATTAGCCTTTCATATAGATAGATGTCACCCAATAAATGCAATAAAAAGGTGTAAAAAAAAAAAAAAGTCAGCCTTCCACATACAGATATGGAGTATCTTCCAAACTGTGGAGTCCACCCTTGTATAACTTGCATTTGAACTGTGCAGGTCATCTGAAAAAACTCCACTTATTAACTGGACCTGCACAGTTCAAACTCATGTTGTTCAAGGGCCAACTGTCTCTCTCCAGAAAAAACACTTAACAAGCCTTTCCAGAGCCTGTTAGGAAACAAGGATCCTAGGACGACAACCCGCAAACACTTTGCACCAAAATTCTTTCTAGTTGTAGAGCAGGAAAGTGCTGAGATAACCAGTATGCAAAACAGGAGGCCCTAAAGAGGAGCCTTGGGAGTTAATCAAACAGGGATCCAGGTATGAGAGTATAAGGTAATTGGTTCTGTGCCACTCAAAATGATATAACCCACAATGAACAAAGCTACGAGATTTCATTTCAATACCCTCGCCTAGATGACGCAAATGCAGTGTTTATTCCCCACACACACTCCTGGGGTGTATGTAGGCTCTCACTCTGAGTCTGTGCAACATTTCCCTATTCTGACCTGTGTCACCAGAGCAATAGGAGAAAACAGGCGGTTAGCTATAGGAGGAGTCTACCAAGAAGGGAAAATGTGGTCCCTGTCAAGTGCGATAGCTAATGCTACTTGGGACTCCAGGAGAAAATGTAAGCTTCTGAAAAGGTGGGAATCAGCCCCCACACCTCAGAACCCCATGCCCTAGTCCTTTCTTTGGCCAGTTACCCATAAAATGCTGATCCATCATTAACCCTCTTCTACCAAGTCTTCTTGAGCCTTATTCAATCCAAGATATGTTCAATCACATGTTCTGCAAGGACCTTACCATTTCCAAAAGTGAATCTGTCTTCCTTTTACCGACCCTGTATTAGGTGTACCAGTTAATAATAGTGGGTTTTGTAATCAAAGAAAATACGATAATTTCAAGAGAAACATCAAAAGTGCTTTATTCAAAGTAATGTCCATCACTAGCTACACATTTCCCCATCTTTCAGGTAATTTGTGGATAACATCCCAATAGAACTTTTCTTTTTTTGAGGCAAACCATTCAGAGACCCAATTTTCCACTTCTTCATATGTTTTGAAGTGCTGCTCAGAAAGTGCGTGTGCCATCGATCGGAACAAGTGGTAATCTGAAGGAGCAAGGTCTGATGAATACAGTGGGTGGGTTAATACTTCCCAGGCAAGACCTTTTAACGTGTCTTTAACTGGTTTTGAAGTGTGTGATGGTGCCTCATCATGAAGCAAAATTACTTTGCCGTGTCTTCTGGCACATTCTGGTCGTTTCATGATCAAAGCGTGGTTTAAATTGATTTTTTGTTGTCAGTAGCGATCAATATTAACGGTTTCACCTGGTTTTAGAAGCTCATAATATACCACACCTTCCTGGTCCCACCAAACACAGAGCATTGTCTTCTTTCCGAAGCGATTTGGCCTTGCAGTCGATGTTGATGATTGACCTGGATCAACCCATGATTTTGTGCGTTTGAGATTCTCAAAATAAATCCATTTTTCATCGCCAGTCACAAGACAATGCAAAAAAGACTTTCGTGACGTTGAAGCAACATTTTACTGATGACTTTTCAGTTTTCCATTTGTCTTTTGTTCAGTTGACATGGCACCCATTTTCCTCCCTTTAAAAATCTTACGCATTGCTTGTAAACGATCGGAAATTGTTTGCTGAGCAACATTTAATCTTTCTGCAAGTTGTTTTTGAGTTTGTCATGCATCTTCATCCAATAATGCTTGTAATTGTTGGTCTTCAAACTTTTTTGTTTGATGTGGATGTCTTTGTCTTTCACATCGAAATCATCACTTTTAAAGCATTTACACTAGCGTTCACAAGTATCTTGAGATGGAGTATGTTCACCATAAGCTTCCCAAAGTATTCAGCAGCACTTTTCTTCAAAATAATGAATTAAAACTTCCCGAAAATGTTTTTTTGGCACAAAATTTGACACTTTTAAGTGTAAAAATATCTATGATGTTAACACCTTCAGCAAATTTGACATATGAAGTTTTGAAGCTTGTTGTCACAACAAAATAGCATACATATCAAATCACATATATATCAACATATGTGGAACTCGATCTATTGAAAAAAATCCGCATCATTAACCAGTACACCTAGTATCTTGACATGTGGCAACAGCAGCAACCTAACCAGAAATCTTACCATGTTCCATAAAGCCGAGATTTAGTCAGTCCTGCAATTGCCTTGCTTTTCAACTTCACTGGCCCCATCTGGTTTATGCCTAATGAACCAGCTTCTTCTAATCTATCTTCTTACCTGCTTCTAATCTATCACTTTCAAGGACCTGGGTGATCAAAACTGATCATGGAAATGGACTTTCAAGTCTAACATTAGGATACCTAAACTCTCACTCCAGCCCGGCCTGTAAGAACCTACTCAACCTCTCCTATTTTCCTCTCCACCTACCCCATGGTCCCAACATCCCTATTTGTTCACACCCTGTGCCCTAGCACATGCTGGTCCCTTACTTCTGAACACCTTGATCTACCTATCCTAGTGTGCACATTGGATGCCTTCCTCTGGGCCTCAGGGCACTTCCTACAGAGTCTCTGTGTAATGCAAACCATATTGTCATGGTATATTTTCAACCAGGACTATAATGAGACTGAGCCCCATAAAAAGACATCTTTCTACCCTAACCAGGTGGCTCAGTTGGTTGGAATTTGGTTGGAGTGTCATCCCATACACCAAAAAGGTTGCGGGTTCAATTCCCGGTCAGGGCACATACCTAAGTTGCGGGTTGGATCCCCGGTTGGGGTGTAGAGAGTACCTGCGGCAGCTGATGAATGTTTCTCATATCAATGGTTCTCTCCCTCCCCCCACCCCTTCCATGCTCTCTTTTAAAAAAATAAACATATCATGTGAAGACTTAAAATAAAAATCTTCCCAACCTCTGTGCAAGTGTCTTGCATATAAAAAGTAATCAATGAATGACAGCTACTGTGTACCCCTAGTGTCTAACAGTATATATTTTTTAATATATATTTTTTAACAGAGAGGAAGGGAGAGGGATAGAGTCAGAAACATCAATAAGAGAGAAACATCGATCAGCTGTTTCCTGCACACTCCCCACTGGGTATGTGCCCGCAACCAAGGTACATGCC
Organism: Myotis yumanensis; assembly: GCF_028538775.1. Taxonomy (NCBI): domain Eukaryota; kingdom Metazoa; phylum Chordata; class Mammalia; order Chiroptera; family Vespertilionidae; genus Myotis; species Myotis yumanensis. The sequence continues at coordinate 106,978,608 of NW_027223755.1, read as the reverse complement.
CTTGACCAGAATCGAACCTGGGACCCTTGAGTCTGCAGGCCGACACTCTATCCACTGAGCCAAACCGGTTAGGGCAGTATATATTTTTAAACTTCACAGAAACCTTATGATTCCCATGAGATGGTGCCATAGCTAACACTTTCTTGTACAACTGATAGTCTTAAAAAGAGAAGCTACATGCCCTGGCCAGTTTGGTTCAGTGGATAGAGCATCGGCCTGCAGACTGAAGGGTCCCAAGTTCAATTCGGTCAAGGATATGTACCTTGGTTTCGAGTATATCCCCAGTGGGAGGTGTGAGGAGACGGCTGATCGATGTTTCTGGCTCTCTATTCCTCTCCCTTCCTCTCTAAAAAATCAACACAATATATTAAAAAAAGAGAGAGAGAGAAGCTACAAAAACCAGTACAGGCCTGAGGCAAAAAAGAAACTAAGTTTAAAAATTTTCTTGGGAGCTTCCCTTTTTTTTTTTTTTCAAGGGCGGTGGGGGAGGGATGGACACAGCAGAACTGAGTTCTACCAGTCTTTAAACACAGCATTGAACCACATCCAGCATGGCCTGAGGAGGGGCGGTGAAGGATCAAAGAAAACAGACAAGAGAATACAGTTGGGACCAGGTGGATCACTGGGCCTGGATGAGGAAACAATGACACAGCCTGTAAGCCAAAGCTTTATTTTTTATTCAGATCACACAAAGCAAAACAAGGGCAAGATGTTTACAATGTTCTTGCGAATTTCAAACCTTTTCTGTTGTTGCCATTCTCCGAACTCTATCAAGCCTTGTTTTGGCAGCACTCGCTGCATGCGCCCCCCCGCTACCGCAGCCCACATCCCTTAGCTACCTAGGACTGCAGGGTTGGACTATAAGGTCAAGCTTACAACCATAGCCTTTTGGCTATAATTGTGCTGGGAGGGCTTTGCCCTCCAAGCTGGGACTTGTATGTGGCTTTGCCACAAGTCAGTCTGAGGCTTGAACCTGTCCCAATGCTGTAGCCGCTCTCCACACAGTACCACATAGTGGTGAAGGACACAAAATCCACAGCCAAAGGATCCAGATTCAAATCTCTGCTCCACCTCTCACAGCTGAGACTCAAGGCCAGTTTGTGCCTCAACATCCTCACCTATAAAGCAGGGAAATTAGGGCTTAGTTCTTCATTTACACCAACTGACCCAAAGCAAGTACACATTAATTTTAGCAATTATCTCTGAGATGTATGTCCCTAGCTCCCCAATGGTTTTAGAATATGATCTAAAATAATCTATTTTTTTGCTCACATCTTTTTTTTTTTTTTTTTATTGAATTTCCACAGAGAAGAAGGGAGAGGGGATAGAGAGTTAGAAACATCGATGAGAGAGATCGATCAGCTGCCTCCTGCACAGCCCCCAGTAGGGATGTGCCCGCAACCAAGGTACATGCCCCTGACCAGAATCGAACCTGGGACCCTTGAGTCCGCAGGCCAACGCTCTATCCACTGAGCCAAACCGGTTCAGCTTTGCTCACATCTTTAAGCATCACATGACTGGAGAAAAAGAAGAACAAAAGCCAGTGTGGCTGACCTATGCTGATTAGGAAAAAATCCACATGCAGGTCCCACCCTTCTATGAGTGGCCTTTTCCGTAATTCCTAGGTAGTATTGTTTATGTTAAAAGTGTTGTACAGCCTGGCCTGGGTGTCTCAGTGGTTGAGCTTCAACCTATGAACCAGGTCAGGGTTCAATTCCTGGCCAGGGCACATGTCCGGGTTGCAGGCTCCATCCCCTGTGTGGAGCGTGCAGGAGGTAGCCGATCAATGATTCTTTCTTCTAGAGACTCCATCAAAAAACTACTAGACTTAATACATGAATTTGGCAATGTAGCAGGATACAAAATTAACCCCAAGAAATCTATGGCATTTCTATACACCAATAGTGAACTTCCAGAAAAGAGAGATTATAAAAACAATCCCATTTACCATCGCACCAAAAAAATTAAGCTACCTAGGAATAAACTTAACTAAAGAGGTAAAAGACCTCTACTCAGAAAACTACATGACGTTGAAAAAAGAGATAGAGGAAGACATAAAGAGATGGAAGAACATACCATGTTCTTGGATTGGTAGAATCAACATCATTAAAATGTCCACACTACCCAAAGCAATCTATAAATTCAACGCACTTCCCATTAAAATACCAATGGCCTACTTCACAGATCTAGAACGAACTCTCCAAAAATTCATCTGGAATAAAAAAAGACCCCGAATAGCTGCAGCGATCCTGAGAAAGAACAAAGTAGGTGGGATCTCAATGCCAGATATCAAGCTGTATTACAAAACCACTGTTCTCAAAACTGCCTGGTACTGTCACAAGAACAGACATATAGATCAATGGAATAGAATAGAGAGCCCAGAAATCGGCCCGAACCAATATGCTCAATTAATATTTGACAAAGGAGGCAAGAACATACAATGGAGCCAAGATAGTCTCTTCAATAAATGGTGTTGGGAAAATTGGACAGATATATGCAAGAAATGAAACTAGACCACCAACTTACACCATACATAAGAATAAACTCAAAATGGATAAAGGACTTAAATGTACGACAGGAAACCATAAAAATTCTAGAAGAATCCAAAGGCAACAAAATCTCAGACATATGCCAAAGCAATTTCTTCACTGATACAGCTCCTAGGGCACTTGAAACTAAAGAGAAAATGAACAAATGGGACTACATCAAAATAAAAAGCTTCTGCACAGCAAAAGAAACCATCAAGAAAACAAGAAAACCCACTGCGTGGGAAAACATATTTGCCAACATCATATCTGATAAGGGCCTAATCTCCAAAATTTATAGGGAACTCATACAACTTAACAAAAAGAAGATAAACAATCCAATCAAAAAATGGGCAAAGGGACAGAACCTAGAAACAGAACCTAGCAAGAGAACTTGGACAGAACCCAGAGACAGAACCGAGAGACAGAACCTAGAGACAGGACTTGGCTGGAGATCCTAGAGAGAACCTAGAGAGAGAACCAAGAGACAGGACTTGGCTGGAGATCCTAGACAGAACCTAGAGACAGAACCTAGCGAGAGAACATGGCAAAAGATCCTGGACAGAACCTGGCTACAGATCTTGGCTGGAGAACCTAGACAGAACATGGCGACCGAACCTGGCTAGAACCTGGCTGGAGAACCTGGCTGGAGAAGCTGTATGGAGAACCTAGCAAGAGAACATGGCTACAGAACCTGGCTGGAGATCCTGACCAGAACTCGGCTGGAGTTCCTGGCTTGAGATCCTGGAGGGAGAACCTCGCTATGCTGATCAACTGAACGCTGACCCGGTGCCATTCCTTCTTCGCCAACTCCGTCCACACCTTTGGGGACCCCTGGACCCGCTGGGGTTGGACCCCAGCACTTGAGTAGTAAGAGGGGATTAGATCCACTGAAAAAGCAGAGCAGGAGAGAAGGCAGAGGGTATGAGTTTAGGTGCAATTGGTAGATTTGGTGGTTAGAAAACTCATTCATTCATTCATCCATTCATTCAGCAAATACTGGCCTGTGTGCTAGCTGCAGTCGTAGGGGAAAGACATGCAGCAGTGAGTGAAACAGGTAAGAAAGAGCTCATGCCCTCATGGAGTTTACATTCTAGTGAAGGAAGTCAAGCTCTATGTTAACAGATGAGTTTATGATAGGTCAGATAGAAAATAGGAAGCACTTCAGAGGAAAAGGAATGAGAGTAAAGGGGTTATAGAGAGCTGGAGAAGAGCTTGCCATTTTTTATCAGGTTGTCAGAAAAGGCTTTAGTGATCAGGGAACATTTGAGAACAGACCTAAAGGAAGTGAGGGAGGAAGCTGTGGAGAAATCTTGGGGAAGATAGTTGGGTTGCAAGCAAAAGAAACAAAAAGTGTCCAATTTCTGGGGCAGGATAATGCGTGGCATAATTTGAGGAGCAGCAAGGAGACCAGTGAAGCTGACCAAAATGAACAAGATAGGAATGTTGTAGGACAGTGGTTCTCAACCTGTGGGTCGTGACCCCTTTGGCGGTCAAACAACCCTTTCAGAGGGTTCACCTAAGACCATCCCGCATATCAGATATTAACATTACGATTCATAACAGTAGCAACATTACAGTTATGAAGTAGCAACGAAAATAATTTTATGGTTGGGGGTCACAACATGAGGAACTATATTTAAAGGGCCAGAAGGTTGAGAACCACTGTTGTAGGAGAAAAGGCCAGAGAGGCAGTAGGGGGAGTTCACATGTGCTCTGGAAGGCAAAGACTTGAGTTTTACTCTCAGTGAGATGGGAAGTCACTCTTGAGTTTTGAGCAGACATGTGACATGATCTGACTCACATTTTAAAATGAACCCTTTGGCTGTGAATGGACTATGGGAGTCAAGGACAGAGGTATGGTCACCAAGTATGAGACCGTCACAGTAATCCAGGGAGGAGATGTAGTTCTCAGGTTGCTCCTATTTTCTCAGTGAAAAAAGAGGCAAGATCTTCATAGGAGAGTGAGGAGGGCATGATGGAGGCTTAAGGAAAGAGAAGGTATGATAATGGTGGGTGACGAATTGATTAAGGATCTATGGTAGGATTTCTACCCAAACATCTAGAGTAACAAGCAGTTTGATTAAAAAAAAAAAATGCTTACTTACCTCAAAAAAAAAAAAAATGGGCAAAGGATCTAAATAGACACCTTTCAAAAGAGGACATTCAGAAAGCCAAGAGACACATGAAAACATGCTCCAAGTCACTAATCATCCGAGAGATGCAAATCAAAACAACAATGAGGTACCATCTCACACCTGTCAGAATGGCTATCATCAACAAATCAACAAAGGACAAGTGCTGGAGAGGATGTGGAGAAAAAGGAACACTTGTGCACTGCTGGTGGGAATGCAGACTGGTGCAGCCACTATGGAAGACAGTATGGAGTTTCCTCAAAAACCTAAAAATGGAACTCCCATTTGACCCTGTGATCCCACTTCTAGGAATATATCCCAAGAAACCAGAAACACCAATTAGAAAGGATATGTGCACCCATATGTTCATAGCAGCACAATTCACCACATAGCTAAGATCTGGAAATAGCCTAAGTGCCCATCAGTAGATGAATGGATTAGAAAACCGTGGTACATCTACACAATGGAATACTATGCTGCTGTAAAAAAGAAGGAACTCTTACCATTTGCAACAGCATGGATGAAACTGGACAGCATTATGCTAAGTGAAATAAGCCAGTCAATGAAGGAAAAATACCACATGATCTCACTCATTCATGGATAATAAAGACCATTACAAACTTTTGAGCAATAATAGATACAGAGGCAGAGCTGCCTCAAACTGATTGTCAAGCTGCAGCGGGAAGGCCAGGGAGGGTTGGGGGGCAGGAGGGAGGAGGGTAAGAAATCAACCGAAGGACTTGTCCGCATGCATATAAGCATAACCAATGGACATAAGACACTGGGGGGTAAGGGAGGCCAGGGGATTGTCAAGGGCGGGGGGGGGGGGAGGGGGTAGGACGCATATGTAATACTCTTTGTAATACTTTTAGCAATAAAAAAAAAGGAAAAAAGAAAAGAAAAAAAATGATTCTTCATTCATGTTTCCCTCTCCCTCTCTCTTCCTCTCTGAAATCAATAATATATATATATATATTTTAAAGTTTTGTACAATCAAGCTCCCTGTCACAGGAAAGGTGGAGGGAATTAGCAGAACTTGAGTATGCGGCGTTAGTATGCTACTGAATCAGCAGCAGCAGCACCAGATCTTGCACCTGACCTGGACCTACATACTGAATTAGAACCCACATGCCAACAAAATTGTCCAATGGTTCATGTGCATATTCAACTTAGACACACAGCTACATAGAAGATTCAGCCCTGCCATCTCAGACTGAGTCAGGTTTGCAGAGGCCTTCCCACACAGGGATTTGCCTTTTTACTCAAGACAGTACACAGGACGGGCCAGCTTTCCCTCAAAATCTAAGGGGGTGTGGGCAGATAGAAAAGCCTAGATCTAACAGAGCTCCCACCCTAAAGAGTCTACAAAGCCCCAAGGACACTACACTGAACAGTTACAGGGAATCCAGGCAATTGAGCAACACAGCCAGCCTGAAGTGTGTGTGGTGTTGGGTGGAAGAGCTCGAATCCTGCTCCCTTCCAGCTCTGCCTCTATATCTATTATTCTTTATTTTCCCACACGCATCCCACTCACCCTACTCACCGCCCCCCCCCCCCACCTTGGAATTCCCCATGTAAAGCCACCTAAATTTGGTCCCCCATTACAGCACAAGGAATCCCCAATCTTCAACCCAACAGTCCAAGTTCCTTCCCTGTCTCCAGTTCCCACACTGGTGGCTCTCAATTGTTCATTAAAGGAGCCCTTTCTCTAGCACCAGGGCTAAAGCCACATTACCATCCAAGGAGCTGAGAGCACTACCCATCAGCAGAGCCAATTCCTGCTCATGAGGAACACACTTTTCCTGCCTGTTCCTGGCCTCAATGAGAATTTTATTTTTTATTTCAGAGAGGAATGGAGAAGGAAATAGAAACAGCAATAATTGGTTGGCTGCCTCCTGCACTCCCCACACTGGGGACTGAACCTGCAAACCCGAGCACGCAACACTGGGCATGTGCCCTGACCGGGAAATGAACCATGACCTCCCGGTTCATAGGTCAACACTCAACCACTAAGCATGCCAACCAGGCAAACAATAGGAATTTTAGATTCAATGGTCTCCAAAAGCCCCTCTAAAACCATAGTATTGACAGTCCGACAATTTCTACAAGCTTTACCTAAAGCCAAATCTGCTGGCAGGACCCACTTGACAGTTCCTCAGTTCTTATATGCCAACACCAAGAACAATAATTTTTGTGGAAACTAAAACTATTTCCAAAAAAAAAAGTTAAAAATTAAAGGTTTTCTACATACTGAGGGCCCAAAAGTAGTAAAGAGAGTCTGATTTCTGTAAAGACTGGGGAGGAATGGTTGCAGATGAATCCCCATCGAATTTAGCCTCTCGTTCCCATGCATAGTAGTATAGGAAGTGAGATCACAACCCATGGTGGATCATTAAGAGACAGACCAAGTGGGAACAAATATACCTGGATGAAGAAGTGGAGTCTCATAGGGGCTGGACCCTAGACCTTAACTCCTGGTTAATCTACCCATCAATGACTTAACCTCGGCCCTATACTGAAGTCAATAAAACCTGGCCAGTCCCAGCCAGCATGGCTCACTAGTTGAGCATCAACCTAGGCTCAATCCCCAGTGGGGGGGGCATGCAAAAGGCAGCCTATCAATGATTTAATGATTTTCTCTCATCATTGATGTTTCTCTCCCTTCTTCTCTGAAATTAGTATTTAAAAAAAACACAAAAACTGGCCAGGCCCAGCATGTGACAGGATAAAAAGCTAAAAAGACTGAACTAAATCAAAGGAGACAAGCAGACCTATAGTATACCTCTCCCCACCCACAACCTACCCTCCTTTCTTACTTAGCCTGTTCCAATCCCAATCCTAATTCAAAAAAGCCCGGCAACTCAATAAAGAATTAAAATAATAAAAAGAAAAGTCAGGCACCTAGTGCTTTAAGATTTTTTCAATAATAATGAGCTTGCCCTAACCAGTTTAGCTCAGTGGATAGAGCCTCGGCCTGCGGACTGAAGGGTCCCAGGTTCGATTCTGGTCAAGGGCATGTACCTTGGTTACAGGCACCTCCCCAGTGGGAGGTGTGCAGGAGGCAGCTGATCAATGTTTCTAACTCTCTCTCCCTCTCCCTTCCTTTCTGTGGAAAATCAATAAAATATATATATAATTTTAAATGAGCTGGGAGCAGAACCAGCTCCTCAGAACCAACATCCTCTGCTATTTTTGTCTACATCCATTCCCCTAGAAAGGTCCCTACAATGGATCTACCCACTAATCAGATTACCTTTTATCTAAGGGCTAGCCAATATCACTGAAGCCCATTAAAGGACATTAAGAACGTAATACCAACAATCCCAGTCAGTATTCAGGTTTTCACAAAGATCTTCAACCTTTACCCCTAGGAGCAGGGACCAAGAAACCACAACCCCAGAACCCTACTAGGTGAGGCAGAAACTTCTGAGATCCAGATCAGGCCATTCAAACCAATCATTTGAGAGATCAAACAGCCTGGCCACACGAAGGAGATAACTGCTATCATCTTGGCTCTAAATTTCTCACATGTACCAAGGCCAATTAGCCAATTCAGATCATTGCCTGGAAGCTCGGCCACTCAGCCTACTCTTGGTTTTTGAGCACCCCACCCAGTAGGGAGGGTAAAGCCAGAGCTTCTGTCTGGTCAGGGGAGACCTGAGGATGAACCAATCACCTCTTTAGAAAACACCTACAGCATACAGCATACTTGACAATCACAAAAGAGGAAAGCACTTTCCCACCAGGGCTCCCAGGCACTTTTTGCTGCTGGCTCTAATTTTCAGTTCTATGTAACTGAAATGCATGCTCAACAACTGATTGGCAGGTACAGCCAAGTTTTCTCAACTCAATTTGAGAATTTGGGGGGAAAGAGGGGAGGGTCAGGAAAGGCATTCAAGTTCGAGGGGCATTGCTCTAAGATTTCAAATTCATTGGCTCCACCCTTTCCCCATCTCTACCACGACCACCACCTCATGCAAGCCTAAAATCTTATAATATCAATGACCTCAGCCTTCTGGGTACAAGGATTGTGAGATCCAGGTAGATCACTGCCTCCCTTTATCCAAGCCCCATCTTCAGGAAAACTAGGGGTGCACCTTGAAATAGAAGGTAATGCCTCTAAACTTCCTTTCCCAGCTAACCTTTCCCCTTCTTACCATTTCTTTTCATTCTCAAACTGAGAATAAAACAGGGCAGAGAAAACTTATTGTGCTTAGCAGTTATGTTGCAGAAAGCTTGCGGCCTTGAGCTCAGCATAGCCTAACCACTGGACATCTAGTGCTGGGAGGAACCAAGGATGGACCAGACCCTTACATCAGCAGAACTGTTTGCAGCCAGCATCTGTCTATATATCTATATCTATATACTAGTATATAAAAGCCTAAGTGACCAAAGGACTGGTCACTATGATGCAAACTGACCACCAGGGGGCAGATACTCAATGCAGGAGCTGCCCCCTGGTCAGTGTGTTCCCACAGCCAACCTCCCGTCTCCCCCACCCCCACGAGATGGCCCTGATTGCCTGCCTAATCACTGGCCAGGCTGAAGAGCCCCACCTGTGCACGAATTTGTGCACTGGGCCTCTAGAGTAATAAAACCCTGCCTCCCCCCTTCAGTCAGTGCTGATTCCTTTTTTGGACTCAGCCCACCTGCATCCAGGTGCCTGAAATAAAAGTTCCTTTGATACATTATGACCTCATGTCATAGATGTGCATGACCCCGGCCCACTCTGAACCTTTCACAAACCTCTCCCCTCGAATTTAGAATTCTCACGTAAAAGGAAAAAAAAAGGTCTAGGCAAATAAACATTTGAGTTTGATCCCTTCAGAAAAATGGTTTCAGATTGAAAGTGAAGTCAGAACACTAGGGCTCAATCATTCTGATTCTGTCACATGATCCATACTTTTTGTCTATAGTGATGCCACAGAACCCCTAGTGAGTAGGTGCTCACTCTCCTTTGTGCAAAAGACCTGACTGCACTACCTCCCATCTAATCGACGGGGAATGACTGGTCACTATGACACACACTGACCAAGAGGGGGCAGATGCTCAATGCAAGAGCTGCCCCCTGGTGGTCAGTGCGCTCCCACAGGGGGAGCTCTGCTCAGCCACAAGCCAGGCTGATGGCTGCCAGTACAGCGGTGGTAGTGGTAGCCTCCCACCTCCTCAGCACTAAGGATGTCCAACTGCAGCTTAGGCCTGCTCCCTGCTAGCAAGTGGACATCCCCCAAGGGCTCCCGGGCTGCCAGAGGGATGCCCGACTGCCAGCTTAGGCCTAATCCCCGGGGAAGCAGGCCTAAGCCAGCAGGTGGTCATCCCCCCAAGGGGTCCCAGACTGCGAGAAGGCACAGGCTGGGCTGAGGGACACCCCCTCCTCCCCGAGTGCACAAATTTCTGTGCAGCAGGCCTCTAGTCATGGTCACATTTGAATACTGCCCCTAAAGGCAATTCTGATTTCAGCCCCACACTCAAAGTATAAAAAGAGCCAAGAGTCCTTAGAGGGTAATGCTGCTGTAAATAGTAAATTCACTAAGACCAGCATGTAAATAAATGTGCTAAAAGTTATTCAGAGTTGGGCGGTTTGGGGCAACACTCACGACATCACGTGTTCATTTACCCCATTCAGACACCCGACTTTGTGATGAGTTTAATCTCTACTTTTAAGGAGACCACTTAACTTTTTCTCCCCAGGACCAAGTATCAAACACTTTATTCCAGTTCCTGCTGGGCAGGATTATCTGAAAGAGGAAAACACCCCACATTCCTGACCTGGACATGAATCCTCAGAAGAGAGGGTAGAGGAAGAAAATTTAACTAAAATGGTTTTTAATGGGAACCAGATATATGGTTACAATTACATAGTCCGACACAAAAAACCCATGGGTGGGTCAGGAGTTGGAAAGTTACAAAACAACGAGGGTCACACTTGGGTATAGAAGAAAAGCTGTTCCAGAACTTCAGGAGGCGGGCTAATATGGCCTCTCCCTGCGATCCTGTCTGTGGTCACCCCTGCAAGAAAGAGTATCCATTAAGGTCTGAGTTACCAACCTCTCATCCCACCCCCAAAATCCTAGCCCAAGAAATGTCTAAGTATTGAGTATACAGATTAGTTTGCAGAGATAATTTTCATCCCCTCCTTCCTTCCCTACTATGGTTACAATCTGTTTAATAATCTCACCCTCAAAATGGAACAACTTTCTCAACAAAACCTTGCAATCCCACTCTAGCTGGTTTTGCTCAGTGGCTAGAGCATATGCCTGGGGACTGAAGGGTCCCAGGTTTGATTCCAGTCAAGGGCACATGCCTGGGTTGCAGGCTTAATCCCCAGTTGGGGGTGTGTAGGAGGCAGCCGATCAATGATGTTTCTCTCTCTCCCTTCTGCTCTGAAATCAATAAAAATATATTTAAAAAAAAACAAAACCTTTCAATCCCATGACCTGTTCAATTAGTTTTATTTCAATTTAGTCTTACCTGGAGTCCATCTTGCCAGGGCCAAAGCCACCTCTGTCCCCACCACCCCGGCCCCCTCGGAAGCCCCCACGGTCCCCGCCTCGGCCTCGGTAGCCGCCCCGATCATAGCCTCCTCTGCCTCCACGACGATCATCTCCATAGCTACCCCCTAGGACAAAAGAAATATGATATATCATATCCCAAAATCCCCCCTACCTTCCCTGCTTAAAATTAAGGGCTTTTTTAAAAATTTAATTTTCATTATCAAAAGTATTACATATGCCTCCCTTTTTTCCCTTCTAGCCCACCCCCACCCCCCAAAAATTAAGGGCTTCTTGGTCCCAAATTCTTGTTACTAGCTCTTTTTCCTTACCCATATGAGAGCCTCCTGGTCCCCCTCCTGGGCCATCTGGTTTAGGGGCCTTACACTGGTTGCATTCATTCCTCCAAGAGAAGTTCATGTTCTCGCATGTACTGAGGAAAAGGAACAATTAATTTGTAGGGGTGTAGAGTAGGGCAAGACATAAAATTAGAAATAGACTCAGATTCCAGTGACTTTACAGAGAGAAAACTGAACCCTGAGGCCTCAAAAAAGGTAAAAGGCTTGCTTCTCAGACACAGGAACAAAAACTGCAAATTAGTGAACCCAGTCCAATACGTTTCCCACTATAGTTACCTAACCTAGGAGGTAAGCTCTTGGCCATGTCTGTCGCTATCACTGCAGCCCTGACTTTACTAGTTTGGAAAACACACAACTCTACCGTAACATCAAAGGGCACACATGTAAGACAGAAAAAAGTTTCACTCACGGATTAGGACACTTCCAGTCCCCAGCTCGCTGCTGTCCTCCACCGCCACCACCTCCACTTGGGAATCCTCCTCGGCCACCGCCACCACTGCCACCACCTCCATAGCCTCCACGGCCCATGGGTCCTAGTGTAGATTCAAATACGGGTCTGGCCCCCTTCCATGTTTAGTTAATCTAACCTTCTTTTCTATGCAAGCCCTCACGATGCTCCCCCCTCCTCCCATCACCTCTTTACACTAGCGTCAGGAAATAACTCACCTCCTCGCCCTCGGCCTCCACGACCATTGCCACCACCTCGATTGAAATCTGCACGCCGAGTGGCAAATGAAACCTTGATAGGATTCCCAGAGAATTCTTTACCTAAAGAAATAAAGGGCCAAAACCGGTTTGGCTCAGTGGATAGAGTGTCGGCCTGCGGACTGAAAGGTCCTAGGTTCGATTCCGGTCAAGGGCATGTACCTGGGTTGCGGGCACATCCCCAGTAGGAGGTGTGCAGGAGGCAGCTGATTGATGTTTCTCTCTCATCTATGTTTCTAACTCTCTCTCTCTCCCTTCCTCTCTGTAAAAAAAAAATCAATAAAATATATTTAAAAAAAAAAAAAAAAGGTATAAAAAGGAGGCTTTTGCCTGACCGGTGTGGCTAAGTGGTTGAGCTTCGAAACAACAAACCAGGTCACGGTTCGATTCCCCGGGCAGTGCACATGCCAGGTTGCGGGCTTGATCCCCAATATGGGGTGTGCAGGAAGCAGCCAATCAATGATTCTCTCTCCCTATCACTCTCCCGTCCTCTCTGTAAAATCAATAAAAAATATTCCAAAAAGGGGGGGCGGGGGGGGCTTTTTATTAAGACCTGAGTCTAAAACAAGCATGTCAAGCTCACAGCCAGTGGGCCGGATGCCTCATTTGACATGCTTGGAAAAGAACACTAGATACAATCAACAAGGTAAGACTCTGCCTTCCTGAAAAGGCTTATAATCTAAAGAGCTATAAGCTAAAATAAAGACTACTTGAAGTCGCAGATAGAGCAAATGTTGAAAGACTCAAAACGTAGTCCGTTTCCCAAGGCAATGCTTGCCAGATCTCCCCACTGACACCAGCCTCATCATACATACCGTCAAACCAGTCAATAGCTGCTTTAGCAGAAGGTGGGTCATCAAATGATACCGTTGCCTCTCCCTTCAGCTTGCCCGTTTCCCTGTCTGTGTACAGATTAATCATGGGCTGTCCTGTTTTCTTATTCGTCTGAAAAAGGCAACATGAGATAACATCAGGCTTACAGGACATAATAGTTCTACCAACCTTCTAACTTCCTCCTCCAGAACCTGAGGTTCATTGTAACCATACTTCAGCTCCTCTCTTCCCAGTTACTAGTTTCCATCTCACATGTAACTTGAGTGAAAATCAATGGCTCCCATTGTCTCTCAAATCATAACCAATATAACAAAAGCTTAATATGCCAAGTGTCCAGTCTTCCATTCAACCAATCAAAGCATAATATGCTAAAGATATGCTAAGGCAGCTCAACTGCTTGCTATGACGTGCACTGACCACCAGGGGGCAGACACTCTAACTCGTTAGCTTGCTGCTGGGGTCCAGCTGATCAGGACTGAGGGAGACCTGTTGGACACGCCCTGGAGCCCTCCCTCGGTCCCTCCCCCGCTGGCCAAACTCCTGTGTCTCTCCCCATCCCCAATCGTGCACCAGTGGGGTCCCTCGGTCTGGCCTGTGCTCTCTCGCAATCTGGGACCCCTCGGGGGATGTTGGAGAGCCAGTCTGGGCCCAATCTCACAGGCCAGGCTGAGGGACCCCACTGGTGCATGAATTTGTACACAGGGCCTCTAGTTAAAAAGATAAATTTGTAGCTTACAAATTTAAAAGTCTAGAATAGGCCTTTTATCAATTGTCTTTGTGTTATTTCTTTTATAAAATATCAACAGCAAATGCTCCTTCCTCATCAAATTAAGTTTATAACCATTAAGACATTTATTTTTACTAATGTGTGAAATCCAAAAGTCTGAAACAGATAGAAAGCACCACCCTGCTCCCCAAGTACCTTAATAATACCAATCTGCTTGAAATAATCAGCCACAGACTCAATTGTAACATTCTCGCCCAGGCCTTGCACGAAGATAGTGTTGTTGTCTGAATTATCCTGTTCTGTTTGTGTAATGCAGAAGAAAACATGAATTAGAAAACAAGCAACGGTAAAATGAGTCAGTGACTCTTCACCTAATACCTGATGTTTCAAAGGAAAAAATTCTTAAACAACCAATACAATTTGGTTTACATCAGACAAAAAAAAAAAATACACATCTCTATTTATTATTTAAGTGCCTATATGGTACCCATTTCACAAATTTAAAATTAGTTCTACAACTATCCTTTCAAATATGCTAATAACCATTACAGAAACCAGGGCTCGAGTTAACTGCCCAAGATCACACAATTAAGTGCACCAATGTTTGTAAAACTCTAATTGAAGACCTCAAGGTAAAAAACCTATTTTACACTAAAATCCAGTACAAGCATCATCAAAACAAAGATACACTAAATGCTTCCCTATATGTGTCTTTTATGTTCACTAATTTGGTCATGATTCACATCTTAAAAACCTAGACTTTAAACCAGCAGTTCAGGTGCATGGACCATACAGATTTATTAGCACTCTTAAGACTAGTTAGAAATGCAAGACTAGTTATTGGGCTCCTCCCAGACCTACTAATTTGCTGGGGGAGTAAACTGAATGTTATTTCTGATACGTTTATTTATAAATCACTACAGCTACACCTAAAGTCCCCTCCCTTCCCTTCCTTTCCTTTTTCTTTCTCTACCCCTGGCTCTTTCTCAAAGAACATCCAGAAAAGGTCCCGATACCATTTTAGCCACCTGTGGACTCACCGGAGTCATGACGAGATCCTTGGTCCCGAGGGCCTTAAGTAACATGGGGGGGAAAGAAAAAACAAGGAAAGAGGAGCTGTTGTTAGTCAACAGGTAGAGACTGACAAAGAAAAAACTTAAAAACAAATCCAAACTCTTGCAAAATATCAGTTAAGTGCTCACAGTCTCACTCCAAACCCCAGAGAAAATCCAAGGCATGGCTGGGGAAGAAGACACAGGCCCCTTAAGATCTGTATGTAACTTGAGTCCCTACAGGGACAACTCCGCACACTTCAGAAAATGCTGCCTCCCCCAGCTCAGGCTGGGAAATGTCCTCAGCACAGATTGGGGGGAGGGGGGGGGCCAAAAGGGAAACTCATTTAAGTTAACAAACCAACTCATAACTTGGCCCTGTTCTCTCACCCCAGAGAGAAATGGGCTCACCACCAGCAATGTGATATGCATCCATCCAGTTTCTCCATACTTTTTAACACCAAAGACACTTATTCCTTGTGGAACAATTTTTAATTTCTTCTTTAGAAACCATTCTTAAAACCATGTTGTTTCCCCAAAACCACATATGAAAATTTTAAAAATTTAAAACATATATAATAGCTTTATTTCCATAATGCAGCCTATTTTTTTCCAGAGACCATCTTTGACCAAAGTTTCTCTGAATTCACCATATATACACACTGTACCCACATTCAATGACACCAAAATCATGAACCCGGGCCTTTGGTTTTAAATGGTGAGACAAATCAAGAAACCTTTTGTGAACCAAACCAGAAAAGTTCCAGCTTACTGGCAGACTTCTCAAATTTGCCATTTTCCATGAATTCAGTTTGTCCTGTTTAAGACCTGGTTATTTCCCATGAGCCACACATGCTCCCAACCTTTCTTGTGGTCCACACCTTCCTATCCACAGCTAGTTTCTATTTGCCCATCTGAGTTGTTTAAATACATATATGTAGAATTGAATTGACACCATTCAGTATTTAATATATAAATACTGTATATACCAACTTCACCATTCTCAGGGCAGTATTTCACATCCCTCTTCCAGAATTAAAACACTTAGATGTTGTTAAACTTTTACACATACACACACATATACATACATACATACATACATACATACACACACCCTAAACACACTGATCAAAAGGACCCTAGAGCCAAGTTTGTTCGTGTTCCAGCACACTCTCCAGTTTTTCATAATGCCATGGTCACTAAGTACCAGGTGTGGCAACACTCATTAAACACCTATTGACCTGAGTCAAACCAATTTGGTGCAAGTCGACTGCGAGTCTTACCCCTGCCTGCCTCATTAGCACACATCTGGCAGCAGGTGGCATTCTACCCCACCCCTTTCTGGAGGTGGTTCTGGACACTTCAAAACCTTTGACACTTAAAACACGCTAAGACATCTGGCAAATGAACAATCAGACAAAGCATTGCTGGGAGAGTTGGGAATTTTGGAAACTCTGTTCACTTACCACCAAATTTATTGAAGCCACCACGATCACTTCCGCTGGAGAAGACAAGTTAGAAGAAAGGACATGAAGCTTCCAACGGCTACAAACGGGCGTTTTTTGTGTGTTTTTTGTTTTAATATTCCCCAAACAAGGGTATGTGTTTTGGGAAAAAGATACAAGTGGCTACTAAAATACATGCCCCTTCCTGACCACCCCTTGTCTGACCTTTGAGCATGTCACACACACGTGTGCAAATTTCTTAGACACAGTTTTTTAAGAATTTTGCTTTAAAAGGTTATAACTATTTCCTCTGGAAAAAATGACCCATTTTCCTTGGTTGGTCTTCCGACGTAGCAGATGTTTTTTCCTCTTGTTGCAAGCAAGTGGTTGACAACCCAGTAGTTGGTTTAAAAACCCTACCCCCAATTTACCCAGAAGACATTTCACACCAGGCTGGGGTAGCCCTGAACACATTCTTGTGGTTTTTGCTTTGAAAGCAGCAAGCAGACCCAACCCCATTCCATAAAAAGTCAAAACCAAAGGCAATTTTCCCTTAAAGCGAGACAAACTTAGCTAACTAAACCCTATCCTAACTACTGAGCCGTTTTTTATTTCCCCCAACCACCGGGGTCACCCCTTCTACACTGTGAGAAGAGCGGAGTATTTTGCATTGTCACCTTTCATACCTGTGGCACATAAAATGCAGAGCAAGTTAACAGTCACATAACAGTTGTTTTTTCTTTTTAAAGTTTTGCATTAAACACACGCACACAATAGAGTTTTCCTCATTTCTGTAGTTTTTGAGATTGCCCCCACCCACCCTCTGAATACTTACCACATATAAATGTTCACTTTAAAAACCTTTTTCCCCCCCAAAAAAAAGAAAAAAAAAAGAGTAACACTGATGACATTCCTCCCCTTTTCAAGGGAGACAAGAGTATGGTCCTTCTATTTACCAACAGATTTGACGCATGCTTAACATCAAATCGAAGGTTTTACTTCAAATCAACTACAGCGGGAAGGGAAGGTCCAGTTGGACAGGTAACCAGGGGGAGGGGACAGTGGAGCAAATATGTGGGATACAACTGTCCAGTGTGTTTTGTCCAAATGGCCTGCACACTTCAATAACCCCACAAAGCAAGTCAGAAACAAAATCATCACTGTCAGTCAAATTACTGCCAATAAAGCTCATGGATTCAAATGACTACAGAATATGGAAGAGTAGTCAAATCCTGGAAGCTGAAGTCAGATTCACCGTTAACAACTCCCTTAAAGGACACATGGGAACACAAGGAACAAGTTTCCCTATTACCAGGAGTGGGATCATCGGTTTCCCTTGCAGAGAAAGAAGACTTTACTTCCATGTTTCCTGCCTAGGATATCAATGACTCCAATCCATACACACCCATGTATTTTTCCTTTTCCTTTGGAAATGTGTCAATACTCAGAGGTGTGGGTTCAGGCTCCCAAGCGCTCACAAAAATAAAATGTGATGGAGGAATAAAGTCTATGCCCCCCCTATCAAAGCCATGACAAACCCTGTAGTAAGACTAACCATGCTCTAAGGTACTGAATACATGCAACCCACCACATCCCCCGCCAGTGATGTTACTCCCTGGCTCACAAGACACCTACCCCATGCCGCCTCTGCCTCCACGGCCGCCTCCACGACCTCTGGGTTCATAGCCACCACTGCTGCGGTTGTAACCACCGCCACCGCCCCGGCCTCGTCCCCCACGGTCCTGCTGGCCTCCCCCGTAGCCACCGCCACCACCACCACTTTGGTCCTGATTGCCATAACCGCCGCTGCCACCACTCATGGAGGACTGATCTTGGCCATAGTTACCTGTCAGGAAGAAAAGATACCTTAAGAGGATAAAAAAACACACTGTGAAATGACATAAAACAGTTCAACCAACCAGGGAATAGTGACTAGAAATAAAGACAGCCCGGCCAGTGTAGCTCAGTTGGAGGTGTGAGGAAGCAGCCAATCAATGATTCTCTCATTGATGTTTCTCTCTCTCCCTCTTCCTCCTTCTCTGAAATCAATAAAAACATATTTTTTTTAAAAAAAAGACAAGATAGTCAGGGAATGCCCTAACCGGTTTGGCTCAGTGGATAGAGCGTCGGCCTGAGGACTCAAGGGTCCCAGGTTCGATTCCGGTCAAGGGCATGTGCCTTGATGTTTCTAACTCTCTATCCCTCTCCCTTCCTCTCTGTAAAAAATCAGTAAAATATTTAAAAAAAAAAAAAAAAAAAAAAAGACAGTCAGGGAATAAGAAATCAAGACTTTTAAGAACCCTTTTAGGGCAAGGGCCAGGCAGAATATCAATCTTTATAGAAAACAGATATGAGACAAAACTGAAGACACCTTCTCACTCACCTCCACCCCCTCCGCCACCTCCACTGCTACTGTTGTACTGGTTCTGCTGTCCATAGCCCTGAGGAGGATTATAGGAACTTTGCTGCTGTCCATAGCTAGGCTGCTGTCCACCATAGCCAGACTGCTGACCATAGCCCCCACTCGGGGGCTGCCCATAGTTGCTGCTCTGAGAACTGCTACCGTAACTAAGGAAAAGGAAAAAGACAGAATCATATGCCAACATGTCCATTACTTCCTTTCACTTTTGGTACATCCCCATTCTCTAAATCCAACAAAGACACTCCCCATTACTCCTCATAATTGCTCCTATTGGGGGTCATATCATTCCTTAATTCACCCCTCTCCACAACTCCTTACCTTCCCGACGTGCTGCTAGGAGCGGGCTGCTGGCCATAGCCAGGGTAGGACTGCTGCCCATAAGATGACTGAGAACTCTGGCCACCACCATAGCCACTGGTTGAGCCATAACCCTGGGGAGCTGACTGGGTGCCATAGCCTGCTACAAGGAAAAGAGAAAGGAAGTCACAAAAGCTAAGAGGAAAAAGAAAAGGCAAAAAATGATGGGAAAATACCTTACATATTACCTAATGCTACCATATTTTAAAAGTCAGCCTCTTAGAAGCTGCTTAGAAATTGTGCAAATCAGAGTCAAAAAAGGTACCCTTCTCTTCTACCCTAAGGCTAATGTTCCAACTTCTACCAACTTCAGAGTTCCAATCCCAAAGCCAGTCTCCAGGACCACCACTAACCACAACCCGATATCCCTACTCACTGACATCGTTTCAACCCGCTCATGGGTTTGCACTACAAGTAGGACAACCCATATTATTTATACTTCCGGGAAAATTTCACCTCTCACTGTAGCATGTGACATTTAATAGTCTAATTTCAAACATCTTCAAGTAAATCATTTTCTCCCTGTAAGTATTATTTCCTAAAACTTTCTCCCCTTTAGTGAATACTTCTCCCCCCACGCCCTCCATACACACATTTCACTTTCATGCTGAGGAGAAATAGGGAAAAGTGCAGCACAAATAGAAAGTAAAAAAAATAAAAGGAAACAATTACAAACCGATGATTATTTTTGTTTGAAAGGACTCAGACTCCAAAGAGTTTTAGGGTTAGATCAGGGAAAAGAAACATGGGACAGTTTCAACATTTCAGCACTGCTCGGGTTAAGAAAAGCAACATCGAGAAGGAGCAGGAAGGACTCACTGTTCTGGGTCTGTCCGTAAGAACCATAGGTGCTCTGGCCATAGCCTGAGGTGTCCCCAGACTGGCTGTAGCCACCGTAACTCTGCTGTCCATAGGGCTGGCTGCTCTGCTGGGAATAGCCCTGCCCAGGCTGGGTGGGGTAGGCCCCGTAGCTGGAGCGGGAAAAGGGGGAAAAACCAGCAATCAGGAAAACAGCAACTCCCGCCCTCTGCAAACTCTGGAAGCCCAGAAATGACACTCACCTTTGGGTTGCTTGCTGGGTATAGTCTGCAAAAGAAAAACACAATTACATCACTTGCAGCCATCCCTCAGAAAGCAGAACACAATAAAGAAAAAGCAAATTTCTACAGAGACCTCTCTGGATGGAAATACCAAGAGGTGAACCGCACAAACCTACACCCACCTCCTTCGCACGCCCACCCCAGGAGGGAGGTGCCACCAGGAGTCAAGCTGAGGTCTGGGCGATGCGAGAGGCAGGGTTTCAATTACAGCTGCAAGCAGGAGGCAGCCCTGTTCGGATGTGGCCGCTCTCAACCAAAGAACAAAACTAACAGAACCAGCACGTCTCCGAAGGGGCCACCACCCTTTGCACAACCTGAAGGCTGGGGCGTGGGCTGTTCATGCAAAGCCAGGGAGCAGGAGACCTGACCCCAGAGGACAGAGACCATCACCTCAGGGCTGGCTCGGGAGACCTGTCCACTGGGCCCGCTCTCTCACCCCCCTGCCCTCCCCGGAGCTGAAGGGGGGACGCGAGAACCAAAAGTAGTGAAAGCGCCTTTAAAACGCCACTCCGAGGGCGCCCAGCGGATCAGCCCCGCTCCTCCGCACAGTGCACGCTGCCCCCGCAGGAAGAGGGCAAAGGGACCGGGGGAGGGTGTGGCCTGGGGCGGCCGCTCCTCGGCGTCCCCACCTCAGAGAGAGGAAATCTGGGCGGGAACACGCTCAGGCCGGGTCCCAAGGCCGGAGGACGACCCTCAGGAACCACCGCCACCCGCCAGCCGTTAAGCCGGCACGCGGCCCGGGAGCCCGAGCCTCGGCCCCGCGCCGCGTGGCAGCCCAAGAGGGAATGGGGTGGTCCCGCCCCTTCCCGAGGGACCCGAGGGAGGGTGGGGGGACCGAGGTCCATGCGGGACGGGCACCGCGCAGCCTTTAGCCAACAGAGGGTCTCGCGACAAAAAGAGCCAAAAAGAGGCGGGAGGGGGCTTCGCGCCGCGAAATGGGGGGGAGGGGCCGGCAGGGCGCGTGCGCGCACCGAGTGCCCGGATGCAGCACTGCGACAAAGCGGCCCGCGCGCAGGGCCGGGAAGCGGGGGAAAGGGGCACCGAGAGCCGAGCGTTTCCATCCGTACCTCACATTTCACCTCACCAAGAATCGTGCCTCCCAGCCCTCACCTCAGGGAACAGGACTGCGAATGGGAGACCGCCCGCCCCGCGCCAGGCATCGGAGCAGAGAAACAAGATGGCGACCTCGGCTTCCCCCTCCACCCTTCGATGCTGCTTCCCGCCACAGAGGTACCAGATCCTACACGCGATCACCGCCCCGGTCCCACCGAAAGACAAAAGCCCCGCTGGGAGGGAAGGAGCCCGGGTCGGCGCGCCGCCGCCGCCTCGCGCTCTTACATACCGTTTGAGGCCATGTCGGCGCACGCGCACTCAGGCCGACACGCCACAAAACTCCCACACCGCCGACGCCGCGAGGACTGAGCGCCCCACCGCCTGCGTCGAGGCTTATGTACGCCGCCCGCCCACGTACCGCGGGGGACTGTACCAAGTGCGGAAAGCCAGGGGGGTGTGGCCGGCTCCTAGAGCTCTTCAGAAAGCATGGAGGGCCGAGCAGGCAGAAGGGAAGCACATTAACTAAGAACATACGAGTCTTCAAATAATATATAATCATGTTTTTTCTAACAAAGAACTCCGATTCGCTCTGGAGGATAGCCCACGATTACCTTCACCCCTGAGAGGCATAATGGTAGAGTCTAATTCCCTGGGGGCGGGGCGAGGGGCCAGGGCTTCCTCCGACTGAGAGTCGGGGCGGAACCGAAATTCCTTCGGCTGGCGCGGTTCGCTGGGGCCCACTTTCACTCAGAAAGGCGAGCTCCTGCGCCCGTTGCTCCCCTGACAGCACACTCCAACCCTCTCCCTACCTCTCGGTTTTCACTTCACCGTCATATATATATATATATATATATATATATTTTTTTTTAAATTGATTTCAGAGAGGAAGGGAGAGGGAGATAGAAACATCAATGATGAGATGGTGAGAGAATCGTTGGTCGGCTGCCTCCTCCACACCCCACACTGGGGATGGAGCCCGCCACCGGGGCTTGTGCCCCGACCAGGAATCTAACGGCAACCACCTGGTTCATAGGTCCACACCGGCCAGGCTGATTGACGCTCAACCATTGGGCCACACTGGCCGGGCCACTTCACCGTCTTTAGGGGTTGTGTTTCTTTTTTTTTAAAATATATTTTATTGATTTTTTTACAGAGAGGAAGGGAGAGAGATAGTTAGAAACATCGATGGGAGAGAAACATCAATCAGCTGCCTCCTGCACATCTCCCACTGGGGATGTGCCCACAACCAAGGTACATGCCCTTGACCGGAATCGAACCCGGGACCTTTCAGTCCGCAGGCCGAGGCTCTATCCACTGAGCCAAACCGGTTAGGGTAGGGGTAGCGTTTCTTTAGTCCTTACCAGGATTTGTGGGTTGTGGCTTTTTAAAAATATTTTTATTTTTTGTAATATATCTTTATTGATTTCAGAGAGGAAGGGAGAGGGGGGAGAGAGAGAGAGAGAAATATCAATGATGAGAGAGAATCACTGATCGGCTGCCTCCTGCATGTCCCCTACCAGGGATCAAACCTGCAACCCAGGCATGTGCCCTTGCCCGGAATCAAACCCGGGACGCTTCAGTCCACAGGCCGACGTTCTACCCACTGAGCCAAACCAGCTAGGGCTAAAAATATTTTTATTGATTTTTACAGAGAGAAGAAGGGAGAGGGATAGAGAGAAACATCAATGAGGAGAGAGAATCGTGGATGGGCAGCCTCCTGCACACACACACACACACACACACACACACCCGCCACTGGGGATCTAACCCACAACCTGGGCATGTGCCAGACTGGAATCCAACCGTGACCTCCTGGTTCATGGGTCCACACCGGCCAGGCTGATCATAATTTTTTGACCTGCAAGAAAGCATAGGATTTAGCCAGGCCCCTGGATCCTAGTCTGGTCCAGCTCTGATCGCCCACCCAAACCGCCACAGCTTTGCCCCCGACTAGCCTTGGGACCCTTGCACAGAGGTTAGAGTAGGCGTCTCTGTTTACTTCCCTGAAGCCCTACCAGAACCAATGGGAAGATCCACAATAACTGACACTTGTATAGGGCTTAAGTGGTTTCAAAATGCACAGTTAATTATTTTCCATCACAATCTTGTGAAGAAAGTAAGGGTATCTCCATTTTATAGGTAAGAAAAGTGAGACTCAGAGTCCAGGTGCAGCTAAGGCTCTGAGGGCCTCATTGGAATCCAGGTCTGTGTGGCTGAGAAACACTCCTTTTGTTGATTCCTGGGATACTTGCAGTGTTCTGAAGCCTGTTGACTCCCTGTGAGACCAGAACAAAAAGTGAAATTCAAATTAACTTGCAACTTGCACTCTAATCAGCCTAGCCTAGAGAAGGAAACTTGAATGTATCAAATAAAACAAGACAAAGGAAATTGTTCCATTTACACATGCAGATTTTCCTTCCCAACTTACCTTTTTTAAAAATATATATATTTTTTTATTGATTTCACAGAGGAAGGGAGAGGGAGAGAGAGATGGAAACATCAATGATGAGAGAAAATCATTGATTGGCTGCCTCCTGCATGCCCCCTACTGGGGATCGATCCCACAACCCTGGCATGTGCCCTTTACTGGAATCAAACCTGGGACCTTTTAGTCCACAGGCTGATGCTCTATCCACTGAGCTAAACCAGCTACGGCCCAACTTACCGTTGACCTGGGTTCCAGAAGTTCCTTTTTAGGTTAGACACGTGTTCCTGGAGAAAAATTGAGAGGTATTCCCTAGGCCTGCCCACAAACTTCTACTAACCCCCTGATTGAAGCCCTGATGGCCTTTGAACACCCTGTCACCCACCCACATTGGGAGGGCAGGGTGACTCTGGAATAAGGGAAAAGGAAGTCCACCACTCATTCATTCATTCTACAAATATTTATTAAGTATCTACAGTGTTCCAGGCATTGTTCTGGAACCTGAGGATGCACTAGTGTACAAAATAAATGAGGCAATTTAATAACAAAGCTAACATTTAATAATGAAATATTTATATCCTATATAATAAAAGGCTAATATGCACCGAACAGCCGAACAACCAGTCACTAAGACATGCACTGACCACCAGGGGATGTGTGCGGAACATGGCAGGCGTTGGTAGCCAGCAGCAGAGCGCATAACATGGTGGGTGTTGGCCGTGGCGGGATGGTGAAACGAGTGGGGGCGCTAGACCAAGGCGGGGCACTGGTTGCTGTCATCGGGCCAGCCTCTGGTGGTTACTGAAAGTTCTTTGCTCCCCCGCGCTGCAGTCTCGCCTGGCACTCACACCTGCTGCTGGCGCCAGCCCCATTTGCACCCACTGCCAGCGCCTGGTGCCGGCCCTGATCGCTCGACACCATCACCAGAGGGTGTGAGTGGCGGCTGCTGGCCTCAATAATCCCTCAGGGCTTCTCCACCTCCCCCTGCTCCTGAGGGGCGATCACGGCCGGCCCACAGCCACCGCTTGCACCTACTCCCAGTGCCGGAGTCACTGCTCGCACCCAACTGCCGGTGCTGGCCCCACTAGCACCCACAGCTGGTGCTGGAGCCGCCGCTTGCACCTGCTGCCGGTGCCTGGCACTGGTCCCAATCGTTTGGCACCATCAGCAGGTGTGAGTGGCCAGCAGGTGTGAGTGGTGGCTGCCAGCCCCATTCGCCCCTGAGGGCTTTTCCATCTCCCCCTGCTCCTGGGGGGTGATTGGGGCAGCAGCCACCGCTCACACCCGCTAAGGGCACCAGCTCTGCTCACCCACTGCTGGCGCCAGCCCCGGGCCATCAGTGGGTGAGAGGCTGGCACTGCAGCAGCAGGAGCGACCCCTGTGAAAGGGTCGCGACCCACAGGTTGAGAACCGCTGGTAGAGGCACAGACACATGGACAGGGCTTGCTTAAGGCAAAGATACATCTTTTACTAAAAAGTTGTATGTCTGGGCATGACTCAGGCAGGCATTTACGATCAGATCACCCTGCGAGGCTACTTTCCATAAAACCCCCTTTTTAAACCACAGTCGCCACGAATCAATGTTCCTTTCTCTTTCGTGTTTCCTTCAAAATGCACAGCTGCAAGCAAGCACTATTGCTCTCTTACTTCCTCCGTCAGTGCCCAGGACGGGAAGTGCCCCTGGGCGGGCGGGCACGTGGGTTTGGGTCTCTGTGAGAGGTTGCCAAGGTAAACAGAATTAGGGAAGTAAATGCTGCGCAGGGAACTGGGCTGTGCAGAGAGAAAACCTGCTTGGAGCAGCGGGAAAGGGACGCACGGGTCACGGACTGGGTCTGAACAAGAATGGCAGGAAGCCCCCCAGGAGGCAGGGCCAGGGGTGAAATGGCACACAGGGTCACTGAGACACCAAAGAGCACACACTTCCCCCCCCCCCCCCCCAAAAAAAGGCCGTCGGAGCATTTTCACGGCATTGCCTTTCCCAAGGGCCCGGGGCTTTAGGGTACAGCTCTAAACACAAAGGAGAGGGGAGAGGGGAGAGGGAAGAGGGGCCGGGGGAGGGAGGGGGGAGAGGAACAGTACAGGGGCTTCCTGACAGATCTGCAAAAGAATCTGAAAAAACTTGTTTTTGTTTTTGCTTGACTCGTTTATGCAAAGGAGATTTGAGCCCTAACTTGCCAAATATATATATTTTTTATTTATTTGCATATTTTGACAGGTAACACTACTAAGAAAAGTTCTGGCTGTTTCTGTGAGGCAACTAAAATGAAAACTACACTTACAAAGATATTTTAAGTGATGTCTCAAGAGAGCTATCCAGAGTAGCAAGATTCACGTGTGCACTTTTAAATTTAAGAGCATCATTTTAAAAAGTAAAAATCAGTGAGATATTTTATACTGTTTTTTCATACTAAGTCTTCAGAACCTGGTTGGTCAGCATGATGAGCCAAGCCAAGCTGCACACACTAAGAATACATAGACAGACAGACAGACAGATGCACACGTCTATAAGGGCATCTCTTCTAACTTCTGTGATGGGCTTTTCTGTTTCTAACTAAACGGTGTTTTGTGTTTGTTTTTAATTTGTCCTTGGGTGTGGTTGGCAAATGGCACTATTCGGATTTCTGCTATCCGTGGTTGAAGCTATTTACCCTCTGGCTGGGAGAAGTACAAACCACTTACTCTGGAGTGTCCTTGGTTTGGGAAGACGGGCGTTACCAGGTGGCTGCAAACTGCTATTCAGCTCTCTGCCTGTTTCCCATTCCGCTTGTCCTGGAATTTTTCTAGCTTTTTTGCGTGTGTGCAGTTTATTTTTAATTTGTTTTTATTTTAAAAAATCTTTATTGTTGAGATTATTACTGATGTCCCTCCCTTCCCCTCCCCACCCCCTTTGCCTTCCTCCACCCAGTTCCCACCCCGCCCTAGGCCTTTACACCCTACTGTCTGTATCCATAGGTTAATCCCTTCCCACCTCCCTCCCTCCTTCCCCCTGAGGTTTGCCTCTGATATATATTCCTTTTTTTTTTTTTTTTTTTCAGAGAGGAAGGGAGAGAGAGAGAGAGAGAGATATACATCAATAATGAGAGAGAATCATTGATTGGCTGCCTCCTGCATTTCCCCATAGGGATCGAGCCCCCAACCCTGGCCTGTGCCCTGACCGGGAATCAAACCATGACCTTCTGGTTCATAGGTCAACCACTGAGCATGCTGGCTGGGCTCCATGCCTCTGATTCTATTTTATTCACAAGTTTATTTTGTTCATTCGATTTTTTGTTCATTTATTTTCATTTTTAGATTCAATTATTGATAGATATGTATTTGTTGCCATTTTATTGCTCATATTTTCTTCTTCAAGAATACGCTTCAACATTTCATGTAATATTGGCTTGGTGGTTATGAACTCCTTTAGCTTTTTCTTGTCTGTGAAGTTCTTTATCTGACCGTCAATTCAAAATGAGAGCTTTGCCCGGCCAGCATGGATTAGTGGTTGAGCATCGACCTATGAACCAAGAAGTCACTGGCTCGATTCCCAGTCAGGGCACATGCCCGGGTTGCGGGCTTGATCCCCAGTAAGGGGAGTGCAAGAGGTGGCCGATACATGATTCTCTCTTATCATGGATATTTCTATCTCCCTCTCCCTCTCCCTTCCTCTCTGAAATCAATAAAAATACAGTAAGTCCTCGGGTTATGTCGGAGATCCGTTCCTACGGCCCGACGTAACGCGATTTTCGCCCTACGTCAGAGCCTACCTACATAAGCACCTACATAACTCACATGGAGCACATACACAGCAGTAATGAAGTGAAACAGTAAAAAAAAATTTAAATAAATGGTGCTGGGAAAATTGGACAGATACATGCAAAAAAATGAAACTAGACCACCAACTTACACCATACACAAAAATAAACTCAAAATGGATAAAGAACTTAAATGTAAGACGAGAAACCATAAAAATACTAGAGGAATCCAAAGGCAACAAGATCTCAGCCATATGCTGCAGCAATTTCTTCACCGATACATCTCCTAGGATATTAGAAACTAAAGAGAAAATAAACAAATGGGACTACATCAAAATAAAAAGCTTCTGCACAGCAAAAGAAACCATCAACAAAGCAACAAGAAATCCCACTGCATGGGAGAACATATTTGCCAATGCTATCACGGATAAGGGTTTAATCTCCAACATTTATAGGGAACTCATACAACTTAACAAAAGGAAGATAAACAATCCAATAAAAAAAAATGGGCAAAGTACCTAAATAGACACTTTTCAAAAGAGGACATTCAGAAAGCCAAGAGACATATGAAAACATGCTCCAAGTCACTAATCATCTGAGAGATGCAAATCCAAACCACAATGAGTACCATCTCACACCTGTCAGACTGGCTATCATCAACAAATCAACAAAGGACAAGTGCTGGAGAGGATGTGGAGAAAAAGGAACACTCGTGCACTGCTGGTGGGAATGCAGACTGGTGCAGCCACTATGGAAGACAGTATGGAGTTTCCTCAAAAACCTAAAAATGGAACTCCCATTTGACCCAGTGATCCCACTTCTAGGAATATATCCCAAGAAACCAGAAACACCAATCAGAAAGGATCTATGTACCCCTGTGCTCATAGCAGCACAATTTACCATAGCGAAGATCTGGAAACAGCCTAAGTGCCCATCAGCAGATGAATGGATTAGAAAACCGTGGTACATCTACACGATGGAATACTATGCTGCTGTAAAAAAGAAGGAATTCTTACCATTTGCAACAGCATGGATGGAACTGGAGAGCATTATGCTAAGTGAAATAAGCCAGTCGATGAAAGAAAAATACATGATCTCACTCATTTATGGATAATAAAGACCATTATAAACTGATGAACAAAAATAGATACAGAGGCAGAGCAGCATTAAACAGACTGTCAAACTACAGCAAGAAGGCTGGGGAGGGTTGGGCAGCGGGTAAGAGATCAACCGAAGGACTTGTATGCATGCATATAAGCATAACCAATGGACACAAGACACTGGGGGGTAGGGGAGGCCAGGGGAAGGTCAAGGGGGAAAAAAATGAGATAAATGTACTACTCTTTGTAATATTTTAAGCAATAAAAAAAAGAAAGATAATTTCTGACCTTTACTTATGGTAAATAAATAATAAGAAACAAAGCACATATGTACATACGTCGAAATGGCGGAACTTTTTTTTATATAAATAAATGGGAGATGGCAACATAACCACGAACAGTGCGACGTAACCCGAGGACTGTCTGTATATATATTTTTAAAAATGAGAGCTTTGCTGGGTAGAGCAATCTTGCTTGTAGGTCCTTGCTATTCATCACTTTGAATATTTCTTGCCACTCTCTTCTGACCTGCAACCCCCGTCTCCAGTGAAAGCTTCATATGAAATAACTGAAGGAAGTTTTGCGTTGGCTTTTTCTCCCCGGCTGCTTGTCGATCGGCTTCCACCATGAACAACACGGTAACTATCTGGACCAGGAAGTTCATTACCAGCAGACTGTTTCAATGGAAACAAATGGTCACTGGCAGCCTTTACCTGGGGAGGCAATGGCACCTAAGAGAAACTCGGGAAAAACTAACCCAAATGTATGATCACACCAGGTTGTGTTTGAATTCAGAACCCTTTTTGAGGTGGCTTCAAGACAACATGCTTTGGCATGATCTATGATTCCTTGGATTATGCGAAGAAAAATGAACCCAGCCCTAGTTTGGCTCAATGGATAGAGCATTGGCCTGCCGACTGAAGGGTCCCAGGTTTGATTCCAGTCAAGGCACATGCTTGGGTTGCCGGCTCGATCCCCAGTGAGGGGCATGCAGAAGGCAGCCAATCAATGATTCTCTCTCATCATTGATGTTTCTACCTCTCCCTCTCCGTCTCCCTCTCTGAAATCAACAAAAAATAATAATAAAAATTTAAAAGATAAACATTTTTTAAAAAAAGGAAAAGAAAGAAAAATGAACCCAAACATAGACTTGCAAGACATGGCCTCTATGAGATTTAAAAAGACCTCAAGAAAACAGCCGCAAATTAAAGATACAGGCATAGTGTCTTTTAGCCCACAGGGAAAAATAACATAGCAGCTCTGTTCAACATAATAGTTATCTGCTCCCTTTTCTATGACAATGTAACCGTGGGGCATTATAACCCACCACCACCACCACTCTTTTGACCTTGTTTCTGTACATGCTGACTCTAACTGATATGTAGCTTGTAGATAATCAGCATGTTTGTATAAGAATCCTAGGAATGCCAGAACCGGTTTGGCTCAGTGGATAGAGCGTCGGCCTGCGGACTCAAGGGTCCTGGGTTCGATTCCGGTCAAGGGCATGTACCTTGGTTGCGGGCACATCCCCAGTGGGGGGCGTGCAGGAGGCAGCTGATCAATGTTTTTCTCTCATTGATGTTTCTGGCTCTCTATCCCTCTCCCTTCCTCTCTGTAAAAAATCAATAAAATATATTAAAAAAAAAAAAAAAGAATCCTAGGAACGAACTTCAGAAGATACAGACTCTGACCCCCAGTCCTCCCAGTTCCAGGAGACTTGCTGACCTTTAACCATAGAACCCGGATGATGTAGAACCAGGATGACACACACCAGGCCATCACTTGACCTGTTTTAAGGACCTTATCAGAATAGACTGTGCTGGCCAGCAGGTAGAGAACTTTTCAACCCTCTCCCCTTGATCTCTTTGTTTTGCTTTGCCTTTCTCTCCTTATAAAAACCTCTGCCTGCACTGAGATGTGGAGATGGGCTTTGTGACAAGAGTCCCCCATCTCCTCAGGTGCCTGGCACTTGAATAAACCTCTTTCCTTTTTCACCAGCATCTGTCTCACAAGTTTGACTTTTGTGTCGGCAGGCAGCTGAACTTGGGTTCCAGTTACAACAATAGAGAAAACCCTCTAGACCAGGAGAAGGAGAAAGAGAAGGAGAAGGAGAGAAAGAGAGAAAGAGAGAAAGAGAAAGAAGGAAGGAAGGAAGGAAGGAAGGAAGGAAGGAAGGAAGGAAGGAAGGAAGGAAAGAAAGAAAGACAATCTTACCCTTTGTGACAGCATGGAGGGACCTGGAGAGTATTACGCTAAGTGAAATAAGCCAGACAGAGAAAGACAAATACCATATGATTTCACATATAAGTGAACAAAATAAATGAACAAACAAAATAGAAACAGACTCATAGATAAAGAACAGATTGACAGGGGTCAGAGGGGAGGGAGGTTGCAGGGTTGAGTGAAAAAGGTGAAGGGAATGAGAAGAAAAACAAATCATAGACACAACAGTATGGTAATTGCCAAAGGGAAAGAGGGGAGGTAGAAGAGGGTAAAGGGAGATAAACAGTGATGGAAAGAGACTTGACTTGGGGTGGTGAACACACAATATAATACACCAGTGATATATCATAGAATTGTACACCCGAAACCTATATGATTTTATTAACCAATGTTACCCCAATAAATTCAATAAAAAGGAAAAATGTAAAATAATATACTTTTTATACAGTCACCTGAGGATATTTTTTCCATTGATCCGTAGAGAGAGCGGAAGGGAGCCCGACTGGGGCTGGCAACCAAACCTGCAACCCAGGTGCGTGCCCTTGACCAGGAATCAAACTGGAGACCCTTCGGTGCTCTGGCCCACGCTCTAACCACTGAGCACACCGGCCAAGGCAGTCATCCCCTTATCCGAAGTTTTGCTTTTCACAGTTTGTTACTGCAATCAACTGTAATCTGAAAATGTTAACTAGAAAATTCCAGAAATAAACAATCCATAAGTTTAATTTTTTAAATACATTTTTATTGATTTCAGAGAGGAAAGGAGAGGGAGAGAGAGATAGAAACATTAATGATGAGAGAAAATCATTGATCAGCTGCCTCCTGCACACCCCACACTGGAGATCGAGCCCACAACCTGGGCATGTGCCCTGACAGGGAATCGAACCTTGACCTCCTAGTTCCTAGGTCAATGCACAACCACTGAGCCACACCAGCCAGGCCAATTCACAAGTTTTAAGTTGCGTGCGGTTCTGAGCAGCATGATGAAATCTCACGCCATCTCCAGCCATCCAGCTCTGTCCTGCGCAGGAGGTGAATCACCCTCTGCCCAGCCTACCCGAGCTATATGCGCTCCTCACCCTTTAGTCACCTGGTAGCTGTCTGTTATCAAAGACGCCACAGTCACATGACCTTTGTCACAGTATCTATGTATATAAAAAGGCAGCCACTGTAATGGCCTAAACAACCTAACAACCAGTCGCTATGATGCCCAATGTGGCCAGCGCACTGATGAGGGGGTGGAACTGGTGGCCAACCTCCTGCAGCCCCTACCCCCATGGCCACACCCCTGATGGGCCCCCACCACCCTAATCGCCCCCTCACCCCAATAGGAGGCAGGGCAGGTCAGCCAATCTCCTGCAGCCCCTCCCCCCGCCCAGCCCCACCCCAGATTGGCCCCCACCCCAATCAGGGGCAGGGCCAGCTGGCCAACCCCCAGGCTGCTGGCCCCTGATCGGCACCCACCACCCATCCCATTTGGGGGTGGGGCTGTCCAGCCCACCACCCACAGCCCCTCCCCATGGCCTGCCATGCCCCCAATCGGTCCCCCAACCCCAATTGGGGCTGGCCAATCGCCCACAGCCCCTTCCCCCATCTGGCCCAGACCTGATCCTGCCCCAATCGGGAGGGGTCAGCTGGCCAGCCTCCAGCCATCTCCTCCTCCTGACAGACCCAGCCCCCATCTGCCCTGATTGGGGCCAGGCTGGCCAGACCCCACCCACGCATGAATTTGTGCACTGGGCCTCTAGTATTGTTATAAGTGTTCTATTTCATTATTATTGTTGTTCATCTCTTACTGTGATGATTTATAATTTAAGCTTTATCACAAGTATGTACCGGTATGTATAGGAAAACACATAGTATATGCAGGATTCGATACTACTTGCGGTTTCAGGCACCCACTGGGGGTCTTGCAATGTATCCCCACAGATAAGGAAGGACAATGTCAGCCATAAAACGAATATTTGGGGAAAACATATATATGTATGAAAGGAAGGAAAGGAAGGAAGGAAGAAGAAAAAAGCTTTCATTTAGGTAAGTTACACCTATTTATAGTGATCATATTACAATTAAAACTGGTAATTTTTTTAAAGCACACAAGCACAGCCCGGGCAGTGTGGCTCAGTGGTTGAGCGTTGACCTATGAAACAGAAGGTCAGGGTTCGATTCCCCAGTCAGGGCACATGCCTGGGTTGCAGACTCAGTCCCCAGCAGGGGGCGTGCAGGAGGCAGCCAATCAATGATTCTCTCCCAACATTGATGTTTCTATCTCTCTTCCTCTCTAAAATCAATAAAAATATTTTTTAAACATAAAGAAATTTTAAAATATAAAATTTTTTAAAAATAAAATAATTTTAAAAAATAAAAATAAATAAATGAAACACACAAGCACACATTTCATTAGCCATCGGAACAATGACACCATCACTTGCTATGTAGTCTCTGGAAAACTCCAGAGAATGAAAAAGGCAAATGACCTCTTAATATTATCATGAAAATAGTCTTCATATTGCAGATCCTCTAAGTGGGCTTGGGAACCCACAGAGGTCCCCAGGCCTCGCTTTGAGAACTGCTGAGAGATTGTGATGCTGTGGTAATAAACAACCCCAGAATCTCAGCAGCTTAGCACATGGGTTCACTCTGTCCTTGGACTTCATGTCCCCTGAGGGCTGGCTGCGGGGTGGCTCTGCATCACTTACTCTCGGGCCAGGCTGGGTCTTAAGTCCAGGGGAAAGGCAAGCGCGAGGAAGTCTCAGTCTCGGAGTGAAAGCTGTGGCCTGCTGGCTGTGCGTGTCCTTGGCCGGAACTGGTCAGACGGCTCTTCCTTACCACCAGGGGGCCGGGACGTGCAGTCCCGCCTGCGGTATGTGAAAAGGATCCTTTCTCCTTGAAGAGATTTTTCTCTTTAATATTGGGGAAATGTCTTTCTTAGAGGCCCCCGCAGACTCTCCCTGGGTCAGAATTTGACCAATTGCTGCTAAAGAGAAGTAGTGTTAGCCCAAGAGGCTCAGACCCATCACCACACCCGCCCTGGGCAGGGGCAGGGCACCTTCGCCCATCAGCGTGTTGCTGCCCACCCAACGGCTGAAGAAAATCGGGGCCTCGTTAGCAAGAAAGAAGGAGAGAGATGGCTTCACAGCCTTTCCCTCTCGCTTTTGGTTTGGTCTGCTCTCACACCCGTAATCACAGTTTAGTGAAAAAAGCAAGACACATACTTGGGCGTATCTCTTGAAAGGGAGATTTCCCTGTGTGCTGGGGGAGGAAATGAAACATGAGAAACTTACTGAATGTGTTGGAGGGAGGGGCTGCGGCCTGGAAAAAGTTACCGATTGTGTCAAGGGCAGGGACCATGGGAGAGAAAAATTGCTAATTATCTCGCTAGAAAAGCAATGTGTTATGATTGAACCCAGCCAGGTATGACCCTGCTCGTAAATTTTATGTAAACTTTTTACCCTGACAGTACCAGGAACGGCTAATGAACCGCTTTGTAGTTGGTTTTTTCTTTTTTTTTCTAACACTGTGTAGTTGGCAATAAAAGATCTTGCTGCACACTTGGTTGGGGCCACATGCTCCGAATCTCCCAGAGGGGAAGATAGGTGCTGTGCTCAGCTGGCCAGCTTAATAAAAGGCTTTTAAATTTAAATTCTGAGTCGGTGGTGTATCTCGTTGAGCCAACCCATAACACCTGTAAAGCAACACTTGCCTAAGAGATATCAAAACTGAATATCGTATTTCATCACAACTAGTCCCAACCGGCTGAAGCTAATAAACAGTGTGGACTTTGAGCGACTCCTGGGTGCCAGACCCTAACTCCTTCCTGACTAATAAGCGATGGACTTGTCTTAACCAATTGGGTCAGACCCATGAATTCATTCCATTCTATGCAAAGTGCTAGTTTTTAACTATTAATTAGCATATTACCATGGAAACCCCCTCCTAGCACTCTCTTGACTTCTCCCTCTCAGCATCCCTCCCGGTGACTCTCCTCTGCACTGGTGAGTGCCCGTGCCTGGCAAGTACATTCAGCCTTTTTCTTTTTTAAACTTTTTATTTCATTTATTATTATTATTATTATTATTATTATTATTTAGAGAGAGAGAGGAAGGAAAAGGGAGAGAGAAACATCAGTGATCAGCTGCCTCCTGCACGCCCCCTACTGGGGATCAAGCCTGCAACCTGGGCATGTGCCCTTGACCAGAATTGAACCCGGGACTCTTCAGTCCACAGGCCAACCCTCTATCCACTCACAGGCCAACGCTCTATCCCAGTGATGGCGAACCTATGACACTCATTTTTTTTGGTTGATTTTTCTTTGTTAAATGGCATTTAAATATATAAAATAAATATCAAAAATATAAGTCTTTGTTTTACTATGGTTGCAAAGATCAAAAAATTTCTTGGGACACGGCACCAGACTTAAGTTAGGGTTTTTCGCCGAAACCGGTTTGGCTCAGTGGATAGAGCGTCAGCCTGCGGCCTGAAAGGTCCCGGGTTCGATTCTGGTCAAGGGCATGTACCTGGGTTGTGGGCACATCCCCAGTAGCAGATGTGCAGGAGGCAGCTGATCGATGTTTCTCTCTCATCAATATTTCTAACTCTCTATCTCTCTCCCTTCCTCTCTGTAAAAAATCAATAAAATATATTAAAAAAAAAAAAAAAGTTAGGGTTTTTCAAAATGCTGACACGCCGAGCTCAAAAGGTTCACCATCACTGCTCTATCCACTGAACCAAACCAGCTAGGGCTAGTGATCAGAAATTTAAGACCATTTATAGAAAAGGATTATTTGTTTAGTTTTGTCCTTAAACTGGACAAATAATCTAGAACAGTGGCTATCTCACCTCAGGACCTCCTGCGTGATAGAAATGGTCTATATCTGTGCTGTCCAGCGTGGTGGCCACCAGCACATGTGGAACTGAGCATTTGAGATGCGGTTAGTGAGACTAAGGAACTGAATTTAAATTCTATTTAATTTTTTTTTTATATTTTTTATTGATTTTTTACAGAGAGGAAGGGAGAGGGATAGAGAGTTAGAAACATCGATGAGAGAGAGACATCATCGACCAGCTGCCTCCTGCACATCTCCTACTGGGGGTGTGCCCGCAACCAATGTACATGCCCTTGACTGGAATCGAACCCGGGACCTTTCAGTCTGCAGGCCGACGCTCTATCCACTGAGCCAAACCGGTTTCGGCAATTCTATTTAATTTTAACTGTACTTTAGTAGCCACATGTCGTTAGCTACCTCTGTAGTGGGCAGTAGAGGTCTAGAGGTCCAGCACATGTAGCTCTAGTCCGTGGGGAGCGCTTGGGACTCAATGAGGAGTCCTCAATATCCTTATAATAATGCACCTACTTTTCTTTTCTTTTTTTTTCTTTTTTAAATATATTTTATTGATTTTTTACAGAGAGGAAGGGAGAGAGATAGAGAGTTAGAAACATCGATCAGCTGCCTCCTGCACATCTCCTACTGGGGATGTGCCCGCAACCTAGGTACATGCCCTTGACCGGAATCGAACCCGGGACCTTTCAGTCCACAGGCTGATGCTCTATCCACTGAGCCAAACCGGTTTCGGCAATGCACCTATTTTTCATTAAGATCGGCTGAAACCCACAGCTACCGACAGCTTCCCTCCTCACACACTCTCGTTTAGATGTTTAGAATTCAGAAATATTCTAAACGAGCTGCAGGAGAAATATCTGTGACAAGCAAAAAAATTCTACGACGTCCTAAATGGAATTACAGTGGGCAGAAGAGTGAGAGAAGGAAGCAAGAGTAATGGCCGTTAGTCAATGACAGCTGGGGGCCAGTGAGCAGAAGCCGGCTGCTTTCCTGAGGGTGTGAGGCCCTGACTCAAGCTCCAGGCTTCTGTAGCCACCACCACATGATGAATCTGCCGGAACTTTCATGACGTGTCGCCTATAACCATTCAAGACTAGTAAATATTTCTTCCTTGCGGACTGTGCACTATCCTAGAACTGCCTTCGCCTTTTCCCACCCCCTTATCTGTAGTCTGCGTAAATTCTTTGAAAATAACTTACATCTTCCTTCCCCAAAACGATGTATAAAAGTGCTCATTGAGGGACAAAAGTAGCTATAGCCAGTGATTTCGGCCCGCACTGCTATGGGGGGCGCAAGGGCACATTGGACACAAGTGTTTCGAGTTTGAGTCTCAGCCGGGCAGTTTTTGCTGTTGTCGACTGAATTTTCCCCACTTCCCACAGGAAAGCTTAGCTATGCTAACAACAGCCATTGCAAATAATGATGTCATGCTCAGAAGAGAGGCTTATGTACATAAGAGTGTAATGGAAGAAGTGACGAGAATTATTGCGACAGGAAACTTACAAAAAAGGATGATGATCTGCGGCCTCCCCCTGACAGGGTTGGCTGACGGGAGCTTGAAATGGTAATTGCAGACGAACGCATTTCTTTTACTACATCAAAAATAAGTTATCTTGCCCGGCTGGTGTGGCTCAGTGATCGAGTGTCGACACATGAACCAGGAGGTCACTGTTTGACTCCCGGTCAGGGCACATGCCTGGGTTGCAGGCTCGATCCCCAGTGGGGGCTGTGCAGGAGGCAGCCAACCCATGATTCTCTCTCCTCCTTGATGTTTCTGTCTCCTTTTCTCTCTCTTAAATCACTAAAAACATATTTTTATTTTTTCAAATATATTTTATTGATTTTTTACAGAGAGGAAGGGAGAGGGATAGAGAGTTAGAAACATCGATGAGAGAGAAACATCGATCAGCTGCCTCCTGCACACACCCCACTGGGGATGTGTCTGCAACCCAGGTACATGCCCTTGACCGGAATCAAACCTGGGACCCTTGAGTCTGCAGGCCGATGCTCTATCCACTGAGCCAACCCGGTTAGGGCTAAAAACATATTTTTAAAAGAATAAGTTATCTTATTGATGTAAATCAGTCAAAGGACCCTCGTATTCTGCTAGTTGGTACAGGACCTGAAATGTTTCATTTTCAGTCGCATTGGATTACACTTCAAGATGAAGCCAATCTAAATTCTGAGTGTTTGTAAGCTGTTTCATATTTAATTAAGGGATCGGTAGGTAAGGGAGGGTTTACCTGGCATTTAAATATTGGGATTTTTATGAATATGAAGCAAATAATTTTTTTGTATACGCACTGAAAACGAGAAAATACATAAACAAGCCTAATGGTTATCATCACTTGTGTCCAAGTGGGTTGGGAAGTCCCCACAGGCATTGAATTCTATAAATAAAAGCCACCTTTCATTGAAATGTTGCTCAATAAAACGTATCAAAGCCTGAAAAAAATGCTGGTCAACTGCAGGGCACGCTTGTCTTCTCCACCTGGGCCTCCTGCCCAGGACTCCACGCGCCAGGACCTGCCCTTTTTGGCTAGCAGATGGCTCAATCAGCCCCTTCTCTCAGGAAAGGTTTTGGTCGAGAACGTTTTTGTTTAACGTCTGCTAAGGTATGAGGACTCACGGTCCCACCATGCCCCGAGGGAGGGCCTTACTGCCTCCAACCACTTCTCCTTTTTTTAAAAAAAAAATATATATTTTTTTTTACAGAGAGGAAAGGAGAGGAATAGAGAGCTAGAAACATCGATGAGAGAGAAACATCGATCAGCTGCCTCCACTCTATCCACTGAGCCAAACCGGTTAGGGCATCCAACTGCTTCTCAAACACCTGGCCTCACTCCCATCCTCTCCTGGAACCCCCGCTCCCCGCCAAGGGCTGCACAGGCTCGGCTCCCCCGTCCAGTGTGGGTAGGAGAGCCCCACGGCTAAGAGGCAGAGAGTCTCTCCCAGACCCCCACCCAGGTCTTCCGCTCCGTTTCTAGGAACCAGCCTCCACCTGGCACGGAGCGCATCGCACTGAGCCGAGGTTCTCCGGAAGGAGGGCTGCTCACTGGAGACCGCAGTGCTGCGCCCTGGGCAGCTTCTGGCTCCAGGAGGCCTCAGTGGCTGGGGCCTGTGTTGCGGGAAAGGATGGTGGTGACTGTGCCCGCGGGTCCCTGGAGACCAGGTGGTAAGAGGCAGGGGGTGGGGTGTCTGCCACAGTGAGATGGAAGGAGGAGCTGTTATTCTTCCTGCCACAAGGGGGAGCGCCAGTGCGAAGGTCTCGATCGTACCAATTAATTAGCTTCTACTACGGATTATTGTCAATATGACCTCAGCTTTTATCAATGGCCTTTCAAATACGCCCGTTCAGAGGGTCACTCCGTTTGGTAACAGGGAGTGTGCATGTTAGACCCACTTCACGTTACTTGGAGCAAATTCCAGGAAGTCTTGCTCTTCCAGAGAATGTACATTAACATCAGGACGACATCTAGCCAAGGGATTAGGGTTGGTAAATTTAGCAAATGAAAATACAGATGCCCAATTAAATCCGAATTCCAAAGAAACACAAATAAATTTTCAGTGTAAGTACTCCCCAAATATTTCATGGTACATGGTTATACCAAAAATCTATTTGTTGATTATTGGAAATCCAGATTTAACAAGCATTGTCCATTTTACCTGGCAAACTTACCCGGGGTTAGATGTGCTTTAAAAGTTGTCCCAGCTGAAATGTCTGCAGCCTTGCTCTGTGCTGGCACCTGTGCTGGCCTATGGCCCTGCCCACAGGTCTGCCCAGAAGCGGAATGACTCGGTTTCTGGGCATCCTCTTTCCACAAGGAGATGCAGTACCGTCTCCTGCTCCCTCCCTTCAGCACCTTCAAAAGCTGGGCCAAGAGAAACAATATTTTAAAAAGATAATCTGAGGAATGTCTTTTTTCTAGGCCAGTGATAACCCACCTTTTCCGTGAAAAGGCCAATTCAGGAAAAGGTAACCTGTTACCAAATTTGTAAGAAAGAAAGTATCTTTTTTATCAGGAATGTCATATCAACAACTTTTGTTTCGGCATGCTTCTATTGTTTCTCCAATGGCTAAAGGGTTTCATTATTTTGCCTAAACTTTCAGAAACTACATAGCACGCATGCCCTGGCGTATCTGATGACCAAGGTTTGTGGTCTAGGAAAGCATTTTTGGAGCTGGTTCACTTAGCTTTTCCTTACCTGACCCTGGGATCCACTTAAGTGCAAAATGTGTGTTGTCTCTTTTTGTTCATGTATAAAGACCATACATGGTCATGTAGTGACCACCTCGATCAAGATGTAGAGCTTTTCTGCACTCAGCAAGTTCCTCTGTGCTCTTTTCCAGACAGCACTTCCACCAAAGGCAACCATTATTCCGATCTATCACTAGTTATTAGTTTTGTTTGTTCTTGTGTTTCATATGATTGAAGTCATACAGTATGATATGTGTTCATTGAACATAATTTCTGTGAGATTCATCCATGTTGCACATATCAGTAATTCACCTTTTTCATTGCTGCCTAGTATTCCTTTGTAGGAAAATACCACAATTTATTTGTCAAATTACCTAGCCCTAACCAGTCTGGCTCAGTGGAGAGAGCGTCGGCCTGCGGACAGAAGGCTCCCGGGTCCGATTCCAGTCAAAGCCGTGTATCTTGGTTTCGAGCTCTATCCCCAGTGGGGGGCGTGCAGGAGGCAGCTGATCGGCGTTTCTCTCTCATCCATGTTTCTAACTCTCTATCTCTCTCCCTTCTTCTCTGCAAAATCAATTAAAAATATTTTTTAAAAATTACTTGGGCATTTATGTCATTTGGGGGGTTTGGCTCTTGTGAGTAAAGCTGCTATGGACACAGCTATGCTCATGTGTTTGGGTGCACTCATTTCTCTTGCATCTAATCACAGAAGTATGAATGTGTTACCGGGAGACCCCCGGCGGCTCAGCTGCCTGTCGCTGTGTCCAATAACGAAGGCGGTGTTGAATCACATAAGGCGTTTATTGAGAAGGCCAGCCCGCCAAGAAGACAGGGCGCTTATAAGCATTCAAATCCTGTCTTACAGCAGGTGCAGGGGACGGGGTTATAGAGGGGAAGGCGCTGGGGTGAGGCTGGGAACTGAGTGCAACTACTCACAGCCCTGGGGGTCCGCAGACGTCAGCTATTGTCCTTTGGTCACCAGGGGAGGAGATGATGTGGAGGAGATGATGTGGAGGCGATGATGTTTTGACTCCTGGTGGGTCGGTCTGACCCTGCTTCTCGGTTGTGCTTGCTGGAGTCACAGCTGAGTCACCTCCTCCATCGCTCCCCACAGGCCTTGGAAAGGAAACTTAAGAAAAACCTAACCCCCTATTCATGTATGAGAAACCTAACCCCCTATTCACATAAGTATAAGTGTCCTAAGATTTAAAACAATATGATTATTTTTCAGATTAATGCAGGTGCTCTATCAGGTTATAAGTCCCCCTATCAATTTTGGGTCACAATGTAGGTATATGTTTAGCTTCAGTCAATATTGCTGAACAGCCCAGCCAGAGTGGCTCCGTTGTTGAGCAGCATCCCGTGCACCAAAAGGCTGCTGGCTCCATCCCCCATCAAGGCACATGCCTAGGTTTTAGGAGTATCTGGAAGACAAACAATCAAAACATCCATGTTTCTCTCTCTCTTTCCCCTCCTCCCTCTCCCGTCCTCTCTCTAAGCATGTGCTCAGGTGAGAATTAAAAAAATATAGCCCTAGCCAGTTTGGCTCAGTAAATAGAGCTTCGGCCTGCAGACTGAAGGGTCCTGGGTCAAGTGATGTTGCACCACTTTTCATATGCACATGCCGGATTGTGGGCTCGATCCTCAGTCGGGGGGCGGGGGGGGTGCAGGAGGCAGCCAATCAATGATTCTCTCATTATTGATGTTTCTGTCTCTCTATCCCTTCCTCTCTGAAATCAATAACACACACATACACACACACACACACACACTCACACACACACACTGCCTGGACGGTGTGGCTTAGTGGTTTGAGCATCGACCCCTGAACCAAGAAGTCACCAGTTCAATTCCCAATCAGGGCACATACCTGGGTTGTGGGCTCCATCCCCAGTAGGGGGCGTGCAGGAGGCAGCCAATCCATGTTTCTATCGCTCTATCCCTCTCCTTTCCTCTCTCTCTAAAAATCAATAAAAACATATTTTTAAAAAATATTGCCAAACAATTTTCTACCCACCCTCCCCATCCCACAGCAACACATGAGAATTTCAGGTGTTCCGCATTTTCATCAACATGCAGTGTCGTCAGCTTTCTGAATGTAACCATTCTAGTGGGTATGTGGTGGTATTTCTTGGTGATTTAAATTTCCATTTCTCTCATCCTGGCCAGTGTGGCTCAGTGGGTTGGAGTGTCCTGTACATCGAAAGGTTGTGGGTTTGATTCCTGGTCAGGGAAGTTATGGGTTCAATCCCTTGTCAATGAGAGGCATCCGATCAATGTTTCTCTCTCTCTCTCTCTCTTTCTCTCTCTCTTCCCCTCTGTCTAAAATCAGTAAACATATCCCCTGGTGAAGATTTTTTTTTTAATTCCACTTTTCTCAAGTGATGTTGCACCACTTTTCCTATCCGTATTGGCAATTGGGCAACTTTCTGTGAAAGTCTGTCGTCACTCACCTCCAAAGAAGTTCCCCAGTGACCCAGGCGCGCCTCCTGGGATTCATGGGCTCTGCAGCCCCTTCCTTCATTGACTCTGGGCGGTAGAAGGCGGCAGAAACGGCGCTGTGCCGCTTCAGGCCTGCGCTCAGAAGGCGCGGCAGCTTCTGCTTTGGAGCGCCCTGGAGTCCTGAGCCACCAGTAAGAGGGCTCTTTATTTATTTGTTTACCTACTTACGTATTTACTTATTTATTTCAGGGAGGAAAGGAGATTTCAGGGAGGAAAGGAGGAGAGGGAGAGATAGAAACATCAATGATGAGAACCATTGATTGGCTGCCTCCTGCACGCCCCCTACTGGGGATCCAGCCCGCAACCCCGGGCATGTGCCCTTGATCGGAATCGAACTCTGGACCCTTCTGTCCGCAGGCTGGCGCTCTAGCCACTGAGCAAACCGGCTAGGGCGTTTGAGATTTGGGTGAACGGGACCGAGAGCTCCTCCTTTCCGTCACCCGAGTCCCGCCTTGTCTGTAAGTCCGGGGCGTGGGGAGCCTGCCACCTCCGTGGGAGGGGTCTGCCTCTTCGGTCTCTCCTTGCGCTCCGTGCATGGAGGCCAATGGCAAAGCAACGCCAGGTGGAGTGGCCACACGGAGAGAACCCGTTTTTGGTTTCGGTCAGAGAGAAAGATGTGAAGACAGGAAAGGGTCAGAGCAACGCAATGTTGAGGCATCTGAAGAGGAGGAAAGGGGCCGCGTGCCCAGGAATGAAAGCAGCCTGTGGACGCTGGGAGAGACAAGGAAATGCATTCTCCCTTAGAGCCCCCAGGAAGCAACACGGCCCTAAGGGCCCCGTATGTTAGCCCAGCATGTCAGACTCTCACCCTCAGAATCGTAAGATAATACATCTGTGTTGTTGTTGTTTTTAATATATTTTATTGATTTTTTTACGGAGAAGAAGGGAGAGGGATAGAGAGAAACAACAATGAGAGACAAACATGGATCAGCTGCCTCCTGCACGCCCCCTACTGGGGATGTGCCCGCAACCCAGGTACATGCCCTTGACCGGAATCGAACCTGGGACCTTTCAGTCCACAGGCCGACGCTCTATCCACTGAGCCAAACCGGTTAGGGCTACACTTGTGTTGTTTTAAGCCACTAAGTGTAGGATACTTTGTTGGGTCAGCAATAGAAAAAGAATATATTTCCCCTTCCACTAGCCAGAACCAGCAGAGAACTGTGTCTCCAGGTGCTGTGTCTCATACCCAGAGGCATGCCCCATAAAATTATGTTATTGGCTGTGGTTTGATTGTGGTGTTATTGCCTGGCACTAGGCAGCACCATAAAAACCAGCCTTGTGAAACTGCTGCTTTGCCAGGCTACGTGTGGAAGATTCCATTACACCAAAGTGTCCTCTTTGTGAGTTCCTAGGAGAGAGAGAGACCTGCTCCGGTTTGTCTCTCTGCGTTTCAGTTCGGAAGCTTAGAGCGGTG
This sequence comes from Myotis yumanensis, assembly GCF_028538775.1. NCBI lineage: Eukaryota > Metazoa > Chordata > Mammalia > Chiroptera > Vespertilionidae > Myotis > Myotis yumanensis. Next base: position 106,934,962 of record NW_027223755.1, on the reverse strand, counting down.
ATTCTTTATATATATATATATAGATAGATATAGATATAGATATAGATATAGATATAGATATAGATATTATTGATTTCAGAGAGGAAGGGAGAAAGAGAGAGATAAAAACATCAATGATGCCCTGACTGGTTTGGCTCAGTGGACAGAGCGTCGGCCTGCGGACTGAAGGGTCCCAGGTTCGGTTCCGGTCAAGGGCATGTGCCTGGGTTGCGGGCACATCCCCAGTGGGGGGCGTGCAGGAGGCAGCTGATCGATGTTTCTGACTCTCTATCCCTCTCCCTTCCTCTCTGTAAAAAATCAATAAAATAAATTAAAACAAAACAAAACATCAATGATGAAAGAGGGTCATTGATTGGCTGTCTCCTGCACACCCCCTACTGGGGATCGAGCCTGCAACCCAAGTATGTGCCCTTGGCCGTAATTGAACCTGGGACCCTTCAGGCCACAGGCCGACACTCTATCCTGAGCCAAACCGGTTAGGGCTAGAGCAGTGATTCTTAAACAAGGTGTCTTAGGGTGGAGGAACGATCAGAATTACCTGGGCAGCTCTGCAAGCTGGCATTGCTCAAAGGTAGAAAAGACAGGGAGCGTGTGTAGTAGGGTGGTTAGAGCAAGGCGTGCATGCCACGAAGACCCTCGCTGCGAACTGCTTGTTCCATCAGTTAGTTCTCAAACATTTCAGTCTCGGGGCCTCCTTATAGTCCTAAAAATTATGAAGGAATCCACCGAGCTTTTGCTTATGTGGGTTATATCTTTCAATATTTACTGCATCTTAAATTAAAACTGAGAAATATTTGCCCTGGCCAGTGTGGCTCAGTTGGTTGAGCGTCCTCCCATGAACTGAAAGGTCGCCAGTTCGATTTCAGTCAGGCACATGCCTGGGTTCCGGGCTCAGTGGGCATGCAGGAGGCAGCCGATCCATGTTTCTTTCTCATTGTTGTTTCTACCTCTCTTTCCCTCTCCCATCCTCTCTCTCTAAAACCAATAAAAACATTTTTTAAGAAAAGAAAAAAAGCCTGGGAGGGGGCAGGAGTGGGATGGAGGGAGTCAACGGGGGAAATGGAGGGGATATTTGTAATACTTTCAACAATAAAGATAATTTTTTAAAAAAAGAAAAAAATGAGAAATACTTAAAATATTTATTAATTTATTTAAAAATAACAAATCTGTTATATGTTAATGGAAACCTGCAGATGTTTCTCATCTCTGCTTCTGCACCCAGCCCTTTGGGATATTATATACCAAGGAGCCTTTGAAAACCTACATGGCACACTTGACATCGTGAAAATAGTTTGGGCTTTGGGCACCCCTTGAAAGGGTCTTGGGGACCCCTCCAGGAGCTCCCAGACTATATTTGAGAACTGCTGCTCTAAGACAATAATTCTTTTTTTTTTATTGCTTAAAGTATTACAAAGAGTATTACATGTCTCCTTTTTTTTTTCTCTCCTTGACCTTCCCCTGGCCTCCCCTACCCCCCAGTGTCTTGTGTCCATTGGTTATGCTTATATGCATGCAGACAAGTCCTTCGGTTGATCTCTTACCCCTCCTCCTCCGCCCCCCTCCCCCCCCCACCCCACCCCCGCCAACCCTCCCCGGCCTTCCCGCTGTAGTTTGACAGTCTGTTCGATGCTGCTCTGCCTCTGTATCTATTTTGTTCATCAGTTTATAATGGTCTTAATTATCCGTAAATGAGTGAGATCATGTGGTATTTTTCTTTCATTGACTGGCTTATTTCATTTAGCATAATGCTCTCCAGTTCCATACATGCTGTGCAAATGGTAAGAATTCCTTCTTTTTTACAGCAGCATAGTATTCCATTGTGTAGATGTACCACAGTTTTCTAATCCATTCATCTGTTGATGTAAGACAATAATTGTTTTCTTTCTTTTTTTTTTCAGAGAGAGAAAGAGACAGAGAGAAACATTGATTTGTTGCTCCACTTATTGAAGCAGGAAGAGACTGGGAACTAAAAACCCACATCTCATTCTCCTCCTACCCTCTAATCGTCTACCAGATCCTTCCGTGTCTGAAACCTACCAGAAGCCAGGCAGTCCGTGATGTGGCCCATAAGGGTCGCTCCCTGGGGGAACAGATCGGCATGGAGGAGGGTGCAGAACAAACATGGAGCTGAGGGCCTGGACGGTGTGGCTCAGTGGTTCAGTGTTGACCCGTGAACCCAAAGGTCACGGGTTGGATTCCAGGCAGGGCACGTGCAGATTGACAACGGCTGCATTCCACTGCAGGCACAGCTGCTGGCTGGCCCTGGCAGCGCTCTCTCTTTCTTGGTTCCAGTAACTTCTCCCTCTCTGTCTCCTCAGGCCGGGCTCTCCATGGCTGCTAGCCCCGGGGTAGCAATCCCTTGCTGGTTTCCGTTAACCCTGCCTACACCTTTGTAAATAGTTCCTTCATTAAACTCTCCTCAATTTCTTTTTGAGATTCCATATCTGTGGTGTTTATTTTTAAAGATTTTTTAAAATCGATTTTTAGTTAGAAAGGGGGAGGGAGAGAGAGAAACATGGATGGGCTGCCTCCTGCATATCCCAACTGGGAATCGAACCGGCAACCTTTCGGTGCACAGGAGGACACCCAGCCGCGCCACACCGGCTAGGGCACCATATGGGTAAGGGGCTTGTAGCGATATAAGCTGAGGGGTTGAGTGACTTCCCCAAGGTCACACAGAGGAAGTGGGAGGACCCCTGAGAGGACGTCTGCCAACACAGAGAAAGGTGGCGTCCTTTGCCGGCCTTGCCCACCTGCCCAGCCCCGTCCCGGAATCTTGGGCCCTGCCCCACCTGCCGGAATCTGTGATCCTTTTGTCGGGATGGGATTGTATTCCCGAGGGCTCCCTTCCCGGACCTGGTAACCAGAGCTGTGTGAGAAGAAAAGCCCAGGCCACTAGGGTAGCCACACCCCAAACAGAGGTGAGGTCTCAGGTGAGTCAAGCCAATGAGGGGCCACCTCTCCTGTCCCAAAGGCCACTGCTCACCTGTAGCCCTGCCTCACCAGCACTGGCCTCCCAGCCCCTGGCTATCCTTTCGTGCCTTTGCCCACAGGGCTCTCCGCTCCTCCCTCCCGCACCCAACAGGTGTCCTGTAACTAGGACATCTGCCTCCCACCCCCGCCCTGGGCCTCCAGAGATGTGAGATGGGACAGGGCTGGGCCTTCAAGCTCCCTACTTCCCCCTTCCAACCCCAGATCCTCTCAGATTCCGAGATGGGCTCTGGCCAGGGAGGGTGGGGCTGCTCCTGAGATCATCAGGAGTCACGGGCGCCGGCCGCCTAGACAGTGACAGAGCTGTGGCAGGCAGCAGACCGTCACCCAGCTCTGTGCCTCCAGTTGACTCAAATGTGCCATGTTCCCGCACCTGCTTCTCCCACTTGTGACCCTCGGTAACCGCAGGAGGCAGAGGATGGCTGCCAGGGGCCTGGGTCCTAGCATCTGAGGAGCTGGAAAGCAGGACCCCCGAGCTCTGCCCAGCGAGGCTGGTGTCAGAAGGGGAGGGGGCCATCTGGAGATGGAGGGAGTGAGGTGGCAAGAGGGAGAAACTGTGTGAGAGGAGGGAGCCAGGAGGCCTGGCCGCAGTGGGAGAGGGAGTAGGTATAGAGCCAGGAGTGAGGCGGGCAGGCTGTGAGAGGGCTCCAGCGCTCCCTGCTTCCTCTCTCCAGCCATCAGCCCCATCCCAGGAGCTCCCCAGGGTGCAGGTAAGGCCGCTGACCTGGGGAAAGTCAGGTGCAAATGCAAAAAGATAGGAGGGGCATGGGTGCTGGGGCAGGGGGTGCTGAAGGGCAGGGAATTAGGGAAGAGGACGAGGGTGGGGGTGGAGAAGGAAGCTGAGGCCTGGGCAGTGTCAGGGGCCAGAATCGCCAGTATCTTCCTCTCTTTGCAGGACTCCCAGCTGCAAGTCCTGCTCAGGAAGAACCTGGAGATCTGGGTGAGCAGGGGCTGGAAGCGGGAGGGTGGTCTGGGGTCTGAAAGGAGGTTGAGGCTGGCTAGGCCACGAGGGAAGTGGAGAGGACCGGAAACCTGCAGGTGCCCAGTCCTCTGTTCTCTCTCTGTTCAGGGCGGCACACTGGAGTGGGGTGAGGAACGGAAGTTGGTCCTAAGCTACCTGGGCCTCTGAGGTGGGGGGCAGGGACGGGATATGACCTCACAGTACCCCGCTGCAGACTGTGGTCGCCCTGAGTCCTCTGCCAGAATCGTGGGGGGCTCAGACGCGCAGCCGGGCCGCTGGCCGTGGCAGGTGAGCCTGCACCACAGCGGGGTGCACATCTGCGGGGGCTCCCTCATCGCCCCCTCCTGGGTCCTCTCCGCCGCTCACTGTTTCGTGTGGTGAGTATTCACCCCTGTCCAGCTCCCCTACTTCAAAAGCCAAACTGCTCGACCCCGTGTGCACAGCTAATTTGGAGACTAGCTGCCTCCACACACACACCCCTCCCCCGCCCCACCCCGGAGCTAGGTGCCCTGCGGGGTATCCTGGCTCTGAATGCGCTGAGGCTGCTAACTGTCCAAGTCAGAATTACGTCCCCCCGCCCAACCCACCACCTGCAGTCCCCCCCCTCCCCCCCGCCCGCCTCCATCGCCCCAGCCAGCGCGGGTGCCTGCTTTTCCCACCCCCATGGGGCCGACCTAACCCCTCCCGCCTCGGCCTTGGCGCAGGAACGGGAGCTTGGAGCCCGCGGCCGAGTGGTCGGTGCTGCTGGGCGTGCACTCGCAGGACGAGCCCCCGGACGCCGCGCACGTGCGCGCAGTGGCGGCCATCCTGGTGCCGGACAACTACAGCGACGTGGAGCTGGGCGCCGACCTGGCCCTGCTGCGCCTGGCCGCGCCCGCCAGGCTGGGCCCCGCCGTGCGCCCCGTCTGCCTGCCCCGCGCCTCGCACCGCTTCGCGCACGGCACGGCCTGCTGGGCCACCGGCTGGGGGAGCGTGCAGGAGGCGGGTGAGTGCGGAGGCTGGAGGCGGGACCCCGCGGGCGTGTCCGAGACGCTGGGCCTCCCGGGTGGGTGGATCGAGCGCCTAGGAAGTGGGTGGGGAGGGGCGGGGTTGCCAGGCACAGGTAAGCAGTCCATCTTTCTTTTATGCAACAGATGATTTTTGAGCACCTCCTGGTGCCTGGCACTGTGTTAGGCACTAGAAATATGCTAATGAACATAAGCAAAAAGTCCTGCCTCCTCACGTTACATTCTAGTCACTAAGTGGGTAGACATATGCTTTTTCAGCTAAATAAGCAAACACTTACGTTAGAGGGTAAATCCTCATCTCAAGAGAGTTATCTTTCCGTGGTCGCGAGGCCCCCACCACAATTCCACATCTGTGATCAGACCTGCGCCCTGCCGAGGCCTTCAGAGCGGGTGGGAGGGGAGGAGATGCCACAGCCGCTGCTTGCAGGGGCCCCATCGGGGCAGGAGGTGGCAGGAAGGGCCCATCTGAGCACCGAGGAAGTCTGTGTGCGTGGACCGGGCCATCCTGACAATGCACACCCCGAGCAGATTTCTGGGGAGGTTTTGTGCAGTCAGGGCATCAGCTGGCATCACAGGCACATGGGGCGATATGGAGGCCACCCTGGAAATCCAGGTGAGGCATCGCAGATGGAGAAGGGTCAGGCTGCCAGGCTGGAGTGCAGTGGGCAGAGGCAGCAGAGGCTGCAAAAGCTGGTGGGGCTGAGCTGGATGGCGGGCTCAGTGGCTGAGCCGACCTATGAACCAGGAGGTCAGGGCACATACCCAGATTTCCGGCTTGATCCCCAGTAGGGGGCGTGCAGGAGGCAGCTGATTCGTGATTCTCTCCCACTACTTTCCTCTCTGAAATAAATAAAAATATATATATATTTTAAAAAGCGGTGGGGCTGGGCCATGAAGGCCATAAGGTCAGACTGAGGGCCAGAGTGCCCCTCCAGCTCCAGGAATCCCCAGGACAATCCCTAAACTCCCCTGGCTGACCCTTAAGTACAGCTCAGCCATCAGCTCACAGCCGGGGATGCTAGATGGGGAGGGAAGGAGCTCGGTCCACACCCTCACCCACTTTTGCTGGATCCTGAGACATTATCTGCACCGCAAGCGGGTTCCCCTGCGGAAAGGACGGAGCCCTCAGGGTTACACAGTGGGGGCCATTGTCTGTCCTTGGTAAGATCGGAGCGGAACTCTAGAAACATTTCTCTGGCAGCAACAAGTGAAGGGCGGTCGGGAAACCGGTCAGCGAGGAGGCCAGGCCAATCAGCCAGGCCCAAGCTTATGCCTCCTGAACTGGGGAAGTGGCAGTAAAAATGCCCAGAGGTCACAATGATGGATTTTCTGGACTTGAGAACTTATTGAGAAGGGGAAGTTGAGACAGGGTCAGGGATGGCACCCTGATTCCATGCTTGGCAGCTTGGCACAGGACCGCATCTAGTGTATATGGCATCTTTGTTGAAAAGGGTACGTTCTCAGGACTGACACAGCCCATGTCAGGGCCCAGAGCTTCGCGGGTTTAGCCCTCACATCCATCCTCTGTTGGCTGGGTGCCTTTGTGCAGTATGAAACCATCCATGGCAGCTCCTCTCCTCATCTCACTCTGGAGATGAGGATTTAGGAAGAAGGATGGAGAGGAGCAGGAGACGATGACTGGTTTTGGATGTGGTGGGCTGAAATACTGAGCATCTGATAGGTCCAGGAGGCAGCTGGGGGGGGGGGGGGGGCGACAAAGTTGAGCCCTGGGGAGCAGGGGATTCCATACCTGCCTCAGCGTTTGCTCTCTCCTTCTGCCTGCAGACCCCCTGCCTCTCCCCTGGGTGCTGCAAGAAGTGGAGCTAAAGCTGCTGGGAGAAGCTGCCTGTCAGTGTCTCTACAGCCGGCCTGGCCCCTTCAACCTCACTCTCCAGCTCTTGCCAGGCATGCTGTGTGCTGGCTACCCAGAGGGCCGCAAGGACACCTGCCAGGTGAGGGCAGGTCCCTGCATCTGCCTGACAAGTAACCACTAGGAAGCAGTGTGAGAAGCAGACAAGCGCCATCTCTCTCGTATCTCTGAGCCTTATCTGCAAAAAGAGGGCAAGATGTCAATAGGTGGGATTGATGTGAACATTATCACTAGACAGAACTTGGGGCTCATCGGTGGGCACTGTTGTTATGGCAGTACGTGCAGTGGTTATGTGCCAGACTCTGGAGTGAGTCTGCCTGGTTTGAAGCAGGGCACCACCACATATTGGCTGTGTAACCTTGGCCAAGTTATTTAAATATCTTTTTATTGATTTCAGAGAGGAAGGGAGAGGGAGAGAGAAGCATCAATGATAAGAGATAATCATTGATTGGCTGCCTCTTGCACACCCCTCCACTGGGGACCCAACCTGAAATGCAGGCATGTGCCCTGACCAGGAATGGAACTGTGACCTCCTGGTTCATAGGTTGACACTCAACCACTGAGCCACACCCGTCGGGCACCTTGACCAAGTTATTTAACCTCACGTCCAGACTTTCTTATCTGGAAGACAGAGATGATAGTGTTCCCTACCTCATAGGGCGGTTGGGATGATTAAATTAATTTGTACATGTAAGAGCACTTAGAACAGTATGTGGTCCTTTTTTTTTTTTTTTAATATATTTTATTGATTTTTTACAGAGAGGAAGGGAGAGAGATAGAGAGTTAGAAACATCGATCAGCTGCCTCCTGCACATCTCCTACATCTCCTACTGGGGATGTGCCCGCAACCCAGGTACATGCCCTTGACCGGAATCGAACCCGGGACCCCTCAGTCTGCAGGCCGACGCTCTATCCACCGAGCCAAACCGGTTTTGGCAGTGTGGTCCTTAATAAGAGCTAAATAAGTATCAGCTACTAACATTATAATAATCCCACTTCCCAGCTCTCACTGGTTGCTTGACGGGGCCATTCCTGAGATGAGGGTGTAGAAGAACAGAGCATGGCACCTTTTAGCATATACTCAATCAATAGTTATCTTTAAAAACGAATTAATCCTTCCCAGAAGGGAATTTTCCAGATCACCTTCTGAAGGCCAAAATATAGTAATATGATAACTATTTTCCCCACAAACCTTTCTCAAATCACACACGTTTTTAGGGTACTCAGCCTGGGTGGTGGCAATGGGGATTCAAGCTAGATGGTCTTCAGGGTCCCTCCCAATGACGAAGCTCTGTGACCTATGGGCATAATCCTCCGCTTTCTTGAGCAGGATTGCAAACAATTCAAATCCCTCTGGACCAGCGCTGTCCAACACAGCTTCCTATGGTGACGGAAATATTCTGTATCTGCACTGTCCAGGGTAGTGGTCACTAGCCACATTGTCTACTGAACATTTGAAAAAACATCTGAAATATGATTACTGTAACTGAGGAATTAAATCTTTTATTTTTTAATATATTTTTATTGCCGAACCGGTTTGGCTCAGTGGATAGAGCGTCGGCCTGCGGACTCAAGGGTCCCAGGTTCGATTCCGGGCAAGGGCATGTACCTTGGTTGCGGGCACATCCCCACTGGGGGGCGTGCAGGAGGCAGCTGATCGATGTTTCTCTCTCATCGATGTTTCTAACTCTCTATCCCTCTCCCTTCTTCTCTGTAAAAAATCAAAAAAATATATTTTTTAATATATTTTTATTGATTTCAGAGAGGAAGGGAGAGGGAGGAATAGAAACATCAATGATGAGAAGGAATAATTGATTGGCTGCCTCCTGCACACCCCTCACTGGGGATCGAGCTTGCAACCCAGGCCTGTGCCCTGACCTGGAATTGAACCCTGACCTCCTGGCTCACAGGTCAACACTCAACCACTGAGCCATGCTGGCTGAGTTTAATTTTATTTAGTGTCTGCCATGCTGGACAGCACAGTTCTAGAGGATTCTGAGCCTTCTTTGTGACCCTGTTCAGGTCACAGAGATACCTGTCCTGGACTATAGAGATGTCTTAGGGACAATTCCTCTAAGCACGAAATGCCCACAACTCCTGTGTTAGTGTCTGTTCATTGTAGTCGTTCCTCCTGTCTTCCTGCTGCTTTTAGATTCCTATTTTTAACAGCCTCCTAAACGCTGGCACCTCTGATTCACTTTAACAACTGGGTGATCTTAGAAACCCAAAACAGCATTTATTTGAACTATTCATTGAACACAAGTCATTTGGCTCTGAGTGGCTCCCTGAAGGTCTCTCTGGCATGGCCTTCAGTGTATTGGTTTGGTGCTCTTGGCTTGGCTGTTCCTCATCTGCCTTTCTGCCACTTAGCGTCGTAGGGAATACAGGAGCTGACGCAGCCAAGACACCACCTAGCCCCAGTCTCCTAGGAGAAGGCGGCTGTTTGCTGGTCCAACAAGAAGAGGTGTAGAACCTTTGGAAGGTGGCCCAGTATACACTGGTGGGTCCCTGGGCCGATCCCCTGACTCGGAGTCATCTATCTATCATCAGGGAGACTCGGGGGGACCCCTGGTCTGTGAGGAACAAGGGCGGTGGTTCCTGGCGGGAATCACCAGCTTTGGCTTTGGCTGTGCACGAAGGAACCGCCCTGGAGTCTTCACTGCGGTGGCTCCCTACGAGGCATGGATCCGGGAAAAGGTGATGGGCCCAGAGCCTGGGCCCGCCTTTCCCCCGCAGTCCCGAGGGCCCCAATCCGGCCCCCAGGAGCCCATGGATGAGAACTGCACCATCGCCCTGCCAGGTGAGGGAGTAGGACCCCTGGAGGTCCACTGAACAGGGGAGATTTGAGTTGGGTGGGAAGTCCTGGGGGTCCAGAGGCCCGCTGACCCAGGCCTCTCACCCGCAGAGTGTGGGAAGGCCCCGAGGCCAGGGGCCTGGCCCTGGGAGGCTCAGGTGATGGTGCCGGGATACAGACCCTGCCATGGGGCGCTGGTGTCGGAAAGCTGGGTCTTGGCACCTGCCAGCTGCTTTCTGGAGTGAGTGAAAACCCACGTCTCAGCCAGACTCCCGCCCCTCCCCGCACCGGCCTGAGACACACCTAGCCCCAGTCCTGAGTGGGGGGCTGGGGGGAACCTCAGTCTGCAGTGCGGGAGGGGGTTCTCCTTGGGAGGTGTAGGATCCAACTCACAAAGTGGGGTCCTGGTCTATCGGGAGCGAGTACAGGGGTTAGTATAAGTTCGATCGGGATGTGAAGTCCGAGTGCACAGTGCTCAGGTGGGAGATAGAAAATCCTAGCCTGCCGATGGAGCCAGGTCAGGGGTGAGAGGCTTCGCGCCCCGTGTGCGGAATCCAGCCCACGCGCCCAGTCTCCCCATCCCGCAGCGCCAGCAGCTCGGACCGCCCGCCCCGCGACCTGCACAGCTGGCGCGTGCTGCTGCCCTCGCGGCCGCAAGCGGAGCAGGTGGCGCGCCTCGTGCCGCACCGCAACGCTTCCCGGGACGACGCGGCGGACCTGGCGCTGCTGCAGCTGCGCGCGCCCGTGAACCTGAGCGCCGCCCCGCGGCCGGTGTGCCTGCCTCGCCCAGAACACTATTTCCTGCCCGGGAGCCGCTGCCGCCTGGCTCGCTGGGGCCGCGGCGGTGAGCAGGGGCGCATGGTGCGGGGGCGCGAGGCCCTGCTGCGCCGCGCGCGGACTCCTTCCTTTTTCTCTCCCAGGGCCCGCGCCCGGCCCGAATGTGCTGCTTGAGGCGGAGCTGTTGGGCGGCTGGTGGTGTCACTGCTTGTACGGCCGCCAGGGGGCGACAGTGCCGCCGCCGGGAGACCCGCCGCACGCGCTCTGCCCCGCCTACCAGGAGGAGGAGGAGGCCGGCCGCTGCTGGGTTAGCGGCGGGGGCGGGGCCTGCGTGTCTGATTGGGACTCGGAGAGGCGGGGGGCGGGGCGGGGAGAGGGGCGGGGCCTGAGAAAGACTGGGAAGGAGGCGGAGCGCTCCCCGCGGGGACCGGGTAAGGCGGGGCCAGCGCGCTGGGGGCGGGGCCTGGCCCTGGGGGCGCTTGGGGAGAGTCCTGAGGCTTGCTCTGGGCTCCGTCGGGCTTTCTTGCTACCCCTGGATCTAAAGGAATCCTAAAGTGACGATTGACTACAGATTATTTATGGAGCCTGGCCTGGAGGAAAGCCCTTTGATACCCTCATCAACTCTCTCGCACGCGCACACGCACACGCACACGCACACGCGCACACACGCGCACGCACGCAGAGGTTGGTAACGCACACTCTCTCGCTGCAGAACGACTCCAGTTGGAGCCTTTTGTGCCGGGAGGAGGGGACCTGGTTCCTGGCTGGAATCAGAGACTCCTCCAGTGGCTGCCTGCGTCCCAGAGCCTTCTACCCTCTTCAGACCCACGGCCCATGGATCAGCCATGTGACTCGGGGGGCCTACCTAGAGGACCAGCTGACCTGGGACTGGGGCCCCGAGGGGGAGGAGACTGAGACACAGACTTGTCCTTCCCACACAGAACATGGTGGTGAGGAGGGGGCCTTCGGGGCTTGGGGCTTGGGGTGCTTAGATCCATGGCAGAGGCTTCAGGGGTCAGCTGTGAGACCTCCGCTGAGGGGTCACTCCTCTCCCTAGCCTGTGGCCTGCGGCGAGAGCCGGCCCCGGCGGGGCTCCTGTGGCCCTGGCTGGCAGAGGTGCATGTGGCTGGCGATCGCGTCTGCGCGGGGACCCTCGTGGCCCCCGGCTGGGTCCTGGCAGCCACTCACTGTGTCCTCAGGTGGGTCTCACCCATCTCCTGGGCGATGGGAAAATTGGGCGGCGGGCCGAGGATTCTTGCAGTTGTGGGCTATTCCCCCGTTAGGGCTCTTAGAGCACAGGGCAGCTTCTGTGAAGGGCTTTGAGACAGGAGAGAGATTTAGAAGGAGCAGTAGTAAAGGAGTTAGTGGGATAACTCGGGAGATTCATTCTACCCTTTCCCCTGGGCTGGGGAAGACTTTACCAGTAGGGGGTGCGGGTGGAGGGCGGGCAGGGGGTAACAATGGGCCTTGTTCCAACAGGCCAGGCTCTACAACAGTGCCTTACATTGAAGTGTACCTGGGCCGGGCCGGGGCCAGCCCCCTCCCACAGGGCCACCAGGTGTCCCGGTCGGTCATCAGCATCCGCCTGCCCCGGCACCTGGGACTTCGGCCCCCTCTGGCCCTCCTAGAGCTGAGCTCCCGGGTGGAGCCCTCCCCTTCAGCCTTGTCTATCTGCCTTCACACAGGGGGTGTCCCCCTGGGAAGCAGCTGCTGGGTGCTGGGCTGGAAGGACCCCCAGGACCGAGGTGAGAGCCCTGGGTCCCGGGGGTGAGAAGTGACTAGAGGCCAGCATCCCTGGGACAACCTTCTTTCCTCTCTAGTCCCTGTGGCTGCTGCTGTCTCCATCTTGACACCACGACTCTGTCACTGCCTCCATGAGGGTATTCTGCCCCCCGGGACTCTCTGTGTCCTGTATGCAGAGGGGCAGGAAGACAGGTGTGAGGTACAGGCGCCTGGGTGTCCTGGTCCAGGGAGGGGTCTGGCAGGGCTGGGCAGCTAGACCCTGGGGAGAGAGCAGGGTTAAAATTCTTGGGAGCTGGGCCTGAAATGGGTAGAAGTAGTGTTTCCTGGTTGGACCTTGGAGAGCGACCAGGGCTCTGGATGCCTAAGGATGGAGACAAGCAGAACTTTGGGCTGGGCCCTAGGAGAAGGTGCAGGGGACCGGGAGGAAGGGTAAGAGACCCTTTGGGCCTTGGCTCTTACTCCGCAGGTGACCTCCGCACCTCCGCTCGTGTGCCAGAGTGAGGGAGGCTCCTGGGTCCTTGTGGGCATGGCTGTTAGAGGGAGCCGGGAGCTGTTTGCCACCATTGGCCCTGAAGAGGCCTGGATCTCCCAGATAGTGGGAGAGGCTCATTTCTTGCCCCCGAGTGGCTCCCCCTACTGGCCCCCTGAAAGCGGCTACCTCTGTCCTCTGGACATGGCTGGGGCCTCAGGCTCCCCTCCTGCTGCTCTGTTCCTTCTGCTACTACTGACCCCCCTGATTCAGGGCTGAGGGGTCTGGCTCCCCAGACCACCTCCCCCCCTCCTTCCCCACCTCCTCCAGCCCTCTACTTCCTTCCCAGTGGGGTTGGAATGTGACTTAACCGGCTTTCAGTTCCTTTGCCAGAACCTCCAGAGCTCCCCACCCACCTAGACTGCAATGGCTTCAGATAATTGGGCCTCAGTGCCGGGATATTTTGTGCCCTGGAATCCTTGGGGACGGCATGAGCCGGCAATAAAGGTGTAAACAAAGACACGTGGCCCTGTGGCATTGCTGAGGGCAGGTGGGGGGCTAGAGGGAAGCCAAAGGGCCCCTCCCTCTTGAGCTTCCGTGAGTCAGGCCTTGGGCTCCCAGGAAATGTGTCCCTGATAACGTGGCAGCTGTCCCTCATTCCTGCCCCAGGGTGGGGGAGGTTGGGCGGCCAGCTGGGTGTGTGTCACCTCCCCAAAGGAATCAGCATCCCCAACACCTGCTGGACACCTCAGCCCTAGCTCTGACCCTGCTGCCCCTCCCCCAGAGTAAGCAGGACTCAGGGTGGGGGTCACAGAAGGAAGGGTCCAGGAGTCTGGGAGTCCAGGGTCTGTCTACAGTATCCTATACCCACAGAGAGCCACCCCCATCTACACACCCTGATGAATGATGTCCCCAAGTAGACACCTCCAGTGTCCCCAGGACCCCCATACCCTTCAAGGGTCCACAGCTGTCACATCCGGCCCAGTGCTCTCCGGGTTTGAGGCCCATCACCATCCTTGTATATACATCCCTCCACCTCACCCACCACTGCTTGGTTCACCTCCCTGCATTAATGCAGGCACGTTCCCTGTTAACTGCTAAGTCATGGCACGGCTAGAGTCTGAGGGATCAGCCCTCGAAGTGCTCCCTATATAGTGGGGACACACATGGACACCCCCGGCTGGGGGTCAGGAAAGGGCCATAGAGGTGACGTTTGAGCACAGAAAAAAAGCAAATGGGGACCTCGGGAAGGGATGTGCTTGTGGTGGAAGCCAGATGATGAAGGTAGCAGAGGGGTCACCTCTGGGGCTGGAGTCAAATCTCTGGTTGAGTAGGTAGAGGATGGGGGAGGGGACACCTAAAGGGCAGCTGGAAGTTCTCCTTGGGGGTCTGAGGAGACGGGCAGAGGTCAAAGGCCAGGCTTATCTTTAGCTGCCAGGTCCCAAATAGAATATTCCCTTGAATCTCCATAGGGACGTACATCCCCACTTGCTCCCCATACTCAGTCAGTCATCCATATGCCTTTCCCCACAAACATTTTTAAAAATATTTTTTTATTGATTTCAGAGAGGAAGGGAGAGGGAGATAGAAATATCAATGATGAGAGAGAATCATTGATGAGCTGCCTCCTGCACGCCCCACACTGAGGATTGAGCCCACAACCCAGGCATGTGCCCTTGACCGGAAACAAACCTAGGACCCTTCAGTCCGCAGAGTGACGCTCTACCCACTGAGCCAGACCAGCTAGAGATCCCCACAAACATTTAATATACCCCATTTAATATCTACCCAAATACACCCACAATGCCTAGGATCCGGCCCGTTTGAAATGAATAAAACTAAAAAAAAAAGAAAAAAGACCGTACCCTTTTATGTAATGATGTTTACTTTGAATTTATATTAGTTCACACAAACACTCCATCCATGCTTTTGTTCCGGCCCTCCGGTCCAGTTTAAGAACCCATTGTGACCCTCGAGTCAAAAAGTTTGCCCACCCCTGGTAGTGTCTTGCCCCTCCCCAGTTTAGACCCTTCAGTCAGCCTAGGTCCTCTCATCACTCCAAGAATTCCCTGCCCTCAAGGGCCTGAAGTCTTGGCTTACAGGTCCAGACACCTAGCCTACGGAAGGCAGGTGGGGAAGTGGGGCCCTGTTTCTCTGAACTTTGAAGCCAATACACATTTGCAATCGCCCAGACTCATACACTCACAGAGGAAGTGCCCACCTCCTGACCAGTCACCTGACCAGTCACGGGGTCTTTGCCTGAGCCTGTGCCTCCTGCGCCCTCCGCCTGCAGATGCTTCACCTGAGCCACTCCTCCCCACCTTTGCCTTGTGAACTCTTCCGTAACCTCTTTAGGTCTCAGTTCTGAAGGCACTTCCTTGAGGAGCCCTTCTTGATGCCAGCCTAGGTCAAGCTCCTGGAAACGGCTCCCCGATCCCCCATTCTCCCTTCTGTGCCACGGTTGCTAGTTTGAAATTATTCTATAATTGCTTGTGATGATTTGTGTCCTCTGTCATCCCTACTTTAGAGTGAGTTCGGGGAAGGCAGGGATGGTGTCTGTTTTGTCTCCTGTGCCTGGAACAGAGTAGGCACTCAGTAAATATTTGTGAGATGATTGGCACTGCCAGACACGCTCACCACACACCGATGAGGCTGCCGGCTCGGCAGAAGGGCCTGGACCAGCCCTAGCCTGTGGCAAACCCAGGTTCTTAGGCTCAGAGACGGGGCCGAAGAAGGGAAGGGGGTAGGAGCGCCTCTGGCCCCAGGACAACAAGGCTGAGCCAAGCCCTGGGAGGCATAACTGGTTCGGGAGACCTGAAAGACCTGGGCCAACAGCACTGTGTCCCTCCAGGGGGCTGGGCCATTGGACATTCCAGTTTCCATCCCTGCCTGGGGCTGCTGTCCGGGGGATCCGCCGCCCCCAAGCGCGCACGCTTCCGCGCAGGCACACACTCACCTGGGGGTCTGGGCGATAGGGACGTCAGCGGCGGGAAGCCGGCAGAGCCGAGCCAGAGGGCGGGGCCAGGGGAGGGGCGGGCAGGTAGGCGCTTTTCTCCCAGGAGCTGCCACCTGCGGCTTTCTGCGCAGCCAGGCAGAGCTGCAGACGTGTCCTCTCTGAGGGCCGGATTGCCGTCGTCTCCTCGGTGCCCGCGCCCTGCCCTTGGAGCCAGCCTCGGACACCTGCTCCGACTTCCCCGCGCGGATTCCAGCAGCCCTTCCTTCCCTTTGGGCCCGACGCCTGAATCTTGCCTTCGAATCCAGTCCTAGGTCCCTTCCCTTGGGTGTCTGGTGGCTCCCCAGGGGCCCTCACCCCGGGTCATGGCCCAGAGGGCAGGCCTGGGGCCTAGGCGGCTGGAGGCCGCTGCCATTCTGCTTTTGCTTGGATTATTCCGATCCGGGCTGGGTGAGTTGAACAGGCAGAGGGCATGGGGAGGGGTTATCCTGGCTCAAGAGCCCCCGCGTCCTCGCGCCCTAGCTCTTGGCTTCTCTCTCTCCCTCCGCTTGGACTTCCTGGGGGGATGGGCAGCTCTCCTGACAAGTGGCAGGTGCTCAGAAGTCTGGGAACCTGGGTCTTTCCGCTCACCCCTCCCTCGTTCTCTTGCCTTCCAGGAGCCGAGGGGTCCGGGCCCGAAGGTGAGGCTTGGCGGGGGTGGGGGGGGGGGGTTCGGGGGGCGGGGGAGGGGGAGAGGAAGGAGAGGGGACACAGACTCAGATTCCCATGGCGTGTTTAATGAGTGCCTGACCTCTCTCTGCCAGGCTGTCTCACGCACCGTAATGTCTTAAGTCCCACAATAGCTCTGTGAGACGGGGATGGTAGCCCGAGTTCTACAGATAAAGAAACCGAAGTGCAGAGAAGTGATGTGCCCGAAGGCGCACAGCCAGTGAGTGGCACAGCCTGTAAGAGCCGGAGTTGTTTTGTGGAAACAAACCAAAGGTCTCCTTCCTTCGAAGGCAGGTCACCAGACTGAGTCCCGGCTTCCCCACTTACTGCTGTGTGCTTGGCTCACTGCTCACCTCTAAATGAAGCTGATTGAGTTTATCTCCTGGGGCTGTGTGAGCAGTCCTGAAGATAAAGGAAGTGAAAGCCCCTTCGGGGCCTCACGTTGTTTAAAGTTCCTAAATAGCAGCTATTGTCATTATTACGAGAGGAGGAGCCTGGCTGGGCAGTTTTCTCTGCTCCTGGGAAGGTGACTTTGTGAAGGGCAGCTGGGTCTTGTTCCAAACTGCTAGCCTCAGTGAGGGTAGGGTGGCCTTCAGGCTGTGGGAGCCCAGTTGTTCTGTTCCTCTGTTCACTAGCCGCATCCACAGCTCCATCTTTGGGCACCGGGCCGTGGGAGTGCCGGGTTGTGTGGTGAAGCACGCACAGGGAGCAGTGGTGACGGGGCAGTATCAGGGAAGCAGCCCTGGGAGCTCTGTGCACGGCCTGACTCAGGCAGCAGGTCAGGGCAGGCCAAGGAGGGGCTGCCATAGGCAAATGGAAATTTGCCGAGCAAAGTAGGGCTGAGGAAAGGAATTCTAGGTAGTGACCTTGAAGAGCGAAGTTCCATAGGTGAATCAGTGCTTCCGAGTCTATGACAGGAAGTGTCCGGGTGGATGGCACTGTCATGGGAGGTCTGGGATATATCTTAAGGGCAGTGTGAAACCAGGGAAGGATTTAAGGGGGTGTCACCTGGCCAGATTTCTCGTTTATAAAGGTCTTCAGACTTATAAGGGCTGGATTGGATAGGAGGCAAAGTCCTGGAAGGAAGGAAGGAAGGAAGGAAGGAAGGAAGGAAGGGAGGAAGGAAGCTGTAAGAGACCTGAATGAGGGAATGGGTCAAGGTGGCAAAACTGACAGTGTCTGGTAAGCAGTGAGATGGGGACAAAAGGGTGGCCGGCTTCTGTGAACTCATTTCCCAGGCTCCAAACCAGATCTCCTGGGCTTCATTGGGAGTGGCAGGGCTAAGAACAAGGTATGGGGGACCCAGAAGGGCCTGACCCCCTCCCCTTCCTCCCTCCCCGGGCAGCCTTTTGCGGTGTGGCCTCCCAAGCACGCATCACAGGTGGTAACAGTGCAACCCCTGGCCAGTGGCCCTGGCAGGTCAGCATCCTCTTTGATGGCACTCACGTGTGTGGCGGTTCTCTCGTGTCTGAGCAGTGGGTACTGTCGGCTGCCCACTGCTTTCCAAGGTACCAACTGGGGTGGGCAAGGTGGGGATGCCAAAAGTAGTCTGGAGGTCAAAGTTCAGGGATCAGTTTAGATAAGAGGTTGGGGTTCTTGGATTGGGTCTAGGGTTATCAATGAAATCTGAAAGATAAGTCAGGAATGAAGGTCAGAGGTCACAAGTCACAGGATAAAACTAGGGCACAGTTTGGGATGCAAAAAGTCCTTTGCTGGGATCAGAATCTGGGGTTGGATGCCACCGGGATCAAGGAGCCAGGACTCCTGGGTCCCAGCCTTTGTCCTCCCTGTTTGCAGGGAGCACCACAAGGATGACTACGAAGTAAAGCTAGGGGCCCACCAGCTGGACTCCTACACCCCTGCGGCCGAGGTTCGCACCGTGGAAAAGGTCATTCCCCACCCCAGCTACCGCCATGAGGGCTCCCAGGGGGACATCGCACTCCTCCGTCTCAGCAGCCCCATCACCTTCTCCCGCTACATCCGGCCCATCTGCCTCCCTGCAGCCAACGCCTCCTTCCCCAACGGCCTCCAATGCACTGTCACTGGATGGGGCCACGTGGCCCCCTCAGGTGAGGTGGGCACTGATGTCTAGAGGCAGGAGGGAGCCTGACTCAGGGTCGGAGGCCCTGACTAAGCATCTTTTGCCCCCACAGTGAGCCTCCAGGCCCCCAGGATACTACAGCAACTTGAGGTGCCACTCATCAGTCGGGAGACATGTAACTGCTTGTACAACATCAATGCCAAGCCTAATGAGCCCCACTCTATCCAGCAGGACATGGTGTGTGCTGGCTATGTACAGGGGGGCAAGGATGCCTGCCAGGTAAATGCAAGGGGTCCAGTGGGACAAATGAATCTGGGGAAATGAGGGCTGGCATGGGTGACTCGAGGCCTGGGGCCTGGTCCTGACAGCTTTTGTATGGCTTTTCTCCTCAGGGTGATTCTGGGGGCCCACTCTCCTGCCCTGCTGGGGGCCTCTGGTACCTGGCAGGCATTGTGAGCTGGGGTGATGCCTGTGGGGCCCCCAACAGGCCTGGCGTGTACACTCTGACCTCCAGCTATGCCTCCTGGATTCACCACCAGGTAGCGGAGCTCCAGCCTCAGGTGGTCCCTCCCCTCCAGGAGTCCCAGCCCGACATCAACCTCTGCAGAAACCACGTGGCCTTCAGCTCTGCTCCAGGCCAGGGTTTGCTGGGGCTCACCCTTTTGCTATCACTAGCCCTGATCCTGGGCCTCCTCTAGCCATGGTGGGAGCACTGAGCTACTCACCCTGGGGGTTGACCCTGTTTCCAGAACTGCCCTATTGTACACAAGGACAGACGCCTGTTCCCAGGAATGGACCTGGCCCCTCCTTGACACTGTTTGGGCCTGAGGCTCTAGTCACTCCTTCCTCCCAGGACCCTGTAGGAGCTCAGGGCACCATCATGACCTTTGAGCCCACACTCTTGGGTTTGTTCTTTGGGACTTTAACCCAGAGCCAGTTTTACTGCCTGTGCTACTGGCTAGAACCTCTGGCCTCCTGCTGTCCACAAGCCTATTGGTTGGGCTCCTATGGAGCTCCCAAGGAGCCTTAGCTAAGAAAATGGGCCCTGGCTCTTATGTTTCTGGAAGACTGGACAGCTGCCCAGCTGACTGCTGCTGAAGGGCTGGCTCCCCTGCCCGACATGCTCTGCCTGATGAGCCCCATCACTCTGCCCTCCTGTTGTCTTCTGGGTTGGAGTTGCCTCTGAGCAGCATGTTTCCAAGGACACAAAAGGCCCCAATCTTGCCCCATTGGCTGCCAAGCCCCCACTGCGCCCTGATTTCTGGACTCCGGAGGACTGAGCCCCCACCGGAACTGGGCTTGAGCTTGGATCTGGGGTAGAGGGTAGAAGGAGCAAGAAGGAATAAAATGTTTTGAGCATAACTGGCTGTGTGTGTGACATGCCATGAAGAACATCAGCTGTTGGCCTTTTCTTCCCGCCTCCAAAGTCCAGAGCCACCGGCAGAACTTACTTTATTTAAAAAATGATGAAACAGGCTGTACATATTTACAGGCGGGGAAGGAGGCACAGGTCCAGCAGCAGGGGCACCGCCACTCACTTCTTGGAAAGTTTGACTTGCTTGTGCTTGGGGGGTGCCCACTTGAGGCAAAGAGAGTCCACTGTGGGGAGAAGAGACATGAGAGGCAGGGTTGGGCCTCTGGGCCTAGGCCAGGTTTCGCCAGGTGAGAACAAGGGCAGACTTGATCCTGGGGAGGGGGCAGGGAAGCCCAGGCATGAGTAGCCTGCCCCAGGCTTTGGTCCTGGAAGCTGGTCGGACTGGTTTAGGATCATGCGACAGCAAAAGGAGCTATGGCTCCCAGCTGTCCTTACTCCTACCCCCTACCACACACACGCAGGAGCCCCCCACCTACCTGTTATGGGTGGTTTCTTATACTGAGCACTTTTGAGGTGCTCCTCTACTAGCTTGGGTGTGACACAGATGACATGCTGGCCTTTCCAGTACTTGACCATGTTGAGGGACTGTAAGGTGCTGATGATGTCATTCTGAGTGATGCTGGTCATCTGGCTGCAGAAAGGGAGTGGAGCAGATGCTGGGAGAGGTCCCTTGTGGGGTCTGGCTGGGACAGCAAAAGGGGACAAGGAGACAGGATCATGGCCAATCTTAGGAGAACCCTTCTCTCTTGGAGAACTCCAGGAAGCCTCCCTCATGAGATGACAGGGCTGGGGTCCAGGGCCCTCACCTTAGGTCCTTGATGGACAGCGTGCCACGGAAGTCTCGCAGAATCTCCAGCAGGACCCAAGACCAGTAGCTGCGGTAGCTGAGCTTGCCCAGGTCGGACAGTGGCTTCTCAGGGGAGCCTACTGTGCTCTCTAGCTTGGATAGCTCATAACCTGGCAGGGGGAGACAGACGGTCCTGAAAACCCACCCCACCCTAGTACTCTGCCTCCACCACGGGGGCCCCTTGCTGGACAGAGCGGGAGCCACTCACTGAAAGCAATGAGGAACTTTCCGTAGCCACGGCGCTGGTAGGGAGGCAGGGTCAGGATGCAGGCCACATTGTTTCCATCTGGAGACTCCTTCTCCTGCAGGGGCGAGGTCAGGACTCTGGGGGAGCTCGGCCCCTGCTCCAGTTCATATTCACTGCCCTCCCTCAACCTCGGCTTCCCGACCCAGTACCTTTGAGAAGTAGCCGACAATGTGGGCCCCCTGCCTGTCCACCTCAGTCAAGATATAAAAGACGAAGGGCTCCACGTCGAAGTACAATGTTTTGTGGTCCAGGAAAAGCTTGGCCAGAAGACACAGGTTCTGACAGTAAATCTGAGGGGTAGGAGAGGCAGAAGACTCAGGAAGCAAGTACAATGAGCCCATTGAGGCCTGGACAGGAGCTGCCACCCTGCTCTGCAAATGCCAGGCTCCACAGAACAGCCGTGCCAGGCCGATGGGAAGTGCCCACTCACCAGAACAGTAGCACAGGATTTCCGCAGGTAAGTGGGCATATGCAGTTCAAGCCCGTGTTATTCAAGGCTATGTCCCCAGCACCGAGCACAAGGCTAAGCATGAAGCCAAGTGCTTGTTAAATATTTGCTGAGTGGAGGGCCTTGAGCCTGACTCTGCAGCCTGCAGTCTGCCCGCTTGGCCATGCTCTTCTCTGCTTCACCTGCTGCAGGCCCAGACACCCACCCCGTCAGAGACCAACATCAGGAGGAACAATGGGACCTTCAGGTTGCCTTCATGGCACAGATCAAGGGTCCCTCTGGTGTATGACACCTTTTATATCCACTCCCATTTGACCCAACAACTGTGTAAGCCCAGCATGGCTAGTCCCATTTACTTAAAAGAAAACTGAGGCTCTGGGAGGGGAAGTGCTTGTCTGAGACCTCAAAGCTGGCAGAGGGTAGAGCCAACAGGAAAACCCATGTCTCCTACAGAGCCCTTTCTGCCACTCCCCCTGTTGCTGCTCAAGGCAGAGCAGCGGGCAAGGCTCAGTGTGGATATTCCTTCCCCAAGCAATTATCACAAGGCTGACTGAGCCACCACAGGTCACCAGTAATAACGAAGGCCCATTACTAAGCACCTACTTGGTGCCAAGTACCGTGCTAAGTATGTGACATTGCTATCTCAGTTATTCCACCAATAGCCCTATTAGGTAAATATGGTCATGACTCCCGTCGAACAGATGAGGAAACAGGAACAAACAATGTTAAGTAATTTGTCTAAGGTCAGATAGGAAGTGACGGGGTCATCTGAAGCCAGGAGCCACTCAAAGTTTGTCTTCATTAACTGCCCTTCCACGGGAAATGGGACATTTGGTGCAACCTTCCCAGACTGACCAGGCAAAGGCCAGGTTCTCAACAGGAAAGCAGAGCCCGATGCCCCACCCTGCCCCATTCAAGTCCGTTCACCAGGAACAAGGAACTGGGACAGCAGAGCCACAGAGCTCTGGGCAGGAACCCTTACACAAAGCAGGCCCCTCCTGGGGAAAACCAAACACCTTTTCTTCAGGCAGAAAGAGAAAGCCTTCTAGAGACAGCCTCAGGCACGACAATCTTCACTTCAAACCTCAACTACCCCATCAGCAGAAAAGTCCTTGGGGAGAGGAGCACCAGTCCCCAAGGCTGGCACGGCAGGCCCACATGTTGACCAAGCACCGGCCACAGGCCAAGTGCCAGGCTGCATGTGACCCCTCAGGCCTCTTCCTGGTGGAGCTGCTCACCCTAAGGCTGGCCTCTGTCCTGATGACAGTGAACGCCGTCCAACGGTGCCAGTGCTCCCACCTCCCACACCCAGCACCGTGACCACCCAGCTCACCTTGTGGTCTTTGCCATCCACCTCGTACACAGAGATGTTGCTCTTGCGGTAGATCTCCTTTCCGGGGGGCTGCCGCCACTGACACTGGCCCTGGGGTTGATGGGAAGAGGGAGGCTTGAGACCCCGAGGTTTCCTGCCAGGTGCCCTTCATTCTGCCCATGTGGCTTGCAGCGGATCTCTGCTTCTCGGTTTCCCTATATGTAGATCCTGAGCTCAACACTTCACCCACATCAAGTAATTCTCCACCCACCTGAGGAGACCGAGCCTAAGGCACACAGGGGCTATGAACTGGCTTGAGCAACACACAGCTGGATGGCTTGAGTCCAGGTCGGCCTGGCTCTAGAGGACTCTGGAGGGCCCTGATCCCTGGCAATGGTGTTTCCTAAACCGCATACATTTGCCTCAGATTCCACTCTTTGGGAAACATGCCGCTGCATGAATGATGAGATGACCCCCCTGGCAGCCTGCATGCACCAACACCTCCCATCTGTCACACCTTCCAGTCCCATCGCTTGGGGGCTGTGCTTACTTCTGCTTTTGCACTGAGCTGGCTTTGATACACATGTGCAGAAGGGCAAGGGATCCAAGGAAGGTGTAAGGGCAGGGATTACCGTCCCCATTCCACAGAAGAGGAAACTGAGGTCTGGGAAGGGGCAGGTTGGCCTAAGTCACTCCAGCAAAGACACAGCCAGGAAGGAATCGGGTCTCTCCACCCACGGGCAGCTTTTCCCTGTCCTCTGCTCTGAACTTGTGGCTCTCCCAGTGCCACGGTGTCAGCGCCTCACCAGGTGGAAGCGGTAGCTCTTCTCATACTTCATGTACTTGAGGCAGTACTCGCAGAGCCAGAGCTTGGGCTGCTTCCCATAGTCTTCGGGGAACGGTGAGAAGTACCAGGCATCGATTTCGTAGTTCCCGATGTGGATCTTGTCCACATACTTCACCTTGGTGATCTGTGGAGGGCAGTGGATGGCTCGGTTAGAGCAAGGAGAGCAGGGGAGAGGGATAGCCCGCAGTCAGGACCCCTGCCCCTGCTTACCGCCTCGTGCTCTTTCTCCAAAGCTGCTGTTGTAGGGTCCATCTCTGCATAGGTCTGGGCAAGGAAAGAGCAGTGAACAGAGATGAATAGAAGGGAATCTCAGTCTGTCCCTCCCCTATCCCAGAACCCAGTGCTTCCCTCCTGTCTTCAGATCTCACATCCTGAACGACAATAACCATATGAATAGCTAACACGTTCTACCTGGTTCTGAAGCTGGCTTGTCCACACTCCTCTCCCACTGCACACCCACCCATATATCGCAGATGTCCCCGAGTTGAGACCTTTGGCCAGATGAACAGGGCTAGGACCAGGAGCTCTGGGTAGTCCTGGGCTGGTAAGAGCTTCAGCTTTGCAGTGGGATCAGTCCAGCTCAGCCAGAGTTGTGAGAGATGAAATAATGATCTTGTCTTCCATGCTCACAGCAGGAATCGTTGCTGACTCCCCAGTGTGCCCGGACCTCTTTCCTGAACACCTGAGGAGCTGTCTGCCCATGGGACTGCTCGCAGAGGTCCCTCCCTCAGGCGTATCAGACCCCAAGTGTCCAGAAGGGAACTCATTCTTTCCTCCATGTAAACCTGTTCCCCTCGTGAATCTCCCATCTCACTGGGAGCATCAACCTCAGCCCAATGTCTGAGACCAACAAGAGGCCTAGCTGTAGACTCCTCCCTGTCTCAGCCTGGCATTCAATTAACAGCCAAGTCCTGCCAACTCTACCTCCTTGAAATCTCTGGAATTGGTCCCTCTCCGGCATTCTCCTCTGTCCTATGCCATGTAGCCACTGCCACCATCTCAGATCTGGACAACTGACTAGGGCTCCTTAGATTCCCAGCCTCCAGCCTCAGCCTCTTCAAATCTGCACTGCTATCAACCCTTCTTTTTCCAGCCTTTGTGCCTTTGCACATAAAGTTCCTTCCACCTCGAATGCCCTTCTTTATCCTATTGCTGCCAGAAAATGCTTACTCAACCTAGCAAGAGGGTGAGCCAGGTGACACATGATAAGGCAGAACTCTGTGAGCTATCACGTGTAATTACGTTTACTGTGCTCTTTCCTGTCCCTCGAGGCCCAGCATCCTTCCCATCCCCTCCAGGTGGCCGGACTGGATGCACCCGATGCAGAATATACCCTGTCCTTTCCAAGTCAGGAACACAGAGATCTACAACAATAACCTCTAACTGCCCCACTTGGCTCCCCTATTTTCCAAGTTCTTGGAAAGCAGGGACTGAGAGTCATGTCACACTCACAGCACATCCTGTTCCTAGGCCAGACTCTGTAGGAGGAACCAAGTACAGCCTGAAAATGGAGTGGGGACCCATGGCCTATGACCTATACCAGAGAAGACAGCAGCCTTGCCCTGCAGGTGAGAAGGGAGAAAAGGAGCCAACGTTCCCCTCAGAAGGCCCTTCCACAAAGCACTCGGGCTGTCTGGCCTCACATCGACAGCACTCACTGCTGTTTCAGAGAGAAGTAAACAGGCAGGGAGAGGTGAGGTCACTCGCCCTGGGGATGACCTAGCTGCCATTATTCCAAGTGCCAAGCACTCCACAGGCATGACTTCATTCAGTCCTCACAATAAACCTGAGACACGATTGCTCATTATCCGCACTGCACAAAAGAGGAAACTGAGGCACAAAGAGGTGAGGTCACTTGCCCGTCACAGAAAAGGTACTCAGCACAGTTGGGCATAGGCCCCTGGTCCAACTCCCGAGTCTAATCCCTGCAAAGATGGGAGAAGAAAGATTTCCTCATTTTCTTCCTCAAACGTCTCAGCTCTCACAAAGCACAATCCTCTTCTGCAAATCATTAAAGAACTACAAAAACACTGCTTTTCTTAAGTGCTGCTATTTAGAATTAAACATTAACTAGGTTCTGAAGAATCTTGCTGCCTGTGACCTCGATGATTATCCATTCTTTGATTTTCATCACCTGGCCCACTGCCGTCGCCTGGCTGAGTGCCAGTGTAGAGGTGCATCTTAGAGACTTAACTGGCCAGTGCAAATTGGTTGAGGAACTGAGAACCTCAGGCTTGTGCTGTCCAATAGTGTAGCCACTAGCCACAAGTGGCTACTTCAATTGAAATTCACTAAATGAAATTTAATTCTTAGTACACTAAACACATTTCAAGTTCCCAATAGCCACATGTAGTTACTTTATTGGACAGTACAGATACAAAACTTTTCCATTTATCACAGGAAGTTCAATTGGACAGTGCTGCCTTAGACCTTGAGGGGTCATTTTAGTTCAGGGTATTTCAATTTTTATTTAATTTTTATCACAAACCACAGTAGGAAGGGCAGTTAGCGCTGTAAATAAGTTGATATTTATGCATACACATACATGTATTTGTATGTGAAATAAAAGCTTCTCAAAATAATATTTACCTTTAATAAAGTGCAATGCACTCTGGTATTTTCTTTTATCCTATTTCTTTCTTCCATTTAAAAAATATGTAAATGTTGGTTACAACCCACTGAACTAATTTGGTAATCTTCTAACAGTTGTGCCCCACAGTTAGCAAAACACTGCTGCAAAGCACACGAGCACTTAGAAGAAATCGCATTAACCAAAACTAATGTCTGTGTGTCCTGAGAGCTCAATAAATCCAGTTCTCTTGCATTCCCCACGTTCCAAATCAAGAAACTGAGGCTTGGAGTGGGAGAAAAGTAACCGCCCAGGGGCAGGCTGGCTTGATGAAAAGAACCCAGGTTTCGGAAACAAGTGGCCTATTTCTAGGATGTGTCAAAGTCATGGTTAAGGATTTGTGCCCTGAAGTTGGACAGTGGCAAATCTAATTCCTGACTGGGTTCCTAAACCTATCTGTACCTCCCATATAAATGGGGATAATAATGCTTAATTCACAGGGTTGTTGTGAAACTTCAGTGAGATCATGTATTCAAACACTTAGCCTAAAACTTTGGGTCACAAGCCAATAAATGTCTGCATTATTATTCTAACTCCAGCCCACCCTTTTACTGGCTGTGTGACCTTAGGTATGTTAGCTAACTTCTCTGAGCTTATTTCTTCATCTACAAAAAATATATACAGGGTGGGGCAAAAGTAGGTTTACAGTGGTAAGTACATGAAACAGTTTATTCTTTCATTATTGTATTATTTTCCATACAAACAACTGTAAACCTATCTTTGCCCCATCCTGTGTGTGTATAAAAGGCGAATACACAAAGTATCCCCTCCGGAGTTTGACCCGGAGACTGATCGCTCACTATGACGTGCGCTGACCACCAGGGGGCAGTGACCACCAGGGGGCAGTGCAGAGTGAAGGAAGGCCCCAGCCTAGGGACCCTACCTGTGTATTTCGTGCACCGGGCCTCTAGTGTGTATACACACACACACCCCTGTGGTATTAACTGTTAAGGAATAGTTGATGAGTTTATACACATAGAGTACTCGGCAGAGTTCTGGCCAATAGCAAGTGCCCAATATCATTCATTCTTTTCCTTCCCTTTGGACTTCAAGTTGGCTTGTCTAATGTGGAACAATAAACGATAAAAGACACTATTTGCGCAGGAGGCCTGAATTCCAGTCCCAGCTGTGCCATTTGCTAGCTGTGAGACTGTAGCCACGCCCCTGCCCTCTCTGAACCTGTTTTCTCATCTGGGAAGAGCACATGAGAAGAGATAGGGAAGTCTCTGACACACTGTAGGAGCTTAAGCAATGGGAGCTGTTGCGGTTTTGGAACTGGCACCCAAAGGAGTTGGCAGAGGCAGCGGAGCCTCTGGGGCCCTGGGGGAGGGGAGAGCCCGGACCTTCTGTACATGGTTGATCTCATCATGCTTGCGCTTTTGGTTTCGAGTGATCTTGCGTTCAGGCTGCTCGGCCAGCTCGCTCAGGTACTTCTCCGAGTTCTTCTGCACGGCATCCTTCACAGTCTTGGTCAGTGCCAGCCGGTTCTTGTCTACCCATTCGTCTAGCCGCCGGTTAACTGTGAGGATGCGCCATGAGGGTACTGTCCTCCCACCCCTCTCCCCCCACCCAGACCCAGATACCCCAGGTCACTCACAGCCCACGTAGTGCACATAGAATTCCTCTCGGCCCTCCTGGTCATTCACTCGAGACTGGATCACTTCAGCGGAATCTGGGAAGGAGAAAAGCTAGTGTCATCAGGAAGGCAGAGCCCGGACACCGAGAAGCTGTTTCCAGCTTCACATGGAAGCTAACCTCTCCTGTCCGCATCTGCCATTCGATGCAACCGCTGCCTGTGAGGGAGACCAGGTCAGGACTGTTATTCTTATTTTGCACTTGAGAAAACTGAGGCTTACCCAGGCTCAGATGTGAAAAGTGGTAAGAGCTAATACTTAACTGGGCTTACGCCTGACTCCAAATGCAATGCTTGGTTTACTATATTCAGCTGTTATTCAGAGGTCATGAGGCTGGCTCTGGAGTCAGACAGACTGGGTTTACATATAATCCCAGCTCCCCATTTCTCTGCTGTATTAACTGAGCAAGTTATTTTGACTTTCTGAGCCTCAGTTTCTTAACCTGTAAAACAGAGATAATAGTGCTCACCTCAGAGGGTGAGTTAATGGCTCTAAAGCTTTAAGTATAGTGACTGACAACTCGCAGACCATTCAGGAAATGAGGAAGGCAACCACTGCGTGTCTGGCCCTCTGCTTTGTTGTTGCTAGATACTGAGGACATGGCAATGAATCACAAGCAGCCTGCCCTCCAGAAGTTCCCACTGTGATGGGGACGGTACCCACAGAAAATGACAACAATGTGACACACGCGGTGGCTGAGGTATGGACGGGGCAGGCACACAGAGAAGGGAATGACTCACTCTGCCTGGAGGGAGCCAGGAACAGCATCATAAGGGGATATGGTGCTAAACGGATGAGTAGGAGCTGGGCAGGTGCGCAAGGAGAAAGGGAAGGGCATTCCAAGCAGAGGGAACAGGAGGCAAAAGGTCTTCAAAGGGTACAGTGTGGACTGGCCTGGCAATGACCTCTGCCAGGGGTGGCTAGAAACCAGAGGACGCAAAGATGCAGGCCGTTCAACGGAATGATGAAGGACGAGGAGAGGAGGGGGAGAGCTGGGGAGGGAGGAGGTCGGTCCTGAGGTCGGAGGTCCTCTCCGCTGGTGGCTCTAGGGGACAGGTGGACGGGGAAGTCGCGGACGGGAGACCGTGAGGAAGCGAGGTTAAGAGACGGGGATGGAGCCTAAGGTCAGGCGAGGAAGCGGGGTGGGCGCTTCCCAGACACAAGAACTTGGTGGTGGCCTCACCGGTGGGGTTCGGAAGGGCCCGAAACTCCGCGTTCTTTCCCCAGGCCCCGCCCCGACCACGCCCAGCCCTTCCGAGAACCACCCTCGGCCCCGGCCCCGCCCCGCCCACGCCGCCCCGGGCCCTGGACTCCGCCCTCACGCCAGGTGCTGTCCGGCCGCCGGCACAGGTAAGTCTCTCCGATCTCCACGGTGACTTCCGGCTCGCCGCGCGCCGGGGTCGGCGGAGAGAGGCGGCCCGGGGATGGGGCGGCCCCCTCAACCGCCGCATTCTCCCCGGGCCCGGGCTCGCCCTCCCCCGCGACCCCTGAAGTCGCGGCCGCAACCGCTGCAGCCGCCCCCGGGGCCGCCATCGCTGTGGTGGAAATGACGCCAGATACCCGCGCCGCGGCTCCGGGGCGGCGCGCGGCGGGGGTGGAGTCTGTGACGTGGCGGCACCTCATTGGTCCGCTGGCGTCTCGGGCCGGGACGCGCTGCCGCTCACCCGGGAGTTCCTGCCTTCCCGCCGCTGGGGTGGCTGCGCCTGGCCCGCGGAGGCCTCCCTGGTGATGAGTCAGCCGAGCTTCTTAAAGGCCCTGCGCCGCGCCGGCTCGAGGGGGCGCTGTTCTCGCTGTCCCCGCGGCCCGAGTTGGGGCTGGAGGCCTGACACCCACTCCTGCGCCGCCGCTTCCGCCTGCCTTAGACCGCTCACCCCTTTTTGCAGATGGAAGAAACGGCCTTGCTTGTTCAGGATGGATGCAGGATACAGGGGTGGGGGAGCTGGAGGAGTGTGTCCCGGGACCGCCGATAAACCCCTCAGAATCCAGCCTTTCCAAATGGGCCAGGCCCCCCAAACCAGACGTTCCCGGAACAGCAACCAGCAGAGGCAGTGGGTATAATGGAGAGGTGGGCTTAGCGAGAGGAATCGTGGGTTCTGACCCTCCTCCGGGTAAGTTGTGCAAGTGTTCATTCTCAGAGTGTTAGGATTAAACTATATGTAACTGTACAAACCATATAACTAAATAGAGGTTAAACCATGTATTCATCTACCTCTCATATATATAAAGTAAGTGCAGTGCACAATGCCAGGCAGGGTAGGTGCTCAATAAACATTCCTCTTGGCCACTCTGAATCTTCGACTTATAATTTGGCTGTTGGACTTGGAAACAATTCTAAGAGTGGTGACATGCTCAGGGCCAGAGAATGGGACTCAGGTTACAGATCAAGAAATATCTGAGTTAGGTGTTTGTGGGGGTTGGCAGTGTAAATGCTGGTAACTGGGCTTTAGGGAAATGGAGTTTGGGGAAGGGCAATGAATGCCAGGTGTCTGGCAGCATTTAAAAAAAGAAACAGGAGAAAGGAAATAAAAAATTAAAATCGTGACATCTTCCCTCACTCCCCCATCTTCAACATAGTTATTCTGTCTACCCAGGGTTCTGGTGCCTCACTTTTGACTTCACCTGACGTCTTCAATTAGGGATGCTATCCCTTCTAGTTAATGATTACCATAAACTTTGTAAATCCCTGATCAGGGTCACTCCACCAACCTCCTCACTGTTCTCCCTCCTATCCACCAACCACCAGTGGTCCTTCTAATGTGCAAATCTGACTTTTCTCCAGAACCTATATAGAAGTTTCACGCAGACCCCCTGGAGCCTCTTTGTTGCTTATGTGTGCCAATTACATTCTGTGTGTTTTCAAACTACAGCACCAGAGGTTCTTATTTGACAGACTGCCCCTCTGGCTAAGAGAAGAGCTTTGCCTGAACTAGCTGAGGACTATTTCAGGCACCTCCCGGCAGACATTAAGCAGTGTCTGTGGGGCTTAGCTCTCTTGCCTCCAACTCTGGCACAACTTACTGGCTCTGGACTTTTACCTGAGATCACATCCTTTCCTGGCCTCCTGCTCTTGCCTTTCATGCTTCCCGACTCCCTTCTGGGAGTGTTTTCTCAACAAATCACTTGGATGCAAATCTCAGGTTCTGCTTCTAGGGAATCCAACCTGACGATACATACTTTCCTAGCTTAAAACACACCCATGGACCCCTGCTTAGCTGGACAGGAGGGGTGGGGAACCTTTTTTCTGCCAAGGGCCATTTGGATACACTTAACATCATTAGTGGGCCATACAAAATTATCAACTTAAAAATTAGCCTGCACCCGGCCAGCGTGGCTCAGTGGTTAAGTGTCCACCTCTGAACCAGGAGGTCACAGTTCGATTCCCAGTCAGGACACATGCCAGGTTCCAGCTTGATTCCCAGTGTAGGGCCTGCAAGAGGCAGCCGATT
The DNA here is from genome assembly GCF_028538775.1 of Myotis yumanensis. Classification (NCBI taxonomy): domain Eukaryota; kingdom Metazoa; phylum Chordata; class Mammalia; order Chiroptera; family Vespertilionidae; genus Myotis; species Myotis yumanensis. The sequence continues at coordinate 106,903,863 of NW_027223755.1, read as the reverse complement.
GATGATTCTCTCATTAATGTTTCTATCTCTCCCTCTCCTTTCCTTTCTGCAATCAATAAAAATATATATATTTTAAATTAGCCTGCTATATTTGCTCAAACATTTAATTAACTCACCCCCAATGCCTTGGCAGGGCCAGACCAAATGATTTTGTGGGCTTTGTACTGCCCCTGCCAGACATCCCCACCCCTGCTGTACAGTCAGAGTCCTGCAGCTGCTGCTGCCGCCTGCCTCTCCAGCCTCACCCCCTGCACTGCAGCCAGCAGACTTTCAGCCTGGCAAGTCACTGGTTTCCTGTGCCCCCTCCATTCCCCGCCTCCATCAGCAGTCCCACCAAGCCTTTCTCCTTCCCTGGCAAGATGCTCTATGGGACCCTTTCGTTTCAATCTCCCTACCAGGGCCCCATGGTCCTCTGGAGCCTGCCAGGACACAATCTTGTGTGTTCCTGTCCTTGGCAGCAACAGGCACAGGTGGTGGACGGTATTTTTAACCTTACTTGGGCTCAGGAATCAGGTGGCTCAGGAGGTTGCCCAGTCTGGTGACCTTCATCTCCAGAACCTGTGACTGCCAGGAAGGCAAGAGTCAGAAATGAAGCCTGAAGCTGGGCCAGCCTGGGCCTTCGATATTGTCTGAGAAGCAGAAACATTTGTTAAATGAAATGAATGAAAGGTCTTTGTACAAACTATCAGTCACCCTCACTCCCACCAAGTCAAAGTGCAAGAGACTTGGGGCAAATTCTGTCTGGACAGTTAAGCGCCTGGACATGAACTAGGTTGAACCCAAGGGCCCAGGGAACCTGAATGGGATCAGAAACAAGCTCACCTGCCCTCCCCACATGGGGCCCAAGAGGGCATTCAGAATGTGAACTTTAATAACAGCAGGTCAGAATGGGGTTCCCCAGGAACAAGAAAGATGAAGCCAGTGCTGGGGTCCCCACTTCCTCCCCTCCAAGGGCTGGAGGCAGGGAAACAGTGGACCCTGTTGAGGAGGGGTGATGTCCGGCTCCATAGAAGTCCATCTGCTTGGCATCGTAAGACCCAAGATGCAGCAGGGGGTGGAGCACAGTGGACCCTGTCTGGCCCAGAAGGTCCTGGCAGGGTGTGTGGCCCAGGCTGGGCAGGCGGGCAGGCCAAGGGCTGTAGGGTCAGATGCGGAAGCTTTCCTCCCGACCATCAATGTGACGGAGCCGCAGATAGACATCCGTGCCAATGCCCTGCAGGGACTGCAGCCGAAGGGAACCACCAAGGTACTCCGCGTAAGCCCGGGATGTGGGCAGCCCGAAGCCAAAGCTGGGGGAGAAGGGAGGGGACAGGACAGGAGCTTCAGAGGCTTGAGTCTCCAGGGCCCCCGCACCCCTCCATCGTGGCCAAGTGGGGGCTCACCCATGCATGGGTCCTGACTGGACACCACTGTGCATGTCCAGGTGACCGAAGAGTGGGTTGATCCGGGGGTCCTGGGTGCTGGACTCAGCTGTCGTGAAGTGGTAGTCCATAACCCGATCCAGGTCCTTGTGAGCGATTCCCCCGCCCCGGTCTGAAATCCTGGCAGGATGTGGATAATAGGAGCTTGCCTCAGCTTGGCGGGGGGCTCACTACCGCCCATGCAGACAGTGCCGTCTTGTCCCGTTTAGCCAAAGGTGGAATGTCCACCTAGAGTCTTGGGCCTTGTTTTTTATAAGCTTCATTTCTCTATCCTCGCCTCTGCCTGGGCCACTGACTGCTTATACCTTCTCACAGGATTTGGCTTTCTCAGCCCAGTGTCACCGACTGTTTACTCCCGACTCTTTCCCCATTCTAGGCCCCTCAGCTGCTAAGGAAGACAAGGCCCTAGGGCAGTGATGGCGAACCTATGACACACGTGTCAGAGGTGACACACGAACTCATTTTTGTGGTTGATTTTTCTTTGTTAAATGGCATTTAAATATATAAAATAAATACCAAAATAAAAGTCTTTGTTTTACTATGGTTGTAAATATTAAAAAATTTCTGTATGTGACACGGCACCAGAGTTAAGTTAGGGTTTTTCAAAATGCTGACATGCCAAGCTCAAAAGGTTCGCCGTCACTGCCCTAGGGCCCTAGTTGCTAATGTCAAACTCGCCCGCATGCCTTGTTTACTTCAAGGCCCGGTTAGCCTTTGGGTTTGACGTGCTTGCCCTAGGGCCTGCACCTGGCCCCGCACTCATTCTTATCCAGCTCATGGCAATCTCAGGACCAGAGTATATTGTGTGACCCAGGACCAAGTCTCAGAGTGGGGCAGGTACTGGTTTGAGCTCATACAGCAAGTCAAAAACAGTGTCGGAACAACCCTGTCCACCCACTCAGGGCAAACCTGATGATGAGATCAATATCGTTGTTGGCGATGGTGATGACCACATCTGGGACGTTGTAGGGAGTGTCTAGGTGGCTCTCCATCGTGGCTCTAAACGGGGGGGAAGACCAGTGGTGGGTGTTGGTATCCCAGCCTCACCCTAGTCCCTATCTGTCGTCTTTCAACATACCAGCCAGCCCACCTCATGGCATTCTTGAGCAGCTCCGGCAGGATGTAGTCCAGGGGCATAGGGATGAAGGGGAATCGAGCAGCCACATGTCCGTTGATGCGGACGCGGGGGGCATTGCCGTACTTGTGCTCACACAGGCGTCTGTGTGTAGGAGCAAGAGTTCAGACCTAGACCAGTGGTTCTCAACTGGAGATGCTTCTTCCATGCCCCCCAGGGAAATTTTGCAATTTCTAAAGACATTTTTGTTTGTTACAACTGGGAAGTACTGCTGACATCAAGTGAGTAGAGGCCAAGGATCCTTCTAAACATCCTAACAAGCACAGGACAGCCCCTCACAAAACAGAATTATCTGACCCAAAATGCTGATAGTGCCACAGTTGAGAAACCCTGCTGTAAACCATGCCCCAGGCCAGGGCTCAGATCCAAGCCTTCCCTGCCCAAAGACCCCCCCAACCCCCGCTTTAGCTGTTCTAGCCTCACCTGGCAAAGTCCACCCACTTTTCAATAATCTTCTTTGGCGAGAGGCGAGTGCAAATGATGCCGACAAAGTCCGGCTGTCAGGAGAAAGAAGGTCAGGACTAGCAGCTGACCTGCACCTTGGCCACCAAATGCTTGCAACCTCTGGACTGCTGGAGTAGCCCCAAGCCCCTCCCCAGGCCCTCGGCCCAGGTCCCCAGTCCAAGGGGGCCCCTGGCTTAGTCCCCTCTGCCTCGCTTGACATTCCCAGGTGGTTCTCAGGTCCCAGGGCCCCACCTTGTCCTCATGCAGCGCCAGGTGATGTGTGGCCAACATGCGGATCCCAAGCCTGGAAGTCAGTGTCTTGTCCAAGAAGTAGCGAACAAGCTTCTCATCCTGTAAACAGTGGGGCCTCAATAATGCTGTGCCCTCCCCAGGCCCCCCAACAGGCCACCACTGTGCTGCCCCTGACCTCTATGTGCTTCCGGCTCTCACGTAGGCCCTCAGCTAAGAGGGTCACCACATCTTTGTGGTCGTCCAGCAGCTGACGCACCAGCTGGCAGTATTGGGCTTCCTCTGTCTGGTCCTTGATCTGCAGGCCACAGAGGCATGAGGACGGATGGTCCAGCCCTGACCTCTCAACCCCTCACCCTGCCCAGGCCCAGCCCTCACCGGAGGGAAGTCTGTCAGCTTCTGGAAGGCACGGATGTACAGCTCGTGCTGCAAGGAAAAAGTGTCGGAATTCACAAGGATGCTGTGGGCACTGGGTAGAGAACAACTATGCCATCACCCCAATTCAAGAGGTTCAAACCCCCATCATGGCCTGTCAAGCCTCCATGAACATGCAGCCTTGGCTTCTGAAGGCTGGGGTCTGGGTCCTCTGCGACGCTGAAACCTTTTGGCTGGCAAGTCTCTGCCTCTCTGGTCCCATCTCCCCATTTGCCCCTTGGGTGGTGGGCACACTGATCTCAGACCCCCCTCGACTGGGGAAACCCATGGTCCCTAGAGGCCACCTTACCACGTGCAGGATGGTGGGGTTGCAGCCAATGATGAAAGGAAGGCTGCGGAAGCCTTTGATGCGGTGAGCGATCCTCACTGGCAACTCTTGCTGCAAGTACCGGGCACTTTTCTAGTAGAAAAAAAGGAGGGAAAGCCGGGCTGGGGTCCGAGTGGCTGGGCCAGAGCTCCGGGAACCAAGAGAAAGATAAGGGGCAGGAACCTTACCAGAAGGTGGCTGCCATCCTGAGAGCGGCCTGAATAGAGCATCATGGTCGGAGTGAGGCGGACTGAGGGCTGGAGGAGGGGCAGATGGGGCTTGAGCACTGGACCCCCAACACTGCACCCCCACATCGGCCCCGCCCCTTCCCTGGACACCCACTCCACCTGGGGACCCGGACCTCGCTGCCCCAGCTGCGCACCTTCTCGGCGGCCACGTCAATGGCGGACTGGTTGTAGAAGGAGGTGACGGTCTTGGAGCGCTCCCTCGCCATCTCCACGTGGTGAGTGTCGGTGGCTGATGTGGAGAGGGCCCTGAGCAGGAGCGCAGGCCCGAGGAAGGGCCGGAGCGGCGGCCCCACGCGGGGGCCACTTCCCAGCACCGACGCCAGGAGCATCGTCCTTTGTCGGACGGCGCGGCCACCAGTGCTAAGGACCGGCTAGACGGAGGCGACCTCCAAAAGGGGCAAGGTGTGGGTGGGCAGGGGCGCTCCTCTTGACTTCGGGGGCGAGGGCTGGTGGAGGATGCGACAAGCTCAGCCCCAGGGAGCAGCTCCCATCTACTGAGACGAGGAAAGGAGAGTTGTCAGGGTCCGAATCCAGGCGACCCGCACCGTCCCTTCGCTAGGCACCGGTATCCGCAGACCTGGGCGATCTCCTTCGCCCTAACCCTACCCCTACCCCTACCCCTCAACCACCTCCCAAGCACAGGACCTTGCCTTCCGGAGCTCCTAGTCTGCAACCCGAGGCTCTATCTGGTGGTCTAGCGCGGAGGGGATCCTCGGGCTCGTCCCGCTCAAAAGCCTCGCCCCGGCGCCTGGGCACCCTCGTTCAGGGGACGGAGCTACCCCTACCCCGCGCCTCCGGACCCGCCCTCCCGCCCTAACCTGCCCCGGCTGGGCCTGCGTCCGTGCGGCCCAGCGCATTGTGTGCCCGAGAGCCGGTGGCAGCGGAGCTGCGACCCCGGAGCCCCCGTCTGGGTTCCCCCTGCGCAAGTCACTTGGTTCAGCCCGGATCCCCCCCATATGGTAGATGCCAACCCCGCGTCCCGCGCACGGCCGCGGTCCCGCACAATGGCGGAGGTGGCGGGCGCGCCCTGCGGGAAGGGTCTGCGCCTGTGGCTCCACTTACCGCGGGGCCAGAGCCAGGGCCGGGGTCCGAGCGGAACGGCCCAACTGCCGCCGGGCCGGCTAGCAGAGCTGCCCTAGCCCTCTGCCGCGGTGACGTCGCGTGGGCTGTGGGCGCCCGGTGCCTCCTGGGAATTGTAGTTTGGAGCGAAGTACTCTCAACCCGGGTGCCCGCTCACTCTGGCTATGCCCCTGCTCGCGAGCACCCAAATAAACTCCACGACTCCCTCCCCGGGGCTTCCGGCGTTATCTGCGGTCTCCGTGCGGCCCTCTGTCTCTTAGTCCGTGGTCGGCAAACTGCGGCTCGGAGCCACATGCGGCTCTTGGGCCCCTTGAGTGTGGCTCTTCCTAAGCCTTAGGAGCACCCTAATTAAGTTAATAATGTACCTACCTATATAGTTTAAATTTAAAAAATTTGGCTCTCAAAAGAAATTTCAATCGTTGTACTGTTGATATTTGGCTCTGTTGACTAATGTGTTTGCCGACCACTGTCTTAGTCTATGAAATGGGCTCCCTGGGAGAGAAACGGGAGAGGGCGAGAAGATCCTTAGATGTAAAGCGCAGAGAAAAAACCCCTGGATTCCTTCCCTGAGGTCTGGCTTTCTCCTTCCAGCTCTTGGTTAATTTACCGGAAACCAAGCTGCCCAGTTCAAACCCCAGCTCAGCCACTTGCTGTCTGAGGCAAGTTACTTAAACTGCTCAATGCTTTAATTTCCATGTTGGCAAAATGAGGATGTAGCAACCTTGGGGTTGTTGTGTGGTTACGTGAATTTATATATGGGGTGTCCATGGAATAATGCCAGGCGTGGGATTAGCACTATATAACTGTTAGACGTGACCATTCATTCATGCCTGTGAGTAACTGATTGGGTGACTTTTCTGTTCCAGGAGAGGAGATAGGGGATTGAATCAAGTAAAAAACCCTTCCCTGTCCTGGAAGCAGTTTCCGTGTCAGCTGTGAGGGGGGCTGCACAGGAGGCGGAGGGAGCACCAGGTAGGGACGGGCATTGGTGCAGGTGCAGCATGACTAGGACTTGGCCAGGCGGGAACGACTGGCAAGGGCATGATGGCAAGATAGAGAGCAGCCTGGATAATCTGAGGAGATGGCTGCAGCCACGTGGACACTGGGAGGGGAGGAGTGAATGGTGAGTAGAGTCAGATCACGAAGGGAGAAAGCCACGGAAAAGATTTAACTTGTCAGGTTTGCCCCTTAGACAGAACCTTCTGGCTGTAGTGATGGGAATATGGGGATTGGTGAGACCAAAGGCACAGAAACCAGTGAAAAGACAATTATTTTTTCCAAGCAAGAGGTGATGGGAGACTTTTCAGTGTGTGTGTGTGCGTGTGTACTTGTACTGACTAGATTTTTCTTTACCATGGTTATGTATTTTACAAATATTTAAAAGTTTTTAATTTTTTTTTTTTTTAAAAGGTTAAGTTTCCAGTCTGGTGTGGCTCGGCGGTTGGGCGACGACCCAGGAGCCAAGAGGTCACCAGTTCAGGGCACATGCCCGGGTTGCGGGCTCGATCCCCAGTGGGGGACATGCAGGAGGCAGCCAATCAATGATTCTCTCTCATCATTGATGTTTCTATCTCTCTCTCCCTCTCCCTTCCTCTCTGAAATCCGTGGAAATACATTTAAAAAATAAAAAAATAATAAAAGGTTAAGTGAAACTCAGGGGCACCCTGAGTCTCTGGATTTCCTCTTCGCTCCCCACCCCACTATACACACACTCACTCACACTCCCTCTCACACGCACACTCATTCACACACACACACACACACACACACTCGCTCACACTCACACACGCGCACACACACACACCCTCCCACCCTTTCTTTTCCAACCTCCTGGCAATATCCTGGAGTAAAGTCAGGAGGCCACTCAGCTCCGGAGGCCGGCACTGCTTGAGCCCATGGAAGAAGGGAGAGGGGAGGGTGCCCCGGCCAGGAGCGTGCGCAGAGCAGCACGGGCTCGGGTGCGAGCCGTGTGCCAGAACGCGGCGCTCGCGTAGCCGCTGTGTGGACCCGTCACGGAGCTGGCAGCTCCGGCGGCCACGGAGGCGGGAGGCGTGCGCGAACATCAGGCTTTGACTGGGCCGCCGGACTGGCGCTCGGCCTGCACTCTGCTGCCCCCCAGCGGCTAAGATTGGACACGCACGCCATGATCCCTCTTCCAGAATACTGTGACTCATTTAGTGTACAGTGGTCAGGCACTCTTCCGATAGCCTTATATGTACTAATTTCATCTTCATAACAACTCTCTGAGATATATATACTATTATTCTGCTCATTTTACAGATGAGAGAACTGAAGCCCAGAAAGCCCTCCCCCTCCTCCCCCACCTCCTCTTTCCTCTGGGTTCTTACCCCCATGCTCCCTGGCTCCAGCCACACTGGCCTCCTTGTTGTTCCCTAAACATACCAGTCACATTCCACCCCGAGGCCTCTCACTAGCTGTTTCCTGTACCTGGAACATCCTCTAGATATCTACATAGCTTACTCCCTCGTGTCCTTTTGCCCAAATGTCAACTGAATGAAGCACACCCTGACTGTCCTAATTAAAATTGCAATAACCCCCATCCTCCCCAACTGTGCTCTACTTTTTATTTTATCCGTAGCATTTAGCACCATCAACATACTATATACTTTATGTATTTAATATAACTGCTCATCTTCTTCTCCTTTTCTAAAATGCGAGACCAGGGCATGAATAATTGTCTGCTTTACTGATTTATTCCAGGCCCCTAACCCTGGCACATAACAGGTGCTCAATAAACATTGGTTTTAAAGTGATAGGAATATTGGGCTTTATTTTCTGAGCTATTGAAATGGAAGGTCCCTGTTATCTATGGCTGTCTTCTCTCAGGATGAGTGATCTAAAAGGAAGCAAGATAGGGGCCACAATGTCTCTAGGACTTACCCTCTAAAGCAGCCGTGGGCAAACTACGGCCCGCGGGCCGGATCCGGCCCGTTTGAAATGAATAAAACTAAAAAAAAAAAAAAAAAAAAAAAAAGACCGTACCCTTTTATATAATGATGTTTACTTTGAATTTATATTAGTTCACACAAACACTCCATCCATGCTTTTGTTCTGGCCCTCCGGTCCAGTTTAAGAACCCATTGTGGCCCTCGAGTCAAAAAGTTTGCCCACCCCTGCTCTAAAGTCACACATCGTCCTTTCTGTATTGCCCTTTTGGGCACAGTCAGCCCTGTGTAGTGTGGGAAGAGGCTGCCAATGGTATGGATACCAGGAGGTGGAAATCATTAAGGACAATGTTGGAAGCTGGCCACTATAGCCTGGAGGCTGCCACGCTACGAGGAAGCCCAAACTAACCCCTAAGAGAGACCACATGGATAGACCCTGAGACCACAAGAAGAGAGAGAGCTCCTAGGTTCTCCCTCAGCTGCTTTAGTCTCCCATGGTTCCAGCACAGCCATCAAATAAACTGCAGTTATGTGAGCTAGAACTGCCAGACAAAATTCTCTCCCCAAATTCCTAACCCCTGAAAACTGCGAGGTAAACCAAAATAATTGTTATTGCTTTACACCAAGCATGTCAAACTCAAAGGCTAACACGGGCCAAATAAACAAGGTCTAAGTTTATGTGGGCCGCAAAAAAACAAAAGCTGCAATTTTCATAGAAACGTAGGTTTATTTCGAAAAGAATAGTATAAAAAAGGAACAAGAGCAATGAGAAATTTTAATGTTTTCTTCCTGACACTTGGCATCTCTCTGCTGCTATCTTTCCTACTTTCGGGGAAATTTTGTTCGCAGTGGTTACTTTCAAAACTGACCCAAGGTGAATGTCAGTAATTCTGGATCTGACAGGAGACTTATTTCCTTTCATAATTGTAAATAACTGCTCACACCAATACGTACTTCCAAACATGGAAATAATTTCATATGTGAATTTTCGAGTATTTTCAAACCTGGCAGGTAAATATTTGTAAAATTCAAGCACACCAACATCATTGAATTTTGCCTTTAAATCTGAATCACACTGGATCTCAATCAATTCCAATTGCATTTGATTAGGTATTGATTCTATATTTATTGAAAAAATCGAACAAAGGAAACCTGTCTTCCAAAAATTTAAAATCTGCAAACCTTGTTTCAAATTTAGTTCTAAGGTTTAAATTTTTTTCTGTGTACTTTTGATGCAATGCAGTTTCACCTAAACTGGATTTGTTCATGTTGCATGTCAGAAAGTGCATTAAATCTTTATTTTTCAACTGCTTTTCCCAAAGAACTAGCTTACATTTGAATGCTTTGACTTGGTGACACATGTTTGTAATAATCTGATCTTTTCCTCACAGTTTTAAGTTAAATCATATGAGTATTTTGTTATGTCAACCATGAAGGATAAATGTTGCAACCATATTGTGTCAAAAAACAGGCTTGCCCTACCTGGTTTGGCTCAGTGGATAGAGCAGCGGCCTGTGGACTAAACGGTCCCGGCTTCGATTCTGGTCAAGGCACATGCCTGGGTTGCGGGCTCAATCCCCAGTAGGGGATGTGCAGGAAGCAGTCAATCAATGATTCTCTCTCATCATTGATGTTCCCATCTTCCCCTTGCTCTCTAAAATAAAATATATATATATAATAAAATCAGGCTTGTGTCTTGATTTTTAGTTATTAAGAACTGACATATTTCTTCCTTCAAGTCCCAGAATTGCCGAAACCGGTTTGGCTCAGTGGATAGAGCGTCGGCCTGCAGACTGAAAGGTCCCAGGTTCGATTCTGGTCGGGGGCATGTACCTTGGTTGCGGGCACATCCCCAGTGGGAGATGTGCAGGAGGCAGCTGATCGATGTTTCTAACTCTATCTCTCTCCCTTCCTCTCTGTAAAAAAATCAATAAAATATATTTTTTTAAAAAAGTCCCAGAATTGTTTAAGAATCTTGGAGCAGGAGAGCCAACGTACCTCGGCATAGTAGGACAAGTCAGAATATTCGCTGTCTAATTCACTTAAGAAAGCAGAAAACTGTGGCTGATTCAAACTTTGAGATCTTATGAAATGGATAATTTTTTATAGATGTCAACACATTTCCCATGTTTATTACCTTCGTGCATAATACTTTTTTTTCTTTTTTTAGTTTATTATTTTTTATTTATTTCTTTTGGTTTTGTTTTTTTCTTTTGTGTTTTTTTTTTTGGCGCATAATACTTCTTGATGTATAATGCAATGCGTATGATGAATCTTGGATCCGTCATAAATTTCACTTTGTTTTTGTTGTGTTTTTTTTTTAATTAAATCTTTATTGTTCTGATTACATTTGTTCCTCTTTTTTTCCCATAACTCCCCTTCTCCCAGTTCCCGCCCCACCCTCCACCGTCACTCCCCACCCACTGTCCTCATCCATAGGTGCACGATTTTTGTCCATTCTCTTCCCGCATCTCCCATTCCCCTTTCCCCCCCCCCAAGAATAGTCAGTCCATTCCCCTTCTATGTCCTTGATTCATTGTAATCACCAGTTCATTCTGTACATCAGATTATTTATTCACTTGATTCTTAGATTCACTTGTTGATAGATGCATATTTGTTGTTCACAATTTGTATCTTTACCTTTTTCTTCTTCCTCTTCTTAAAGGAAACCTTTCAGCATTTCGTATAATACTGGTTTAGTGGTGATGAACTCCTTTAGCTTTTCCTTATCTGTGAAGCTCTTTATCTGACCTTCAATTCTGAATGATAGCTTTGCTGGATAAAGTAATCTTGGTTGTAGGTTCTTGGTATTCAGTACTTTGAATATTTCTTGCCATTCCCTTCTGGTCTGCAAAGTTTCTGTTGAGAAATCAGCTGACAGTCGTATGGGTATTCCCTTGTAGGTAATTGAGTCTCTTTCTCTTGCTGCTTTTAAGATTCTCTCTTTGTCTTTTGCTCTTGGCATTTTAATGATGATGTGTCTTGGTGTGGTCCTCTTTGGATTCCTTTTGTTTGGGGTTCTCTTCACTTCTTGGACCTGTAAGTCCATTTCTTTCACCAGGTGGGGGAAGTTTTCTGTCATTATTTCTTCAAATAGGTTTTCAATATCTTGCTGTCTCTCATCTTCTGGCACTCCTATAATTCTGATATTAGTGCGCTTGAAGCTGTCCCAGAGGCTCCTTACACTATCTTCACACTTTCGGATTCTTTTTTCATTTTGCTTTTCCAGTTGGGTGTTTTTTGTCGAATCTTTGGTTTGATTCTTGTGCTCCTCTGGTCTGCTATTTGGTATAATATTCTTTATTTCAGTCCGTGTATGCTTACTTTCTAATTTCTTTATCGTAGCATCGAGGGTCTCATTAGTTTTCGTGAGGCTCTGCTCAAGTTTATAGCAAGCCCTCAAAATTGCGATTCTTAGCTCCATATCCTCCATTTCTGTCATGTTTTTTTGTCTCCGCATCTTTTATGCTTTCTTGGTGCACCCCCTTGTGGTCTTTGTGCGCAGTCTTGTTCTAGCCAAGCCTTAATTGTTGTAGTTAACACTAGAGGGATTTGACCACCAGGCCGACTGGCTGTAGGAATCAGCTGTGTGGAAAACGTCTGCCTTCTGGGGAGGCGCTAATCCAGCCTTTGCCTGAGGCAATCGGCAAATGGCTGTGCGCAGGGTTTGGGCGGGGCGGGCTCAACAGGGCGGGCGGAGGGAGCAGTTATGGCCGCTCTCAGTCCCGTTCCCAGAGGCTCTGCTTCTCAGAACCCCGGCAGCCGCTGCAAACCTCGGAGAGAAAGCTGCCCTCAGGTTCCAACTGATGCCGGATAATCCCGCTTCTCCCGTTTGAGTCTGGGTCCCTAGAGACTCGCCCGGATCTGGAGCCCAGAGTCTGAGACTCACTCCCGACCGAAAACGACAACCGCGCCCTCAGCCACCAGCCCGCTTTCGTGCGCACCTTAGTACCTTTGTATTTTCCACACTGCGCCTCCTCTGAGCCTCGGTTTGCTGTTCTCTTTCCTTCTAGTTGTAGAGTCTCTCTTCAGCCAGCCTTCCTGTGGTTCTGGGTGATGTCCGTTCCGTCTTTTATTTGTATTTTTGAAATGGTTGTTTGCGGCAGCGGTCTCCGGTGTTTACCTACGCCGCCATCTTGGTCTCCTCTCGCTCCATTCTGTTTTTGTTTTTGTTTTTGTTTTTTTTTTGCAGAAATGCCATGAAACCATTAAGCTCCATCTGTAGCTACAGAAGTTAATTTTGAGAGAGGTAGATTGTATTTTTGCAGAAATTTAAAAACACAATTAAATAGATCTTGTCCTGTACTAGTGTTATACATCGGTACTGGTTCCAATAATTCCTCAAAAATGTTGAAATCTGTATCGCAAGCACGAAGAAACACAGCTAACTGAGCTACGCCTCCAGTGTCCGTACTCTCGTCACAGGCGAAGGAGAAAGCTTCGAAACTAGGTGATTTTGCTTTGATCTGAATACTTATATTGTCGGCCAAATCAGTAACTCTGCAACTGTATTTCGAGACAAAGAGATTGTTGAAAAGACTTCCATTTCCAGGACAAACAGTTTCTGCAGCTTTAAGCACACATTCCTTGATGAAACCACTTTCAGTAAAAGGTTTCGAGTTTAGCTATCGACTCCGACAAGACGTAGCTTGTGTGCACCACGCTTCACTCCCTTGTGATACTGTAGTCACCATGAGCTGTTGTTTATTCAGCCCCAACTCGAACTCTTTCAACTTTTCTTGTCCCGTTAATCCCTCGTAATGATCATATTTTAATTTATGTTATAACTTTGGTACGCTAATAGCATTATTACATATCAAGCAGATTATTTTATTTTTTTCTTCTCAGCAAAAATACTCCAATCCCTACTTTTCTTGGAAATTTCAATGTTCGTCAGCAATTTTTTGTTTATTTTTACTACCACTTGATTTCGATAGAGACATGCTGAATGCCAAGGGCTGAAATAAATGAGTCATCGTTAACATAAAATAATAGAACATTTTAATAAAAATTAATATTTTTTTCTTGAACATTAACTTACCAGACACTGAATAACTGCACAAATTAATAAGAGTCATGCAAATAAACCTATTTTTCTTGTTCTCCGAAAGCAAAATATTTCCTGTTGCTCACACCAAACAAGTCAGTTCAAGACTAATGATGTGGCAATTGGCTGCTAAAATATTCGCTGCTAATATTAGTGGAGAGAAATGGTGCGCCTGCACATAAGGCATGTAAGGGAAATGAATGCAACACGATTATAGTAATCAGTCATTAGCAAACAATGTAGTTTGTTATTAATAATTAGTGGGCCAGTGTACAGATTAATGTACATTAAAAGGAAATTAATTAGAAGAAATATTTTAATATCGCTATTTGCCCTCTCTCTATAATAGAAGTGTCAGAGATGAAAGAAAATTAGTAAAATGTATATGAAAATAATATATAATTTGATCAACAAATAAACAATAAAAACATGATATAACAACAACAAAGACATGATATAAAAACAACAAAAACATGATATAAAAACAATATTGAGCCGAAACCGGTTTGGCTCAGTGGATAGAGCGTCGGCTTGCGGACTGAAAGGTCCCAGGTTCGATTCCGGTCAAGGGCATGTACCTGGGTTGCGGGCACATCCCCAGTGGGAGATGTGCAGGAGGCAGCTGATCGATGTTTCTAACTCTCTATCTCTCTCCCTTCCTCTCTGTAAAAAATCAATATATTTTTTAAAAAATTTAAAAAAACCAATATTGATTAAAACAATGACTGATAAATTGATGAAACTTATTCTAATATCTCCCTGTGTACCACATTAAGAGTAAAAACACTTTCAGAGTGCTTGACTAATTTCCCTTGTGATGAAGTATTTACAACTTTAACGTCACACGCTCTTTGAACTTGAGAGAAAGCAACATATGACTGACCGTGTGCGAAAATGGGTTCAGGTAGGACTATTCCTACTCTGTCTAGAGTTTGTCCTTGTGATTTATTAACAGTCATCGTAAATGCTGGCATCACGGGAAACAGTCTTCGAATTAACTTAAACAGTGTCAGACGGGGACAAATCAATTCTTGGAATCAGAACAACCTTGCCTTCCGCAGATCCTATTAATACTTCAGCTCCGATTATGATAGGTCGCAATTTTTTGATAATAAATCTAGTACCATTACGAAGAACCCATTTACTATTGACATTTCTCAGTAGCATGATGATTGTACCTACTTTCAATTTTAATTTATGACACAGCATTCCCGAAGGAGTAATACTATTAAGAAATTCAATGGGAAGATTTTTGTTTTTGGCAACATCCGTTGAATCGATGGAATCATCACTCAAATAGGTGTGAAAATCTCCATTGAGTATATCCAAAATTTCTTCATTTCATTTATGAATATGCTCATTTTTTTGGATAAAGAATCGCACATTTATATATATTTTTATTTTTTAAATTTAATATATATTTTTTATTGATTTTTTTACAGAAAGGAAGGGAGAGGGATAGAGAGTTAGAAACACTGATGAGAGAGAAACATCGATTAGCTGCCTCCTGCACACCCCCCACTGGGGATGTGCCTGCAATCCTGGCATGTGCCCTTTGATCGGAATCAAACCCAGGACCCTTCAGTCAGCAGGCCAACGCTCAATCTATTGAGCCAAACCGGTCAGGGCTATATTTTTAATATTACCTATAGATATACTTTTTCCAAAGGTAGCTTCAGTAATAGATCCATTACAAATCATTTCACGGGGGATTCCAATAATATCCATTCTGAGCACTTTATGTGTATCACGCATGCGCGAGTCAATGTTTATTTTTAAATTGCCAGTGCGCGTCATATGTACTGGCCGCCAGTCAGTCAGACGGTCGGCCAGACGGTCGGTCAGTCAGCCTTTTATATATATAGATTATGTATAACAGGATATTGTAAAAATTAAGTTATGGAATTTTTATTAAAACGTTTCTTACGTACTGTTATATTGACTGGGCCGCAAAAATATTTGTTGTGGGCCGCATGTAGTCTGTGGGCCTCAAGTTTGACATGCTTGTTGTACACCATTATTTCTGTAGTGACTTGTTGAACAGCAATAAGTCCTTGTGGTTCCCACCTCCTGGTATTCATACCACTCTGCAGTCTCTTCTCACACTGAGTAGGGCTGACCTGTCCCAATAGGATAAGGTAGAAACGACAGTGTGACTTTTGAGGCTAAGGGGTAAAGATCTTGTGGTTTCCATCTTGCTCCCACCTAGAGCACTCATCCTGGGGGAAACCAGCCGTAGATAGCAGGGACTCCAGGAGGCCGTGGGAAGAGGTCAGACCTAAGTCCTCGTCCTCTGTACTGGTTTCCTATTGCTGCTGTAACCAGTTACCACACACTTAGTGGCTTAAAATAACATGAACTTATTATTTTACAGCTTTACAGTTCAGGAGTCTGATAGGGGTCTCACTGGGCTAAAACCAAGATGTCAACAGTTCCTTTCTGGAGCAGTTAGGGGAGAGTCCATTTGTTTGCCCGGTCCTGCCTCTAGAAGCCACCCCTATTTCCTTAGCTCATGACCCCATTCCTCCACCTTCAAAGCCAGCAACATTGCATCTCACTGTGCCTTTCTTCTGTAGTCACACCTCCCTTTGACTCTCTTGTTCTGCATCCCTTTTTCACTCTAAAGAACCCTGGTGGCCCTATCTGGTTTGGCTCAGTGGATAGAGTGTCGGCCTGCGGACTGAAAGGTCCCAGGTTCGATTCCGGTCAAGGGCATGTACCTTGGTTGCGGGCACATACTCAGTGGGGCGTGTGCAGGAGGCAGCTGATTGTTTCTCTCTCATCGATGTTTCTAACTCTCTATCCCTCTCCTTTCCTCTCTGTAAAAAGTCAATAAAATTTATATATTTTAAAAAAAGAACCCTTGTGATTACATTGGACCCACAGGACAATCCCTTTGTTTTAAAATCAGCATATTAGTGACCTTAATTCCATCTTCCACCTTAGTTTCCATTTGCTATGTAACACTCACGGGTCCCAGGGACTAGGACAGGGATGTTTGTGTGGCTGTTGCTCTGCCAACCATGCTAGCATGTCTGGAAGGAGAGGAGTGGGCCTGAAAGGGAGCAGCCAGGAAAAGGAGGTGGGCCGGCAGGAGAGGGACATGTCACAAAAGCCAAAGGAAGAGAGAGTTCCCAGGAAGGAGTGCACTGCGGTGACTAATACTGTTGAGAGGTTAAGCCTGATAAGAATTTAAAAATATCCGTTGGAGTTAGTGTCCTGATGACACCAGCCATTTGTTGGGGTAGTTTTGGGGGCAGGAGCTAGTTTATGGTGTCCTGGGCAGCAAGGAAGGAGCGAACAAGTGTGAGACTGAGAGTGTAAAATCTTCCCAAATACTTGATTGTAAAAGAAAATGTGCTGCTGTTTCTAAAATAGGAAAGAGAAGCACATTTCGATGCAGATGAGAAGGAAGGAGGGGTATAGCAGCGATGGGTGTAAACGCGGTATCTGTGAAGGGGAGAGTGCCGCTAGCCCGCCGAAAGCCTCGAAAGGAGAGACTGTTGGACTGACCCAGGCTCAGGGTTAGCCAGGCGGGCGCCACTATAGACCAGAGGGTTAGGTTACCATCAGGGTGTGCTGAGGTGGTAACAGGGAATTTAAGGAGAGAAAGAGACACCGGCCGGCAGGAGGCGCTGGTGAGGCAGGGAGGAATTGCGGAGCAAACTAAGGCTATTGTTGTCTTAATGGTACTGAAATAATTTTAGGGAAAATGCTTGGTTCTTGATTGGATCGCACCACTCGCTGGATTTCCTGATCCGCTGGTCTTGAGGTCCTGGATGTCCCAATGCTTAGAACAGGGCTTGTCACAGAGCAACCGCTATATACCGTTAGCTGTGATTGATAGGCGTACGTACTGGTTAAAACGCCGCAGACTCCATTTCCCTTGAGGCATTGCGGCCGCTGGGACTACAACTCCTAGAATGCCTGGCGGGCCGTCTAGTCCGTGAGCGCCTTTAATCTGGTTTTCCAGTCCCAGCATTCCTTGCCGTTTCCCTACCGCCAGCAAGCTTGTCCAGTCCTAGGAAAACCCAACTGGATCCGGGAGTGCGAGACCCAGCCCGCGCTCGCGCCGACGGGCGGGGAGGGTGTGGCCACCTGTTGCCCCGCCCCTGCTCCGTGGCTGATTCTTTCGACCGGCGCCTCGGGCGGGACTCCGAGACATGGGCGCTACCTGGGGCAGCCCCGGGTGGGTGCGGCTGGCGCTCTGCCTCGCGGGCTTAGTGCTCTCGCTCTACGCGCTGCACGTGAAGGCGGCGCGCGCCCGGGACCGGGACTACCGCGCCCTCTGCGACGTGGGCACCGCCATCAGCTGTTCGCGCGTCTTCTCCTCCAGGTGCGCGTGGGAGTGGAAGGCTTGGGGCACCGGGCTGTTCGTGGGAGCGGTGCATGGGAACCAGGTGTACATGGCGGCCAGGTTGCCAGGTGGTTCTGGAGCAGTGCATGGGAACCGGCTGCTCCAGGGGACACTGCCCAGCGAATCGGGGGTGTCCGAGATAGGAATGAGGGGCCGGATTGGGGGGGGGTGCAGATATTGCTGGGACTATGGTTATTCCTGGGAATAGCTCGTGGATCTGGATTCCAAGGAATAACGGTGACCCGGCAGGAGGGGGAGGTAATGTGTAGGGACTCATGCTGCTCATGAGGATGGCCGTGCCTGGGGATAAGGTGCCCAGGTCTGGCTATGCTTGAGGGCCTGGGGTCAGTGGGATGACCGAATACAGAGGAGGCAATGGGCGGCCAGGGAGCTGGAGAGTTAGAGGCCAGAGATTCTACCCCGGATTCCCAGTCTCTGGTAACTCTGTAAAGCAAGGTCAACTGTTATTTCCCACCATGCCATCTTAGAATTATTGAAGGTCTAGGATGAAAAGAGGGGCCTAAGGGGGAACCTTGGCCAGGCCTGGCCTGGGAATGGGGGAAGATAGGAGCAAACACATGGAATCCTGACGTGGCAAAGGGAAGCTTCACCAGGAGGTCATCGACCCTTGGCCTCAAGCTGGGTAGGGAAATGGCGACATAGGGAAGGAGGACAGCCAAGATGGCTTCTATTTAAAAAGAAAGAAAGAAAGAAAGAAAGAAAGAAAAAAAAAAAAAAATATATATATATATATATATATATATATATATATATATTTAAATTGGTTTTGGAGAGGAAGGGATGGAGACAGATATAGAAACATTAGTGATGAGAGAGAATCATGGATCGTCTGCTTCCTGGGGGTGAGCTCACAATCCGGGAAGTGCCCCAACCAGGAATCATAGGTCTAAGCTCAACCACTGAGCCACACCAGCTGGGTCAAGTGGCTTCTTGGAAATCACCCTCCAGGACAGGGCCCAGGGCACTGGGTTGACGACACTCCTTACCTGGGCCTTCCCCTCCACCAGGTGGGGCCAGGGCTTCGGGCTGGTGGAACAAGTGCTGGGTCCAGACAGTGTCTTCAATCAGTCCAACAGCATATTCGGATGCATCTTCTACTCACTGCAGCTGTTGTTAGGTAACTGGCCCCGCCCCCTCATGACAGCCCTTCCTTTCCAGCCCCATTGCTTGCAACCTCGGGGGCTCTTAGAGCTGACGGGGGTGGGAACTAATAGGAGCCTTTCAGTTGGTCTTGGAAGTGTCAGAGTCAGAAGGACCCTTAACCACTTCCGAGGGCACCAGTTTTGTTGGAAAGACTCGGGAGTTCTTTTCTGGGGGAATCTAAGGGTTGTTTGTCTTTCATCTCATGTGGATGACATTTCAGTAGGAAAATGCAGTATTTGGGTCCCAGGGATCATTGCACAGAGAGGAAAACCAAGGCCTTGAGGGGCCTGTCAGACCCTCTGATTTTAGAGATTTCCCCAGCAGCCCCTGAGGTGGCTTGTCCCTGAAGCCCATGTGTGACCCTTTTCTTCCTCGCAGGTTGCCTCCGGGGCCGCTGGGTGTCTGCCCTGCTGCTGCTGAGCTCCCTGGTGTCTCTCGTCGGCTCCGTCTACCTGGCTTGGATCCTGTTCTTTGTGCTCCATGATTTCTGCATTGTTTGCATCACGACCTATGCCATCAACGTGGGCCTGATGGTGCTCAGCTTCCGGGACGTCCAGAGACCGCAGGGCAAGGTCAAGGGGCACTGAGCCCTCACTGACCTCTTATGCTCTGCTTTGGTGTGTCAGCTTTGCCAAAGGGGAGCACGCCCGGGTCCTAGAGGAGTCTACAGCCCACTCCACCATACTCCCCACACAGGACAATGGACCAAATGTGCCACACGCTTTCCTCCACCTGGTGCCTCTGGCTCTGTCCCCAACGATTGATTTCCAAAGCTCCTGCCTTTGCCCCAGGAGGGAAGGTTCTGAGCAATAAAATTTCTTAAATTGGTTAAGTCTGAGCCACCTGTCTGCCACGGGCCCTAACTCTTGCCTCCTCTGGGACTGGAAGGATATGAGTTGGAGGGAGAGTGGGGGGTCTGCTTGGAAAGGGTGGTTAGTTCCTTCTCCACAGCCTTCATGTGGAGTCAGCAAGACCGGGGCGCCCCCAGCCCCAGGAAACAGGCTGGCAGCCCGCTGCCCACGGGGGCCAGGCCTCCTCTCCTGCGAGGGCCACGCACGCACTTGTAAGAACAAGCTGCCTCTGGTTCTGTGCATGTTTGCTGGGAAGTTCTTCTTACAGTGAAACCTTAACCCTTCTGGCTGCCTTATCTACCACCCAAGACAGGCTTGGGAGCTCTGAAGGGCCAGGGCCAGGTTGTGTTTTTGATTTGTTTTTCCTAATATGTACTGAGCACTTACCTGCATGCCAAGCACTGTTTAAGAACATGACATGCGTTAACTCATTTAATCCTTCTAGCAATTTGTATGAGGTAGGTACTATTATTATCCCTGTCTTGATGAGGAAACTGAAGTATGGAGAAGCTAGGTAATTTGCCTAAGATCACACAGCTAGTGTCTGGAAGGGGGTTAGGAAGCCCTCAGGGTTTTAACCCACCAGGGGCATCTGGTTGCAGCGTCTGTGTTGGGGTCAGGGTTCCTGAACAGTCTGGGCTGGCCTGAGCTAGACGTCAGGAACAGGAAAAGAACGCACCCTGAATGTTCTTCCCTCCTGAGCGAGTCTTCCGACACCTGCGAGAAAGGTGGGCAGGACTGTACCCATGCCTGCCGGAAAGGGGGCGGGCCCACAGAGGGGTTGAGATTTGCCAGTCTCTCGGCTAGCAGGTGGTAGAGCCCTGGCCCCTTGACTGTCAGCCCTGAGCTCACTGTATCTGAAGCAAGATGGGAGGTGTGTGAAGTCCACTTGGACCTGGGACTGGGTGAGAGGTGCGGACACTGAGAAGTGAGAACGGGAGGGCCTACCGTGGTGTCCTTTAGTCACAGGAGAGAGCTTCCATGCTGGGAGAGGTTGAATCTATGCCAGGCTCTGGTCTAAGTGTCTTTAAATTGGCATTTTCTGAGTTTTTCAGACAAGGCACAGACCGGCTAAATGTCCAAGGTCACTACAGTAGTACGCGGGGGAACTGGCCTTTGAACTCTGTCTGTGAGCTCATGGCCATGGCCCAGAGAGGGATGGTGAATAGCCCAGGGTCACACAGCCCCAGAACCAGGAGCTACTGGCTTCCTTCCAGCCCAGGAAAAGCAATGACACCTGACTCCTAGCCAACTGGGGGCGGAGCAGAGGTGGAGCTAGCGAGACCCGGTGGCTTCTCTGAGAACCACAGCACAGGCGGCAGAGTGGCCGGGAGCAGCATGAGGCAGAGCTGGGGACCAGGGCTGCTGCTCCTGAGAGCCGTGGTCCTCATAGAGGGTGAGCCACCTGTGTTTGAGTGGGTGGGGGAGTGGTATGGTGGGGTTCAGGGGCCACCCTCTGTCAGCAGCCCCTGCAGCTTGGTGTGTGTGAGGAAGGCTGCCTGTGGGGTGACAGTCCGCTGGTGGTGGTACAGCCATGCCTGGCTGTGTGGGGGGACGTCTGTGTGTCTGTGTCAAAAAGGGTGTGATATTCTTGGGCTGGAGGAGTCTGTCTGCAGGGCTGTCAGCGCCTCTGTCTGTTCCCTGTGCCCCCGTCTGCCCCTCTACTTCCAGCAAGACCTTAGGCAAGTTCTGAGGCCTTTAGCCTCAGTCTCCCAGCCTTTGCCTCTGCCCCATCTCTCCGGGCGCAGATGTGCAGTGGGTGTGTCTGCGTGTGCCTATTATGGGGAGGAGGCAGGGCAGGAGACTCTTTGGTTGAGTCTGGCAGTTTCTGGAAAGGTGGGGGAGTCTGAGTCGTCAAAATGGGTGGACATGACGCAGGCCTCTAATCCTTCCTCCTCGGCCTCCATGGCTGAGGGCACAATTAAGCTAATGCTCTCCACACTCACTGGCAGCCTCCTGACTCAGTGGCGGGGGCAGGAGCTGGGGTTCTGAAGCGTGGAGGAGGGCTGGGCTGAACCCCAGGCCCTGCTCCTCAGGCCTGGAGTGCTGAGCGCAGCTGAGGGAGGAGAGTTAATTACTGAGCAGATGCTCTGAGTAGGTTCCAATAAAAGCTGTTCCTGGACCACACATAAATATTTTCATTCTGGGAGGGGCTGGTGAGGTGGCCACAGAGTCATAGGCAAGGGCCCAGGGCCTGTCCCCCAACCTGTCCCCTCCACCAAAGCTGGGCCAGCCAGGGAAGGCTCCCCCAAGTGTCACCCGTGTCTCTCTCTTCCCAGGTCTTCAGGCAGCTCAGCGTGGTAAGCTCTGGGGACACGGGGCTTGGGCCTTCCCGGGGTCTGGATGGACCCTGTGAGGACAGGATGGGGGCCTGCTCTCCTGACCCACCTCTCTCCACAGCCTGCGGGCAGCGCGGCCCTGGCCCCCCTGAGCCTCAGGAGGGCAGCACGGGGCCTGGCGAGTGGCCGTGGCAGGCCAGTGTGCGGAGGCAGGGGGTGCACATCTGCAGTGGCTCCCTGGTGGCGGACACCTGGGTCCTCACGGCTGCCCACTGCTTTGAAAAGTGAGTTGTGGCTGGGCTCCGACAGGGCTGCCGTCTTTGGGGGGGGGGGGGCGGGGTGATGTGTCCCCAAACTCCACAGTGCTGATTCCTGCCCTTAGAATAACAAAGAATACTGAGACTCTGCAATGTGCCAGGTTCTTACTATCAAGTTGCTCTTAACAGCCTTCATGGCAGAAGCCTTACAAACGAGAAACAGGCTGGGAGAAGGAAAGGCTTTGCTTAAAGCCACAGCTGGTATTTGTCCGTTCACCTACCTTGTTCTGTCTTCCCTGGTGCACTGTCCCCCTCTGCACTCCATGCCTGGGCCTCGTCCCTCTCTTTCCAGAGCGGCATTGACAGAACTGAGCTCCTGGTCCGTTGTTCTGGGCTCTCTGCAGCGTGAGGGGCTGAGCCCCGGGGCTGAGGAGGTCGGGGTGACTTCTCTGCAGCTGCCCAGGGCCTACAACCACTACAGCCAGGGCTCAGACCTGGCCCTGCTACGGCTCGCCCACCCCATAGCCCACACGCCCCTCTGCTTGCCCAGACCTGCCCATCGCTTCCCTTTTGGGACCTCTTGCTGGGCCACTGGCTGGGACCAGGACATTAGTGATGGTAAGTGCTGCCCCAGGCTGAAGCCCAAAGAGGCAGTCCTCTTGCCCAAGGTCACAGCCTCAGCTGGCAACGGTCTCTGCTTCTAGTCTTCCTTGCTCCTCAGAACCCAGACTCCAGCCCCAAGCCCGTCTTTTTCCAGCTCCCAGGATCCTACGGAATCTGCGCCTGCGTCTAATCAGCCGCCCCACGTGTAACTGTCTCTACAACAGGCTGCACCAGCGGCTGCTGGCCAGCCCGGCCCGGCCTGGGATGCTGTGTGGGGGTGCCCAGCCCGGGGTGCAGGGGCCCTGCCAGGTCTGAAGGGGAGGAGAGGGGAAGGAAGCAGAGGGGAGGGGGCCTGGCACAGGGATGGGTGGAAGGGCTGCAGAGGATGTCTGCCCAGGGCTGGGCTCAGGTGTCTGTCCTTGACTCCATTGCCTGCTTCAGGGAGATTCTGGGGGTCCCGTGCTGTGCCAGGAGCCTGATGGACACTGGGTTCAGGCTGGGATCATCAGCTTCACATCAAGCTGTGCCCAGGAAGACACTCCCGTGCTGCTGACTGACACGGCTGCCCACAGCTCCTGGCTGCAGGCTCGTGCTGGGGGCGCAGCCTTTCTGGCCCAGAACCCAGAGGCCTTGCAGATCAGTGATGAGGACAGCTGTGTAGGTATGCGCAGAGGCTGTTAAGAGTGTGATATGTGGGGACAGCTGGGCTTACGAGGACTTCTGGGCAGCAGGTGGAAGCCACGGTGAAATAAATTTCAGCTTGCAATAGAGAATTGATACAGGGCATCCACAAACTGCCATATGCCAATGAGGGGGCTTTTAAGGCCCACCCCTGAGTCCCTAGGATGGGAACAGCCCCATTTAGGGCTGAGATGTTCCAGAACTTTCTGGGTTTGGAGTTAGGTAAGAGGGACCTGTGATCTAGCTGAAGGTTTCGGGGCCTTGCTGCACGTTTCCAAGCAAGGACCCAGTGAGACTGGACAGGGCAGGGCTCCCACTCAGAATTCTAGCGTAAGTGATTAACACGCAAATTGCATGCAAAATAATTCCTGAGACGGAAGCTATGTCTTGATGGTAAGAGAAGCCCAAGTGAGCCAGGAATGCTGGAGCCAGTCCAAGCCCGGAGGGGTACAGACAGGTGGGGCAGAGGGATGATGAGCAGGCCACTCCCTTGAGGCTGGACCATCAGTTAAAAGCTTAGGCCCTGGCTTTTGAATATAAATCTGCTACTTACCTGTAGTTATTGAGCTAGAAAGTCACTTAACCTTTCGGGAACTTTGGTTACAGGGTTAACAAAATTCAACTTAAAAGGTCGTTGTGAGGATTAGATAGCATGTGGGAAGCACGTAGCAAGAAGGCAGATGGTAATCCATCCGTTTCAGCCTGCGGATCCTTGAGGGGAGAAGGTCCCCAGGCAGAAGCCCCCTCCCCATGGCCCTGGGATGCCAGGCTGAAGCACCAGGGGAAGCTGATCTGTGGCGGAGCCCTGGTGTCAGAGGAGGTGGTGCTGACTGCTGCCCACTGCTTCATTGGGTGAGCCCTGTCTCCCTCACCTTTGTACCCCCCGCCCCCCTCACCCCCACTCCCGCCACCAATGCTGTCAGTGCTGTCTCTGCACAGGCGGCAGAGCCCAGAGGAGTGGAGCGTAAGGCTGGCGGCCGGACCAGAGGAGCACAGCCTCAAGCAACTCATCCTGCATGGGGCTTACACCCACCGCGAGGGGGGCTACGATGTGGCCCTGCTGTTGCTGGCCCAGCCTGTGACATTAGGCCCCAGCCTGCGGCCCCTCTGCCTGCCCTATGCTGACCATCGCCTGCCCGATGGGGGACGTGGCTGGGTCTTGGGGCTGGCCCACCAAGGAGCAGGTATGTGGGACCGGGCCACCGGTGGCTCTCCATCCAGCCCCAAGGCCACTGGGGCAGTCAGGTCTTTCCCTCCCCCCGCCACAGGCACCAGCTCCCCTCAGACAGTGCCTGTCACCCTCCTGGGGCCTAGGGCCTGCGGCCGGCTGCTTACTGCCCTCGGGAGCGATGGCACCCCCATTCTGCCAGAGATGGTGTGCACCAGTGTTGTGGGTGAGCCGCCCCGCTGTGAGGTAAGCTCCAGTCCCCCAAACCTTACCCCACAGTCCCCTGGCATCCTCAGCCTGCAGCTCATGTACAGGCCTGCCAGGGCTGGCCTCCCGTCCTGCCCCTCACCTCAAGTTCAGCCTTTCTGCCCCTAGCCCCTTCTGCCCCTCACAACTGCTGAGGGGTAAGAGGAAGTCACCCAGTGTCACTGACCCCTGGCAGGGCCTGTCTGGGGCACCACTGGTGCTTGAGGTGAGGGGCACATGGTTCCTGGCTGGGCTACACAGCTTTGGAGATGCCTGCCAGGGCCCCGCGCGGCCTGCAGTCTTCACGGCGCTCCCCACCTACGAGAACTGGGTCAGCAGTTTGGACTGGCAGGTCTACTTCTCCAAGGAGCCCGAGCCCGAGCCTGAGCCCGAGCCTGGAAGCTGCCTGGCCAATATGAGTATGTGGCCCTGGGGCCTTCTGCTGACTCTTCCCTCTCCAGACCCCTCTCTCTGTAAGATCTGATCTGAGTCACCTCTAGATGCCCTGAGTGGGGTGGAGCGGTAGACAGACCCATCTGGATTCAAATTCTGTCATCGTGTGACTTGGAACAGGCCTCTCAACCTCTGAACCTGTTTTCTCATCCCCCATGGGGGCTGTGTGGCACCTCCTTCCTCCTCCTTCCAGGAGAGGCCACCACCCACCTCTTCCTCTCCCACAGGCCAACCAGCTGACTGCTGACAGGTGGCTCTGGGATGCTGCAGACACATCACTGCCTCTGCCCCTCTCCATTCCCCCCACCCACACAATTCCAGGCCCTGGGCAGGCCCCAAAGCCCAATGGATTGGCAGCTGCCCCGTCTCCCCCCTGCAGGACAGGGACTTGTCACCTGTAGGTGCTCCCCGCTCTCAGCTCTGCTCTCCGACGCAGGCGTCCCACTCTCCCCTCTTCTCATCCCCTCACATATAACCACACCAGCCACATACTTGGAAAATGTTCTTTTTTGGCGGGGGAAGGGGACTGGTGGTGCAATTTTCCTTTTTTTAAACTTAAATAAATTGTTACAAAATAGACTTTAGAAAATAAGTTACAAATTGTAGCAAAAGCCTCCCCATCCCCCTCCACAGGCAACATTCCTATCCCTGGCTCTCTCTGAATCTGCCTCCCTGCTGTTGGAACCCGGTGGGTGAGGGTGGTGGGGGGAGCCCCGCATCCCGCACACCCTGGCACCAGGTTTCTTGTAGGACGAGCATAATGAATTGCATGGTGACCAAGGCTGGGGAAGGAGGCCCTTCACGGACAGGGACATGGGAGAGAAGCCAGGGGAGAGGAGAGATGGGGATGCCCAAACTACTCCTGAGTAGAACATGGAGGTCAAACCTTTCCCTGCAACCTGCACTCTTGCCCTGTATTGATCTTTGGAGAATTGAAGTTCAGAGGGAGAAGCTGAGATCTGCAGGCCACTGGGGTGAAGGGTCCAGAAGTGGGGTCGTGGGGGTGGGTGGAGGGGGCAATGACAGGCCCGCTGCTGGTGCCTTTGAGGCTCCTGGGGAGAGAGAAGGTACTGACCGAGGGGGCACACTCCATACACCTTGTACTCCCCTCCCAGCCCTGCCCATGGCCGGGGGAACCTGTAGGAGAGCCCTATCGCCCTAAGACTTCCACGGGGTTTCCCAGGCTTGGCCAACTGGCTCCTCACTCGTTCCCTAAGGTTACAAGAAACCTTTCACCTCGAACGCCATCTCATCAGCTCTCTGAGGGGACTCTCAGCCACCATCCCCTCCGTCCCTGACAATTTCTGGTCACGGGCCCGCCATCTCAGGGCAGCCATCCTTGGTGGCCACTAAGTGGAATGGGTTCCGGGAGGTCTCTAGAGGTGAAGCGGGCAAGCCCAGCGCTTGCTGGGGGAATAGGCTGTCCCACTCTTCCAGCTCATCTTCCAGCTTGGCTGGGTGGAGGTGACTCCGTGGAGTTCCCCGATAGAGAAGGGTGATAGGGGCTAATTGTTGTTACTACAGCTGGGCCTGGCTTCAAAGGAACTATCATCTGTGACTCAGCCCTCCAGTTAAAGGTGTGCTGGCAGGAGGGGGTGTGCAGGTAGAAGGGGTGGTTTGGTTGGATCCTAAAAAGCATACACAGCAGACAGAGAAAAGGGCTGAATAAGGAGAAGAGACGTGAGGCAATACTGGTAGGAAAGGACCAAAGGTCTAGTTTCCAAGAAAAGCGGAGGGGAGCAGAGGCCAGGTGCAGGGAGACAGGGACAGGGAGCTGGGGCTATTCAGTGGCCTAGTTTCTCTGGCCAAGTCAGCACTGAAGCCACAAAGTCCAGCCTGGGGGTGCCTCCCTCAGCACCTTCCTCATTCCCTGACTCCCTGCCTACTCTAGGGAAGAGCAGAACCTAGATCATCTTTTCCCCTGGGAGTCATTACTGGCTGGATCAGGAGGGTTTCCAGATGTAGCAGCCAGATGGTACCCAGCTGCCTTCCCTCCCAAAACGAAGACTCCTCTTTGGCTCAGGCACAGCAGAGGAGCGCAGGCAGCGGCCTCTGCCCCTGCCCAGTCTTTATCCCACCCACCATGCTATCTATTTACCTGACCCAGGGGTTCAGATCTAGGCCACTCAAAAGGCAGCATCTTCAAACTAGTTTTCTCATTCCATACCCAAGCTTCTGGTCACCTCTCAGACCCATAGGACCCTTTCCTCTCACTCCTTGCTTCCCCACTACCTTGGGGCCAGATTTTGCCCTCCACTGTATGCCCACCTCCTCTGGGATCCTTCAGTCCTCTGCCCATTCATATCCCCGTACCAGAGTTGGCCACTGTCCGTTCCTCCTGGTGCTGCTGCTGGTGCTGCAGAAAGCTGATGCGGCGGCGGAAATGGCGGGGACAATGGGGGCAGGTGAAGGGCCCCTCCTGGGGTGCATGGACCCGCCCATGGCCCTCCAGCCGGGCAGCTGTCCGGAAGGCCTTGCCACAGATGCTGCAGCGATGGCGTTTGGGGTCCGTGTGGGTCCTGCCATGGTTCTTAAGGGAAAGCAGGTTGGGTAGAAGTTTGGGACAGAGGGAGCAAGGATAGAGTCCAGTGGTGTGGGCCTTCTGGTGGTTCAACAAGCTACCGGCATGGCGGTATGAACGCCCACACTGGGCACAGCGGAAGGGCCGGTCCTCATCTTCAGCCACTGTGGACTTCACTCCCTGCCCCTCTTTAGCTCTCTCAGTATTCTCTCCTGGGGCCCGGGGGGGACCTGTTGGGGCCTTCTGGGCTTTCCCTTGACCAGCGACATCTACCTCATCCTCCACAGTCCCAGCTTTGGGGCCTCTGGCCTCCTCTATCTGGGGTGGTACCTGACTGAGGCCCTTGGCATGAGTTTGCAGGTGGCTGGCTAGTTCATGTTGGAACGGAAAGGTTTTGCCACAGTCAGGGCAGGCAAAGGTCTGGGAAGATACATGGTTGTGGCTGTGACTCGCAGTGGCCACAGGATTCAGGAACTCCTTGGAGCAGAGCAGGCAATAGTGGCAGTCTGCCTCATGGGTGTGGTGGTTCAAGGGGCCTTCCGACTGGCAGGTCTTACCACAACGGCAGCAGGAAAAGGGGTGGCTCTCTGGTTGGAGCTGAGGGGTGCTGTCTCTATTGTCCCAGCTGTCCACATGACTAGGTCCATTGGGCTGGCTGTTGCCAAGGTGGCAAGAACTTATGGGGACACTGTCTGCTGAGTCTTCTTCTGGCTTGGTCAGTACATGACCCCGAGGAACCCAATCTCCATCATGATTCACCGGTCCCCTATCTCCTTGCCATCCATCTGTTTGCCCCATGCCCCAGGGTACTGGCTCTGTGGCTTCTGAACCTGCTGACCTGCTGGGGCTATGACTCTGCTCCCCTGGCCTCCTGGCTCCACACTGCGGCTGGGGAACTGACTCAGTACCACCAGATCTGTCCTCCAGTCCCTTGTCATCAGCGAGGTTCCCCTTGCTGCCCTCTGTGCCACCAGGACCTCCCTGACCACTTTTGGTCTCCTCCTCATGCTCTCGCAAGTGCCGCTCCAGAGAACGCCGGCCCGGGAAGCCCTGGCCACAGAGCGCGCAGCGGACAGCTGCCCGCCGGGCCCGCCCTGCTCGCCGCCGTCGGCTCTCTGCGTGTAGCTTCTGGTGGTCCTTCAAGGCCACGAGGTTGGAGTAGGTCTTGGGACAGGTGGGACAGCTGTACGGGCCCGTCTCAGGGCTGCACCGGTGGTTCAGGAGGCTGCCGGCATGGCGGTAGCTCCGCCCACACTGCCCACACCGGAAGGGCCAATCTTCCCGAGCCAGTTTTCGGGTGCCCCCGCCCCCACCCCGCTCGAGGTGGATCCGCTGGTGGTTAGCCAGCTGTTTCCGCAGGCGGAACGCCTTCCCACAGTCCCCGCAGCGGAAACGCCGGGGGTCTGCGTGGATGCGCCGGTGGTTCTTGAGGGACATGAGGTTTGAGAAGCCTTTGGAGCAGGCCTGGCAGCCAAAGTGGCCGGTCTGGTGGCTCTGCCGGTGGTTAATGAGGCTGCCGGCGTGCTTGTATGACCGGCCACATACCTCGCAGCTGAAGGGCCGCTCAGAACTGGCCTCGGTCTGGCAGCCCTTCTCCGCAGTCTCCAACCTCAGCCCCATCTCCTCCCCCTTCAGAGTGGGCTCCTTCCACGGCTCTTCTTTGACCCTTGCCACCTCCTCTGGGGGCTCTATTTTAATTTCCTCCTGGAGCTTCTCCACTTCCGCCTGCCGCAGCCCCTCCTCTGCCACGTTCTGGGGCTCACTGCCGCCTCCGGCCTGTGGGGCGGGCCCCACCTGGGGCTCAGAGCCTTTGCAGCGTGGGTGGTTTCGCAGGTGATTGCGGTAGGCAGCCAGGTTGGGGTAGCAGCGGGAGCAGACAGGGCAGATGTAGTCTCCAGTCTGGTGGATCTTGCGATGGTTCACTAGGCTGCCCCCATGGCGATAGGTTTTGCCGCACTGATTGCAGCGGAAGGGGCGGGGCTGATCCTCCGGGGAACTTTCCCCGCCCTGCACGCAGAGGCTGTCTGCAACCCCGGCACCTACTCCATCTCCAGACTTTGTGTCTCCACCTTCTGCAGGGAGAGAAGTCACCGTGCCCTCAAAGACGCCATCTGCAACCATTTCCGTGGTATCACCTGACTCTCCCAAGTGGTTGGGAGCCTTGTCTGTCGTGTTCCCAGAACTCTGATTTTGGTGGTGACGCTCCAGGCTCCCTAGGTCATCATAGGTTTGACCACAGCAGCCACAGATGTGCCCATAACCGGCTCCATCCAATGCCTCCACCTCCCGCTGCAGCTGATTCAACAGCTCTGTTTCTGAGAGCTGTAGTGGGGTACTATGGGTGGAGGCTGCCACTGCTGCTGCTTCATCTTCTCCCTCCTCCTCCTCTGAGCCCTCAGTCAGTCCAGAGGAGTCGTGAGCCTGGCGCCGGTGAAGCCTGTAGCCAGCCCGCCCAGGGAAGATCATGCCACAGAGGCAGCAGAGGAAAGGCTGTGCTGGGGCTGCCTCCCCAGGCCTGTGGTTCTCGAAGTGGCTGCGCAGGGCAGGCAGAGAGTCAAACTCCTTCGGGCAGAGGGAGCACTGATAGATGTCTGGTGGGTGGCAGGGCCTGTGGCTCAGCAGGCCAGTGGCATGGGGGAACGAATGCCCACAGTCAGAACATGTGTGGGAGACCTCAGCCTGCCAGCTAGTGACAGCTTCAACGGAGTGGGAAGAGCTGGGCTGGCCAGTGGCTGGTTTCTGGTCTTCATCCACCCCAGGGAGGCCATCGCAGAAGTGTGTCCCATTGCTTTTCTCATCACCTGGCATTTCCAAGTTGTCAAGAAAGCAGGCCTCCTTCCTTTCTAGTCCTTCCTCAGGACCTCTGCTCTCTTTATCATCCTGGAAACAGGCCTCATCCCTTTGAGGCTCACATTTGTCTCTTTCAGCATGAGCCTGCAAAGAGCCCCCATCACTTTCCAAGTTGCTTTCAGCTCCACTAGGACTTTCCTCTGAAGGGCCCTGGGGACAGTCTGGGCCCTCATTGTGTTCTACCAACTCCTGGGCCCAGTTCCCACCAGAAGGGAGTTGGGCTTCTCCCCGACCCCCAGCACTGCCAGTCCGCCTCCAGGGCCGCCTGCTCCGACGCCGACTGTGGCGTCGTAAATGGTTCTTCATGGCAGCCATGGTGTGGAAGTGCTTGGTGCAGGCCCCGCAGCTGAAGTCCCCTGTCTGATGGGTCTGCCTGTGGTTGATAAGGCTGCCTGAGTGGCGATAGCTCTTTCCACAGTCCCGGCAGGCAAATGCCCGAGGAGGTGACACCCTGGCCTCTGTCCTGCTATTCCCCCCTTCTCCATGGGTCCGGCTATGATGCTCAAGGCTCTCAGGATCTTCAAAGAGCATCCCACGCATGTCGCGTATCTGTGGTGCTGTCGTATCTGCTACTGGGGGGACATCAGTGGCCTTCTCTTCTTGTTTGCACCCAGTCCCTTGATCTGTACATGGGGCTGCCTTTGCTCCCACTGAGTCAGACTCCACCCTGAGTTGGCTGGGGGGACCTTCAGCCCCTGGGCCTGTGCTGCGACGAGCAGACTTGCAATGGACCCGCACGTGGTTGCGCAGGGCCATAAGGTTGGGGTACTTGCGGGGACAGAGCGAGCACTGGTACTCTCCTGTCTGATGGCTGTGGCGGTGGTTCACCAAGCTCCCCCGGTGGCGGTAAGCCCGACCACATTCATTGCACTTATAGGGGCGGTGGTCCAGGGTGGCAGTGGGAACCTCTCTCTCTTTGTGGGTGGTCTCCGTCAGAGGCAAAGGAGGTGGCAGCACGGATGGCTGCCCATCCTCTGCAGCTCCTTGCCGGGGTCTGTGATGAGCCCGCACATGGTTTTTGAGAGCAGCTGCATTGTACAGCTGCTTGGAACAGATGGAGCAAGGATAGACACCTGTCTGGTGACTCTTGCGATGGTTGATAAGGCTCCCAGCATGGCGGTAAGTACGGCCACAGTCCCCACAGCGGAAAGGTCGGTATTCCTCCAGCCCACTGTCCTCCAGCTCCCCAGAGACGCCGAGTTCCCCAGAGCCGTTCAGCATCGGTGTACTAGGGAGCTGATCCCAGCTGCTCTCGTCTCTGTGCCCATTGGTGGTGGGCATCCCTTTCTCTTCCCACAGCTGCTCCTGTCTTTCTCCCTCATGGGATTGCTGGTGTTCCAGCAGGTCTTGGGGCAGCCGAAAGGCACGGGGGCAGCGGGGACATTGGTAAGGCCGATATTGGGCATGGAGTCGGGAGTGGTTCTTCAGAGCCATGAGGTTAGAGAACTCCTTAAAACAAATGGTACAAGGGTAGATGCCCAGGGTGTGGCTCTGGCGGTGGTTGGTGAGGCTCCCTGCGTGCTTATAAGTCTTGCCACACTGACCACACTTGTACCGCCGTTCCTCCTCTGCAGGAGAGGACTGGGGGGGCTCCTGACCCCCCGTGAAATTCACCACTGACTCAGCCAAATACTGTTCCAAGTTGCTAAGGAGGCTGCTGGCTGGAGTGGAGAGCAGCGGGGCCCTGGCAGAGTTGGTGATGGACCCCCAGCCCTCCGCACCCTCCTCAGGATTTGGCTGGCTTTCCCAGTCTTCTCTTTGTCTGATGGGTGGATCTTCCCAGGTGTCCAGAGCTGCCCTGGGGTCAAGCCCAGATTCACAGCCAGGTGTCTCTTCGGCATGTTTTTTCTGATTGTCCCAGCTTTCCCCATGGCCAAACCTCTGGCCCCAAGAGTCAGTGGACACTGTCTCCCCCTGGAGGCGTGGAGTGGCTTCCTTGGGGCTTCCCTCAAGAGCATGAGTCCTCATGTGGCTCTTGAGGGCCATGGGATTGATGAAGTCCTTGCCACAGGTGGTACAGGGGAAAAGGCCAGTTTCATGGGTACAGTGGTGGTTGACCAAGCTTCCTGGGTGACGGTAGCCCTGCCCACACTGCTGACAGCGGTAGGGCGGAGGGATGTTATCAGCCTCCTCACTGTCCTGGCTGGAGGATGGATGGAGCAGTTCACGGTGTTTTGACAGTTCCAGGACACTAGGAAAGTGGTGCTGACAGTCACAGCAGCTGAGTGAGGTGGGCACATCCTCCATGGGGCAGTGTGGCAGAAACCTGGAGGGTCAGGAGGAGCAGGCAGGTGGCAGAGGCATCTTCTTCTGGTGGTGCCCAAAGCCTAGGAAGAGAGGGCAGTGGTGAGAAGGAAGGCCTGAATTAACTTTATCTCTTGGCTGTATAAGCAACAAGTTCACCAGAGGTCACAGAGAGGTTCCCCACGCAGCAATGCCCAGGGACCTGCTTCCTACGGGATCTAATCTGGAAGCATCATCACGTAAGGCAACTCTGTACACAAGCTCCCCAGATGTGGGAGCTTCCTTGGGCCTAACTCATCCCTAGAGGTAGAGATAGGGAAAGTCTAGAGCCGTGGTTCTCAGCCTTCCTAACGCCGAGACCCTTTAATACAGTTCCTCATGTTGTGGTGACCCCCAATTTCATTATTACAAATTGAACATAATTAAAGCATAGTGATTAATCACAAAACAATATGTAATTATATATGTGTTTTCCGATGGTCTTAGGTGACCCCTGTGAAAGGGTCGTTTGACCCCCAAAGGGGTTGCGACCCACAGGTTGAGAACCGCTGGTCTAGAGGGATGTAACTGGCTTCTGATCGCAGACCTAATAACCTGTTCTTCAGACCAAATCCAAAAGGTCTTACTGCCCCTAACCTTCTCTCTATAATTCTGAAACAAACAACGTATCTCCTGTGACATCTTAAAAGGAAACCTGAACCTTTTCTAGGGCTCTGAACAAGAGATGTCCAGTCCTTACCCCTCAGCTAAGCAGAGTAGCCCAGAGGCACCGCAAAAGCAGTCTTTCTCCAGTTGACAGATGAGGGCCTGAGAGATGAAGTCAGGGCCGCCCTTCAGAGAAGGGGCTGGCTTGTGCCCCCATGTCCCCTACTCCTTTCATGGTCACAAAGTCTCCTTTCTAGAAGACTTTCTTGGCCGCTTCTTTCACCTACTTCCCCTGAACCCACACTATCTCCCATCACGGAAATTCCATCCCATTTCTGGTCGTTCTTCACCCTCTCCACCTATTTCCTTCTGACACCTCCTCACTATAGCCTCCCTGCTGCCTTTCTGTTCTTCTACCTCCTCTCATAATACTGATGACAGCAATGCATGCTAATTGAGCATTACCGCGGACCGAACACTGTGCTAAATAAAGAATATCCATTGTGTCACTTACTCCCCACAACACACGGCAATGCCTGCTGTCCCAGGATACACACGAGCAAACCCACTGATGGAGGCAACCTCCTTCCCAAAGCTCTTGCCCTCTCCACCACCTGGGCTTTCCGACGGATCCTTTACTTCCACTGGACCCCAGTACAACTATCGCCGACTAACCCCCCTCACTGAACCTGCTCCCCGAACTCTCACTTCTCAAAGCCCCTTCGCTCAAAAGTGAATCCCCTGTCTTGATCAGGAGATCAAACGAGTCCTCTCGCCTCACTGATCATCTCGGCCGGTTTCCTCTTAAGACCCCTACCTCACACGGGTGGCCCCTTCTCGTTCCCGCCGCGGGTGCGTCCGTTGGGGACCGCGAACGGGAGCGCGCCTGCGCACTGGGACCCTCACCCTAACTGCAGCCGTGCGCCCCAAGGGGTGGCTGTGGGGGGCTCTCGCGCTCCCACACAGGCACACTCCGCCAGGGGTCCCAGGGGGTGGGGAGGGGAGGGGGAGAGGGAAGGGAGAAGCGGGAGAAGGAAGGAGGTAGAGTAAAAAGGGCGCAGCTGACACGAGCCAGGAGTACCCCCAGCTCCGCGGACACTTCCTATTGTTACTAGGAAACAGGAAGTGTTCTAGCCGCAAAAGCTTCCCCGCGAAACCTCCTCCTGGAGAACACTTCCTGACCCGCCTCCAAGCACCCGGTCTACACAGACACACTTCCGGTGCCAAGCAAGGAGTCGCTACAAACGCTCCTCTGGCCCCGCCCACGCAGGTCAAAGCGCTGGTCGTTTCCTATAACCTTAGCCACACTTCCGGCAAGAGCAGCGAGCACGGGTCTGGTGCATCTTGGCTGAGCGAGGATGAGGGAAAAAGGGCTCTGCAGCCATAACCTCAGTACTTTGGTGACACTTTTCGTGGGGCTCCCTGAAAAACTCAAGACAGATGGAGGAGCTTTGTGCACTCCTCGCTGTGAAGGGAAATGTGGTGGAATATGAGGATTTAGGCACCACAAGCTTGATCATGGCCTGTCCTCCCAGCTTATAGTTGTTGGTGATCTGGCCCCGAACTAGCAGGATCCCGGTGTACATAGTAAGCCTGTCCGGCGTCCCCTGCCTTTAGCATCCACAGAGACCCCCCTGCAATTTAGTCCTCTGCCACCTCGATGAGCTTCGCTTTCTTCCCCGTCGGTGAAGCTCCCTTCCACTTCCGCCCGCCGGTCCCGCCTCTCCGCCCTCCCCCCCCCCCCCCCCCGCTGGGTCCTAGCGCCGGCCCCTCCCTGGCAGAGTCTGGGGCTCCGTTGGTGAGACGAGCTGTAGCGGACGCCACGGAGCCAGCCCAAGTCCGTCAGGTAGGAAACGCCGGCGGGAAGCCGCGGGGACCCCCAGGCGTCCCCAGCGCGGACGAAACCCGAACGGACCTGTTTCCCTGTGGGTGCCGAGGGCGGATGGGGTTGGCCTGGCGCGAGCAGCGCAGGCGGGGCGGGAGGAGTGCGGCCCCGGGAGGGCGCGGGCGCGCTCCGGGCCCAGCGGGTCCTAGAACCCGCCGGCTGTCCTCGCGGACCGGCTGTCCTCGCGGGCCGGCTGCTGCGGACGCCCGGGCTCCGCCGGCGCGGTGCCCGCCTTGCGCGGTGCGGGCCCGGGGGTCCTAGAGCCCGCCACGTTGCGGGCTTTTGTCCCTGGCGCGCCGCCCGCCTAGCGAGAGCCGCGGCGCCTGCGGCCCCCTCCCTGGCCGAGGTCCTGGCCACCCCTCCCGCGGTCCTAGAGAACGCCATTTTGCAGGTCTTTGTCCACCCCCGGCTCTCGGTCCCATTCATTTGTTCATTCTCTCATTCTTTGTCACCCTTTGCCACATTCTCCAAGGCCACGTTTCCCAGGGCGCATTCCGAGACGAGGCAGCTCGGGGCCCTGGCCTGCGCGGCTGTCTGGCGGGGGCGCAGACACAGACGGTTGCGGGGGGCCTGAAGCGCAGCGTTTCTGCAGCTCTCGGCTCCTCGGCGCGCCTGGTAGGCCCTGGCGCTCTCCAAACCCCCACCTGCCTCGGAGAAGACCGGGGCCTGGAGCGCCGTGGCGCCCCTGCTTCTGCCTGTTACTGGGGGAACCGGTACTGATGGGAAGGATGCAAACGAGTTTTCCCATGAGCGAAGGCAAACCGAGGCAGAGGGCAGTGCAGGTGCAGATGCATCCAGGTGGGGAAGTTTGAGAATTGTGGCTGGAGCTCAGGTTGCTGCAGGGAGGGGGAAACACGCTGAGCTGAGGCTGGAAACGTGGGTTGGGGTTAGGTTGTGAACTGACCAGATTGGAGGCCTAGGAGATCCCTAACTCTCACCTCTGCACGCACTGTTCATGCTCACACGTCTGCCGTCTCCCCGAGTCTGTGAGGCCTGTGGGTGACATGTTTAGACATGGAGACGGAGGTGCAGGGACGATAAAAAGTGGCTCCTTTCTCACCTCATCCCAGCTCCCAGCTCCCAGCTCCCAGGCTCCTAGCCTAGACTCTGGGAATGAAGTCTCTGACTCCCGTTCAGGCAGCAGGACTTATCCCTCTCCTAAGCCAGCAGGAAGGGAAGACCAGCCTTCCTCACTAGAGCAATGAAGCCCGTGTGGGAAATAGGCCTGATGCTATTTGGACCTTGGGAACTTGGACAGCAGAGAAATCCAGTTAATAAATAGTTGTTGATGGACAGTCTCACACATGCCTACTGTGGGGAAGGCAGAGGCTCTAGGCCTGGGTCTGAACTGTGTCTCAGAAGTTGATTCTTTCCACTTGTTTTGGGGCGCTAGTCACAGTTCTAGGTGTAGTGGATACAGAATAAGAAAGGTTCCCGGCTCTTCGCTAGCCTAGATTCTTGTGCTGGAGACAGAGAGTTTGACAACTAAGCCATAAAATGTGTAAGTGCTGTCAAAGTAGTAATCGGGACGGAGAGCAGTTTGGAGGCAGACCACCTAGCTTTGAATACTGGCTATGACTATCACTGCTTCATTTCTGTGTGCCTCAGTATCCTTGTCTGTTTAACTTAGCCTATTCAGGCTACCGTAGCAAAAAAACAGACTCGGGGGCTTAAACAACAGAAACTATTTTTCACAATCCTGGAGGCTGGGAAGTCCACGATCAAGGTGCTGGCCAGTTCCTGGTGAGGACTCTTTTCCTGGCTTGCAGGCATGCACACATTCAGTCTGTAACAAACTTCCCCAGCGGTTCTCAACCTGTGGGTCGAGACCATGGGAAAACACATATAGCATATCAGATATTTACATTACAATTCATAACAGTAGCAAAATTACAGTTATGAAGTTGCAACGAAAATAATTTTATGGTTGCGGGTCACCACAACATGAGGAACTGTATGAAAGGGTCGCGGCCTTAGGAAGGTTGGGATCCACAGTTGTGAGACTTAGCTTGAGTAGTACACGTAAAATTCTCAGAACGGTACCTGGCTGGTGCTAAGCTTGCAAGAAGGAATGCTATCCATGGGAGCACCATAACGAAAATTAAAGAGGGGGGAGGATAGTGATTAGCAGGGGCGCCGACAGCCTTCAGAAAGATGGTCTGGAAAGCCCTCTTTGAGAAGGTGACAGGGACCTGAGACCCAAATAAAAACCAAAGTGATAGCTACACAAAGATCCTTGGGGGAGAGTGGTTCTGGCTGAGGGTACTGTGTGCAAAGGCCCTGAAGGAAGAAGGAATTTAGCTCTTTGAGGAAAAGAAAGGGAGCCCGTGTGGGTGGAGCTTAGTGGGACAGGGAAGAGGATGGAAGATGAGGTAGGCAGGAGTTAGATGGTTCAAGCCTTGCTGGCCATGAAAGAGATATTGGTCTTTGTCCTAGGAACAGTGGAAAGTCTCATGGCTTGGCTAATAAGTCTTAAGGAAATGAAGACTGCTGGCGAAAGAGCCCGGCCCAGAGACCTGAAGACTCGGGTTTGAGTCAGGGCTCCTTGACCAGCTGTGTGTTCTTGTGCAAGTTTTTCCCTCTGGGGCGTAATCTGCACACCTGAAAGCAAGGCGAAGTAAAAACACCTTTCTCCTAAAAGCTTGTGAAGACTTAAGGATGTGTCTTTGGTTCCTAAATGTTGAGTGTTGACTGGAATGACCCAGAAAGAGTGTTCATAGGGAAGATTTCTGTCCTGCCCCACACTCCCTGGATGGTTATTCTCATTCCGGGGGTTCAGAGACCTGACTTGGAGGAACCCCACCGTAGGGAGTGGTAGGTGAGAGTCCTCACTGAACTGTGAAGCGAGGAGATAATTTGACAGGGGCCTCGCCGACCTGGCCCTCTGCTCTTCATGGAGCTGGGTGCCTGCTGGGACCAACCTGGTGCCCACTTGTCCCCTGGGAAGTGCCTTAGGAGAGGTTCACCCATCCAGCTCTCTGGTCTCTGGCTCACAGAGAGGAAGACTGAGGCCCAGAGCTCAGAATACATGGGTCCAGCCTCTGAGAGGGAAACAGTCATAAAGGGTTCTGGCTCTGGCCTCAGGGCGGTTCTACGGGGATGAGAGCAGACAAAGGTGCAACCTGAGCTCAGAGTCCGGCCACTGTGGGGTCGGCCCAGGGGGCAGACAAGACTGTGAGGGCCCAGATCACTGAGTAAGGACCCAACAACTCAAGACGAGTTAAACAGCTAGATTCAACTCCCAGCTGCGAATTACTAGGTGTGGCCACGGGCTCGTTATTAAGCACAATGCCATTTTGTTCCTCTGGGCCTCAGTTCTCTTATCTGTGAAAAGGGAATAATAATAGTACTTTTCTCATGGTATGGACAGGAAGTTGAAGTGAGTTAATACATGTAAAGAGCTTAGGATACTGCCTGTTATTTAGCAAGTGCTTTGTAAATGTGAGCTATCTTTTTTTTATTATTAAAGAGAAACTTTATCAGTCAGGCTGTCCAGAGATGGTCTGGAAAGGAGGTAGTGAGTCCCTCATCCAGGGATAGGGAGAGATCCTCTGGAAACAAGAGATCCCCTGGAAAGTTGATCCTCAAGCCCTTTAACTCACTTTCCAGCCCCAGAATTTAGTGGGAAAAGTGAAAAAAACAACAACAAGGTGATGGTGGAACAGCGTTGAGTGGGATTGGCCCCAAAAACCAGAGCGGAGATGCAGGAAGAGCTTCCTGGGCGAAGTGGGGCTCAAAGGAAGGATTGATGGGATGTGTAACGGCCAGGAAGGACCTGGGAACTTGCATGGCGTGATGGAAGCCACGGAAAGTCCTTGAGTGTCACACAGTACTTTAGGGAGAAGAAGCTGGCTGCCTGTGTACACCAGATTATGTGTGTAGGGCTGGGGGACGGAGGCAGGTCCACCAGGCAGAAGGGTGCTGACTCTAAAGATGCAGTCCTTGCCACTCACTCCAGGGGCTCCAGTGTCCTCCCTGGGCCATAATGTAGAAGCCATCAAGCTTTGAGGTGTACAGACAGGGAAACAGGTTTAGAAGGAGCATGAGAAAGAACTCAGGCCCCCTGCCTCCCAACCTCGCTTCTGGGCGCACCAGGCTCCCTTTTCTGTAGCAGAGCCTCACCCCCACCCAGGCTGCCCCCAGCAGCTGCTGCTGCGCACTCCTTAAGTGGATCTGCCCTAATCCTCTCCCTTCATCCCCCAGGGAGGATGAGCTGGTGTTAGGGCTAATGCAGCTGTTAATCCTATTTCCTTCCAGCCATGATCCACAGGAGCAGCTGTGTGGACGGTGTCTGGCTCTGAACCGAGAATGAAGGGGGCCTCGGCTCGAGTGGGTGTCCCTGGAAGCCAGATCAGATACATTGATTATGACTCAGAGGCTTCTAACTGCTAGCAATGGTTCAAGCTGCCTTGGGAGTGACTGAGCTTCCTCTGAGCGGAGCTAGGGGAGCAGGGGCCCACAGTGATTCCAGAGCAGGGGTGGGCCAGGATTCCTGTCTGGGGTGGAGTCCCTTATAGCCGTGCAAGGCCAGAATTCTGTGCGACCGTTGCTGCCTCTGAAAGCTAACCCACCAGAGTGGAAAAACAATGCATATGCTGGGGGCCTATCACTTCCAGACAGACGGTGCCAATCACCACAGTGAGCCCACTGGTTTTGGCCTCTCTTGGGCCTCCTCTGCCTTCCCTGGGCACTTGGAGGCCGTCAGGCCAGACCCCCATCTGGGTAGTCTCGGTGCAGCCTTGCATAGGACCCTGCATCCTGGCACAGGCCTTGGAGGCTGAGCCAAAGGAGGAGGATGGTGAGAGGATGGAACAGGGTGTTCTGGGAATGCCACAGGGTCTGGAAAAGCTCGGGCTGGGGAATGAAGGGCAGGCAGACATTTTGATGAACCCAGCCTCCTCCCTTAGTCTTTCTGAAGTCACCCAGTCCAACTCCTGCCAACAGTGAGCAGACCAGAGAGGAAACTTGGGCGCACTGTCAGAGCCGGAATGTTTGAAGGCAGGATGTGGCCCTCCCGGGTGGGAAGTGCAGATAAGTTGGGGTTCCCACTGAGGCCCCATGAGGGCTTTGGTGACGGGAGAGGCCTTGGGGAATGGCGGAGGGATGTGGCTTCTGTCTAACTTCGCTTCTCTCACAGAGCTTTGTCCATCGAGGCCATGGAGGTGGAGACTGTGGAGGCCCGGTCCCCAGGCCCCGGCTACAAGCGTTCGGGCCGCCGCTACAAGTGCCTGTCCTGTACTAAGACGTTTCCAAATGCGCCCAGGGCAGCACGCCACGCTGCCACACATGGGCCTGTAGACTGCGCGGAGGAGGTGGCGGAGGTGAAGCTGAAGCCAGAGACGGAATCTAAAACAGAGGATGCCAGCGGGGACAAAGTGTCAGGCGCCGCGGCCAAGCCCCGGCCTTACGCATGCCCACTGTGCCCCAAGGCCTACAAGACGGCACCAGAGCTGCGCAGTCATGGGCGCAGCCACACGGGCGAAAAGCCCTTCCCTTGCCCCGAGTGTGGCCGCCGCTTCATGCAGCCTGTGTGCCTGCGCGTGCACCTGGCCTCGCACGCTGGCGAGCTGCCCTTCCGCTGCACGCACTGCCCCAAAGCCTACGGCGCGCTCTCCAAGCTCAAGATCCACCAGCGGGGCCACACGGGCGAGCGGCCCTACGCCTGCGCCGACTGCGGCAAGAGCTTTGCGGACCCTTCTGTGTTCCGCAAGCACCGGCGCACGCACGCCGGCCTTCGGCCCTATGGCTGCGAGCGCTGCGGCAAGGCCTATGCGGAGCTCAAGGACCTGCGCAACCACGAGCGGTGAGGGCGGTAGGGGGTTGGGAAGAGCAGGTGGGGCGGGGGAGGCAGCAGGGGCTGCTCTGTGACCAGTGTGGCCTGGGCTTGGGTCTGAAGGAGCAGAATGAGCCAATGGGAAGGTGGGTGGGCGGGAGCTATGGGTGGTGGTGAGCAGCACATGGGGAGCTGGTGATCCCGGATTGGTCGGTCGGGTGGACCGGACATGAGGGGGCGGGGCAGACTGATTTGGGATGGGACCCTGGAGGATGCAAGTGGGGTCTGATAGGCCTGGGTTCCTGGACATCAGGAAAGGGGCAGGGCTTGAAGTTGGGTCACTCAGGGTCTCCAGTAGAGCACAGGTTCTGTGAACGGGACCTGGTAAGTCTAGGGCTTTGGGTGCAGAGAGGGGTCTTTTCTGGGATCTAGATACCCCAACTGAAGGTTTCTCACTCTGGGGTACAGCTCTGGTCTTAGGGGGTTGGGCCAAGGCCCCCTGGATGTTAGGGCCTCCTAACTAACCGTGCAGACGGCAGCAGGGTCAGGTGATGGGCCTGCCACCTTCATGCCGTCCCCACACCCCCACAGGTCCCACACTGGAGAGCGCCCCTTCCTCTGCTCCGAATGCGGGAAAAGCTTCTCGCGGTCATCCTCGCTCACGTGCCACCAGCGCATCCACGCAGCACAGAAGCCCTATCGCTGCCCCGCCTG
The DNA here is from genome assembly GCF_028538775.1 of Myotis yumanensis. Lineage (NCBI taxonomy): Eukaryota > Metazoa > Chordata > Mammalia > Chiroptera > Vespertilionidae > Myotis > Myotis yumanensis. The sequence goes on along the minus strand of NW_027223755.1, from coordinate 106,861,900 downwards.
TGGCAAGGGCTTCACTCAGCTCAGCTCCTACCAGAGCCACGAGCGCACGCACTCTGGCGAGAAGCCCTTCCTGTGCCCCCGCTGCGGTCGCATGTTCTCTGACCCCTCGAGCTTTCGGCGCCACCAACGGGCACACGAGGGCGTGAAGCCTTACCGCTGCGAGAAGTGCGGCAAGGACTTCCGGCAGCCGGCGGACCTGGCCATGCACCGGAGGGTGCACACCGGCGACCGGCCCTTCAAGTGCCTGCAGTGTGACAAGACGTTCGTAGCTTCCTGGGACCTTAAGCGCCATGCGCTGGTGCACTCGGGCCAGCGGCCCTTCCGCTGCGAGGAGTGCGGACGAGCCTTCGCCGAGAGAGCCAGCCTCACCAAGCACAGCCGAGTGCACTCGGGTGAGCGCCCCTTCCACTGCAACGCCTGCGGGAAGTCCTTTGTGGTGTCCTCCAGCCTGCGGAAGCACGAGCGGACCCATCGAAGTAGCGAGGCCACCGGGGCTCCCGCACCGCAGGAGCTGGTCGTGGGCCTCGCACTGCCCGTCAGCGTGGCAGGCGAGGGCTCAGTGGCCCCCGCGGCAGGTGCAGGGCTCGGGGACCCTCCAGCAGGGCTGCTAGGGCTGCCCCCAGAATCAGGTGGTGTGATGGCCACCCAATGGCAAGTGGTGGGCATGACGGTGGAGCACGTGGAGTGCCAAGATGCTGGGGTGGGGGAGGCTCCTGGTCCCTTGGAGGGGACAGGCGAGGCGGGGGGTGAGGAGGTTGACGAGAAGCCTCCGCAGTTTGCGTGCCGGGAGTGCAAGGAGACGTTCTCCACGCTGACGTTGCAGCGAAGGCATGAGCGCTCACACCCCGAGCTCCGGCCCTTTCCCTGCACCCAGTGTGGCAAGAGCTTTTCAGACCGGGCTGGGCTGCGCAAACACAGCCGCACACACAGCTCTGTGCGCCCCTACACCTGCCCCCACTGCCCCAAGGCCTTCTTGAGTGCCAGCGACCTACGAAAGCACGAACGCACCCACCCTGTGCCCATGGAGACCCCCACACCTCTGGAGCCCCTTGTGGCTTTGCTAGGAATGCCTGAAGAGGGGCCAGCCTGAGGCCCGTGGCCCTTCCCTCTGAACTCCCGGGAGTCCAGCCCCCACAGGGTGCCTCCCGAACCTCCCTTTGCCCCAGCTTACTCTTCTAGACTCCACATCCCTGCCCCCCAGGTGGCCAGCTTACCTTCCCTACAAAGAGATCTGGGGACAGTGGAGGCGGGCACCTGCTGTTCAGAGACATGGCTCTGTGAGTAACACATTAAAGCATTCACTTTGACCCTGGGTTGTCTCCTGTGTTCTAGTTGGGGGTTCGGAAGGGAATTTGGGCATTAGATAAGGTTCATTGCAGATTCCTAGATTGACAGATTAGAAGCTAGAAGGGTCTTTGGGTGCATTTTTTTCTAAGTATGTTTTAGAATGCCTTGTGACGAAGGGTTTCATGGCCCAGTAAGTACAGGAAATTCCCTGTGCCTTTCTTGGGGATTCTTGATCAAAAGTGTGTTAAAGTCATTAATATGTCCCGCAATGAACAAATCTATTTAGCTTTGTTTATCCCATATTTATATAACCATGGAAACCTTTTTCAGAGTAGTTCTCCTTCTATCCTTTTTACAGAGAATAAACTGAGGCCCAAATTAGTATATTCCTTATACACTGCAGTAACAAATTGGAAGATATACTTGAAAAAAAGGGGGTCCCCTTCACAATTACAATACTCATAAACTACAAAGTAAGAAGCCTCACAGGAAACATGCAGAGCCTATATGAAGAAAATGCTCTCTCCAGAAGGATATAAGACATACCATGTACCTAAATGGGAAGACATTAAAAGATGTTGGCCCTAGCCAGTTTGGCTCAGTGGATATAGCATCAGCCTGTGGACCGAAGGGTCCCTGGTTCAATTCTGGTCAAGGGCACATGCCTTGGTTGCAGGCTCCTTTCTGGCCCGGGCCCTCATTGGGCACATGCAGGAGACAACCAACCGATGTGTTTCTCTCACATTGATATTTCTCTATGTCTTTCCCTCTCCCTTCCACTCTCTAAAAAAAATCTATGGAAAGATATCCTTGGGTGAGGATAAAAAAAAAAAAAGATGTTGGATTCTCCCCAGCTTAATGCTTAAATTCATTGCTATCCAAAAAGGGTTCTTAACAGAACTTGAAAATCCAAAGTTCCTATGCAATACATTTTTAAAAAACAGTGGAGGTGATGTGTTTACATACTAGATAATCAGACACCAAAGCACTGGAGTAAAAACAGTATCGGCACAAGAATAAATTAGTGGAGTGGGGGAGAGGGTTCAGAAACAGCCCTAACTATTTCTGGAAATTTAGTTTGTGATAAAAATGATTATTCAAATTGGTGGGAAAAGATAGGCTGTTAAATAGCTTTACAGTTATATCTGTACTCTGAAAGGTTATACATCTTTCTTTTAAAAATATATTTTATTGATTTTTTTTTTTTTTTTTTTTTTTTTACAGAGAGGAAGGGAGAGGGATAGGGAGTTAGAAACATCGATCAGCTGCCTCCTGCACACACCCCACTGAGGATGTGCCCGCAACCAAGGTACATGCTCTTGACCGGAATCGAACCCGAGACCCTTTATTCTGCAGGCTGACGCTCTATTCACTGAGCCAAACTGGTTAGGGCTACACATCTTTCTAAGCAATTTTTCAAAGGCCAAAATAAATAAAAATGAGGCTTCACATTTAGTGTAACTTGGTACAGCCTGTTGGGAAAATGATTTGATTATATTTATAAAAAAGTTAAATGGAGCCCTAGCCGGTTTTGCTCACTGGATAGAGCATCGGCCTGCGGACTGAAGGGTCCCGGGTTCGATTCTGGTCAAGGGCATGTACCTTGGTTGCAGGCACATCCCCAGTAGGGGGTGTGCAGGAGGCAGCTGATCGATGCTTCTCTCTCATAGATGTTTCTAACTCTCTATCCCTCTCCCTTCCTCTCTGTAAAAAATCAATAAAATACATATTTTTTTTAAAAGTTAAATGGACATACCCTTTGGCTCGGCAAGTACACCTCAAGGATTTACACCTCAAATTTCTTTTTCCACTTAAGTGGCAAAATTGAGGATAATGTTTAATACAGCAAAATTTGTGATACTGGGAACACCTTAAATGTCCATTAGCAAAGGACTAAGGCTAGCCACTGTAAAACACTGTGCAGCTGTTTAAGAAATGAGACTTATCAATCTATGTTTTTTAACAATATCAAAAAAGTATGTCAAATGAAAAAAAAGTGCAAAGCAGCATGGCTAGTATGGGCCAAATTACACAGAAGTGCTCAAGTTTCTATAGAATATTTCTAGAAGGATACTTAACTGATTTCGGACTATAAATTTCAGCCACTAAGGCTTTCCCCATTTATAAGCCAAAACAAAGCCAAAGTCAGAATGGACCAGGTCCTCTTCCATGCTTTTGTCATTTCTAGACTTGGGGCCACCAGGTTGGCAGCTTCCGGAAATGTGTGCAGTCTATCTCCAGGCCCATGTGCCAGTCACGAGGGACTTTGCAGCGGCTGGCTCTAGCCTAGGACTGGCATACCAGGTAGCGCCAGGAGTAGAAGTATTGGTAATCCCTTGATGTCAGGGGACAGACAGCATTGCCATGCCCACGCTTTGGAAAAGGTCCTCATTCCTGTTCTCTCTCTCTTTTTTTCTAATGTATATTTTCATTGATTTCAGAGAGGAAGGGAGAGAGAGAGAAACACCAATGATGAGATAGAATCAGTGATCAGCTGCCTCCTGCACACCCTATACTGGACATGTGCCCTTGACTGGAATCAAACCTGGGACCCTTCAGTCCACAGGCCGATGCTCTTTCCACTGAGCCAAACCGGCTAAGACCTCATTCCTGTTCTTCATAGCATACCAAGGGGGCATGTGGCAACAGCAGGGGCCAGGGTGTCATGACTGCAGGAAGAGAGTACTAGTTTGACCAAGGGCACTCACTGCCCACCCCATACCCAGAGCAAGACAAGCACTGACCCCAGGTCTCCTGCCTGTTCAGGCTGGAGCTAAAGTCTGAAGGACAGGGTCCAAGAAAGAAACAAACTAAATGGGGTTGGAACCGAGGGACTTTGGTTACTACTGACTTGATATGTGACCTTGAGCGAGATGATTTATCTTGGGAGTTGGGGAGGCATCTTTTAGACATTGGTACAAAGATACCATATATATTAATCAACAAGTATATTTGGGCATTTATCTACAATGAAGAAAAAAGTGGGTCTGGGCCTAGACAACCTACTGATCCCTCGGTTCCCCTTCTCTGACACTCCAGGCACCCCATAACCAGGCCTGCTTCCCGAGGACTCAAACAAGCTGACTTAAAAAAAAATTAACAGCTATATTAAGATGTCATTCATATACATACAATTAACCCATCTGAAGTGTATAATTTGATGGTCTTTAGTACTTTCACAGGGTTATGCAACCATCACAATCTAATTTTAGAATATTTTTATCCCCTTAAAAGAAATTCCATGCCCATTATGATCCCCCCCCCCCCCGCCCCGCCACACACACACAATTCCTCAGCCAAAGTCAACTACTAATCTTATATCTGTCTCTATGGATTCATCTATTGTGGACATTTCATGTAGGGATCATGCAATATTTGGTCTTTTGTTACTGGCTTCTTTATATTCTTAGCATAATGTTCTCAAAGTTCATATTGTTTTTCTTTTTTATTGTCAAATAATATTCCATTTTATGGATATACCACTTTTATTTATCCATTATCAATGATTGGCAATGGGCTTCCATTTTTGTCAATTGTGAATAATGCTGCTCCTGAACATTCACATACAAGTTTTTGTGTGGACATATTTTTCAATTCTCTGTGTACATATCTAGGAGTGGAATTGCTGGGTCATACAGTTACTGTTGTTTAACCATTTGAGGAACTGTCAGACTATTTTCTAAAGTGGCTGCACCATTTTACATTCCCACCAACAGGGTATAAATGTTCGAATTTTTTCACATCTTCAGCAACAGTGTTATCTGTCTTTTTTATTATAGCCATCCTACTGGATGTGAATTTGTGTTTTGATTTGCATTTCCCTAATGGCTAATGATGTTGAACATCTTTTCATGTATTTATTGGTTATTGTGTATCACCTTTGGATAATGTCTATTCAAGTCCTTTGCCTATTTTTTTTTGGTTGTTATTGTTAATCCTCACCTGAGGATCTATTTTTTCCATTGATATTTCAAAAAGAGAGAGTGGAAGGGAGGAAGGGAGTGGGGAGAGAGAGAGAGAGAAACATCAAACACATCAATTGGTTGCTTCCTGCACATGTCCCAACCAGGGGTGGGGAGTGAACCCACAACCCAGGTACGTGCTCTTGACTGGGAATTGAACCTGTGACCCTTCGGTGCCTGGGCCGATGCTCTAACCACGGAGACACACCGGCAAGGGCCTTTGCCCATTTTTTAAATTGGGTTGTTTGACTTTTTGCTATTGAGTGCTACGAGTTCTAGATACAAGTTCCTTATGATTTGCAAAAGTTCTCTCCCATGTGTGGGTTGTCTTTTTACTTTCTTGATGGTGTCTTTTGAAGAGCGAAAGTTTTACATTTTGATGATGCCCAATTTATTTTTTTCTTTTGTTGCTTGTGCTTTCACAGCCATATCTAAGAAATCATTTCCTAATCCCGGTCATGAAGATTTATGCCTGTGTTTCCATCTAAGAGTTTTATAGGTGTTTATAACCCAGTTATAAACTTACAAGTTTAAAAATTATAAACTATAACTGTTTTATAGCTAAGAGTGCTTAGATTTAGGTCTTTGATCCATTTTGATTCAATTTTTGTATATGGTTTGAGGTAGGAGGTCCAACTTCATTCTTTTATATGTGGATATTCAACTATCCCAGAACTCAATTGTTGAAAAGGCTTTTCTTTGCCCATTGACATCATTGTTGGTAATAAACTAACTGTAAATATGAGGGTTTATTTCTGAGCTCTCAATTTTGTTCCCTGAATATGCCTGTATATCTTTATTTATGCCAGTACCAGACTGTTTCGCTTGTTGTAGCTTTATAGTACGTTTTAAAATCAGGACCTGCGAGTCCTCCAACTTGGTTCTTCTATTTCAAGATTATTTTTGTTTTTCTGGAACCCTGGCATTTCCATATGAATTTTAGGATCAGCTTATCAATATTTGCAAAAAAGTAACAAAAAAGAAAAGAAAAAGAAGATAGCTGGAATTTTGATAGGGATTGCATTGAATCTATAGATCAGTTTGGAGTATTGCCATCATAATAATATTAAATATTCTGACCCAGGAGCATGGGATATTTAAACATTTTATTTAGATGTTTCTTTCAAGTGTGTTCTACTTTTCAGTGTATAAATATTACAGTTCTTTTGTTAAATTTATATCTAAGTATTTTATTATTTTTGTTGCTATTATAAATGTAATTGTTTTCTATTATAAATATAATTGTTTTCTTTGTATCATGTGTGAATTGTTCCTTGCTGGTGATGAGAAATACAATAGATTTTTGTACATTATTCTTGTATTCTGCAACCTTATTGAATTAGTTTATTAGCTCTCATAGTTTGTGTGTGTGTGTTGCTAAGGATTTTCTATATACCGGATCATGTCATTGGTAAATAGAGATAATTTGCTCCTTTTCTAGTCTGGGTGCCTTTTATTTCTTTTTCTTGCTTATTGCCCAGGCTAGAACTTTCAGTACAGTATTAAATAGAAGGGTGGGAGCAGACATCCTGATCTCAGGGTAAGGCATCCAGTCTTTCACCATTTAAGTATGATGTTAATAGTGAATTTTTAAAAATATATTTTATTGATTTTTTACAGAGAGGAAGGGATAGGGATAGAGAGTTAGAAACATCGATGAGAGAGAAACATCAATCAGCTGCCTCCTGCACACGCCCCACTGGGTATGTGCCCGCAACCAAGGTACATGCCCTTGACAGGAATCGAACCTGGGACCCTTGCATCCGCAGGCCAACGCTCTATCCACTGAGCCAAACCGGTTAGGGCATTAGTAAATTTTTGTATATGCTTTTTGATAATCAGCAAGTGAAGGACATTCCCCTTTATTCCTAGTTTCTTAAGCTTTTAAAAATTATTTTTATGGAAGTGTTGGGTTTTGTCAAATGTATTTTTTGTTTCTATTGAGATAATCATATTTTTTGTTCTTTAGTCTATTAATACTAGAGGTCCAATGCACAAAATTTGTGCAAGAGTAGGCCTTCCTTCCCCCGGCTGCTGACACCGGCTTCCCTCTGGCACCCGGGGCCCGGGCTTCCCTCGCAGCCCCAGCTTCGTCTGGAAGGGCGTCCGGAAAGACATCCAGTCTAATTAGCATATTACACTTTTATTATTATAGATTCTGTATTACATTCATTGATTTTGGATGTCAAACCAACCTTGCATTCCTCAGATAAATCCTACTTGGTCATGCTGTACAATCATTTTTATATATTGCTTGATTTGGTTTGCTAAAGAAAACAAAATTTTGTTGAGAATTTTCATATTTATATTCATATGAAATATTAATCCATAGTTTTTTTTATTTTATTGATTGATTTTAGAGAGAGGAAGGAAGAGAGAGAGAAACATTGATTGGTTGTTCCACTTATTTATGCATTCATTAGTTGCTTCTTGTATGTGCCCTGGCTGGTGCAATGCTCTAACCAACTGAGTTACCCAGCCAGAGCCTGTAGTTTTTCTTGTGATGTCTTTGTCCAGTTTTGTTATCTGGATAATGCTCAGATAGTCTGACTTCTGACCCTCACTTTTCCTCTGCTCCAACTTCCTTTACTTCCCTGGCTCTCTACCAGAACTGTCCCAGGTGGTGAATGCATCTTGGGAGTGCGAAAGCATAGGCTCTGCTGCTGGAGCAATAGCTGGCATCACCCCTCAGTCTGTACTGTGGACTGGAGTCATCATCCTCTCCCCAGCCTAGTGGCTAGACAAACTGAAGTTCCTCACAGGAGAATGTTCCAGGATCAGGGCTGAGAAAGAGGAAGGGCAAAGCAGCAGGCCTTGTAGGTTGGGGCAGTTATTCTGGATTTAACTGGGGAATTTTGGAGACTCATTATCAATTACTAGTACATACACACGGCCCACTCTCAACAGAAATCCCTGCCCTTACAGCAGTGGTTCTCAACCTTCTGGCCCTTTAAATACAGTTCCTCATGTTGTGACCCAACCATAAAATTATTTTCGCTGCTACTTCATAACTGTAATGTTGCTACTGTTATGAATCATAATGTAAATATCTGATATGCAGGATGGTCTTAGGCGACCCCTGTGAAAGGGTCGTTCAACCACCAAAGGGGTCGTGACCCACAGGTTGAGAACCCCTGCCTTATAGCCTGCCTTTCTTACAGTCCCTACCCCAGCTCTGACCTCATCTCTTATCTAGTACTTCCACTCAGCATGCTAGCCTTCTGTTTATTTGTCCCCAGTCTGTGGCCTTTGCACTTGCCCTTCCCTGGAGCTGGAGCCCATTACCCTAAATTTTCCCATGATGCTCTTTCTCTTCAGTCAAGTCTCAGCTCAAATCTTACTGTATTGGTTTCTACTGCGGCATCTTTAAAAAAAATTTTAAATTGATTTTTGAGAGAGATACGAAGGGAGAAAGAGAAAAACATCAATTTGTTATTCTACTTATTTATGCATTCACTGGTTGATTCTTATATGTGCCCTGACCTGTGATCGACCCACAATCTTGGCATATTGGGGCAACGCTCTAAGCAATTGAGCTATCCATCCAGGGCCAAATTTTGTTTTTTAATTTTTTTAAGGTATTTTATTTTTCTTTTAAAAAAAATATATTTTATTGATTTTTTTTTTTTTTTACAGAGAGGAAAGGAGAGGGATAGAGAGTTAGAAACATCGATGAGAGAGAAACATCGATCAGCTGCCTCCTGCACACCCCCTACTGGGGATGTGGCCATAACCAAAGTACATGCCCTTGACTAGAATCAAACCTGGGACCCTTCAGTCCACAGGCCGACGCTCTATCCACTGAGCCAAACCGGTTAGGGCAAATTTAACATCTTAAAAATAACACCCATTTATTATCTCATAGTTCTGTAGGTCAGACGTCCAGGCTGATTCAGCTGGTTGCCTACCTAGGGTCTCACAAAGCTGAAGTCAAAGTTGTGGCCAGCCTGGCTTCTCATTTGGAGCCTTTGGTGTAGAATTCACTTCCAGACTCATCTAGGTTATTACTGATTTCAGTTTCATTTGGCTGCAGGACTGTGATACCCATTTATTTGCTGACTCAGCCAATAGTCATTCTCAGCTTCTAATGGTTATCTACATTCCTTGGCTGAGGGCCACTCCGTATTAAAAGTTGGCAATAGCACATCAAGTCTTCCTGCTTCGCCAAACTGGTTTGGCTCAGTGGATAGAGCGTCGGCCTGCGGACTGAAAGGTCCTGGGTTTGATTCCGGTCAAGGGCATATACCTTGGTTGCGGGCACATCCCCAGTGGGGGGTGTGCAGAAGGCAGCTGGTCGATGTTTCTCTCTCATCGATGTTTCTAACTCTCTATCCATCTCCCTTCCTCTCTGTAAAAAATCAATAAAATATAGTTTTTTAAAAATCTAAAAAAAAAAAAGTCTTCCTGCTTCAAATTTCTCAGATTTGTTCTGTCTTCCTCTTTTGTCACTAGCTGGAGAAGCTTCTTTGCCTTTAAGAGCTCATGTGATTACATTGGGCCTACCTGAATAATTCAGAATAATCTATCTTAAGGTCAACTGATTAGTAAACTTAATTATATCTGCAAAATGCCTTTTGCCATGTAAGATAATATTCAAAGAGATTAAGGCATGGAACCTTTGGGGGCCATTATTCTCCTTATAGCCCTCAAAAATTTGCATCTGGCCCTAACCAGGTTGGCTCAGTGAATAGAGCGTCAGCCTGCGGACTCAAGGGTCCCAGATTCGATTCCAGTCGAGGGCATGTACCTTGGTTGCGGGCACATCCCCAGTAGAAGGTGTGCAGGAGGCAGCTGATCAATGTCTCTCATCGACGTTTCTGGCTCTCTATCCCTCTCCCTTCCTCTCTGTAAAAAAACCAATAAAATATATTTTTTTAAAAAAATTTGCATCTGTCCCATATGCAAAGTACACTCACTTCTTCCCAAGGTCCTTAAAAGTCTCATCCCACTACAGCATCAAGTCTGAGTCCAAAACTCTCATACATTTCATCAAATCAAGAGTCCCTATCTAAATCTGATACAGATGTGGCTGTGGGTATAATCCATCCTGGAGCACAATTCTTCTCATCTGTGGACCTGTGAAACTAAAGAAAAGTCATGTTCTCCAAACATGCTATAGTGGCACAGGCATCAAATAATAGCTACAGACATTCTGGTTCAAAAAGGGGAGAATGGGTTTTTCCAAAATGGTGGCAGGTTAGGTGGAAATTACCCTGACAATCTCCCAGGACCAAACTGGAATTACAATTAAAATATAGACAAACCATCCTGAAAAATCAACTCAAGACTAGCTGGAGAGACGCCTTATAACCAAGGACATAAAGTGGAGACTGCATAGAGACTAGAAGGAAGAGTGGAGGCATGAGAGGGCTGGCCGGGCTCCCATAGACTGCAGCTGAAGTTCCAGGGGGTTCCCACTGAAAACTTCTGTGTCTAAACCCCAAGTTGGGCTCCCCAGCCCAGAACCCAGAACTGAGAAAGATTAATTGGATTCTGTGAAAAACAGAAGGGTTACTGTCCGCCAGCCAGAGATGACTGGAAATGCAGGCTCCCTCTTAAAGGACCAACACACAAAATGTTGTGTGCGTTCACTCACCTTTGGTTCCAGCAGAGGGAGTGCAGAGTGGACTAGAGCTGTGTGAAAAGAATCCAGGTTTGGGGGCTCTAGGGTTAGAGCTCAGAGAGCAGCAGCCTGTATTCCTGTGCTGAGTCATTCCCCCATATTGCAGAAGACATCTTTCTCAGACAGACCTTTATCATCCAGGCAGCTTTTGCTTGGGCGGGGAAACAATTGCACCACCCTTTGGAGTTTACACCTTCTTATGGTCTATAACTCGAAGCTCATTAAGAGACTGAGAATAAAAATCAGCTTGCAAGCAGAGGTAGATCTCTGGATGCTTTGAGTCTTTGCCTGATCTGCTACGGGACCTAAGGCTAGGAAAAGCAGACCTTGGTGTACATCTCGGTCTTTTCAAAGGAAGCCAACCCCAGCAGAGGGAGCCACATGCTGTGGATTGCTGAGAGCTTCAAACAGCATACTCAGGCCCAGTCACAAACAGCATCTGATCACTACAGACCCTCCAAAAACAATGGGAGTCATAGCAGATCTACCTAATACACAGAAACAAACCCAAACAGGCAGCTAAAATGGGAAGACAAAAAAAAAAAAAAAAACAAGCCCCAAATGAAAGAACAAGAGAATTCTCCAGAAGAAGAGCTAAATGAAATGGATATAAGAAATTTATCAGATATAGAAATCAGAATATTGGTTACAAGAATGCTCAATTGCATGAGGAAAGATACAGAAACTGTGAAAAATGACTAGTCGGAAATGAAAAATGACATACCAATAATAAATAACACATAGGAAGGAATAAACAGTAGATTAGGGGAAGCTGGAGATTATATCAGTGAATTAGAAGACAGGGTAGAAAAAAATCATTCAATCAGAGAACCAAAAAAACCCCACAAAAAAACCCCACAATTAAAAAACAGGACAGCTTAAAGGACCTGTGGTACAACATGAAATGTAACAATACTCACATCATAGGAGTAACAGAAGGTGAAGAAACTGAGCAAGGGATAGGAAACCTGTTTGAAGAAATGATAGCAGAAAATTTCCCTAACCTAGTGAAGGAAAAAGTCACACAAGTTCAGGAGGCACAGAAAGTCTCAAGCAAGAAGAACCCAAAGAGCCCTAACTGGTTTGGCTCAAGGTCCTAGGATCGATTCCAGTCAAGGGCATGTACCTTGGTTGCGGACACATCCCCAGTAGGAGGTATGTAGAAGGTATGATCGATGTTTCTCTCTCATCAATGTTTCTAACTCTCTATCCCTCTCCCTTCCTCTCTGTAAAAAAATCAATAAAATATATCTTTAAAAAAAGAAGAACCCAAAAAGGCCCACACCTATATACATCATAATTAAAATGCCAAAAATTAACATCAAAGAAAGAATCTTAAAGGCAGCAAGAGAAAAGCAATTTGTTACCTACAAAGGAGGTCCCATAAGGCTGTCAGCTGATTTTTCATCAGGCTAGAAGGGAATGGCATGAAGTATTCAAGGAAATGAAAACCAAGGATCTGAAACCAAGACTACAATATCCAGCAAGGTTATGATTCAAAATAGAAAATAGATGTTGAAATAAAGAGCTTCCCAGAAAAAAAAAGGCTAAAGGAGTTTATCACCACCAAACCAGCATAGCAAGATGTGTTAAAGGGACTGTTGTAACAAGAATAAATATATATAGAGAAAATAGGCATAAAGAATTAAAATGGCACCGTAGCTGGTTTCACTCAGTGGATAGAGCATCAGCCTGTGGACTGGAATGTCCTGGGTTCAATTCTGGCCAAGGGCACATGCCTGGGTTGTGGGCTTGATCCCCAGTAGGGGGCATGCAGGAGGCAGCCGATCAATGATTCTCTTTCATCATTGATGTTTCTATCTCTCTCTCCCTCTCTGAAATCAATAAAGAAATACATATTTTTTTTTAAAAGAATTAAAATGGCAGTAAATAAGTACCTATCAATAATAACCTTAAATGAAAGTAGATTAAATGCTCCAAACAAAAGACATAGGAGAAGAGATTAAAAATGGTGGTGGAGTAAGTGGATGCCCCACAGACATGCCACCAGGACCAAACTGGAATTACAACTAAAACACACCAAAAGAAAACACAAAACCCTGAATAATCAACTGAAGACTAGCTGGAGAGAATCCTGATAAGCAAGGATGGAAAGTGGAGACCGCATAGAGACTGGTAGGAAGGGTGGAGGTGTGAGAGGGCTGGACGAGCTACCACAGAGAGCAGCTAAAATTACAGAGAGATATCACAACTGTGTGGGGTTGTCACTGAGGACTCTTGCATCTAATATCCAAGCTGCCCCCCGCCCCAGCAGAGAGCACCAGAACTGAGAAAAGTGGCCATATAACATCTGACTATGAAAAGCAGCAGGGTTGTGGTCTGCCAGGGAAAAACAGCTGGAAACGCAGGCATCCTCTTAAAGGGCCAATGCACAAAATTCCATGTACAGCCACTTATCTTGTGCTCCGGCAGAGGGAGAGCAGAGTGGACTGGAGCTGTGTGACAGAAGCCAAGGTTGGGAGCTCTGGATGAGAGCTCAGAAGGCAGACACTCTGATTTCCTGTGCTGAGTCATTCCCTCACTCTCTGCTGTGGAGGTCACCTTTCTCAGGCAGATATTTGCTATCCTGGAGGTTTTGCCTGATGAGAAAACAGTTGACCCACCCTATTGGAAAATACCTTGCCCCATAGTGTGGAGTTTCTGAGGCTTATTAAGAGACTGAGAATAACAATTAGCTTCCAGGCAGAAGCAATTGCCCCACCCTATTGGAAAAACTCTCATCACACTTGTGGACAGTTGCCTGAGGGCTACTCAAGACTGAATCCAATCAGTCTGCAGGCAGAGGCAGTCTCTGGAGGCTTTGAGTCTTTGCCTGATCTAATTAGTCAGAAACAGAATTTGACACTATCCTGCACTAAAGATTGAGAGGCATAGCAGAACTACCTAATACATAGTCACAAACCCAACAGGCACCCAAAATGAGGAGACAAAGAAACAACCCCCAAATGAAAGAACAAGAGAATTCTCCAGAAAAAGAGATCAATGAAATGGAGATAAGAAATTTATTTGATATAGAGTTCAGAATAATGATGGTAAAGATGCTAAACAGCATGAGAAAAGGTATGGTGACATGAAAAAAAGAACAGTTGGAAATAAAGAATGACATAGCACACAAAAAAATAACACATTGGATGGACTACACAGCAGATTAAGTGAAGCTGAGGATCAGATCAGTGAATTAGAAAATAAGGTAGAAAACATCACTCAATCAGAGAACCAAAAGGAAAAAGCAACTAAAAAACAGGAAGACAGCTCAAGGGAGCAGTGGGACAACATGAAACGTCACAATATTCACATAGCAGGTGTGCTGGAAGAGGCAGAAAGCGAGAAAGGGATAGAGAACGTGTTGAAGAAATAATGGCAGAAAACTTTCCTAACCTGGTGAAGGAAAAAGTCACATAAGCTCAGGAGGCACAGAGAGTCCCATGCAAGAAGAACCCAAACAGTCCACACCCAGACACATTATAATTAAAATGCCAAAAATTCACGACAAGGAGAGAATCTTAAAGGCAGCAAGAGAAAAGCAATTTGTTACCTACAAAGGAGCTCCCATGAGGCTGACACCTGATTTTTCATCAGAAACTCTACAAGTCAGAAGGGAAAGGCATGAAGTACTCAACATAATGGAAAGCAAGGATCTGAAACCAAGATTGCTATATCCAGCCAGGCTATCATTCAAAATAGACAGTGAAATAAAGAGCTTCCCAGACCAAAAAAAAAAAAAACAAACAAAAAAAAAACCATGGCTAAAGGAGTACATCACCACCAAGCCAATATTACAAGAAATACTAAAGGAACTGCTGTAATGAGAAGAGGAAATAGAGAGAGAAATCTCTATTTATAGAATTAAAATGGCAATAAATAAGTACCTATCAATAATAATCTTAAATGCAAATGGATTAAATGCTCCAATCAAAACACACAAAGTAGCTGAATAGATACAAAAACATGACCTAACCATATGCTGTATACAAGAGACCCACCTCAGCACAAAAGACTCACACAGGATGACAGAGAAGGGATAGGAAAAATTTTTCCAGGAAAATGGGGGGAAAAAAAGCTGGGGTAGCAATACTCTTATCTGATAAAATAGACTTCAAAATGAAGGCCATCACAAGAGACAACAAAGATCACTACATAACACTAATGGGATCAATCCAACAAGAGCATAGAATCCTGGTAAACATATATGCACTCAATATAGGAGCACCTAAATATACTTTTTAAAACTACTAGAGGACTTTAAAGGAGAGATGGACAACAATACAGTCATAGTAGGGGCCTTTAGTACTCTGCTGACTTCACGGGATAGATCTTCCAGACAAAATATTAGTAAGGAAACAGTGACTCTAAAGGACACACTGGATCAGATTAATTTAACTGACATTTATAGAACATTTCACCCCAAAGCTGCAGAATATACATTCTTCTCAAGTGCACATGGATCATTCACAGAGATAGACCACATGTTAGGACACAAAACAAGTCTCTACAAGCTCAAGAAGATTGAAATCATATCAAGCATCTTCTCAGATCACAGTGGAATGAAATTAGAAATCAACTACAGTAAAAACACCCCAAAACATCCAAACACATGGAGGCTAGATAGCATGTTATTAAACAATGAATGGTTTACCAATGAGATCAAGCAAGAAACAAAAGACTTCCTGGAAAAAAAATAAAATTAACACACAACAACCCAAAATCTCTGGGACACAACAAAAGCAGTCTTGAGAAGGAAGTTCATAGCACTACAGGCCTACCGAAAAACAAACAAACAAACAAAAACAAAATCAAGAAAAATTAATAATAAACTATTTAACCCTACAACTTAAAGAACTAGAAAGAGAACAGTAAGAAAAGCCCAGAATAAGTAGAATAAAAGAAATAATAAAGATTAGAGCAGAAACAAATGACATAGAGACAAAAAAAATCAATGAAACCAAGAGATGGTTCTTTGAAAGGATTGATGAACTGTTAGCCAGACTAATCAAAAAACAAAGAGAGAGGATCCAAATTAATAAAATCAGAAACAAAGGCGGAAAAGTAACCACTGACACCACAGAAATACAAAGGATTGTAAGAAAATACTATGAACAACTATATGCCAACAAGGTGGACAATGTGAATGAAATGGACAAATTCCTAGAAAAATACAACCTACCAGGAAAAATCAGAAAACCTGAATAGGCCAATAACAATTGGTGAAATTAAAGCAGTAATCAAAAAACTCCAGCAAACTAAAGCCCAGGTCCAAAAAGCTTAACAGAGGAGTTTTACCAAACATTGAAAGAAAAACTAACACCTATACTCCTCACACTATTCCAAGAGGAAGAAACACTTCCAAGCTCTTTTTATGAGGCCAACATTATCCTAATTCCAAAACTAGAAAAAGACACTACAAAGAAAGAGACCTACAGGCCAATATTCCTGATGAACATAGATGCTAAAATCCTCAACAAAATATTAGCAAATCAGATCCAGCAATATATTAAAAAGATCATACGCCATGATCAAGTGGGATTTACTCCAGGGATGCAAGGCTGGTACAATATTTGAAAATCAATAAACATGATACATCACATAAACAAATTGAAAGACAAAAATCACATGATCATATCAATAGATGCAGAAAAAGCATTCAACAAAATCCAACACCCATTCTTGATAAGAACTCTCAGCAAAGTGGGAATAGAGGGAGCATATCTCAACAAGATAAAGGCCACTTATGACAAACCTACAGCGAATATCATACTCAATGGGCAAAAAAATATGACATGATATTGTACATAAAAAACCCTAAAGACTCCACCAAAAACTACTAGATTTAATTAGTGAATTTGGCAATGTAGCAGGATACAAAATTAACACTCAGAAATTGATGGTATTTTTATACACCAATAATGAATTAGACGTTGAAAAAAGAGGTAGAGGAAGATATAAACAAGTGGAAGAATATACTGTGTTCATGAATTGGTCGAATCAACATAATTAAAATGTCCATACTACTCAAAGAAATCTACAGGTTAAATGCAATCCCTATTAAAATACCAACAGCATATTTCACAGGTCGAGAACAAATACTCCAAAAATTTGGACCCCGAATAGCCACAGCAATCTTGAGAAAGAACAGAGTTGGAGGGATCACAATACCAGATATTAAATTATACTATAAAGCCATTGTAATCAAAACAGCCTGGTACTGGCACAAGAACAGGCATATAGATCAATGGAATAAAATAGAGACCCCAGAAATCAACCCAGAGAAACCAAGATGGCGGCATAGGTTAACGCCGGAGTTTGCTGCCTCGAACAACCACTTCAAAAATACAACTAAAAGACGGAACGGAGAAAACCAAGATGGCGGCATAGGTAAACACGGGAGTTTGCTGCCTCGAACAACCACTTCAAAAATACAACTAAAAGACGGAACGGACATCATCCAGAACCACAGGAAAGCTGGCTGAGTGGATGTTCTACAACTAGGAGGAAAGAGAAAAGCATACCGTGACTCAGAGGAGGTGCAGTGCTGAAGTGAAATACTAAGGTTTGGAGTGCATGCAGAGGGGGCTGGAGGCTGAGGGCGCGGTTGTTTTCAATCGGGAGGGAGTCTCAGGCTCTGAGCTCCAGTTCCGGGCGAGTCTCTAAGGACCCAGACTCATACGGGAGAAGCGGGACTGTCTGGCATCGCTCAGAACCCTAGGGCAGCTTTCTCTCCGTGGGGCTTGCAGAGACTACTGGGACACTGAGAAGCAGAGCCTCTGAGGGCAAGACTGAGAGCAGCCATAATTGCTAACCCCGCCCTGTTGATCCCGTGGGACCTGCCCCGCCCAAGCCCTGCAGGGAGGCTTTTGCTGGTTAGCCTCAGGCAAAGGCTAGATTAGCACCTCCCTAGAGATCCAGGAGCCAGGAAGCCCAGAGGTCAGAGTGGGACCATCCAGCTTTAAGCTCCGTGGAACCATAAAAGACACACTCAGGAGGCAGACTCAGTGAGCACCAAAGCCCCATCGAAGCAAGTCTAGCCCCACAGGGGTGTCTCCAGCACAGAAGTTCTCCCACCGCAGACACAGCTGATTCTCACAGCCAATTGACCTGGAGGTCAATTCCTCACAGTGATAACTACAACAATCAAGGCTTAACCACAACAAGACTGTGCACAAAGCCCACAAGGGGGTGCACCAAGAGTGTCTACCTTAGGTAATTGGGACACTTAGCACAGAAAGGCACTCTATCGACACAGTGAAGCATAAAAAAATGCCGAGACAAAGAAACAGGACACAAATGACAGAATTGGAGGAAAGCAAACTGTTGGATATAGAGTTCAAAACCACACTTTTAAGGTCTTTAAAGAACTGTTTAGAAGCCCTCGAAAAGACTGGTAAGACTGCCGATAAATGTAGTGAGATCCTCAAGAAATCTAATGAGACCCTCGATGTTGTGATAAAGGACCAACTAGAAATTAAGCATACACTGACTGAAATAAAGAATATTATACAGACTCCCAACAGCAGACCAGAGGGTCGCAAGGATCAAGTCAAAGATTTGAAATACGAAGAAGCAAAAAACACCCAACCGGAAAAGCAAAATGAAAAAAGAATCCGAAAATATGAAGATAGTGTAAGGAGCCTCTGGGACAGCTTCAAGAGTACCAACATCCGAATTATAGGGGTGCCAGAAGATGAGAGAGAGCAAGATATTGAAAACCTATTTGAAGAAATAATGACAGAAAACTTCCCCTACCTGGTGAAAGGAATAGACTTCCAAGTCCAGGAAGCGCAGAGAACCCCAAACAAAAGGAATCCAAAGAGGACCACACCAAGACACATCATAATTAAAATGCCAAGAGCAAAAGACAAAGAGAGAATCCTAAAAGCAGCAAGAGAAAGAAAATCAGTTACCTACAAGGGAGTACCCATACGACTGTCAGCTGATTTCTCAACAGAAACTTTGCAGGCCAGAAGGGAATGGCAAGAAATATTCAAAGTGATGAATACCAAGAACCTACAACCAAGACTACTTTATCCAGCAAAGCTATCATTCAGAAGTGAAGGCCAGATAAAGAGCTTCACAGATAAGAAAAAGCTAAAGGAGTTCATCACCACCAAACCAGTATTATATGAAATGCTGAAAGGTATCCTGTAAGAAGAGGAAGAAGAAGAAAAAGGTAAAGATACAAATTATGAACAACAAATACACATCTATCAACAAGTGAATCTAAAAATCAAGTGAATAAATAATCTGATGAACTGGTGATTGTAATAGAATCAGGGACATAGAAAGGGAATGGACTGACTATTCTTGCGGGGGGGGGGGGGAGAAAGGGGTGTGGGGGTGAGTGAAGAGATTAGACAACAATCGTGCACGTATGGATGAGGACAGTGGGTGGGGAGTGAGGGCAGAGGGTGGGGTTGGAACTGGGTGGAGGGGAGTTATGGTGGGAAAAAAGAGTAACTAATGTAATAATCTGAACAATAAAGATTTAATTAAAAAAAAAACAAAACTGATGAACAAAAATAGATCCAGAGACACAGAAGCATTGAACAGACTGTCAAACCTCAGAGGGAAGGCAGCGGAGGATGGGTGGGTTGAAAGAGATCAACCAATGAACTTGTGTGCATATATGCATAACCCATGGACACAGACAATTGGGTGGTTAAGGTCTGGGGTGGAGGGTTGGGGTGGGCTGGGAGAGGTCAATGGGGGGAAAAAGAAAGATATGTAATACTTTCAACAATAAAGATTTTTTAAAAACCTGAAAAAAAAAAAAAAAAAAAAAAGACGGAACGGACATCATCCAGAACCACAGGAAGGCTGGCTGAATGGAAGTTCTACAACTAGGAGGAACCGAGAATCAGAGGAGGTGCAGTGCTGAAGTAAAATACTAAGGTGCGGAGTGTGAGCGGCGCGGGCTGGTGGCTGAGGGTGTGGTTGTCTGTTTCAATCCGGAGGGAGCCTCAGACTCAGAGCTCCAGATCCGGGCGAGTCTCTAGGGACCCAGACTCAAACGGGAGAAGCAGGACTGTCTGGCTACGGTCCCTCCGAGGTTTGCAGCTGTTGCTGGGACAGAGAGGCAGAGCCCCTGGGGACGGACTGAGAGCAGCCATAACTGCTCCCTCCTCCGCCCTGTTGATCCCGTGGGACCCGCCCTGCCCAAGCCCTGCACAGAGGCATTTTTTGGATAGCCTTAGGCAAAGGCTAGATTAGCACCTCCCTAGAGGACACAAGCTCTTCCACTGCAAACACAGCTGATTATCACAGCCAGTCGGCCTGGAAGTCAAATCCCTCTAGTATTAACTATAACAATCAAGGCTTAACTACAACAAGACTGTGCACAAAGACCACTAGGGGGTGTACCAAGAAAGCGTAAAAAATGCGGAGACAAAGAAACAGGACAAAACTATCAAGGGAGGATATTGAGTTCAGAACCACACTTTTCAGGTCTCTCAAGAGGCTTCTAGAGTCTGTCGATAAACTTGATGAGATGTACAAGAAATCTAATGAGACCCTCGATGGTGTGATAAAGGACCAACTAGAAAGTAAGCATACACTGACTGAAATAAAGAATATTATACAGACTCCCAACAGCAGACCAGAGGAGCGCAAGA
This sequence comes from Myotis yumanensis, assembly GCF_028538775.1. NCBI lineage: Eukaryota > Metazoa > Chordata > Mammalia > Chiroptera > Vespertilionidae > Myotis > Myotis yumanensis. The sequence continues at coordinate 106,841,402 of NW_027223755.1, read as the reverse complement.
ATCAAGTCAAAGATTTGAAATGCGAAGAACGGAGAAACACCCAACCGGAAAAGCAAAATGAAAAAAGAACCCAAAAATATGAAGATAGTGTAAGGAGCCTCTGGGACAGCTTCAAACGTACCAACATCAGAATTATAGGGGTACCAGAAGATGAGAGAGAGCAAGATATTGAAAACCTATTTGAAGAAATAATGACAGAAAACTTCCCCCACCTGGTGAAAGAAATAAACTTAGAGGTCCAGGAAGCGCAGAGAACCCCAAACAAAAGGAATCCAAAGAGGACCACACCAAGACACATCATAATTAAAATGCCAAGAGCAAAAGACAAAGAGAGAATCTTAAAAGCAGCAAGAGAAAGAAACTCAGTTACCTACAACCAAGATTACTTTATCCAGCAAAGCTATCATTCAGAATTGAAGGTCAGATAAAGAGCTTCACAGATAAGAAAAAGCTAAAGGAGTTCATCACCACCAAACCAGTATTATATGAAATGCTGAAAGGTATCCTTTAAGAAGAGGAAGAAGAAAAAGGTAAAGATACAAATTATGAACAACAAATATGCATCTATCAACAAATGAATCTAAGAATCAAGTGAATAAATAACCTGATGTACAGAATGAACTGGTGATTATAATAGAATCAGGGACATAGAAAGGGAATGGACTGACTATTCTTGGGGAGAAAAAGGGTGTGGGAGATGCGGGAAGAGACTGGACAAAAATCGTGCACGTATGGATGAGGACAGTGGGTGGGGAGTGAGGGCGGAGGGTGGGGTGGGAGCTGGAAGGAGGGGAGTTATGGGAGGAAAAAAGAGGAACAAATGTAATCTGAACAATAAAGATTTAATAAAAAAAAAAAAAGAAAAATAAAAAATAAAAAAAAAGAAAAAAGAAATCAACCCAAGCCATTACGCTTAATTAATATTTGACAAGGGAGGCAAGAATATACAATGGAGGCAAGACAGTCTCTTCAATAAATGGTGTTGGGAAAATTGGACAGACATATGCAAAAAAAAAAAAAAAGGAAACTAGACCACCAAATTATACCAGACACAAGAATAAACTCAAAATGGGTAAAAGACTTAAATGTAAGTCGTAAAACCATAAAAATCCTAGAAGAATGCCCTGACCGGTTTGGCTCAGTGGATAGAGCGTCGGCCTTCAGACTGAAGGGTCCCAGGTTTGATTCCGGTCAAGGGCATGTACCTGGGTTGCAGGCACATCCCCAGTAAGGGGGTGTGCAGGAGGCAGCTGATCGATGTTTCTCTCTGATCAATGTTTCTAACTCTCTATCCCTCTCCCTTCCTCTCTGTAAAAAAATCAATAAAATATATATTTTTAAAAATCCTAGAAGAGCTGCAGCCGGTTTGGCTCAGTGGATAGAGCGTCGGCCTGCGGACTGAGGGTCCTGGGTTCGGTTCTGGTCAGAGGCATGTACCTTGATTGCGGGCACATCTCCGGTAGGGAGTGTGCAGGAGGCAGCTGATCGATGTTTCTCTCTCACCGATGTTTCTAACTCTCTATTTCTCTCCCTTCCTCTCTGTAAAAAATCAATAAAATATATTTAAAAAAAAGAAAAGAAATAGTTCTCTCTGCTCCCCCACCCAACGTATGAAGTGAAGCAGGGACAGAAGAATAGCAGTAAACATCCCCATTCAGAAAGAAAAATGGGCGACACACGCAGTCCATAGTAATTCTAAAATCTTACTGGGCAGAGGTGCCCCTCCTTTCCCTGGAAATGGACTGCTTCCTGGAACTGGTCCTCTAGTTCATTCTTCTCCATGTGGTAGGTTTTGCCCTTAGAGTGGCCCATCCTTTTCTGCTTGGCCACGTTTGAGAAGATATTGGAGGCTATGCCTTTCTGAGGTCGCACAGCATTCTTGGTCTCTTTTTTTAAAATATATTTTATTGATTTTTTACGGAGAGGAAGGGAGAAGGATAGAGAGTTAGAAACATCAATGAGAGAGAAACATAGATGAGCTGCCTCCTTGCACACCCCCTACTGGGGATGTGCCTGCAACAAAGGTACATGCCCTTGACCGGAATCGAACCTGGGACCTTACAGTTTGCAGTCCGACGCTCTATCCACTGAGCCAAACCGGTTAGAGCCTTGGTCTCCTTCTTGCTCCTAGAAATTTGGGAGCACTCAAGGTCAAATGTAGTCTTGAACACGCATGGTCATATTTCTCCCCACTGAGGCATTTTATTTGAATGTATGTATCACATCCCTAGAAGAAGAATCCCAGGATTTTCCCTCCTGTGCGTGTTCATCGGGCTTCATGGCCCGTGATGACGGCTGAGGTTGTCAGTAAAGTGAAACCAAACTGACGGGACAGGAGCAGGTTGTTCGGCCATTTTTCTAGACTTTGAGTTGCGCATCAAACCTGGGGCTGATTACTCCACACTTCTCTAACCTGCCTGTGAGGTTCACAATTTTCCCAGCTCTGTGGTCATCAATAATTTCAAGTTCACCAAAGTCACCAGACGATGACTTTGGAGCACAGCCTAATAAGAACCAGAAGTTTGCCTTTCTTTTCAGCACTGTTGATACTCTGTTGTTGTTTTTTAACATTTCACAAATTTGCGTGTCATCCTTGCACAGAGGACATGCTAACCTTCTCTGTATTGGTTTTTTTTTTAAATATGGTTCTTTTAAAACTTTTTAAAAATATATATTTTTATTTTTTACAGAGAGGAAGGGAGAGGGATAGAGAGTTAGAAACATTGACAAAAGAGAAACATCGACCAGCTGCCTCCTGCACGTCCCCCACTGGGGATGTGCCTGCAACCAGGTACATGCCCTTGACCGGAATCAAACCTGGGACCCTTGAGTCCACAGGCCGACGCTCTATCCACTGAGCCAAACCGGTCAGGACAAACTGTGTCTGTATTGTTATAATTTTAGTATATGTGCTGCCGAAGCAAGCACAATACCTTTTTTTTTTTTTTTTTTTTTAATTTAAGAAACAGACATGTACTTTCTTGCAGTTCTGGAGGCTAGAGGTCCAAGACCAAGGTGTCCTCAATATGTCTTTTTTTGGTTTGCAGACGGTTGCCCTCATGGCCTCTTCATGTGTCTGTCCCTGTTGGTGTGCACCTCTGGTTTCTCTTCATGTGTCCAAGTTTTCTCTTCTTAGACGGGAGCAGTCAGAGTGGATTGAGCACGATACCCTTGAGAACATCAGCCAGGACACTCACACGCACCATTATGGTGGCTTGAGAGGTGATGGAAAGAGCCACTCCTGGTCTTTTAAAATCCAAGCTAATGGCTTTCTTAGAAGGTAGAAGGCTTACCTGTTTGATTCCTGCCAACTCAATGGGCCAACAGCTAAACTTACATTTCTTTTCAGACATTCCTCCTTTTATTTATTATTATCATTTAAAAATCTTTTATTGATTTCAGAGAGGAAAGGTGAGGAAGAGAAACATCAATGATGAGAATCATCGATGGGCTGCCCCCTGCACGGCCCCTAATGGGGATTGAGCCTGCAACCCATCCTTCACCAGGAATGGTGACCTCCTGGTTCATGGGTCGATGATCCGTCACTGAGCCACACTGGCCAGCTGATTCGGAGGTTTTCATAAAGGGCACGAGAGCCATACACTTGATATGGCCCTTGTCACAAAGATTAGTTTTTTGTTTTTTAATATATTTTATTGATTTTTTACAGAGAGGAAGGGAGAGAGATAGAGTCAGAAACATCGATGAGAGAGAAACACCGATCAGCTGCCTCCTGCACATCTCCCACCGGGGATGTGCCCGCAACCCAGGTACATGCCCTTGACCGGAATCAAACCCGGGACCCTTCAGTCCGCAGGCCGACGCTCTATCCACTGAGCCAAACCAGTTTCGGCACAAAGATTAGTTTTTAATCAAACTTTGTGGCTTAAGAGTCTTGTCAGTTTTATCTTTCACTGGTTCAAATGTGGATCATTTGCCTGGAGTTTCTATATTCTCTTCCATTTCTCCTTAAAAACTGGCCAATTATTTTCTGAGCCAACTCTTTATTATAGTAACTTATCAACTGCACCCAATAGCAACTAACGCATGCTACTAATAGTCTCTTTCCCAAAGTTTTTGCCTAAGGCCCCAAGCTCATTTGGATAGAATTTATATTCTTACTTATTTCCAGCTTATAGTTTAACCAAATGCTTCATCACTGCATAACACCCACCATCATCTTTCCAACTTCCAATGATAGTTTCCTCACCAGCCACTGTCCAGCTCCAAGATCAGTCACAGAATTCAGGTTTATTTTTTATTGTAGCAGCTCCCCACTTCTGGGCACTAGTTCTGTAACAGGTGGTTTAGACTCATTATGATGCGGTAACAACCAATCTCCAAGTATCAGTGGCTCACAGCAAAACAAGTTTACTTCTCATTTACATGACATGTCATTTTACAGGTGGGCTACAGCACATCTTCATGGTATCTTAATTCTGAGTTCCAGGCTGAAGAAGTATTGATCTGGCAATTGCCAGCCTCATGGCAGAGGGAAAAGAAAAGGGAAGCTACTGGACTACTCGTTGGTGCTTAAAGCTTCTATTTACATTCCTACTCACATCCCATTGGCCAAACCAAATCAGAGAGCCAAGCCTGTTGTAAGTGGGGCATGAATGTAAAGTTCCGTAGGGAGGGGCCCCACGGGAATGACAGTATGTATGTGGAATAATGCACTCGACCACGGGGTTGTACAGACATGTCAGTCACTGAGTCCATCTACTCCTTCTTATACACTCTGCTATGGCATCTTGTATCATGTAACCTCACATATATCTTGGTCAAGGATGAAATCTTGACTGAAGATAGACAAATTACAGGCAGGCCAATGTAGCCTGACCTGGACCATCAGGTTCCTTTGCTTAGGCATTGAACCATAAAACACTGAATGAACGAGGCAGCTAGTAGAGAGATGCAGCTGAAAGCTCGCGATGCAAGATGGATTTGGAGGAACCACAACTAACCGAGACCCTGATTTCTGAAACTTGGGCTGACAGCAGCCACGCCTGGATTTCAGTGCACACCTGCCCTTAGCGCCTCACTCAGGTCAGCATCCCACAGGGACGAGGAATGCACAAGGGCCTGTGAAACCTCCAGTGCGCGTGCCCTTTGTCTGCTAGGTCTGCTCAGACTTGCTGCTTCCTGTTCAAAACCTTCCAGGGCCCCCGAGCCCACAGGAGAAGTTCAAACTAATGAGCCTGGCATCCAAGCCCTCAACCTAACCATCTAGCCACCTCTTCCAGGAGGTTCTAGACAGCTTCCTGAGTGAGGCAGGTAAGCAGCCTTTTAGGGGTGGCGCTGTCCAGCATGGCCAGACAGAAGTCAGGTAGCACACACGGACACCCGGCTGCACAGATGTGGCATAATCTCTGCATCGGCCTGGCAGTCTCTAGCAGATCCCGGGAGATGTCACAGGCGGTGCTGTTTTATTCTGAAGGCAGAAAGGTGAGGGAGTAGAAGATGAACAGGACAGGATTCTGCTGAAGATCCAAGCTGCCGGGAAGAGATGGAGAATCAGGGAAGCCCAGAGGCCCTGTGTCCAAGTCGGTCTTCTGCTGGGACAGAATCTGGCGTCCGGCAGCTTCTCCACGGGGCAGACGTCAAACTGATTGCACACCGCTGAGAATGAGCCCTTTCCGTAGGTGTCATCTGCACAGGGGGTGCACCATCTCCAGCAAGACGTGGGCGCGGGTCCCCTCCCAGACGTGTGCAGGTGCAAGTTCAGCAGCTCGGGAGCGGAACCCAGCCTGGCCTTCTCCCGTGAGTCCCCTTCCCTGCGTCTCTCACAAGCTCATGATCTTCTTTCTGCCTCTTTTGCGGGTTTGATCATGCCCCTTGCGCTCTGTGAACCAATCACTTTTGGGTGGGACAGTGGACTTACTCTGAGGCCCCACCTATATCAACATTTTCCATCTAAAAATGCTGTTTAACACTGGGGTGCTCAGTCCGCCAGGACGACCTACAGACCAATCCCAGTGCTTCTCGGGAACAGCATTTAGGGCCACTCGCCAACGTTTTCCAGTCGCAGCCACTACCTCAACCACGCTGCATACACTCAGGGCCAAGTATACACACTCCCCCCAGCACAGGCTCACCGCCGCTCCAGGGCCACCCCAAGGCGCCCCAGGATGCCCAGCCACGGATGGAGGCAGCGAAACCAGGGGCTGTGTATCTGGGGTCCAATCCCACCCTCTGGCCCCTCCCCCAGTCCAGGTCAAAGAGGCCTGGGACCACACCAAGGACATCACATGGAGCCCTTCCACCACGGGGTCACCACAGCATCCACATGTGTGCCCCCACTCGGTGGCAGGAGCAAGAGATACTGCGGCTGGACAGGTTGGGCAGCCAAGAGCAGCAGCAGCCTGTGGATCAAAAGTGGGAGGGACAGGTGGCCAGAACCCACCTGGAGATCTCGGATGGGTCAGGTGCTGCCTCAGCCCTAAAGCCAGGTGTGTGGAGGCAGGTGCCACTCCCAGCTCCAGAAACGAGGCACCTGCACTTGAAACGCTTCAAAGTTTAGAGTTGGGGCCTGGAGCTCAAGCACCTCATAAAAATCAGGCTCCTGGCCTCCTCTGCCTGCTCTAGCCACATACCCCTTAGAAATAGCGTGTGCTGATCCGGAGTCGCTGGCTCTGCAGCTGAACTCTTATGTAAAAGGCAAGGCTTTTTGCTGGGCACAGGGTCTGGCCTGTGGGACACTGCCTGGCAACCTCTCCCTTAACTGGCTCCTCATTTAACGCCACTCAAATGGCAAATCTGAGTCTGGCCCTTCCCTTTCCACTGTATCCAAAGAAACAGCCTGTTACTCACAATGGCCCACTGATGACCCCTCCCCATCCACACACATCTCACCTGCGTCCCAGCCTGGTCTGGCCCACCGCTCAGGGTGAGGGACCCACAGTGGCCTTTCCCCAGCGACCGTACTGAGCCAGAAGTGGGTGTCAGGCCTCCCGGCCCCACGTGTTCCTGTGGGAGGTGAAAGGCCGGCCTGCTGGAGTCACGGTGCCTGGAACAGCCTGGCTGAAGCCTGCCGAGGCCTGGCCGGCAGCACGGCCAGGAGGTGGGAAGGCCGGACACTTGGAGGCCCTGGGCCAGCCCTTCCAGGAACACACATGCACAGGGGAGTCTCAACCTTCTTTTTGTGTGTTTTAATTTCTTACAAAACCATGTGTCCCACCCAAACAGGACAGTGCAGGCCCTCCGCCAGCCACTGTGGCCCCAGGGGGAGGCCCCCATGAACAGGTGGCCGCCAACCCCCGGAGAGCCATCTGCCCCTCTGCACAGGCCGGTGTGAGGAAGGGGGTCCGGCGGCAGGGTCTGTGCTGCCCCTGCCCCAGCTGCTGGCAGAGAAGGCACGCCCTGGGTCCCGGGCTCTGAGCGCCTGCAAGGGAAGGAGGGAGAAGCGGGTCTGAGGGGAGGAGGAGGGGCTGGGGCCCGGGACGGGGCAGGCCGGTGGGCAGGCCCACAATATCTCACCGAGAATGCACGATGCTATTAGGTCGTGACCGAGACGGCAATGACGACTACCAGAATGAGGACAAAGATGGACACACAGATGGCGATCAACACTTTCTTCTGTGGGGGAGGAAGGAGTCAGGGAAACTCACCCCGGGGAGCGGGGGGGCCATCCCGAGGAGGCTCACCTTCCGGGCCTTCCTCTGGCTCTCCAGGGCCCTCTTGACATGTTCCTGCCCACGTTCCACGTAGTCTGCTGAGCTCAGGATGTTCTTCTCAATCCGGTTGATCATCTCCCCCTGTTCGGAGGAGGTGGCAGCTCAGGCAGGTGGGGACAAGTGGGGTAGGAGGACCCAGTAGCTCACTCTGCCCACCCCAGCCCCAAACCACCAAAGGACATTCCTGGCAGAAAACACTGCACTAAGGAAGACACGGAGGCGGGGCCACATCTGCCACAGTTCACCCTCCTGAGGTGGCTTCCAGGCCCCTTCCATCACGTGGTGCCTTCTGCTCTGCTCCCTTGACCCACACAACCCTGACTCGCAGCGGGGTCTTGGGGCCAAGAGCCTTAAATAGTTCATCGCTTTTCACAGAGCATGAACTTTAGTCCCCTCAAAAAACTTATGGTTTTGCCCGTTCTAGGTCCGTGGTCGGCAAACCGCGGCTCGCGAGCCACATGCGGCTCTTTGGCCCCTTGAGTGTGGCTCTTCCACAAAATACCACGTGCGGGCGCCCACATAACAGTGCGTTTGAAACTTCGTGGCCCATGTGCAGAAGTTGGTATTTTGTGGAAGAGCCACACTCAAGGGGCCAAAGAGCCGCATGTGGCTCTCGAGCCGCGGTTTGCCGACCACTGTTCTAGGTCCATCTCCCAACAGCTGTGCCACCCTTCCTATCCCTGCCTCCTCATGCATCACCGGCCTCCAGGTCCCGCACTCCCGAATGAAACCCCTTCCCGTGACTCCCAGCGATGGAAGGGTGTTGGCTGCAGCACCAGCGGGTCAGCTCCCCCAGGACAAGGCTGGAAGCTCACCTCACCCCAACAACCAGGGCCACAGCAGAAATAACACTTCCCACCCCAACCCTGTACAGATTTTCAGAGACAGGCCCTCTGGGGGGAAACTTTGACTCCAGCTCTTAGAGGTAGAAGGGTGTATTCTATTGGTGGAGGAGCCAGGGTTGGGGCCGTACCTGGGGTGGGGTCAGGTGGCCGGGGTGGGGAATGTTATATATAGAAAAGTGGTCATCTGGGTAGCTGTAGAGGTGGTTGCAGCTCTGGGGCCCAGCTAAGGACGGAAGTCAGGGCCAGCCTTGAGGGCATGGCCCAGAAGGGAGGGGAACAAAAGCCTGGGGGAGAGAGGCTAAGAGTGGCTGTGGGCTGACAGTTTCGGCTGGAGATCTGACTGAACATGGTCTCACGTCTGGGGTGTGGGTCAAGCTCAGCCAGCTCCCTGGGCTGCCCACCTGCATCTCCACCTCAGTAGCCAGAAAAGTGAAGATCTCATGAAGTTCACGAATACTGCGTTCAAGCTGCTGGATCTCGCTGTGCCGGGCCGAGATCTCATTTAGGGCCTGCCGCGTCACCTGCGTGTCCTTCAGTATCTGGGGAGTGGACAGGAGTGGAGGAACAGGTAACAGGGAAGCCAGCAGCAGGTCAGCAGTTCGTGTTGAGGTTTACGGCAGCCCTTGGGTCTAGCACTGGGCCAGGGCCCTGCTGACCGACTCCCGGCATGCAAACCCATTCCCTCCTGGGCCTCAGCATCCCCTCAATCAAAAAGGACCAGAGCTTGGAGAGGACGGGAGGCCCATCAGAGGGAGGCTGGCTGTGGCCACTCACATTGGACACAAACACCTCGCTCTGCCCGCTGTCCAGCATCTGTTCTAGCTCCTCATCAGACACCATGCCAGCATTTGCTGTGAAGGAAAAGGCCAGGTTTAGAGCTTGGTCGGGCTAGCCCACCCTGTGGGCCAGGCTCCACAACTCACTGATCTTCAGCTGCCTCCGGATCCGCTCCACATTCTTCTCCCGGTACTCGGACTGCATGGAGTTGCACTTGTTGATGAGCTCCACGAATTGCTGGGACAGGACCCCATGCTGCAGACGGAGAACACAGGCTGTGCCTCCCTGCGAGGACCCTTGCCCAGTCTGGGCCTCAGGATCGCCACCGGGACAGCGAGCAAACAGCATGAGCTGGTGTAGGTGCTGCTGCTTTCCCAACCTGAAAGGCGCCCCCATTCCCTCAAAGTAAAAGCCGAAGTCCTTACCAGGGCCTACATGACCTGCCTCTCCCCCACTTCCCCTCTGACCTTACCTCCTTCCACTGTCTCTCCCTTATTTCCTCCAACCACAGTGGCTCCTTCCCCCTCCCTGAACAAAGCACGGCCCTACCTTGGGCCTTTGCGCTCACTGCTCCTTCAGCCTAGAACGCTCATGCCCCACGAAGGCCTTGAAGTCTTTGCTCCAGTGTTACTGTTGGAATGCAGTTTTCTCCACTTGATTGAAATTGCCACCTGCCTCTGCCAGCACTCCCAATCCGTCTCTTCCTGCACCTTTTCCTTAGTGTATAACCATGTTCTAAAACACCGTACTTCTTTATTATGGTGACTGTCTCTCCCCACTGGGATGTAAGCTCCAGGAGGATAGGGATCTTTGGACTGTCGTAGCCCAAACAGCTAGCACTCCATACATACTTGTCGAATGCTTGCTGGACACCAGCCTCACTGCTTACACTCGGGGTGTGTGCTGGTAAAGCCTGGCGTTCAGTCTGTTGCCCAGGTTTACAGGTCCAGCTGGGCCCTCAGCCTCTTACGCTGATGACCACAGGCTCCCCTTGCAATGCCCTCTCCCTTGTCCATTTCCCTGATCCTTAGTCCTTGGAGTACCTTCCTCAGAGACACACCTGCTCTCCTGGCTTCAGCACCCTTTCGAGATGCCCAAACCGCTCCACCTTCAGTCTCGGCCCTGCTGAGCTCTGGGCCCACTCACTCCAACTCTGACCTCCAAGAACTCCAAACCACTCCTCACTGGGCACCCAGAAGGGACCAATCAGATCACCTCAAATCTTCCTAAGATGTTGATTAAGTGACCTTCCCTCCAGGGAAGTTCCACTTCCTGACTTCTTGAATTCTGCCCACAGGGCAGAGGCTGTCCCCCCATCTGGGCAGGAAACCTCACCGTCATTTATCACTGCTCCTTTTTCTTCCTCGGACAAAGCCATTAGTGAACAAGTCCTACCTCAGTAATGTCTTCCTCACCTATTCAAGCTTAACTTCCCATCTTGGCTCCTAGAAAGCATGTCTCCCATAGCTGAGCCCAGGTCAGATCTGGGGACTCAGCAACTTCTCATTGAATGAAGAAAAAGGCAGGGTGTTATAATGGATTGGGAATTCTTGATGTTGGGTGAGTCCTTTCTCTCTCTGAGCCTCAGTTTCCCCATTTGGAAAATCATTAGGTTGGACTTGCTGATCTCCAAGTCGCTCCCCTCTTGCTTCTATAAAACACTTGCTGAAATGTTCTAGTGCTGGGAATAACAAACCCACCTGCGTTTTTCTCATTCTTGTGTTGACTGAATTATAATTCTCATCAGCTTCCTCCTTCTGGGGCTCAATGGCTGTGGGAAGACACAAGGGTATTGTGGGGGTGACAGGAGGGTGACCTGTGGCTTCTGAAAATTGTTTGGGGATCAGGACGCAGGGCCAGTGTCATACCCAAGCCACACTACAGAGAGATGCTTATCTCCATACGATTTGGGGGGGAAATATAATTTATCATTAAATGACTAATTCTAAGTCTCTGACAGGGGAAAGCATATTTTTTCTTTGCAATACGTACATCAGCTAATTCCCAGAAGGATGCAGAGGCCTCCTAACAAAACCCCAAATGCCTGCCCAAAGAATGCACACTGGGCGGCAAGAATTTTAGGAGTAAATGGTTTCATAGTAAATAAAAGAACCTGAGAGGCAGGCATGTGCTGTGGAAAGTGCTATGGGCTGGAACACGGAGACGGAGATTCTAGACTGCTGTGTGACCTGGATAGATCACTTGGCCTCTCTGGGCCACAAACTCCCCAGATGTGTCAGGAGCTGGGCAGGACCAGAGGGAAGGATCTGTCTCAGGTCCCAGAAGCTCACCCTTTAGCTGCCCGCGGATCTCCCTTCCCAGCTGTTTGATCTCTTCGCGCAGGTTCTGCAGGTCCTGCTTCATGCCTGAAAAAAGAAAGCAGTCCCTACCTCAACAAATCTCCTTGCCACCACCTGCATGGAACTACAATACCCAAAATGCCTCTGGTTGAGCATGCGTTCTGCACCCAGGTTTTCACTCACTATCCTCGGGAAGGGGCGTGGCCAGGATGGTAACCTGCTGTTTCTCCAACTCTCGGACTTTATTCTCCAGCTTGACAATGGTCTGCCGAATTGTCCGGACCTGGGGAGGGTGACCGAGAGGGCTGAAGGAGATGCGAAGGCCCTCCAGACCGCGCTGCTCCTCGGGTCCTCCAGCCCCTCGGGAATCCAGGCAGAGACCCCAGGCTCATACCTTCTGGAAGAACTCATCGTCCGGGCTCCCCAGCCGTGCCGTGCCCGGGTGAACCACCAGCGCGACCCGCTCCCTGTCCTCATCGTCCGAGCTGTCATCCCCCTGCCAGGACCGGGGTCATTGGCATCACTTCCTTGCTGTGGCTCTCCCCGCAGGACTCACGGGCTTCCGGGTCTTTCCTTCCTCGCCCTCAGCCACCCCTCCCTGCCCCGAAGACCAGGAATCCTGCATTCCGGCCAAACCCCACCCCGTCCTCCCGTCCCAACCCTGCTGCCCCGACTTCTCACCTGCCTCAGCTCTTGGGTCCTGTCCCGCATGGCGGCCCGAGCTCCCTCTCCCCGCACCTGAGCCCTGAGGGCCTCAAGATTCTAAGTTTGGAACTCCCGTACTGCCCTCACCCCCGACACTCCCCTCCGCCTTCACCCTGCGGGCCCCCAAACCCCCCACGAGCCGCCAGAGGCTCTGTCCCTGACACCATCCACAGTCAATGGGATGGTGCTGCCCACGGGGACCTCCAGGATTCCACAGGTTGGAATTCCCTTTTCTTTCCCCCCCTCCCGCTCCCGCAGCCTAGGCCCCACCCTCTTTTGGATGATTCGGGGCATGCGCACGGGGTTGCGTCTCCTTCCCGTGGGAGGGAGAAGCGAAGGTCGGAAGCTGCAGCGCCCCGACCGGAAGCAAAATTGCCAGGATGTGAGAGCCCACCCCCTTTACCGGAACTGTCTTCCCAAGGCAATCGTGTTGCCAAACGGGGTGGAAATGCCTCATTTGTACGTAATCTGAGAGGCCCTGCATCTCACATCACCCCACGGTGCACCCCCGCGTCACGTGACCGGTCGGGTCCCAGGCCACAGAACGTGACGTTTTGACTGTCACGTGCCCCGGCTTCTGTCAACCCCTTCTCTGAACACCCATGTCCCCACGACAGCTCGAGCTGCGCCCCTCCAGCTCCCACGAGGCGGGGAGGGGGCGCTAACTAACTCCAGAGACCTTTTGAAGCAGTAGGTCGGAGGACCCTTGATGAATTCGGCTCTATTTCTTTTGGTCCAGAGGCGTGGGCAGACTGAAGACTCAGAATTTGGAGCTGTCAGCATCATGGGACCTTGAAATTCAGAAAATAATAAGATCCAGCGTCAGAATTGCAGGATTTTGAAGGCAGAGAATCTGGGGGTGAGAAATGCCTCACCCAAGCAGAAATCTCTTCCACCCTCCCCCCCATCCCCCCCCCCCCACCCCCCGCATCGTCCTGGCGCAGCCTTTGACGACAGGTGGGCGGTTGGCGCCCTGCTTGGGCACTGCAGTCCCACCGCACTCACCACCTTATGAGCAGCCAGACCATTTCAGGTTAGCTCAGGCTGAGAAAAGTGTCTGTATTATACTGAGCAGTTTGCCTTGCACCTGGCTCTACCCTCCAGGACCGCCCCCCCCCCCCCCCCCGCCCCACCTCGCACCACCACCACCCACATACCAAAAATCTGCACATATTCCACATCATAGTTGACTGTGAGCTCTTTTTTTTTTTTAAACATTTTTTTTTAATATATTTTATTGATTTTTTACAGAGAGGAAGGGAGAGGGATAGAGAGCTAGAAACATCGATGAGAGAGAAACATCGATCAGCCGCCTCCTGCACATCTCCTACTGGGGATGTGCCCGCAACCCAGGCACATGCCCCTGACCGGAATCGAACCCGGGACCCCCCAGTCCGCAGGCTGACGCTCTATCCACTGAGCCAAACCGGTTTCGGCGACTGTGAGCTCTTGAAGTCAGGGCATGACTGACATTTTTTTTTTACCTGAGTTCCCAGCACCTGGTTCTGTACCTAACGGGCCCTCAGTAAATATCTGTGGACAGGATTTTAGCCGTTCATGTGTCTGAGGGTAAAGCTCATGTTCCTTGGTTTTCTCTATTAGGTTTCAGACCCTCACAGTGACACTTCTCTAACCCTGGCCCCTAGACGTTCATTCAATAGTTATTTATTGGGCACTTAATATGGGATAGACACTGTTCTAGGGGCAGGAGATACATCAGGGCCTAACAAATAAAAATACTTTGCACTTGTGGAACTTACTCAATAGGAGGAGTCCTATAGCCACTGATTGAGTCTCAGCAAGCCTGGAATGCATATCAAGTCTCCTGGACCTCACAGCTCTTTGCAGGGAGGTTCAAGCAGGAGAAAGAAAGGCCCCTCTCTAGTATGCCCTGGTAAGAAAATCTAGATTCCTATGACTGAGTTGCTGTGGCCTCTGCAAAGTCACTTGTCTCTGGGCCTTGATCTCCCATCTATATAAAGGGGATGGGGAGATCATCTTCATGGGTATTCCCTGCTGTGAAGTCCAATGATTATGAGTTTGGAAACTGTCAAATGCTGCTTTATCCTGGGGGTCAGGAATGAGGATGCTGCCACTCTGGTCAGCACACAGGGGAAATGAGAGGTTGGAGGGTTTCAGGAGGCCAAGCCTGTTCCGTGGGGTCCCTTGGAGATCATGAGGAAGATTTCTCTGCTCATGGGTCTTTCATGCCAACCTCTAGCTTCATGCCTCCCTGTTCTCTCCTTCTCCCTCTCCCTCTCCTTCGCACCGTGTCTGTCTCAGACTCTTTCTGTGTGGCACAGCGGAAGGAATTCTGGGCATCTGACTCCTAGTCCTGGGTGTGATCTTGAATAAGTCATTGCTCCTCTCTGCGACTCAAGTTCTCCATTGGACAACTTGGTCAGGTCAGTTCTGCCTCGCCTAAGGTAAAAGCTGAACAATATCAAGTGAGGTTAGGAAGGATGCGGAAGGGTCTGGGAACATGTTGAGTGTTCTGCCTCTTTGGGCTTTTACTGCTGTGAGTCTAGCACTCTCTCAGCCCTGCCTCTCTCTGCTTCTCAGCCTTTTTTGGTTTGTTTTGTTTATTTTTTCTTTATTGATTAAGGTATTACATATGTGTCCTTATCCCCACCAACACCCCTGCTTCTCAGCCTTTTAAATTTTTTAAAATTTTGAATCCTCACCCAAGGATATTTTTTTCCATCGATTTCTAGAGAGAATGGAAAGAAGGGAGGAGGGCAGGGAGCAAGAGACAAAGAAACATCGACATGAGAGAGACACATTGGTTGGCTGCCTTCCGTGGCTGGGAACCTGCAGCTGGGGTATGTTGCCCTTGACCGGGAATTGAACCCATGACCCTGCGGTCTGCAGGGCAATGCTCTAACCACTGAGAAAATCAGCTAAGGCTGCTCCTCAGCCCTTAGGTGACTTGCCTTTCTGGTCCTCAGCTGTGATTTGGAGTTGTTGCTGCCTTTGTTAAATTGCCCAGGATGATGATATTCACCATTTATTTGTGGTCTCTGGGTAGGATCAGGGAGCTTTGGGATGGTGACTTAAGGCCCCAGGAGGCTGGTTCAAAGGCATGAGGAGTGGTATGTGGAGGGATGGGGAGCAGGGGCCATCTAGAGAGAATGGCTCTGCGGATGGTCCTTTACTACTCAGGCCCTTTGAGTAGCCTAGAAGTGTATATAAGTATATTGGGTCTCGGATGTGTGGGTATTGGTGATGTATGCAAAATTTTTTTCATTCATATAAAGGTCAGGCCCTACCTGATCCTGAGGCTTGGTAACCTGCCCTGTCCCTTCCCCTTATAGGTCCATCCTACAAACACTGGAGCTAGCTGACCTGGCTTAGAACCCCAGCTCGTTCACCCTCTGTGTAATTCTATAAGGCAAGGTGCTTAACCTTTCTATGCCTCAGTTTACTCATTTGAAAAATGGGAACAATAATAGTACCAACTTCATAGGGCTGCTGTAAGGATTAAATAAAGTGATGTAAGTGAAGTGAATAGAACAGTGCCGGGTACTGTGCTATGTAAGTGTTTGCTGCTATTATATGATGGTATGATGATGATTGTTACTCTGAGGGTGTCAGCAGCCCAGGGTCTCCGCCAGGGATCCCACTCTGCTGCTTGTCCAGGGTCTCCCCGCCTTTCCATCTCCTGACCCCACTGTGTACCAGGTCCTAGGCTGGTGGCCTTGCTAACTCCTGCGAATCTCTCATGCCTCCACTCGGACCTGACACGCCATCTATTTGGCTTATTTATTTTATATATTGTTTGTCTGTACCCCTCCTCTCCACCTACCAGAATGTAAACTCCATGAGGACAGGATTTTCACCTGCATTATTCACTGCTGTGTCCCAAGCACCTACAACCATGCCTGGCACATAGTAGCTGATCAATAACTATTCATAAGTGAATGAGATGATCCCTTTTTAAATTTTTATTTATTGATTTGGGAGAGAGAGAGAAACATTGATTTGTTGTTCCATTTATTTATGCATTCACTGGTTGATTCTTGTATGTGCCCTGACTGGAGATTGAACCCACAACCTTGGCGTATCAGGATGATGCTCTACCCAACTAAGCTACTCAGCCAGAGCCAAATTGTTTCCTTTTAATATAAAATTTATATAGCATTTACTATGTACCAGGTACATAGTAAAGCCCTTCATAAATATTTACTTATTTAATCTCCATACTAATTCTCTGAGATAGACAGAAACTGAAACACAGAGAGATTAAGTAACTTGCCCAAAGTTCCCCACTAGTAAGTGAGAGAGCTCGGATTTGAACCGAGAGAGGAAGTTCCGGAGTCTATGCTCTTAACCGCTACACTAGGACCCAAGGGTAGAACTCATCAGAGATGGCTCCCGGGGCCCCATTCACCTTGGGGACTTGCTGCTACCTATTGAAGCCCTGCTCTGGATCGTGTGGGGGAGCAGGGGCCGGACTGCCTGTGAGTCTGAGCCTTCTTCCTTCCCACACCCTCTGTGGTGGGGCTGACAGCTGGGGAAGTTGTGGGTCCTTTTCTCTCTCATGTTAGCTGTGTCCCGGGAGACAAAGATACTCATGCATGCCTCAAGTTAAGGGGCCTCTGCTCACCCCACAAATGTCTGTGAGGCTGTTTTTGTGCCAAAGGCCACCGAGATGACGCCCCCACAGCTCTTTTCTGACGATGTGCTTTGGGCCTGACCTGGATCACTTCCTAGAGCTTCACTGAGAACCTCTCCTCTTCAAACTCTCCACCTATGCATACGGCTTTAATGACATCCGTATGCTAGCTCCCGAATCCACGTCTCCAGCTCAGACTTTTCTCTTGAGTTCCAGACCCTGGAATCTACTTGCCTCCTAGACATTCTAGAGGCCCCACAGGCATCTTAAACTCAACGTGTCCCAAACAGGATGCATCCACCACCACCCCACCGCACCCCCACCCAGAGAATTTCCTAAACCAGCTTCTGATTTTCCTGCTTCTTCTCTATATGGGTGAGATAAGGTCACCCATGCCATAACCTTAGTCTTAAACTTCACTCTAAAGGTGATGGATCAGCCTGGCCGGCATGGCTCAGTGGTGGAACATCAACCTATGAACCAGGAGGTCACGGTTTGATTCCTGGTCAGAGCACATGCCCGGATTGCAGACTTGATCCCCAGTGTGGGGCGTGCAGAAGGCAGCCGATCAATGATTCTTTCTCATCATTGATGTTTCTATCTCTCCCTCTTCCTTCCTCTCTGAAATCAATAAAAATATATTTTAAAAAAGTAAAGGTGATAGATTACACAGTTGTCAGGATAAACTTCAAAAAATTCTAGAAGAAAATATGGGCAAGATCCTTTATAACTCTCCGAGTGAGAAAGGCCTTTCCAACTGCCACTCAAAATTCAGAAGCTATAAATAACAGAGTAATGCATTTGTCTACATGAAAAAAGTCTGCATGGCGAAAACATCAAAGCAAGATCGAAAGACAAACAACAAACTGGAAAAATATGTGCAATTCCTATTATATACAAAGTATTAATATCCCTACTAGTTCAAGAGCTTCCACATATTGATAAGAAAGACCAATCGTTCAATAAAAAAATGTGAAAAACATCACAAAAAAGTGAATGGTAAGGATTTAAACACATATGCAGGTGTGCAACTTCATATGTAATAAGAGAAATGAAAAGTAAGACAATACTGAAGTAACATTTTTTATTTCATTAGCAAAAATCTGTATGTTTGATAAAACACTCTTTGGGTAAGACTGGCAGAAACAGTGACTTTTACCCATTGTTGGTAGAAATGCAAAGTGATACAACCCAGATAACATTTATCAAAATTCTGAATGCACATACACTTTGAAGCAGCAACCCCATTTTTGAATCTATCTGAAAGGTGTTCCTACGATATCAGTCAGCTGCTGCTTCATAAGACACCGTCTCAATACTCACTGGTGTCAAACAATGATTTATTTTTCCAGATCCTAGGGATGGCTGGGTGGTTTTCCTGCTGGTCTTACCTTCGATTACTCAAGTGGTGACAGGGGCAGGCACCTCCGCTGGAGCTGGATGGCCCATGATGGTCTCTCTCACACGCCCATGTCTGGGATCTTAGCTCTGGTGGCCAGGTGTGATGGGATGGTTGAGCCACCCTCTCCGTGTGCTATTTCATCCTGGGTTTCTTCATAGCACAGTGGCCTCAGGCTCCAAGAAGGTGAGAGTAGAAGCTGCAAGGTCTCTTGAGGCACTGCTCAGAAGTTACACATTACTTCTGCCATATCCTTTTTTTTTCTTAATTAAAATTTTAATCCATTGATTTGAGAGAGAGGAAGAGAGAGAGAGAGAGAGAGAGAGAGAGAGATTTGTTCTTCTACCCACCCATGCATTCATCAGTTGATTCTCATTAGTGCCCTGACCAGGGATCAAACTTGCAACATTGGCGTATCAGGAGGATGCCCTAACCAACTGAGCTTCCTGGCCAGGGCACTTCTGCCATATTCTGTTAGTCAAAGCAAGTCACAAGTCCACACCAGCTGCAAAGGGTGGACAAATAGAATTTTCATTCACATTATGAAAGGACATATATCAATGTTCTTCATTGAATATTATCTGCAATAGGTCAGAAACTTGTCCATCAGTAGGTATGCAGCTCTCAAAAAGGATGAGGGTGTTCATTATGTATAAATAGGAAAGAGCTTCAAAATATATTGTTAGCTAATATCAGGAACCAAGGTGTAGAGTGAGTGTATCATGCTACTGTTATATAATTAAAGTATATGTGTGTGTGTGTGTGTGTGTGTACTAGTATTTGCTTGTATTGTCAGAGAAATCCTGGAAAGTACATAAGAAACTAATAAAAGTGGTTGTCTATGGGTGTTTTGTGAGAACAAGGTGGCGAGTACAGTTGTTAGAGTAAGAATTTTCACTGTACAGTAATATTTAATATTATTTAGATTTTTAAAAAATACATTTTTATTTATTTCAGAGAGGAATGGAGAGGGAGAAAGAGATAGAAACATCAATGATGAGTGAGAATCATTGATTGGCTGCCTCCTGCATTCCCCCTACTGGGGATCGAGCCCGAAATCTGGGCATGTGCCCTTGACTGGAATTGAACCCGGGACCCTTCAGTCCGCAGGCCGACACTCTATCCTCTGAGCCAAACCAGCTAGGGCTTATTTAACTTTTTGAACCATGTTAAAGTATTGCCTATTTTATGTAATTAAATCAAGGAAAGAGTGGTACCTTTGAATAACTTCAAGCAAAGGAATATGTCTTAATCAGCTCAGGCTGCTATAACAAAATACCATAGGCTTGGAGGCCTAAACAACAAACATTTATTGCTCACAGTTTTGGAGGCTGAGAAGTCCAAGGTCAAGGTGCCTGCAGAGTCAGTTCTTGGTTAGGGCTTCTTCCTGGCTTGCAGGTGGCCGTCCTGTCAGGTGGCAGAGGGAAAAGGCTTGGTCTCTCTTCCTTTGCTTCTAAGGGCACTAATCCAATCAGGGCTCTACCCTATGTCCTCAACTAACCCTAATCACCTCCCAAAGCCCTACCTCCTGATACCATTACTTTGGGGGTTAGGGCTTTGACATATGCATTCGGGGTAGGGGATGGTGGACATTCAGCCCATCACAGAATGCTATGATCAGACTTTCATTTTGTAACGATCTCTCTGTGGCCGCGTACAGGGCCACCACTGATGGCTGAGCCCATGTGCACTACACAAGACAGACACACGAGGGGCACCAAGTGCACTGTAGACATCATATATTTGAATATTTATTGCAACAGTTACCTGACAGAGGGAGGCAGAGCGTCATGAGGAAGGGACTCCTTTTTCTATTTGCACAAGGATCCAGTTAGGGTGGCAGTAGCCCTGCCATGTGAAGGTTGATTGGCAGATCAGTTAGAAATCACCTCAGGCCAAAAGTAACGAGGCCTACACTGCGGCCTGGAGGTGGGTGGAATACCCACTGAAGAGAGGGTGTCCGTCAGACACAGCGGCAGACGGGAAGTGCTGGCGAGGGAGTGGGCGGGTCCTAGATCACTCCCCGGTCTCTGGCTCTGGCTGAACTCTGGAGGCAAGTTTGTTGGAATATGAGAAATATCTTAAAATAAATTGCCTTTTAAAATCACAGCAACAGACTTTTAGAAAATGTAAAAACATCATTTACAAAAGTATAGAGTACCTAAGCAAGTCTTTTAAAGATATGTTAATATTCTTTATGTGAAAAAATTTTAAATGTTATTGAAAGACTTTAAAGAGGTCCTAAACAAATGGATAGATATACCATGTACATGGATAGGACAGCGGTTCTCAACCTGTGGGTCGCGACCCCTTTGGCGGTCGAACGACCCTTTCACAGGGGTCGCCTAAGACCATCCTGCATATCAGATATTTACATTACGATTCATAACAGTAGCAACATGACAGTTATGAAGTAGCAACAAAAAATAATTTTATGGTTGGGTCACAACATGAGGAGCTGTATTTAAAGGGCCGGAAGGTTAAGAACCACTGGGATAGGAGACTCAGTGTCGTAATGACTTAGTTCTCCCAAAGTATATCTACAAAGTCAGTGCCATGTTTCTGCTGCCGGATGTTGACTGTGTTTTTTGGTGGAGAGAAGGGCCGGAAGGAGCCTCCCAGGAGGCAGATAACCAGTTCACCCTGAGAATGAGTCCATAGCCAGGACTTCTGCCCGGAGTGGATCCCAGCTCCTGCCCTGAGCAATCCACTTAAACTCTTTGTGCTTGAGTTTCCTTGTTTGTAAACGGAGAGAATAGTAGTACCCTCAGATGGTCGTTATGAAGATTAAATGAATTAATAGAAATAAAACATTTAACACAGAGCTTGGTACATGATAGGTACTATATAAGACTGCGCTGTTGCCCTTGCTAGGTGCCTCGGTTGGCTAGAGCATTGTCCAATATGCCGGGGTTGCAGGTTTGATCCCCGATCAGGGCACATAAGAAACAACTAATGCATGCATAAATAAGTGGAACAACAAATTTATGTTTCTCTCTCAATCTCCTCTTGCTCTCTAAAAAATCTATTATTATGCCCTGGCTGGTTTGGCTCAGTGGATAGAGCGTCGGCCTGCGGACTGAAGGGTCCCAGGTTCGATTCCGGCCGTGGCATGTACCTTGGTTGTGGGTGCATCCCCGGTGGGAGGTGTGCAGGGGGCAGCTGATCGATGTTCCTCTCTCATCGATGTTTCTGGCTCTCTATCCCTCTCCCTTCCTCTCTGTAAAAAATCAATAAAATATATACATTTTTAAAAAATCTATTATTATCACTATTATTATTAATATTACTAGAGGCCTAGTACACAAATTTGTGCATAGGTCCGGCTGGCCCACCCCGATCAGGGCTGATCGGGTCGGGCCTGATGCAGGGAGGGGCCTTGTGTGGTTGGCCGCCCCGCTCCTGATCAGGGTGGCAGTGGAGTGGGGGCGATCGGGGGCAGGGCAGGCCAGGGGGAGGGGCAGCCCGTGGTTGGCCAGCCTGCCCTGCCCGCTGGTCGAACTCCTGGTAGAGGGGGAAATTTGCATATTAGCCTTTTATTATATAGAATATTCATGCTACAGGTTTATGATGATTTGAAGGGGAAGTGGAAATAGTGAGCAGAGGTTTGTGCTACTAAATTCCAGGGGCCTAAGGAATAAAACCTGAAAATGGGATGTGAGGGCTGGGGGAGCAGCAAGGGCCACACACCAGGGTACCAGTGCCCATTGGCATCCGCTGGCATTAAGATTTTCAAGTTGCAAAGGGCTTCCATGCTCATTTTCTCAGGAAATCCTCTCACACTGTGCCTGCGGGGTGAGGAATATGGCCCATTCTACAGATTTGTAGATTAAGGCTTAGAGAAGTTAGGTGGCTGGCTCCATGGAGCAGGTTGATGTCTGCTTTGCTCATCACTGTGTCTCCAGCATCAGAGCATAATCCTGGTGCAAAGAGCAGTCTCCTTAAATACGAGTTAATGGGAGAACAGGTCAACCGGATATTCATTCTTCTCCTCTGAGCACAGCAGGCGTGATCGGTCCTGTGCCAGGTACCACGGGGAGGCAGAGATGAATGAGATGGGGTCCTTGAATCCAGCATGTTGCTAAGCTGTGTATAAATTTCTCCTTCTACAGCACTGAGATTCTCTGAAGGGCAGATGCTCTGGGAAGTAACCCAAACCTGCTGCAAAAATAGAAATAGAGCCCTGAGATTTGGGGGGTGTTTCTTACACAGCGTAGCCCAGCCTTAGCCTTGCCACCTGGTAAACCCAGACTTGACTGAAAATAAGACTGGCCAGAGGTGGTTGTGAAAACCGAGGTTTCTGGGCTCCATCTCAGATTCCTGAATCAAACTTTCCAGGGTGGAGGCCTGGCAATCTGTATGTGTAGCAAGCTTTCCCCCCAGCTTCAGGAGCGTCAAGAAAATCCCAACAGCTAAGCTCTGAAAGAAGAGGAGGAGTTGGGTTTGGAAATATGAGAGGATAGGTGCGCCGGGGTCAGGAACACCCCGAGGAAGCACATGGGACTGGGAAATGCAGGGACTGGAATCAGGGTACATGAGGATGGTGGTGTGCCCAAAACTGGGGAGTCAAGTTAGAATATCTGAGCCTTGGGGAGCCGGGGAGGTTCTGAACAGGGGCCGGCTTGGTTATGCTGAAGCTTTAGAAAGGCCACACAGGCAGGAGACTGGACAGGAGGTGGGTGTGTGGTCCAGGCATCCCACCTCAGAGTTCTGGGGTGGACTTTAAGTGGTCATGGATGCAATTAGTTCAAAATCACTGAACAATGAGAAGAATTACCATTGTTGTCGCATCGTGTGTCTGTGTCCATCTTTAGAACTGTAGTCAGATTTACATTGCACACCTTTCACTCATACATTCGTTTAACAAATACATGTTTATTGAACACTAGAGGCCCGGTGCATGAAATTCATGCACAGGGGTGGGGTGTCCCTCAGCCTGGCCTGCACCCTTTCCAATCTGGGACCCCTCGGGTGATGTCCGACTGCCGGTTTAGACCCGATCCCTGCGGACATCCCTCTCACAATCCGGGACCGCTGGCTCCTAACTGCTCACCTGCCTGCCTGCCTGTTCCCCCTAACCGCCTCTGCCTGCCTGCCTGATTGCCCCCAATTGCCCTCCCCTGCCGGCCTGATCCCCCTAACTGCTCTCCCCTGCCGACCTGATCCCCCTAACTGCCTCTGCCTCAGCCCCACCACTGGGGCTTGGTCCAGAAGGATGTCCGGAAGGTCGTCTGGAAGATGTCTGGTCTAATTAGCATATTACCCTTTTATTAGTATAGATCTACTATGTGCCAAGTGCTTTAGTGCTCCTGGAAAGCCAGCAATGAACAAAACAAACAGAAATGCCTGTCTTCATGGAGCTATTTTCCTTGTCTGTATGCCTGGGTAAAGGTGTGAGGGAATATGGCATCCACTCACTCAGCCACTTAGATTTTTAGTGAACATGTACTTTGTGCCTGAGCCTGTGTTGGTTGTTGGGGAGAAGCAGGCATGAGTCAGGCCCAGTCTGGTCTAGTGGGGAAGCAGCCTCAGCCCCCACCTCGTAACACTGTCTGCCTGGACTGCTGGGAGAGGCTTGAACTGGGCTTTGAAAGTGACCGTCAGAGAAGGAATGGTACAGGGTACCAAGCAGAGGAAATGGCACAATGACAGACTTGGAGGTATTTGGGATCTGGGACTCTTTTGTGTGGTTAAGGCCTTGGGTTTGTGGCACAGGGAAGGAAGTAGTGGGAGAGACGAGGTGATGGTGGTGTGATTTCAAAGGCCAGAGAAGCTACTGAGTGTAACAGGGGGCGGTGGGGGGCATGGAGTTATGGGTGTGGGGGTGGATATTATCACATTGGTTTGGGGACGATCATGCTAGCAGCGGGGATGAAATATGATGTGAAGGAAAGAGTCCGCAGGTGGGAAGACCAGAGAGGAGGCTTTCCCTCAGGCCCAGGGGAGAGCAGATGAGAGCCTAGACTGACCCACGGTGGTTGCAATGGAGAGGACCCAGGAGGCAGCTCCGGATTTGGCCACTGAGGCAAAGCTGTAACATTGTGGTTTCTTCACCAGAATGGGCTTTGTCACCAAAGAATGCAAGTGAGACTCAGCTGAGTGCCCTGCACTGTCCCTCCACGAGGTCAGGTGCCGGGGCTGCTGTGGAAACGAGTACAAATGTAGTCCCAGAAGATGAACTCTTATTGATACCTCCTCAAGAGTGTGAGGTGTGCCCTGGCCAGTGTTGCTCAGTGGTTAGAGTGTTGGCCATGCACCGAAGGGTCATGGGTTCAATTCCCCATCAAGGGCACGTAGGGTTGCACGTTCAATCCCTGGGCCTGGTCGGGGTGCGTGCAGGAGGCAACCAATCAATGTGTCTCTTTCACATTGATGTGTGTGTGTGTGTCTCTCTCTCTCCCCTCCCTCCCTTCCACTCTCTCTAAAGATCAATGGGAAAAAAATATCCTCGGTGAGGATTAACCAAAAAAAAGGAGAGTGCAAGGCGAGAATGTTGAAGTGAGGAGAGGCTGGGCCTTCTGACCAACCGTGGACTTTTTGCCATGCTGGCCCTTCCTTGTCCCTTCCCACCTTTGTTTATTTGTATTATTTATTTAACTTACATTTTAGGTCAAGTGGGGAAAAGTGCAGTGAGAGCCCCAGCCCTGGCCTGTCCTAGCCTTGTGAACTTGGGTTCCGTATTTAACCATTCTGAGCCTCCGTGTCCTGATCTGTACACCCCGGACAAGAGCAGCAGCTGCCGTGAAGGAGGGAGGATTATGGGAGCTACTCAGCATTGCACCTGGGACAAGGTGGATGCGCAGATGGGTACGGGAAGGTGCCCCAAACAGCCTGCTGTTTGCTTTGAGTGTCAGGAGGGACAGAGGTGCCATCGCTGCTGGGAAATGCAGAAAGAAGCACTCGGGGAAGGTGCGGCCAGCACCGGGTGGCGGTTCCAACATCGGAGCCTTGGCCTCGCTCACTAGCGTTGCGGATGGACCATGATCACACCTTTTGCCTCTGTCCTTGGTGCCCAGCCCAGGGCTCAGGCGCGCTACAGGTCCTGCCTTTGAGGAGCAGGGTCGGGCTTGCGCATAGATGTCAATATTGTAGACACGGAGACACACAGCCGAACCCGGGGAGGTGAGCGGGTAAAGAAAGAAGATGGGGTGGGGCCTGGGGAACCCCGCTGTTGAGGGGTGTGGGAGAATGGAGGGGTATGGAAGGAGGCTGAGAAACAACATCCAGAGGGGTGTGTGTGTGTGTGTGTGTGTGTGTGTGTGTGTGTTTTGGGGGGAGGGTAGAGGCGGGAGACAGGCTGGGAACTAAGGGGAGGGTTTAAAGAAGAGCCCTGGCTGGTTTGGCCCATGCACCGAAAGGATAGAGCATCGGCCTGCGGACTGAAGGGTCCTGGGTTCGATTCTGGTCAAGAGCGCATGCCTGGGCTGCAAGCTCAGTCCCCAGTAGGGGGTGTGCAGGAGGCAGCCAATCAATGATTCTCTCTCATCACTGATGTTTCTCTCTCTTCCTCTCCCTTCCTCTCTGAAATCAATAAAAATATATTTAAAAAATAAAGAAAGAAAGGAGAGAGAAGTCATCAGGGTCATACATCCCTGAAAGATCCTGGAGGATAAGGCCTGACGGGTGATTGATGGATTTGCCATCAGAGAGGCCACTGGTGCTTGGCAAACACAGGTTCAAGGCCTGTTGGGGCCAAAGCCCCATTACAGGAAGGAGTACAGGGGTGAGGTCAGGCTAAGACATGGAGACAGGAGAGGAGAGGTGGGCATCAAGGAGAGGGAGGCAGGTCCTGGATGGTCAGGGGCATCAGGATTCCCCTCCCAATGTGAATGAATTTCCCTTTTAAAAGGCAGATCTATCTTAAAGGTCGGCCAGGAGGTCTGGCTGGGTAGTGAGCATCCCGTCCCTGGAGGTAGACAAGCAGAGCTCTGAGACGCCCTGCTGCCCAGGGACTCACACTTGGAGTGGGAAAGGCTGTGCAAAAATAAAAATAAATTAAAAAATGCCCCTTGTCCTTCTCAGCGAGGCTTGGCTGATTCCTCACATCACAAAGCCACCTAGAGGGTCAGTCTCGCTATTTCTAGTGTCCAGAGAGTCTCCTGCAGGGCCACAAACTCTCTCTCTCTCTCTCTCTCTCTCTCTCACACACACACACATACACACTCACACATACACACACACATACACACACACACATTCTCACACATACACACACTCACACACACACTCACACACACACTCTCACACACGCACACACTCACACACACTCTCACACACACACTCACACACACACACTCACACACACACACACTCACAC
Organism: Myotis yumanensis; assembly: GCF_028538775.1. Lineage (NCBI taxonomy): Eukaryota > Metazoa > Chordata > Mammalia > Chiroptera > Vespertilionidae > Myotis > Myotis yumanensis. Next base: position 106,814,771 of record NW_027223755.1, on the reverse strand, counting down.
ACTCACACACACACTCACACACACACACTCTCACACACACACACACACACTCACGCACTCACACACTCACACACACGCACACACTCACGCACACACTCACACACACTCACACACACACTCACACACTCACACACACTCACACACACACTCACACACACACTCACACACACTCACACACTCACACTCACACACACACACTCACACACTCACACTCACACACACACACTCACACACACTCTCACACACACTCACACACACTCACACACACTCACACACACACACTCACACACACACACACACACACACACGCAGAGGGGGTCGTGCACAGGCTCACACTGATACTCCCAGACACAAACATAAAATCTGTCCGTCTCGCCCGCTGTCGGATTCACAGCACCTCTCCCAGGATGTTCATCCTCTCACCCCTTCTTGCTGCCGCTCCGCCCCCGCCCCCCCCCCCTCCCCGGCATCTCAGCCGCTGCACCTCCTCCTCTCCGCATCTCTCCGGCTCCTCTCGCTGCTCCTCCCCACCCTCCTCCAGGACTCTCCCTTCTCTTCCTGGGTCCCCCTCCCCGGACTACAACCCCCAGGCGCCCCCAGACCCGGGCGCTGCGCATGCCCCCTGCTCCCCGCCCCCTCCCGGTTCCCCCCTCCCTCCCAGGCTCCTCACCTCCCTCCACCCCCCTCCCCCGCGCCTCGGCTCCCGCATCCCTCCATCCAAGCCTGTGCCGCAGCCGCATCGCCACCGCAGCCCCGGCAGAGCGGAGCCGGTCCAGGCCCTTGCCCCTGCTCGGCCCGCCGCCCGCCGCCCCCGGCCCCGCCCCCGCCCGCGGCGCCTCCCCCAGCGGCTCTGCTGCTCCCCCCGGCGCCCCCAGACCCCAGCCTCCAGCACCGAGCCTGAAGGTAGGAGCAGCAGCCCAGGCAGGAGGACGAGGAGGAGGAGGAGCCGTCGCAGGATGAAGGATCGGACTCAGGAGCTGCGGAGTGTGAGCTTGGGGGTGGGGGAAATGGGGGGAGGGACCCCAATATTTGGGGAGCGCGTGGGGGTGGAGTGGGGCAGGTGCTGGGTGGTGGGGGCAAATTATGAGACTGGAGGCGGGTGGCAGGGGCACCACAATTTCTGGAGGCACCTGATGTTCCCCAGTGAACCTGCATTTTGGGGACAGTGGCTGGGAGGTGTTGGGGGCCGGAGAGGGCTCCAGGGCCTTGGACACCCCACATTCCCAGGAGGGCCCTGGTCTAACCTGGGATGGGAAGAGTGAATGTCAGGAGGGAGCTGGAGGGTGCTGTCCGCCCGGCAGCGGATTTTCGGGATTGGAAGGATGGGCTGTCGCTGGGCCAGGCTGAGTCCAGCAGGACCAGACATGGGGGTGCTCTGGGAAGGACACAGGTTGGGACCGAGATGCCCACACCTGGCCGTGAATGAAGTGTGTGCGTGAGTGTGTGTGAGTGTGTGCGTGAGTGTGTGCGTGCGCACGTGCGTGTTGCTCCACGGGAAGGGGGCACCTCAGACACAGGAGGGAAGGGGCTGCTCGGGAGACAGCCAGAGGGCCAGGGCCTGAGCGGGGTGACCCCGGAGGTTGGAGGTGGGGTTGCAGAGGAGAAGGAGGAGGTTCCAGGCACAGGCGGCGGAACTGGGTTGTCTGACATGGACTGTGCTCTGCGGGGAGCTGCCCCTGAAAGCCGGGCAGGCGGCCGTGGGCCCGGTCCGCAGGCCTGAGAGGCCAGGCCCCGGGAGCCTGGCCGGGCAGTGAGTTGTGCTTGGGGGCTGGTGTCTGCAGTGAAGGCTGCCGATTGGAGGGGCTGGGGAGAGGGACCTTGATGAGCCTGGTGCCTGGTGGGGAGGAGGCTGGGGGACTTGGAGAGATGACCGGGGGCTCCAGGAGGCAGAGCTGACCTGCTGTGGGCTCACGTCTTGTGCTGAATAAAGCACCAGCCCCGGCTCGTTTACTCCATTTGACGGGTCAGGGAAACGGGGGCTCAGAGATGGGCAGGGACTTGCCCAAGGTCACCAAGCAAGTGAGTGGGAGGATCAGCCTGGAATGTGGGTTTCCTGTTTGCCAAGTTGACACAGGACTCTGCTTTTTTGGCCTTTGAAACAGAGTCTCAACATGAGGTGTGTGTGTGTGGGGGGGGGGGATGGGGGGGGTAAAAACTCTTTGGAGAGCCCCCTGGATTTGGGGGTGGGGAACCAGGTTACTAAGAGGAGAGGTAGCGGCTCGAGGCCAGTGATTGCTGTCTCTGGGGAGAGATGGGCTGGCAAGTGGGAAGGAAGCAGGAATTGGTGGTCAAGGGAGGGAGTGGTGAAGGTTTATTTCTTTATTAAACTTACTGACTAGGCATCAGGAAAATAACAATAATAAAAAACAACCAACACTTATGTGCCAGACACTGTTCTAAGGTTTATACGTATTAACTCATGTTGATTGTCACAGCAACTCTAGGAGGCTGGGACTAGTTAGCCCGTTTTAAAGATAAGGAAACTGAGGCCCAGAGAGGGTAAGTAACTATCGAAGTCACGTAGCTAATAAAAGGCGGCCGGGCAGGCTGGCTCCGTCGGGGCTCCAAACCGCCCTTCTCTCAAGAAGTCGTTTTCATCCAAAGCAGGTTGCCGTCCATGATTTTTTAGACCCTCGCCTGGCTCCCGGAAAGGCGGGTAGACCGAGAGACTCCCTCATTTTATAGTTGAGGAAATAAAGCCCTGAGTTGGTTAAACAACTCGCCCACGGCCATACACACAACTAGCAAGTGAGGCGTTCAGATTTGAACCCAGAGCCCTGCTGCCAAGACTGTCCGTGACTCCAAAATGCAGAGAGATGGAAAGTGGGTTGGGGTGAGGTGGTGGACTGTGGTGGAATCAGAGAGGGGAGGAGGGAAGGGAAAGGGATGGAGGAGGAGGCAGGGGATGGGAGTCTTCATCTGAGTGGGTCAGGGGACCCTGCCCAGAGGTGAGGACTCTGTCACCCGGGCTCCTGGGGGCAGCGAGGCGGGAGGGGTGGGAAGTGGTATGGAGGGTGAAGGGCTGGGTGCCTGCTGCTGGCTCTGCTGTTAGTCACAGCTCTGGGAAACTGGAGATTTGGGAGGGGGTGGGTGGAGAGGAAAGAAGCTGCCAGATGCAAGGAGTGCTGAGGGTCTCCCTGCCAGAGTTAAGAGCAGGGAGGCTGGGAAGCAGGAGAAACTGCGCAGGGTGCAGGGCGTGGGAGGCCTGGGAAAGGGCTCTCCGGGAGGCCGAGAGGGGTGGGGGCAGTGGTGGGAGGGGATGTCGGCCCAGCAGGTGATTGTCTTTCCAACAGTGCTTTAGAGTTAGTCCCCAAGGGGTTGTCGGGTATGTTTATCACATAGCAGTTGAGGGCACAGATCGGGGAGTCAGACGGTTTGGGTTCAAATCCTGACTTTGCTACTTCCTGTGTGACCTTGGGTAAGTTGCTTAACCGCTCTGATGGTCAATTTTTTCATGTGTGAAATCAGAGTAATTGACAATTTGCAGGGTTATCCTAAGGGTTGAAACTAGTTACTATGCAAAAAGCACCTAGAAGAAGGCCTGGTGCCCAGCAGTACTCTATGAATGTTTGTAATTCCACAGCTGACTTGTTTATTTCTCTTGAACCCTTGAAATGGGCAGGATGTGACCCTAATTTATTTTAGAGTAAATTGAGGGCCACACAGGTAACCTGACTTGCTCAAGGTCACACAGCTGTTAATGGCAGAGCCAGGGTCAAACCAGGATTTTCTGTCTGCCTTGTACCAAACCCCTTTGGTTGGGAACTAGGAGGTGCTTGGCTGGAGTGGAGGCTGCAGTCGGGGCTAATCAGCTGGACTGGTGTCCCAGGATCCACAAACTGGGGCCAGGGACATGGCTCAAGAGGAAAGGAGGGAGGGCAAGGGAGACAGAGAAGGCTGGTGGGAGAGAGAAAGCCTAGGAGAGACGCTGTGGCTGAGGGATGGGGAGCCTGGGACATGGAGGAGGGTGAGGCCTGCGCGGAGGGAGGCTGGACTCTGAGGCCCGGTGGGATGGGGGCTGTTATAGGACAAGTCCTGTGCCCCGAGGGCCGGCCGAGTCCTACCTGCAGCGCTCAGGTGTGGACAGGCACAGCAGGTGCTTTAGAAAGGCAGACCTGAGAGAACAGGAAAGAGTAGCCCTGTCGGTGCCAGAGGGACCGAGACCAAGAGCGCCCTGGGTGCGGAGCCGGGGCCAGCCCGCTGCGCGGGGCTTGTTTCTGCTCTTCAAACAGCAAGCCCCCCACCCCCCCCCCACCCCGCACCCCTGCTTCTGAGGGCCTTTGCACTTGTTGTTCCCTCGGCCCAGAGTGCTGGTCCCTCTGTTGAATGCTCTCCCCTCTGCCTGGAACATGCTTCCCTCTGCCGTGAATTCTGTCCCCCAGGCTGTGGCACCGTGGACTCCTCAGGACTTAGCTCAAGGGTCAGCCCCCGGAAGGCCTCCCTGGCCGTCCTGTGTAAGCCGCCCCTGGCTCCTGGCTCTCCATCACTCCCCTGGCTTCTCTCTCCTGCTCCTTAGCACAACCTGACATTGTCTTGGTCGGTTTTCATTGTCTGTCTGCCCCCACGGGAACGGCGGCTCCTGGAGGCAGGGCCTTCTTCCTGTCTTGTTCACCACTGTGCTCAGAGCACCTGGGAGAGAGCTGGGCGGATCGTACATCCTGGTTCGATGAATGAGTGACTCAGTGGGGCGGAGGGAGGATGCGGACGGGAGTAAGTGGGAAGGCAGGGAAGGCAGAGGAGAGAGGTGGGGTGGGAGGGCTAGCCCAGATGCTGGTAGGAGGAGAGGCCCAGGTCAGGGGCACAGATGGGCAGAAGGGGGGCGACAGGGGAGACAGGCTGCTGCCTCTAGATCAGGCGATGCTTGCACCCCTGAGGAGCACGTGTGAGCACGTGTGTGTACCTGGGCCCATGTGTATTCACGCACATACACACACACACTCTGTGACTTCCCTGTCACCCAATTCCTGTCTCTTTCCACCTCTGTTTTAGTCGCCCTGTCACCATCGGTCGCTTTGGTCAGTGACTGGCTGGCTCACATTGTCCCTCTCCTCCTCCCATCTACCCATCTGTCTCTGTTGTCTCCTACTGCTGACACCCCACAAGGGCCCTTGGTATCTAATGGGGAAGGACTGAAGCTGGAGGCTTGGATCTGATCCGATTACCCCTATTCCCACGGCAGCTCCCCGGGTGCCCAGGAACTCTACTCTCTCATTTCATCCTCAAGCGCTTGAGGGGTGTTGAGCTGTAAAGAGCAAAGTGTCTGGCTTTAAATCTAGGCATCGCCCTATCAGCACCCATCAGCTGTATAATCTTGGGCAAGTTACTTAATCTCCCCATGCCTCAGTTTCCTCATCTGTCAAATGGGATTATGGATAGTTTCTAGTTCATGGAGTGGCTGTAAAATTAAACAAGAAGTTCAAAGCACTTGTAACAGAGCCAAGCTCCTGGTAATCAGTACATATGTGTTGTGTTAGATTTACTAGAGATATATAATTCTTTTTTAAAAATATTTTTTAGCCCTAACCAGTTTGGCTCAGTGGATTGAGCATCGGCCTGCGGACTGAAGGGTCCCAGGTTCAATTCCGGTCAAGGGCATGTACCTTGGTTGCGGGCACATCCCCAGTGGGGGGCGAGCAGGAGGCAGCTGATCGATGTTTCTCTCTCATCGATGTTTCTAACTTTCTATCCCTCTCCCTTCCTCTCTGTAAAAAATCAATAAAATATATTTAAAAAATATTTTTTATTGACTTCATAGAGGAAGGGAAAGGGGGAGAGAGAGAGAGAAACATCAATGATGAGAATCATGGATTGGCTGCCTCCTGCACGCCCGCCACTGGGGATTGAGCCGCAACTCAGGCATATGCCCGACTGGGAATTGAACTGTGACCTCCTGGTTTGTAGGTCAACTGAGCCACACTGGCCGGGGCTAATTCTTTTTTTCTTTTAATAAAATTTTAATTAATTAATTTATTTATTTAAAATATATTTTTTATTGATTTCGGAGAGGAAGGGAGAGGAAGAGAGAGATAGAAACATCAATGATGAGAGGGAATCATTGATTGGCTGACTCCTGCACACCCCCCGCTGGGGATTGAGCCCGCAACCCGGGCATGTGCCCCTGACCGGAATCAAACCTGGGACCCTGCCCTGACTGGTTTGGCTCAGTGGATAGAGTGTCGGCCTACGGACTGAGGGGTCCCAGGTTCAATTCCAGTCAAGGGCATGTGCCTTGGTTGCAGGCACATCCCCAGTGGGGGGTGTGCAGGAGGCAGCTGATCGATGTTTCTCTCTCATCGATGTTTCTAACTCTCTATCCCTCTCCCTTCCTCTCTGTAAAAAATCAATAAAATATATTTAAAAAAAAACACAACAACAACCTGGGACCCTTTGGTCCACAGGCCGACGTCTATCCACTGAGCAAAATCCTCACACAAGCACATACTATTTTTTGTTGTTTTGTTAATCCTCACCTGAGTATATTTTTTCCATTGATTTTTACCAGTAGAGAGAGTGGAAGGGAGGGAGGAGGGAAAAGAGAGAAACATCGATGTGAAAGAGACACATCGATTGGTTGCCTCCTGCACACTGCCCAACTGGAGCTGGGATGGAACCTGCCACCCAGGTATGTGCCCTTGACCAGGAATCAAATCCAAGACCCCTCAGCTCAGGGGCTGACACTCGAACCACTGAGCAACACCAGCTAGGGCAAGGACATGATTTTTAAACATTTTTTTTTTTTTTATATTTTATTGATTTTTTTTACAGAGAGCAAGGGAGAGGGATAGAGAGTTAGAAACATCGATCAGCTGCCTCCTGCACACTCCCTACTGGGGATGTGCCCGCAACCAAGGTACATGCCCCTGACCGGAATCGAACCTGGGACCCTTCAGTCTACAGGCCGACGCTCTATCCACTGAGCCAGACCGGTCAGGGCGACATGATTTTTAAAAATTGATTTTAGAGAGGGAGAAAGAGAGAGAAACATCAACTGGTTGCCTGCCACACGGATCCTGGCTGGGGATCAAACCCACAGCCTGGGCATGTGCCCTGACTGGGAATCGAACAATGACCTTTAGGTGCACGGACAATGCTCCAACCTACTGAGCCACACCAGCCGGGGCGAGGTGCATATAATTCTTATCTTCATTTTGCTCATGAGGAAACAGAGGCTTGGATTGTCCAGTAAAGAGGATGAGGCACACTCGATCCTCTTTCCTAGGTCGTCTCATTTGCCCGCAGCCTTGCTCTTTTAGGCTGGCCAGCTTCCAGACCTGGAGGCTGTGCTCATTATTGGACACGTACACCCCAGAGCAGGAAGGGCTGAGCACCTGTACAGCCCACCCATTTCACAGCTGAACTGGGGCCCAGAGAGGGGCTGAGATTCTCCTAGGATCACACAGCGAGTCGAGTGGAGGCGAGAATGCCTGGCTTCCTTGTGTGAGCTCCTCCTGCCGCCAGGCACCTCTTATGCTTTTCTGTCCTGGCCTCGGGAGTTCAGCAGGAGTGAGGACACAGCGGGACGGACTCTCTGAGGCCAGGTAGGAAGGGAAGGATGGAGGGGAAAGAGCCTGGCATTTAGCACCGGACAGTTCAGGCCCCACCTCTGGTCTTACTTGCTGCGAAGCCTTAGACAGGTAGGCAGCTTTTCTGAGCCTGTTCGTCATCTGTAACCTGGGAGGGGAAGGGGTAATAGCCAGCCCCCACTTAGCGTTCATTTCCTCTCTGGCAGATGGGGCATCCCCCCGCTCCCCGCCTGGTTTCATTGCCCTCCTGCCCCCCATTTGGGGTAGACATTATTGCCACCCAGCAAATGCAGAGGCTGAGGCTCAGAGGGAAGTCATGTGGCCTTCTAGCTACTGACTTGGGCAAATTCCTTAGCCTCTCTGTGTCTGTTTCCCCATCTACAAAAGGGAGCTGTGATGGCTATCTCAGGGGGCTGTGTGTAAGAATTAGAGGGAGAGCCCGGCCAGTGTGGCTCAGTTGGTTGGAGCGTCGCCTCATGCACGAAAGGTTGCAGGTTTGGTTCCTGGTCAGGGCACATACCTAGGTTGCAGGTTAGCTCCCCAGTCAGGGTGCATATATAGCCGCTTGATGTTTCTCTCTCACATCGATATTTCTCTCTCTCTCTCTCCGCCACCCCCCCCAAAATCAATAAAACACATTTTTAAAAAAAATAATCAAATGGCCCTAAATGGTTTGGCTCAGGATAGAGTGTCGGCCTGCAGACTGAAGGGTCCCAGGTTTGATTCCGGTCAAGGGCATGTACCTTGGTTGCGGGCATATCCCCAGTAGGAGGTGTGCAGGAGGCAGCTGATCGATGTTTCTCTCTCATGGATGTTTCTAGCTCTCTATCCCTCTCCCTTCCTCTCTGTAAAAAATCAATAAAATATATTTAAAAAATAATCAAATGGATAAATATATGCGGAGTGCATAGAATGGTATCCATAACATGCTATGTAAATGTTTGCCATGATTATAATGTTGGTCAATGGTTCTCATGGAGTTTTAATGAAGATTAAATGAGATAACAAGATGGTAAGGTCTATGCAAAGGTGCTCTTAAATGGCAACATTTTGCCAGGATTTCAGGGCACAGAGCCTCCCCCAGATTGGACCTTGAGAGGGAGATAGCTGGGGCAGAGGTGCTGGCAGGAGGTGGCCCCGTCTCCAGCTGTGGAGGCGTGTGGGGGAGGCCTGTCTTAGATCCTACGGTTTCCCCACTCCTTTCAGCCTGAGCGCCACTTTCCTTTTCCCCTCTGACTCCTGTTCCCTCATCTGTGAAATGGGGACAGTGGTATTTGCTCTTCCTTTCTCAGCAGGGCTGTGGGGATCAAAAGGGATTATCGATGCAGAAGTGTTTGTGAACTGTAGCGGATTGTTAGCGCTCGGCTCTGTAATTATTACACCAAATAGGTCATACTTGGGGCCTCTGTCTCTTTTCCTGTCTCAAGGACAGGGAAATAGGCAGGTCTCGTGCCTCAGGGCAGAAGCTAAGGAACTGGCTCTGGGAACAATAGGAGAGACAGAAATTGGGCTTCAGGAAGTCTAAGTCAGCAAGGGGAAGGGAAAGAGAGTGCAGGAAGGGGAGGCCTCACGACCTGAGGGCAGCTGGGCTGTTGAGTGCCTGAAGGCAGAGAAGGAGCAGAGGCCCGGCTTTTGGTGCCAGGGGAAGGAGTCCTCATGGGGCAGCTCGCTTTTTTTTTTTTTTTAATGTATTTTTATTGATTTCAGAGAGGAAGGGAGAGGAAGGGAGAGAGAGAGAAACATCAATGATGAGAGAGAACCATGGATTGGCCGCCTCCTACACGCCCCCCACTGGGGATGGAGCCCACAACCCAGGCATGTGCCCTTGGCCAGAATCGAACCTGGGACCCTTCAGTCTGCAGGCTGACAGCTCTATCCACTGAGCCAAGCCGGCTAGGGCGACAGCTGGCTTTTTGAGGACAAAGCATCATGGGAGGCTGGTGGGGCTTCAGAGACGAGCCAAGCACCCCAAGTCTCTAAGGGCCAAGGTCTGTGGGGTGGTCCCGGGTCAGGTGGGGGCTTGAGACCCATCAGAGTCCCAAGCCCTACCTGGTGCCACCCTTCTTCTGGGGCAGCTGTGGGCAGAGATGGAGGAGCCTCCCTCTCCTGGTGGGTTTTGGGATTCTCTGGAAATTAAATGTAAGTGCGGAACACACTTTCCGACATGGTGAGGGGCCGCCTGCGGGAGAATTCCTGGAGTTTCCGGGCAGGGCGTGGGCAGGAAGCTGTTGGCTTCTAGAGTCGGGCTGGGTCTTCCCTGGGCTTGCGGTTCTTTCCAGGGCCATCCGGGCTCTGCGGATCCCGCCTTCACCCGCTGTCTGGATTGCAGCTAGGTCCCATCTGGCTGTCTAGGTTCGATCTGAGCTGTCTGGCATCTGTCTGTGCCGAGTCTGGTTCGGTCTGAGCCCGTCTGGTTCTGCCAGGGTCTGTCTGCGATCTGCTTGGACCCTGTTGAGGTTCCATGGGAGCTCTTCTCTTTAGACCCCCACCCCCTCACCCCCCCAGCCCTCCTAGGCAGACGCTTTTTGGATCCTGTCTTGATTTCACTCAGGCTCTGGTACTGACTAGTAGATTCTGAGTGGTGTGAGGTTCTTCCCGGGACTCAGGGTGAACCCTTTAAGTTTCCCGAGGGGCTGGTTAGGGCCGCAGGTGTACTTAAGCTGGGCGGGCTCAGCTTTTGCCCTCAGACTTCTGCCCCACGCAGAGAACCTTGAGTCAGGAGGGCAGCACCGGTGAGCCTCCCTGCCCCTCCCCTTTTCCCAGCTCCGAACGAGTGTGCAGACCTGAGGCTCTGAGGCTCTGGGGCTGGGAGACCGGGCTCGGGAGGGGGGCCTCCCGGATGCCCCGGGTGCGGGTGACCGCGGTGTCCACACGAGGCAGCACGCAGCTCTGCCCTGGGTCTGCGTGTGGGTGAACGCCAGCCTGTTACTGTCTCCGTGTGGGTGTCAGTGGGCCTGTCTGTGTGCCTGGTGTGTGTCACTGGTCTCTCGGTGGAGGTGTGGGTGTGTAAATCCCTTTGTGTCTGTGAGCCCTGGGGGTGGAGGGCTGAGCAGCTGCAGGTTGCAACTAGGAAATCCAAGCAAGTGAGAGCAGGTGGGTGTGAAGTGGGAAGAGGCTGGATGAAAGCAAGTGAATATACCAAGGAGAGTCGGGGAGTCAGCGGGGCCGCGGGGGCAGAGCAAGCTGAGGGGGTGCGGGTGGGCAGGAGGAGGAAGACTCAGGAGGGAGGGGGTCGGGGTGCTGCTGTGTCTCCTCCAGCCCTCATGGGGCCTGACTGCTCGCTCAACCCGGCACCACCCCGCAGCCGGCAGTGAACTGACCTTGTAGAGGGGACGTGGCAGGGAGAGGGGCACGCAGGCCGGGAAGAAGAGGGAGCACAGTGAGGCCTGGCCCCAGTGGCTGAGGGATGGTGGGGAGGTCCGGCTCCTGGGACTCCATTCCAGACCCTTCTCAGAGCCCAGAGCCGATCACTGCAGGCCGACATTCAGCGGGTTGTTACAGTGTTGAAACACCTCGGTGCTGGTTGGTTAATAGCAGGTCCTGTGCATTCCCAGGGCCACATCCACCCCTGAGAGGCGCCTTTTGCTCATTCCCATCAGCCACCTGGCCCCTGGTGTGCTGTTCCACCCCATGGCCAGTGTTCATCCTGACCGCCTGGGGGCTGGCCATGCACCCTGCCTGTGGCCCCTCCCAGACGCCTGCTCTGAGCCGAGAGCTGGCAGCAGCAGGGCCAGGGTGGGGCTGCTCATGGTCTCCACCTTGCTTGGTCTCACAGGCGAAAGACAGTGATGATGAGGAGGAGGTGGTCCATGTGGATCGGGATCACTTCATGGATGAGTTCTTTGAACAGGTAACTGAGTCTCCAACACCCCAGACCCAGAACCTGGCCCCCAGCCAACAACTGCCCCCTCCCCACTCTCTAGTCCTCCACCCCTTGGCCTTTTACCAGTCCCTCTGGGTCTGCCCATTTCCCTGAACCCCGAGTGAGCCCTGCGGATGCCCTGTCTGGCCTGAAGACTTGACTGGGCATCGCCAATTTGCCGCCCCAGGTGGAAGAGATCCGGGGCTGCATTGAGAAGCTGTCGGAGGATGTGGAGCAAGTGAAAAAACAGCACAGCGCCATCCTGGCCGCCCCCAACCCGGATGAGAGTGAGTGCCGCTGCGGAGTGGCTGGGGGCTGGGGCTGGGGTCCACCCAGACTTCTCACTCACCCCGGCCCCCTCCTCAGAGACCAAACAGGAGCTGGAGGACCTCACTGCAGACATCAAGAAGACGGCCAACAAGGTTCGGTCCAAATTGAAAGGTGAGGATTGCAATCCCCCGACGAAGGAGAAAAAGCTCTGCTTCCCGGCGACCAAACAGGCCTTTCTATCAGGAATGTCTACACTTCTAGGAGCCAGATTCTTACACAGTGAGGAAGCACACAGCCCCAGTTTCCCTCCTTGCTCCAGATTCCTTGAAGAAAGAGACACGACAGGGAAACGAGGGAGAGGGGGTGGGCTGTCCAGATTGTATATGAGCTCTGCCGGTTCCATCAGAAAAATATGGCCTCCCAAGTGGCTTTAGTTTCACTAAGGCCTCGTTTCCCCAGAACAGGTGCCAGGCATAGTCCCAAGCACCCAGTAGGTGGGTTCAGCAAATGCTTCTGAATTGGTATCCTCGGCTCAGGACAGATTGGACTGTGTGGCTGACATCAGGGGCTGGCAAGCTTTCAGGAGGGACTTGCCAAATGCTCATGTATTCACTCTAATTTAAGGACTTGGGTGCTGGTAATAACCACCTTCCCCCAAGGCATTGTGGGTTGGGAACCTCCCTGTCGGCCGGTGCCAGGGGAATAGCAGTGTGACCGTGATGCTACTTTGTATGCTCATGGCAATCCAGCAGCAGACAACATTGGCCACGCGCCTCCTCTGTCCGAGCACATTGCGGGGCTGTGGGGGACGGGAGCCGTGGCAGATGCCTGGGCCTGCGTGCTGTGACCTCGGTCCAGGGATGAGGACGGAGACCTGACACCCTCCTGGACTCAACAGGAGGCCGTGCGTTAGCCAGGGCTGATCTGTAAACACAAACCTTTTGCACTCAGGAGGGTGTGCGGGAAAGGAAAATGGCCTAAACTGGGAGCACATGAAATACAAATCCAGGCAGAGAGCCCAACTGACATCATCACTCATTTGGACAAGTACCCTGCCCTCAGTAAGAAAAATGGAAGCAGTTTCAAAGCTGGCTTTTTTTTTTTTTGTAGCAAAATCCTTTCTTTCCAAATGAAATCTTACAAAGAACCCCAGTATATACAGCACATAAAAATCCGGCTGTTCTGGCTGAACTGGGGCTGGAACACTCCCATCAAGTTCCTTCTCAGAATCAGGGTTCCATGGAACACAGCTTAGAAATAAACCCCTGGGCTCCGTGATCTCCTTGGGCCCATCAAGCTCTCACCTTAATAGTCTCTCTGTTAGACCATGAGGAGGGCTCCATGGTTTAGGGGTTCAGGAAGAGGTCAAGAAACTGGGAAAAGTGGCAGGAGCTTCTAGAAGCTGACCTTCCAGACCCCAGAAAGAGGAGCTTCTCTTCTCCGTCTTCCTCCAGCTATGTGGCGGCACGAGCTCGGGTTTTGTGGGCGACGTTGGGTTGTTTTGCCCATTCGAACCTCGGTTTCTGTCTGAAACGTGGGTCGATATCACTGACCTCCCAGGGTTTTTGTAAGAAGTCAGTGAGGCTGTCAAGTAAAGGACCCCTGCGCCCAGGGCTGGGCTCCAGTCCCACGTCGGGCAATAGGATCCGAGTCCGGACCAGAGTCTGACCTCCCTGGGGCGTGTTTGTGCTTTTCCTGCAGCAGCTGGGCCTCAGTCACTGCCCGCATTGCCGCAGGGCGGGGGGTGCCGTCCAGCCCCATAGGTCCCTGCTGCCAGCGGAACGGAGCAGTGATGTTCTCAGGGCCGGGCTGGAGGCCCTTCCAGGGCTGAGGGGACCCGGTGGCCATTCATCCCGCTGCATCTCCGAGCACAGGACATCTTACCACAAGCTCTTTTTTAGAAAATCTGAATAAGTGTCAGGAGGGCATGACCCGGAAGCAGAAACCCCAGTTAATCTGTGCGCTTTTCCAGAATCCTTTAGAAGTGGGAATTCCGGGACAGGGTACCTGGTAGGGCAGGGGGAGCGCTATTTTCCCTGTGGAGCTTCCATCCACTCACACAGAATTTGCCAAGGAAATGGTGGCCTCTGAGCCACCTGGAAGTGCTCGCCTTCCACGGAAAACCCCGGGGTGGGCTCCGGCCCCTCCCGAGCATGCGGCGAGCGCTGCACACGGGCGTTCACAGTGGCCTGGCCCCACTCCCTCGCGGGAATGGGCCGTGGTTACAGCTACGGGCTTTCCGAGACCCAAGCCAACGACGGAACAAGCAGTGCCCTTCGGCCTGGTGACTCCCCGGCCCTCAACCTCCATCCCACCTGCCCTCCTGACCCCCTCAAACGCCTGTCCCTTTACTTTTCGGCCTCCTGCCCCTCACCATGGATCCTTTACTGTCTGCCTTCGCCACGGGTGTGACATCTCTTCACAGGCCTGGGGCTTGCCTCGGGGTGTCGGCCCTTCCTTCGTCCCGGACCCCCGCCCCGCACGCCCCGGGTCTGCGGCCCGTCACTGCATCCTCTCTCCCGCAGCGATCGAGCAAAGCATCGAGCAGGAGGAGGGGCTGAACCGTTCCTCCGCGGACCTGCGCATCCGCAAGACCCAGGTGGGCAGGCCAGGCGGGGGCGGGGCCTGGACGGAGCCGGGGTTTCATGCTGTGGGGGCGGGGCTACGGCGGGGGCGGGGGCGAAGGGCGGGGGCGGGGCCTGGACAGAGCCGGGGTTTCATGCTGGTGGGGGCGGGGCTACGGCGGGGGCGGGGGGCGAAGGGCGGGGGGGCGGGGGCGGGGCCTGGACGGAGCCGGGGAGGGGGGTTTCATGCTGGTGGGGGCGGGGCTACGGCGGGGGCGAAGGGCGGGGGGCGGGGGGCGGGGCCTGGACGGAGCCGGGGAGGGGGGTTTCATGCTGGTGGGGGCGGGGCTACGGCGGGGGCGGGGGCGAAGGGCGGGGGGCGGGGGCGGGGCCTGGACGGAGCCGGGGTTTCATGCTGGTGGGGGCGGGGCTACGGCGGGGGCGAAGGGCGGGGGCGGGGCCTGGACAGAGCCGGGGTTTCATGCTGGTGGGGGCGGGGCTACGGCGGGGGCGGGGGCGAAGGGCGGGGGGCGGGGGGCGGGGCCTGGACGGAGCCGGGGAGGGGGGTTTCATGCTGGTGGGGGCGGGGCTACGGCGGGGGCGGGGGCGAAGGGCGGGGGCGGGGGCGGGGGCCTGGACGGAGCCGGGGAGGGGGGTTTCATGCTGGTGGGGGCGGGGCTACGGCGGGGGCGGGGGGCGAAGGGCGGGGGGGCGGGGGCGGGGCCTGGACGGAGCCGGGGTTTCATGCTGGTGGGGGCGGGGCTACGGCGGGGGCGGGGGCGAAGGGCGGGGTTACAGCGGGGGCGGGGCCTGGACGGAGCCGGGGAGGGGTCGTGTTGGTGGGGGCGGGGACGACGGGCGGGGGTTACAGCGGGGGCGAGGGCGGGGCCTGGACGGAGCCGGGGAGGGAGTCATGCTGGTGGGGGCGGGGCCCGCGGGCGGGGTTACTGCGGGGGCGGGGGCGGGGCCTGGACGGAGCCGGGGAGGGGTCGTGTTGGCGGGGGGCGGGGCTAAAGCGGGGGGCGGGGACGATGGGCGGGGTTACGGCGGGGCGGGGCTACAGCCGAGGGCGGCTTCGGGTCACATCCTAATGCCCTGGCCCCGGCCGCCGCTGGTTTGGGTGTAAGATAGGGAGACAAGCGGCAGGGGACTGTGCTCTGGTGAGGGATTGGGGTGGGGCGTGATCACCCCTCCTCCCCACTCCACCTGTGCACTAAGGGCTCCCCCTTGGTCTCTGCTCCCTGCCTCCTGATGTGTGTACCCCCACCCCAGCATTCTACACTCTCCCGGAAGTTCGTGGAAGTAATGACCGAATATAACGCGACCCAGTCCAAGTACAGGGACCGCTGCAAGGACAGGATCCAGCGGCAGCTGGAGATCAGTGCGTGCGCCTCCCCTCCAGACTCCCCAGGCCTGCCCAAGCCCCCTTCCAGGCCCTTCCTCTCGGTGGAGGGGCGCCTGGCCTAGGGCCCCAGGGGAGGGTGGTGTCCCGGGTCCCTGCCCCATCCCACCGCCTCAGCGCAGGCTGGCCCAGCCCCTGAGCATGGAGTCCTTCCTCCCCACAGCCGGAAGGACCACAACCAACGAAGAACTGGAAGACATGCTGGAGAGCGGGAAGTTGGCCATCTTCACTGATGATGTGAGCGCGGGCGGGGGTGGGTCTGTTCTGTAAAGCAGTTGCACCTCCTCCCCAAACGTAGGTTAGACTGAAGGGCCTAAGTCCACCTGGAATAACCGGCATCGCAAGGCCTGGATCCGGAGCTGGGGAATTCCATGGGAGCAGAGCAGGAAGGCACCCCCATAAAATGGCAAACAGTAGTGTGCCAGGCGCTGTTTTAAGCACTTTACACATTCACATTTACCTACTAACCTCATTCGGTCCTCACCACAGCCCTCGGAGGGAGCCACATTTCACGGGGGAGGAAATGGTGCCCAAAGAGGTTAAGTAACTAGGTGAGGTCACATAGCTGGGGGCAGAGCCAGTATTGGAATCCACGGTGGAGGTGCAGATCTGGACTCTTCAGTGCTAAGATGCAGAACGCCCTACTGATGCAGGCTCTTTCACCCAATGACTAATGTGCCTGCCTTTTGAAAATTTCTAAAAAAACCCTGTTTTAGTTTTGCACACTGTCCTGCCCTTGTCATCTTGTATGTGAATGGATGGGCTTCCCCCAGCTGTAGTTCTTCTTTCTCTTTTGAATTTTACCCTGGCCTGCCAGTTCTGTCTATTTATGCTTCTGGTGGTGGAATGGCTCTACGTAAGGTTTCTAGACCAGGTTAAAATATGTTCAGGGACTTTCTAGCATTTTGTTCCTTAGATAACTGGCCTTTGTTAAATTAGCTTCTAGCAAATTGATTGTGGGCAACTAGCCTGGAGCTCTCAGGCAGCTCTGCTAGGCTGTCTGTCTGTCTGAGGACCGAGGGAAGCTGGTGAGTGTCCTAAGGAGGCAGAGCTGAGCCCTGCCAGTTAACCAGCCAATGCAGGGTGCTTGACACCTTGCTTGAGGGCTGTGCAAGATGCAGACAGGCGCTATGATAATTGACTTCTACAGTCAGGGAAGGCTTCCTGGGAAGTGGCATTGAGCTGAGCCTTAAGAGACAAGGAGCCTTTGGGCAATGGACACTCTAGAACAGCGGTTCTCAACCTGTGGGTCTCAACCCTTTTGGGGGTCAAACGATCCTTTCACAGGGGTCGCCTAAGACCATTGGAAAAAACATATATAATTCCATATTGTTTTTGTGATTCATCACTATGCTTTAATTATGTTCAGTTTGTAACAATGAAATTGGGGGTCACCACAACACGAGGAACTGTATTAAAGGGTCGTGGCGTTAGGAAGGTTGAGAACCACTGCCCTAGACAAAGGAACAGACTGGACAAAGACAGGGAGAGTGGACCACTTGCCAAACAGCCATTGGATGATTCTGGCTCCTGTTGGGTAGCAGGAGATGAGGGTAGAAAAGGAGCCTGGGCCTTGACTGCTAAGATAAAGGCGTGGCCCTGACCAGTTTGGCTCAGTGGATAGAGCGTTGGCCTGTGGACTGAAGGGTCCTGGGTTCGATTCTGGTCCCCCAGTTTCAGGCTCGATCCCCAGTAGGAGGCGTGCAGGAGGCAGCTGATCAATGAGTCTCTCTCATCATTGATGTTCCTATCTCTCTGTCCCTCTCCCTTCCTCTCTGAAATCAATAAAAAAATATTTTTAAAAAAGATAAAGGTGTGTACCCTCTGGATAGGGGAGCCCTGGCAGGTTTCAGAGCAGAGGAGTGGCTTGGTGTGGTCTGAACAGTGAGTCTCTGAGAAGGGAGCGGCCGGGCTCGGCCGGGCATCTTGGGGAGGAGTCTCTCTTCCACCGACTCTTGAGGCGCCAGTGCACCCCTTTATTGTTTCTCCCCTTCTCATGTCACAGTCTCCAGGGGACTTGTGGGCACCCTGCCTTCTCCTCTGGGCCTCCTTCTCTGCTTGCTGTTCTCTCCCCACCCCCACCCCCCACCCCCACCCCTTTCTCTCTGCTGTATCTTCTTCCATTTTTCTATCTTCCTTTGACCAGACAGGGGCCCGAATACTGGTGGGGCCTTGGACCTCTGTCTCCCTTCCCAGAGCTTCTGTGGTGCATGTGATAGAGGCGGCCCTGGGCTAAGGTGGAGGGCTGGGGGCAAGTGTTATTTCTTGTAATTTAACAAACTTGTCTTCAGTGCTTCCTGTATGCCAGGCACTGTTCTTATCAATGTGCACATATTAACTCCTCTAATCTTCACAGCGACCACGAGGTGGGCACTATTATTATCCACGTTTTCTAGGTGGGGGAACTGAGGCCTGGAGAGGTTAGATCATTTGCCCAGGGTTGCAGCTAGTGAGTGACAGCTAGGGTTGGACCCAGTGCTCTGGCTGCAGGCTCTGAGCTCTTATGGGAGTGAAGGGTGGTCTTCAGCAGCTGCCCCCGCAACCCCATCGCCCTAGATCAAAATGGACTCCCAGATGACGAAGCAGGCGCTGAATGAGATCGAGACGAGGCACAACGAGATCATCAAACTGGAAACCAGCATCCGCGAGCTGCACGACATGTTTGTGGACATGGCCATGCTCGTGGAAAGCCAGGTACGGCCTCTGCCCTGCCACGCCACGTGGAAGCCGCCCCCCTCCCGGGTTCCCTCTTCCGCCCAGCCCACGCCTCCCCATGCACATACCCTCTGCAGGGCGAGATGATTGACCGAATTGAATACAACGTGGAACATTCCGTGGACTACGTGGAGCGAGCTGTGTCTGACACGAAGAAAGCCGTGAGATATCAGAGCAAGGCCCGGAGGGTGAGCGGGGCCGGGAGGGCCTGTGGGCAGCTGGGCTGGAGCTGGGGGGCGGGGTGGGGCGGGGCTCTGGCCAGGGCTGAGGCAAGTGATGAAATTCCCTGAAAGGCCTTATCTCTGGCTCTGACCTCTTGGTTTTTCTGTTTTCTCTCCCCTCTTCTTTTCCCTCACACCCTCCCCCCATCTTTCTGTCTGTTTCTCTTTCTCTTAAACTGCCCCTCTCGCCGCCTCCTGTCCCCTTGCCCTTTCTGCCTGCAGAAGAAAATCATGATCATCATTTGCTGTGTGGTGCTGGGGGTGGTCTTGGCGTCATCCATTGGGGGGACGCTGGGCTTGTAGGCCCACCACCCCTACCTCCCCCAGACCCTTCCCCCACCACATCGGGAGCAATACCCCCACTACCCCTTTCACTCCATCCCCTGCTCCAGGCTCACCCCCAAGACAGACCCAGGCAGCCCTCTCCTTAACCTCCCCCCCCGCCCCCATCAGACCCTGGAGTCCCTGGACCTCACTGCACCATGGACCCTCCCCCCACATAAATAGCAGCAGGCGTGATTACACATGCACACCAACATGCATGCCGCCGGCACGTGCTCGAGACGAGTGGACACCCCAGCGTGTGTGTGTGCGTTCACAGATGTGTGTAGAAGCACCACAGCACCCTTCTTGCCCTCACCTTGTCTGTGTGTCGTCTTAGCTTTCCCCTTCGCTCGGTTGTTGTGTAGACTGTGGCCGGGATCACACAGCAGCCCACCACGCCCTGCTCTGTCTTCTGTGAATAGGTGTGTGTGTCCACACATCTGTGGACACATAATTTGTGTACATGGGATGTTGTGTTTGAGTGTTTGAATCTAATGCAATAGCGCTTCTTCCACTGACACCCCCTCCCCCACACCTGCTATAAACGGGGCAGGCTGTGCGTGTGCAGGTGGTCCTTCCCAGAGGATCCAGGTAGGCCCAAGTTCACGGGCCATGGCAGGGACCCCACCGAGATGTGGAGCAAATCTTCCTGGTTTAGTCACCCCAGGCCTGGGTCCCGGGGGAGAGAGAGAGAGTGTGTGTGTGTGTGTGCGCGCGTGTGTGTGTGTGGTGAGCCTTGGAGTTGAGCCAACGTGAGTGGAAGCATACACGTATAAATAACCTCGCTTGGCTTGCATATACATGTGCGTTTCCCAGCAGGTGATGCGAGAACTGTGTGTGTCTCAGGATCTGCCTGAAGTGCTGGCAGGTCTCCCCAGACAGAGCATCCATGCTGCTCCCTGGACACGGCTGGGCGGGCACAGGACGCTGTGTGGACGGTCCGTGTGAGCGTGTGTGTGCACTGGCACGGAGGCTTGCTCCACGGTGTTTCGGTCCCGTTTATATATGCGCACACGTTTCTCTTTAAGGTCTCGCGCCCCATCCAGGCTTGTCTATGCAGATTGATTTGCCCCTCCCTCTCTCCCCGGAGCTGCTGCCAGCATCTGGTAATGGCCACACGCTGCAACATCAACGTTGTGCAACTGGCGCGTCCTGCCCTGCCACGTGTCAGAGCACCTGACACGTAGCCCAGGCGCTTCTCTTCCTCTGTGTCCCGGCCAGAGGACAGGCCCGCACCCGTGAGGGCTGGGACACGTGTGCTCATCATGCCCAGGCTCAGGCGGCCTCGTGTAGGTGACCACACCCAGGCACACAGCAGCACACGTGCATGCTACCATGGGCATGGCGCCCCTACAGGCCTGCCCCCATTTGCACATGAATGCCTCCTGGAAGGGCCAGCGTGAGAACGTTACTGATGAGGCCAGTGTGGAGAGTGACCCCAGACAGCTAGGGAATGAGCATTCCTGCCTTCCGCACACTCACCTCAGGATACGGGTCTCCCTCGCCCCATTTGATCCTCTGGGCTCCGTCTCAGGGACCTTGGTTTGGGGAGCTGTTTGTCGCAGGTGCACTGGAGTGGCCAGTGTGGCAGCAGCCACTCGGGATGGGCTCATCCTGGGATCCATCCCCTGGACACATTTGCTGAAATGTCTGCAATCGCTGCTCCCCAACCAGGGTGAGCTTGAGGGTGGGCACAGGCCTGGGTTTCTGATGATGAGGAAAGGGCTAGCTCCTCCCTTGTGTAGGCGACACATGCACAGGTGGGTTCGTGCGTTTGGTGGCTGATGTGTGGGATAACTGTGGAGGGTGGGCAGCACAGGATAATGTCAGAAGCCCCCGCACTTCGTGGCTGAGGAACATGGAGTGGGCATCCATGTGCACAGGGTAAAGGACTCAGGGTTGTGTGCAGATCATTTCCCAGGATTCCACTTTATGTGAAGTGCGCGCGCGCGTGTGTGTGTGTGTGTGTGTGTGTGTGAGAGAGACAATGCAGATGTGACCTGGGACACAGTACCCTCCCCACCCCCACACCAGCTCTTCCCTGCCTGGCTGTTTGGGCTCTGCTTGTGTGTGGCCAATATGTGTAAACCTCGAGCTGTGCTGTCCTGAAGAGGGGCGCCCGACTGCATTCCCAGAATGCCCTTCTGCAGGACAGGAAGTGGCCCTGTGTCTGCCGGCAGCCCTCCCGCTCCCTTCTCACTTCTTTGGGGACGTCAGAGAGGACCCCAGCACTTCCCCCCCCTCCCTCTTTCCTTCCGGTTGCCTGGCCAGGACACCCTTCCGCCCAGGTGTTTCCCGCACTCCCACAGCCTTGGGGCCACCAGGAGGCTGGAGCCAGGGCTGGAGCTAGGCAGCTGCCTCCTGGCATGGTATTAGGCCCACAGCTGCCCATCCCAGCGTCAGACCAGAGGATCCCGAGGTCTGCTGTGCGCCAGCCTCCACAAGTCCCAGCCTCATATGATGTGTTTGCGTGTTGGCTGCTGTGTCCCGTGTGTTCTGGAGTGTTGTCTGGGAGGGTGTCTTTTACGTGGTCTGGGAGGAGTGTGTGCTGCCCACCCTCCACACCTACAACCATGTGTGCTCCGTGGGTGGTCCCGGGCCTGGCCAGGGCTCACCGCTTCCCTTTCCCTTCCCCCTTTCGCCCTAGCTCTGCCTCTCACAAAGCACACTGCGCGTGTCCATCCCATGTGCCTGTGGGTCGATGCACGCTCATGCCACGCCTTGAGCGTGTGTACATGATGTGTTCTATGCATTCACCCTGCCCCCCAGCCCGCCCCGCAAAGGACAAGATGGTGGCCCCCGGTCCCTTCCACCCCACCTGCCCCCTGCCCGCTGTGCAGCCGTGTGCGTTGGCGTGTGTTTCCGTGTCGCTGGCGTGTCACGTGATGTAGCTGTGTTTGCTGACATGAGCCCCGCCCCCTCTGTTTCTCCTTTGGTTTCTAGAGCTCTTTCCCTCGCCTCTCCAGAGGGGACAGGACTCTTGGGGCCTGGCTGGGGGCCCAGAGCCAGGCCGCCCTCTCCTGTTCGCCCTCAGAGACCCATTTCTCTCTATTGGTGACCAAGTTGCAAATGGATAAAACACAGGAAAATTCTGCCCTCTCTCCCCAGCCCTGCATGTCCTGTCCCCAGAGCCCCCTACCCCCACCCTGGGCCGGGTTGGGCCCCGTGGAACGGGAGAAATAGCAACCAATCCAACAGCGGGCGTGCTGCGTGCTCACTTCCTTCTGTCCCCAATGGGACGGGCGCCGCAGGGAGGGGCGACACGGGGAGGCAGGCCAGGGAGCTGGGCAGGCACTGGACACAGATGTAGATAAAGGAGTTTTAATCCAGGGCATGGGCAGGTACAGAGTTTCTGGGGCACCCTCAGGCAGAGACCTCACAATATTGCAGGACCTACATTTGGGTACAGGGGTGGGAAGAAGTGAAAATACAGATTTCCTCAGCTTTCACTGAGGAGAATGAAAAGATAAACACCTTAAGGTGATAAATGTTTTACAATAATGGGGATATGGTCCTCCCGGGGGACAGAGGTGGTAGGAGGAGCCAGAAAGCCTCTTCATTCTGAGCCCAGGCCCGAGGGTCCTGCTTGGGCGGCAGGAGGCCAGCAGGAGGCCTGTGGGACTTGTACTCACTTCCTGCTTGAAAAGCCAATGGGATGGCAGTGAGAGCATCAGGGAAATCACAACCCCGCCAACCAGACAGCAGGCCTGGGGTGAGAGCGAAGACATCCTGCCCTAGAACGGAGAGGCAGCAGGACACGGACGCAGTGCTCATGGCTTAGCATGAGGGCTCCAGGGCAGCTGGTCTGGCTCCGGACCCGCCAGTTCTAGAGTGCAGCCTTCCCTCTCCATCGGGGCCTGGATGGATGTGTTACGCTGAGCTCCGGGCCCAGTTCCACTGTCACTGGGCTGAACTGTCCATGGCCTGCATCCAGCGAATGGTGCGGGTCCGGCTCTCCTCCCATGAGAACAGGGGCTCGTAGCCAAAATGGCGTTGAGCCTTGTTAGTGCTGACGGTGAAGGTGGTGTTGGCCATAGCCAAGGTGTATGGGTTGAGCAGGGGCGCATAGAGCAGAAGCGGCCGCAGTAGCCACTGCAGCAGGGCATTGAGGGCAGCCAGAAACATCAGTAGCCAGTAGGGCAACAGCGGGCGGGTGCCCACCAGCCGTAGTCCACAGGGGCCCAGGAACTCCATGTTGAAGTCCTCGTAGCTCTTATAGGGTGACTTGTCATAGCAGAAGTACACCTGGCCACCCATCAATGCCGGTCGCTGCTGTAGCTCCCGCGCCACCAGCACATGCATCCAGGCCACGTTGCCTGCCAGAGGGAGTGGGAAGGACATGCCCCCGAGTGTCCCCGTGATCATGTAGCTGCTGCTGTCCCGGGCCAGCCCACATACAAGCCACCTCCTCTTTGGGCCTGTATAGATGCTGCCCGCTCCTCTCCCTCAGCCTATGACTGTTGTGTCTGCCTTCCCAACTTGCAAGGATACTGTTTCCCTGTGGCCCACACCTCATCTACCCTAGCCCATGTACAGGCTGTTCTTTTCTCTGCAGGGTACACACGGCACCCCTCCCAGAACCGTGCAGGTTCTTAGCCTCCCCCCTGCCTGGCCCAGGCCTCACCTACATAGACCCGTCCGTGCTCCACAGAGGCTGGGACGGCCCGGAAGAGCCGGCCTCCCAGGCGCAGGCCCTGGTAATAGATGTCCCTCATGATCTGGTGGCCTTCACCATAGATGCCGGTGGGACGCAGAGCACATGTCACCAAGGGCAGCCCCCCACGGACCTGGCAACAAAAGGTAGGCACTGCTGAGACCTAGGACCCAGCAGCCTGCCCTCTTCAAGCTGGAAATAGCCGGGAGGTGCCCAGCTGGCCGTGGCTCTGCAGCTCCTCGTCTCACCTTCCTTCCATTGGCTTCCAGAACCAGCTGCTCAGCTCGGGCCTTGCTGGAAGGATAGGGATGTTTGTGCACTGCTTCATAGGGGGTGTCCTCATTGCCCCTAATAGGGGAGAGAAGACTCTTAATGCTGAGGGGAGATGGGCTCTGAAAGTATCAGGGGGGAACCCCAGCTCACCTGTAGAAGGGGTGGCCTTTGATGTTGGGCCCCACAACTTCCATGCTGCTCGTGTACACCAGGAACTGTGTTCCAGTCTGCACACAAGCCTCAATCACATTCTTCGTGCCTGGGGAGGCGGGGTGTGTGTCCAAACTGAAGCTTCCTCCCTCTGTCCCTCTCCCCTTCCCATCCCCAATCTGGATGAAGGCATATGGCTTCCTTCCCCAGGCCCAGGGAAAGCCACACAGGTTGGCGAGGGCTGGCCTTCCATTACAGGGACAGGAGTGCACACAGGACTGTTTGACGCAGGAGAATCACAGAGGTCAAGGTCAGAGCGGGGGGAGGAACTCAAACAGACAATCAGGCCATGGGCCGGTATTACGTGACTAGAACGGCGGGGGGATATCTCACCCTGCACGTTGACCTCATGGATGGTCTCAGGACTGGCCCTCCCAAACACGTCCACCAGCCCGGCTGTGTGGATGACCACATGGGCTCCAGCCACAGCCGCTGCCACCTCGTGGGCCTGGGTCACATCCCCCTGGATGGCAGTCACCTGCACTGGCCCTGGTAGGGGGAGGGCAGCCAGAGGCAACGTCAGAGCTGAGCCCACATCAGCTGTTTGGTTCAGCCTACACCCCTGGGAGCCACATGTTTCCAGTGTGACTCACCCACCCCATTCCTGCGCACTGGAGAACACAAACAGGCATCACCCTTTCCACCACAGCGAAGGGAGTCCACACCCTCCCCCCAGCTCCCCTCCACGATCACCTGTCTTCAGCTCCTCCAGCCAGGGACCCAGGTGCAGGTCAAAGATCCGCAGCTCACGGAGCCGGGGTTCCTGCTGCAGCAGCATTCGGACCACATGCTCCCCCAGGAAGCCACAGCCACCTGTGACCAGGTATACCAGCTTCTGGGCCTGTGCCGAGTCTGCCATGTCCTGCTAGGGAGAGACCCTGGTTCACCTGAGCTGCCTGCGGTGTGCGAGCTGCCCGGCACCAGCAGCCCACCGGTTATTCCTTGAAGGGGCCACTGGCCTAGTGGACTGGAGCAGTGACCAGGGGCCACAACTGTCCTGGTGGGTGAGCAGCCAGGCTACCTGCCCTCTGACCCTGCTAACCGGTTACTGAGATATGGTGAGGGCTTACAGGAAGGACTCAGTGTTTGAGGTGGAGGGGAGGTTCTGGGATAAAAACAGAGTGGGGGGGGGGGGGAGGGGAGGAGGGAGGGAGAGGAGCGGGAGGTGGGCAGGGCTGGGGCTAGGGAAGGGGACCTCAGACATCAGCTCTGCCTACCTGCAGCCACAGTCCCAGGGTGCCCAAACTAGCCACCAGAGCTGGTCTTCTCTCGTTTCCGGCCAGCGATAAATGGTTGTCCCCTTCCGCTTGCTCCTCCCTCCTGGCCATTCCAGGAACAGACCAGCCCAGCCTCCACCCCTCCTCTCCTACTCTCTTGCCACAGGGCCCCCCCTGGTGGCCACTGCGCTCCACTGGCACCCGGTTCCAGCCAAGAACTTGGGGAAGGGGGTCAGGAAGGCCAAAACCTGCTGGATGGGCACTGAGGGGCTGGGGGAAGGGATGGAATGGGCAGAGTGACCTCACGCCTGCAGGATGTCAGTCCTTGCCTCACATTGGATTTCTCAGGAGGCCAGAAGCCCAGCAGCAGCTGTGGTTCTGGGAAGGGAGGCCTGACCTTGGCCAGGTCTGGCTGGCCTTGCCGGGGGATTTCTAGGGGGCTGTGCCAGCCTATCAGGTGGCCCAGAGCAATGGTGGCTGTCTGCCGGTCTGGGTTCTTGCCCCATAGCCCCTCTCCCCACCCCAACTCCAGGCCACCCATTTTCCCCTCTTCACTTGCCCCACCCTGTCCTCAACCCCCATCCCACCCTACTCTCCCAAAGATACTGACCAAGCACTTTTTGTACAATAAAGTTTAATCACAATTATAAAAATGTGGCATTGGGTTTGCGCTATTAACATATGTACAATCCAGCCCAACAGGAAGGGCCCGCTCCCCCCACCATCCTGGCCTGGCCCAACCAGAGCTTACAGACACCAGGGTAGAAGGGTGACCCACAGGGTCTGGCAGGAACAGAAGATGAGGCAGGGTTCCAGGCACGGAGTCCCCAGGACTGGGAGGCACAGGGCCCCCCTCCCCGGGGGGAGAACATGGCCACTGCCCCTAGAGACCCCTAAACTGGGGAGGGGTGCACGCAGGGCACAGAAGGGAAGTCCCCATGAACACAAAGCAAGAGGGCTGTGCAGCCCCGAGAACAGGATCTATACAGGCTGGCACCCCAGGTTTCCACAGGAAACAGCTCTGGCAGCTACAAAACATTTACAGCTTCTTCTCCGCAAAGAAAAAAATTGGGGGGTGGGCGGCAGGGGTGACAGACACTGCCTTAAGGGACTGAGGCTCCCTGGCAGGGCTCAGGGGCCCAACTCCATATTCAGAGATGGGGGCGTGTGGGCCCTCCTGAGCCCACTAAGGCTGGGGTGCTGGGAGCTCAGGGCACCAAGGGGAATAAATAGGGGTGTGGGCGCCCGTCTGCCCACCTCAGTTGAGGGAGCCCCGGCAGCTCTCGGTGCCGCACAGACACGGGATCTTGTTGTCCTCCAGCGGGAACTTGTAGTCGTAGGTGATCTCCTCGTCCACGCCGATGGGCTGCTTGGAGTAAATCACGATCTTCTTCTGGGACTCGATGGTGATCACCTTGGCATAGCAGTTGGGCTGCAGGAGGGAGCAGAGTGAGCTGTGTGCCCTCTGCTTGGACCCCACCGCCCCGGCCAGGCCCCAGCGCACCGTGCAGCAGTGGTTGATGAACCTCGCCAGGTTGCCACACTTGGTAGCATCGATGATGGTGTCGTGGTCCACCCGGAACAGGTAGCTGCTGCCAATGCCCTCCTGCGCGTAGCGCTTCTCCCTCATATCGGCCACCATCTGGCAGGATGGGGGGCGACGGTCAGGGACTGCCCCGCAGAGGGTAGCCTCTGTGACTGGGGTCTGCAGCCTCTCAGCTGCCATCCTGGGGCCACAGTGACCTGTCCTGGATCTGCAGCGCTCTCTCTGGCTCCCATTAACCCAGCCTGTGGACACTCCTGACTTTGCTTCCAGGAGCCCTCCCTCTAGTGGCCAGCCCGACACCTTCACTGCCATCATCAGCCACCCAAGAGGACCCCAGGGACATGGGCACTGGGCATTGGGCAGAAGCAGCCACTGGCTGCTCCTGGAGTGTCTGCCTGGCCCCCCGTCTACCGTGGGGCTGTGGCACTTCCCAAGATGAGTGGTCATTTCACGGACTGAATTCTACTCATCTCTTCTCCCAGGACCCTCTCTCCAAAAAAGGCTCCCACTGGCTGCTGCTGGTTGTCCACATTAGGACCCAGATTCTTGCAGGAGGAGCAACTGCTATTTCCCAGAAAACGGGCGCTAAAACCTCCGCGCCCTTCTCCCAGGGCTTCAGCGGCTGGCTCGGTGCCGGGGACTCCTCCCAGACTTCCATCTGCAGCCAAAGCCACCTCAGAGGAACTGCTGGGTGTCCTCTAGAAGCTCCGATCGGAACTCATCTGCATCACACATCTGCTCCTCCTCCTCACGCCCCACCTCACTGGCAGCCCTTCCTACTCCCAGCTGTTAAAGGCAGCGCCCTGAGAAATGGCCTCACCGCCCCCCTTGCTCTCACTCTGCAGAGCCAACGTGGTTGCCTGTCTTGCCAGCTACCTTGGACCCACAGACTCCTGCTACCTTGGCTGCCACTGCGTAGCCCAGAACCCCACCTTTGACTGGGATCTCTGCAACAGCCCCCACTCCCACCGCACTGCTGTCCCTAGTTCTCTCTTCACACTGCAGCCAGAGGGAGCCCACAACCTCCCAAGTCCTCTCCTGTTTAACACTTCACAGCAACTTTCCTCCTCTCCCCATCGGTCCAAACTTATTCATGTGGCTCCTACCTTCTGGGGAGCCTGGCCTCCGCTGCCCCTCCTGCTGTATGTCCCTGCCTGACCCAAGTTTCTCCACTTAGCCACAGTGCCCTCCTTGTACCTCCCTCACCTGAGCCTGGGGAGCGCGACATCCTCTAGGCTCCCGGTGTAAACATCACTGTGTTCCAACCACCCAGTCTCTCTGAACTTCCCCTTTGTAACAAGCAAATACCATCCTTTATTGTAGTTACTTGTTCAATGTCTGTCTTCCCCACTAAACTGAGGTCCTTAAAGGGAGAGATACTATTAGCCTTGGTTCTTGCTGCATCATTAACATCTAGTTGACTGCTTTACTAGTACCCATTACTAGAACAGAAGGAAGGGAGGGAGAGAGGAAGGGAAGGAGGGAGGGAGGGATAGAAGGAGGCAGGGAGGGAGGGAGGGAGGGAAGGAGGGAGGAAGTGGTTTCAATGGCTAAGCCTTGGAGGCAAGAGGGTATGTGGGGCTTTGTCCAGAGGATGGGATGGGTCTCATGTCAGCATCCCAAGGTGCCAGTGGGTTGGGAGCTGGGTGTGGGACTCCTCACCTGGCGGATGTTCTGACCCACATATTCAATGACCATCTCATCAGCTGCGATGGGTTCCATGGCAAACAGACCCCACTCGTGGATCCGGCTCCGGCCGAATCGGAGCTTCTTCTTCCGGAACTAGAGGGCAGAAGGTAGACTGCTGCTGGATGCCCCCTCGACCTGTCCCCTGGCTTCCCTGCAGCTCTCCAGGGCAGGAGGGTGCTCTAGCCACTCACCCCTCCGCACCCTAGGGGACCCCATGATGCTGCCCTTCCACTGAGTCTCTCTCCTGCTGGAGCCCCCGCTCCTCACCTTGAGCTGGTTTAGCTTCAGCAGATCACTGTCCATGATGGCGGAGGTGCCAATGGCACTCAGCAGCCGCCGCTGCTCAGATCGGCGCTCCGAAAGCACACGGTTAGTCCCCTGCGAGAGCAGGACGGAGGAGGAGGTAAGTGACGGGAGCAGCAATGGGAAGAGGATGCCGGAGGGCCATCTGCCAGGGCAGGGCTCACCTGAGTGTCCGCCCCTTCCAGCTGCCGGGCTGAGACAGGGCACACGTCCCGGTACCTGTCCTTCTCCTTCTTGCTGATGGGGTAGTAGCCTTCGCTGCGGGCCGAGCCCGTCTGGTGCTCCCGGGGCCCGTCCTGGGGCCGCCGCTTGCGTCTGGGGGCGCTCAGGTTGGTGAGTGCGGGGTGAGTTAAGGAAGACAACGGGCTCCGCACTGGCCAGGTCCCTGGGGCCCCACTCCCGTCCCTCCAGTCCCAGCCCAGGGAAAGGGTAACTGACCTTTGTGGGAGGCCCTGAGCACACTTGGTATGAGGAGGACAGAAAGATGAGAGAAATAAGTCTTAGGCCACCTTTTCTGCCAGAAAAATTCTGGGAGGCAGACAAGAGGCAGGAGGCAGAGAGAAAACACCCAGGTGGCCAGAGGAGAAGGACCCAGGCCGAAGGTCGGTGGCGAAAAGAAGTGGACAGGGAGGAAGAGGAGCGCAGACACCAGGCGTCTGAAGAGAGCACTGCCCCGCTGAGTGCCCTCAGGAGAGCCCGCCCCACCCCCGGGCCTCTCCTTTCCTGGGCAGGCAGCCTCCGGGCTCAGGATATTGGTGTGATGGACCCAGTGGGTGTCGTTCAACCAGTCAGCCCCGCTCGTCTGCTGCAGCAGCTGCTCATACATGAGCCGCAGGTAGCCCATGTCCTCCGAATCCAGGCCTGAGTTCCAAATGTCATACAGGATGGTCATCTGCTCAAACTCACTGCGGGGTTCAAAGGTGGGAGGCGGTGGGGGAGGGGGGTGGCGGTGGTGGCCTCCGGCGCCGAGTGTGGGAACGGAGGCTGCGCCGCCGGACAGCCCCTTCCCCGTTGCTGCTGCTGCTGCTGCTGCTCTCAGACGACTCAGACTCCTCCTCTTCCTCCTCCTCCTCACCCTCCTCCTGCTGCTTTGGTTCCTCTGCCTCAGCTACCACCACCTCAGGGGCCTCCAGGACCTCATCTGCTGGGGAGCTGAAGAGGGCTGCAGGGGCAGGAACTGGCTCCAGCGGCCGAGGGGACGGTATGAAGGGCTGAGGCTTGATGGCCAGGGCATAGTTGTGCTCCAGGAGGATGTGGCTGAGCAGAGGGCCCAGGCGGTCCGACTCGTCCGATGTCTCTGTGGCCTCTGAGTCATCGCCAATAGGCAAGGCAGCCAACCCACGTCGGGCTGGGGTCAGGGCCAGGTTGGCCAGCACCGCCAGGTCCACTTCTGTCCCTGGCTCAGCCTCCTCTTCCTCGGTAGAGCGGCCTCGGCCTGCGGCCCGGCTCCGACCTCCTCGGGACACCTCCTCGGGCCAACTCTTGACCAGAGATGCGTGGTCCAGGGGCAAATTGCGAATGGTCCGCTCCACACCCCGGGGGGCTTTGCGGGAGATGGGGCCAGGAGCCTTGACCTGCTGTGGGGCAGCTGGGGAAGGTTCTGGGGCTGGCACTTCCTCCACAGCAGAGAAGGAGACGGTTTTCCGGCGTTTCTTGGGTGGGGGCAAGAGGGGGATCGGAGAGGAGGGGCGCTCGTCGGGGCAGGGAGCAGGGGGCCCAGCCGGGGGCTCTGGGGGAGGCTGGGGCACACTGGGTGCTGGTTCCTCAGTGGCACCTGGGGAAGGAAG